>NC_138577.1:4788119-5988119 GCF_964289735.1 Phaethon aethereus | reverse complement strand
TGTACAGTCCTTCAAAATTCATATTTGCCAAGGCAAATGTATTTGGCCTAAAGGTAACTGGGAGATTCATTTTGTACATCCCTGAATGAATGGGAGGCTAAGCTCCATTTTTGGGGACATGCTGATGGACTCTGAGCCACCTGAATGTCTTCAAAGATCCGCCACTATGTCTCTGAAGGACTGAAATGAGCATTGTCATTGGTGTCTCCTTTGGTAGGAGATGTGTGGTTAGAAGGAGGAACTTAACGTAATAAATATTTAATCTTTAAGTCCAGCTTGAACCTGCAAATAATAGAAGCACAGCCAGGGTGCTTTTGCTTGCTAAGTGTTTCACTGGATTTCCCCATATTAGCTAATATACCACTGGAAAGAACTGAAATTTTAGACCTGCATTTGCAGGATTCCCCAGCGTTGCTATCAGCAACCTCCCAAACCGATCTATTCAGTTGGTCCTTTGATGTGCAATTAAACCCAGGAAAAAATAGCTTTGTGTAATGTATAAATAGAAAAGAGGAGAGATAAAGGCGGTGTTGAAGTCACTTGCTGACAGCTTGGCATCTGAACGTTAAAGGTGCATGCCACTACCTCTGCTTAAGAATGAGTCCTGAAAAATGTCTGCTTCTTCCCAAATTCCAGCCCCCTGAAAATTAGCACTCTGTTTACCTTGCAGCTACTTTTGTTCAGTTGGAAAGCCAAAAAAAAAGGTCTATGAGGACGACTCGGTTTGTCTTACCAGCAAAAATGAATTTTTTGTTAGAAGAGAATGACGGCGGCTCTCTAAGACAGTGTTTTTATTAGATTGTTTTTCTCTTTATCTCTATAAAAATAACATTCTTGCAGGAAGCCATTAGGTTTACCCATTCTTACTGATGAATAGCTGGCATGTGAAATATAGACCTCTTGCATGTTGCAAAAGGTCAGAGTACATGGCGTGTTCTTTAAGCATCAGGGATAAGGCAGCCAGGCACATTTTGATTAACCTGACAAAAGGGTGAGATAATCCAAGTGGAAGCTACAGTATTTGAATGAACTTCAGCCGTTAATGTCTGCTGTATCTGAAGACCTGACTGATCTCCTGCCAGTTTTACATTCACATAACCCGTGGCTGAAGTGGAGCTATCATGCTTTACATCAGCGGGAAATTTGATTGTACCTTCTGGAAGAACTAAGAAGGAAGAAGTCATTTCATTTGAAGTAAAGCCATTAAAATTCAGGACTACGAGGAAACCTATGGAGGAGAAAACAGGATGACAAAGGGTGCAATTATCACCCTACCATTACCTGTCTTAAGAATTTAGTCCGAGATGGACTCCCAGGCTCCCTGTGCAGCCAAAACAGAGCTGCGGGCGTCGGAGGGAGCCATGCATGCCAGGCACTCTAACACCGTTATCGCTATCATCTCTGTACTATCAGAATGGCGTTTGCACGAACGTTGAATCAGGTCAACGTAAAGCTGGACGGGGTCTCTTGGCGTGTCGCATCCAGCTCATGGTAAGTGCATCCCCTGTGTGTCGTAATCCCTTCAGCGCAAATCCGTTAAGTTCCATCCTAACCTTCATTTGGTTTGTTGTCCCCACTGTTTCTTCCAGTCTATACCTAAATTTGTTTGTAACCTCTTCTCTCATGCTCACAGTGTGCAAATGAGTTTAAGCAGCTCCCTGTTATTAAATATCTGTTGTACCAGTAGGCAGCCAATGCATCCTCTTTCTCTTCTTGTTGGAATCACATGAGCCAAGAGAGGTTTTCCTTCCTTTTGAGGAGCCCAGTGGCCATCCTCTGTGTGACATCCGGCTGGTTGCTCCTCATCCTGCTGAATTGCTAAAGGGTGTTTGGAAACTCAATGCATCCTCCTTGATGTTGTAAAAACAAAATCATAGAAAAGTGAGTTCTGAAAGACCACCTCTTCTTTTTGTGCTTTTACGATGATTTTGTAAGAAGATTTTTGCCATGCATGGTTTTGTGGCTGCCACAGGAAAACGTGACAAAATCTGCTTGCTTAGTTTTGTGGCTTCTCAGGTGTAGGTAAAAGTAAGTGTCATAGTTGCAACAATAATCTGAGAACAGGAGGTCGGTGTCTCTGGTGACAGAGAATGGGTAGAGTCAGGGCTTGGGGCTGAACTCATTTCTGGATACATACGCAAAGCACTAATAAATGAGCTACAGTTTATTATGGGGAGACCATCAGGTCTTCCAGCTGCTCTATTAGGACTTCAGGCCAGGATATTTAATTATGCCCTGGCCTCTTCCTTTAAGCAGATTATCACAGTGACACGCTGACTGCTGTGCCCTGCCAGCGCCCTCAGGCTTTGCTCCTTCTCCTTGTCTCATAGTGGCCCCGCTGTCCGTGCAGGGAGGAGGCCGGGGCTGAGAGGAGGGACTGGTGTGGGCAGGGAGATCCCTGGGTTTTGTCTTAGATTAAAAAAAAAAGAGTACTGTGCATTTATGAGAATGGTTAAGATTTTTTTTTTATTATTGGGAACTAATAAATAAGGGATCTTTCAATAATGAAAACCATGGCAAGCACAGAGAAGGGCAGTTTTGGTAGCTGGACTCCTTTCTTCTTAGTAATTCACCTATCTGTGTGCTGCAGAGAGCAGAGACACGGCAGGGGTCATCCCCCTCCTCTTCACCACTGCGCTCCCGTGAGCAATACCAGCGACAAATGCACCCGCGCCAGGGGAACTTTTCTGTGTCCCCTCCCACGTCTCCTTTTCCAACATCCTCCGGAGGCAACAAATCCATGAGCTGAAGGCTCTGGTTCATCCTGGCAGGATTACGGCTGCTGTGACGCTGTCTTTCCAGGTTTGCCTTTGCTGGATGGGGGGATCTTTGAGCAAAAAACCTCTTTTTCTACAGAAAAGCCCTTGGTCTGAGCTGCTCGAGGTGAGCCATCTCATCGGGGCTCCCTCTCCAGAGGGTTTACGTTGTCCCATCACAAGCCCACCAATTTCTCTCTGCAGTGAATTTCACTTTCTTCTACTTTTTGAGAGGGGATAATAGTCCTTACAGGGCTTTGAAGTGTCATGTAGGCGTTGGGGTCACGGCTGATAATACAACTGTTAGAAGGACAAAGGTAGTGAGCACCGAAGAAAGGCATGGACATGTGGTTTCCTAGTGAGGACTGATAATTATTATTTAGGTTTTTGTATTTTTACCAGAAAATTTGTGGGAGTATAGCGTTGCCTAAATAAATGGTTCATATGTTGGGACTAAATTCACCCAATAATTTTGGCTCTAAAAATGGAGATAGGAATTCTGGAAGAAACATGAAGTGCTGCTATTTTCCAAGGAAGTGTTTTAAATTTTCTTTTTGAAAGACATACTTTATCTTCAGAAAGATGGAGAGAGGAGGAAGAATGAAAGAAAGAAAATGTAAATGAGACTGTAAAAAGAATTGGACTTTTTTTTTTCACCCAGAATATGAGAAAAAACACTTCCTCAGCTCTTTTATGTAGATTTTTTTCCCCAAAAATATATTGTTCCTTCAGCTTTTTTCCTAGATTCTGTCACTAGTCACTAACTGACATGTGACCTGCACCAAGTGACAACTTCCATGTGACTTGGTTCACCTTTCTGCAAACCTGGGGGTTTTAATGGGCTTCGTTCATTAAACTTGCCCAGCTACCTTCCAAGCTCGAGGTGAGGGAGGTGCTACGTACATGCAACGTCTGGATAGAAACTGTCAGTCCCGTCCACTCTAATGAGACTTTTCTCCTAGAGAGGACATCAGCATGTATCCCATCCACTCCTGTCATATATACGCAGCTTGCCATATACTCTGCAAAACATTCCTAGACGTGCATTCCTTCAGCCAGGTTTATGTCAGCTCTCTTCTGAGGCTAGCAAAATTGTGTTCTCTTAATGCAAGTTTATGATAAAATAGGGGAAGAATTTTAGAAAATATAAAGCAATTACTTTGCATCAGTGATAGAACTCTGATTTATGCTGTTGGCTATTATACGGTGCTTCAGCGGCCAAGCAACAAAGTCATCGCACTTGTAGAAGGAGCAACATGACATGGGCTATTCAGGTATGAAATAGGTACTGGAGTCTATCACGGCAATGAAAAGCAGCAGCTATACATCACAGTATGACATAATTTTTCATCATCTTCTGACAGCTGAGTTGTGATTAAGGTGTTAGCAAGTTTATCAATTGTCAGATCATAAAACTGATCATCAGAGTTACACTAAAATGTGCAAACCTTGGAAAACAAGCCAGGCTTTCAGGCTGATCCAGCACTGAAGTATTGGCCTTCAAGTTTCAGTTCCCTCAGTCGGAGGGAGATGAAGCGCAAGCAACACCCTTGTGCCTGTGTATCCTTACTGTGTGCACTGTATCCATGCTGTGTCCACAAGAACATCAGTGCACCCTGCGTGCTCCTCTTTGTCCAGGCATATTTCAGCTGAGCCCTGTGATGGCATCTTATCTCAACGAGATGGCGATACGCTTAGGGTTGTTCACGTTTCCTAGTCCTTTCTTAGCGTTGTTACTTTAGCACAAAATCCAACGACAATGGTTACGTGTAACGGGATTTGATAACTAACCACTAACAAAACAATGGTTACTTGAACTAACAATCATGAAAAAAAGAAAGCGAGCTGAGAGGCATGACCTAGAAGGGGAGAGGAGTGAATAGCAGTAGCCTTTGTAGCGGCATTTCTCTGCTGCTTGTAATGAAAGAACACTTAGACATTTGGAGAGTAAGCCAAGACCTGCTTTGGTCAAGGGAGCCTCGAGGTGTTTGATTTACAACCAGCTAAAAATGCTGCAAAACTTTGAAGGTGTATTTACAGCTTTCTTTTCCCCTGTCTGCTTGCTGGCGCATATGGAGTTACGAGGGAAGGGTTCAGGTTGTTACTGTGGTTTTACTCATTTACAGTTGATCCATGCACCATTTTTTGACATTTTATGGATCCCTAAAGATCCACAGGCCACCCCTTGAGAAAAAAACTGCCTGGAAAGACCATGTGGAAAATGTGTACTTCCTGTATCATTGGAGTTCCTTGACAGTACAGGAAAACCGGGAGGAGGAGAGTTGCGTTCCTCGGTTTCATGGCACAAAGAGCTGTCTTACTGCAACAACAAAGGTTTTTCTTCAACAAAACTAGACACGTCTGAAGTTGTTGTGCAATGAGCACACTATGCTCACGGGGGAGAGCATCGCGTGCTGCAAATGCATCCAGCTCCTTTCAAGGCAAAGTCCATACAGCCAACAGGTTGTACAGCCAACCTTTCCAGCAAGAGCAGTTGTACAGACTTGTCCATCGTTCCTCGGTCTCCCCAGGGAATGGGAGGCAGTAAGGTGCAAGGATGCAGCACGAGCAAGGTGGCCCTTTCCCTACCTTTTTCTTTCCTCCAGAAGAATGGATTTATCAAATGTAATAAATGTATTGGTAAAACCATCCTGCTTGGCACCATGTACCCGTTCCTCCTGGCAAAGCTTGGTTCTCTGAACACCTTGTGACTACCGTCTTGTGTTATCCTCACATCTCCCACGGACATGTCGGTCCCGGAATCACTTAAGCAAGGTGTTTTTGGTGAGGCTGGGTTACATGCTGGCCACACAGCTGAAGAATGCAGGTATTTGGGACTCCTCTGGAAAGACCCTGCTGAAAGATCTCCGGGGTGTACTGTACTAAGCATAAGCCTACCACCCCCAGGGTTTGGAAGAGAGCAAATTCCTTCCAGGATTATAGGATTAAGAAGCTGAAAAGTGATTCAAATTCTTCATTAAACAGGAAAAAAAAAAAGAGAGACATGAGGGGAAGCTCTTCAATGCATGCATCACTCGACGTGTTTTCCTTGTAATTAAAGGAAGTTATTGAAAAATATTTGAGGGGATTAAATGCTCAGAGTATATGTGCCGATCAAATAACACAAGAGTCTGCATTCTTCTGAGTAATCAATGGAGTGACTTGAATGGGGAGGTTCAAAAGAGCACAGTTATTGTTAAAGTGCCATTGTAGTAGTATTCACCATACTGTACGGCAGATGGACAGGCCCAAGGGTTTCCCAGCAGGGAAACTTTGCTATAGCTGAAAAACCAAGGGTCTGGAGTTCATATGTGGGTATTTCCACACCAATTGTTAAAATTTAAGGTGGTCTTTTCTTCCCTTTCTGCCCCCCAGTCTGAACGCAGAAAGAGATGCTCTTAATTCCTGAAGAAGGCTTCTTTGGGACTGAAATTGTGTTTCTCTTTTATGTAAGCAAAATAGGAAAGGAAAAACCCATGGACAAAAAGGGTGTTTAAGAACTGAGCCCAGGAGATAAGAAATGGGAGGGGGTCCTACTGTAAACAGGGAATTGTACTTACCATTATTCTTTCCTTTGTCTTCTGACAGTTTAATTGTAAGTGGTCATTATTTAGCCATTAATTAAGAGGTCATTATGGCCTAGACACCTGATGTCTAGAATAGCCAAAGTGTCCTGCAGTCCGTAACACAGCACCATGATCACCTCAGTGCTCTCTGCGTATTTGCCCATGCATGTGACAGGAATGTTGCTCTATCCAAAGGTTTTTGCCTTATTTTGCCTTTTCCTCCAGGTGTTTCAGTGCTGACAGTGGGCATAAGAAGCATGGTCTAGTGGAGAAAGAGATCCATATGGCATTTGAAGACCATGAGGTTATGAGATTTTTTGCCATCTTGCATCAACCTGCTGGAAATTAAATTTCCCTGCATTACCAATGTCCTGTTTTCAGTGGTCCTTGAGGAGGAGAACTCCTGCCTTTAGGCAAAACTTGGCTCATGGTTTCAGCTCCATCTTTGCTCCTGCTCTGCCATCCAGCCTGCAGGCAAGGCACCTCACCTTGTTACTCCCTTTGCATTTTACACATGAGCAGATTAATGACATTCCCTTCAATTGTTGTGTTTAGTTAATGGTTGAAAAGTTCTTTGAGATCTTCATATGAAAAATGCCACCTAATTGCACAAAGATATTTATTCCCCTTTTATTTGCTTTCTATAAAGATGTTCTCACAATGTTGAGGGAAAAGATTGCCTCTCCTCTCCTCCCCTCCCCTCCCCTCTCCTTTCTCTCCTCTCTTAGTGTGGGTAGGTCTATAGTCTTCTAAATTAGATGCAGAAAATCACATGCTCACTTACTAAGAATATAGGGTCGCAGTAGTACCAAGGGTATGGCCATCTGGGGAGTGAAGCATGAGTCTGGTACTGGCACTTGCCACCTTTAGAGGATACTTTCTCTCTAGAGCTATGTATGACAGATGACTTATCAGACCAAGCTCAAGAGGTCACTGCATCCATCCTCTTTAAGGCAGGGCCAGCTCTACATCAAATGATTCAACATACGTTCATCTAATTTGCTCCTACACAGGTCCAGCGATGGTGAGTCCTTCAGGCGACCTGCACCGACATGCAACTACCCTTACCATTTACTTGTTTCTTTTAATGTCTCGTCTATTTTTCCTTCATCCCAGTTTAATTACATTATTTCTTACACTACCCGCAGTGAACTGTACCACATTAGTTCCTTTCTCTGTGCTTTGGCCACTTACATTAAATCAGTCTGGAATTTGATCTAGCCAGGAAATGAATCCATTTCAGACATCCCATTATCCTCATGCTTTTGCCTTGCCAGAAATGTCCAACTCAGGATGACTGTTTCTTAGCCAGTCACTTCAATACTTTTTAGGCACTTGAAAGTAAACTTTCTTACAGAGAGCCTTAGCACACTGAGTACCCAAATTGAAGTTAATGGATGCTCTGAGAGTAAGTCCTGTTTATTTCGGCACTTCTCTGTACAAGTAAAAGTCTGATTATAGGTATCTGCATACGAAAGTGAAGACGGAAGGACTGTACTTTTTTCTTTCTTTAATATTTTTCTTTTCTTTTAAACTACTGGCAAATCAACCATACCTCTTCTCACTTCCTCCTAAAAGCTGACCAGATGGCATATGCCAGCATCAAAATTTCCCACTGATCATTTGTTTATCATTCAGTCACCTCAAGCATGTAGTGGAAAGTTTGAACTGACCTTGGGGTATGGTATTTATTAATAACAGAAAGCATGATTTGACCAAGTTGCCATTTAAAAAAATCACAATCTCCTTTGCATGGTGCTACAAAGCATCAGTAGGTGCTGAAAGGTACCAGAACTAAGTCTAAAATGGGCTTTGGAGTCCTGTGTCTGATGCCTCGGAGGTTAATGGAGTAAGTATTTTTTTAACCTTGTAATTGTGGTTAATAAAATAATAGACAAGGAATGGTGGAAGAAGTTGGGGTTTTATTTTTATTTATTTTCTTTTTATTTTATTTTGGCTCCACAGACATGTTTAAGCAAACACAGTCTCCTGATCCTGCAAACAGCATTCCCTTGGCAAAATGATTTGGGATGGTTTTGGAGAACTTTAGTTAAAAAATACACTTGCAAAAAAATAATCTGTCAGAGAGTAAATATTTTACTTTTCCATTTGTTTTCTTCTTTGCGTGAAGTGTACATGACAAACCTAATTCATAGCTGCTAATGTTGTCGTTAATGTCAACACAGCTATAGCTGGAAAGGAAATTACCCGGACTGTCATGATTTCACATCCTTTTTGTAATTTCTTCTCCTGGACAGATTGCTTTTTCATGACAACAGACACTGAAACAGGCAACTTAGAGTGTCATACAATAAAATGCAAGTCACGGAGCTCTGTATACAAAGAAATTACCCATGGAAAGTACCCACCACAATGAGAAAAACAGAACAAAACCTATGACCAGAAGTTAAAACCAGACAAGTACAAGTTACAATAAAGGGGCAAATGTTTAACAGATTAAACCAAGTTTGTTCCTGGAGTTTTGCTGCTTTGGGACACGATAGGAGGTTTTTGCAGAATATGTGATTTAGTTAAATGTTACTGGCCTTGATGCAAGGAGTAACCAGGGTAGTTGTGTTGTCTGCAATGTGCGGGTGGTAAGGCTAGACGAAATCTGTCTTGCTTACTTTTGATCTGTCATCAACAGAGATCCTTGTTTCAGTAACCTTTCAACCTCAGTTTGGCCAATACAAACTGGGATCCCAATGGACGTCGTCCTACACCTTGGAAGTATTTGCACTACAGAAAATACACACGCTGCGCAAATAAAATGCCACTTTTTCACTGTTCTTTTGCATTGGGATGAGGCAGTGGTGAATTATGCCAGGCTGTAAAGTGTATGTGAAAACCATTAGGAGAAGGCTGCTTTAACCAATGAGACTTACCATGATAATAAGTGTTAAGCTTGGTAGTCAGTAGTAACAGGGTCAGTGCCTTAGAGAGCAACTCATTGCGGAGTGCCAAGAAAAGGGAAAGTGATTAACTTGAGTTTCCAAGGGAAAATGAGCAGTCCACAAGCTCAGTACTAGATTGTCTGTAGTCATGCTAAGAGTCTTTGTCTCCCTTTCCTTCAGTAGCGGGAGCAAACTCCCTGCTTGGATATGTGTCTTCCTTATTGCTAAATCCATTTGCACTGGGAATTGCTGTAATGTAGAGGAAACCCAGTGATCTGAGCAGGAGAGAGACCCAGGATGTCCTGAGTTCTCGTGCTAAGGCTTGGCAAAAAAATTGGCTCCTGTAATTTCCTCTTCTCCCTGCAAAGAGGTTAACTTAGTAATTATTCTAAGTAACAAGATCTCTGCATGCTTGGCAAAAGGCCAGAGATTCATCCAAACTTGTGGGCTGACTTCCCTGATGTTCAGGCCAATTGGTGCGCTCGCGCTGCACAATGAGTTGCAGATGTAGTGATCTCATGCGCTACATTGGTAAAAAGCACGGAAGTGCTTACCCTCAAGTTGAATGCGAATGCAAAAAGAAGGGTTGCCTGTGACTGCAATCTGAACACCCAAAACCAGAATCAACCCCCCCCATTTTAATCTGTTCCTTTGTTGCCTCATCTTTCCCATCTGTGAAATGGAAACAATTGCACTTAGCTTTGTCTTGCTTTGCCCCGAGGAACTGGAACCTTTCAGAAGGACTTTGAAGATAGATTATTGTTTTTCATTAGTGTGCAACACTTCCCACCATGAAGTGATATTTGAGAATAAAGGTAGAATTCTGCCGTGCCAAAAAAGTGATCCTAACCTTCCAGCAAAAATGTCTCACTGCTCTAATTATTAGATGGAAATCGGCTGTGTTTGATGGAGCCATTTGTAACCTTTGCCAGTGCTATGTGGCTCTGCACCACCAGCCTGGACCTGGTGTATTTTATTTTTTTTCCTACTTTCTGGGGGGGATTATGTGTTGTGACTTTGACCTGGGACATTTCCTTTCTTCAGGAGGATTAAGCTCCAGTTGTTTTTCTGCTAGCAGAGAGTATCATTTGCAGCCTAAGAAATATGATTTCCTTCTTTTAAAATGGGTCAGACCCTTTTGGTTTTTTAACCACAAACAATGGAGTTCAGAGAAAAATCTAGAGGAATATGGACTTGGGAGCCTTTGTGGCTTCTGATGTGAAACAGGCCTGTCTAATGCATTCAGTTCCTTGTCAGTTGTGAAAGAAATGTCTAAAGTTTCATAATATCATATCAGTTGCGCAAACAACTTGTCCTTTTAAAGTAGGTGCTTAAAAACTGCACTTGGTTTCAGTAAAGCTAAGTCTATTTTTATGCTTGGACAAGTTTTATTTTCTAGGGCTGGTAGAAAGAAGGTAAAGGATTAACTTAATTTTTTTTTTTTTTGTAGGAGACAAGTAACTCCATTTCAGATGCCTGTGTCTCATTCAGGGCAATTAAGGATTTCATGTCATTTGATATTCTCTTTGAGAACCCTAGGAATTGGTTATGAGTTTCTACCCTTGTTAGATTTAAACTCTGCTTTATTTTAACCCTGGGGAATTAGTCTGGGTTGAAGTGCACGCATGCATGAATTAAATCACAGCAACATTGCTGTGTCTCTTTTTAACATAGAGATCTCAAAGCTCTTAATCATGCGTTCACTTCTTAGAACTGCCCTGTGAGATGGGTATGATGGTTGTACTGTTTCCAGAACTGCAAGATCCGTAGGCAGCAAACCCCGCTTCTCCTTTCCTTCTTCTGTAATGACTGCTACCTGGAGAAGACAAGGGCCAGAGGCTTCTACCTGCACACAGATCTGTGCAACCTCCGGTTTGATGTGCATTGTTTACAGCTCAAGCGAAGGGACGCGACTGAGGCCGCGTCTGATAAAAGACGTTTTTAGCTGGTTGAGCAGTACTAATTCCTGTCTAAATGCTTACTATCCCATTGATTTCATCTGGCACAGCTTCAGCAGGCTAGACGATGAATGTCTGCTGCTCAGTCATCGGTAGCCTTAGGGCTTTCTCCAGTGAGGTGTGAGATGTGGATTTGAGAGACAAAGAGCTTCAACTCTGGCGCATCTGTGTGATCCAGCCAGCAGGCCTCGTCTAAGAGGTGAAGGGGTGTTAGCGCTTCGGCTGTGTTTGCAAAGGGGACAGCCTCGCTCAGTTCTTCAGATAAAAGACTGAGATCTTGCCGGATGAAGATCCCAGGCTGTAGATCTGAACCGGGTCAATCCTGAATAGTTCAGCCCTTCATCGGGCAATTTTTGTAGTAGCTTTGGATGTCATAGGCACTAGACAAAGCACAAAGAACCTAGAAGGAGAGGATGAATGCCACTGTGGAGCTCAGATCTAAAATGCAAGTACATCACTCTCTCATTTCTAGGAGGTGCCTGGCTGGGCCAGCTTGAGTCCCTTGGTAGAAGCTGCAGCCCATTACGTGCCAGAGCTGGCTGTGACAGTCTTCAGAGATGAACAGCATGATGGCTGTTGCAGGTCATCTCCTGCAGAAAGGATAGCAGAATCTTTGTGTATCTTAGGCAGATGGAGGGATGAATGACAGAAGCGCACGGGGAAGCAGATACTTTTCTGATTACCCGGAGAAGGCTGCTCACCTTCACAGACCAGCAGAGCTGGCTTAACGTAGCAACAGCAGCTACTGCACCAGTTGAAGGAACAGCAAAGCTGCCATGGCAACGTCTTCTCCTCAGGGGATCCCAGACAGGATTCTGGCCAAGCCAGCCCAAATTTCTCCTGTGCTTTCCACTGCCACACTGCCCCTCCAGCTGGCTACAAAAGACAAGATCCAGCCCATAAGCTGAAATAGAGTAAATATTAGTTAAACATTTACAGCTCTCAAGATCTTACAAGCAGTAGAAGCAACTGTCAAGTTGGGAGCAACCTCCTCCAGCGCATGACATAGTCCAGCCACGGCGTGTCAAGGATGTTAGTGGTGAGACTGGCTGCAACCACAGCCTCAGGGAGAGGATTAAGTGATCGTGTCCAAAGTCATTTCCCACCCAGGTGACTCAGAGATGAGGAGAGCCATGGAGCACCATAGATGGACAATTCCAGTACAGGTATCTACCTGGTGAAGGTCTTTATTCCCATGTAGTCCATGAAACACCATAAGAAAAAGTTTCAGCAACCTGCCTGATGGAAGTTCAAGGAGTGCAGAGAAAGGCTTCGGACTTTTTTTTTCCCCCCCAAGACGGTGCTCAGCCTTTTTCTTTTTAATGAAGGCATCATGCAGTGCTCAGTTTCATGAGCTTCCCCTTTCTCTAAACAAGCTGTGTCTGCTTTGCATTAATTATTAATTGCCTTGGCTGGAACATAGGCCTTCTGTGTAGACAATCATAGTAGAACATAGCGGAAAAGGAAGAGGTCTTTTCTCTTGTTTAATACTGCCTCTCAAGCAACTGAAGGTATTGATTGATGCTTCTCATGTTTCCAGATATTCTCTGTGATGGGAAAAAAGCCATATTCCCCTAAAGTGGCAGTAGTATTCGATACCAGCAAATAGATCTCTTTAGTGAAATCAAAGCATCATTCTTTTTTTTTTTCCTCTTTCTGTGTGGTCATATAAAAATAGATAGATGATATGTATTGCATATTTTTCTCCTAATGTGATTGAGTTATCACAATCAAAATTTTCCTTTCCCTCTCTGAATTCATGCAATAAAGTATATCATCACAGCTGCAGTCACATGAGGACATGTTGGATGACTGTACCTTTAGTGACGATTTCTCACCTGTCCGTAAGCATGAATAAATATGGTACTCATGGGTGCTGATAGCCTTGTTTCAATAGGTTAGACATAATTAAGCATTGCATGATTGATAAAATGAATGTATCTGGGTAGCCCTTGAAGTTTTAAATCCCGTTCCTAGTCAAATGGCAGTTAGTTTGTGGCTAATTTTATAAAAGAGATAAAAGAAACATGTGAGTATGTAATATGTGTCTGAATCTCAGTCCTCCAAAACAGGGTCTCCAAAGATCAGACTGCATTTTTAAAAACTTAGGAATAAATTACTAAGGACTTTGCTAATTAAGATGCAGTGTGAAGCACCACTCATTCCTTGTATAAAATAAAATGTATGCTCTTAAGATTTAGTTGAGTAGATTTTAAAAGTCAGTGAACAGAATGTGCAGAAATACTATTCATATTTTCCAAGGAAAAATAGCTTTGAGCCAAGGCAAAATTTGGAAATAATTATTTGGAAATTTTTTTTTTTAAATGACAAGCTTAAGTTGCTAAAGCAGCAACTGGAAAAAAAGAGTCAACAGTAGGCTTGGAAATTTTGGGAGTCTGTATAATTTCAAAAATGAAGCTTGTGTCAACATTGATTTCTTTATTTACCATCAGAGGTCGCAAAATGTGTTAAATTATGTAGACAAATGACCACATGCCTCAGATGTCTCATCTGAGTAATGGGTGTAATGATACATTTGTCCTTTGTGATGTACTTTGAGATTCTTTGGAAAACGGCCACATGAAGACTAGATATTCTTATAGCATATATGGGTTTTGTGTGGGAATAGGGAATGGATACCCACGTTGCTGCAGAACTTAAAGGAGAGGAGTAATTTATCAGAAAAACAAAAATCTAGGAAAGATGGACCAAGAATTCTGGGCAAAAAGTAACTGGATGTGATGGATGAAGGTTTAGCTACTTTTCATAGTGACAGATAAGTAATGAGGTTGAACTGCTGCGATATTGTCTGGAAATAGAATAGATGACATTCTTAATAGGCTCAAATTGATTCTTAATAGTTCAGACCATCTGCTGGAACTGTGGAATAATAAAACTAGTACTTTTATTATGACCTTCATCTAAAGCACACTAAACACTCTGGGAAGGTATGTGGACATTTCTAAATCTATGTTTTGGTTGGACAGTTTGGAAAAAGTAATTTGCACCGGGTTTGATGGGCAGGCTCTGGCACGGTTGGCATAAAAGCAAACCCAGTGAGGCTCCAGCTCTGTCTTGCAGGTGCTTAACAATTTTACCATCCATTTAAGCCATTTCCTCAAAAGCTAAATGTGCTAAAGAACATACATGGAAAAATGTAATAATAATACTACAAGTAATTCTTAGTATTAGTGGTATTTGGAAGAGTGTGTGTGTGCACGTGTGCACATACAACAATATCTTCTTATGCTGACTCCGATCAAAGAGTTCTTAGGTCACCGTGTGATCCAGACTATGGGTGGGGACCATTTGTAACAGCATATTCTGCTCTAGACATGCATAGTGATAACAAGATGCATTAAAGTTGCTGAATTCTTCCTTCAGGTGGAGTATTCAGTTTGAAGTAGGAAAAACGAAGCACACAGTTGCAATAAATACGAGGTGAAGAGAGTGCTATAAGATAAATAGAACCTAAGACCAGGAGACATGTTTATACTTAAGGATGTCTCCTGTTCATGTCCATTATGAAATAGCTTGAAAGGCGTAAAATTGGCAGGAACTCTGTGGTTACTAGGTATATCTGGAAGCTGATCATAGAAACATGTTAACCTGCATGATATGATCAACTCCATCTAGCTACACATAGCCGTGGGGGGGTTTATATGGAGATATTTTCAAGGATATTCTTTCACTTTGGCTGTAGTAGAAGGAGCCTTACGAAAATTAAAACCTGGACTATCAGTTCTATTATTTGATTATGCAGTACAAGTGCAATAGACTCCTCATCTATGATAATATAAACAACAGCAATCGAATAAAGAGAATACGGGCACTTGTGTTGAAGGACTGCTTCTAACACATTTAGTATTCACACAGCCTTTTGCATTTTTGGTAGTGGCTTGGGTAACTAACTGCCCTGCTCACTGTCCAGTTTCTATCTGCAAATGCCCATTTCATCAAATGCAAAGATTTGTTTGAGATTTCATGTGGTTACTGATGTAGAGGTAAAAATCAGTGAAGCCCACGTCCGATGATGATTCTAACTTGTTGAGTATTGCCACGCCTATATTGCAAGGCCACAGAGCCCAAGTCAGAGACTGGAAACCTTTTCTTTCGGAACAGGTGTAAAGAGAACAAAAAGGTGCTCCTTGGTTATTGGAAACAGGGAAAATAAAATTTCTCCTCTCCAACTCCTGTATGTCCCATTGCAGCAGAAAAGAAACAAGGTGTAACTAAGGGTGGCAGAGTGCTAATTGAAATCCAGCGCTTGAAAGACTTTGGTATAAATTAGGAAAAAGGAGATCTGCTCCCATCTCTGCTCTAGAGCTGAGTTAGTTACTTGTCCTCTCTGCCCTTTAGTTTCTCTGTCCCCGACCGGTGCGTAGCAATATTTATTTAAAGAGATGCTGAGACATAATTTATTAATAATTGCAGCATTCTTTCGGATCCCTGGGAAGCTGGGGTATGGAAAGACATCAGTCTTATTAAAGAACATCATAGTTCATTGTAAAAGTGAAGCAGGTTTTCTGCTAGGTTTTCCACTAGGTGGGTAGAAGTTTGTAGAAAGATCATTATTTTTGAAAGGCTGGACCACTTGGCCTTCAGACCTAGTAATCTGAAACTGCATCAGCACTTCCAGAGAGGAAATACAGCAATCTCTTCAAAATAGCAGAGGGAAACGCAGTATTAACCAAGGGTGAATTGGAACCAGCAGTGTTTTTCACAGTGATAGTGGTTAATCATTAAAACAAGGGGCCAGGGGAAGTGATGAATTCTTCATCTTTTGATGTCTTCAAGATTGAAGGTCTCTCTGGAGGAAACGTTTTAGACAAAAGTTATGGGGCTCAACAAAAGAGTAACTGGGTAAAAATTAAAGCTCTATGACATATAAAAGATAGATGATCTACGAATCCCTCTATGGGTGTGATTAATTTCACATAACTTTAGATGTCTAAAAGTTAGATGCCTAAGGCTGAACTGGTCACCCTGGGCTCCCTTTTTAGTCAACAGTAAAAAATAAGCATCTCCAGGGAGCAATCCATTTGACGTGCCTCAGATGCCAGTTTTCGTGCGATGCGAATTGTCCTCTGGGGTACCTGTTCCTCTCCATTGACTATGAAGGAAGCCTGTGGTGACTCATTCACATTCAGGCATCTCATTTTTAGATGCATCCCTCTGTGGGACACCTAGGAGTTGTGGAACAGTGGCCCTTAATTTATAGGGCAGAGACCTGTTTCATGGTAGTACTTGCTTTGCGTCATTTATGAGTCAGTTACTGCTTGAGTCGTGTTCCCATGTTGGTGAAGCATTCTGTGTTTTGAAAGGAGGACCTGAGAACATCACTCTCATTTCTTCAGGGGCACGGATGTGGGAAAAGGTGGTCCAAATCCTGTTCTGAGGTACTGTGGTACATACTCCCAGTAATCTCACAGGTTTTGGTGTCATTACTATGCCTCACATCTTAAGAATAAAAGCAGAAATGAGCTATTTTAAAAGGATTAATTCAACTGCCATAGCAATTTGATTCTTTCTGTGTAAGCAATGATCAGATGACGGGCAGATCTGGAAAAAATGCTATACATCACAGAGCATTTATAAAGCAAAGACCCTTGAGAAAACCCTTGTTGAGCATGTGGAGACAGTGTTAAAAACACTTTCGTATTTCATTTCTTCCTGTCCTGTAGTCTTCCTGGCGCTGCTCCAAATTCACTTCATCACTTGGTGTTGGTTTAGACCTGTGCCTCTTGCGTATCCTGTTAATAACGGACTCCTGTGTAGTGTATCCAAATTCCTCGAGTCTAGCCCTGTTGCTCAAGATGATGAGCCTGTCATCGTGCTAGAGATGTGGCTCCGAGCTGCTTGGAGCAATGCTCAGCCCACATCTGAGGTGAGCAGCTGTGGTGTTCAACGTAGAGGCTTAACTACCTTAAATGCCCGTCCTTGTCAAGGGAAGGGGTGGGTGCCTCTGGCAGGTTCCTCAGCACAGGAAGGTCTGTCATTGTCTTTCTATGGACCGCAGAGGGGGAGATGCATCCTAGATGCCCCTATCATGTTTCCACTGCAAGATGTTTTGGAGCGGTGGTGTCAGTTGACCATGGACCACATACTAGCTGGGAAGCTTTGTAGCGCACGGATGTGTAGAGGATTCCCAAGGCAGAGTGAGTTTACCACTCTTTGTATAATTGCAGAGAAGCCGAGTATGGCCATAGAGCAAGTCTTGGTCCCTGCCAGTTGCCTGTTGTCAGGCTACCTTCTCCTGGTCCGTTACCTTCCCGGATACTTACTCGAGTGTCCAACAGTGGCTGCCACCCACCTAGGCAATGGCAGAGCAATCCTGGCACATCTCCCTGCTTTGGATAAATCTGAATTTCGGGAGCTCTGTGAAGTAGAGAGGCTGTATAAACATGTGTCGTTGCAGCCGCCATGCCCAGATCGGGTCTCTGCACCGCTGATCCTGAAGATAGCAATATGTCGCCTGTATCGCGCTGCACGCGCAGCCTGGTCTGTGGAGCAGTAATGGTGCAACCAGATGGCACGGGAAGGAACGGGATTGTCATTACTACGCGGCTCTTTTTGATTCTTCGCCTATGCAATTTGCAGGCTCCCGTGATACTGTACCACAGGCTGTTTAGCCGTCCTTCGGTCCCCACTCGCTGCTGCAGAGAAATCTGATCCTCTCCAATTATGGGGGACATGATACTCTTGCCACATCCAGCTGTTGCTGACATGATGGTATGCGCATTGCCTCAGCCAGTGGTGAATTTTCGGTCTGTAGCAGCTCCTCCCAGGGTGCCCACGGTAATGCGGTGGTTGAGGTGAGTGTTAACCTGCTGCTTCCCTTGGAGGCACAAATCTTGCTGTGACAGAGTTCTCTGTGCAAAGGTTGCCCCGGGAAAATCACTGTACGCTGACTTGAACCGTGGATTCAGAGGAAAGTTTGCACTTTTGCAGCTTACACAGGCTTTCCTCTTGTAAAAATTCACCGTCCCATTAAGCAGAGGCCTTTTAGTGAGGTTTTCTCTCGTGGGTGACACGCTCCTACTGACGTCAACAGGAGCTTCACTTGCAGCACAGGTACATAAAATGCCTAAGGGGTCTCTCCAGCAGGAAATAAACATCTGAAGCTTTTAGGGTGACCTGTGAAACCTTGGCTCTGCAGTGACATTTGTTTTTCCCACTTTGCCAGAGCTTACTATGGTCTGATAGCTTGTAAGAACTGCAGAAACCCCTTTATATTTGTAACCCTGAAGTCTTTTTTTTTCTTTTCCCCCTGAAAAGTCTTTTAATTATTTTAGTTTTAAACTGGGATCATTCTCATTTTTAGCCATTGAGATCGTACCCTTCTCCCACCGAGAGGGAAAACAGGAAAAAATTAGTGAGATTCATTAGCTGGCTGGAGGATATGAAAGTATGTGAGCAAGAAGAACCACACCTCCTCAAGGAGTAGTTCAAGAAGTTAATATCATGGGGGTACCAACATCCTCATGGGGACACCAACACCCTCATGGAGACACACAGCACCATTCAGACTTCTTTATGACTTAAGATGCTTTCTCGTTGCTAACCGCTTTTCTGACTCGGGTGCTTCATTGCTATCGTACTGTGGGAAACATTTACTAAGAGATAATAATAGCTTTTATCCCGTGATGGTACCTATGTCCCGTGAGGTGCTGACCCTATCTTGGGAGATGCAGAACATCTTCCATAGTCCAGGAGGTGCCTAACACTTTCTCATAATTCTCAGCTGAGTACCTTATACCCAGAGCCTCTGCTGCACGTGGAGGACAGAGCTGGGAGCAGCAGCAGAGAAACAAGAAAGGTTTTATTTCATCACTAAATGAATGGGTTCATATTCTGAAAGTTAATGTTTATAGTGAGGATATAAGGGTCTAAACCCTTTTCTGTTATTGCCAGTGAAAGTTTGAATTCAACAAAAGCTGTCATTCATTCACTCAGGAAAGCTTCCTAGATGCTAGGAATTAGCAAATGAGTTGTTTTTTACCTCTCGAGATTTATTAAACATTGGAACATAGGAACACCAGTCAAAGTCTTATTATTGTCTTATTATGAGCTTCCAATTACTGACTGTAGCCCACATCAGATGCTTCAAAGGAGCATGCAAGAAACCATGTAGTAGACAATAATAGTTATAATTTGCTCGTAAGAAAAATAGCTTCTTATCCAGTGCCCCTGCTCAGTGTTTGACTTCTATCCTGAGGCATGACAGTTTATATCATATTACACATGCATATTTTAAAGTGGTAGCAATTTGCAAGGATAGGTCTGAATGAGAGTGCAGGGTTATCCCCTGACGGGATGGGTGACATTGACCAAATGACATTGACCAAATGACATCGTCTTTCTGCACCTCCATTTCCCCACCTAAATGCCATCAGAGATCTTGACACTCCTGAGGTTCCTGAGATCTGTGAACTAAAACTGCAGCAGAAGAGCAAGAGACGGTTAAGTGAAAAATCAGACTCGTATCTTAAATGCGAGCAATTATTACCAGGAGTGCCTAGGACAGCGAGAAGTTAAACCAGTTCGAGAGAACACAACGTGCCGTTCTCTTTGTTGGATCGCGTACTCTAGGCACTTGGCAGTGCTTGTGCCCAAACTGATGGGTGCACAATCGATTTGGCTGTTTCCCCCGTGCGGTCTCTTCAGTGCAAACCCTCCGCTTATTTGCATGGATCCTTCACTCCGCGGGGAGAGAAGGGCATTAAAAACCGAAAGAAAAAAGTCCCCCAGGCAGTCACTTCTGATCATACTGATCGCTGTTATTATTTTAAAAAGAGGAAGACAGAAGTACAAACAGAAAGTCCTTGTTCTGTTCACCTTCCTGCAGCTGACGGGAGAAACTGTCTTTTGTCCTTCCTTTGCGAAGAGCGAGCTAGGCAGCGAGGGACGTCTGAAGACAAGAAGTGGGTTTCTCACCCCAGATCTTGTTTGAAGGTCACCTTGCAGTTCTCTGTAACATCAGAGATGTTTTTATTATTCCTTTTTTAACTTTTTCCCCCCCCTTTTTCTCTCCCCCCCCTTAAGCTAAATGACAAGTTATGAAACTTTGTGGTTGGGTTGTTCTTAATGGGAGGATTGAAAAATGATAATATACCGAAGGCATGTGCCAGAGCTTTCCCTCCTCCCGCTCCCGGCTCCCTCCCCGTCAGCTGCTGTGGTTCTTCATCGCGTTTAACCGCTCCCAGCTTTCAGAATATATTGGTTTCCGTTCTCAGACCTTCTTTGTCTTTTCTTGCAGCTGTTTGTCGCGCGGCGCGGACAGTGTGTGCGGAGTAGAGCAAACCCACCTCTAAGCGCTCCTCTCCTCTCTTCCCCCTCCGTACCTCTGCGGAGGGCTCACTGCGGGGGTTCCTCTGCTCCCGCCGGCAGGTATCGGGAGGGAGAAGGGTAAGCCATTAATAAGGGACGAGCGGAGCAGACTGCAGGGTCGCAGGCTCTGGTCCTACACCCTGCCGAGGGCAGGAGATTCAAACCAAGCTTTGAAGACCTTTTTACATGTATTTTGGAAGGCGGTGGATGAATGCTGCATCGCTATCAAACGCACCCACTTGCCATTTGAAGTGGGAAGGGATGCGGTAATGCTTCAAGCCTCTGTGTTTGGTTTAGGGGTTCTTTTGCCCTGATTTTAACGAGCTAACCTCTGGTTTGGGGGAGAAAAGCAGTCTCTTCATAGTGCCTGCGCTATCTTACCTGTGTCGTGAAAGGCAGTGGGCACTCAGGGACCACTTCAGAGGGGATACCCATAGTCTTCAGCAGCGGTACACCAAAAAGGTAGTGTTTGTATGTATACCCTCTTCTGGGCAAAGAATTGCAAGCTCAAAGTCCAAACAAGCTTTCATAAAATAAGACTTCGCATGATAGAAGTCGGAGTTGGACAAAAACAAATTTAAGAGCCTAGGCTAAGCACAAAGTGTAGGCATGCCTTAATTTAGAGTTTCCCAGATTAGATTTCATCCCCCTCCCGCGGAGTCGCTGCACCTCGAGAAGGGACGCGGCGCTTCCAGCAGCTGCCGGGAGGGTATCGGATACAAAGCGCTTCTGCTCCGCCGTGACCTGAGCGCAGTTTCCTTTGGAATATTCCACTGTAAATTCACCAGCCCTTACAGAATAAACTGGTGGGAGAGTTAAACACCTGTTTCTTGCACACGCTAGTTTCTGCGCAGAACACAAGTGACTTCATAGACTTTTTTTTTTTTCCCTTTAGAAGGGAAACTCCCGGGTAGGAGTGGGCCTCGTGTACTGCATTTCAGGTGAGAAATGTGCTCGCAGTCCTCCCTAGGAACTGCAGTTACAAAATATCCCACAGAATTATTCATTTATTTCAGGATAGTTCAGTAATCTGAAGTAATTTTGCTAGAGTATTTTACTCTTTTCAGAACGGTTTCTAAATACTGTCTAGCAGTTTACCAGTCCTAGCCAGGAAAAGTATATATGGGACAAAGCAGTAAGTATTTCTTGTAGTTTATAAGGTGCTACAAAATCTAATAAAAATAGAATAGAAATGTTAAATATTCATTATACCCTTACAACCCTGCTGAGACATGAGAAAAAGGCACCAAAACATTTCATTCAATAGCATCTGGAATATCTGCATGCAGTCTGTTGTTTCAACGTCAAAAACTGTGTAGCAACTCTGGTTCATCCAGGAGAGTAATTTAATATTATAAATCTCTACAGAAAAAAAAATATATATGTCCTGGTTTCAGCCAGGATAGAGCTGGTTTTCTTCACAGAAGCCAGTGTGAGACTGTGTTTTGGATTTGGGATGAGGAACTGTTGATAATGTGCTGATGTTTTGGGTTGCTGCTGAGCAGTCAAGGACAGTCCAGCTTCTTGTGCTGGCCTGCCAGCGAGCAGGCTGGGGGTGCACGGGGAGCTGGGAGGGGACACAGCCGGGACAGCTGACCCAGGCTGGCCAAAGGGATATTCCCTACCATCCGACGTCATGCCCAGTACATAAACTGGAGTTGGCCGGGGGGCGGAAATCGCTGCTCGGGGACAGGCTGTCGATCACGGGGTGGTGAGCAATTGCTGTATTGGGCATCACTTGTTCTTGTACATTCCTTTGTTGGTATTATCATTGTTGTTTCCTTCTTTCTTTCTGTCCTATTAAATTGTGTTTATCTCAACCCACAAGGTTTTTTTCCTAATTCTCTCCCCCACCCTACTGTGGGAGGGAGAGTGAGCGAGCGGCTGCGTGGTGCTTAGTTGCCGGCTGGGGCTAAACCACGACAATATATAATATATATATAAGCCTACATGTACTCATTGTAGGATGGGGGAAAAAAAAAAAGAAAGAAAAAGCAAGTAGAAGTTAAGAGGGGGAATATCACCATATGTGTTTATAAAATACTGCCTCTCTTGGCCTTGGCCTTTAGTTTTCACTTGCAGGCAGTACTGCTCCCTTCTGAGCGCTATATATTCTATAGGATCAATAGTAAAGTGGTGTGCCATCAAAAAACATGACCGCATACATGCCAGGAGTCCAGGTGCTCCCTTTAGAATAACTGTGACAGCAAAAGAGATGAAATACGGGCATCTGACAGACTGGCTAATCCCCTTGAATATTCCTAAAGAAGCAAACAAAGGGAAAACAAAACCCCAAAGAAATAAAACTAAAGTCTCTATCAGTAGTCTCTGGAGATAAAGTCTTATCCTAAAAACAGTAACCACTGTAACCCAGTCCATGAATCATGGCACTTAAGCCTGAAGAGTCACATTCCATGTTGACACAGACCTTCAGTAGTCCCATTAAATGTAATGGGGTTGCACAAGATGTAAATCACTGTAAAATATGAACCCTCATCTAATTTCTTTCTCTGATATGAATTACTTGAAAGCCACTGCTGCTTACTTCCTCACCCTCTAAAATCCTAGTAAAACAGAATTTTTGAAAGCAAATTATATTAGCTATCAGTACCCTTCAAAGAAAAGCTGCCGTTAGCTCTCTGTGCATGTTCAAATTAGGCTTTAAAACACAAGAAGTTTCTTGTTCGAGACTTCAGCTCAGCATTGGGGTTTGTTGGACAACATGCTCATGGCTGGAGGTATTTTAGCAGTGAACTAAATAGGCAAGTATAATGTATGTTGGAGTATACTGGAAGGTAATACATGTATTGTGGTGAAGAACTAGTGGTCCGTTGCATTATTTCCATGGTAATTACAAGGCAAGTGACCCTTCCGATGCCAGAATTGAATTATGCCTGTGAATATTCAGTAGGGAGCTTTGTACCTATTGCAAGAGGGTGGCTTGAATGGCCTGAAAGGTCCTTCCAAATGTGGTATTTATGACATAGTGAGCAGTGGATTTCAAGCCATTAACAAGGAAAGGTAACATCAGTAGTTGCAACAACCTGTATACGTGTCTCTATATGACGAATAGGAATGAAACACAGAAAATCCAGTTGGTTTTGCCTTTCTATTACTTCATCTGCTCTTCCTAGAAAGACCTCCTTTTACCTACCTAGCAGCAAATGTAAAAAATTTAAAAAAAAAAAAAAGCCCTCCGAATCTTGACCATCTTCTTTGTACATACAGAGCTGTGAAATTGCAACATGAGCAATGCTCTGCCTTGTACAAACAAGATTTTTAAAAACAAACTAAACTGTCACAGAGCTTATGGGTTTTTTTTTTAAATGGATCACAAAGTTAGAGGCTTTGTAACAACCCCATAAAGGGTTATCTACATTTCGTAGCTCAATATGACTTGTGTCTAAAGATACTATGGTAGCTTTTTTCCATGCAGAAGGTTGTTCTAGGTCGCTGCTGAAGGCATTAAATATTGGACCATCGCATTTTTCCTTACTGAGCCCTTCATAAATGACCACATGGCAACTGAGGCACATGGTATTATGGGGATGGTGGGTCAGGTATTCCTGTGCTACTGAAAAAGCACCAAATGTCCTCAGAGCTGTTTAAAACAACCCAAAAATAGTTCATCTGTAACATAGGTGGATAATCAGAATATGGGTGCTGGGTGGTGGTTTACAGATTTCGTCAGTATGTATTCGGGATGGCTTGCATAACTGATTCATGGCCTCATCACCCATGATTAATGTGCTATAAAGTTACAGGAATGAAAACCTCTCTCGGGCACTCGGTGAAGCAGGGGCCCTGCAGAAAAGAGCACTATGTGACCATGTAATTAAAGTCTGTACCATTAATCTGTTTGCAGAAATACACTGAATTGAGGTCATGCTCACAAACTCATCGAGTCATGAGACCTTTCAGGTTCTTGTCTTTGCCAGCGGACTGGTTTTGTGACAAGTTTTTATGTCATTTATTATATATATTTATTATACAGCTTATATAAACTAATGTGATCGCTTAGAAGTTCACATGCATGAAAATTGGGGGAAATACTGACAGGTAGTGCAGAGTTCCTCATGCATGTTAGTTTGAGTGATACTATTTCAACTACTTTTATGATGTTATTGCCCTTTCCTTTAGTCCTCGGGGGCAAGGGGTGACAGCAGTTAATTCAGTGAAATGTGCATGTCTCCACTGTATTCAGATAGTCTGAGAAGACCTGAGCCAAACCAGACCTCTGTTGTGGTAGGCACGTGAGAGACGGGTCCTGCTCCTCCGAGTTCACAGGCTAAAGCGAAAACAGGGATTGTGCAGCAAGAAGAGGGAATGATTATTTTTTTCTCCTTTTTGGACAGAAAGCCACAGCATTTGGGACAACATTTTGAGAAGTCTCAATTCCTTCTGAGAACGCTGTTTTTATCTTTAGACTCCAGACATAGCCCATGGAGCTATGCTGTAGAGCACAAGTTGGGATTTTCATTGGCCAAATCACCCTAAGGTGATTTTTCTCTCTTTCTGACCACAGAAATGCCTCTGAGTGACCACCTGTGTTCCTAAATCAGGCATCTCGACTAGGGATTGAGCCCAGCTCTTATTAAATTCAGTCATATATGCATAAATAAGAGCTGACCTCTTCTGTTGTTTTGGCTGGTAACGATCAAGTTCCTTGCTCATAGTCAAAAGAGGATGTGAGAGAGTAAGAGGAAATAAGAGGTTTTCTAAATACCCATCCAGTGTCTTAATCACAAACCTTCTTTCCTCTGAATAAATTTTGTCTTGTCCTTTGGGCTTGATTTTCCAGTAGGTTAAATATGCTCCTTATCAATACTTTAACAGCACTTCCTAGTAGTAGATCCACTCCGACTGGGAGCAACAGTTCACTGCCTTTTAATGGACATTCCTTCATTTTCCCTTGACGGGGAGGGTAATAGCTAACATACGACTACTTTAAACTTTTAAGTACTTAAAGTATTTTCAAGCACATGAGAGAAGGTGGGGAAAGGACAGTGGTAGTGAGAAGAAAGCCGCACGCTGGCTCACAGTCAAGAGCCCCCTCTCTGATTTCGGATGGGTCCAAAGGACTGCCCTACCGTACTCGGAAGAAAGGCTAATCCCCGGGATCATGATATTCACAATCCTGCTTTGTGATCTTTATAAATCTCTCTCTGAACACAGAGGATGAGCATCCTAGTGGGATTGTCAAAACGCTTTTTTGTACGAACGCTTGGTTCAAAAGGAAACAGAGCACTGTGAAGTGTCCGTGAAGAAGCAACCGTCTGAAGGTTTGCCTTATGAAAGATTAACTTGCACCCTACAGTTCCTTCTTTTTTTTTTCTTTTTCTCCCCACAATGGTTGTTTTGAACGGCTCATGTTTTAAATGCACGCTGTTTAATTATTTATGCATCCCGAGCGCTATTTTCTGTGTTGGGAACTTTTGCCACAGCACTAACCTTTTTATTTCACGCCACTGAAAGCCCACGCTGCACTGTGTACAAACGGCATCTAACAGTCCCCTGGAGAGTGCCCGCAGCAAGTGTGTACGGCCTGGTTAAACGCGTATGCGAGGTGGGTTATTTGCTTGATTGCTTTGACCGGTCAGTCAGGGAGTGCGGCAAACCTAGCAGCATCCTGGCAAAATGGTTTCAGACCCAGTTTGGAAGTCAGAAGATGTGGCTTCTGTGTTGGGTGGTATTTTGGCCTCTCTTCTCTGCTTCTGCATCTTCTCTTTTCTCCATTCTGCCTTTATTACTTGAATGGAATGGCTTTGGGCCAGAGTTTTTGCTGTGTTTTTTTAGTAAAGTGGTTACATCCTGTTTTGAATGGTCACATAATCACAGTGCAAATGATGAGTGGCCCTGCTTGAGCGAGGGGGTTGGACAAGATGACCTCTGGAGGTCCTATCCAACATGCGCCAGTCTGTGATTCTGTGAATCAATCTAATTACAATGAATCTTTTAAATTGCTAAAAGAAAGTAGAGAATTTAAGGCTTGGATTCTTAGGTGTGGTGAGGAGGCCTTGATTAACTGTCCTTGGTCAAATCATTTAACATCCTATGCCTTCCCAGGTGTGGAAATCAAAACAAACATAGATTGTCCTTAGTGAAGAAGGTGGGAAAGCATTTTGCATGGCTTTCATATCTCTTTACATGTTTTCTAAGTCTCTGTTGTTCCAGAAGTGCGAAAATTAAATTTTATTATGCGTAAGGTTTTAATCACACCTTCAAAAGAAGTACCTTCAGATAGGTTTGCTAATGCATGTCTACCAAAAATGATGTATGGATAGGAGTGGTTTTAAAAGCACTTGAAGCCAAGTAAAAGAATAAGGAGAGAAGAATCACAGGAGTCTGGAGCATTGCTAACAAGTCTCATGCTCCCTAGGACTGATTCTTGCTACAGGCTTTGATAAAGCAAGCATAGACAGTGCCCTGGGTTAACGTGCCAACATTTCTAATGCAAGGAAAGTCAGGAGTGGGATCTTTATAAGGAATTTACCTCTGTTAGAGACTTGTAAATGTGGGCTGATACACACATCAAAGTGCTGGTCCAGCAGCTCAGTGTAGTTACTGGAGTCCACCCTTGCTCAACATTATACATCTTTGGTTTTGCCCCTTATGACCATCAGAGATCGGTCAGACCTGTATCAGAGTAGCCTTGTTTTGATTCTGTGCAATAAAATTCTGGAAACAACAGAAACTCCAGGATTACTGAGGAACCATGGAAAGAAAGAATGGGAAAGACATAGATAGATTGCCTTGATATCTCCCTTCCTATCCTTGCACAGTTGTTCCCTGTAGCATTTTCTTCATTCCCTATTACTTTTTCTAGATCTACATGTTCAAGAAACAGGTTTCCTGTTGGATTTGTAGGCTGCCCCATAACTCAATACATCTCGCTGTCAGCAGGTTCTAATATTAAGCCTGAATTTCCTTTCATTTCATCCCTTTCCTCCTATTTGTATTGTGAAAAGCCAGACGTCTCTTCAGCTGTTGATAGCACAGCGCCGGGACTGAGAAAGGGAGTTTTGCTCAGCATTTTGGCATTCAGTGGGCTCTGTTTTACAGTGGAGACTACACCAATGTTATCGATTACATCTGCACTTGAATACAAAGATTAGCTTAAAGAAGGACAGACGTCTTCAATGTTCAGTGTTGGCCCCCTGCCGAGGGGAAGTTTCTAGATCAAGTCAAATTTGACTTTATCTGAGAGCATATCGCAATCAGGCATTGTCGCTTTTCCATCTGCAAAGTAATCTGCAGAATCTGGAGAAGTTTTCTCCAAGGGAGATGTCATGGCCTATTGCGAAATAACTTCATTTTCCAAAACACTCTTGTAGCTCAATCTTTCCCATACATGGAGTCCCCTCTCCAGGGCAAACAGCAGTAATGATACCCGCTCTGTATATAGTGTCTGTGGGTTTGGTTGTTGGGGTTTTTTTATTTATTTTTTTTTTTTTTTAACGAGAAAATGGGATCAGGCATTTTGAAAGCACTGGTGTTTATTCCGGGAGAAATCCATCCAAGACAAGTGAACCGTCAACACCTACTTCTCAATAAACAACTGTCAGGGTTTTGAGTAAATGAGGGCTGCGTGTGTGGGTGTGTGTGTCTGTTGGTTATTTAATTACTCCGTGAGTCTCCTCGTATCCCTAGTAACCTTCATGTTTTCATTTGAGTTACACCATAGCTTTGCAGTTATTTTCCCCAAACCGTTGCTGGTTCTGAGACAAGATTGTTAGACAGCAGCCTGGCTTTGTTTGCTGCCCGTGTTACTGTAGCGTGGGCAGAAAATTTAAACAGGCACCTATGACCCCTCTTGTGTGCTTCAGAGGGGGTTTTGTGCTGCTCTGATGCCTCTTAGGCTCCCTCACTAACTCCTGCATTAAGCCTTGCGTTCCTGAAAGGGCCAAACTTTACTTCTTTCCCATCAGAATATATTGGTTGGAAGGGAGAAATTTTGGCTCTTTGGTTCAGTTCACCAACAAAAAGCACTCTTGCATTAGCTTTTACCGCTTGCCCAATAAACAAATAGGCATAGCACACACTTCAGCTAAACTTTGCAGCTTGTCTACTGGCCAGGGGTGCTGCTGCCAGGCAAATGGGGTAAAGATGTCTTGTCCGGATCCTGGGGTTGCTGCTATTATATATGATTTATATAATACTAGTAGGTAGAAGCCTCTGCCAAATTTGTGGTTTAGTTTTGCCCAATAATCACACTACAGAAGACTGTCCCTGGATGTATCAAAGACCAGGGAATGCTGAAGTCAGTAGCAAATGCAAGAACACAACAACGATTTCCAAACTCCTAGATCAGTTAGACCATGCTTACTTCCACAGTCCTGTGTGTGTGCCAGGTAAAATAGCTAGAGGTGACAGGAGTGGGAAATTGGCTGAAATTTCTGAAGGAAACAGAAAAGGGACCTGAGTCCTTCTAAGGATGCCCAAGTAAGGGCCAAGGCTTGGTCCAACACCAGTGTGGCCAAAATCCACTGGCCATCTGGGTGGCAAGACCCTTACTTGCCCATGCCCAGGTTAGATGTCTAACATCAGACAGTGCACTCTCCCTAGCGCTTTTCATAATTATATGTTGTTTTTTTCTCCTCTGCTGAACCAATAAGCCTGGGGAACAGTGACCAAAGTCAAAAACCCATGTAGAGCAGGGCATGCTTACCTCAAACCACATTTAATCCCAGCAGAAGAAAGCGTTTCTAGTCTCACAGCCATTGTCTGCACTTGGCTGAGAGGGCTGAGCAACGTGCTGCTCGTTAAAAGTGTGATGATGGGGTGAAACCTCTCTGGAAGCACCACAAGTGGAGCAGAGGTGCTCTTGTTGGAAATAACCTATAGAAGCAGCAGGAGACAAGGATGCCCAGAGGCAGATGATGGTGCTGCTCCGTGGACAGTGGGCAGCTGGCTCCGTTGCATTCTCCCTGTGGGCAGCTGCTGTACCCTGTGGTTAAGAGAATATCCATAACTTGAGATTTTACTGATGAGCAAACCTCAAAAGACCAAACAAAAGTTTGAGCAAGAAAAAAGAGTCTTTCTTCAAGAATAATTCAAATTAAGACTTTGTAAGGGTATAGCTTGATGGTGCGGAATGAAAAATCCTCTGCTTCAGGCAGGAGGAATGACATTAGGCAAGCCCCAAGGGTTCACAATTTACTGTATTCAAAATACATTTTCAAAGAGCTGTAAGAAGATCTATGCAAAAAAAGAAAAAGAAGAAAAAAGAAAATGGTGGAAAACTTGAAAGCTTTTGTGAATGCAGGAAAAGGGTTAAATATGTATTACAGGAGACCTACGTAAATGGGGCTGTATTCATCCTGCCTCCCTTTAGATGCCTAATTTAGGTGCCTGAATTAGCTGCTCAGGTGCCCTATATAGTCAGCAGAGCGATTTCGCATGCTCTGGTGTCTTCTCTGGAGGCCTCGTGGACTGCGTAGGGAACCTGGGCTCCTAAACCAGGTGTTGGTCAGGGTTTGGTGGCAAGAGCTGTGCTTTGCAAACACTCTGCTCGGACTGATGAGCCGCACCAAGCTTTTCTGCAGATGGGGCTGGAGGGCCAATTCCTGCAGTATTTTAATAGGTGTCATTCCAAACCTGATCTCATACCTGACCAGGTCGCTCCAAGATACAGCCTTGGTAACAAACAGCTCAGTCATATGGAGGAAACTTGGATTTGAATCCTGACCTAAATTTCTTATTTTACCTCCAACTCTAGAATTTACTTTCTGTGGTTCCTAACTGAAATCTCTGTTTCTGGAGGGTAGGAGCTGAAAGCACAAAGGCTGTGCTTTAATGGCAGCCTTTTTCCTATCTCGCATGAAGCAAAACCCCAGTGAGCAGCAGACGGCCCTGCTGAGCCGTAGCCGCTGTCTGAAGCGTCCCCTCCTTTTCAGACAGGAGAGGCGCGACAAGTCTGCGAGGGAAGGAAATCTAATTATATTGCACATGTTCTAATTTAAGTTGCTGTGGCTTGCTGGGAGTTTGAGCAGCAGAAACACGAGGTCACTTCTTGCCTGCAACCGTGTCCTTTGCTTGATGAGAAGTGGATAGACCTGATAGTTTTTCCTGGTGTAATTACCTCAAGGGTGAATGACTGGGGATCTTCCCCACAGTCGAAGGTTTCTTTCTGTGAGCAAAAAAGCCCTTCTTTAAAATTAAACACCCACCAACACACTCACCCACAGACACATGCACACAGAGGTGCAGGTAGATCATTGCACATGTGCTGTGACTGTGGATGCATGGATAAACCATTTTAATACAACCACCGAGCTAAAGGACTTAAAAGATGCTTGCTTGTGGGTTTGCAGCATAGAAATCATAGCCCTACATGCCTGAGACTTCCCCAAATCCTAGCTGGCTGGCTGCGAAAGGGTCTGTGCTGGGTTCAAACACAGCCCCATGTTTCTTCTGCTTTGGTAAACGGGGATTCCAGTTGCGTCTTTGATACCCGTGGTCACTTTTGATGGCAACTCATCATTTCAGTCAGTTCAGAGCCTTTTTATTTTCACACCCATGCTGACACGCACAGACTCATATAGCAAAGGATCAGTCTGTTTGCACTTCAGCCAGACATTCATTTATTTGAAGCTATGTTCATCTAGATTGTAAAACGCCATGGGAACATGGACGTGGGACCTTGGTCATGGGAACCTTCATGGGCACTGGCAAAAGTGAGGGTGAGGAAACCTAAATTCTTTTACTGTCACTGGCGAAGGAATAGGGAAAGACCTTGGGCAAATCACTGAGCTTTAGTATTTGCATCTGTAATGTGCAGAATAATGACTCCTACTTCTTTCATGAAGTGCTCTGAGATTTATTGAAGATAGACTTTAGATACCAACAAGGACTTTTTGCTTTGTGTGAATGATGTGGTGAATGTCATTCTGAAGACCATGGTGGAAAACACATGTAATAAACTTTTATACTTGTTTATTCATTGGTTTATAATCCCCTGCCACATGTAAACACACAAACACACTGGTTTTACTCACTGAAGTAATATTTTTACAAAATGTATATCCATGTTTCCTGCTGGAGAAGGGCATGCAAGCCAGAAGAAATGATTGCCCGTTCTGGATATATTTACAAGGAGGTGCCACCAGATGGGAACATGTATGTTGATGAGACTAAAAACTTCATTTTTAATACCTACTGCTGCAGGCCATCCACCTGAGTCCTTGTCAGTCTGACAAGCCTACATGTGTCCCTGGATGGGGCAGGAAGAATTTAGTGAATTTTTTTAATCATACCTCTTGTACCGAAGCTTAGCTTTTGTGCACAGCACTGGCTTCTCTTTAAATATTCCTTTCATCAGTAAGAGTAAATGCAAAATATGTTACATATGGGGAAAGGAGTGCCAGGAAGCTTTATTTCTCTTCATCTCTGGAGATAACATACATGCAGGTATCTGGTGCGCTCAATTATGCCTTACCTACTCCAGGAGAAAAAAAGGCCAAAAAAAATTTACTGTAATAAATCTCATGACCTCTAGTCAAGGAAAACCCAAATTCACAGATATCCATAACAAATTGAGCATTTGCAGCAGCAGAAATTACAAGTGCTGCACACTGAACTAAAGTCTCCCGCACTTTAAAGTGCACATTTTCCAGCTTTGCCCTTTCCATAGTATTCCACGGGGGCCACCCATCGCAACGGCTGATAAGGTCGTGTGCTGGGTGGGTGATGAATCTGCACTGATTTCAGAAGGTTTTTCTGTCTGGTTGCAGAAAATAGATATGCATGTATCCTTGAGAGAAATCCTTAAAGGGGAACTATGCAGATGTGCGTTGTCTAGCAGAAAACAAAGGAGGGAAAAACACAAAAAGAAATAATAACTATAAGTAATAACTAAATATGTTGCCTAGAGTGCAATTTTTTTTTTTTCATATTTGAAGTATGTTTAAAGCAGACACTGAATAGTCCCTGCACCAGTGACTTCAGCGTAAGTAACCTTTTCGTACAGTGGTTTGAGATTTAGCTTTTGCTCTTTTTTCTCCCGCTGGCCCCCAAAAACCCCAAACATCCTTCTGAACACTGAGTGTGACATTTGGATTCAGGCTGAGACCTCCAACAGTTCAGGGGTTTGCATTTGGGTTCTTGTTTTTAGGCTGTGATGCAGCATACAAAACAGCTGAGCAATTTAAACCAGAAAAGACCAAATCAATAAGTTCTTCCATATTTAAAATAGAAAAAAAAAAAAAAAAAAAGAAAGCAAATAAGCAGCCAGTGCCTAAAACTGACCCCAGGGTTCCTCATGTCTTCAGATCCAGGATGTTTTCATTTCATGCTCTTTTACAGATGTCTCTAAGACTTAGATCCAGATTTGGTATCTGACTTGGTGCCTCCTCTTAAAGATCAGGGCCAAATCTCATCTATTTGGTGCGGAGAGAGTCAGTCTGGAGGAATATTTCACATATATTTGCCTCTCGAAAGCCCGTGCTCAGCCAGCACAGAGGAACGGCAACAGGAATCGCAGCGGCTTCTCCCGTGCCACGCCGGTAGCCTGAGTGCCTTGAGCCGATGGCACGTAGCTTCGCTCGCGCTCGCAGAACCACGTGCGGTACAACGCTGCTCGTCCTTGTTCCGGGGGGAACCGCATCTCACCGGGCTTGTCGAGGTAGAAGGGCCCTTCCTAGTAAATCAACTCTGTTGTACCAGTGGGACACGCTGCTTTACAGCAGCGGGGAATATGGCAAGTGAAATGAATTGTTAAGAAATGTGAAATATTCTTTTTGGTGCCAAGGATGAGGAGGAATTGTTGGGATGAATCCAGAACTGAGGTATTTCTAGGGATGGAAATTATTCCAGGGGAAGAGAGAAGAGATTCTGAACCGTGAGATTTATTACGCTGGGATATAGCCTCCCAGAGGAAGGGGTGGAAGACGCACTGCTGGAATTGCTTAACACCAGGTTGGACAAAGCACTGGAGGATATAGAGAGGATATATGGTCACAGATTTTTAAGGCTAGAAAAGGCCATTGTGATCACTTGGTCAAACCTCCTGCATGACTCATACCAGGGGATTTGCCTAAATGTATTCCTGTTACAAGCCCCATAGCTGTCGTGCACTAATGCATATCGTTCAGAAAAACACTCAGCCTTCATTTAAAAGAAACTTCCAGTAATAGAGAATCCAGTGCTATGATAAGCTGTTCTCATGATTATTTATACTCCCTGTGAAAAACGTGGGCCATGTTTCTCGTCTCAGTTTTCCTAGCTTCAGCTTCAGACCCGGTATCTGCCTGCTAAACCGAAGGACCTCCTCTGGCACTCTTGTCCCCTTGTATTTTTAGTCCCTTTGATGTGTATCTCAGATGCTTGTAACACCAGGTTCCCCTGTGCTTTAGCCGATCTCCCTCTCTCCTCAAGTAGCTCTTGGAAACACTTCTCTTCTGCCAACCTTTCCAATGCCAGTCCTTCAGAATAAATTACATTTTGAAAAGAAAGAGGCATAACATTCCTCCCTTAGCGACGGACAAATGCATTTTGACGTCCTGCCTGCTCCTGATTTACCCTCTGTGCCAGGCTGCTTGGGTAGGAGACTCTATCTTCGGTGTCAGTATTTTTATAGAGTTACTCAACTCAAGCACGCGGTCAGCACTTAAAGAGGAAGCAATAACAGGGCTGGGATTGGTTTTGCTTCGTCAACATGTGTAGAGCAAAGAAATGTCCTTAGGTGAGTTGCTGGAGCAAGGGTAATTAAAAGAGCAACCTTCCGAAGTGCTGATGGTACCGCACCGTCGCTCTGCCTGGTCTCGACGGCTCCACTCCTAAGGGGAGCATGTGCACAGAAATCACTGGATTTCTGTGGTTCAAGAATTTAAGGGTTCCTCAAGACCTGCTCTTCAGAATAGGATAAGCCAAATTCTGACCCAGGAGAGCTTTGCTGTTCTGGATGCTATTCCCAAGCATATATATTTTTTTATATATATATATATAAAAAAATATATATTTATACTAAATGGCTTTCCACCTGCCTATTCAACCTCATGGGTGAACGTCTGGGGACTCAATAAGCTGAATTTTACCACTGATTTCTTAGGTGAGAAGTTTTGGGGGTCATTTAAGCACAAAGCTGTGCTTGGGGTGCTTTGCAATCCTCTTTTCTAGACCGCTGTTCCCTGCCCTCTCTTTTTCTGGGCTGCGCTGCTGTTGATTCACGTGTGTAGAAGCCAAACCTAAACTTGGTCACTGCCTTTAAGTAATGCTGCTGCACCTTAATAAAACCATAGTTAGCCTGGTGCTGCCGTTGTGAAAACGGTTGAGAAAGTCTCGAAAGTATAAAATCAAGGGACAATTAAATCTTGGGTTCAGCTCCCAAATGGATTTCTGCTGGAGATTCACACTTAATAAAATACAGAAAATTGCATTTTATTTTGGTACATAAATACTGGTGGGGGGGACTGTGGCATTTAGAAGAGAGAATCGCTCCACCAGAAAACTCACTTCAGCAAAATGATGCAGTCCAGTTGAGCCCCTTTTATGATCTGAGAAATGACTGTTTTTATAGCACACTAAATAAAACCTGCTATTTGAGCTGGAAGTTTATTAGTAAAGGTGATTTTGCCATAGCTGGGGAGGGAGGGAGGGAGGGAGGGAAGGAAGAAGAGATGAGGGATGAACATCAAAGCAGAAATACGTGTCATTCAGAAAAAGCACAGCGATGCCCCAAAAACGTAGTGTCACTCATCATCACCTCACTAACATTGCCACAGAAGTATTTTATGTCAGTGTTGGGGTTTTTTTTGTTTGTTTTTTATTGCTCCAAAACATTATTGGTAGCCTGGTTGAATTTCCCCTCAGTGGGAAAGCCTTTGCTGTGGGTGCAGCAGGGAGCCTGTGAAAGCATCTGGGTGGAAGAGGCATCTGCAGGGAGCCGAATCCAGGGAACAGTAAAATTGGTCCTTACAGGAGAACACTCAGGTTTAGCCGGGGCATCTTGTCATGTTGCTGCTGCCCAAAACCACCACTGTTACGGTCGTGAAAGAGGAGTTGCAGGTGGGCATCACCATCTTCATAGCACACATCCATGCCTAAGGCATCCTGGTGCAGTTCTGGGTGTCTGTCCTCAAACTTGCCTTCCTTAGGGATGTAAACTAAATCACCTGATTGAGAACCGGAGTGGATGGCTACGCCATAGGGGCATTACCTCTAGTCCAGAAACAGAACCATCTACCATGTCTTTGATGTCTTCAACACGTGCAGCAAAATTCCCCAGTTGTCACCTCATGCAGTTGCTGCCAGTTCTAGGGAAAAGGGGAGAGATATCACTTTTAATCTGCCAAGAGCAGTGAAAAACAGGCACAGGTTATACACAAACTGGGAGGATGAAGCTTCTGAAACTCCACTCATCCTCTAGGCTTTTGCAAAATGGGGCAGGTTTCACTGCATGCCTACTTGGACAGTTAGAAGGACTGCGTGACGTGCAAGGGAGGTGAGCGTACTCCTGTGCCTTCCAGCAGAAGATAGTTATTTTACTGGTGAAAACAAAAGAGAATCCCACTTGGGACTCTGATCTGAAACCATGTCTTTGAGAGGGTCCGGAACACGTCCCGTCTCCGGATGGTGTACCCCACACCATTTCCTAGCTTTGCACAGAGTACAGTGACTTTTCAGTACATACTCAGTGGAGCCAGAAATTCGTCACATATGACCTCTTAAGGCAGATTTTCCAAAGGGAACAAACCTCCCACATTTTGCTACAGATCACTGAAGTTCATCTTTTCCAGGTGAATTTGCTGAAGGCGATGCTCTCTCCAAATTCATGGTGCAAGACTCGGTTCTTGCAGGGAGGTGGGAAGACTCTGTATATTTGACCTCTCCCGCAAATTTTCGTGAGCTTTAACCCAGCTGCACCAGATAGATAGATGTTCTGGCAGATTTCGGGACTTTTTGCTAATGCTGTCACACGTGCAATGCTTCATGCTAGACCTTAGCTGCAATCAGGATGCTCTGAAAAAATTAATCTGGCGGTCAGTAACTGCTAAATGAAGTGCATGCTAAAAGGATGATGAGCTAACTGACTGGAGCTCACAGCTTTTATGAGCTTCTCTAAATGCCTGTTTTCAGGTGAATTCAGCATCTCCTTGACATTTAAGGACTCAATTTATAATCAAATTATTTAACTCTAGTGGAAAGAATCACGGGCCTCAGTGGAAAAGCCTTTTATATTTCCCCCACCCCTCGGAAAAAAAAAAAAAGTATCCAGGGTAAAACTGCTATTCCTATACTAAATGAAGGATAAAGGAAATCTTTCAATGCAAATTAAACACTGCAGGCTTTTAAAAATTACAGCAGAAACTTACGGTGCACAGCTGTTCACATCCTTAATTCCAATTTAGCAATCTGAGACGTGCCAAAGCATAATGTCCTGGACAGCACCAGCAACCTTTCAGAGATGGATACCCCTTCCTCCAGTCCATCCTGGGATCCTTCTGCTGTTTGATTTTTGCCAGGTTACTGTACAGATGTACATTGCCCTCAACAACTTGAAATTCCAGAGCAAAGCAGAAGAGCGGGATGAGACAGAAACCCAGACTTGCAACGGCGTAGGTGCACACCGGGAAGAGTAGGTCGAGCTCCGTGGAGCTATGCAACTTCTGAAGGGATGGAAGTGCCTTTTGTATATGAATAACAAAGCCTTAATATCACTACTGCTGCTAAGGTCATTAGCAAGGCTTTTGGCCAAACGAACACATGCAGCTTAGAAAGGCGTCTTGCTCTGGCTTCGTGGATGTAATGTCTGAAATGCTTGCCTAAAAATCTTTGTGCTGGCTTAAGGCCAAACAAGGACCAAACCGGGGTTATCTCACCAGATGAATGGGCAAAATTGTATGAGTCCCATTGTAGTCCACCTAAGCTGGTGCCCAGTTGTTCTCTCCCAGCTGCCTAAACTGAGGCAGCAAACTGTGTTATGCTTAAACACGATATTTAAACTGCATTGTTATGTCGGCGGTGATGGGCTCTTTGTTGGAGATGACAGAAAAATCCCATTGTTTAGAGTTTTCCCAGACTCGGTGCTTACTACAAAGCCCTGAAAAGAGCAGGGTTGTTTAAACATTTGATAAAGAAAATATGTGCAGGGATGGGTCTATCCCACTAGTACGGAGCAGATCAGCTCCCAGTGCCAAATCCTACCTTTATAAATTCACCATGTTGTTGCAGTTTGCCCAAACTAAATCCTCAAACCCCGTGTGTGGAAAATGGAAAGGTCTGAAATCCCACAGAAGATGAAGTAGTGCGCAAATCATCCAATTTAAAGCTGGTAGCAAAATTAATTTGGAATAACTTTGGAATTTCTGAATTATTTAGCAAATCATGATGCTTTACTAGGAATGCATGAAAAATTACGATTTGCAACCACGTGAGCATCTTTGGACCCTTCAGTAATCTCTGTGCGTTGCTTTACCTTTTCCTTGAGGGTAGGTGCTTTAGATAGGTATTCTCAAAACATGCAGAAGCCTGAACTTCAGTGTCTCCGTACTAACACAATTACACAAATATCTCAGGGAAGACAGAGCTACATAGCAACGGGAGTGCAAATCTGGAAGGACCTCCAGCAGCTTCAGTGAAGATCCTTCTGGTTTGCCTGAGTCTGTGATGTTTGTGTTCGGTGAATGGACACAAATAGGTGATGCTTTGCTTTTAATTAACCCACTCCCACCCCATGCTGTGTTTTACTCTCAAGTAGTCCCCCGGCAGCTTCATGTTAAGTCCTGCCTCTCTTTCCATGTCTAACAAATGATCCTCGCTCCTGTGAGTGCGGTGGTGTTTGGGCTTTGTACTACTGAAGACTCAGGGAGCTGCGGAAGGAGTAAACTCTGGGAGTGATAAATTTGACGAACAAATCTGGAAAATCCCCTCGTTTGGCATGATAGCAATGAATTTTATGTTAGGGCCTGTTGACCTGTTTTCCATAGTACTGTAATTTGAATTAAAGCCCCTATGTCTGAACCGGATTCAGTGGGGTTTCTCAGAAGACACTACTGCTGTTTGCACTTCCAGCAAGTGTCATACGCTGGTTTGTGATCCCTCCTCCCTGGTTAGAGTCACTGAGGACCTAAAGAGCTTCCTGAAACCATTTCAGATACTTGCTATTATGAACTGATCTGACTTGGTCACTGGCCCCTCCTATAAATTGATCACGTCTCATGTCAGTGACGGCTCAACCTGTAAGCCATCAGGCCAGACTCAAGTTCCCCTGAACTTGGTGTCTCCTCCATTTGGCATCTTTTATTTACAGAGTAGTGCTACCCCAGGAAGGCTCAGTGCACTCACCAAAATACATGAAATAATCTGCAACCTGTAGTTCTGATTGGAGCCTTCAAGTGAGCAGTTTGCAGCTGTCCCATTGGGACACAAGAGGAAATGCTCAATTTTAAGCAAAAGTATGAGCTGAACTGGGATTACTTATTCATGAGTTAGAGCTAGAAATTTCAGTTTTTTCTTGCTCTCGAAGGGTTTTCTTCTCTAGTAACATGTTTTCATGCATGTCTAGGAAGCAGAAAGTGAAGGGAAAGCTTTTTCAAGAGGAAGAAATCACCTGGAGCTTCTCCAGTTTCTAGGAGCTCCTTGTGAAGGACCGAAACAGAATCTTGATTTTTCAGAAGGCAGAATGCCCCTTGCATTTTCCGCTTAATCTCCGTGCCGCCAGATTTATTCATTCAGTCTTGAAAATCTCAAGTTGACCTTTTTCTGGGCACCAAAGGCCTGTTACCAGCATTGTCTGGAGTACTTTTGAGTATAAGCTTGAGGAAAAGCAGGTATGAATTCAGGCCTTCCTTTGCTCTGAGCTGGCTGGTTACAAGGAAGGTCCACGACGCATGCAATATTGCTGCCGCAGAGTGCTGGCCCTGAGCCGATATCCTTCTCCGCATGCCCTGGAGACAACACCTGGTGGCCAGCTTCTAGCCAAGGCAGGTGGCAAACAGAGCAAATGTCCGCACACATCCAAGCAGTCACAGCTTTGCCCCATGGATTTCCAATGAGATGCCAGCTCCCGGTTGCCAAAATTGCTGTTAAAAATGGCTTACAAGTTCCTAGACCACACAGAGGTATTATATGGTCTTTTGATGAGATTCGTTCTCACCGGAGAGGCATGGGTGGCCCTGAGATAAAAGGAAACACTTCCCAAGACTCTGATTCTATGTGACATTATTCATTTAGGAAAGCCTTTCCTCTTTTTCTTTTCTTTTTTTTTATTTTATAAATTTTATTTCCAGCCTACGAAGAAGATAACAAAGGATGGTGTATCCCCGGAGCACACTCTGATGTGTCACTGTGGATGCCAATCCCCACAGACGCTCCCGATGTTATTAATTTTTAAAACAAACTTGCTGATTGAGGTTCTGACTGCCTTTAAATTGTCTCTACAAGGAGACTGTGTACTAATTAACCCACAGAAACAATCAATGATGTACCTTTTTCAAGTTTCAGGGTGATTAGAATATGAAAATGAAGAGCACAATGGTGCAGATGTTTTAAAATCACAGCAGACAGCAATTAGTGACATGGGAACCAGCTGCTTATCTCTCCAGATAAAGCCTCTTAATAGGGAATTACACTTGAGGAGCCATTACACAGATGGATCTGTGAATGATTTAAAGAGGAGGCGTTGCAGTATTAACTTTGATTTGCAAGCCAGATTCTTGACAAGCTCTGTGTGTGTTACCTCCACAAAAAGGTGCCTTTGGAGCAGGGGGATACCATCTCCTGTAAGCAATCAGATCTTTTTCAGGTGATGGGTTTCTCTAATGGTGTATTTTATCATCATCATTATTACTATTTTTAGTTACATTCATTTGGATTTGGATTTTTTTATTATTTTACAAAGCTCTTGATTTGGTTGCTGGCATCTCCTCCCACTTCTTGCTTTGGGACTGGAAGCAGCGTGTGGATTTAGAGAGATGCTCAGGCGAGGGAACGGGGAGGCAGCGTGAGACATCCAGTAGTTAAATGAAAAGAGTCCCTGAGGGATGGATTCTGCTGTTGGCTACTGCTTGCAGAGTAGGGTGCCGCTCGTCATGGGACTGATGCAGTCTCATCCTCTCAGCTGCAAGGGCCAGAATAAAACCGTAAAGAGGACTAAGCTCATCTGCAGGTGCAGGGCTTCACAGGTCTGGCAAGGCAGGTGTAAACACACAGTCCCTCCTCCTCTGCTCTCTGGCCAGTGCTCTTCAGTTGCCAGTATATGGGATGTATATGGGATGTATATGAGCAGGGCTCATGTATGTACCCACCGTTGCCAAAGCTGAGGACTGAAACTCAGGGGTTTGCAATAAAAATTTATACTACTGATAAGAGGTTTCAAACTTCATTTTTTTAGTCTAGGGTTTAGCATGTGCTGGATCACATTGTTCAAACTTCTTTGCAGTTCTGAAAACTATTAGCTTCTTTATGTGTGTTTTATTTTCTTGAAAGGAAAGATGGGGTTATTACCCACTAAGCACATCCAGTAAACTGAATATCAAGAGAAATATTGACCAAGTCTGGTGATACGTGATAAAAATGCATGAGTTAAGCTATGCTTCTATTTTCACAAAAGAAGAAGGGGCAGACTCCCTGTGCAAAATAGCTAGCTGCTGAAGAAAATCCCATTTAATAAAAGGGTAAACTACAAATAGAGATAGGCACTGAAGTTGAAGTATTTTTAGGGTCTCATAAATGAAAAAGAAAATAAAGGTAAATCTTTCTATTTTCAGGAAAAAGCCCACTATTCTTGATGCTGGTGTTGGCCATGCTGCCATAGAATCATAGAATCATTAAGGTTGGAAAAGACTTTTAAGAACATCAAGTTCAACTGTCAACCCAACACCACCATGTCCCAAAGTGCCACGTCTACACATTTTTTGAACACTTCCAGTGATGGTGACTCCACCACTTCCCTGGGCAGCCTGTGCCAATGTTTGACCACTCAGTAAAGAAATTTTTCCTAATATCCAATCTAAACCTCCCCTGGCGCAACTTGAGGCCATTTCCTCTCGTCCTATCACTAGTTACTTGGGAGAAGAGACCAACGCCCCCCTCACCACCACACCCTTTCAGGGAGTTGTAGAGAGCGATAAGGTCTCCCCTCAGCCTCCTCTTCTCCAGACTGAACACCCCCAGTTCCCTCAGCCGCTCCTCATCAGACTTGTGCTCCAGCCCCCTCACCAGCTTCGTTGCCCTTCTCTGGACACGCTCCAGCACCTCAACGTCCTTCTTGTAGTGACGGGCCCGTAAGGAACTCTATTCAAGTCAACAGCTCCTTGCCAAGACCTATGGAGCTGCAGTATATTGCACACTTAACTGACGAATAAAGTAATGAATTTCTGTGAAAGTCATCAAGATACAGGTTTCTGAAGAGCCATGTTTGCCCTCACCCTACTGACACCTCTGGAGTCCTCTGCTAGCTCAGTGGAGGGTTAGGTTAGCTGAGCTGGGGCTTGTTGGCTTCTTAGGGTGGTGCTCACCCAACAGGACAAATTGAAGCCTAAACGTCGAGACCGATGGGATCAGACAGCAACCCAGATGGGTACACAGGGAATAAAATACACTTGGCTGCATTTTTAAGTAAACAGTCCCTGTGTATCCATTGCAGCCAGTGAAACCCAATCTGATGCAGCCAAATGATCTCTGGTTGCCGATCTGCAGATGAATTATTTTGGGGTGATATGAACATGTCTGGCAAGGGAGAGCAAACAGTAAATGTTATGCTGGAAGAAGTTGCATGAGGAAGCAGAGCGGACTGTTATGTGCTTGAGTACATATATAGTTTTGACAACCCGCTTAGGAAATTGAGTCCCCTGATCCTGCAGACTGCTTGTTTTTTGAAGGCCTATTGAAATCGGAGTGCTTATCCGTGTGATTAAATGCCTCCAGAGTTGGCACCTTTGATGACATAGGCATATCTTTCTCGTGAATTGTAAGATAGATGTTGTGGTGGCTTGCGGTGCTGGAGTAATGACAAGGCTATCATTAGGGATATGTTGGAAGTTGCATCATCATTTTATAATGTGCAGGCTGAGGAAATGAAGCTGGAGGAGCCAAGCGATACATCAGCATTCATCGCTGATATATAGCTGGCCTCTCAGTTCTGAGCCCTTATTAACTGCCTTAAAATACTGACCAGAGATTATTGCTCCTTTTAAACCAGACAACTCTGTGTGTGCGGTGGGCTTGAAGGGACCAGGGTGTTGCCAGTATGTGATGTTTTCACTCACTGCTGTTTTCACTCTTCCTTTTTTTATTTTTTTTCCTTCCAAGTGAAATGTCTCAGGTCACTTACTTAGGTAGTTTCACAATTCAGCATTTTAGAACTAAAGTGGGTGTAAGGAGTTGCTTTGATTTCAGCCATAAGGCCAGGATCTGTGCAGAAGGAGCCCAGCCCTGTCTCGGTATGTGTCCTGGGGGCCAAGAGAGGCCTCAGCCCATCATTCCAGGGTTTTTCCAAGTCACAATTCATAGTTCCTCAGGAAGATGATGCTTCATGTGAGGCTTGGGTGGAGGGCACCCACCTCCAGCCATGCTGGAACCTCAGCAGGGGATGGCCACCTCCCACACACCTCCTCATGCCCAGCTGACAGCACACCAGGCTTGTTGGCCTGGGGGCAAGAGAAGACCCAAACAGCTGAAGTAAAATGAAGCTCAGGAGCTTTGTCACCACATTACATAAAATCAAACTACCAAACTTCAGTGCCAGTGCTGCTGAGTTCCTTCTGACCCTGCCCTGGCCTCAGACCAAGGATGTGGATGCCGGGTGGGCTCCAGTTTCTGAAGGAGGGCCACAGCGACGTGGGTCGCGGCCGCTGCGCGTTGTGTGGCTCACATGCGGGAAGCCACTGTGAGGAGGAGGAGGAGGAAGAGGAGGAACTGGTTCATTCCCCCAGGGCTGTTTATGCTTTCGGCTCTTTTCTCAGGCTGAAGAAACTGGGTGTCGCTTGCCCGCGACATCTGCAGCTCCGCCGCAGCTGCGTGCTTTCATTTTCTCACTCCACAATTCCTGGAAATCTCTGCTTTCCCTGAGCATGGCTGGTCCATGTGCACGACAGCTGAACTATCCACAGGCTTTAAGAGTCCCTGATTACTCCTCAGATGATGGACCAGAACAGCTTCATCATTATTGCCCATTCCAGAAAAGCCACATGCCCATTTTTATATGCACGTGAAAGATATCTCAACATCAATTGGCCAACAACATGTATGTTTACTGGTCACTAAATAATGCAGCATGGGCTTAGGGGTGTTTAGCACCTTCCAAATCCTTCTGAAGTTGCTCAGAACTGAGAACACCTCGTTTCCCAGCTCAAAACCCTCTTAACGTTGACAGCCTCCTTGCCCCAAACACCCCAAACGGGAATCTAACGAAACATTGCTGATAGAAACTTAATTGTAACAGGGTGTTTGCAGAAACACGAGACACTTCGCAGTTGTTTTCTATTGTTCTTCCCTTGGTTACGCATTTATTTTAAGTCTCTCATCATTTATTTGGCATTCAGAATGGTGTCATTACAGTTTGCTAAGAACAGTTGTTTGCGGTACTAGGTGTACAGAATCAGTTGCACAGTTTGACCCAGAGCTTTTAAAAAAAAAACCTCCTAAATGTAACAGGAGAAGACAAATGGCTAGAAGAGGTCAGTTAATGAAAGTAAAAAAAAATTTTTTTTTTTTGTTTTTGCTTTAAGAGACTTTTCAGAAGGTTGCAGCTGTACCAAACGTAATTTCTTTAGCTGAGGGAGGCCCACCAAGAGAAAAAAGTAGATTTTCTTTTGCTCTGTAACAGTCTTCAGCATAATTTTGCCCTTACTGTAACCTCTGCAGCTTGAAGAGTTGCTGTCAGATTAGAAATCGTGTTGAAAATATCTCTTACCAACATTGCAAACAGCAGATTATTAAAAAGGGAGTAATGCAAATCCTGAACCTGCCAAGTGTGCCTCACACACTTGACGCTATGCATATGATTTTAAGCACTAAGTTTGTGGGGATGACTTCTATGTGGAAATTTAAGCAAGTAAATATTTGCTTCATAGGGAAGTGGACCCATGGGTTTTCCTCTTGTTTGTTACAACTTCCGAGATAATTTTGCATTTTCCTTGTTTACAACAATGAGCTTAATTGCTGTTGTTGAGCATCAAGTTCTGTGAAGGATTATTTTTTAGGAAAAAGGGATTCTCACCAGGAGGCTGAGTTGCACCATTCATCCATTGAAAGGAAATATTTTACTTGTGTTTTAGATTAAAAATCAATAGAATATGTTTCCTTAGCAATTTAGCATTTATAGAAATATTTCCATTGTTTTTAGAGTGGGAAAACAAAACAAAACTTGTTTACAGTACATGAATCTCAATGCAAATTTGGCTCAAATATAAGAAGACTGTATAAAGTCTCCTAACTCTTAAAAGGACACTGGCTAAGAAGAGTTGTCATTCACTGTACAAATAAAAAGCTGCAACCAGGGGCTTATGAATGGCCTGATAAACTAATGGTTTTTTTTGCTATTTATTTTCTTCTACCTTCCAGGTTTATGACAGGCCACAAAAACATTCTGCTCTGCACTATGATCCGGGCCTCCAGCAAGACTTCACCGGTGACACCTTAAAATCAAAGCACCAGCAGAAAAGTTGCAACCAGCACCATCTTGACTGGTCAGCGAGCTCCGATACTGGATCCGCTTCACAAAGTTGCTTCATCAACACCGAACCCAGTCGAGAAGCAGTTAGTGCCACCAAGGTCTCTGCTCCAGAGCCAGGAGTTTCCTTCAGCAAATCCCAAGCGAAGAAGTCCTGCGCCAGCAGCACGTGGGGGCAGCTGTCGGCCAGCAGTAAAGAGCTTGCCATTTGCAGTGCGGTCCCATCACCCAACAGCATCAGCGTGGCCACCCAGCCGAGCAGCGCCTCCGAGTGCAATGGGCTTTTGCCTCTCGGTGATCAAGAGGGAGGCGTGCAGCTGGAGGTCCCCGACCAGCCCGCCGGGAGTACAAAGAAGAAGTCCAGCAAAAAGGACTTGATAAGTCAAACCATCCAAACTGCAGACATCGAATGGGTGAAGAGTGCTCAGAAAGCATTTGACAGCAAATCCCATGACAGCATGGAAGGGAAAAAGGAGTCTTACTCGATGGACAGTGTGTTGGATACATCGCCCTCGAAGCAGAATCCCACTTCTGCTAGCAGTTGTGAAAGTGACACCAGTCATGTACGAATTACTATCCCAATAAAGTCTCCGACAACAGATACATCTGGCCACAAAAGGAAAAAAAGGCAATCCACAAAATCTTCCATGGAGAAAACTATCCAGGAGAAAAGCCTGCCTTCTGGTCTTGCTATGAGCAGTGAAGTAGCAAACAGGACTAGCTCTCAACCAGAGGGGAGTAAAAAAGATCTTCGAGCCACAAAGCCAGGGAAAGTGATTGAAAATGAGCCCCCCTTAGTAGCTATTGACAGTGGTGTGCTCACTGACAAAGCTTCCCCCAACAGTGCCACCAGACTCAGAAAATCTGTAGCTGTGACATCCACTCTCCTACCCACAGATCTTCCCACAGCTGGCAAATTATCTGAGGTTCAGCACCCCAAACTTGCAGCTAAGCGGCGATGGACCTGCAGCAAACCTAAATCTATTCTTCGGGAGACCTCCCTGACAACGTCTGAGAAGCTGATGGTGGAGCCTCCTTCAGCCTATCCCATCACACCATCCAGCCCTCTGTATACCAATACAGACAGTCTTACTGTGATCACACCTGTCAAGAAAAAAAGAGGACGACCAAAGAAACAGCCTTTGCTCACTGTTGAAACCATTCATGAGGGAACCTCCACCAGCCCAGTCAGTCCAATCAATCGTGAATTTCCAGGAACAAAGAAAAGGAAGAGGAGACGGAATCTGGCCAAGTTGGCCCAGATGGTCCCAGGAGAGGACAAGTCCATCAGTGAACTCAAGTTTCACAAAAAGGTCGGGAAGCTTGGGGTCTTGGATAAGAAGACCATCAAGACCATTAATAAAATGAAGACCCTCAAGAGGAAGAACATTCTCAATCAGATCTTGTCCTCCTGCTCCAGCAGCATAGCTCTGAAGGCAAAAGTCCAGCCACCGTCTAGTGCTGGGCCAACCACCATTGATGCCAGACTAGGGAAGCAGATCAATGTCAGCAAGAGGGGGACTATCTACATTGGTAAAAAACGGGGCAGAAAGCCAAGAGCAGAGCTGCAGCCTCAGCCAGAAGAACCTAAGACAGCCATCAAGCACTCGAGGCCTGTTTCCAGCCAGCCAGAAAACCCAGCAGTGCCTTCCAACCTGCAGTCACTTGTGGCATCGTCACCAGCAGCTATTCATCCGCTTTCGACACAGTTAGTGGGGACTAACGGCAACCTTAGCCCTGCAAGCACTGAAACTAATTTTTCAGAGTTAAAAACTATGCCAAATCTTCAACCTATCAGTGCTCTTCCTACAAAAACCCAGAAAGGAATGCACAGTGGAACTTGGAAGCTGTCTCCACCCAGGTTAATGGCTAATTCACCTTCCCACCTCTGTGAAATAGGTTCTCTGAAAGAAGTCACGCTGTCACCAGTAAGCGAGTCTCACAGCGAGGAAACCATACCCAGCGACAGTGGGATAGGTACAGACAACAACAGCACTTCGGACCAAGCCGAGAAAAGCTCAGAATCCCGCCGGAGATACTCCTTTGATTTCTGCACCCTGGACAACCCAGAGGCTATCCCATCTGACACCAGCACAAAGAACAGGCATGGTCACCGGCAGAAACATCTCATTGTGGATAACTTTCTCTCTCATGAGAGTATGAAAAAGCCAAAGCACAAGAGGAAAAGGAAAAGCCTGCAGAACAGAGATGACCTCCAGTTTCTGGCAGACCTTGAGGAACTCATCAATAAGTTTCAAGTGTTCAGGATTTCCCATAGAAGTTATACATTTTATCATGAAAATCCATATCCCAGCATCTTCAGGATTAATTTTGATCACTACTACCCTGTGCCATATATCCAGTATGACCCATTGCTCTATCTTCGCAGGACCTCTGACATGAAGTCTAAGAAGAAGCGTGGTAGACCTGCCAAAACCAATGACACCATGACAAAGGTGCCTTTTTTACAAGGGTTCGGTTACCCTATTCCCAGTGGGAGTTACTATGCACCCTATGGAATGCCTTACACATCAATGCCTATGATGAATCTTGGTTACTATGGTCAGTATCCAGCTCCTTTGTACCTGTCTCACACGCTCGGAGCGGCTTCCCCATTTATGAGACCTACCGTGCCCCCACCCCAATTCCATGCAAGCTCTCATATGAAGATGTCCACCACTGCCAAGCATAAAGCAAAACACGGAGTACACCTACAAACACCTGTAGGAATGGGCCTTGGAGACATGCAGTCCTCTTTGGCTCCTCCAAAGGTTGGAGGAACAAGCCTTTCAAGTGGCCGACTTCACAAAAGGAAACACAAACACAAGCACAAGCATAAGGATGAGCGGATATTGGGGACACATGAAGATCTGAGTGGTCTCTTTGCTAGCAAGTCCACTGGCTTCTCCAGCCATGCGATCAATGAAAGACTAAGCGGCTCAGATAAAGACCTGTCCTTGCTCAACGAGAAAAGCAAGCATAAGGAGAAGCAGAAGCACCAGCATTGTGAAACCGGACACAAAGGCTCAAAGAGTAACTTTGAAGTGGATACGCTGTCTACGTTATCACTTTCTGATGCCCAGCAGTGGACACAGAGTAAAGATAAAAGTGACTCAAGCAGTGATCCCATTGACTCTTGCACAAAGAGATACTCTGGTAATACTGAGAGTAATGGAAGGTCAGAGTCCCTGGACATGTTTGGTGAAATGAATTCCTCGAGTGAGAAGCGGGACAATGATGCAAGTGGGAATAAAAGAAGAAGCTTTGAAGGGTTTGGAACTTACAGGGAAAAGGACATTCAGCCCTTCAGGACAAATAGGAAGGACAGAAGTACTTATGATTCTTCAGCCTCTTCAGGTAAGCTCTGCTTTATTCTGTTTTACCTTACCGCATTTAAGTTTTAATGCTGAACAAAAAAGGGTTTGATATTTATAGCAAATATGTTTATGAGTCAATAACTTCTCTGGCTTTTTGCAATTGACTCCCATTCTGCATCCAGACTTTGGGGAGATTTACAAGCAAGTTGGCCACGCATTAAACCAACACCTTTAAAAGTCTTCGAGTTGTTACACAGCATTTTTATGAATATTTGTCCTGCCTTTGCCTATCTCTCCTAGCTTGTTGCATTTCCTCCAAAAATCCGTTGCATTCTGCAACAGCAGCAATTTTAATACTTGTTGGCAAGGTAGGCATCCCTCTTATTGGTGTCTAATGTCACGGTGTGGTAGTCATTGCCCAGTCTTTGGGAGAACAGCCACTGTACTGAGCAGAGAGTCTCTGCTCTGGCCCACAACGCGTACAAAAGCCATTCGTTGATGGGATGGACCAGATGCATGGGAAGTTGTGGAGCTGGGTCAGCGTCCCATGACTGGTGTGGTGTACTGCTGATCCAGAGGGACCCATCACAGTGATAGCTGGGCTGAATATATGGAGACCCTGGGTACAATCCTAGCGTAAATCTGTCACTTCCAGTCAGCAGGTGTCATGTAAAGTAATTATCCTGAGCATTGAGTGGCTGTGGGAAGGGACTGGTGTCATGGAAACAATAAACCCTGGCCAATTGACTCTGAAGAGTTTTAGGACTCATGACTTGGAAATATAAGCTGGGTAGATGAGGAGGGAGGAAGCTCCTTTCGGCTGCTAAGGACATCTGTTCCTCTCCTGCAGAGGGAGAAAAAAAAGGAATCTGAATCTTGTCTGAGAGACTGAATTGTACTTTACAATAGGGAGCTGCTTTCATGATGACACAGAGGCAGGTGTTTTGCTGCAATATAAATGAATTAACTTGGGAGCAAGCCCAGAGCTCCTGCACCATCAGATATTTATCACAAAGCAGATTTGGTTCTGGAAGAGGATGGGCTTTACTGAACCAACCAGTGGTGGATGAGATTCTGAAGTGCTAAAAAAGAGCTTCAAAGAAACATAATTCATAGCATCCAAAATGAAAAAAGAATAAGCTGAGAACACAGAGAGAACAAAGAATTTGTATGACCTGCCAATGTGAGGCTCTTAAGTTTTTTATTGACTTGTAACTGATTGAGATCCAAAGACTCCTCATGCTTAAGCCACCTAGACATTTCCATTTCCTTCACTGAGACCAAGATCTGGACTGTAGCAATGAAGAGCAGTCTAAAATGAGAGCTTATCCCATGAAAACATTCCCGTTCATGATATCATATTATATCAGACCAATTGCGACACCCAGAAATGAGACACCCAGAAATATCGGAAAAGAGACTGAATTCATTCACTGGTTATATCAGGGCTGCTACATGCCTGACAAAGAACAAAATTATTCTCCACCAAGTGCTGCAGTGGCTACTGAATTAAGGAAGTTGTGTCGTAGCAGACAAGGATTAAAACTCTTCAAAATTTTTAACAAGGCTATTTCTCATTTTTTAGTGGAAGTTACTGATTTCACAGTTTGATAACAGTTGGATTTGTAGCCTTTTTGCTTTCTGAACAGACTATGTTTGCTAAACCTCTACTATGCTTTCCAGTTTAATATATTTCACTTATGTGTAGCAAATTGTCAAGAGAAAATTCTCAGCACTGATGAACCCAAATGAGTTTCCAAAGCAGGGGCATGATCCCCACCAGGCTGACTTGGAAATAGAATTGGTAAAGAAAAAGTCTATTTCATGTTATTTTCCTTTAGTTTATTGTCCATGGAGATAAAAATGTAAGATGGAGTGGTAGAACTTGCCGTAGGAACTCCACCAGACTTGCTGTTTCTCATTTAAACTAAAATTATTATTTTTATTTATTTTTACTTTTCATGATTACAACTGCACATCGTTCCCCATGACCTAATCCATCAAGTCACAGATTATGAACTGGTTTCTTCATTGTCAAGCTATTATTTAGATGGAAAAATCATCAGCACTTAGCTAAGCAGAGCCAGCTAACCAGAGCCATACCTTGCACTACAAGGAAAAATACTAAAACTAAACAGCTCTGCCAAGAAAGGCCTGGAGCCAAGACTGCTCATTAAAGCCTAGGAACATCTGTCTGCTTATGACTGTCTAAGATCTCAGTGCAGCTTTTTTTCCTCTCTGCCTTTGACCTTCACTGGGATTCCCAACAGAGGTCCACACTTGAGTCTAGCCATAAGTATTAACTGGTTCCCACTGAGGAGGAATTAAACTTTTCCATGATAACCTTGACCTTTTTTCTCCTAATTCACCTCACATTTCCCTGAAGTGGCTAAAAAGTGATTGACTAATCATAAAAATAAAAGGTAAAAGAAAAAAAAAAACCCTATGAGAACATATAGCAGTGTCCCAGGAGGCAATTTCCATAGCCTGATTGCTCTTACCATTCAGTATTTGTCATCTTTCACAATATAAAAATAATATATAACAGAGATAAGAGGAGACATCCTGAATATTCAGATGAAAGCTCTAAATAGATTAATATCACGATTTCAGTGTTATCTTTACTGCATGGGCATTTTGGCATGCTCAGTAATGCCATTTGCAACTTCATTGTATGTTGCGGGAGATGAAATATGGAGCAAAAACCACCCACACTTGGTAGAGATATCTGTGATAAGAGTGATGAGAGAACCATTTAGTGCTCTTCGGCATCCAGGCATTGCAGTTTGTTTCAGTGTACTGTGCTGGTGCAGGTGCCATTGTATTGTTGTTATTTTTGTTATTATTATCTGTGTTGTAACAGCACTTCGCCATTTCTGAGAAGTTCAGTGTTCCCTGGTGCTGTGTAGTGGTCGTGCTTATGGCAGAAAACAGTCCTGCCGTATAACCTCAAAGCCTATGCATGATTTTACAGTCTAGAAAGATTAGGATGTCAGGGGAAGTGTTGTCCCTCTTCCTTTCTGGAGGAGCTGCTGTCAGTCCTGGCACAAGAGATCCGTACCAGCCGTGAAGCGTCCCATTGAGGGAATGCCACCAGCTACCTTGGTTGGCCACAGCAAACATACATTCCCTGTACTGCACCAGCTTGGACTATCAGTGGCCATTCATTAGTGGGGACCTTTGGGAGCTTTGGCGCATTTTATGTCTCTTGGCACCTCTTGGGGTTAAATGTGAACTGTTAATGCATATGGCAATTCTCTCAGTGCACTGCCTGGTTTCTCCACCATAGTTCTGGAGATCATTTCCATAAACACTAATTAATAACTCTTCCCACCTTCCTTCTCGTTTGTTCCCCGTGACCTGTTGCTTCCTACTGTAGTTTCCTGAAATTGCTATTTTTATGAGATTCCTCGCCTAACCCTCCTGCACTTAGAAAAACTGATTAATGAAAACTAGCTAAACCCAACTTGCCTGTTTGGCAGAAGACTGGTCCGGTGGCATCAGTCTTGCCTGTAGGCAAGGACACAGCAGAAGGTGTTTCAGATGCTGCCTTGCCACAGTCATGCTGTCACTTGGGCACATCCTAAACTGAACTTTAAAGCTGTGTGCGCTAAGCATTCGTGCAGTTGGCTCCCTCCTTCCACTCTCCATGGCCAGACGTACACCTCGTGCATCTGCAGCACGCGGTTGGGGCCCCTCTGGCACTCTGTGACCTGAGGCACTGCACACAGCTGGATGGCGGATTCTTTCATCTGCTCTCCAGTGGTTACTAAAGCCCCAGGTGAAGGACCCAGGGAGAGGCCACAGATCGGTGCTACAGCTGGGCTGCAGAGACGGAGAGCTTTAAAACTGTGTTCTAAAGAGGTCCTCACAGCAAACTCCACATCTCCTTGTCATGTGGCTGCCTGCTTCGCTTTCATACATGATGCTGAAGAAGAGGCTTGCATTGCTGATGAGCAGCCTCGATGCCGTAGCTTGTACCCTGGAAAAAAGCAGGAGTGGTTACCTCTTCCTTATTTCCTTAGGCGGGCAAATGAGGAAAAGCACATTTAACATTTTAAGGTGCCTCGATAAGATGGCAATTTTGGTATACAGCCTGTCTGATTATGTCCTAGTTACAATCATTGCAGGCCAGGATGTAGCTGGGAGTGAAGCAGAGGTCAAAAGTCACTATATGCAGGAGTGGATTTCTGCTCTTTGTTGTGAGACTAATTGAGGTCTACGCTACTTTATGCTCACAGTATTTCTGCCTCTCTTTTTTCAAACAGTGATTATACAAGCAAAGATTGCCTTGCTTGCATATTGGTCATCATGGCTCAAAGATCAGCTAATAAGTACACGGGTTTCGCCAGATATAGCACAGACACCACGCATAGTAAATTTACAGGAATATAAAGTTAATCATATGCAGCTATTAGGAAGGTAGTAATCATCACTCTCCAAATGCGGGACAGCTAGCATGACAAACATGCTTTACAAATTAATGCTTAACTTACCTATAAGCCCCCCAACGCCTTCCCCCCTCAACGTCCAGGAGTGCTACAAGCTGAATTTCTCCTGATTTGACCTTTCCTCCTCAGCTAGTCTGTATGGTGCTGGTTTAACTCTGAAGGACTTAGCATCAGCTTTAGATGGAGGACAGGCATCACACCATGAGTAGTGTTTGGCCCTATGACTCGAGGGGGAGAAGAGGGGCTATATATATATATATATGTATATATAAACCATGCTTATTAAATTCACGACTGTATGTGGTATTTATTTAAAGTTATTTTCTAACATCTCTATCTTAAAAGTGCCCTTTGTTCCTGTTAAAAAGCCTTACATTGGGTGATTAAACCTTCCAAAGGGAGAGTAGGAGGAATACTGGAGGAAGGGAGGAGAGGTGACAATCAAACGAATGAACAGCATTCATCTGATGTCAGTACAAACACACATATAAGTGACCATGCTCTGCTGTGTCATTTATCCAGCTGAGATTTCTTCCCTGACAAAACTCCCCTCCACGGCTCAGTTTCCTGCTGGAATTGTCCATTGCCACACAGCACTGAATAAATCTCTGGTTCGTCCTCTCTCAGAAGTCAAATGCATTAGTGTGATTTAAAACAGGACTTGCTATGAACAAAAACAAACATGGTGAAATGTTGGCAAAGCCACCATGAGTTTTGTTTTGGTTTGAGGGAGGTGTTGTTTGGGGTTTTTTTAAGAAACAGCATATGCAGTTCTGGACTATTATCATGAAGCCTTAATCAGCCACAGTTTTACACCAAGAAAGGATCTGTATTTCGGTAGTGGGTAAGCATATTTGTTCTTCTGAATGTACATGGAAGACACAGGCAAACAGGATTAGCCAACTGCCTTATTAATCAAACTTTGCTGATTTTTGTATCGTAATATTTTCCATGAATAATTCTTTTTTTTTATAGCTCCAGAATGACAGAGCCGGTTCATTATTCTGCAGTGAACACATTGTTTCAGTAACAGGGGAAACAATGATCCAACACTATATTTAATGAACATTTTCCCATCTGAACAACTTAGAGACATATGAGTGTCTATACTGGCTGGGTCTTGCATATATACTCAGGGACATACCTTTACATACTGGAACAAGGGAGGAGAAGCGACAGTCAGGTGATGAACAAAGTTCATTAGATACCGATTCACACACACGTGTAAGTAACCTTGCTTTCTTCAGTAGTGGCACTTGACCCAACGGTACTTCGGTGTCATACGGCAACGTGAGCACAGATGCAGAGGCAGGCTGATGCGTGGTCCAGGGTTTGGAGACCCATCTTCTGTATCATAGTTTTTTCCTGTGACTGCAGAAAAGTGTCTAAATTGCAGTAAACCTCAGTGTCTGTCTGGGAAAAGGGGATAAAAGCAGTTTCCTGCTGTACAGAGCCACGGTGAGGCGTGATACACAGCGATGCCCAGCGAATACAGTGTGGGAGCAGTGGCAGTGCTTGAAGCAGATGGGAGAAGAACCAGACATGAACTTCACTCGCCGAGGTTGTATGGAATATTAGTCACCCTCCCGTTCCCCAGCTCTGCCTCTGCTGTGGTTTCCTCAGACACCCCAGGCTTCTACACAGCTTCAAGCAGCTGTAAAAGTTTTCCAGCCCCGGTGTTGGGGGGGGTTGCGCCCTCCCCCGTGTCCTGCAGTGAGGGACAGGCACTCTACAGTTGCGGGGTGAGTGTTTGTACCATCTGGCCCATTAAAGTTAGCATCAGAGCTTTACAAAATACCGTTATTTGTAAACACAATGACATTCATGAAAACAGCTCTTTGGGCCCCCGGATGCTTAAGAGTACAACCAAAACTACTGAAATGACCTCCAAAAGCATTATCTGGCCCCCTTAGGATAAATGTCCTTCTTATTGTTTTCTACTAAGTCTTCTGCCAGTCCTGGGGAGAGGAGGCCACGCTCGCATGACTGTTGCTCCATTCTGCCCATGGCATTTCCTAGAGGCTGTTGAGGGAAAACAAGAATGACAGGGAAAGCAAGTCAAAACTTTCCTTGAAAGTGTTTTGACCAAGGCATTTGAAATACAGTGAGTTTTGTTGTTGTTGTTGTTTTAATGCTACCATTTGCTTACTGTGTTGTTTCCAATGTTTGCACTGACCAAGGAGAGAAGAAACAAGAGGGAAGCTGGAGTGGGAGAGGGAGTTGGAGTATTTACCACCCAACCAATCTTTTATTTCCTCTCTTAATGATTGTATGTTTATTGCACTGCCTGAGGCTCAGTACAAAGTCTTTTGGACCAGCAATGAATTAATCAAATTAAATGCTGTGACCCCTTTGCTTTTTGGGATTGTTACAAGCCTCCCAGCACCCTGCCTAATTTCTGCCTCTTACTTTGCTCTCTGTCCAACAGTCAAGCGGTTCTTCCTTCGCAACTTGGCGGCTCCCAGCTATTTATCTTCGCTCTTTCTGGCCAATGCCAGAATGTCTTGTTTGAAGTTTTTATTTAGACCACTGCTGGTTTATGGAGTTGTGCAGATTCCACGTTGGGTGTGCAGCAGCTTCGCGTCAGAGACAATTGGCTTCTGCTGGGCTCTTGGCTTTAAAAGGCAATAAAGAATCAGGGCCGGACTCTTGTCTCAGCCTGGTGTAAATCAAGCATCTCCCCATTGAAATCGGTGAGGTTGACTTCTGGAGTGAAGTTTCTGTCGAGGCAAAAAAAAGGTGTGGGGCTGGGAAGTCCTGTCCTGGGCTTCGGCGAGGTCCCTGTGGCTGTGCTCTCCCTGCTGGGTGCCAAAAACAGCCTCGGTTCGGCATTTATAGAGACTTTCTTAGCTTGGAGGAAGAGGGTGGGTTAAGTTCCAGTTTGTAGTCAGGATACCTGGTTAAGTGGCAGTTTAGGAAGAGTTAGGAGAAGTGTGTGCTATAGCTCTGGAGTATACACAATTTAATTTTTTCTGTAAGGTGCTGATAATCTAGGTACAAAGCAAGAGATTTGCTCAGGTGCACGGAGGAAGTAAAACGAAACAATGGCCGTATCTTTGCTATTAACTTGCTGTCACTGTGACTCAAAGCTGGGCATAGGAAAAGCTGAGCTCAAGATATTTGCCAGTGAGTGGGATCGTAATGCACTCAGGGCAACCTGCGTCCCATCCTACTCTACTGCAAAAGTGAGAGCTGGGGTCTGTGACCTCCAGAGCATGATCTGAGGCAGCTTCTCCGTTCCCACTGCCTACCAAGAGTTTTATATTCATGTATCACAGCAAAAGAAGGCTGAAAGGACATTATCCCAGCTGCTTTAGTATGCCTGATTGCAATAATGATGCTGAACAACAAAAGGAGTAAGAACACCCTGTTTTAAGATTTCACCAAGAAGGAAGTCAGAATAATTCCCCTGTAGATCAAGGGCTAAGGGGAAGGGTGGGAAAGGAAAGCTTTGACTGTCCATGGAGGAGTTTTGACACAACCTCAAAGACTTGAAAAGACCCAAGGACTCCTAATAGGAATCATTAGTGATTTGTCATTGAAAACATGCAGCTGGGCGTGGATCCCCATAGGCTTTTGCAGCAGCACTGATCTGACCTAGCTTTTGCATGAGGCGGAGCTGATTTCAGGAGGCTTGGGGAGCATGTGCAATGCAGAGTTAACTGTCAAGCAAGGGCAGGACTAGATGGCGCAGAGGGACTTGCTAATGAGCTATCAAGCCATGGGTCACTGGTTAAAATTTAATCTGCGAGAACAGTGACAGAAAATCAAATCAAAGTGCTGACGTCAGAGTGATGCTAGAGCAGCAGCAAAAGCATTGCTGGTGCCTTATGCAGCACACACAGGCAGCTTAAACTGGGAGAAAACGTGAGGAACTTGTCTGGTTGATCCCAATTGCAAGATAGAGCTCAACCAATTTGTATTATACCTGTTAGTAATACACTTGTCAGTGTGGTTTTTTCGGAATGATATCAGCATATCTCATCACAGAATCGAACCCAAACCCAGCATTAAATAGCACTAGCAACAGAGTTGTGGAGACATCTAGCTAGAGTTTGCTCAGCAGCATCACAGAATGTGGATCATCAATGTACCACAAAGCACAGCAGTTTACAGGTCTGGTGATGGAGATTTTGCCATTAGGTTCCATATCATAGAATCATAGAATCATAAAGGTTGGAAAAGACCTTTAAGATCATCAAGTCCAACTGTCAACTCAACACCTCCAGGCCCACTAAACCATGTCCCGAAGCACCACATCTACATGTTTTTTGAACACCTCCAGTGATGGTGACTCCACCACCTCCCTGGGCAGCCTGTTGCAATGCTTGACCACTCTCTCCGTAAAGAAATTTTTCCTAATATCCAATCTAAACCTCCCCTGGCGCAACTTGAGGCCATTTCCTCTCGTCCTATCACTAGTTACTTGGAAGAAGAGACCAACACCCACCTCACCACAACCCCCTTTCAGGTAGTTGTAGAGAGCGATGAGGGCTCCCCTCAGCCTCCTGTTCTCCAGACTGAACACCCCCAGTTCCCTCAGCCGGTCCTCATCAGACTTGTGCTCCAGCCCCCTCACCAGCTTCGTTGCCCTTCTCTGGACACACTCCAGCACCTCAACGTCCTTCTTGTAGTGAGGGGCCCAACACTGAACACAGTATTCAAGATGCGGCCTCACCAGTGCTGAGTCCAGGGGCACAATCACTTCCCTACTCCTGCTGGCCACACTATTTCTGATACAGGCCAGGATGCTGTGGCCTTCTTGGCCACCTGGGCACACTGCCAGCTCATGTTCAGCCGGCTGTCAACCAGCACCCCCAGGTCCCTTTCCGCCGCAGCTCTCCAGCCACTCCTTCCCAAGCCTGTAGCATTACATGGGGTTGTTGTGACCCAAGTGCAGGACTCGGCACTTGGTCTTGTTAAACCTCATACAGCTGGCCTCAGCCCATCGATCCAGCCTGTCCAGATCCCTCTGCAGAGCCCTCCTACCTCCAGCAGATCAACACTCCCACCCAACTTGGTGTCATCTGCATCAAGGCCAGTAGTGATGGCTTTCCCATTCCCAGGCTCCCGAGATGACTTGATGGTTTCACCATAGCTTTCTCAGAGCTGGGGAGAGCTTACATTGCTAAAACTATAAAATGAGTTCTTACGGTTTTCACAGTTACTAGAGGGAAGATTGGTCACAAAAGGGACAAAGGCACCAGATGCCCTCAGCAATGGTATGTACAGGGGTCAGCGTGTTGGGGCATGCAGGCTTGTGCTGATGCTCCTCACCACACTGACGTGTTTGTTGTCCTTTTCACTGATTCTTAGGAGCAACTCAGTAGTCCTTCCTCTGCTGCCAGGCAGCTGGGCTGAGGATACGGAGTCCCTCCAGATGGCACGAAGCTGCTGTTTCAGCTCTGTGTCTTTGGCCTTCCTTGCCTCCAGTGTAGGCAGGGAAGGGAGCAATAGTCAGCATTGTTTTCTGTGCCAGCTATGATTAGTTGGCATAAAGAGCACTTTAGTAAGTTGACACAGACTTTGAGTTGCTTGGTTTGCTTAAAAAAAGAAAAAATCCCTGGACTACTCCAGGTTCTGTTTGCTGCCTGAAGTCTAGTCTACACCATTAAAACCTTGGGCTTATCCCAGAACGTGGTCAGTTGCAGAATGTTTGTCGTTCTGATATTTATTTATTTTCTATTTAAAAAAAAACAACTGTGGGAGAGCAACAAGTTAAAAAAATAGTTAAACTCCAGATTCATGCAGATTTCCTGTTTTGCTTCTTAACAAAACCTCAAAACCACTTTGAACAAGTTTCCCACCTCAGCTGAGGGTGGAGTTGTGTACGCCCCACACGTGGCCTCCAGAAGTGCACCCAAGGACAATAGCACATCTCCTTTGGCACGGTGGTCAAATTTGCTGCTAGCAGGGCAGTCAATACGTGCGCCTGTGCATGACTGCCCAAAAGAGCTTCTGACTCAGCCAAGTACATTGGAAAACTTAAACTTTTCTATTTCCAACAGAACAGACTGAACAGGAGAGATGTGGCAGACAGAAACTGGAGGCATTTGATAAAGGGATACCTCTCTGAGATGCTAGGCAGATATTGGCTGTTGTCAGTATGCTGGGCGATCTGTCGTAATTTCATTGATTTGATCTCGTGAGACAACATCTCGGTAAATAAGAAGAGCAGAGAAATCTATTGCACTGAAATTAATGGTTGTTGCCTGATCTCCTCTTAAATGAATTCACTGCAATCTGAAGCAATGCATGCATTTTGCAAACCCAGCATTCTTTGGCTCCTACAGTGCATCATGACATTACTTTAGGCGGTAAGCAAGATCTTATTTGTGATATAGCGTGCTGTGGTAGATAGTAAAGCAGCTAGATGCCTGGGAACTCTGGATGGAGCTATGGCATTTGGGTGTGTAATTCTAAGTAACAATAAGCAGCACTTAACATTACCTCCCACACTAGAAGCCTATCCATTAAAAGTTTAGCCAAGTCAGCTGTGCAAGTTCTTGCATAAAACGACAAACTGCTAAAACGCTAATAGGAGCCACTCTTATGTTAAAGAGTGGGTAGAGCAGGATGCATTAACCCACATTCTCCTTCTCTACTGCTAATCGGGAGAGAGTCTTGCTGAGATCAAAGAAACCCCTAGCAGGTAAAAATGATAATAAATCAGGCTCAAGCCCAGGTTCAGGACTCCTGAGTCTTTTTCTCAGCTCTGTTTCTGAGATGCTGCATAGTTTGAAGAAGTCAGTGAATTTTATTAGACCATCCATGAGTCAACTTAAGTCCCCGTGAGAATGAACTGGGTGTGTCTAAGTCCCAGGGAATGGCTCAGTCCGTTTCATCTGAAGAAGGACTTATATCGCAGAGAAACTGAGAGAGTATTTAAATCTGGACAGTGTGTTTTGGACTTAAGAGTAACTTAAGCACATAAGTATATGCTTTCGCATGTGTTCAGCCATCGACAGTTCCTAGCAGTCCATCATGACTCACAAGTGGGTGAGGAGCTGCTAATGTCTCCCTCGGTGTTGAAAAGGGTCCGCTTCATTAAGTCACAGCCTGACCAAACCCACCAGTTTTAGGTGACGTTGAGCTAGCATGGAACACGTGAGCAAGAGACATTTGGGGCATGTTTATACTGTTTTTGTGGGCCAAACCAGAAGGTGAGTCTACGCCTCTGGACTGCTTGTTACAGGCTGGCTTGTGTTCACACAGCTGAGAGCTGGGAGTGTCTGGAGCGGACAGATTGATCCACGTTGCACAGCACTTGATCCTGATCTCCTCTGGGCAACATCTCCCTGTAGCCCTGGAGTACAATTATAGTTATTTCTGGGTTGTTTTTTTTCCTAATACAGATGGCAAAATAGGGGCTTTTCTACAGCCATCTATCTCCTTGAGTGCTCTGGGAAGTGACAGGAGGGATACTGGAGTTTGGGGACTTCAGACTAGCATTGCAACATTGCACCAGGCAAAGAGAAAACGCTGTGTGGTGCATGTCCACACTGTGCCTGAAGCAGAGCCTGGAGCACACTTTCATCTTGGCCATGCCCAGCTTTCCTCTTGGGTGGAACCACTGGCTCCCTAATGGCCAGCTAACAAGTGCAGAGAGTGGAGGACCTGGACACCAGGATACAGGAGAGGGACAAGTCAGTCTGGCAGTGTGGAAACACCCTGACGTTCCTAAGTGCCGGCTAAGTCTGGGGCATGAGGGAATGCCTGATTCCTGGCCTAAGTCAATTCCTGATGTTTATCCGATAGAGCTCTAAAATAGAAGATTTATAAGCAAAAGAACTCCCCTTCCACTGAGCTGAAACTCTCTAGCTTCTGTATCTTATGCTTCTGGTTGTTGAGATGTCGACCTTCAGCAAGAGGAGGCAATGCCTCCACTCCAGCCTTACCTGTAGCCTGGTATAGTCCGGGCAAGTGGAAATGCTGGGATCAGACCCCCTCAGGCTAGACAGCCTAGATCTCTAGTTTTTTATTTTCTGGATAGGTGCTCAAACCATTAATATCGTGTGCTTCCTCCTCCCACTTATCCCACAACACAGGTGCTTGCCCTTCAGAGGGGAATTTGCATTTTGATTCCCGCGTAAGCAGGATTGCACGCTGTTGAGCCTTGAATTAAGCACTTACCCAGCCACACTCCTAAGAATAATATTTCCTAGTGCCTACGCCTGAGTGGCTGCATGCAACCACGCTAAATCATCCCATGAAGGCCCCACAGCTCACCATTCAGTTGATGGAGAAACGTGAGAACATCGCTTGGGTGCTACTTCAGAGGCATCCGTCTCTGCGTTGCTTGTATAGTTTGCGTAGGCACCTGCCTTGAGTGATCTGAATCATTCTGCTGGAGCCAAGCACCTATTTTATTTAGATGTTGCAACAAATAAATTGAGTGCCTAAAGCAGGCAGTCTCAATCTAGCCTTCAGGGTCTCCATGTTTACTGACTGATATAATGATATAATAGTCCTTGCTCAACTCAAAGAGCTGTTGCAAGATTTTAATTAATTAATACTGGCAAGGCTTTCAAATGTTGGAAATGAAATGAGGTCTCTAAACAAAGTGTATTATTATGACTTGACAGCACTTTCTGCTACACTTTCGCACCATACCTGAGCACAGAGCAGGGCAGCTGCATCCTCTGATTCATCATGAATCACGAAGAAGCCTACTTAAAATGTGGATAGTATTGATATATTTATACTGGTTAAAATATTCCAGGGAAGAGACATTACTTCTCACTCTTTTTTTCCCTGTTTCTCAGCATTACCCCATCTATACTGGAGTCCTCAGTCATCCAGTGCTCGGTGTTTAAGAAAGATGTGCCAGAAGGTAACAGAAGGAGATGTAAGAGTCCTACTAGAATTTGCAGAAGACTTAGTTACTCCCCAGTGACAAGTGTTGGCTAGCACAGGTTGTCGTGCTGAGCACTACAGTCCCCTAGATAGCTTTTGGTCTTCCATTTCTCTAGGATGATTGATGTTAATTAATAGCCATGCAGTTTCAATGGTGAGCAAGACACTCAAGAGAAGTTGGTATCCCCAAAGTCCTTATTGTGCTTAGCATCAGATTAGGACACAAAACTCCTTGGACTAAGTCCCTTGGTACGTCACACCATTTCATCGAATTACAAAATAGCTCATTAGGTTCCTAGTCAGGTCTAATTTTCTCTATATGTAAATTCTTAATGAAGAATGCTATAAACTTACTTGCTAATCACTTTGCCTCCACTGCTAAGTGAAACGCAGGCAAATATTACAGGGTAAAGACAGGAGAAAGGGGAAACATCTGCCACCAAACAGTATAACTCCAGGTGATACCACTAAGCACCCAAGAGATGCTGCCATTCAGCTAGCTACCAGGGAGGGATGGCCTCAGGAGGAGGTGGCTTGGATGGCCATGCAGATGGCTGGTATAGTCCTATCAGCAGGTCTCCTGCACTAGAGGCAGCTCTTTTCATGTGCCTAACATGGTACTGGCAGCTTCTGTTGCTCCTGACAGTGTGCAGGAGGGGTCCTGGCGTTGCTGCTTGCCCTTCATGCACTGTCCTGATAGTGTTCAGTCCACTAACTCGGACCGAATGAATGATCTTTTCGTACTGACCCTGCCACAAAAGAATATTCATTTTTCCAACCTGTTACTGAAACCAGAAAACTTCTGTTTTCTGATTATTACCATCCTTATGTCTTATGCCCTCATAAAAGACAGGATTGACATTTGCCACCAGGGATAATCCCTAATTCAGGCGACAAGAGATGCCTTCAAGGCCAAGTAAAATTTTACTGATATAAAGTCTCCAGTCATCAGTGGAGTCTCCTGTAAACTGGCCACTTTGAGTGAAGTTCAGACAGAAGTGAATGTCACAGGAGTGCGTCTGTCGATGAGAGTTGACGAACCAGTGGAGTTTGTGCTCTTTTTACATATGCTGTTAGGTATTACATATTCTGCCTAATTTATACGTGGTGCTTTTCAGCAGTAAATCTCAGACTGGTTTTACAAGAGAGGTCAGTATCTTTACCCTCATTTCACGGGTGGATAAACCAAGGTGCAGGGAGGTCTCATGCCAGAAGGTCGGTGTCAGAGCGAGAAACAGCTAATTGCAACAGACTTCAATGCTTCATTGTGCATGAGTGTCAGCAACTCCTATTGCAGCATCAACCACAAAGTTATGCAGAGATACCAAAGACAGAAATAGAGCAGTACTGACCTCTTCTCTGCAGATAGAGATGTGCTTTCCAGAGATTTTTTTTTTCCCCCAGAAGTGATAAATGACTTAAAGAAGAGCAGGTGCCATTTCTCCACCTGGGTGACTATGCCCAGAGGCAATAGAAGACATTTTTAGGATATGGTTTCCCTCCTATTTACATCAAGCTAGTAGCAGTGCTTATTTTAACACAATTGCCAAGTGACTTTATTTTTAGATCTTGTCAGTGTTAGTATCATTTTGTAATTCTTGCCATGTTTAAAACAAGTAAAGACATTTCAATGGGAACATGAAATTCTCTGGAAGAATTATTGCTGCCTCACAAGTATATATTGATAGCCTAAGAAAGCAGTGACCGTCTCTTTCCCATAACAAGAAGTGCTCCAAATCTATAAAGCATCCCTTATATTTTACTTTAAAAGACCAAATCACAAGTTGGGTTACCTTTCAGTAAGAACATTATAGATTTTCCAGCTTTTAAGCAGTTCCTTAGGGAGTCTTATTTAATCCAAATGACATTGTTCTCTTGATGACTATCACCCTTCTAAAGGAAAATGTGCCAGTGGGGCTTAATCTCAGTTTAAAAGGTCCTACAAAATAATACAAAATTAAATAGGAAAGGAAAAAAAAAAAGAAAAGAAAAGGAGGAGGAAGATGCAGTTTGTGAAAGTCACACAAATAAGAAAAATCCAGTTGCCATGAAGACTGATCAGCCACATGTATTTCTATGAGCATGTGTCAACTTGATGTACTACACTTCTGTGTTTTATTCAATTGCCACATTTCAGAATAACGTCATAATTGCTGTACTGCATCTACCTCATCCAGCATCCCATCTGAAGAACATGCAAGAGAAGACATGTAGAACAAGAAAATGGCATGATATGTCTGTGGAAGGCATCTCTTCCTCCTTCCCCCGATTAACAGATTGCCCTTTATCCTTGTGAATCACCTTTTATATCCCTTCTTTTTCTCTCCCAGCATAATAGTAAATACTCTTACCATCTACACTTCAGAAACTCATGGGTTTTTTTTGTCTTCAGAATACTTTCAATAAATCCCGCCACAGGAAGCAAAAGTTGAAATGTGACCAGTCTATTAGGAACAAAAACATTAAAGGTGAGAGCCCTCATGGAAACCGGCTCCAGAGTAATAGCAGTGATTCATAAAATATGAGGCTCAGTGGAGACAAACCGTGGGCACGGCTAAGATTTCAATAAGAACACATCCTGATTTACACTAGGTAGGACCCTGAGAAAGATCTCTTTACACTGCCTGAATGTCTTCTGTCCTGGGTGTTGCCAAAGGAGATTAAGTTTACAAAGAAAATTCATTTATCCATTAATGGGCAGCTACCTCTGAGGAGCAGAGCAACAGTTGTGTAGTGGGGTGCTGAAATCCCGCACGCATTTTAGGGGCTGAAAGACTGTGAGTAGCATTACAGCAGGTACCTGGAATTGCCCTAAATGAGGTTTATTGTTACCCAAATTTAAAGAAATAGATTTTCCTGACTGACTGCCAAGAAACCCAGAAGAACCGTCTAACAATGTGCAACCTATGAGCGCCTTTTTTCAGCAATAAGTGAGATTTTTCAGGCTGCAGCATTACATTGTTTCATCCCTTGGGTTTTCATGGGTTTTTTTTTGGTTTCTGTTTTTTTTTTTTTGGCAGGGCTCTTTTATTGCACAATGATGATATATTTATTTTGACTTTTAATTTGCAGTCTTAGAATAGGTCTTTGGTGGCTAGAAGTCATCATGACAATGAAAAAGATTCCTCTCTGAGAAACAATATTCCATTTTTGACCATAACATCTGTCTAAATTTTGAATATTTTGTGGAGGCTCTATCATGAACATATTTGTGGATCATCTACTAATGACATCCATTAAGGGGTTTTTGATAGCTTAGGAGGCCTGATGAAATCATGTTGGACAATTATGTGATGGCAATATTGTCACAACAATTATAAAGGACCAGATCTTCATCTTCTTACATTTCATCACTTAATATTTATGTAGATCAAGACCCCATTCCCTTAGGTGTACTACAAAAGGTACTGTCAGGTTTGAACAAACGGATTAACAGCTCACCATCTACCCCACTTGATTTTCACTTGTTGGTTAATTTTGTCTGTGGAGCTACACTATTCACTTTCAGTGTGCAATTATTTGCCAAAGTACTGCTTAGTTTCCTCTGAACTAGTGAATCTGTGGGTTTAAAAGGAGAAGAAACCAGGGGATGTCTACATGTAACAGCACCATTTTTCATGAGAATTTTTTGATGTCACAGAAACAATGTGTATCCACAGAGCTTTACACAACCTAATAATTGACCAGTTGACACTGTGCCTCTAATTGTCCTCAACTGGAAGCAAAAATACTGTCTGTGAGCCAAAGCTGATTAACGCTATTGGTTGATGAATTTTCTTTTTTAAAAAAAAAGGAGCCAAGGGGGAGCCACAACAGCTCTGAACTTTCGCAAGGACTGCCTCTGCTTTAGGGGAATTTTGATTTTTCCTGCTGTTTTGTTTGTTTAAAAAAAATGGTGATGTCTAATCTTCAGGAACGTACCTCATCATCCAACCCACAAACTGCTGGCAAAATAATAAACCTACACAGAATGTACTGTTAGATTCCTTTTTTTTTTTTTTTACTTCTTCCTTTCAGAGGTATAAATCACAGCTTTTTGCTTTTACAAATTAAAGTATAGGCTTTGCACTGGATAGTTGGCACCGTTTCTTCTGGCCAAATGTTCCATGCTGCTTCCAGAGAAACTGTGGACACTGAGTTGGCTATAGTTTGTCTTTGAACTCATTTGCAAAACCTCAGTCTTTATAGGCCTCCAAGAAAAAATATACATAGCTTATTTATTAAGTTGCAGTTTAACTCTTTTGTGTGCGGAATTGCTGATGGTAATTCTATTTGGGTTTTTCAGGTTTTTTATTTGTCTGGCTGAGTTCTTGCTGTTTACTTCTTCTAGTTTACATGAATGGCATCATCCTGCCATATAGGTCCAAAAAATCTATTCATTTCTGATTATCTTACCTGGGCTGAAGAGGATCCTGAATAGAAAATAGTTCTTTTGCTAGCTGACCGCAAGAATAAGGTTCAAGTAAATCATACTCAATTATTCTTGAGTAATGTACTTCCCATTATATTTCCAGAGGTCTTCTCAGCTGTGTTTGCTTTTACGTCTTTGTAACATAGCAGACACACAGTGCTATCGTTGCAGCATTTGCTGCTAAGTTGTATATAGTGCATTTCTAAACAGTATGGTAATAGGAATGCACCATGGACTCCCTCCTTGAAGCACTTGCTCGTTTTGTCTGTCAAATATGGTTTAAAGTTTTGATCAGCTGAACGTTCAGCAAGGAATAAATGAAAATTATTGGTATGTAAAACACTGCAGGTCTTGTGTTACTCTTGGACTTTTCCCTCTAGCATCCTTGTACTGCTTTCTTCTGCAATGCTTCCTTTCTATTGATGCGATGCCATCTTTGGTACTCTTAACAAAGGGCTATATAAATGTTTGGAACCCAGAACAGATGTTTTTGGGCAGCTTTCATTCAGTTTGCCAAGTTCAGGCACAAAACAAGATCCTGACTGCTTGTGGTTACTGTAGATTGGATGATTTTTTCAAAGGAAGAGTAAGCATGCTGGGTCCAATGACTTCCTGTCTTCTGGCATCCTACCACATGTCTTCTTTACTATACCATAATGTTTCTCAAGTTTGCTTTTGTTTCACTCTCATAATTGGCTTTGTATATCCACTGACTGATCTGATTTTCCTATCGAGACAGGGCTGTTCACTCCAGATTTTCACTAGTGTAACTGAGAGGAAAATTTGGTCCGTATGCTCTGTAATAAGATATATCATCACTGTCAATATTTTTCTTCTTCCCATCACTCCCCTGCCATATGGCGACTTCACAGGAAACAACTGAACTGCATATGTTCTAAGTAGGACTTCTTCATTCCCTGGAAAATTGAGGTTGGTTTTAATACCATTCAGATTTAAACATGGAAGAAGTCCTTAATCCTTTAGCAGGGAATTTTCACCTAACTTTAGTCACCCAAAAGATAGGCAACCAGTAGAAACTAGTCATCTGAGTTCCTCCCACAGTCACAGGAGGGAGGAAGGAACTTTGAGAGGGTGATTCATCACATCTTAAGATAAGAGTTGAGGGGAAATTTTATTGCCGCAAACATGAGAACAAATCTCTTCTGTACCCATGGTCTTAATGGTGTTGAATTGATGAACTGAACTGAGACCCAAAGGCAATATCTATGCTGGTGGATTGAATGAGGACAGGAGATGATTTTCCTGAGCTGCTGTTAGCCTGTTCCCTGACATATTTTAAGCTCTGTACAAATAACACCTGAGCATGACTCAGTGGGCATCGTGAGCCAGGGTCGGTTTTCAGTCAGCAAGACACGAATAAGCCTACCTTGTTTTGGGTAGGAAATTTAGCCCTAGCAATACAAGCCATGCTGTCCACTTGCTTTCAGGGTCGGAAAATGGATTTTTATTTACTCGTTTTATTTACTTGTGTAGATATAGCCAAAGAGATGTAAGCAGAGAAGAAAGCAGTATAAGTAAATGAAAGATTAAATTGAGTTTTTCATTTGCATTTTCTGAAACTGGGACTTGGGTGCAAGTTGCACCAAAGAGACAAGAGCTGCTGTTAGTGAGACTTTTCTTATTGAGCAAATTTTAAATACACTCCTTCCCTGTATTGGTGCTAGGGAGTGACTGACAGTGACTGTGAAAAACAATATTTGTAAAGAAAAACCTCCCGGACCTGGTATTCCTAAATGACTTTCTAAAACCAGTCACCCCACAGATCCCCCTTGAAATCATCATTAGGAAACTATCTCCAGAGGGTTTGTACCAAGGGAGATGCACAGTGTCACACAAGTGTTTCTGCAACGTTCATGAGCTCTGCCTGCTGGCTTTTAAGACTTGGGACAACTCTACCGTAAAAATACTCAGTGTTCACCACAGAGTACCCAGATCCAGCAACAAGCGGTGCAGAATGTTTCAGTTATTTTCAACCACCGTTATAAGACCCAGGGACCATGGGATAAATTCAGATGAATAACCCTATTTCTAAGTTGTTTCCAGGGAGTGTGTGGGTGTTGCAGACATTTAACTGCCAGGCTATTCATTTTTCTGCACTAATAGTTTCCATACTAGCTGACTGACCAGTCTCCCTGATGTGTCGCGTCAATTTTCTTATTAAATACGAAAATAATGAATGTTAGGAATGAGCCTAGAAAGCTCCTGATCTCCCAGATTGGGTCTTGGTGCCAAGTGTCTGGCTGGCATCGTCTCCCAATATTCTGCAAACAACATCTGCATGAGCACGTCAGTTGTGTACCTCATAAAGTTAACGTAAGTGACTGCTGTGATTTGCTGAGCCGCGCTGATTGGAGCTGTTTTGCCAGAGGGAGGCTTTGCAGCACGCGGGAGAGGCAGCCATGCCGTGCCTTTCCCGGGAAGGGAGAGGGGCGACACGGGCAGGAGTGCATCGTTTGTAGGAATAGCTCTGGGGAGATCTCCCTCTCCCCCTCCCGGATTCCTCTGGTCCCAGACGTCATTAATGATGCATCTCTGCTGAAATGGTCACTGCTGTGATGAGCTCAGAAAATTAGTGCTTTGGAGGCACCGACCGACCCCAGTAGCTGCCTCGGAGGGTGCCCTGGAGAGAGACAGCGTGCCAGAGAGGTGGGGGAGGTCGGGGGGATGCATATGAGCCCCCAGTCCCTGACTGACAGCTTATCTCGCTGCTGCTCAGCACAGCCTCTGACAAGTTCAGTAACATCTCTACTCATGAAAGGTCCAAAGTGCTTTTCCTCCACCCCATCAAACTCGACGGGATGCGGTACGGGAAGGCAGCGCAGGCAGCAGGCTGGAGCCCTGGGCCGTTCGCTCGCCGGGAGCATCGTGTCACTGCCTAGGAGGGAAACCTGGATGCCAGAGCTGAAAAGAGACTTACATTTTACTTCCCTCCCTCTTAGGACAAGTGTATTTTGTATATACTATCAGGCATTTTAGCAGAGCCTAGACCCACTTTTCCTGTCCTTTGCACCAGTTTCGTGCAGTTGATTTCAACTGATTATTTTAAAGCAGTACCTGACAGTTCGTTTCTGTAAAAAGGCCGAATTTTGGCATTTCTCATGCCAACACTTTCTTAAGTTCATTTTTTCAAAAGCATATAAAATCATTGTCAGAAACAGGGCACGTCAGTAAACTGCTTCTAGACAGGTCTAAGAACATCCTTGTTTGCTGTTTATGTTAACCTTGGGCTAAAGATTGGCTCTTGTTCAATATCTGAAACTTTCCAAAGAAAACAGACGGCAATGTGTAAATAACTAAACCACACACGCGAAAATGACACTGAAATATAATGTGCCGGGTCAAACTTTAGTTGGGTTAAGTCAGGCATTTAGAGTAATCCTTCTTTACCCCACTTAAATGTCACATAGGTAAGTCATGACAGCTCACTCACTGCCAGGAAAAGCTTGCATTATCCTGAAGAATGAATTCAGGACCTCAGGAAGCTACCAAGTCAAATGAAAAACAGAGACAACAGGCAACGGCTTAGCGGCTTAAGCCATATGCCTCAGATCAGTCTAGCCATAATTTCAAATGCCAGCAGGATCATTACCAAGTTAATGCAGATCTATTGAGTACTTGGCTATGTACTACAGGCAGAACAAGTCCTTTGAGTTAAATCCTAAGAAATTAGATCCTTTGGGGTTTTAATGACTATTAAAAATCACGAGATATTTTCATAAGGGGAGGAGTTTATTAATCTTATCCCCTTAATCAAATTACCCCTTTCCTCCATGAAATACACTTCTACTTCCTTATTGCAAAAGGACGATGGGAGAGGAAGAGAGAATGAAACTCTCCAGTGGTGTGCTGTATCTTGCAAGAGTTGTATTACTGCTATTAATGCAACTCAAACACACAGTGAGTTTTTCGCAATGAAAGCGCCAGGATGTTGTTCCTGGAGTTTCTGTACCAGTGACTGGACCACAGCCCCCAGTGCCTACTCTGCGTTTATGATAAAGCACTGGTTACATCTCGCAGGTTCGATTCGCCGGGTGTCCCAGACACCTGGCATCCCACTCCAGCAAACGGTGTCTGCAATGGGAATCACAGAATCACAGAACAGTTCGGGTTGGAAGGGACCTTTCCAGGCCATCCAGTCCAACCCCCTGCAGTGAGCAGGGACATCTGCAACCAGAGCAGGGTGCTCAGAGCCCCGTCCAGCCTGACCTGGGATGTTTCCAGGGATGGGGCATCGACCATCTCTCTGGGCAGCCTGGGCCAGGGGTTCACCAGCCTCAGTGTGAAAAATTTCTTCCTTCTATCTAGTCTGAATCTCCCCTCTTTTAGTTTAAAGCCATCACCCCTTATATATCCTGTCGCTACAGGCCCTGCTAAAAAGCCTGTCCCCATCTTTCTCCTCAGCCCCTCTCAGCCCTGGCAGCTGCAGGAAGGTCTCCCCGGAGCCTTCTCTGCTCCAGGCTGAGCCCCCCCAGCTCTCCCAGCCTGTCCTCCCAGCAGAGGGGTTCCAGCCCTCGGAGCGTTGCTGGGGCCTCCTCTGGCCCCGCTCCAGCAGGTCCATGTCTCTCCTGTGCCGAGGGCTCCAGAGCTGGACGCAGCCCTGCAGGGGGGTCTCCCCAGAGCGGGGCAGAGGGGCAGAATCCCCCCCCTCGCCCTGCTGGCCACACGGCTTTGGGGGCAGCCCAGGACATGGTTGGCTTCTGGGCTGGGAGTGCACATTGCCGGCTTGTGTCCAGCTTTTCATCCCCCAGGACCCCCAAGTCCCTCTCGGCAGGGCTGCTCTCCATCCCTTCACCCCCAGCCTGGGCTGATACCAGGGGTTGCCCCGACCCAGGGGCAGGACCCTGCACTTGGCCTTGTTGAACCTTATGAAATTCACACGGGTCCATTCCTTGAGCTTGTCCAGGTCCCTCTGGATGGCATCCTGTCCCTCAGGTGTGTCAGCCACACCACTCAGCTTGGTGTCATCTGTGAACTTGCTGAGGGTGCACTTGACCCCACTGGCTATGTCATTGATGAAGATCTTAAACAGTACTGGTCCCGAGATGGACCCCTGAGGGACACCACTTGTCATCAGTCTCCATCTGGACATTGAGCCAACTAACCACTAACCTCTGGATGTGACCATCCAACCAATTCCTTATCCACCCAAGAGTCCATCCATCAAATCCATATCTCTCCAATTTAGAGAGACAGCTGTGCTAACCTGGCCTCCAGGGCTCATGGCTGCCTTGCAAAAACAGCCCAGTGCCTGGGTTATGAGCGCAGTGAGCAGAGCACTAAAGAGATACGGGGAAGACTCGTGAGTGCAAACACTTGCATGCATATGCTGTAGTTTTTATTATCATTATTAGCCCACTATAAGGAGGGCTGGTCAGGGATCAAAACCCTCTGTAATCTAATTATAAAATAAAAGGCAGAGGGTAAAGGTGGATGCAAGAGCAATGAGACTGTATTGGTCAGTTTGATAGGAAGGACACTGTTGTGACTGAAAGGGTTTGTAGGGTTTGTTTCCACTACAGAAAAGGAGAGTTGGAAGGCAAACAGTGAGATAATTCTGTGGGTGATTAGAGGAAGCCACATCAGAGTGTAAAAAATGCCGTGGGAGATAGTGCAGAAATGTTTAATTTGAGAAATACATGGCAGGCCAATGGAAAATGGTGTAATAGATTAATCACAGACAGCAGCCACCATTTATGTAGAGAATGAAGGATGTTATCCTGCTCATGGAATGCAGAAGGGTCTCCAATATGAAGAAAAGGGCTGGGATTCAGCTCCTGACTGAAACACCTAAATGCAGGCAGAGAGATTAAAGAGCAATTTGGGAGGAATGCAAAGGAAAGCAAAGGTGATAATGAAGGTATGGCTGTGATTACCACAGTGTAGATGCTCCATTTCTTAAAGATTACAGATCAAGACTGGGAGCCTGCTAGCATGTATTCACACACAAATCACTTGGCTTGATAAAAAAATATTGATATGCAATTTCTCTCCTTAAAATCTGAGCATCTCTGTATTATGATTTATTGGTGTTCTGTATTTCCATCTGTCGTGCGTAAACCTTGAGCATTTCCCAAGTCAGTGACTCAGTGCTGCTGATGCTGGAAAACGGGCATTGGTCCAGCTTGGAGTTCTTCAACATCCTTCTATGAAACACTGGCAAGATTCAGTGGCTTTCCCAAACCTGGATTATATCTAACAATAGGAGCCAGATCACCTAATACACTATTCTTTAGCCATCAGCTGATAACATTCTCGTGGCTTTGTTTTAATGATCCGTTATTTTGAAACTGGAGGATGTTGGGAAATTGTCAGAATACTTGAAAACAGCCGGTGAAATTATATTTAGTGGATCATACAAGTTTTAATTAATTTTCTATTTTAGCTTTTTACTGAGACAGTTCACCCCAGTAAGGAAAAAGTGCAAGCTGCTTTTTCCCTTTCAGTTTACACTTGTGGTGAGAAACACAAACGGGAGGAAAAAAGACTTGAACTCTTAGTTTGGAATAACTGCCTGAACAAAGAATAAAACAGAAGAACAGACTTATCTGTAAGATAAAGACCTTGGAGCATTTTGGGAAGAATGTTTGAAAGATCAAAACATTACAGGTTTCTCACCATCACTGGGAATTGAAAAATAAACAGAATTAGCTAAAGAACTGGCTGAAAGAAAACATTTTCTAAGAAAAAAAAAATTCTCATAAATACATTGTTCTCCTTCTAGTGTTATATTAAGCCAAAAATTCCACTGGTGCTGAACAAGTAATTTATACCAGTGCAAATCCAGTGTTTCAACAAAGATGAAGGAGGGCTTTTATGTTTCAAGTACTATTACCAGCAAAAGTCTTCAGAGCATTTTCCATTTTTAATTACTTCAACAGCATGCAGAGCAACAAAGGATAAGTTTGAACTATCTTGCATGGGTTATGAAATGTCAAAGCCTGATAACTGATATAATACATGGTGCCTACATGGCTCAAAAGCCTTAGGAAGCAATCCTTTATTCCAGATTATTTCAGACAAAATCCTGTCTAGCTTGATACTCAGTGAAAATTGCAATGTAATGGATTTTCAGCCTGAAATGAGTTGGTTTGCTGTTAAGATCCTCTTGGGCATATGACCAAAGATCTGAATCAACATGACAATTGCCTGTCCTTATGGAGGCAGACTAGATGACTGGTTAAGATTAGATATATAACTTTTGGGTAGCTAGAATATGAGATAAATCCCACCCTCCCTTACCTCTTTCCTCATCGTCTGCACTGAGCCTCATCCATTTTTGTGGCAGCACTATCGGAGGTACCCAGCAGAAATGCTTTATAAGCTCAGTTGGCAGAGAGGTGCAGGGGCAGCTTCCACTGTTACTAAAACACTATTCTCTGGGCAAAAGATGTTGAATCATCTTTTAGAGTTTGATCTTCTTCTCATTCAGCCACCACGCTAGCAATGTATTCCAACTGACTTTCTTGTTGACTTTCACTTGCCTAGGGAAACCCATACTGGGTTTGGGCTTCTAATGAGATGATTCCCAAGGGTATTTCTGCCTGAAGGTAGGAAGACTTTTCAAGTCTAGGTTTAATTGTGATAATGGGGGATGAGAGGTTAGGATCATGGTTTTTTACTTGGACATTCACATTAACTGTACCTGCTTTGTAGCACACCTTCAGCAAGCTAGTGCTTTTTACTCAGATATGAAGGCAAAGACCGTGTCTCCAGGGAAATGGCAGACTGGCTAGGTGGCATATGAATGAGGAAAAGATACTGTGTTGTAGCAGAAACCAGATAGTTATAGAGTGAAGTATTGTGTCTCATGCTCCGGCATGTCTTAGCCAGCAAATTAGCTGGTGTTTTGTGATTCCGTTACTCAGCAGCTGAGACTTTCGCCGTTTGTGGAAGAGATGTGTGGGAAACGGAGCTTTAAATAATGAGGGGCCATGAATGAAGACCCTCTAGCACACCAATATGACCTGTCAAGATGTTCCCCCATGGGAGAAGAGATCAAGAGATATTTTGTTGGTGGAGTGGGAGGAGAAAAGGCTTCTGTTGGAGGATCAGACTCATCTGCCCTTGATCCAGCGTGCTCATACAGCTGGACTTGCACGATCTCTGCAGCCTCCCGAGTGATCTGCCGCCTTGTACTCACTTTAGAGCCATCTATTACTCCCCACTGTGTATGTACCTACCTAAAAATCCATAACCGGTCTCGCATCGAATCAATGCTCACAGTCAAGTTGTATCTAAACAAATTGAATAAAGCTAAGAGCTCTGAAGATGCTCTTATTTATCCCATGACAAGCAGAGAGACTCCCAGTCCTTCTGCTCCTGACACCTTAGTCAATAAAATCTGCAGATTGCACAATATAAAGTTGTTTTATAATTCATCTCCTTGACAATAACTGAACCTTTGAACAGGAATGCCTTATGTGGTTATCGCAAGAACAGTGCTCAAGCGGAGGCTGCATCAGCAAAGTGCAAAAATAAAATTTTGTACCTCTTGAAGAGATACATTTCAAGCAATTTTTGGATGTAATGAAAAAAATCAGATTTGATTTTAAAGAAGAATTTATATTTGGCTTGCAATTAGATTGAAGTAAGAATCATAGGACTTATTAGATCATATATTCCATTCTCCTTCCACTGTAGGATCATTTTTCAGACCCGAGGACTAATTTCATTACTTCAAAAGGACAAAACATCAGACTTATGGAAAGTAATGTAACTGCTGCAGTATTCACCCTTTGAAGAAGGTTTTTAGGCAGCACCCCCAAAACTAACTGCTAGCAAAATAAACTGCAGGTGGAAATGATGGCACCTGGATATCTATTTTGTTGATTTGAAGGTGGTGTCAGCTCACATACCTGCTTTAATTTGTATTCACAGCTATTTATGAGCAGATAGTAAGAGAAGTTTTAAAAGCCATGCCCCAAACCTTTACTATAGATGTCATTTATTCTAAATTTACAGTTACAACTAGAGCTGTTTCAGTCAGTTATGTGCTAGGTTTTAAAGTAAAAGGTGGAATTTTCAAACATGAGGAGAGCACTTAGGCATGAAATTTCATTCATTTCAGTGGAAAGTTATATGTCAAAATCTGGGTCCTAGGATTTAGGTGGGTGGTTTACATGTTTAAGCAGTGATTTCAGGTAATTTAATCTAAAAGAAGGAACCCAAAATCGAATTTTAAACCCATTCTGAGTACTTTATTCATTTGTTGCTAAGAAAAAGTCAATTGATTGTTTTATTATGAATTTGAACTTTAATTCTTACTTTTAATATAATCAAAACAAAATTGCCTGTGAAAGAGCAGTTTTCAGGACAATGCTCGAACAAGGACAGAGACCTCCATCTCCGGTTGGCTAAAAGTCCAGGAAGATGACAAAATGCCTGGGAATGAATGGAACTGACACTGATATAGTGGCATAATTGTTTGCACCTCAGTAATATTCAGCCAAGGACATTCTGAGGTTTTACCAACAATAAACTAACAAAAGAAGAAATGTTTCCTCATTGTACAGACGTGTGAGGAAGGCTTGGAAGTGTCAAGTGACTTGACTATTTCCTATGACTACTTGGAAAAGATGGAAAAAATTATCTATCAATCAGCTTCCAATTTCTCTGTTTTTTTTTAAAGCTCGATAGTTGTGTTGGCGGAGGAGCTGAGAGTCGTAGATGATTTGGAGTCTGCTTTCACCAGCGCAGCAAAGCCATGTGCACATGGTATAAAATATGTGACAGAGCCACCGTGCACTAGTGGGTTTTATATTTTGGTGGGACCACAGTCTGCGCTTCAAATGTGTCATTATCCTTCATAAGGAAGTTTCTCTCTACTCTTGAATCAGCTCATATTGTTAATGTTCATCAGCCAGCTCAGAAGGATATACAGGCAGCTGCGAGGAATCTAATTAACATTTGACTACAAAAGAAGAAATTACAATCTACTGTACCATTTAATCTGTCAGCAAAGGTCTGGATTAGAAATGGGTTTAGTATTTCTCTGTAGCTTTTCCTCTGTTTTAATATAATAGAATCATAGTCATTAGAGGTGGAGAAAACCTATTAATTTATCTTGTCCATCTAGCATTGCTGCTACTTTTACCCTTTGGATGACCCTGAGAAAACCTCTTCCTCTTTATGTTTGTCTCCATCAAACACCTGCAGATTGTTATCCTCTCTACTTTTAGTCATCATTTACTTGGGCTTAAGTAATTCATGTAATGTTTCCCTGCAAATCAAAACTTCCATCGTTCTTTCCATGTTCTTTTCTCCTTAAATGCTTTACAGTGTTCCAGCATTATCTCCAGCATGGTAAAGAGTGCTCTTACCATCCAGAAGAAGTATCTATGTTCTATATTAAAATCCATCTACTATTTAGTTCCTTATTCCTTCACTAAAAACTGTTAGTGAAGGAATCAGTCAAAGTCATTCCATGTTTTTTTTTGTAAAAGAGAAGAAAGAATAATTTCATTTCTGTGTGATAACTGCTCTCTAATGCATAGAAGATAGGGCAAAACTTACGAAGCACAGAGTAGTTTGAAAAGGCGTAGCTTTTTCAGATTAATCTGAATGTTCAGAGGGTTTTTTTCTGAACAAATAGGAACAAACAACAAATTGTTTGGATCAGAGAGGGCGATTGTGTTGACAGCAGACATATGAATGATACTGTTTTTACAGATGGACTGGTGAGACTCAAATTGAAACTATTGATCTGTATTTGTGTAGGATCCTGCTAAACAGAAAGCTTTGAGGGCTTGGCCATTAGCAGCGTGGGTCATTTTACCAACTAGGAAAGGCAACACGCTCTGTTTCTGTCATACACGCTCCACTGCTAGCACACCAGAAGATGCCTAGTCTAGTCTTCAAAAAATGTCAAGAGCCCTTATGTAGAGATGGGGATAATCCTTTTCAGATTTAATTAAAAGCCTTTCCTCTTCCCTCAACAGGCACATGCGATTGAGGCAATACATCATCAGGCTGGAAAAAATCTAAGTTAACTTTTTAACTTCATTAGCTTTGCATTTTCTGCTTAGTGGAGACTGAACACAGTCTGAAAAGAGTAGGAGATGACAATAAATGCTCAGGTCTCAAATTGATGTGTGCTTTTGGAAGAGTATAGAGAGAAGCACAGATCCTGATGAAGGAGGGCAGTTTGGGGTCTTCTCTCTCTAGAGCCTGTACTGCAGGTTCTCATCAGTGACCGATCTCCTTGGGAATCTGAGCTGGTGGAAGCGAGCAAAGAGCTTATTTGTCATCGTGGTTGCTGGTGGGACTGGGACCACCACCAGCTTGATCCACTGGGAGCACATAATTGCAGTGGGATAGTACAGCAAGTGTGAAAAGAAATACTTAGGCTAGCTCTCTTTTTTATTTATTTATTTTTTTAAAGTATATGATTCATGAAATTCATTTATTTTTACAGGAAGGATGGTTTTATCAGCTAAAACATATTTCTTTCTTGTTTGCTTTGATATTATCAGACTTATGTAGAGGGATCAGGTTTCAACATGACATCCATGGACTGATGCTAGATAAGGGCAAAGTATTTGTACCTTCGTAATCAGTTTCCCCCACATGTAGAGTAACATTTTCCTTATCAGGGAATGGAAAAGGAATCAAGGCATTTGATTTCAAAATTTGCAAATGCATCCCATTTGCCTTCAAGTCACTAGGAAGAGGAATGGTAGAACGTGTTAACCTTAACCAAACTTCAGATCAAATTATTCCGTCCCTGTGCTTCCATCCTCTAATGCTATTACCTAGGAATGCCGAAAGGTGAACTGAAGCACTGTTTTCTTCATGCATGGATTATTCTTATTCATTTTCACTGTTTCTCCAGGTTAAGTGGAGATGATAAGAAAAAAGTCTACAGCTATAACATCTCCTCATGTATTGAAAAAAAATCTTTAAGAACTTTATCCACTTAACCAAGATACAGTGAAGTCCCAATTATTCATTTTTTTATTATTAGAAAAAAATTTTCATAAATCTTCATCCTAGAAAAAATGAACTTTAGGAAGACGGCAACAGTCTGCTGTAGTTACATTCATAGTTCTCTGCTGGTGTCAACAGAGTTGCATTGCTGGAAAGGTCAGCAAAATACAGAGGAGCACTTATCCATTCCCCATCTGTTTTTTCTACATTTCTGAAGCTGGGAGATGATGTTCTCTTTCCATCTGAGCCTAGCCATGGAAAAGACAACTTTAGCCACTGATGTTTGGTGAGAATGACAGCTGTAGCAGAGTTGCCAATAGAAGAATTTGCTGAAGCTCAGCACAGCTTTAACTGTCACTGAAAACACTGCTAAATCTGTATTAAAGAGGGGATATGGAAAGCTCTTCATAATTACTGTGTTTACATATATTATTTAGAGGCTGTGGGTTAAAACTGCCAGATTCTTGTTCATTAGATCATCACCGGTGATAGGGGGTAATAGTGCTAAATGAAGTCTGTGTACTAGACAGGCTTGAACATACAGACCTTAATGCAGTATCTTTCCCCAAGAGTGACATATAGTACGAAATGTCCTTAAATTAAGAATGAAACAGATTTCAAACCTTTTTAAAATGTGGAAGAGGTATAAGAAGACGACAATGTGAGTCAGAGTTGGTCCGATGGCAGGCAGAGGTAGCCGAAACGGGGTTTGTGCTGGTGTCAGATACCAGGAGGGAGCTCTCAACAGCCACAAACAATTTCGTAGTCAGAACTGGATGAAGCTTATATAAGACCACGTTTCCACACATCCTACTGCAAATTGTTTTTAAAAAGTAAACAGCCCTTAACTATGGCATGCTGCAGAACTCCATTAGAATGCCTTTTTAGCAAGGTTATGAATTTTCAGTAATTGCTGTGGTAATCCATATTTAGCATCTGCAGGATTACTTCTAATCAGCTTTGAGGATATGATTTGACACCGTTCGTTTTATGCTTCAGCATTTAACCAGTTAGGCTGCAAAATATGCCATCGTTTTGCTGACTTAATTTAAAGCCAATAACAGTAAAACAGTGAGGGTAAGAGGGAGGAGGGAGATTTGGTTACCAGAAAAAGATGAGGAAAATGGCCATGTGCTGCTTTAAAAAAAGCACTCATTGAATCAATAATTGTGGTAATAAAATGAGATTTTTTTCTGCTGTAGAGCTTTTCCTCCATCGAACTCAAGGCCCTTGTGCATTATGAGTCAAGAGTAGCATGTGTTCTGCATATTTCTACATGCTTTTTTCCTGTGGTTCTTAAACACATCACCTCTCTGTGTGTGTTGTATATATTATTTCATTGTTGCTTTCTTCTCAATATTGTTTGCTGCAGCCTTCCTCTTAAATGCCTTATTGCTTCTAATCGTGTACTAGGACCAAGTCAGTACATTCCTCTTGCTCATGAAGCAGCTGATGCTTTTATTAGGGATACTTTCTTCAAGGGATATATTGGTTTTTTGCCTAGACAATGGTTATACAGAGCGATATTTGCAATCAGATATTTTCCAACCAAGTGGTGCTTACCTTGTGCCTTTTCACTGTGTGTTTTACTGTGTTTCCTGAGAGGTGGAAAGATGGTAACGTGTTTCTCTACAGACTTGGTCACAGCTGGTACAGATCCCTATCAGAGAACATATGTATTAATAGTTATTATTGACCAAGAACTTGGTGTTTATTTCAATGTTTTGTTTCTGTTCTCTCGGTGTGTGACTTCATGTGACTTCAGTTAACCTCAGTGTTATTTGTGAGAAGGCATTAAGCTGAGCACTTGCTGCTGGCACTGTCCTCGGGGGATCTGGGTCTGAGGTTTACAGACAGAGGAGGTTGTTAGGATCATCTGTGGTGACCTGCTGCAGAGCACAGACCAAACCCATCACCCAAATGTTCCAGCACAGGAAAGAGTGACTCTTGATTTTTTAAATGAACAATCTTATCTTGGTATTGAATGGGAGGAGATAGCCTGGCAAGGTATAAAAGTGCCAGGCTGTGGAGGATTCTTCTTCTAGTAAAACTCCACTGTTAGAAAGTTGCCTCTTACTGCAGGTCTTTCTCTTCAGCCTCTATCCTTCGCCAAGACTGGATGGCCTCACTCAAAGCTGATAACGTGGGAAACAAAATCATCTGTGCCAGGCAGGTCTAGAGGTTTCAATTCAGATCTTCCTTTTATTTACCAGGAAAATAAACTGTGCTGAGTCAGTCACACACAGGGGTGAAGTGAGTCCTCAAGCTGTGCTACACACAAGGTCAACAAATCCCAATAAATATCAGGGGGAAACCGAGTACTTTCAAGATGCCTCTTTTTAAAATCACAATGTTTGATAAAATATAAGTAGTGGTTTAGTCTATTTACAAGTCTCTCCAAGATAAATTCCTAAGCGCAAATTCAAGTGGCTCCCTCCAAGGATCTCCTGTGTGTTTAGCGAAAAGGTAATTGAGCTTAATGATGAGAAGAAAAGCACTGGATGTGATATCCTTAAAAAATTAAGTCTATTTTTCTTCTCTTCAGCAAGGACAGTAAATCCATAACAGAGCAAGCATCCACACTGCTCTGTAGCCAGCCTGCCTCAACCCTTACTTCAAGGTCTGAGAAAAGACTTCAAAGAATTAGTGCCTGTTTCATGCTATTCTTGTAACAGGATCATCTCCACTAGCGATGGGAATGGCAATATTCTCATTTTCCAGAGGCTGCTTTGTAGCCATTGGATGGGAACAACTTTATGATAACTGCTGCAGTCTGGGAGGGAGAATATGAAGTTGATTTTTAGCTTAAGGCATCAAGTCCAGTGAGCTATCTGCATGTAGTGCTCTGTGAATTGAAAATTTGTAAGTTTGAGGCAGAGTCTGATTTTAGTTCAGAGTCTCTGATTTTTATTAATGTTGTCAGAGTGTCATTGGAGAGGTACAAGTGATTTGAAAGATATATATATTCAAGGAGTTCTTGAATGTGACCTTATCTAAATTTCTTACAATGCTCAGGAAATGTCCTCCAAATTTGAATGTCTCCTTTAATCCACATTATTCCCGAGGCTTTTTTTTCTCCTCCAGCCAATAACTGAAGAACACAGTGTTATTTCTGCTCTACTCCTGAATGTCAACTGACTGAACCAAAGATAACAAGCATAGGGCTCAGATGCTCCTGTGATAAGTGCTAGTATCAGGTCCTGGGTAAATATACGTAGACCTGTTCTTGCTTCAGGTGAAATGAATAATACAGCCATTAATTTCACTTGCAGCCAAATTATGTTTTAAACCAGCCAATAAAAAACTTTTAATTTGGCAAAATCCATTGAGGAAAAACCCAGTTGTTCAGTGGTAGCCGGGCCAAGATGACAATTAAATTGAAGTTGACAATGTGCCGGATCTCACCCGTAGCACTGGCAAGCCACGGAGCCCTGCTGCTGCCTCCCGTTGTGCCTCTGCCATGGGCTCCTCCAGGAGACAGCGTACGGGACAGCGCCGGGGCGCAGCCAGCATGCGAGGTTCTGCGCACCAGGAGACTATGCTGGAAGGCACGTTGCTGAGGACACCCTGTTTCGCCTGGGGCCCAAGCATGCCCAGTGCCGTTCCCCCTTCCCCAGTAGTGTTGTGGTGGGCTGGGGTTTAGCCTAGCTGACAAGCCCATCTTCGACACGTTTGCACGTCTCACGCCATGCCCTGCTTTGCAAGACCTTGATGCTTTGGTGGGGGTATGGAGGTCTGCTGAAGCACAGGGGTGTGCAGGGTGGGAGCTGAAAGCTGCTGAATTTTGGCAGCAGGGCAGAGCTTGACGAGGAATCCTTGGCACAACGGCAAAGCTAAGCAAGGCACAGAGCAGGAGGCAATGCACCTGGAGAGACCCAGATGAGGTTAAACAATAGGAATATGCCAGCAGAGACGTGAGCCATAGAGGACATGTAGAAGACAGCCAAAGCCTGAAAGCCAGGGGACTGCAACATGTTGTAGCTCTGCAGTATGTTAGAATGGGGAAATCATTGATGTTGAACAGGTTGCCCAGAGAGGTGGTGGATGCCCCATCCCTGGAACCATCCCAGGTCAGGCTGGACGGGGCTCTGAGCAACCTGCTCTGGTTGCAGATGTCCCTGCTCACTGCAGGGGGGTGGACTGGATGACCTTGAAAGGTCCCTTCCCAACCTAAGCTATTGGATGATTCCATGATTCTTTGAAATGAGAGATGACGGTCCCGGGAAAGAGACAGCAGGCAGCATGCTGCCATCTTTCTAAATGGATCCTCAGCCACGTACGTGACTCTGGTGTCACCCACCACCGCGGCTGTGCCTGGGGCGGCACGCGGCAGCTGCGCTGGCTGCGAGACGGAGCTGCGGCAGCTCAGGAGGGAGAGCGGAGCCGTGTGTGGGCAGGCAGCATGGGGTGAGTTGTGGCGAGGATGAAAGACTGTGAACACATTCAATACAAAAATGAAACCTTTTAAAGTCCTTCAGGCCCCTGTAAGCAACTTAAGCACAAGCACAACTTCAGGCATGCGAGCGGCACCGGTAAACGCTGCGGGCTGAGTTCCAATTTCCAGCAAGTCCTGTTTTGATAGGTTTGGCAGGCTAAAACCCTAAAAGGGCTGAAACCAGGACACAAGGGAAAAATGCCTCTTTTATAATTTAAAAGGCAACTTCACATAAGTGAGAATGAAGCCCAAGTGGACTCAGTCTGTGTTGCTGGATCGGAGCCTTAAGGTACAGGCTGGTCACAGAAATGTCTGCCGCTCGTTTTTTTATCCAGGAAAACTGTGTTTTTCGTGCAGAAGCCTGCATCTTCATTCAGGAACACTGCAAGGCTGTGCTGAGGTATCTGCATCGATCTGGTAAATGAAGGGCCCCTTGCTGGCAGTGAAGCACAAACTCGCTGAGCCCTGAAGCGAACTGAACAAGGCAACTCAGACAGGCACAGGCAGAGCCCTGTTGTATATGCATGTATGTTTATAACCTATATCTGTAAGTGCATACAAGTATTCGGTCAGAAAACATCTACGGTCTCCCTGATGTTAAGATATTTTGGGTTGAATTTGTTTTTTTTTATTTCAGATTATTTCAGAAAGGAAAATTGACATGGAGGTGCTACAGACCAAATATATGCATGCTTATGTATGTATAAAAATGTAACCTTTGGAAGCCCTGAGAAGTGAATGACATCCTTAAACATAGACTAGTGGCCAAGAATAATGTTTGTATATAGGGCTGAGAAGTGTGCAGAATATAGTTTTTCATCAACTCATGGAAATTAGAGATAGAAAAGACCTATTTGATCATCCTGGCTATTCCCTTGGCACAGAGGTACAAGAACAAGAGAGCAGAAAAGAAAGAAAGAAACAAAAGCATTAAAGCTATAAAATGTCTTTTTTTTTGCAGAAATTGCAGTGCAAACAGAAGTCCTGTGACAGCCACTGCACTTTATGTTGTTTGAGACCTGTCAAAACTGATATACAGGAAGAAAAAAGAATTTGAAGCTCTCTTTAAATGCCTTGGGCTTTTCCTTCCTCACATAACAAGTTTTCCATAAGTCTTAATGTGGAGACTTTTTATCTTGTTTCCAATGTTGAGTGATTAAAAATAAAAAAAGGGAGATAATTACCATGACACTGACACAGCAATTTATGTATTCAAAGAATTAAGTAATTCTTGTAGAGACCCTGTGAAACGGGTATGTAAATCTGCTATACGGACAAGTGCTTTATCAGTGCCAATGGACTTATCAAAGAGACTATTGCCTTGCGTTGTCCGTGAGGAAGATGAAGCAGAGGTGAAGAGACCATGAAGTCCAGCCAGTGAGTCAGTGACCGAGCCAGGGTGAAATTCAAGGATTTCATCCAAGTTTTCCAATGTTTAAGGGTTGGACACTTTCCTTCGTAGCTCTGAAGGGAGTAACCGAAGACACCGGCTCTTTGTAACCACAGGAGCAGAGCAATTCTGTAGGCTGGGCACACCTGTACTAACTGCTAAAATCATTACAGTCTTCCCTAATTAAGATTGGCACACTACTTGCTGCTGGTAATATATCCCCGTAATGGATATAGCATTAAACATTTTGAAGTGGCAGCTGAAAAGGTTTTAACAGTGTCCACTTTGGATTAAGGGTCTACATTTTCTTGAAGGTCTTTTATTTCTTGGCTGGTTTGCGTTTCTTCTTTTAAAAAAATTGTTGGCAATGCAACTATTGACTTTCAGAGAGAAGGATGAGGGTTTTTTGGTAACCATAATGATTTTATCCCATTTGCCTTCGTTTAATTTGGAAATGGAAACCATATCTTTAATGCTAATTAGGCAGCACATTACTTAGTCTTCCTGTCCTCGTGTAAATAACAATTAGCAATAATTTAGCAGTTGTACACTCTGGCATCTTCTAAGCCATACCATTGTATACCATTCCAAATTCCTTTGCATTAATTAGGATCATAAGCCAATCAGCACTAATTAAGAAGAAAATAAGTATAATAACAAATGAAACAAAGCTAGTGATTTGTATCTGTTCAGTAGTTCTTTTTCCCTCTGCAGTTTATCAAATAGTTATAATGCATAGGAACTTCTTCTAATTGAAACTAATTATGAGGTTTCCCCTGCTACTTTGAGCCTCATGTTCAAATCCCACAAAGCTCATTAAATAAGTAACAAAGCTGGAATCTTTAGCACATATTGTAACTTGGTTCACGTTAATTAGCACCATGTTTTGAAGGCAGTAAGAGGCTGTTCAGCAGCAAATGCTACCTAAAGGGACATTAGATAGGGATTTTTGCAGATCTAAGAGGCTAAGCAGAGACCTGAGCCAGGTATCATTGGGCATTGTCAGATATGGCTGAAATCCGCCGCAAGACTGTGTGCTAAATATCGTGCTTTTGCAATTCAGCCCATTTTGACCCTGTCTTAATGTCTGTTGTTATTTGGAGCGAGCATCTGGGGAAACGTAGGTGCTTAAATATACAGTTATTACATCTGAAGGTCATTCCTGTCTATTGGTGACTGTCATAAAATAGCATACATTTTCCACTGCTGTTTTGGGTACCATTAGCACCATTTCACTTACAGAAGTGGGCAGTAATCTAGATGCCAGCATCTTTGCAGATCCCAGGCCTATTTAACAGCCGGAAATTGCTACATGATGTTTAATGATGCTAAAAATATATATGATGGTATGTGCCGGCTCCATTTCGTCGTATGTAGCAATTTAAAGGTAGGCAGTTGGTAAGTATTGAACACAGTTCAAGGTGGGTGAACGAAATCCGCAGAGCTATATTTTTGTGTCTTCTCACTACAAATTAACCTCCTTTTGAGCAGTTTTCAGTACAATCCTATGAGACGGAGCCACACACTGATCTTACAGCAGGCTGCTGCTTTGTTGTTGTCCTGCCACTCTCAATCTTCGTGGACAGACACACATGACCTGATCTTATCGGAAAATCTCACATGCCCTGAAACCAGTCTGAAACGGAACAAATCACAGGCTAGTTTGTGCTTACACGCTATCCCTTTCCAGCCGACATTGCTTTCAGATCGCTAGTTAATTGACTAATTAAAATACCCTAAAAGTGGCGCAGTAACTCTGACATCTTGGATATTTTGTAGTTGTTGGATCTTCTTTGACTTCCCAGTTGTGTGTGTAGAGACTGTCAGAGATTTCTCAGCCCAGCACCAGCCCCCAGCTGCTTTTCTTGGCACTGCGAGTCTGGCCCAAAAGCCACGCACAGATGCAGGATCAGGCTCCTGAGGTATTACCCATCCTTTCTTCCTGCCTGTGAAGACCGTATCTGGGCAGCTTGCAGACAGGGTGGCCAAGCTTCAGGGTCCAGTGGTAAATGGTAACTCCCACTGTAGCCAAAGCAAGAAATGTTTTCACGTAAATCAGGAAGAAAGAAGTGCCAGTGCCCTTTTCCCCCCTCTACATTTCCAAACAAATTGCTTTCATTGAATGGCTATTATCATTTGAAGTACTGTTTAAATGAGTACTGTGAAAAAGACCACGAAGTACCACTGCAGTCTTCCCAGATAAAAAAGCCCCAGGTAAATGGTGAAACTCTGAAAAAGTGTGCAGTCCAAAATTATTGAAAATATGTAAAACACCTCTTCTTGAGACTGATGAATAGTCACAAACGGAGATACTTTCCAAGAACACTGTAAACATCTTCCTGAAGGCGATCCACAGATCGCTATTTCTTTTCTCTTGCTATGGATAGGATGACACACACATAAGACACACAACCTGCAGGTTTTTAGGGTGGGTATTTCAGAGAGCATAGGGATCTGCTCTATTAGAAAAGTTGTCCGCTACCAGTGCTGAAAGATGTAGTCTTTCACCTGGACAACTTAGTCCATGTGATCGTACCTAGAGCACTGACTTGTTCAAGTACTTCTTCATGAGGCTGGGCCAAGTGGTGCCAACGCCCCGTTGCCCCGTTACACGTGACAGCCGGGCAGGGCATGGACGTTGACGTGTTTCTCCGAACTGACCAGTGAGTCGAAGAACTTCCTTTTGTGGGGAGCTGAAGTCTATCTTTAGCAAAAACCTCTGGTGATTCCTGGGTGTCGGAGAAGCCATGGGATGGGAGGTGTCTCCAAGGACTTTGATAACCTGCCTTCTCCTAATGCCACCTCCAGGGAGCAGAGGGGAGCATGGCTTGTAGTCACATTAGGTGTTTTAGAGGAAGAAATAGGGTTAAACATCTTCAGCTGCCCATGTTCACTTTTCACTTTCAAGCACCTGGGGAAGTTATAGAGAGGAAAATGGCTACAACAGGCTCCCCCTCTCCCCCTTGTGCAAACTAGAAGCTTCCGTATACATCAAATTTAATACATAATACTTCATTTTCTGTGGCCTGCCACTCAAAAAAGAAAACAGGCAATGTTTTTCTTAGGAATATATCAAAACAGTTTAATAACTGGAGCAGCTGGTCCTGCAGGAAACCTCCTAGGGCTTGCTGCTGGTCAAAAGTACCATTCTTCACATTAGGTTTCTGTATCTGAACATAAAATACCTTCCAATTAAAAATGGCTAAAATAAAATAAAATTGAAGTTTAATTCTGTGTTTCCAATAGAAAACACGTATGTCTAAAAAAAAGTAAAAGAAGTAAGAAACTAGGTTTAATGAAAAATAAAATACTTACTGTATGATCTCAACATATAAATAGCTTGTTTCTGAGCTATCCAAAGATGCGCAAGTGAGACTGTCCAGTTTCTGTGTGTTTAAAATAAAAGAGTGGTCCCTAGAAAGAATTAGCTGGGAGGACCTGCTCCCTAATTCCCTGCAGACACAGCGGAAGGTCACCGCCGGTTTTGTTACTCATGAGCACTTCTAGCCGTGTCCTGATGGGCATCTTGAAGGCCAAATGAGTCAGGGAACCAAAGTATTTTCTAAGCCTTGGAGATAACTTAACCGATGGTGCACATAAAGGAAGGGGAAGGGAAAATGAGGGGAACTTGGACCGTACAGTCCATGTATTGTGGAAAACAGAATCACAGAATCACAGAATCACTAGGTTGGAAAGGACCTTCAAGATCATCAAGTCCAACCATTAAAACAAAGCAAAACAGGAGTAACTAGGACGTTTTTGCCTTCTAATGAGATTTTTTTTTAAATACCTTTCGATCATTTCTAATTGTGATCTGTAAAGAAGTGGTTATAACAGATGCAGAGGGGGAATGCTGGTACTTTCCTCTCTTTCAGAGGCCCTTTGAGGGCTGATTCACTAAAATCTGTAAAACGCTTTAAGACCTTTGCCTGAAAAACACTAAACAACAAAAATGAAGCGAATGGCCATCCCTTTCTCCTGTGACTGACCTAGGCAGTTGTGTTATTGTTGAAATCATGGGGGGAAAACCTGGCATGTCTCTTAAGGCAGCTCTGTTTTTTGCCTTGATCTGAGCTGGAAAGGGTTAACAGTACAGGGGGTCTTACCTTCAGAAATGAAGAGGGAGAGAAGGAGAAAGAGAAGGAAAGAAACAAATGCAAAAAAAAAAAAAGCCTCCTTTTTGTGGAAAGGATTGGCTTCTGATTTCAATTATTTCTGAGTTGTAAACACTTTCAGGGACAAGGAATTCCTTTGCATACACATATTGCTATTTGCAAAAACCAGGGCCAGTCCAGTGGAATTTTGTTTTTGTCTCAACAGGGTCATTTTATTCATCTGGGAGATTTTATTTAATACTCTGGTATTAATGACAGCAAGAAATTAAACAGTTGTTTCACTCATTTTTCTTCTTTTCAGTGTGTGTGTCTTTCTTCCCACCGCCCCCCCCACCCCCGTATCTTTATAATTACGTTTTAAGACCGTAAATGTTTCCAAAGGTAGTGCCAGATTTAAAATACTGGTTGTTATTACAATGTGTGGGTGGCTTTACCCTCTCTGTTCGCAGCCTCCAGCTTTTATCTGCCCTGCTTCAATCCTCCTACTATAAGAGAGGAATCCAAGAAAATGAACTCATTTAGGGGAGAAGCAGCTTGACTCCTTTTATGATTATTATGATTATTTTAGTCTGGAGCGACTACCCTTTAGCAGGTAAAACCAGAAATGAGGGGAAAAGAAAAAAAGCTTCGAAAGCTTAAATTTTGATGCAATAAATCAGTCAAGCCCTGTCTCCCAGGCTCGTTTCCATCTCATCCCTCCGCTTGCAAGGAAGTTGCTCCTGTTTCGTGCCGCCACGGTGGAGATGAGAATCAGACCCTCATTCTCTGCCAAGCGTGTTTAAAACAGAAGGACGTTTTTGTAGGCTGCCGCGGCGCATCCCAAGCCCCGCTGTCCTTTCCGCAGCGTTCCGGGAGCGCGAGGCAGACGCCGCACGTGGCGACGGGCGCAGGGAAGAGGAAGGGGGATAATGGAGGCAGCGTCCTGCTCCCCTGGATGCCGTAAACCTGCAGCCGGCACCGACTCGAGGAAGGAGGGCGATGCGATTCAGTAGGGCTGAGCTGCAGGGGAAAGCATGTAGGGTTCCGGCTGGTTCGTTCGCTTTGCGCGCTCCTGCTGGTGCCACAAGGGAGTGATGGACGGCTGCGGTAGAGGCTGTAGACGCTGCGCTGTGTAAGTGGACTGGAAACCAGAACCACTGGCCCAAGCAGCCCAGCGCGGTGTGAGAAAGGTGGATGAGGAAGGGGTCGGCGCAGCTTGGTCAGCGCAGCCAGTGAGGTTCACAGGGGGGTCATTCGTCCAAAAGCATCTACTTTGGGTTGGGCTGAGATGCCCCTTTAACCTCTGTTGGTGAGAATGACTAGTTTCTGCTGCTAATAAGGGACTCGTTCAGAAATCAGTGTTTCCACTTGTAGGCAGCCATGTTCAGTCCGATGAGTCCCACTCTGCTCTCCGGGACGGAGGCAACAAGAGGTGTTTTCAATCCAGGTCTGTCCTGCCTGGGTGAGGAACTGGCAGGATGCTCTGGGAGCGGCTCACCGTGGCACGACAGCTTTTAGAGCTGAGGTGGTCCCCCTCTGACCGCCTCCGAGTGCTGGCAGAGCACAGAGAAAACTCTTTACATGCTCTGAGCACTCTCCTGGGAGGTGGAGGGTTTAGGTCCCCCGAGGCCGAGTTAAACTTACATTTCTTATTTTTCTGGCTAAATGCTGTGATGCCATCAGCGTGCTTCCCCTGCATTCACGGGGCAACGGGCGCTGCTGGCGTGGGTGCCAAAGAGGCTCTGAAATGGGCAAAGGTGCCGGAGGACGGGTTGAAGTCCAGATGGACTTTTTTTCTCCCTGCCTTCTCCTGGATAACTGGGATAGGGCGATCATGCTTCAGAGATGCTTTTCTCTGCACCCAACCAGGTACCGCAGCCAGCCTGGGAGCACCAACTCCCGCTCCGCATCTTCGAGTGATGAGATCAGCATCCCTGTAGCGACGTGGCTTCTGTGCCCCTGCCTCAGGGTTTCTCCTAGAGGAAGCTCTTACGGAAGGAGCCAAACATCACTAGAACATTGTCCTTGGAGCACCTCACTGTAGGAGGGAAACCGAGGCACGGGGACAGAGTGATTTTCTCCAGGAGCAAGGAAATTCCAGAGCTGCAGCAAAACCGCCGGAGCAGCCAGAGACTTCCCATTCTTTTCTTCAGCCGTTAATGTGATTCTTTGTAATCATTACCGTCTCCCCTGTATTTGAATGAAGAGGGCATAAAAATTTAGGGTTATCTGTCTACCTGCTCTCCTGATTATCTGTGCTCGTACACGACTGCTGTGGACTCGTTATCGGCGGGGTACTGATCTGAACTTTGAGCTTACTGCTCTGTGGAAACACAGTAGCTACCCAGTAATGTAGTTATTTCAGCAGTTATTTCTTTTTTTTCTATAAGATAAGAAGACAGTTGGATCTGTTTAGTGCTATCATAAAGTTGTGTTAGTCTCTCAATAAAAAAGGTGTCTCTGCTTGCTGTTAAGCAGAGAGCAAGCAGCTTACCTTTGAAACCAGGGTTTGGATGAACCCAACTTCTGTTTAATGAACTGGTGGCTTGCACTTTTGATGTATCTGTTGATCTGCTGAAATCGGGAGATTTCCTGATATGTTAAAAATTCTGACAGCAAGTGAGCTGCAAGGTTGTAATCTTAGGTCATTTTCTTCTCCCTCCCCTCCTCTCTAGGGCAACAAAATGTTTGTGTTGCCTCAATCCTTATTGCTTCAAAGCTCTTTGAAACATGGCAGTGTGGTTTGAACTCACAGATAGGCAGTCAAAGTGACTCTGGCATTTTAACTTCAGCTGTTTATGTTCCAACTAATTAGCCATAGCATGCTGGACTGGGGATAATACATTAGCTACGTTCCGACTCTTTCCCAGTGCTGTAGTAGGTAGCAATTCTCCGTCAGTGACTTGAAAGTGCAAGAGCTGTTTTTTCCCAACTTTTTGGGGGAAGCAAATATTTAAGCTAAAGACACTTGATTTTTGCTACTATGGGTTATAGTTGGTTTTGATTACATTCTCTGTCTCAAAAGCTATTAGTATATTCTAAACACATGTAAGCAAATTCTCAAGTGAGAGCAAAAGTGTTTGGGAAAGTCTGTGTGCCACCCAGACCAGAGGATGTAGGCTGGAAAGAAATTATGAGAAAGGAAAAAAAAAAAAAAAGGTCCATATTGTATCATTTAAGTCCTTTATACATAAAATAGTCTGGAATCCTGCTGAGACCCCTGACTTGAGTTTGGGCTCTGAACCCCCTACTAGTCCATTAAAAAGAGAGAGGATATTTGCAAAGACTGGGCAAAAGCATGCAGCTGTGTTAACGTTTAGAGATTCTCATAACTCAGGTTCTGGTTTAGCAGCATCTGTAAAATTAACAGCTTCAAGTTTGGTTCATCCACAGGAACGGGGAGTCTGTTGAACACATGGGGATTTAGCTTAATATTAACACTTGTTTGCGGAGAGATCACACAGAGAGCTGCGTATGGTTGGGTTTAAGTCGTTCCCGGGGTGCTGAGGGCATTTCTGATGAGCTAGAGTTGGTATTAAGACCAGTGTGGTTCAGGATACGGAGGTGCTGTGAACTTTTTGGAGTGCTGCAGTCTGTTTGTTGGACTGGTTTTGAGTCTATGGGTGATCCTGAGGGATCTGGCCATCTGCAGCAGCCTCGGGCTTTCTTCTGGCACTGGCCTGCTTCTTTGTAGGTCTCCGGTCAGCAGAAATCATATGGCTGTGAAAAAAGGTTTCAGCATTTTATAGTTTCCAGAGAATAACACTGCCAACTGCCTAAGTGCTCGTCGTTGCAGATTTCCCCTGCATTGGTGGTGGGAAATGAGAAACCTGATGACTTCCTCAGGATGAACTTCAGGAGGGGAGAAGAGCTCAAGGAGAGGGCGAAGCCACCCTTGCGGCTTTTCACTTCTAGTTTGGGATTAGAGGGGAGTACTTGCTGCACTGTCTCCCTGCCCATTTATCCACCTGTCTGTTCTCACAGCCGCATCTATCACGTTGTCTGTTCGCAGCCATCGTGGCAGTCAATTTTTGATGTATATAAATTGCAATAATATCACAGCCACAGGCTGTGTCACGTTACTGTCAGCTCGATGAAGTTAGATCTGTGTTTACTAGAAGGCAGGAGGAAACTGCAGTGCCCTGTAACTCCAGGATCTCAAAACCAGCTTTTTGGAGGGAGACACCATTTGCCCTCTCTCTTTGGCCTCCCTTTGCAGGGCAGTGAATGCGTTTTCTCACTCCGCCTTCGGTGAATGCCTAATGGATAAACAGAGGACACAAAAGCACCTAAATAGCTCCTTAAAACCAATTTTCACCCTATTGCACAAGGGCCAAGGACTATGTTTCCCCCCTGCCTGACCCACGTAGTTCACACAGATTTACTTGATCTTTCTCAAAACCACATAAACTTTTGAAGACTTGCACAAAAAAAGGATGAGAAAAGACTGACAGGAAAACCTCACCGAAGTCACCAGGGATGTCTTTATGCTTTTTTTCCCTCCAATTAATTTCCCAGAGAAGATCCCCTCACTTCTGCAGAGGGAAGGTGCAGTAGCTGTCCTTACCCCACATGACTTAGGGCTTCTGTTGAACAGGTGCCATCGGCACGATGCCAACGCGGCCACCTTCAACGTGCGGGCATCGCCTTTGGCAAATGTTTCTTGACCAGGTCAGCTGGCAGATCCATTTGCCATGCTGCGCTGGATAAATTATGGGCTCTGGCCCTCAGTCCCATGAAATATGTCAGGACGCTGTGCATGTGTTGTCTCTCTAATCCCCCTTCCCTCTCAGCCTACGTGTAGCCCTGATGTCTTTATTTAAAACCTCAGTGGCATAATAATTATACCCAAACCCTTTCATCTATTCCTGTCTCTATCAGAGGCAGATAATATTTGTTTGGGGGCAGTGGCTTTTTTAAAATTTTTAATTATTATTACATCCCCAGCATAAATTAACCACTTAGTAGGCAAGTAACAAGGGGCAAATTTCTGGAAAGAAGGTAGCACATTGGATCAAGGTCAGATAAAAAACAGGGCTGAGCTACTGCCAGTTCCTTTGTCAAGGCCAGTAAGGAGAACTGGAGCCAGTTTTCTTAAAGCCAGTGGAGATTGCGTTGACAAAAAGAGCCATGGAGACTGAAAAGAGGTCAGTGAGTAATGCGTGTTGGAGCCAGGACAAGGGAATAACAGCTCCGAGTGCCTGCAGAGGAAGACAAACAGCAGTGGTAATGTGGGCTACGCGGCAATATTGCTAAACTCTTTTCAGCAGAAACCTTCCTAAAAGGCTGTCGCGCCGAATGGGGCCATGCCAGAGCCAGCCCGTTCCTCCCGCTCCATCCAGCATCCTCCCAGTCGCAGGAGCACAACAGCAAGCGCCGCACGGCTTGAAGAGAGATTTTTGTGCCGTTATAATTAAAGCTATTATTCTCATACACAGCCAATAGTTAGATAATCTAGGTCATCATGTATGTACAGCCTGGAAGGGTGCTCGTCGTAGCTGTGGAGAGCTCTTTCCGCAGCAAAGTCTTACTGTACGGTGCTAAGGAGTATAAGAAAGGCTATGTAACATCTTTATTTACAGCGAGGTGTCATGTTCAGTCCCACTTAGCAGACTTGTTCATCTGCCCTTGTAAGCAGTGATGAGCTCATGGCAGAAGGACCGAGAAGATGAACCCTCAGAAACATTTCAGGCAAGCATTTCCGCTTAAGTTCTGCTTGACACCAGCTTTGAATAACCTGTAATTTTTATATTACATGTACGTGTGTATATATTTACATATGTATATCCATCTATATGTATACATATATAAAAACAACCTTTCAAAAGTGCCTAGTGTCTTGCTTGCCCAGTTGAGGGTCCCTTAAAAACGCTTCTCTGCAGATGCTTGGCAGCTTGAGAAAATTTCTTCTTTCAAACGAAGCACCCGCAGCACTATCCTTCCCACATCAGAAGACAGTTTTTAAGCCCTCCCCTTCAGCAACCAAAACTAAATTAATCTACCATCAGGAGAGGCTCATACAAGGAAAACCTATCAGACTTTGAAATAGTGTCCCCCAGAGAACTTGGGGAAGCCCAGTCATTTGAGGCTGAATGGATTGACCTATTCTGGGACGGCTGGAAGGATGGGCTAGCTGAGCTAATATGGCTTTTCCATTTCTAATATATCTGACCTAAACTTGGACTGTCAAGACCCACCAACGCAGGCAGATACGCTTTCAAGGAACGCACCAGAAAATGAGGAACAGCATTTTCAGTAGGCAGACAAGTCATAACCACAGGATCCCTGGACATTCAGTTGTGGCTTTTTGTCTTCTTCCCTCTCCAACTTCTGTGCTAAGACACTTTGCTCTCCAAAAGTAGCAAGGGCTCAGGCCTCTTATTTCTGAACTGATGTCATCTTCTTTGGGAACTTGGGAAACAGTTAAAGAAAGAAAAGAAGAGACTATTCAAGGAACACTGAAGAAAAGTGCTGGAAGATCAGTGTGTGCCTTGTTATGGTACAGGTTTTAAGTAAATGGCAAATATCACTCCAAACAGGAAAATAAACTTTGCGTTTGAAACATGGATATTAATGTTCAGACATAACTTGTTTTTTCCTCCCACTTGCCATGGTCTGTGGAGTCTAAGTAAATAAAGTATTACTTAATTTTCATGGTGATTCTTGAGGATACAAACAAGTCTAAGCTTAAATGTGTGTACATATATATTTATTTATTTTCTTTTGCATTTTAGTTCCTGTAATCCAAATCCTTTGGGGAATCTCTGTTGCAATAGTTTCATCATTCTTCTCCTCTGAAAGCTGGGCTTTGAGAATAAACAAACTATACAAATTTTGTCAGTTTAGCTGCAGGGATGAGATGGGATCCTTCCAGGGAAAAAAAAATGCTGTAGGATTACTCCAGCAACCAATTACACTGACATCCCCCCATCAAAAGCTGCGTCTTGAGCAGAGATCTGGTGTCAGAGATTTGGCACAATATCCCTCCAACACAGGTCAGTCAACGATTGCGGGAACGATACAGAGTGAGAAAGCTGGGTTTAGGGGAAAACAACTTTTCTGTAGACTGGAAGCTGCTTTATCCTTAGCAATGTGTAACACTGGCCGCAGCCTCCCTTCTCTACCTCATTTCCTATAGGGCAGAAGAGCATGGGGATGTGAAATGTGGGAAATCAACTGGAAGCCTCAGTAATTGCTCCCCTCGGAGATGAAGACAGACCAGGTCAGTCCTGGAGCGTGATTTTACTGTAAGGAACAAAATCCAGGCTGGAGCATGAGGATAGTCCTTGGAGAGTCTTTGGGGGAAAGTAAAAAGGTGATCACCTAAGAGTTTTTTAGCTACCTTTTACTTCAAGGGGGTGGCATCCGTTGCACTGGAGAAGACCAGCCTACGAACCACTAACAATCTGTGAAAGACCATTTTTTGAGCTGCTGAGCTCAAAAATCAGTCCGGATGTACCTTCTCTGTAAGCCCATGTAGCTTAAACAGCACAACCTCCATTTTATTTAGGCAAGGATCTGGTCCCTCACAGACAGTTTGTCCAACTTTCTGACCCTTGTAAACTGACTTTGTGAGAGACTTTTTGGCTGTGTTTATTTGAGTGCAATCAACAATATCTCCTTACACCACCAACAGTTACACTAATACCTCCCCAACACCTCTGTGTCTTCCCCAGTGCAGAAGCGCAGGTCTTGTCTTCCCGCAGTTTGCTGACGTGAGGATACAGAGAGCACGCCGGGCACGTAGGTGAGAAGGTCTATACTGTAGGCTTGGTCGTGCTGCTCCCCTCCTATAGCAGGCTATAGGGGCTGTCAGAGCCCCATAAACATAAACCTTCAGGATTACTGCAGGGAGAGCTGATTTCTTCCACGGCCTCCCAGTAAAGCACTCCACTGAGGCTCCCTTCTTGTCTTGAGTTATCATCTGAAGACATTGATCCCAATGTCCTAACAACGCTGTCACACCCTAAATGCTTCTAACAGTCTCAGGCATCAGAAATTTGGGAAATTATTGAATTATTTTCAATTTTTACAAACATAAAAAAAGCGATTTCCATTGTATTCAACTTGTTATTTCCAGGGTGCAGTGTGTTTTCTCATGCCCATCACAAGTAACTCTGGTTTTTTTAAAGACATCTGACACGCACTCGTCACTCATTTTGAGAAGTTTCCACTTTAAAGAAAAAGGTAGCGTGATTTTATTTTAAAAATAAAAAGTGTAATTTAAATTTTATTAAATTACAAGATGGTAAGGCTGCAGTAGCTGGCAGCATTTGTTTGTGTGGCTTCTCTCTTTCCATGGTCTATCTGCGTGCTGGCCAGAATAGGATGCTCAGGTCACCACCCGGACTTCCCCTGCAATCTTTGTCCAGTTGTTTTTAGTACAGTAACATGCAGTCAAACAAACAAGCACATTCTCTTGTGGCTCTTTCTTTGCATGTAGCCGCACCTCCTCTGCTGTAGACCGTGTTATTTGTCGTTCTTGTGAGTTTGTTGGATGCCTCCTCCAGGGGAAGGTAAGGGCTGCTATTTTCTACCAAAAATATTCATTTCATCTATTAGGAGATATTTAGCAGTTAGGAAGTTCAGGTCTCTAAGTAGTAATTAATATTCCCTAGCCCATGAGGTGCTCTTCTTCAGTGCTCACCTATTAACTCTTCTACTCAACCCCAGGTCCTTTTACCTATTAACTCTTCTACTCAACCCCAGGTCCTTTTTTTTTTTCCTGTGTGTTTAATTTATCACATGCTTAGTAAAGTGAAGAAGCCCCATAATTACCTGGAAAAAATGACACAAGGGAGCGAGGTTTGGAACTCGAATTGTTAAGAGATTCAGTAGGTCCTGCATCTTCCCCAGAGTCCGTGCCAAGCCAACGCTCCAGGTCGCCGCAGTGACTCACGCTGGGAGCAATGCAGGGTTTTCCAGCAGCGATAAGGACTCATTCAGTAGTAGAGATTAAGGACTGCTTCCTTTGGGATGAGAGAGGCTAATGACATGTGGATAGGTCACTAATTACAGCCCACGGAGGGGAGTCAATGGAATCTCCATCCTGAGATACACATCTCCAGACTCTGAGTCACAAGTTCTGACCGTACCCATCTAACGCTCAGGCGCTTTCGGTTAGTTGATATCAATCTACCTAAATGCACCAGCAAAAGCACAAATCCTTTCTGTTTGGGCTAGACGAGTTGCTGCCCCGGCTGGGAGGGAGAGCAGTCACCAGCTTTATCCCTGCTCGTCACAGCCTAAGCCACCTTCTCCAAGCCAAGCTACGACCATGGCAGTCCATCCCGAACTGAACGTAGCGGGGCTGCGTGTGCCGCGCAACTCTTGTACGCCTCGCAGCCGCGCTTTGCTGGCATACCGGTGACCTGCGTGATTTGCAATTTTGAAATGAAAGGGGCAACGGAAATGCGAATCGTTGCTGTCGCGATGAAGATGAGATACGGTTTGAGAGCGTTTCCCTTTCGGGTCTCGTTCTGTAGGATCCCTCCCTGTCTTCGCCGTAGTCCGTAAAGCGGATTTGTTTGTGGCACACATATAGTAATGTGCTTGTAGAGAACACAGAGGCTTAAGCGGCTTTCCTCAATGGCCTTTGATTCACTGAAATTTGCCCTGGGAAACATTGCAGTGGTGGCTGATCTACTTCATCCCTCCTCCTGGTGCTGTATATTCCCCGTATCGTATTCCTCAATATTCTCTCTGGCAGACATGCAAAGAGGCGGTCATGAAAGCCCACTTGTGCAACTATGAGTTCATTGCCTCTGCTCCAAAACAGCGAAAAACTAACATTCAATAATTCTGCTTTGCAAGCCGTCGTTATTTTGATAACACTTCAAGCGAGCAGCAAAAATGCCAAGCAGCCTCCGGGCAGGGAAAATTAGCAAGGACAGTGTCTTGCCTGCAACTGGAAGCCTCTTGAAAACAAGAGTGGGTTTGAAGCTGGAGGCCTTGGCATTCAATAGATGATTGTTCGCATGTGGGGGCCACAAAGTGTCACTGCAGTTGAGGGTCAGTTGGTCTCAGAGTTACAAACTACATTTTTGGGAGGCCTGTAACATGCCTGTTTCTATTTGCAGGCGGCAAATAGCGTGCCACACAAGTGGTCTGCGAGCTTTTGTTTTTCCTTAAAGGAAAATATATGCGATGAGGGAGGAGGGAATTAGCAGAGAGCTGGCACTGCGTTTTGAGACGATGCTTTTATTTTTAAACTGCATTCGCTAAAGTCCTGCTTAGCCTTAAATATGTTTCTCTAGCCAAATCTTTGATGTCACGCCTGGAGATTTAGCTTCACAACTCTCCCTCCATTTAGTGGAAACCTTTCAACTAAATATACATGCGTCAAGCTGACAAAGCAGATGTTTATTTTATTTTATTTTATATTTTATTTTATTTTATTTATTTTATTTTATTTTATTTTATTTTATTTTATTTTATTTTATTTTATTTTATTTTATTCATTTAAGGCACACTGCAGTCAATAGAAATCCAGTCAAGGCTTTAGTGGACACTGGACCGTGCCATCATGAAAAATGTCTTTATTAAATACATTCCAGAAGTCAGATGGGCCAATATTTAGACAATGTTTCCTTACCTACCCTAAATTCCTCCCTGTCAACACAAGCAGGGACTTATGCCCTGTGTTTCAGGGTTGGGGTTTTTTTGTTAAAATTATTTTTACATAACAGAACTCATCGGGTGAATGTTCTGATGTCAAAAAACATGCAACAACCAAGACACTTTTAGCAGTCTGCTAGGTAATCAGCAATATGCAGGCAGAGGTGTACAGATAAAGGCAACGGAGAGGTACGGGATCTTCAGGGTCAGTCAAGCACCTACATTAGGTGCCTCATACTGGACAGGTAGATAACTTTCCTTTCCCTCCTTTGTACTATATTTTATTTAATGTACTTGAGGATCAAGTCCTTAGAATAATTATGGACGGCTGTTCCTGGCACTACGTAGAATGGACGTCAGGGATGTTGAAGGTCTGCAGTGTTGTCCTCCCCTGTGGATCAAATCCCTCGTTTATTCCCCGGTCCCTGTCCTGCCATCTCATTTCTGCATCCCCCCGCTACGATGGGGATGCTCCCCGAGGGCCCACTGAACGAACTTTCAGTTACTCTTTGTATCTTCAGATTCACTAATTAGAAAAAGGAAAGATTATTTGGGGAATTGAACGCTCAGTCTTTATCTCAAATGCCCAGACCGATATTACTGGTATAATACAGAAAGTCTGCCTTTAGATACTGTGCTAAAACTCAAGAGAAATCACGGCACACAATCAACGGGATTGCTTAGTTTCGCTCACCAGAAATCATGGTGATTTCACCATGAATCACCAGGGATCATGTTTCTCACCCCTGGCAGTTCGAGGTAGCTGCATTTGTTAATATATATTCGTTAATACGTATAAAAATGTTTTGCACTGCTCAAGCGAAAGGCACTACGAGACATACGCAAAGCTGTCATTAAACTCTAGGGTTCAGATAAAGGGGAGCTCGAGCTGAACCACCGCTGGATGCTGCTTCCCAAAGCCAAGCGCCCAGCTGTGAAGTTCCACAAAGCAAAGCCCAGCTCCATCTCTCACCTCACTACCTGTGCCCAGGGCCGCGGGACCCATCAGCAGAAGGACCTCCCTGGCCGGGTTTGGAGAAGCTGTGCTGAGCTCTTCTCAGCTGCAAGCTGCTTTTGCATCTCTTTAGTGCACCGTGGTTTCTTCACGGCCCCTGCAAGCCTTGCCACTGCAGCGGGATACGTCGAAGAGGCCGACCTGCTCCACCAGCCCTTCAGCGGCACGAGGAGAACGCCTACTTGAGGCTGCGCCATGCCTGCGCTGCTCTCCTTGCGGCTCTGCCTGCCGTACCTATTTGGTCTTTATTCATTTGAAGAAATTCCTCCAGCAAAACCGTGCAGTTGCGCTTCCTCGGTCTGTTCTCTTCCTTTGTACTAAAGCTGCTTCCCCTGCAACTAACAGACTTCAGTAAGTCTTTGAAAAGGGCAGCTGAATTTAATGGCATGCAAATAAATCACATATAGAAGGACCGAGGAAAGCTAGAGCTGTACACAAGTAATAAATAAGGCTATTATTGTCTCCTTGTCTGATCCAAAAAAGAGCAAACAGCCTCAGCATGCTTTTATTTAATAAGCACCATTTCTTCTTCGGAACAAGCAATTTTTTTTTTGGTCTTCGTATTATTTACTGGTTTTGCCAGCCCCATAGCTGAGATAAGGCGTGTTCTGCTCCTATTACTGACAGGGGAAAGCGAGGCAGGAGAGCGTAGACCAGCACCTGCCAAAGCAGCTGTACAATATTAGTCACCAAAACTCCACGATTTATCACCTGAGTTGCCAAGGTCCCCGCTATCGGCTGCTCCCGAGGATTTCACCAGACACCACGGGCAATCGGCATCCCCAAAAATCAGGCTGCTTATTTTGTTGCCTAATATCAGGCATAGGTGATGTATGACTTCACTCGGATTTCTCAAGATGCTTTAGAAGCAACGATGTCTGTGTCCTGAGTCCCAGTACCGTGTTGAGCCTCTCTGAGCACCATCCAAAGCTGGAAGGAAGCAGCTCCTACTCCGTCACCTCCTGTTGTTGCAACACCTATCTAGCCTCCTTTCCCCCAAAAAATCTGTCCAAAGAGAAGAATCAGTGATTAGGTTTGCTAATTTTAAGCTGATTACCGTTTGCAAGATCAGTCGTGAGAAAACTGGTTATCACCATACCGTTTCTGATAGTTTCCCTGCGGGAGCAGCAGGCTTGGAGCCTGCTCTGCCAGCACTTTAATCTCGCAGAATTGAACCCTGCGGGGTGCTGCGTCTCTAAAAAGTGCTGAAATAAAACAGCATTGAGGGTGCTAAGGACCAAGTCTGGAGGCATTCAGCACCTGGCAAGATCAAACTGCAAGTCATGCCTTTCCTTTCTTAATAAAAACCGCTTTTCGGGAGGAAAAAAAAAAATAAAATCCCTCCCCAAAATATGTTATCTTTGAAAAACCAATCTGCCTTTGCAAGACAGGCTGTAATTGAATCCCGGCTGAGTGCAGCTGCAGTTGGGGTGAGGTGCCAGCGTCATGAACAGCATCTGGAAAACCACAGAGAACCGCGGAGTGGAGTTGCATAAGCTAAGAAGCTCTTTAAAATATACACGCGCGCGCGCGCGGGGGTATAAATAAAATCGAGAAAACTAAACAGACGATCCAAGGCCAGAATAGCAGCAGTGGAGAAGATGGCGGCTGAGCCCTCAGCCTCCCAAACCCTCTGACTCGAGGAGCATCCTGCAGCGCCCGGCGACGCTGACCCTCCTGCATCTTTGTTCTTCGTCAAAGCCCGCGCCCGAGCGTGAGCCCGAGACTGTTTACTTCTTCTCCCCATCTCTCCGAGGGATATGATTCACACGTTTTCAGATTTATTTGAGCAAAATGCAATAAATATGCTGCTTCAATTTTAACTGCTGGAGTGCAGCCAGGGTTTTTAATGAATCTGGCCTGTGCGATTGAAGTGGTCCGGGATCTCGAAAGCTCTGGGCACTGTTAGATTATACACACAGACACACACACACATCTCTCCCCTACCTCCCGTTCCCTTGGGGCTCTCTGAGTCACATGCGACTGCAGGTTTTTCAGATTCGGCTCTGGTTAAAATTAGCAAAAGCCTTTATTATTCAAGAAGAGGAAGGATTCCTATCACAGCTGCCGAGAACTGCCATATTTTTCTTGGACTCGCTGCACCGACTTATTATAATTTGGCTTTATCTGTTCTTCTTTGTTTCCGTAAGAAACAGTAGCAAGACTAGGTCCTGTCAACACTGAATTTTAATTAATAGTTCATGAAGATCACTGCATTAATCTGTAGCTGGACCTGCATGGGGTTTTTTTTTTTCTGTGCAACTGGTATCTCTAAGGTTTCAATCTTTTATAGCAAAGTTTTGTAAGAAGGTGCCATCGGATCTCTGCGGAGCCAGGCGTTAGTTTTGCAAGCTTGAACAAAAGATGTATTTCAAGCAGCTGTAAACGCCTTGTTTTAGTTCCCGGAGCAGGTGGCAAAGGGCTTTCGCACCAAAATCTGAAGGCGTATAACTCAAGTGTGGTTATATGAAGTCAACTGCCGGATTCATTCAATGCACAAACTGCACCCGTTTAACAGGAAAACAAAACCAGGAAGATGCGTTACGGTATAGCAAATACGGCCCCTGTCACCTCAGCAGGAAGGTTTTGGCCAGATCCCAGGAGGCAACGCACCAAAATTGCCATGACCCATGGGAACAGGCCTGCTCTGGTAGAAATACGGTGCCACCACTGGAGCCCCGCGGTGTCTAACGGGTCCACACCAAAGTGGAGGCGTATTGCCAGGGCCACATGGAAGAGTCGGAGGATGTCAATTCTCCCGTGTCTCCATCTGCGGATAATTGGTTGAGCACTAAAATTCACAAGGAAAATTTTGGTTTAGAAAGATGATAAAGAGAACAAACAAAAGACAGGAAATTAAAATTTATGTAAACATAGTGGTTCCCAGAGCAACTATAAATGAGGCACATTGCATATATAGATGAAGGCATAAAAGTTAATACCATGTGCAGCAATACCATACACTACGTAGGTACCCTCGGGACCATGTTACATTTGCTACGGGACCCATCATTTTGAATGGTTTGACTTTTACGCTTTTAAAGCCTCAAACATAACACTGCACTAATGCCGGGTGGGAATAGGGCATTTGCTGTTTATTTGTTTGTTTGCTTAAAAAGAGAAAGGACCATACGAACAGAATAAACCACAAGTCATATTTTTTTCTCCCATTGCATACCGCGGACAAAACTTGCAGGCTTTGATCTCCAAAGATTTCTGAATAGTTTTGCTGGGGAGGTATTTCTCTGTCCTGATTTAGTACTCACAAAGTGAGCGGCAGGAATGGAGAACAGCTCTCCTGTTGAGACAGGGCAGCGTCTCCTCAACCGATGAATTATAGCGCAATGTACAGCACAAGGTTTTTCCCTAAGTAAATGTAGGAGCGCGGGAGGGATCGACTTCGCCGTGTAAGCGCCAGATCTGAAATACCTAAACTCCTTGGAAACCTGCCTTCAGCTTGCTCTTCTATTTTTTGCAAGTGGTTATCCTGAGTTTGAGTCTCTGCTCCCTCATGCAGTTGTTGACATCAGTAACACGGGTGTAAAATGTCACCGGATCAGAAGGCAGCCAGCGTTCACCTTGCATTTGTATTCATGACTATACAAGGAAGAGGGCAGCAGCAGGTCAGGCCCACTGAGATCCACAGAGATTACTTTGTCGATGTGGGATGTTTATGTTCTGATGGGGTGTTTTATAATCGACTCTTAAAACCATGCCGCAGCCTATTTGTTCTGGTTTCGTGGCAGAGCAGATTGGAACATGGGAACTGTTGCGGCTTTCCGGGGTCGCTTCTTTTGTTTTTCTTTTTTTTTGAAGGAAGGGCATTGCATCCCCGCTTTTCATCTTTTTACTCAAAAGCTTCCACAATTTCCAAAATGTAAGGTGGTTGGTTTCGGATCAGACCTGGCAAGCATCCCCCGGGCTGCCAAGCCTGCTCGCCCACCGGCGCAGGCAGCTGCCTTAGTGCTGGTGCTCTCCCAAGGCACACCGCAGGGACCGTGCCGGGAGCCAGCATCCCTCCCTGCTGTCCCTCACCAGTCCCAGCTCCTCGCCGCAGCTTCTCCCGTGTGAGACAGTGGCACCCACACACACCCTTCACAAGACCTCCCGAGGGCACCCCCTCCTTGTGCCCTGCTGGGGGGGGGGGTTGACCCCGGCCAGCCGCCCACCCCGCTGCTCTCTCACAGGACGGGGGAGAAAATACGGTGAAAAAACTTTAATTTAAGATGATGTGATGAATGTATGTGATCTCCAGGGAGAACATGAGCTGCGGGGGGGAGCAGCTACTGCACGTGATCAAGGCGCACTGGTGCAGTGGACCGAGGACTTGCACCCCTTGGTCATCAGCACCACCTGCTGACACCTTCATCTGCCGGGGACCTCGTGTCCAGCTCCTTCCTGGCAGCACAAGGCCAGGATATGAGGTGCCACCCGGGGAGCTCAACCATCTGTTCCTCCAGCCTCGGTGCTCCAGAGATGCACTGCTTGCACCCGTCCTAGCAACAACCCCAAGACAGCAGCTGTGATAGGGAGCTGGGTTGGGGACCAGGAGAGAGAAGCTGTATCCCTCGTTGACCTGCTGCGTGGTGGCGGGGAGATGCTTTGCCTGCGATTCACATAGCCATACCTTGACTTCTGAAAGCCTGATGTCTGGCTCGGGGTACCGCTGCGGGGTGTTAATCATACCCAAACACAGGCATCTAGCCCAGGTGGAGTGAGCTGACCTCTGGAGACGTCATCTTCTCTCTGTCGATCATCTCAAGTCCTAAAATAGCTTAGTCTTCATTGAGTGACTTGAAAACTTTTTAGGCATTTCTGTTTCCCATTCCATTTCTTGTTCTTACCTCTTTTGTTTCCTTTCTCTGTTTAGTGATGTGGCCCGTTTCTCACTTCTTATGTCTACTGTAAGTTGTACAGTGGGACCCCAGACTTCATTGAAGTCAAACACTTCTCTAATTAATAATAAAGAAAAGGGAGAGTGATACACTCGTTGTGCAAAAATTTAATTTTTTTTTCTAATTCCTGTTCAGTTGAAGCAGCTCATTTCTCTTGAAACGCAATTGAAATGTCATTAGTATTTTCATTAGCATGATGACTGATGATACAAGGCAGGCAAGTATATTTGGGACCTAGGCTGATAAATTTTCATGATGTTTTTGTAAGACTTTGCTAAACTCTTCAGAAGTCACATGCCAAGTGGTTCCAGATCATTTAAAAAAACAGAAGACTTTTTTTTCTTCAACTACTGGAATGAGAAACAGCCGCACAGCCATACAGAAATAGCACAGCAAGCCCTGAAAATGCCCAGCAGTTGCTAAACATTTTTCTTCTTCATTGAAACAGTTAATCTTCATCAATGAAGATATTTTACTGATGCGTCTTTGGCGTTTTGTGGGGTTTTTTTCCCCATCTCTGAGGATTCACATCTCTAGATGAAACGGCTCTTATGTTTGTGGGGAGAAGAGAAATTCCTGTGGAGAAACACAGCTTAAGACCTAACCATAACTTAGGCTGCCTTTAGAGGCTTTTTTGAGAGGTTGAGCTGGATTTAAGTGATATATGTGTGTAAGCCGTCACGATGGTATTGCTTCCAGAGCCTTTTCCCATCACTAAATGAACAATGAGGAATGGATAAACAAGAGGGGAGAGGAAATGTTAAGCTTAGTTAGTTGCCTAATCATTCTGAGACATTTTGCCCTCTTTGCTTTGAGTTAGCTTCAAACACAGATGAAGAGAATTAGGCACTTGGGGTGGTTTGTTCTTGTATCTATTGGATAGGGTATATTTATTTTATTGATTCCTTTTGTACATACTAGCAATTACAGAGCTGTGTCCCATAAGTTCCTGTGTTTTTCTCTCACCTGAAATTTTGAATTGCTGGGTTACTGGGTTTATTATTATTATTATTATTATTATTAGTCTGTTTACTGGGAGAAAGAAAAAAAAAACAAACTCATTTCTTTACAATGTCAAGCAAAAGACCCTTGCCATGGGACAGAAAAATATTTCTAATTTTCTTCCTGTGTAACAAATCCATCCTTAAAGCATCACGGGAAATTTCCACAGTTTTAAATTTACTGCACGTATACTTGATGCCTTGCATTGCAGCGTTTTGCTTCCCATTCAGGGAAGAGTTGACAGGGCATGTTTGTGCTGCTCCTTCATTGGTGACAAGGGGATATTTACAATGATGAGATATTTCCCTACCCACAAGAGACTTTGGGACAAGCGAAAATGAAGGCTCAGGGCTCGATTCATTTGCCCACACGTAGTTGTCAACTGTCATCTGAGATGCCTAGGATATCCTGCCTGGCCTCCAGCTGCTCTTGCAGAAGGGCAGAGGTCTTGCCTGAAGCCCTTTATCATATCTGCCAGCCTCCCTCGCATGTTTCGAATTCCTCAGGGCATTTCAAATACAACCAGGTGCCTGTATAGAGCTTACACTCCTGGCCCAGGGATGCGCCATCCGCATTTGAGCCGCCCCATTTGAGTAGGCGGAATTTAAACTGGAGAGATTGCGGTTTGGCCAAAGAGCTCAGGGGGGAGGATGGATCTTCTCGCCCAAATCTGGGTGTCTACAGCATAAGATCGTTATGTGAGCTAGGTTTCTCAGCTTTCATTATAGTCAGTGAAAGTTTAGCCAATGGAGCCTGAAAGTAATTCATCTTGGACTAAAGTAGACCCCACTTTTTCAGATTAATCACCCGCTCCGCTCTTCTGACTGTATTTATTTGGTCTCTGTTGCCTGTCATGGCAGCTTAGACACATATCTCTCATGTAGACTCCCAGGTTGCAGCCACGTAAAGTTAGATGAGATGAGCCCTTTATTCCCTTAGTTATTAAAAAAAACCCCACCATCAGGAGGGTGAAAATACAAATCCAGAGATTCAAAGGCAAAACTAAAAGTATTGAATTTGATTGAGTTGCTTTCCTGGGTAGTTGTTCTAGTAGGAGAAAACAAGACCTGCCTGAGTGCCTTTTTATGCCCAAAATGCTAAATAAAATCCCTTAGACTTCTTCCTCCCAGAATTCTAGCTTTTCTGAAAAACGTCCAAGGCCAGCTTTTGCAAACAATTGTCTGAAACCGGGACCTATCTTTAGGTAAAACTGTAGTGGGACATGGAGTGCTAAGCAAATGAAGTATCAACTTAATTTCAAGCATGAAGATTGGAGAGCCTGTGCTTGGCAGTTTACTCAAGTTCATTATTTTTTCCATAGTTTGATGGCCTGAACAAAATCTCACTCAGGGTCAGAATTTCAGCAGATTTCAGGCTGTTAATTCTTTCCTTTTGGCTAATAAAATTCTGCTACCCAAGGAAAGCAATCATAGTTAAAGAAAGGCTCTGCTTGCATCATCTTCGCTCCATCCTGATGCTCTCTTAGAGTGGATGCTTAAAAGGGAACATATTCCTCCCCTGATACACCTTTCGGTATTTTGTCTGCCTAGTGCTATAAAACAAGCATATAAGGCTATGAGGAGAGAACTTCACTGGTTGAAGAACCTAAAATATCCTGTTTTGGCTCCAGTAAATGTGAAAACTGAAGACAGGCTTGCACCAAAGCTGTGCAGAAAAGCACTCTGGAAATTTGGAGTGGCTCAGGCATAGATGTGTAGCATTCAAGTTGATAGCATAACTCCAAATGTCAGCAGTTAAGAGCATTTAGGGTTTTCTCAGTATGTTCTTTATTCCGGTTCTTGTCAATCTGCTTTTCACACATGTCTGTAATAAGCGACTTCCCTCCTCCAGCTTCTTTCCAATCTACTCTTTGTCTACTATTTCCATCTTTTTCCCTATTTTATTCCACTTTGCACTCTTCACCTCTTTAACCTCTTCTTCATCAGTCAGATCCCTTCTTGTGTCTATACTCCACAGAGGCAGTCTCTGACCTTATTACATGTGGTCTCTCTGCCATCATTCTTACACTGTTATAGGAAGCAGTCTCCAGCAAGAATTTTAATGAAAACCACTCTCAATAAAGTATTTCCTTCAGAATTTTGCTTTGAAAAAATATGTAAAATCCAAAGATTTTACACCAAAGTTTATATTAGAGAAATGGCGTGAGGTTTTTAATAGGTTACAAGGGAAAGGATGAACTTCAGGAAAAATCCTGTATTCTAGATCTGTCTGGTTGGGTCTTCTCCATTCACAGTAACCCTGAGCTGTTAAAATAAAGCCAAACATTGTACTTTATGTGATCATTTCAAATATTTTAGTTGTTTTCAGAATGCCATTAGAATAGGGCAACAATCAATGTCCAATATACCATAAAACTAGCTAACTATTAAACTTCCTTGTTGCTGAGATTAATTGGCAATAACAATTATGATCTTACCTATGCATCTGTTTAAATAGATTTCAGTTTTCATATTGCAGTCAGTAACTGTGGTTTTCAGAGTGAAAGGTAGAAAAATACCCCATATCTATTGATCTGAAATACAGAAAAGGAGAGAGAAGAATGACGATGTATGCACTCCCAATGTGCATTATTTTTCATCTCTGGTGCTGATAAAGCTAGCACTCATTTTAGTGATGAATCAGCATTAAAATGGGATGGATGGACTCAGGTATTAAAACAAAGCCAGCACGAAACCTTCTAAAAATAAAACCTCCTCTGTTATAGTCTCCTAGATTGCAGGGTATACAGGGACTTCTATTAAGTGCTGAGATTTTACTTCAGATGCATGTCGTACTCGGAGTATTTCTCATTGCATGAACTGGGGCATAGCATATTACAGATAAAGAAGAAAAATGAAATGTCTAGGCTGCCCAGCAGGGAGAACGCCAACTTACAAGTCAGCAGTCTTGGATGGGCTTATCAGCTCCGTGACTTTCAGCCCATCCTCATCCCACCTGTCCCCAAGCACATACCACCATGGTTTAGCTGCCTTCGCTTGCAGCTATGGTAGGTGGAAAGGTGTGGACCACTCTGGGGACTCATTCAGGTATTCCTGGACTAAGTTAGATGGTGGACGTGCCCACCTGGCTCTCTTCTTTTCCTTTGGCGTAACAGTATGGCTAGCTGCATTCCAGCAACATCCCTAGTACTGTTTACGTTTCTAACACGGACATCACCGCAGGACTACTAAAACTGGTGTAATGCAAATATAACATTTCAGTTAAAAAGAAAACAAATATCATCTGAATTTGTGCATCGTACAGATATTGTCTTTTGCTGAATGGATACGCAGGGAGAATGAAGCCTTACTGTTTCTGGAGGAACATTGCGCTCTTTTTTCTCAGTGGAGGTCTCTTAGTCGAACTTGTTCAGCAAGATTTTTGCTAGTTATTGTGCTAACTTTTCGTAGATTTCATCACTTTTTGTACACTGGATGTGCCTAAAAAATGACTCCATCATTACACCAAACCAGCCCTTGTGCCTCATTCATCATCCCCACACTAGCAACTTGACCCTTCTGCTCATGCTTCATGCCAGCACTCTCCCACCAATGCTGTCAGTCCCCCATTTAATCTGTGATAAACACGAACTGCTCCCAATTCCATTTGCCTAGGGAATATCAGCTCTACCTGCCACATTTAAAAGTGAACATCCCTGTTGTTAAGAAAAACAACAACTCAGAACACTACCCTTGACTTTTCTCATTACTTACGGACTGAAATTTCCCCATCTGTCTTTCCTCAGCTGTGTTCTTGAGAAAGAAAACCTATTTTCTGTTTCCTCCCTCCCCAGTGAGCACATCCTCATCCGCTATGGCAGCTCATCTCAGTGTGACTACTCACCTCTAGGTAGTTCCTTGCTCCTGTCTGCAGGTCTTTTTATTTCTACCCCTCAGCGTACCTAATGGCTTTTTATGCCTTAAAAAAGAGCGCTTTAGCTCTTTCTTCCAACTAACCATCCTCCCTCAAACACTTCTTTTTCATTTCACTTCTTTCGCAGATTTTAATTTTTCTCCTTCCCCTCCGCGAGGGGATTTAGTTCTTCATCACTGTGTATTAAATGATTCATTCGCTGAGATATTTCGTGGCAAATTTCATTCCTCCAACACCATCGGTCTCTGTCTGTCTCTCTTGATTCTGTCAGACTTCAACAACTGTAAACTGTAACTTTCTGCCCAGCCAAAAGTTTCAGGCTCTGGGCAGGAAAAGCCTTTGACTCTGAACCCATCAACAAGGCCCTTTAGCTTGGGATCCTGGAGGCTTTGACTCTGAATTACTCTTTTGAACCCTTGAGTTTTTCTCTCAAATTTATTGATTGCTGTCACCTGCATATAGCTAACATCTTCGTCTACTTTGATCCGACTTCCACAGGAAATTCTCATTTCATGTTTTCATCACTTCCTGGCATGACAAAGATTGGTGGTTTCTTCGATGACATTTTCAAATCCCAGTCCCACTCTGTTTGAAGGGCTGGGGGCCTGGGAAAGGCATGCAGGAGGGCTGGGGGAGACTGGGTCTGAGCACACTTACAGCCCCCGTGGGTTACTGTCCTGTACTGCCCTGGAATATGAACTGCTTCCACCAGCTCCATTAAATTTTCATCTTTGAGTACATGAAGGACTGAGCTTCCAGACACACATCACTTCATCTCCCATGACTGAGGATGCATGTCCTTTATTCCTCAGTCTCCTGACTCAAGCCCCCTCTATTTTCATGCTGGCAATATGCGAAGGAGGAGAGAAGGGAATGAGATGGAGGATCCATGAATCTTCCTGTACCAGTATGGGAAAAAGCCATCCCAAAGCAAAACCAAAAGGCAAAGCTCAAGAGTCTATCTCCTAGGAAAAGAATTCACTGCAAATATAGGCTTGAAACAAGCAGGAGATTGGCCTTTTGAAGTTTCAAATTACAGCTGATCATCCTCTTAGCTGGACGGGCAATGGGGATTTGAGACTCATCCTGATGACGAGCAAAATAGCGCTTCCTTTCCCTTTCCTCCTCAGGTTTAGTTCTTTCACCGATAACGCTAGCAGCTATGTTGTTTTCAAACTTCACATGTCATTGTAGGCTGCAGATTCCTGCAGCCCGCAGCTCCACGCAGTCCTGGGACCCACCTCCCAAAAGTGGAAGATGATCTGAAGACCCTGTAGACAACCCCACAGATGTATATAGCAACAGCAGCTGCTCTGCTTGCTTGAGGAACGCCTTAGAAGCTTCAGGTATGCAGCAGTTGCCACTGTGCTCCCTGTCAGGAAACACAATTACCGTCGTAAAGAAGCGAAGAGGAAGACTTGCAGCGCGTTCCTCGAACTCAGGCGCAGAGATTCACCCGAGTAGAAAGGAATGGCAAGATGCATTTAACCTCATTAGTTTCAGTAGGGCTGACTTTGTGCAATCCATCAGTGTACAGATACATTAGGGGAACTAAACTATTTCCACATCTCATTTACATAATGGATGGGATGTGAAATGAGTCCTATGGAAGAGAAGCGCCCTGGAGGCACTAAAGTTTATCACAATATGTAAGAGTTCTTTTAGATCATTGCATTAAATTTCCACTAACAAGATAACAAATTAATTGTCTGTATTACTGTACTAACCCAAAGCGGATAAAGTGTATGATTTCAGCAGAGGAAGGCGGCTGTTTAAGACAGCTCGGTGGTTATAGAAGGAGGCAGAAGAGATTAGTATGTCTCCCAGCATTTGCGTGCCACGATGCCAGCCCTCCTCCTGCCCCTTTAAGAAATGTGGCTCTTCTCTAATCTGATGTTGGACTTGAGCTTTATTAGTGAAGTGAGGGAGAATGAGTAAATCAACTGTATCAGACAAGCCTCAGGACATCTGGAAATTGATCATTCTGCAGAAATAAGCACTCTGTGTTTATTAGCTGGGAGTTCATCACTATCGCTTCTCTTTATCCAATTCCTAAGAGATTTCAAAGCTATCATCATAGCATTAGCTCTTCTGACTGTGCTACTGCAGATAAAGATCAGAAGATCTATCTAATGATGGCTTTCTCGGTCTCCCTCTTTCTTTCTCTAACACTATCCTGATTTAAAAAAAAAAAAAAGAGTAGGAAAATAGCTGGAATGAAATAAATCAGTCTCCGTGTCTTAAATTTTTGCCTGTTGGCAATGGAGTAATTTTTTATTATTATTCTACAGGAACTTGGTTTTATTCAGGGGGACACAGCCTGCAGAATAGAAAATCCCTCACAGAAGAGGTGGAATTTGAAGTTTCTAATGCAGTGGTGGAAGAGGGAGGAAGATAAAAGGACCTAAAGCCATAAAGTAGTGCCGTACATTAAAAGTACAGTTATTTTTAAATGATAATACACGTCAAATAGAAGCCAGGGAAATGAATTCCATAAGTTAGAAAGGTAATAATATTACTTTAAGAAGAATAATTACTTTCCTTAACTACATTTATCACATAGTAATTCACTTCTCCCTTCTGGAATATGATGCAATGCCCAACTTTTGACCGATTTATTTAAAATCAGCCTTAAGAAAAGATTCACCCAGATACGAGGTTTCTTCTGGTTCTTATTCAAAACGGAGGAGTTATCAAAACGCAAGTACGATGAGTAGCTTCATGTTTAGACGTGCATTCCTGTACAGCCGCGTTGCGTAGCTACATTGTGCAACAAGACTGGGAGGAAAATCGTCTGTAAGAGTTTTCCGATAATAATGGTCAGATGCATAAACAATTTAAGTACAGCCCTGGATTTCCAGAAGTCTGTGGGGAGTATGAAATCCAATGCAATGGACTCTCTAAAGAAAAATCTTCCCTAGCAGAAGCTTCTCTGAGATCAATTTTTATCAGCTGATGTTCTCTCTTTTCCAATGGCAAATTAATATTTATTACCTCTTTTCAACTGGCACTTAGAGTTCCAGCTTGGGTGCGCATTGTGCTAGATTCTGTACACAAATAAAAGAAGAAAATGTGGATGTTGTCCAAGAACTTTTCCATGTAAGTACACCATGAGAGAAAACAGATGAATGCAATAAGCAGAGTGAGCATGATTTAACAGTAAAGCAAGGATAGTTAATTAATCCATTTGTACAGAGCCTAGCACAGTGGAGCTCGACCACGTTACTTGCAACGTAAGTACTTAATAACAACAATAATAATGACTAGGCCTTTAAAATTAATGTATTACTTATCAGTCAGAACTCATAAGTTGCTTCGCCAGTGAATGAAGAATGTCAGCTTTTTTATCCAAAGTACCAGGGGACCCATAAATCTTTAAGAAAAAGGCCAGTTTCACATCAGTATTGTGTTCCTCACACACAGGCTTTCTGCCAGTCTGCCTTGAGCTACAATAATGCTACTCCTGAGTCACCCGTTTAGTTATGATCATTCTGATTGTTTATTTATAATCATGCCATCATTGTTTGAGGTTCTTGATAATCTCTTTCAGGTCTGCCCTTGCTTTTGAAGCTGTCCTTTCCCTTTGCCCTTTCTCATCAAACAAATAATGATTGATTTCTTCCCTGCTTTGCTGCCTGTTGCTCACTTGCACGTGCAGGCAATGTTGTCCGTGGTATCAGCAGGACTCAGGGAAGTTAAGGTATGAGTCTTTCGGTTGATGAAACAGGCTCTAATTTGGAGGAAATGCACAAAGATCAACAGACACATGGTAAATAAGATCTGAATCAGGCCACCTGTATGCATCATCTTGTTCTCTCTCTGGAGCAGCAGCAAAGGATAAAATACACTGGAATCATGGATGTGCGTACGTGAATTTTAAACCCTGAGCCGCCTGTAATGGTGTTGCAGATGATTTATTTTCACCTGATTCAAAGATGGGTTGAACTGGGGGCATTCTCTTATGTAAGGGTCTTCTGGACAGAGCACCCCAAATCAGAAGAAAAAGTCCAACAAAAGGTGATGATACCACACCAGCAGGTCCATCTGGTCAAGGGATAGACCTCCCACTACTGCAGCGTGAATCACAGTCTTGTGAGCAAATCACTGCAACTCCGTGGGTTTCCAAAGGTGCCTTGGAGTCTCTGCATTTTGGTATCTGTGAAAGAAACCTGATGGCTCTTCCTTATTGGCTGCTCCAGATCCATAAATTACTCCTGTTCTTCAATTTAGATGAGAATTTCAGTGAGGTGAGTGATATAGGCTGAAGAAACCAAGTGCCTAAAACAAAAGACAGATGGCTGAACCCATGATTCACCGGCGATGAGCTGCAGTTGGGCCATGTAGACTTTGAAGTAATTCATTACATTTGTATCTCTTCTGTAGGGGGAGGATTTTCCTCAATGATTTGTATGACCTTGCTAAACCCAGATAGGTGGTAATTGAGCAGCAACTACTTCTTCAGAAGAAACAGAATAAAAATATTGAAAATATTGACTCACCCCAAAGGCAGTAAGCAGCACTTTGGTCTTTGACCTTTAAGCATCCTAGGGTAGTCAATAACCTGGCTGTTAGATGCTGTGCCTGCCACTGATTTTGATTTGGGAGTAGTTTAACCTTGAACCAAGATCCAAGTAACCACGGCAACAGGAAGTCAGCCTCTCCATCCAAGGAGTGGGAATCCATAAATCAAGGTCCCTAATGCAAACACTGTGTGCAGGTAGAGATTTGAGAGGATAAGTGGTTTGTGAGGGATTACCTTTGAAAAAATGAATGACTGTCCCTTGATATGTTGAAGCACAGCTTCACAGAGACTTTTTTTTTTATCAATAGAGGTCAACAGGTTACAGCTGCATGTTTTCATACGGCTCTGTATATAGGCCCTTCAGTTTAATTAGAACCAGATGTTCAATTTATGAGGTTGTTAGCATTATTATGTACCATATGCACATGCATATATATGTATGTGTATTGATACATACGCCCACATATGCACATCTCTTGCTCACAAACTACATTCATGAATAAATAATGTTAAGGCTCAAACTCAAGCACTATGGAGTGAAACCTCAGTTTTGCATATGCACAGTTCCATAGTGCTGTGATCCCATAGGCGTAACTACCTAGTCAAATATCACATTTATTCTATGGGACGCTATTTTAGTCAATGTATGGCACTCGACCTAATGAACAGCTATTGGGTAGTTGGATTTTCCTCTCGCTATTCAGTGTGTGATATCATGTCTCAATTATTCCACATTTCTAAGCCTTGGTATGAAAAGAAGATTGTTTCATGAATGTTGATAATTTTATTTTCACAGCACTGCTCTTGAGATGAGGGGTATATTATTGTTCTCATTTGCAATAGAGAAGCTGAGCAGAGAGAGTTTGAAGTAGAATGGATACAATTTGAGATGCTTAATACTGGATTTGAGGCTCTGGAAGGATGTATGGTCTAATAGGCAGAGACTCCTCTACATATCTCCATCAAACCATGACCTGTAATTCTGTCTCACTCCTGATTAGTTCTGCACTCAGACCCGTTCTCCTCCATTAAGTCCACAGGTTGATATCAGGTCACAGGTTCATCAGGACTCCTATCCCATACTGTCCCATTCTGTAGACCTGTCTTTCAGACACCTCTCACCAGTGCAGTTCTGTGCTGGAGTCTGCTGGAGATCTCTTCCACAGTTTCTGAGACAACCCACAGGTCTAATATTTCTCATTTCATGTGCAAGAGACAAAGGTTGGGTCTGTTCATAGCAGCTCCAAGCTGCAAATACAAGGAAGTGTTGATTCATTGTAGCCTCGTTGGAGAGGCTGAGCACAGCCAACAGACACAAAAGTTTGTGTAGCAGTTTCTGGCTCTGCTTCGAGAGCTTCTTGATCTTCTGGGAAAGGATGAGGAAAGGATTAAATACTTAATGCCTTCTTTGCCTCAGTCTTTAATAGTAGGACCAGTTGTTCTCTGGGCACCCGGTCCCTGAGCTGGAAGACAGGGAGCAGAATGAAGCCCCCGTAATCCCAGGGGAAATGGTTAGCGACCTGCTGCACCACTTGGACACACACAAGTCTATGGAGCTGGATGGGATCCACCCAAGGGTACTGAGGGAGCTGGTGGACATGCTCACCAAGCCGCTCTCCATCATTTGTCAGCAGTCCTGGCTAACCGGGGAGATCCCAGCTGACTGGAGGTGAGCAAATGTGACTCCCATCTACAAGAAGGGCTGGAAGGAGGAACTGGGGAACTACAGGCCTGACAGTCTGACCTCGGTGCCAGGGAAGGTTATGGAGCAGATCATCCTGAGTGCCATCACACGGCACGTACAGGACAACCAGGTGATCAGACCCGGTCAGCATGGGTTTATGAAATGTACGTCCTGCTTGAACAACCTGATCTCATTCTAGAACAAAGTGACCCACTTAGTGGATGAAGGAAAGGTGGTGGATTTTGTTTACATGGACTTTAGTAAAGCTTTTGACACTGTTTCCCACAGCATTCTGCTGGAGGAAATGGCTGCTAATGGCCTGAACAGGTTTACTCTTTGCTGGGTAAGAACTGTCTGGATTGTCAGGCCCGAAGAGTTGTGCTGAATGGAATTGGTGGCTGGTCACAAGCGGTGTTCCCCAGCGCTCAGTACTGGGCCAGTCCTGTTTAATCTCTTTATCAGTGATCTGGACAAGAGGATCAAGTGCTCCCTTAGTAAGTTTGCAGACGATACCAAGTTGGGCAGGAGTACTGATCTGCCTGAGGGCAGGAAGGCTCTGCAGAGGGATCTGGACAGGCTGGATTGGTGGTCTGAGGCCAACTGTATGAGGGTCAACAAGGCTCAGTGCCGGATCCTGCACCTGGGTCACAACAACCCCGTGCAACACTACAGGCTTGGGAAGGAGTGGCTGGAGAGCTGCCCGGCGGAAAAGGACCTGGGGTTGCTGGCTGACAGCTGGCTGAACATGAGCCGGCAGTGTGCCCAGGTGGCCAAGAAGGCCAACAGCGTCCTGGCCTGTATCAGCAATAGTGTGGCCAGCAGGAGCAGGGCAGGTTTCGTGCCCCTGCACTCGGCACTGGTGAGGCCACACCTCACATACTGTGTTCAGTTCTGGGCCCCTCACTACAAGAAAGATACTGAGATGCTGGAGTGGATCCAAAGAAGAGCAATGAAGCTGGTGAGGGGTCTGGAGCACAAGTCTTATGAGGAGAGACTGAGGGAACCGGGGTTGTTTAGCCTGGAAAAAAGGAAACCAACATGGTTTAGTGGTGGACTTGGAAGTGTTAGGTTGACAGTTGGACTCAATGGTCTTAAAAGTCTTTTCCAACCTAAATGATTCTAAGGTTCTGTGACTCTAGGTATCAGGGTCCGTGTGGGAACTCCTTGAGGAACTACCAAGTGCTATCCAGGTGCAGCCAGGGGTAGCAGTGGGAACTCACTGCTACAGGAGATAGAGGCCCCCATCTGCTGACCTGACCTGTTGTCCAGAGAAGTTTGCTGCTGGCCTGGGGCTTGGATCAGGGAAATTGTGGAGACATACCAAACCAAATCTGAGTGGTAAATCAAATCAAGCAAAGGTAGCAGGAGACTTGCATGAATGGCCAAGGAGCTCCTGAGTAATGTCAGACATTAAAAGGAAGCAAAAAAGAGGTGGAAGCAAGAACAGGTGACCCAAAGAACTATAGAGACAATGTCCAAGCATGTAAGGATGGGCTTAGGAAGTCAAAGCATGTGTGGAGTTGAATCTAGCAAGAGCAGAAAGGCAACAAGAGATGTTTCTACAGGTACATAAGCAGCAAAAGGCAGCATAGGGAAAATGTGGGCCCACTGCTGAATCAAACAGGGACCCTGGTGGCAAAAGACCAAGGTACTCATTGTCTTCTTTGCCCTGATCTTTACTGGTAAGACTGGCCTTCAGGAATCCCAGGCCTCTGAGACTGGTGAGGAAAGGAAACTTACTCTTAGTGGAGGTGGATCCTGTTAGGGAACAGTTAAAACAAACTGGACATACATAAGTCCATGGGACTTGACAGGATGCACCCAAAAGTGTTGAGAGAGCTGGCTGGTATCATTGTGAGGCCACTCTCAATTATTTTTGAAAGGTCTTGGTGATCAGGACAAGATCCTGAGGACTAGAAGAGAGCAAATGTCAGTCCAGTAAGAGCAAGAAGAAAGACCCAGGGAGCAATAGGTTGGTCAGCCTCATCACAATCCCTGGAAAGGTGATGCAGCAAATAATCCTGGAAAGCATTTCCAAATATATGAAGGAGAAAAAGATGATTGGGAGTTAGCATAGATTTATGAAGGGGAAATCCTACCTGACCAATCTGATGTTGCTCATCTTGACTTTAGCAAGACTTTTGGCCCCATCTTCTGTAAGCTCCTTATAGACAGACTGATGAAATACAGACTAGATAAATGTACACTGTGATGGACTGAAAACTGGATGAACTGCTGGGCTCAAAGGGTTGTGATCAGTGGCACAAAGTCCAGCTAGAGGGCAGTCATTAGTGGTGCACCTCAGGATTTGATACAGGGGCCAAAAAGTATTTAGCATGTTAATTAGTGACTGGGGTGAGGGCTAGAGCACACCCTTGACAAATATGGAGATCCAAAACCGTGAGGAGTGGTTGATGTGCCAGAGTGTCATGCTGCCATACATAGGAATGTCAATAGGCTGGAGAAATGGGCTGACAGGAACCTCATGATGTTCAACAAGGGAAAATGCAAAGTCCTGCATGTGGGGAGGACTAACCCCATGTACCAGTACCTGTTGGGGGCTGACCAGCTGGAAAGCAGCTTGGCAGAAAAGGCCCTGGGGGTCCTGGTGGACACCAAGGTGACCATGATCCAATAATGTGCACTTGCAGCAAAGAAGGCCCACAGCTTCCTGGGCTGCATTAGGAGAAGCATTGCCAGCATGTCAAGGGAGGTGATCCTTCGCCTTTATTCAGCACTGGCGAGGCCACACCTGGAATACTGTGTCCAATTCTGGGCTCCTCAGTACAACAGAGACATGGACATATGAGGGAGAATCCAACGAAAGGCCACAAAGATGATTAAGGGTCTGGAGCATCTTTTCTGTGAGGAAAGGATGGGGCTGTTCAGCCTGGAGAAGAGAAGGTTCAGGGGGATCTTACCCATGTGTACAAATGTCTGATGGGCAAGAGTAAAGAAAATGGAGCCATCACTTCCCCGAGTGAGCCACACACTCAGTTGTGCCCAGTGACAGGACAAGAGGCAGTGGGCACAAACTGAAACACGTGAGGTTATGTCTGAACAACATATTTTTACACTGAGGATGAACAGGTTGCACAGAGAAGTTGTGGAGTCTCCCTCCTTGGAGATATTAAAAACTGACAAGACATGGTCCAGGGTAACCTGCTCTACCTGACCCTTGAGCAGTGTGGGGTGGACTAGGTGATCTCAAGAGGAGCCTTCCAACCTTAGCTGCCCTGTGATTTTTTGAATGGTCATGTAATTGCCAAAATCTGATGCATTTTATTGGAGGCCCATGTCCAGATGGAGATTTGAAAATAGAAGGAATTTATGAAGGATTGACTTTAAAAAATGAATGTCTGTCCTGGATATGTTGAAGCCAAACATCACAGAGGGTGGGAGAGATTTTCATAAATTGGCAAAGACACAACAGAAAGTCCTCACCCTAGCAGACCTTTGTGCCAGTCTCATGAGAATAGGGCTGCTGGATTTTTACAAAGCAGCAACTGCTAAGAGTTTTCTAAAATGGGAAAAAAACCTCCCAGTCTTATTGTAAAAAGTGACGGAGGCATTTTAGCTGCCTTTCCACTTGGTAAATTCATATACTTATAGATATATATGCAATATGTATATACACACATGAACTCACAAATATTACATATAACTGGGTGGATACATATTCAGGTATATTAGGCAAATACCTAATACATAAAATTTCTGTCCCAGCAGTTTAAATTTGACACATTTACAAGCAAACAAAATGGGTTTGAGTCATAAGAGAGTTTGAGAAACATTGTTAAGAGAGGAATCTACCAGCCCTGAGTGCTCAACTTTTATTTTTCTTGGATATTTGACCTTTCTGGTATATTTCTACTACTCACTTATTCTGCATTGCAATCCCTAGGTAGAAAAAGGTATGACAAAGTGTTCTTTTTTTTTAAACTCCCACCCCTTTGATGAGTTGTAAGGTAAATTTTCATTACGAAGGGAATTCCAAAAAAGTAAGTACAAGCTTAATGTGCTTTAGACAGGGAATTACATATTGAGGCTGTTCCTGATGCCTGCTCCCTACTCAGATGAAACACCCACCAAGTCAAGTCATTACAGAAGAGAAGTATGTAAGTGTGTGTGGAGAATAAACTATCCGGGAAACGACAAATAGGCAATCCCACTATATCGAGATATGAAGCATATCTGTCTTTATACATACACCAGGATGTATGTTTGCTTGGAGAAGAAAAAATAGTAATGTGGAATTATTATGTTGGTTTACCATTCTTTATCAAGATCAATGATGGCACATCCGTAAGCAAAATTACCAAAAACAGTAATGATGATGATCCTTGCTGCTATCAAGACCATGTTACAGGCACATACACAGGCAAATACAGAAATATATGGGGGCAGCAAGGACAGCAAGTGACTATTCTTTTCCAGATATTCCCCAAACTTGTTGCTTCATCAATATTCATCCAGATTTTGTTTCCTTCCCCAGGAATTGCAGGTCCCCACTTAAAAGCAGACCAGACTTCACTTCATGGTAAAATGGAAAGTTCTGCCTGTAACATGATGACCAGAAGGAAACCAGCAGCTGTTGACAGTGTTGCAATGCCGACTCCAGTATTATCTCTCCTACCTTCATCATCATCAGCATCTGAAGCAGGTAACGTTGTTTCCCTCCACCCCCTCGATTTCCTTCCCATCTTCTTCCCTCTGGCACAGCACCAAACAACATGTGCTTGTACTGCTCTTCCCGGTTGGAGAAGTAGCTGCAAATGTGCGTATCTAATGTGATAATCAGGCTGTAATTTTTCTAACACTTCTTATCATGATCATATCTTGGCATATCAAATCTATTTTATTCACATACCACCACTTGTGCAATAATGAGGACACAAGTAGCACCAGCCCGTATGGTCTAGCAAGGGACTCTTGAAGCAAGACTCTTGGGTTTCTTTCTCAGCCCCGTTGTTCATTTATTTGAATGTTCCCATCCCTGTAGCATGAACATGCCGAATACCCAGTGAATAGCTAAGGAGCAGCTGAGATTTATTTCTGCATACTTCAGTGATTTTAGCATAATATTCTGTCTTGCAAATGCAAAATTGTCTGGGGCAATGAACAGTGATTTAAAATATATCAGAATAAATAAGTCAGAATAGCATGTTTTTCAATCAACTTATATTTTGTTCTTCTATTTTGAATCAGATCAGAAAGGTGATAGCTTTATACAGTCAGAAATTGAGCCAAGTCATTCAGGCATCATCATGCCTTTCCTTGGGCATGGATAGAGAACTCAATCTTGCATTGTGTCTTAATTCCCAGTGAATGGGGAACCCATAGTACATTACCCTACATGCAGCCATTAGGATCTCCACAGTCTTGTCAAACATTTGATTCCACCTTCACAAAAAAATGCACTTGTGTCACTGAGTTATGGAATGATTACATATTTAATTATTCAACTCCAAGTGCTGTGTCAGTGCACTCCTTTTGATTTTCCTTTCATTTCCTGAATAAATAGTGAAAACAAGGGATCCATGCGGTAAAGTAGCCTCTATAAAGATAAATTTTTATATTAAAAAAAATCAGGATTCTCTGTTTAGTCTTTAATACTTTCCTACATATAAACTAAGGACAGATTTTTAATGCAGCGGAGAATGAAAGCACACAAATATTTTATGATCAGTTTCAAGATGAAAGTGTATGCTTGACTGCATAGTTCATTCCTTCCATTTTCAGAAGTCTAATTAAATTGTTGGTTTATCTGTAGCCCAGATGTTGAAATAATTTAGTTGAAAACTGAAAGAAACTGTGTTAATGGGAAAACAGGACAGTGCTATGGGTTTCCTGTAATTAATAGCGAGCTCTTTGAAAATTCCTCCATTCAAACCAAGTCGACAAACTGAGCCCAGCTGTTGTGCAAACAGTCTTCTCTTGCGAGTGGCCTTGGGCAGCTCTGAAGGGATGGAGAATGACAGGCAGTAACAAGGATTTTAGTGCTGCAGACATAACAGAACCATCCAGAATAAAGTTAGGGGCTGATGGAGAACTTCCAAGGGGTCTGCTCTACCTGGGTTCACCTCCTTGCTCAACACCACGGTGCTGGAGTGGGTCCTCCAGCCTGCTCTAAGCTACCCCTGGAAATGTACATTTTTGGTAGAGATTTCTCTCTTTGCCTCGGAAGCTATTTCCAGCATCATATCAATCCTGCGTGACTTTTGGGCATGGCCTGAGGTCGTCTCAATTTGTCTGTGTCTGTGAGAAGGAGCCTCACTGCATCTGTGTACTCCAGGGAGAGGAGAAACACTGGGCCTCCCTGTGCTTTATTTTAAATGTGTAGAGCTGGGCTTTAAGACTAGCGTGGGTTCTTGCTTGTTTGGGGCAGCTGGGTCAGCTTGTTTGGAGAGTGGGAAAAGGATGAAGGAAAAGTACAGGCTCCTGTGCTGCGCCAGGTATTTCTAGTTTCTTTTCACTTTGGGCTGGATTTTGCCAAATAGCTTCAGGCCTTCACGGAGGTAGCGCGTTGGCCATGCAGCCCGAGGAGGTGCAGGGAAATAACTGTGCCCAGGCAAAAAAGTGTTCCCCCATACATCCCTAGCACCTGGAGGTTGCCACCATGTTGTATCATCTCTGTAGGAGCATATTACTTTTTTCATATGCCTGTGTGCAGACATAGTGTCCTATTCCCCACCTCCTCTTCTACCCCTTCTAGATGAATTCCACCAGATAGAGCAAGACAGAAGTCTTCCTCCAAAAGCAAGATTTCCACATGCAAACAGCAAAGTATGTGCAGGAAAAGAACAACAAAGCCTAAAAACAACGCAGACCAACTTAGGTCCAGGGTTGGGCAAGGTCTGTTTGGATAAAATGGAAAAGATTAGTACTTCGCTTTGGTTTTCAGCAGAGCAGTATATCACATGGCAATATAGGAAAATATTTTGTATCAAAGATTGCTCACCAAGAGCTTCCAGATGAGTTGATAACACCTAATGGCTCTCACTTCAATAGTGGTTTATTTTGGCAGATTTCCCTGATATTTTGTCATATGCACACCTCATCAAATCTTCCCCCTGCAGACCCATAAGACTCTTTTCCGCATAGTCTCTCTACACCAAATATAGAATCAGATGTCCCTGTCTCCTAGTAGTCAAAATAATACTGGGTTTCCTAATATCTCCTTCAAAAAGCCTGACTTGAAAGCATATTACTTATTCAGTACATGCATTCTGACTATTGGCAGACTATGTAACACAGCTCAAATAGTTTCTAGATCTTGCATGTTCAGAGGCTTGCTAGGAAGAAAAGCAAAAACATTATTAGTAGCTTCTAACAAACTTCCTGAGAAAGTCATAAACACCCCAAAGCATCTATGAAAGAAAAATTAGTGCAGTAAGCCAGCACAAAATAGCACAGAAGATTTTTTTCTAAATGAGAAAATGAGTTTCAGTCCAAAAGGAAATGGACTGTCAGCTTGCAAAGTTTTAGGAGGGCAAAAAGGTATCGAAACAATGTGAAGGAAGACACTGAGAGTACTGTTCAGCTTATAGATTTAAATGTAAGTGTAGGTATCTACCCATAACTGTCTGCGTGTCAGTTATTTTTGGAGAGCTAGGCAGTTTGGCAAAAAGCAGATGCCTACCTTTGCTCCACTCAGGCACTGTCTACTCAACATCAGGCTCCACTCAGGAGAGTCAGCCTGGGTGACCTTGACCTCTTGGGTGTACAGGAGACCTGCACCTTCCTTATCCAGTATCAGGGTGTCAGAAGAGTGTCCATGGTCACCTTAAATTGCATTGAGTTCCCATTTTAGAAATTCAGGTCATCCTCCATGGACTGTACAGAACAGATCTTCATTGATTGTGATCTTCACTAAGCTGCAGAAACAACTGACTACAGAAAAATCTTGGCAGATACTTGGCTAATGCTTTATTTCAAATTTGTTTCCTGTCCTTTGGCTTACTTTCTTTCCAATGAAAGCTGAGAGTAATGCCAAATCTCCTGATTTCACCAAGAACCTTGCAATTTTTCCTGTATTTCTGTTAAATTTTCCAAATTCAAGACTTCCATCAGCAACTGAAGAATTTTGGTTTTACTTCCTGGAAAAAAAATTGCATCTTCAATATGAGAATTTAAAAAAAAAAATCTTGAAAATGTTCCCTGACAATAATAAAAGGCAAAAGGTGGACAGTGAATATGAAGTGCATGCAAAATGTTTGATTTCTTAAATCTTCTGACTTGAAGCTACTCTCAAGATCTGGGAGGAACTCAAAGGAGTCAAATGCTTAGGGCTGGAAATATTGGGACTATATATGTCCATTACGAGTGAGGCCAGATGAGAATAATCGTTTTGTGTGGCAGGGATTTAACCTTTTTTTGATCAGATGACTGAGAAATAGCTCACTGTCACTTGCCCTTAAGGCTCTTGCATCCACACTTTTTAGGGGTGACCTACTTGAGAGGAATTTTGTGCAACTTGTTAGCTTCTCCTGAGCAACTTGGATATTTCATTTCCTTTCTCTTTTTCTTTGGTACCAAAATGACTACATTCCTCTTTTCTTTTGTCCTCTGTGAATCACAAACTGCAAGTGGTTTTTATTTTTCTTTTTGGTGTGGGGAGTGGGTTACATATGGAAAATGTATTTTGTTTTGTAATTAATAAAAACCAGACTTTGGGAAGTTGGCCATCCAGGTCTTTATTTATAAGAGAGCATATGTCTGTGTTTTGTTTATGACTCACTCCTACTTCTTGCATTGTAACTTGGGTTTGTTTACGCAAGCTCTTTGCTGAATCTAAGCAACATGGTGGTACAAGAGCCAATAATTTGTGTTCTCCAAGAGGGGAGACCAGTGAGTGAAGCTTGTATGCTGAATCCATCATAGCTCATAGCGAGCAAAAGGAGATTCTACCACTTGACTGCTCCTGGTTATCTACAGAAAATGCTACAATAGCAACTTTATTTAAACTCTTGATAGATTAGCCTGTTAGCCATGAAGGGAGTGATAAGCCCCAAACGAACCTTTCTCGAAATCTTGGCTGCTCTGGAAACTTTAAGTATTTCAAACCAAAATGACGGCTTGACAGTCAGGTGTAAATTAAGTTTGCAAGTAGATGTGGGCTGAGGATAATGTAGTGGGATGTTTTATTCTTTACTGAAAAGAAATTCTGAACTCCATCATTTCTTTTCCAGCAGCGCAGAACGGATATGTTAGGAGTGAAAGAGAGCACCAGTTATTGCAATAGCAGAATTAATACATTTTGTTTCTCTCACAAAGGGGTAGTTACTTTTAATCTGTGTGCAAATCCTGAACTCTGAACAGATGCCACGTTCAGTAAAGGACAATGAGACAATTTAAGAAAAACAAACAAGGTCTCGTGTCCTAAGCAAAGGACCAGTAGCCAAGAAATGCTGGGTACTCTTTCCAGCTCTGACAATGACTCACAATGTGACCTTGGCAAGAGTCTTAACTACTTTGGACTTCACTCAGATCTAAAGTAAGTGATCTGAACCAGGAGTAAGCTTACTTCAGGGGCCATTGAAGTCAATTATATGACTGAGTAGTTTCAGCTAGTATCTACAGAGGTGATAGTAAAGAAACTCAGGCAGGGGTAATGAATTTGCCACAGGTGACGTGACCCACACAGCTTGTCTGTGCCCACTAGTTTCAGTAACAAACACTTTTCATATGAACTGGCATCCATGGCAAGAATTAAAGGACAGAGTGAAGACATCATGAGTATGTTTGGGGTATAGAAAGTTTAGTAGTTATGGTCAACCAATATGACAGCTATGCTCCGCAGCCCTACCTTCCCTCCCACTAGAGTTTTAGAAATGAGAACAAAGTGAACCCATGTTGATGTAGAAAAGCTTTGTTTCTCTAGAAGACGGGAGAGATGGAGAGAAATCTCTGAAGACTGCTTAATAGTCAAAGTTGTGTTTTCATCTAGGGCAGTAAAAAAGGAGATAACAGCAATTCTTCTGGGACTGTAATAAATGATCTTTTAATTGTTTTTTAGTTGCCTTTCTATGCAGGGTCCCTTCTCATATCCATTGCTTCTTCAGTACTCATATTCAGCCTACTGGGCTTGAAACATCTAGTCTCCATGATGCTGAAAGCAGACAAAGGAGAGTTTCCATTCACTGTTTTTTGACCTACCCCTGTTTCTCTCCTTGTCTCCCAACAGCCAGCCCACCACTGAAAAAAAGGTTCAAGCGCCGTGAAATTGAAGCAATCCAATGCGAGGTGCGCAAGATGTGCAACTACACCAAGATCCTGTCCACAAAGAAGAACCTGGATCACGTGAACAAGATCCTGAAAGCCAAGCGGCTGCAGAGACAATCAAAGACAGGCAATAATTTCGTCAAGAAGCGGAGGGGGCGTCCTCGGAAGCAACCCCTTTCCTTTGATGAAGACTCCAGAGACCAAATGCCCGTTCTGGAAAAATGCATTGACCTTCCCAGCAAAAGAGGTCAGAGACCGACACTCAACCCTTTGATATTGGAGCAAGCAGCAACTCAAGATACAATCATGGCTACCATCGAGGCTGTCATACACATGGCTCGAGAGACGCCACCCCCACCGCCTCCTCTTCCTCCTCCCCCGCCTCCACCTCCTCTCCCTCCGCCCCGGACACCCCGGGTTGGGAAAAGGAAAAGCAAGTCCCCGCAGGAGGAAGAGGAGGATGTGAAAGTGAAGCGGCACAGGAAAGGCAGAGGGATCGAAAGCGAAGGCCTTCCCTAAGGCCGGCGCACCTCGTCGGATGTCGGGTGCCGGTAGCAGGGCACGCCGGGACTGAGGGACTGGAGGCACGTGGTCTGCTTCGCCCCTGTGGCAGCACCAGACTCACTCATCCCTTCGGCGGCCGAAACCCATTGCGAAGAGCTGTACCAGCCGGGGTTCGCATCTTCCTCTTCATCGCTTTGGCCCCAGCCCCCCCAGGAAAAAAGGGGGAAAGCGTGTGGGAAAGGTGGGGGGTAAGGGGGGCGGGGGGTGAGTGTCAACGTTGGGGAGCGCGTCTACTTTGCAGAGTTTCCAAAACTAATCAGCATCTCAGCATTGCTGTTCTCATACCGTACCCGGAGGCGGGAGGTCGTCCTCACAGAGAGCTGAACGTTGTCACTAGGGCTGCATGCTCGACTCTGATTCTGTTTGGCGGGCCAGGTGAAACTAAGAGTAACCATACCATAGTAGAAATCACTGTAAAAAAGAAAAAAAAAAGAAACAAAAAAAACCCAACAAAAAATAGTGTACTTTTCTCAACTGTGATCTTGGTTATAATCTGTTTGAATTTTTTTTTTTCCAGTTTTATATACCTACCAGGCTTTGGGGAAGCATAACCCAAATGCCTGATTCCTGCTAGAACTATATATTTCTTTCTCATTTACTTGCCTAGTTATGACTAGCTGCAATATAGGCAATAGAAAAGTAGAGCCTTACACGCGTGCACACTCACTCCGAGTGCTATCCCAAGGAACGACGGAATATCACAGCATTTAAAAAAGGTGTACATGGATATTCAGCTACAATAGCAAGTTTCTATGAAGCAACTTGGCGTTTTCAATGGCATGTGAAAAAGGGGTCATCTGTCAACCAAGTTGTTTTGATGCTCGGTACATATGAGTAGAGAACAGCAAGACACTTCTGGGGAATAGAGTTATAGTAAACATGGACAAAATCACCAAAAATAGAATGTAAATAAGCTAAAAGAAAAAAACAGGACAGAAAATATAGAGTAAAAAGACAGGGCCCAAACCTACCAGTTCTTACCACCTGCAATTCCGAGTGAAATTGATGGGAAACCCAGGATCCAAATAATTTACATTGGGTAGCAATGCCTTGATATGTTCTTTTAAAGAAAATAGATAAAGTAGATTGTTTTAAAAAAATAGAGAACAAAACCCTATGGAAAATAGGTTCTTTTTTGGCAATTATTTCATAAAAAAAAAAGGAATAAGTGTTCTTATCTGAAAATAAAAATGTTCAAAGGGTATCACCACTGCAATTGTATTAATGCCACTTTGGACATGTTCTCCAAGTTGTGGTTGCCTTAATAAACTAAAAAAAAATTTTTTTTTTGTACATAATGTAATTATAAAGCTCTCAGTCTGCATGGATGCAAACTGTGTGTGACAAATCGTCTCTTTAAATGGTCAGTTCAAATTGTACATTTCTCATTCAAGTTGTACGTTAGCCATCGGTTTAACTCGGGTAAAATACCCGAACTCCATTTCCACAGCCCAATTAAAATGTTTAACTAAAACAAAGACTGAACGTGAAACTGTTCCATTGCAGTAATAATGCTTTTAAAAAAGAAGTCAGTTGTTGAAATTTGAAATAGATACTTTCAACTTTATTTAATTTCTTTTTAAAATCCTTCAGTACACTCAACACCTGGCATGGCAACATGGATATTAAAATGGGGGGGGGGGGGTGTAGAAATTCCAGCAAGGGAGCAGGGATTGGAATTATTTAATGATTCACAAGCCAACTGCCATTCCCTTTTTTGAGAAATCTTTGAACTGGCTTATTGCCAAGAAAACTTCAAATAGCACGACACTAAAAAAAAAAAAAACAACAAACCAACAAACCCAACAAAAATGTCCCCACAAAAAATGTTTTGTTTCTATTCTGTTTATTCTGTTATTTATTTACAAAAATCATATCAAGACTATGGTGTTAATGGGACACTGTAAACATACAGCTCATTATTTTTAGAGACTGATTTTTCTTCTGTGATAGCACCTTAGCTTATTGAAACTGAATGCATTTGGGGTTTGGATTGGGTTGGGGGGCTGGAAGAGGGTTTGTTGTGTTTTTTTTTTTAAAGGCTGGAACAAATCTTGAGATCCTATCTCCTCAAAACTGATAAGAGGGATCACAGAATTTTGTTTCCGATTTGTTTTGCATCGTTCATCGTACTCATTTGCGCTTTTTGTTTTCCAATTAATGCAGCTTAGAAATAAACTGGCCAGTTGCTCATTCTGTTACAACCGATTTTGCTTTTCAGTTCTCTTGAATTAGCACAGTGTTATTGACCAAAGTTGTAGGCCTGCAGAAGAAAATGCTTAAGCCTCCTTGAGCTCCTCCCGTCTTCCTTAAAAAGCATTGGACTAAGGTTTAGTTGATTCAGAAATCTTTTTTTTTTTTCCATCTCTCCCCCGGGCCTGAAAGTAGGCGACAGAGTCGCTTAAAATGCAAGAAAAATGTTAAGTTTGGTATTCCAGGTAGCCTATAAGCTGGAACTAAGCCAGACAACAAATTATCCTTAGTTTTACCTTCAGCGATCTCTTTATTAGCGTTGAAGTACATTTCAAAGTGTAGCGAGTGGAACAAAGGTTTGAAAGGACCAAATTCTGTCATTGAGCGCCCACCGTGGCTTCAAGATGTGTCGGGTCTGACCGAGTGCTGATAAGGGCTGGATTTGGGCTGGACCTTTCTGGATGCGCTGGCATGCGACCTCCCCCCAGGGAAGGATCACTGAATGGCTGTTGCCTCCCATGCTCCTGAGTTTTGGGAAAAAAATGCTCTTTTCCTCCCAAAAAGTACTATCCAAAATGATGCTAGAGGCACAGTGCTTAAGGAGAGCGTCCACTCAGAGGGTACAACCCCAGCCACCCTTCACTGAGCAAAAAAATTAAGAGGACCTTTTGGTCCTAGAGAAACCAAGGGTAGCATTCAAGACTTGGAAGATGCAAGCCATCAGCCTGGGATGGGCCCTATCCAGATGCCCAAGGTTGGTTTTTCACAGCAAGAAGGTGCTGGTAGAGCATGGTGCTGGGGTACGGCCTTGGCTCGTTGTCCCAACAGCAGCCTGGTGCAGCCGGCCCTGGCTGGCAGGAAGATTAGCTTGATAATTTGTATGAAAGCAGGCTGAAAATACTGTTAGATGGTACTCAGAGTTTGTGTTCTGCATGTTGCATAGTCTATAAATATGATAAGCAAGTTGCTGACAGAATAATATTATAAGGCGATGTACTACATGCAGATCATAAAGGATTTAGTTTTAGGGCTTAAGGCTAAAATCCCACTCCTGCAGTTTATTACCCAACAATATTCCAGTAATGAGCTTTTTGATTTTCTTTTTTCCCCTACCACTAGGAAGATTTACTGAGGAACTCTCTAAATTCTCTCCACACGTTTCCAAGAACTGTATAAAACTGGGGTGAAAGCCCTTTTGCTTATTAAGACCAAAAAGACCTTTCAAACACCTCCGCTGTGTCACAGATTAACACACGTCTTAGCATGCTTCAATAAAAATGTGAAACAAAATCACATGGCTGTGAGCCATAACGAAATGAAGCCACGGGTTTAAGTCCTCTCCGTGGGTCTTATATTCCTCAACCCAGCGTAAAACCAGGAATGGGGACAAGCGTGCGGGGAGAGAGGGGAAAAAAAAACAACCACTTGTGTCTCCAAGAGCTTCGTACTGCCAGTTTCTTGAGCCCTTCAATATTAAATTTTCTGTGACCGCACCTTGCATGTTTTTGGGTAACTGTCAAAAAAAAAAAAACAACATAAAAAAGTAAAAAAATTAAAAAGTAAGTGATAGTAGTCATCAGGTACTAGGGTATCCTACAGCATGGCCCGTGTCTCTCCACTTGACAGCAATGCTTTGGACCATTCGTGTAGAATATTCTGTTTGTGGTGTTAAGTTTTTTGGGTAGCGTCTGGTACGATGAGGTGCTGGTTCGTCACTGGGGCTTCTGAGCGCTACAGCAACACGCTGAATAAACAGGAATCGCTGTTCCGTACAAAAGGAATTCCCCAACTCTTATTTTCACAGGCCCTGATTCAGGACTGCACTTAAGCACATTTAAGTAGTATCCTGAAGAGTAAAAAGAACAGCAAAAAAAAGACAGGAAAAAGAAAAAAAAAAAAACAACAGATGATTTTCTGAATTGAAAAACAAACATCGTGCCCTTGCAATGCCTCTTCCTTCCATATCATCCAAAAACTGGGGTGCAGCAGTTCTGAGATAATTAGAAGCACATTTCAAGAAAGGACACATATTTGAGATCTCCTTAAGATGCCTGCCTAGGTTGTATAAAACACTACGTAGAAAAAAAAGAAAAAGAAAAAAAAATGTAAAAACATGAAAAGAGCTGCCAATTGGACAACATGGGGAAGCAGTTCAATCCCATGTTGGTTTGTTTTACTTTTCTTTTTCTTTATTTTTTTAAGCTATTTCTTAAATAATAAATGCACATGAAGTGTTAAATATGTATATACTGTATTTCAAAAAAAAAAAATCAAACGAATGGGGCACAAGATTGTTCTATAAGTCGTGCTGGCTAATTTTTAGTTTGTATTCATAAGTGGTTTTTAAAAGCCTTTTTTAAAGTGTAATTTGCATGTTCTACTTTGATTGTATGTAAACATATTTTAGAGCAAAAAAATGTATTTGTATTTTATTGAATATAGAGGCAAGAAAAAAACTTGTACATTGTTTGAAATGTTCTTTTTGTAACAGTTTTTATTCATGAAGCATTTTTGTACATTTAAAAATGGATATGGACTTGATGTTCTTTGAGGCTTAGATACATCTGGCATGCTTTAATGTCATGCTCCTTCATGATCTTAGATGTTGGTTTTTAAACATTTTTTTCTAAAACAAAGCTCAGTCTTTTCGCTACCAAATCAGGTTAGCACAGTATAGAGCACTTAACTAAAAAAAAAAAAGAAAAAAAAAAGTTAATCCTATTCATATGTTATTCATTGTGTGAAATTAAAGGAATTCAATTCAGTCTAACATGAGTTGTGAATTCTTTTGTCTTATTTTCCATCTGTTTCCCATCACTAAGGAGTTTAATAGCTTTTGGGATACTAATACCATGCATTCACAAGCCCTCTTTATGGTAATGGAGAAAAACATGCTTTGGTTCTGTTCTTCTTTCTGTTCTTTTCTTTTCTTTTTTATTTTATTTTTCCCAGAATATCCTTAAAAGTTAAAAATGGACTGTGCCGCGGGCCCCCTGGACAAAAGGGGGATTCACACTTCGAGGCCGTGCGTATCACCAAATTAGCAGACACATCTCTGGTCCAAAGTGTGGCCCTGGGCACCCGTACGGTAGTACTCACCACCCAGGTGGGATTCCTTCTGCCGAAGCAGATGGAGTGTCCCTCTCCAGATCCCTGCAGAGAAGGCAGTCCCAGGGGCTGGGTCATGGGCACGGGGGTGACAGGAGCCAACCCTTTCCTCGCAGAGCATCGGAGATGAAGGGATATAGGCTCAGGGGTATTTTCCATTCTGTGAAATCTCACGCTGTGACTGTGGGAATTGGTTGTAGCGCGGGTTTAAGTTTCTTTTCCAAGTTGCTGCTGACGATGGTCAGCTTCCATTATACAGTCAGTCTCAACATCCACACGTTCCTCTGCAGCGACATCAGATTTCATCCTTTTCCTCCTCCTCAGAGAAGATCCACCACCTTCCCTAATAGCTCAGCAACCTGCACGTGGAAATTAAATCTTGTTTCCAGGAGAAGGCAGCAATGCTCAGGCAGGATAGATAACTTCGTGCCCTCTCTCTCATGTTCTTTCTTTCTGAAGCTTTGCAGGATGGGTTGGTTTGGTTGGGACCAACTCATCCAACCACAAAGATGACTCCTCTGACTGCTGTTTTCACAGCTATTGCTTTGTGTCAGTGGATTAGAGCTGCTCCAAAGGTCTCAAATGTGATGGGCCTTTTTTTCTTTCTCCTCTTTCTCTCTTTAACATATGCATAGCCCCAGCTTTTGACAACAGTTTCCAAAAGCGCTGACATCTTTGCTCACTGTTTTTATCGGGCTCTGTGATGTATAAGCCACTGGTCTCCAACTCTAACCACATTTCTGTAAAAGGCCTGCAGTAAGGCTCCCTTGGAAGCGTCTGTGAACTGTCAAGTTTCGTGCTTGCTGCTGCAGCATCTCAGGACTGATCTCCCCTCCTGCCGGCTCTTTTCTGAGATTTACCTCCCACCGCCGCTGTACTTTGATGGTGTCACCTTGCAGGCATGATGCAAGGTGGGAGAGCAGCCTTTGGGGAGCGAGAGTTGGGGATGTTGGGTTTCTGTCCTTGGAGGCGGGGGGTATGAGGGACTCCATCTGTGAGGGTTTCCCACTTTCTTGCCTCTGATCTCTTTTTTTCCCCAGACTGCTGACACCATGTTCAGTGACAGAGCACCAGTCTCCTCACCAGTCTCCTCCTGGGCAGGGGCACCCTTTGATCAGCACCCCCATCTGCTTTCTCAGGGTAAAATCAGGCTCTTGCTAGGATCTCTCTGTTTCATCCCTGGTAACTAACTCCAGCACTGTCCGCTCCTAGGCATTAAACAACCTCTGAGAAAAAACTTTGAAAGTCTTAGGAAAAAGTTTAGGGAGTTCACAAGCTCTGGTAGGTTGCACCTTTTCTAAGGCACTCTTTGTTTAATGAGATATTGCTCTCTTGTCTCATTTTGCATGAGTTCAGTGTTTTCCAAATTTACTTAGAATATTTTCACTATTAATCTATGCCCTGAAACAATTGAAAATAATGAAAACACCAAGTGTTTTGGAAACAACTGTCATCAGAAATAATGTTATTTTCTGATTATCCTCCTTTTTTTCTGAACTTCCTTTGCTCCTAGAAGTAGTGAAGTTCTATTCAAATCTTCTTTGGTCATTCTCCATATTACTGGAGTCTGAATTTAGGAGGGAATTTCACACTCCACCCTCAAGGTATGGATAAGGAGATAAGTACTGTCCCCTGGGTCAAAGTATGATCTTAATTCACTTTTGATAGTGGAGGTTGTTCGTGTCCCCTGGGATGAGGAGGTTGACCACGGTGACCTTAACTCATCCTCAGCTAGCAGAGGCAAGCCTAAACCTTGGCCTTGCTCTCCCTCATTTCCCACCAGACTCCAGAGCTATCTCATATGTTGAATTTATTTTGTGTCAAGGAAAGTTTAGTTTGCGGAGTTGCCTGCAGCTTGTATGCAAGTTGTGTGAGCTCATGACAGCATTATTTGCTATTCTGTAACACAAAGCATGCACATAATTTTAGAACAATTCTACTGTTACTGAATAAGTAGAAAAACTTTCCAGTGACTTTGAGGGGATCAGTGACAGGACCCTACTCAAAGCCCTTCAGTACATACCATCTGGCAAATTCTAGGAACCAAAGGGAAACATAGATGTCAACCTAAAAAATATATGTTTGGCCTTTTATGGGCAATTAATGAACGACATCACTAGTGCACTAACATAGAGATTTCCAAGCTAATAGTATAGAAATCACGGTGAAGTGTGGCGTATCAAACGACCTATGCATTTTTTACTGTAAGCTGCAGGAATAACTGGTGTGAAAGCACCACAGGAGTTGTAAGAGGAGTTTAACAGAATGTTAGTGCAATCATAAGTCATTTCGTTATGACAATTAACTTTCCCTGTAACACAGAGCAAGCCCCTCTGGTTCATATTCTCAGCTTTTGCAGATCAGCACTATCAGTTTCAAATGTGTTAAAGCAGTTTGCAGGAGCAAAAGATCTGTTTTCATTTTCCTTATGGAAACTATTCATCCCAAAGTGGCTTTGGAGTGCCGCTAGTAACATGATGTAATCAAACTACTGTTGTTTGTTGCCTGTAAGAAGTGTCATATTGAGAATATAGACCTGTGTTAAAAATCAAATTGTTTGGAAAACTGGTTCAACAACACTAGTAGCCATGGTTTTGTAAAAGCTGTGGTGGAAAGAAGAGAGTAAAAGAAGTGGAGAGTCCTTGGGAAAAAGGTGAAACAGTTTTCTATGCATATCAGGAAGATATTTAAGTATTAATATGTACTTCTTAGGATTCTATTGTGCTTCAAAAAAATCCTGAAAAAACTCTCCTGGTCCTAGGAATCATGGAGTACATCAGCCCTACATAAATCAAGCATATAGGAATCCCAGCGTTTCTTCTGCAGTGCTTGAAACAAATGTAGCTTGAATGGCATCTGTTTGCCTCTCGGGATTTATCCCCTTCTGGATCTCCCCCAGTTGGTGATGCAAAGCACAGAACAGGGACCCTATCATCTCTCTGTCCTATTACAGGTGACCTGGTCCTGAAAAGGGGAAAAATCACAGGTGTGATCGTTTGATTGGCCTTGAACATCTTTGAAAAGGCATGAAAAATTTCTTGCTACTCCCATACATGCTCATATCTGGCAGTTCTTAAAACGCCCCACAAATGTTATTGAGAAATAATGCTCCAATTAAATCAATAGAAGTTTTGTCATTGACTCAAAGGGAACAAAATTCCCTGCTGCATCTCCCTGATTTAGAACACCACAATACTATTTGTGGACTCAGATAGGTCTCAGTGTCTTCTTCTTGCCTTACCTGATATTCTGTTTATATACTCAAAGAATGTCAAGCAGAAAATTAGTTAAAAAGGGCAAACTGTGAAACCCTTTGTAAGGTAAAGACAAGGAGGAGAGCACATGAAGAGCATCTGCAGGTGAGCATTTTGAGAGCATAGCAAGAACACAATTAGAAAAGGGATGAAAAGTGATCTCTGAAGGAAGCAAATGATGATGTGGCAGAGCTGTAATGAAGATAATGACAAAGGAGGGCACTGCTTAGTTTTCTAGAAGACAGGGAAAAAAAAGCAGCACACTTGAAGGGGAAGCGATTAGTTCAGAAACACAAAAGGACATTCATTGAAGGGAGGGAGAGGGAGAGGCTGGAGGATATGAAGATTTAGGTCATGGAGAGAGTATAAAAATGGATCTTGCGACAGAAGATGGAAGAGGCAGCCTGCTTGCTTACTGGGACTTTATTGCTGCTTTCTAAGCTGACACAGCACTCATCATTTATCCTCATTAAACAGCTACCATCAGGACATTGTTAGTGACCATTAGTCCTCAATTGTCTCTCTTTAAACTGCAGATAAATAGATAGTTACTGCAAGAAGTAAAACTTTCTTTGCTTGATTTTTTGATACTTACAGTTTCCCAAAATCCTGGTCAAGGATCAGCAAATGACAACAAAGGTCTGACAATAAAGACAGCAGCTGTACAGAAGTCTGCTTACAAAGATGGGGCTTCAGGGAGATGACCTCTCTGATATAAATGGACTTAGCTTCATTTACTTCAAAGATACTATAATAATGTTTAGGTGCTGATGATCCCATAGCTTCTCATGGACAATTTATGCTGATTGAACATCTACCCCAAGTATCCAAGGGTCGAATGCAAAGACCTGCTATGCATCTCAGCAACTTACTTTCTCATGGTGATGAATGGTGCTTGGTGCCCAAGTACAAGCCACTGTGCAATCCCATTTGTTAGAGGTGGCAACTGGAACACGGAGAAAATGAGATCCACATCATCCAAGTTGTACAGTGCTATCAGGTACTTTCAATTTGAAGTACCACCCATAGGTCTGTGTTTTCTGAATATTTTAAGAAGAGGCCATAGAGTTAGTTGAGGGGCCTATGAGAAACAAACTTTCTAAAATGTAGATCTTGGTGCTTTTTGTAAAAGTGTGGGTAAAATAAAAATGAAGAATCTGGCTTGAATCCAGCTGTTAGGTTTTTGCTCAGGATACTGTGAGAGGTTTTTTTATTTTGCTTTGTTTTCAAATGGTGGTTCACCAGAACATTATCTCCAGAACTGCCAGGATGACACAGAGTGACCAGATATTATCAGCAAAGAATGACTTTTCTTTTTCTTCCTGAATAAAGGGAGACCAAGGAGGAATAACCTCTCTGGAATCTGAATCGCTCTTGTCTCAATTCAGAAAATGACATTAGCACACACTCATGGAAATTCAGGACATAATATAAACAAGAACTTCCATTTAAGCTTTGGTTTAGTCCCACTGACATCAATACGATTTAAACACTTTAAAATTAAATAGATTATTAATCGCTCTTACAAGAACAAGCATTTACCTGACTTCCAATTCCAAAACCTATTCCCAGCTGGCCAAACTGAAGTTCAATTATTTGACTGAGTGGAAATAAGAACTGATCAACTCCTGTTTTAAACAACCTCACAAGGTGTTTCTAGCCCCAGGCCTCAGTTTACCACGAGTAGTGCTTGCATTCATTGAAGGACTGGTTGTTAACATTACCAAAAGGCTGTGAATTCCTTGCAGGAAAGGTGCAATTCGTACAGGAGAACATCCTTATCAAGACTTTCATGACAGGACTTTCTCCAAGTCAGCTTCTTTCTTCATTTCTTTTAACCATGAAAAATGAGGCCAAGTCATTTACACAGCAAAGTGAAAATGAATCTTTAAACCAGGGCAAAGGTCTCTTTGTCCTTCTTTACTGCAGCCATGTGTTTCTGTCCATCCTTCATTACCTCAAAAAATAACATGAAATCCTGTCTTTTTTCATCTTTCTATAAATAGTTCTCAAGCACATCTGTTCACACGGGGCGGGTTCCTGAAGATACTAACTATGTGGTTTTGGATCAGTCATTTATTTATATCTTCACGGATAAGGGTGTCCCAAAAATGATAGCTGTCTGGTCTCACTGCTTTGATATTCAGATCATTCAGGACATTGTGGGTGAATCACTGGAGGTGAAGCATGAATGTTGTGCTCCATCTGCCTTGGACCCAAACACTGAAGGGGAAAAAAAAGAGTATGAAATCCCTGACACTGCAAGAGAATCCTGAATTCCTTCTTTCTAGGTTTCTAGATGTGCATGTGCGGGATCTTTTGAGAATTATTGCATGCACATAACTCCAATGGCCTTTTCCAGGCTTAATCAACCTGTGTTTCTGCCTCTGTTCCAGGAAGTGGTAGCTTTGAAAGACCGTATCAAACTAGTACATTGTGTTTCCTGCACATCCTGCTTTAGTGGAGGTTAATTCTTTCTGACGCATGCAGTCTGCTGCTGCCAATTAAGTCAAATGTATTTTACGCTTTACTTTTCTGTTGCCTTACAGGCTTTTGTTGGAAAACATTTAATAAATAAAACTTGCCAAACATTGTTAAATGACATGGTCTGATGATTTGGAATAAGCACCCAGACTCTAATACATCAGAAGGGTTGAGAGAGGAGAGGAGGAAATTCTGGAACGACACCCAGCTGGATGCCAACCACATAGTATCCAGCTGCCAACCACAGTGTTAATCTCTTGCTCGAGGACTGTTGCAAAAGCAGAAAATGGGACCCCAGGTCAAGCAAGGCATATAGTGTTTCTCATGCAGTGACACCACAAGGTGTTATTCTTTGGTAGGGGAGGATAAAAACCAACTGCACTGGAAGAGTGGTCCAGATACAGGGCCAAATGGACTCTTCGGTTGCGGTCCCATCTCTGCCACCTCATTTTTTTTGTCCATTTTGCCATGGTTCCTGTTTTTATTCCTATTTTCTGTTTCTGTGTGGGATCTCCAAGTAGTCGCTCTTTCAAGCTTTAGAGAAACAGTTGGGACTATTCAGGCTCAAGATCTTATAAGACGAAGTACATTTACTCAGGGTCAGCTGAGACACCAGCATATCCAAAATATGTGAAAACCTGTCAGCCCTTCTAAGTTAATTAGATATATTATTACTATTACTATTACTATTACTATTACTATTACTATTATTATTATTCTGTGATCCCACTCAACACTAAGGTACTGCTGTGATAGGAGACAATCAGTTAAGTTCCTGGGGGAGATTATTTTCTAACTGGAGAAGCGAGGCAGCAGGTCAGAAGCAGCAGAAATACAGCCAAACCAAAGCAGCATCCAGGCATAGTTGACAGTCTATCAGTGACACAGCTGAGTACACAATTTCAGGTTCCTGAATGGCTCCATGGTACTCATACCCATTACATTAATTTACTGGCAAATTTTAGAGCAACTTTCAGATACAAAATCAAGACCAAGGGAAGAGAGATTTCTGCTCCCTTTCTTAGATAACAAAAGAAAAACCTAGCACCTGGAAGCTTCTTATACAGCAACTGCAGTGTACTTTACCCAAATGACAGTTTTAGATCTTCCATGGGATAAATCACAACTACCAGAAGCACTAAACGCAGCGCCCAAAGAAGTTTGGTTTGATGAGAAAACAATGGTTAACTGGATTCTGCTTGCAAATCCATACAAAGATTCTTCCAAGGGGTGTACATGGCAGAAGTCTTCTTGAGAAAAGGCATATCACTGATGAACAAGGGATATGTAACTATGGGAAAATCCTTGATGCAAGAAAAGCAAAATTCCATTTTGTAGCCAGAGACAAGGCTGATGCTCCTATTAGAACACAGCTTGGAAAAATTCAATGCAAATGCATCATACATCATACTTGCTGATGAGCAAAAGAGTTCATCAGCATCAGCTTGGGAGTTCAGCATCATAGCTAAAGTTGATTTTTAAATGTAAACAAATTCTCTGGCAGGGAAGTACCTTCAACAGTGGTTGGTACAGTTTGGCAGCTAATGATGAGAGAAAGAGTCACTCAGCACTCCTTTTATACAAAAAGGTTCTTTTAAAATCTTTATAAAAGCATATCAGAAGGGGCTGAAATACCGACTCAGCAAACACATCTGTCCACTGCTTCCATGGAAAAAGAGAAGATGATAGTGTCCAACACACTGAGTATTGCCAGCGGTACGGGATTGCACGTTTGTGATTACAACAGGAGGGGGAAGATTCTTTAGGTAACACTACGGTTCTGGTCAGTATTTTTTATTCTCTTTTCTGTTTATCCATACCTGTCTGTAGATCTTCCTCACACATTCTGGTTTTCTGAGATTCTCAAATATATTCCACTTGGGAAATTATTTAAGGGAAAATGCACTTTCTCTTTGTCAACAAAAACAATATTTACTGTAGATGATTTTTTAATTCATTGACATTAACCCACTAAAACAAGATGTCTTTACAACTAAGTTATCTTGTAGTTGATTCAATTTGTTAAGTAACTAGGAGTACATGATGAAATGGAAGCCACTCAGCAAACCCTTGCTTGCTCTGCTGCAAAATTGTTTCTGGTTTTGGCAGGCTCACTGCCAAAACATAAATAAATAAATAAATAAATAAACACATACATACATACATACATAAAGCCCTGTTTTCCCTCAAACTCTCTCAGATATTTGTTAACCACTTTTAATATTATAGTAAAGGCTTGCTATGGTAGTAAGCTCTGCCTGCTACATTTCTGAACTCTTAGTTAAAAGGTTCTAATTTTCTATCAGTTCTAAATAATTCCGGTGCAATGGACAGCACATATGTCCAATATGATCTAGTTATCTGCGTAGAGAGATTGATGAAATGACCACAGAATCATGAGATCAGAGGTTGATGAACTTCATGAACTTATGCATCAAGACAGCTGGCTCTGAAATAAGGAACAGTGTAATCATGTATTTAATTATGTGGCCTAAGGGACAGGATCATGAGTCTGGTTGTATTGTTGTTATCTCACCTAATATCTCTACACCAGGGTGTATTTGGGATGACACCGTCTTGGAGATTTTTGACCTTTGCTGTTCAACAAACATACATGTATAACTTACAAGCAGATGTAGAGTTACATCTTCCCTCATAGTCTATCTGTAAGACTAAATTGGACCTAGAAGTAGAGTGCCATGCTGTAAATATACCTTTGTAGTGTGCCATTGTGGTGGGTTGACCCTGGCTGGATGCCAGCTGCTCACCAAAGCTGCTCTATCGCTCCTCGTCTTAGCTGGACAAGGAAAAGAAAATATAACGTAAAGCTTGTGGGTCAAGATAAGGACAGGGAGAGATCGCTCAGCTGTTACTGTCACAGGCAAGACAGACTCAACTTGGGGAAATTAGTTTAATTTATTACCAATCAAATCGAAGTAGGGTAATGAGAAACAAAACTAAATCTTAAAACCCCTTCCCCCCCACCTCCCTTCTTCTCCAGCTCAACTTTGCTCCCGATTTCTCCCCCTCCTCCCCCCGAGCAGCGCAGGGGGACGGGGAATGGGGGTTGTGGTCAGTTCATCACACCTGGTCTCTGCTGCTCCTTCCTCCTCAGGGGGAGGACTCCTCACCCTCTGCCCTGCTCCAGCCTGGGGTCCCTCCCACGGGAGACAGTCCTCCATGGACTTCTCCAGTGTGAGTCCTTCCCACGTGCTGCAGTTCTTCACCAGCTGCTCCAGCCTGGGCCCCCCACGGGTGCCGTCCTTCAGGAACAGGCTGCTCCAGCCTGGCCCCCGCGGGGTCCCAGGTCCTGCCAGCAAACCTGCTCCAGCCGGGGCTCCTCTCGCTCCCCACGGGGCCACAGGCCCTGCCAGGAGCCGGCCCCAGCGTGGGCTGCCCACGGGGTCACGGCCTCCTTCGGGCATCCCCCTGCTCCGGCGTGGGGCCCTCCTCGGGTGCGGGTGCAGATCTGCTCCCCCGTGGAGCTCCATGGCCGCAGGGGCACAGCCGGCCTCCCTGTGGGCTTCCCCAGGGGCTGCCGGGGACCCTCTGCTCGGGCGCCTGGAGCCCTCCTGCCCCTCCTGCTCTGGGCTGGGGGCTGCGGGGCTGCTCCTCTCACACGGTCTCACTCCTCTCTCCAGCTGCAATTGCTCGGGTTTCTTCCCCCTTCTTAACCCTGTTCCCCCAGAGGTGCTGCCGCCATCGCTGACGGGCTCGGCCTTGGCCAGCGGTGGGTCTGTCTCGGAGCCGTCTGGCACTGGCTGTGTCGGACACAGGGGAAGCTTCTGGAAGCTTCTCACAGCAGCCACCCCTGTAGCTCCCCCCGCTACCAAAACCTTGCCATGCAAACCCAATACAGCCATTGTTCTCCAACACTCTTATTTTCACTCCTCACCGCTTGCTTATTTTTGTTCCACATATCTATCTTACCAATATTTCTTCCCCTCCTTTTGATCTCTTTTACCAGCTCTAATTTCTTGTTTAAATCTGTTCTCTTTGTTATTGGTGAAATATGCTGCAAGGCAAGAGAAATTGGTTGTTCCCTCATTCTGGCCCACAAATTGTGTTCGAGTTGCTTAAAGAAAGGCATTTATTTGCTATAGTTGATCCCAATATTATCTCGTTAGGTTCTTATCTTCCATTTCTATAACCATGTTAGATTTTTGGTAACATTTTTATAGGAAGAAACACAAGCTATTTGGGGGAATATTTTATGACTTTTGAAAATACTTTCTACTTTAAAGGAAAAATAAGAGATGTTCATGGTTGTAGAGGGAAGAAGAAAGTAAAATTTGTAGTTGTTTTCTGAGACAGTAGCTGGCTAGGTTGCTCACATAGGTAGTAGTGAGTCAAGACTGAATTATCATCAGGACAACAAGAAGTTTTTTACAAACAATTCTTTAATGTTTAAAGCTAAAGTGACTAATGATAATATGATGTCTTTTTTTTAAATGGAGAATGGCCCCATGGTATAGCTCAAAACTAGGTCTCTGAAATGTTTTCTTATTAATCTCTGTTAATTACTCTGATTATCACATTCAACCGTGCATTCATTTCTGTCCTGTGCAGCAGTACTGTGAGTTTTCATATATCAGGTGCCCTTATCATCTCCCAAAACTTAGGCCAGGAATCAGCACGATGGAGGTAGGATAATTTGGGGGAAGGAGGGAGCCTTTGGACAATTGCGCTGCTAAATCATGAAATGCCTCTGTGTAGGGACAACTACGTGCTATATCTGCCACATCAAGATCAACAGACCTGGATGACATCCCAGTCAGGCAGCTATACCTGGAGCCGAGGCACTAGCTGAATCCCTGTAGAGCCTATTTTGTTCTGCTTCTGGGCAAGACAAACAGAAACTGCAAGGAAAAATAAAAGGCTAGCAATGACCCTGAAGGTGTAAGGGGGCTGCATACACAGGGGAAAACTTTCCTACAGGTGTAGCACACAGAGATGTTCAGAGATGTGTCACATAGGTCAAGGGAAGAAAGAGGGCTAACGCTTTTTTTGGTTAAATGAAATTTAAGCCTACATGGCACGAGTGAACCAGGAGTCAGTTCATCAGCCTCATGTGTGTCCCTTAAGGAGATCTGACAACATTCATTAAATCCTGAAATTAAATAATGGTGCTGAATCTGCAATTATATTGAAACCAGTAAATTCAATTAAAGAGAAGGAGTATACTTTATTTGAATGGCTCACTTGGTGGTTTTTTGGTACATGTAAGTAAGAAGATAAAGAGAAAATGCCTGCTAAATAGCATCTTGTTTGGATTATGCTGTGTCAAGTGAAGAGCACACTCAGTACTTTGCACAGAATCACACAATACAGCAGAGCTCATAAAGAAGGAACAAGTACTCGGATAAGATGTGGGGTTTTTGCTCCAGATTCAGAACTTTTCATAGTTTCTCTGTTATCATTTGCATAATTTGTATTAGTCCTTCCCAAAAGGACTTAGCTTACAGTCTCATTATACTGGACAATGTATAAATATATAGTCCTCTATATATCAGTATCACTGATATATAAGCTTACGTAAGCTTACGGTCTCGTTATAGTGGACAATAGTCCTCCAAAAGGAGTGGTAAACTTAGAAATACTGAGTAGCTGCATTTTAGAAGAGAAAGACTTAGGAAATGGGATGCTAGAAACCTAGGTTACCTTCTTCACCCTTTCACAGGACAAATTTTATAAACCTGGAGAAAACCTAGAGTAGTCCTGGACCTAAGTCCTTGGCAAGGTACACCCTTCCAAGCCACCACCTCACCCTAACCCTCTAGTGGCTTCCTTCATTTTTAGAAGCTCTGCAGGTTTGCAACACTGGATTTCAGCACATCCCCACCTGGCCAGTCAGGCTCTATCTACATTCACAAGTAAACTCCTTCTCTCCCTTGTTTGTTTTAGTGGTTTTGGAGGTAATGGTTTTATTACATATCTGTTAGAGCAGATGTCTGTCAGAGGAAGTTTCGTCTGCTGCTTTCTTTCAAAGCACAGTAGAGGCTTGGACGTTCTCCGGCATGTCAAGAAACCGAGTGTGAGTCTGTCACTTCTCTTTGCCGGCGGAAGAGTCTAGCCAGCGACTGGTGTACAAACACATGGCATCAGCTGCAGCTGCTGTTACCGCTTCCTTTCATTGTAAAGGAAAACAGTTTTCTTGGCTTCTTTCCACTGGAGGCTCTGGGCTTTGATCAGAGAGTGGTGGGCGGTGTGTCCCTGAAGCTCCGACTAAGATAACTAAGACGTAAAGACTGGGGTGTTTTTTTCAGACAGGCACCAGCCCTTAACAGGTTTGAAAGCTGCCTGTTCAGCAGGCTAACGCTAGTCATCTCCCCGCTCTGCTTTTCGCAGTCAGTCCTATCTCAAGTTGCGTGGGTCTTCCAGTGCCTGCGTGGGGAGTTTAGGTGCTCGCTTTGAGATTGCAGGATTGGCTTCAGGAGACAGACACTTTAAAAAGCTTTTGCATTCTTAGCATCTGCTTAGCCATTTGCAGCTGCCATTTTACTGTGGGCCTTGAGGGTAGATCGGAAGGAAAAGAAAAATGGCTTTCAGGATGGATTCGTTTTGGGAAGAGTATTCTGTGCCAAGGGCAGTGCAGAAAGAAGTAAACATTCAGGCAGACAAGGATGACATCATTTATTCAGTGGAACTGACAGGGGCAATGTGAGAAGCTGTAAATGCAGATAAGAGGACTGAGGTTTGAGGGCAAGGAGAAGGAAGAACTAAACAGCAACGTTCGTCTTTCTGAGCAGTTCTGTGTCTACGCTGTGCCTATCCAGCCCCCCACTCAAAAGTGTATGTACATGCATTCATGTTGAACTGTCATCTGAACTGTGTTGTTCAGGGGGTCTTTACTGGTTCATCTTGGTACTCTGAGCTTTCAGAAGAGTGGAGCAAAAAGAACAGGTGTTCAGCTATAGTTTTAGGAGAACAACTGTGTTGTAATGTAGAACATTGAGGCACTGCCTTATTAGTTAAAATCAGAGGTGGAAGTTTGATAAAGGGGGTTGAATAAAGATACCTGGGTTTGGATTTAAAGGGAGAAGTGGCATTTTCAGAATATTGCACATCTGGGGCAAACGAAGAGTAACAAAAGATTTTCCACAGAACTAGACTGTGATGTTCTGGGGAATAAGGAGAGTTATTGTGGCTGTAATAAGTTTCAAGTGCCAGCAAGATCAATAGGAGAAGCTGGAAAGAGACCAACTGGAAGATGAGGCCTGGGAAACCAAGAACAGCTAATTCTGTAAGTCATGGATAATAGCTGTTGTGAGTAGAACTGATCTTTCTGCAAGACTTGATGTTTCTCATGGAAACCAGCTCATTTCAGTCCCTATTACTCCAAGTGCTGCTACCTCCTCTTCTGTGTGTCCTACTTATGCAGCAGCATATGTGGTCTCTAAAACTGGCTTTGTTTTCTTCTTCAGTCCTGATCATTTTCAGTAATATGACTTCTTTAATTTTTAGATTTTTGGTGCTCGATTCATCCTTCATATTGTTTTAGATATGCGCATATATTTTCAGTGTAAGTTCTAAGTGAAATATTATTGGTGTTAATATCCTATGGAAAATTGGTTTAAGAGCCAATGATTTCCCTAGTCCTTAAACAAGAAAAATATTTGGCCCTATTTAATAATAGAGATATATCATGTTAAACTACCGGTATTAGTACCAATAGTAGCAGTTTTGATTTCTCCTTAAGTCTAGGTTCTGGGGCATTCGATTAAAGAGCAAAGTTGGCCTGGGAACTCCATGGACTGGAAAGAAGCTCTTCTGGATTCTGATTTAGAATCCCAGTGATCTGGATTATTTATCATTCTCACTGATTACAGGAGACATCTATCTACAGCCTCAGTCCAACATCTACCCCAAAAGAAGGACAGTGATGTAGAATTTGAGCATTCTTCAAACCCAAATAGCTCTGACACGTTGCTGCCTTTTACAAACTATACGTATGTATCCAGTACTGCAATTATTACTTAATTTCTAGGGGAAACTAGACACTTTTACAACACATATCTCATCCACTGCCTACTTTGTGCCTATAGATAGTTTGCTGGTTGAGCTGGGAAGGATGGAAAGTGAGCGAAAGAAGGGAGTCTCTGGACACCTCACATGCTTGAAGCATAAACAGAGGTGACCCCTGGATAAAGCTCTTCTTTCTTGCCACAACCCTGAGAAGAGGGACCACCAGTAAACTGGTACTTCTGCAAGGAGGTTTTATCTGACTTTTCATTAGAAAAGAGATATCTTGTGTGCTTGGCCAAATTCAAACCAGTTTATAAACACAGCTCATGAAATGTGCCTGCCATTATAGCTGTTGGCTGCACATAGACTTCTTGAGTCACACCTTGTGAGGTACTTTTCTGGCCATCTTAAAAGTGTTACTTTTCTTTTTTTTTTTTTGTGGGTGTATTTTTGTTTCACTTTGGGATTTTTTCTTTGTTTTTTTTCTTAAGCTAATATGAGAAAGGAGGAAAGATGAGGGTTCGTAGGAATCATGCACTTGGTTTTCATGAGAGGATCTCCTGCCAGTTTCTGGGCTTAGAAGTAGCTTTTTCTCATAGTGGAAACTGGATTTAAGGTTTAAAATTATCTTTGGGACACAAGCCTGCTTCCCCATGGCAGTAAAAACTGTTCCCCTTGGTGTAAAGGACATATGCATACACACACGCACTCACACATGTCCAGTATACAAGAGAGAAAACAGACATTGTATAAAAAAAGGAATTTAGGTCCCCAAAATCTCACTAGAACATCACATGTGAAGACCTGCTTTATCCAGAAGTACCACTGGGTGGAATGGGCTGACTTATGACAGTACATTGTGGTAGTCTTCATATCATAATTCACATTCTGGCAATTTATGACCGTCTCTGTTATCTATTGAGTCTTGTCAATGCATATGTATTCTACAGGAAGATTTCAAAGGCTTTTGTGATCTAGATACAAAAATAAACAGTTCAGATGCAAGATAGGCCAGGTATTAAACAGCCCTGCCCCAAAGATTTCAGAGACCCCTTGTGAGAGGATAGAGATGACTGCAAACTTCTCAGTGAGAATTAATATTTGTGTCACTGTTATAATGCTTTCACAGGATAGGGTTACGCCTATAGCCATTGCTCTCTGTTTCTTTTCCAATTTTAAGATTTCCATCAATTTCAGTGAGCGAAGATTCTCCAAGTTGTGGGATAAGCCATGAGCATGTTGATATGTAAGTACATAGAGAAATATGATGCAAGTGTGCAGTCAGAGTAGGTTAGTCCAGGAGGTTTTCCCCAGTAGGCACAAGTGAAGATCATCTGCCGATTGTTTCTTATTCAATCAGGCTGGGGAGAGAAAGACCACTTTTTTTACGAGTTTGTATGATATAATTTCTTTCATATTTCATGTTAATGCAAGATCCACCAAAACTAGAATTGAGGTGGTTTATGATTTTGGTATACCTCTTACTGAGTAGTATTTGCTATTATACTTGTTAGCTTACCTCGACTACCTGTTGTGGCTGGTTCAATATGTCTTTTACCACTGCAGTAAATATTCTTAGCTGTGATTTAAAGAAATGGCAATGGCCTCTGTGTTTGTTTAGATTTTATGGCCCATTTATTGTTTCTCATTCTCCTAGCTGCGGATAATTATTTTTTAATTAATCATACAGAAACAAAACATACAATCTCTAAAAATTACTATTAAAAAAATTTATAATGGCAAATGTGCATACATTGAATTGCAAATCACGTACTCTGATTATTTAGTTATAGTGACCATATCCTATTTTTTTTTCCTGTTATTTTGTAGATTAATTGAGGAAAGGAGAGAAAAGGTGTTCAAGGTATCAATTCAACATTGCTTTGTTCCTGTAGAAAAAGCCAGGGAAAAGAATCTGGCAACCTGCCTTGACATCAACCATCTGTAAATTCATCATTTTTTGGCTCCCTAGGTAATTTAGTTTGAGCCAAAATGAGCATTCTCAATGTTGACAAATGGTCTTGCTACATTTCCTTAACAAAAGTAGTTTCGTAGGAGATTTGACCTTATAGAACTCTTGTTTCCCTTGAAAAAACTAGAAGTACAAGAAAAAAAACTTTATGATTAATTGCCAGTATTGCCACTTTTTCAGCTATTGATTCAATTAAGAACATGACAATGGGTAGTTTCACAGCACTGCTATAGTTCAGTAACTGATTCATAAACTCTAGAGAGTTTGAATATGCATTTTTATTGGAAACCTTTACCTTGGTGAGGACTGAGCAAGATTTTTTGACACCTTTCTTGGCTATCCTATTAATGTATGCATTACTTTTGTTCCGTAACTGCATCACAGCCCCAAAACATAGTAGGGTGACAAACTATATGCATAGAGTCCTGGATCATATTCGGCTTCTACACTGTGGAGTCTCCATCTTTGATCTAATAACTCACAGTAATTATTAACTTCTGCTAAAAGTTTTCTCTCTCATAGAGTGCCTGATTCCCCATTTCACCATTATAATTATAGAGCTGAGGGTGAAAAAAGCATCACAGAAAAACTGTATAGTCCATTCCCATGCCTCAAATAGAACTGAATCCATTATATCATTCATGCAGATGTTTGCCTAACTTCGTATTGAAGAATTTCACAGTGTCCCTAGGTAATATAATACAATAATAAATCCCTTAATACTATTAGACTTCCAAAGATTCTGCTGCCATTTCAGCCTATTATTACTCATCCTACACCTAGGAAACAGGGACAACTGCTCTAATTTTGTTTTCTCCTAACACAGTATTTTCTATGTGTTTGAAAATGGTTAGGATGTCTACTCTTGGTCTCTTTGTAAATTAAATAACTTCAGTTGTTTCAGTTTTCCTCAGCTCTTCCAATCTCTAAACCTCAGATCATTTCTGCTACCCTCTCCTGAATTTCTCCCAGCCTCCACTTGATTCCCAACATTCTTCATTTGTGGTGTTCAAAACAGAACAAAGCTGTCCAGCTGAAGGTTCAACAATCCTCATTAGATAGGCTCTTTTCTTCTATTTATACATCCCAATAAGGTAGTGTCTTTTTTATCACCAATAATGGTGTTGATTTTGTTTAGCTTGGTATTTGCCCTTTTCTGCAGGGCTGGACCAGTCATTGTCCATCCTAAAGTTTTATAGATTTTTTTTTTTTTACAGTTGTTCCCTATTCTTTTGACTGAAGTGTATCCTTTTTCTTTAGGTTGTTATATCAATTTTTACAAGATCAGCTTGAATTCTAAATGTCAGGGAGGCTTGCATCCTCCATTTCTCTTCAGTTTTACATCATTTGCAAGTTCAGTAGATATACCTACTCTTCTATAATTCAGGTCATTAATTAAAATATTATAATACTGGGAATATCCCTGCAGAACTTCATTGGCAATAAATCATTGATAACTTTTCAGTTCTGCCCTCACATCACAGAACTTTTGTTTGGATTGCACGTCCTTATTTGCCTTTAAAAAGTGTCATGTTAGTGTCAAAGATACAATCACACCTCATACCTGTCATATCCCAGCGTGTCATGGCAACACAGTCTAGCTCTCACAGATAGAATAGGACTTCGGAAAATAAGAAATTTCAATTCATTTCACTCTAGGATTAGCTGCTTTGACACAATTATAGACTGATGTGGCTGTTTCAAAGACATCTTGAATGATTTTTATTGGAACATTTTCCTACTCTCATAGTGAAATGTACATCAAAGTTGGCATTAAGCTTATGGTTTAACACATTATCTAAATGAGTTCTGAGAAAGCCTTGTCTTCTAAGAAATTTTTTATGTGCTTGGCCATATCTCCTTCCTGATCAGTTCTGTTTTATACGTTCTCCAGAATATTTAGTTTATGTTTATGTGCTTCATTCTCCAAGTTATATCTCTTGTCTTATTCATATATCCTACTTGTGGACCTTTCTTAACCTCTGAAGGACCTAAAACCTTAACCTGGTTTTATTATTTGGTGACCCTGCTTAATATTAAATATATATATATATTGGTCATAGGATTTGATGTAATGTTGAATCAGTTTCATGTGGTTCATGTTTTGCCATCAACAGCCCAAAGACATTAATTCATAGATGTGTAAAGGAAGCTATTTTCAAACAAATCATCCTAAATATTTATTCTTTTTCCTTGGTCCATCAGTAGCTATTAAACAAACTGGTCTCAATGCTATGTTTGGCTCAAAAAGTACCTTAGGAAGCTGAATGGTTTTTTTCCTAGACTTTTTCCTTAGACATCTGCTAGTAGGCACTGTTGAAGGATAATTAGTGGTTCACTCAATACCCATATACAGCATATGGATTTGTAAACTGCTTTTCTCAGACTGTGCGTTTCTTAATATGGCACCTGCGTAGTTTCCAACAATAAAGCGATTTTTTCAGCAACATAAATTTTCAGTAGAGAGTGAATAATGAGGAATTTCCAAAGGGCTCTGATTTGAGAATTCATTTTCAATCTAAACATACTTCCCTACAAACCAGCCCCTGTGATTAGGTACTTGCTTATTTTGACTGGGGCAACAGAAGTGGCCATGTCTGAATGCCATCATGTCCTTTGTTTCTGAGGTGCAAATTAGCATATCTACCAGACCTCATCCAAGCTAGTCATCTAGGCAGAGACGTGGTGTGGATTCATTTCTATGCACGATAAAACCAACTATCTGATCCTAGAAAAACCAAACAGCAATTTGCTTCATCAAGAATAGTGCATAGTACCTTAGTAATTTCCAAATACTTCACCTTCCTGCTTCCAAGGGGACTGTTAGTTATTTCAGATACTTTTCTTGGTTACAATTTTCTTTTTGTTCTGTGCTTTTTTCACAATATTCTTTGACGACTTATACAACAATTTCCCTTTCAGCTGTTTTAAAAAAACTGCTCTTGGCCCTTCTCTCCCTGGTGATGATTGTGCCTGGCTCTCGCCACGGGTGGGTAGTGTGGAACAGCAGTCATGGCCAGCAGATGATGGTGTAAGACTTTTTTTTTTTTACATGCTGTTCTGCTCAGCCACACCTTCATGTCACCTCTGCCACTAACAATTCAGTTTAATGGTAAATGAAGCATATTTCTAAAACACTGCACAGTAGCTACATGGCTAATGTTGCAAATCCATTTTCATCGTACACCTGGAAGAAATCAGTGCTATTAAGAACTTATTCTCCCCAAGCATTAAATTTATGCAAGATGGAATTAACATGAAATTCCTTTTCATAAGACTCTGTAATAAATGAATGGGAAAGTGCAGGTAAAAATTTGCCCATAACAACATTTTCACTATTTACAAAGGTCAGCCTTCACCCACAGCATGTATAGGTAATTAACCACTGGCATACTTTGCCCAGGATGAAGGAGGTTTTGCTCTGCTTTTGGTTATTTTGTCAAGGTTTTGACAGCAGAATTTAGAGTTTGTTGTAAGAATTACTGAGTAACTCTCCACAGCTTGTGGTAAGCAAGAAGCAGATGAACCCCATCATTCTGTTTGGCCTTGAGATTTATGATTATAGAACAATTTAAAAAAAAATGTCTATTTTTTGTTTGAAGGAATTTATTATCCAGAATAAGGATCCTGAAACGTAGGGAGCAGACCACAAGCAAGCACATAAATTTCTATACAGGCACTTCCCCTCTGCATTATGGACCTGCTAGCCTTGCCTGTCTTTCTCAGTCACTAGAATGTCTCTGTGCCAACTGCTACAAAGGCTTCCAGCAGAAAGTACCATTAAAAAGCTATAATAAGTGTTTTAGTTTTCCTTAAAACAACCTTAAAAGCTGGAAATGAGCAGAATGCTAATCAGAATTTGATGAGCCACTGCTCTATGGACTAGACACGAATGCTCCTCAGACATTAGATTTCCATGGACTGCAGTCTGTAAAGTTCAAAAAGTCAGTCATCATAAAATCATAACTTAGTTCAGTAATTTCAGGGCTGCAGGTTACTTGGGCCATGTATGATAAGATCCAGTTGTAACAGTCAGCTGCATCTCTATTAGCTGTGGCTTTAACTCATTATCACTGATTTTCAGGCTGCTCCTTAAGTCAGTTAAAGGAAGGGCTTAGCTATACAGAAACGTTAAAATCTTCTGCTTTGTGTCCAAAGGAAACAGTAGTATCCTTAGCGAAGGCTGACCACTGCTCTGAAATAGCTCAACCCCAATATCCTAATGGGAAAGCAAAGAAGCGGCTCCATGAAGTTTAAGAAGCATCTAAGGAAAAATTAATTCATCTCAATGAGAAAAAAAACCCAACAAAACGCAGCACAAAACCAAGGCATGAAATCCAACTGGGGGAAATAACACCATTTTATAGAAACAGGATTGTATAAGCAACAAAGCTTTACCTCAATTATGTTCTAGTGTTGCTAACACAACACTGGGATCCTGTGACACCATTTGTGGGCTGCTTTCTGGGTTCATACAACTCCTCACTGGCTCTGGCGGAAATTCAAAAGAAGTACAAGCTTCCAGTCGGCAAAAATCAGACCCAGGGACAGCTAAGGCATAGAAATGCAGTATCCATGTAACCAGTTGGAGGTGTGAACACCCTGGAGTTTACGCTAGCGAGTGCATTGTGAGCACAGCTCAGGAAGTCTATTTAGAAACAGCATTAATAAAAATAACTCAGGAAAATAAAACAGCAATTTGATGTGAACCATGTGCCGGCCCTGGCCTGTGCTGCCGCTCGCCGGCGCAGAGTCCAAGGCTACGGCTGCCGAACCGCATGTGGCTCTTCATTGCTCAGCATGGGGCTCCTGCTCAGGTCTGAGCAGTCAGTGTTTCGCAGCCGCTGCCTGGAGGAAAACCAGGCAGTCTCCAGGAACGATTCAAAGAGACAGCCTGAGACATGCGGAGGGGCACACGAGGGTGGCAGTGAGTGATGCTAAAGGAGCGGATGGAGTGATGTTGGTAGCAGAATCTCCGGGACAACGGGAACTGCCATCCAGCCCGGCTCCTGCAGCCGCTGGACCTGGTGACCCAGCGGCAAGCCGTGTTGGAAAGAGAAACGCATCAAGCCTCGTGTTTCACCCCTGAATTCAGCCAGTTTTCACAGCAGTGGAATTAACGCCGGCATGAAACGAGCCACCCAGGCACAGTGAAGGTACGTGGGTCGAGAGTGGTCCTTGTAAACCTTCTACAGGACTTGGTCCAGGCAGCGCTGCTCAGCCACACAGCCGAACCAGGGGCGTGGAACGTGACCGCCTTGTTATTCCTGACTTGGCAAAGCAGCTAACCGTGCCCTTAAATTAGTTTGTGCTTTAACTCGTGCTTAACTGCTCAGCTGCGCTGAGGGCTCGAAGGCGTCAGGAGTTTCAGTATTTCCTCCAAAGACCCTGAACCGCGTATCTGGAACAGCTGTGGGATTTCTCTGGGCTTCTTACTTGGAAGGGGCTTTCCTCCCCGCCACTCCCGAGCAAGCAGCACGGGTGGAGTTGAAACATATTTCCAGGCTCACATGGGAGAACGTTTGCTCGGTTTCTTCCCTCTGTCTGAGGGACAGAGACCACCACTCCCCAGAGCTGCCACTCAGGAACTTTACAGCAGCATTAAATTCACACTTTAAAAACAGAGAGTGAGTGATAAGACAGAAGTCAGGATTTTAGCATGCAAGGGTTTTTTTACAGTGATTACCTTAACAGCATCTCTTACTTCCACTCTCTCCCCCAACCTTTTTCCTCCATGAGTGTTTCCCCCTCCTTCTCAGGGCTGTGCCTTTGGGCCATGTCCCCTGCGAGGGTCTCCAACCTGCTGCGGTCGCAGGAGCCACAGCAAGATGGTCCCACCGGTGAAAGCAATGAGATGCCACCCATGGCATGAAGGTTGCAGACAATATCCAGTGGTGCTGATCAGCTGTGTGCTCCCAGGGGTGATTTTCTGGAATATTTCTGTTTCTCCACTGTGCTCAAAGCATCTTGAAAGCGAGCTGTCGGAATGAAAATGGGATTTATAATGCGGGCGTTTCGGGGATAAAATTGGGATGGAGAAAGATCTCCTGGGTCATCACTGAAAGACTCAGTCCAGTGCCAGGGACCGAGGGACTGGAGTCTTAGGAAGAGGTCGAAAGGTTTAATTTACACCATGCCAATCAGTAGCAACCTGGAACGGCAGTACAGGCACTCACCCCAGCTACCTTATGAGAGAGACCCTTTGGCACAAAATGAGATGTTTTCTGTTACTAGCGTGACATGTAAGTTGCCTTGCTGGCATCCCTGTCTTCCCACTTTCACCTCTGGGATTTGGGTTTCACAAAGGATTGTCAAAGGAAAAAGCTGATTTTCTCTCCTTTCCCATATTACTCATTTGAGAAGTTTAATGATTAAAGTGAGGTGTCTCTGAGCATATGGAAGCTGGTCCGCAACCAAAAATAAGATGAACACATCTGAAGGTTTCAGCAACGTCTATTTTTTCAGTGCTGCATCCAATTAAAATAGAAATCCAAATGACTTGCTTCCTTTCCCATTGAGAGCCTGCAACTATACAGAGGCACAGTGAGCAAATTGTGTGATTATTGCTTTTCCCAGAGAAATTGTTCTCTGTTAAGATGAGATATTAAAGTCAGGGCCTGCTGTGCAGAAAACAGGCTGAAGCCAGCCAAGCTTTTGGATGTTCCGTGGTGGTTTGTACTATTTCCCAGTAATGTTGTCATTCTAGCTGTGATTGCTAGCTGACAGGAAAGAAACACTACCTACAAATATTTCTGAGGGAAAAGTTACAAGTTTTATTAGGTACAACAAGAAAAACAGAATTTCACTAAGAAACAAAACCCTTTGATCACTTGTTCATTGTACATTTAAATTTTGTGGTGGTTTCATCGTTCGTGAAAAGTGGAGCCGTTCCATCCTGGGCTCTCCAAAATAGATTTGTACCCAGTGCACGTGCTGATGGAGAGGGAGTCACTCTGCGTGGCGGGAGCCTGGGGAGCACTTACCCTTGGGCTGGGGACGGGGACAAGCCACACAAAGCTGCATGCCGTCACAGCAGCGCGTTCTCTCCCCGTGATGTGGCTGGGCCAGGGACTCTGAGAGAGGAGCATGAAATGGTGATCAAATAAGTAAGCCTCGTGCATAATTCATGAGCTGAAACAAACCTTTGTAGCAGACAAGATCACCCATTGAATTGCTCTTCAATGGACCATTGCTCGCTTACACCACACAAGATCCATCTCACTCCATACTGTCTGAATGGGAGCAGCACCAGCCTTTCTGACATTATTCGGAAACAATACGCCGATCTTTCTTTTAGTGGCAAGTAGGCAATTTGGGCTACAGAGCCCAATCAATCCCTACTTCTTCTTCTAAGGATGCCAGCAGAGAAGCTAATTACCACCTCCTCTTCGAGGGTAGGTTCATTGTCAGCTACGGACCAGGATGAGACCTCTATTCACTCCCTGATATGTTATCATCAAGGACTAACCAGACTGACATTAGTCAGCGCTGACTTACAGAAACTCTTTTAACAGGCCTGGAACCAAAGACAGGCTAATGCTGGGGGTCAGGGGGGCAGAAAGGGGAACCTCCCACTGCTCCGTAGAGGCCTGGTACAGCTCATTTCCCCAGCTCCTTCTCCAAAGAGAAAATACTTATGGATCAAAGAGGGAAGAAGGAGAAAAAAAGCAAGATAAAATATGGACGATAAAGAAATGCCATGATGTTAATAACTAAGTGAAAAGTCCAGTTTTGATTTCTAAAACAAACCACTTCATTTAAGCTGAGGTTTCAATTTCACATGAAAATCAGTTTATTTCCTTTTTGTCTTTTCTCCCTAATCCTTATTCCTTTAAAAAAAAAAAGAAAAAGAAAAAGAAAAAAGATTCAACGATCCTATTTTTTCTTCAGACCTTTCTGCTTGGGTGTCACTGGTGCCAACTGGAATCCAAGTCCGAATGATCTCATTAGAGACATCCGAAGTGGAGCACAGAGTGGGGAGATGAAATCCCACATAGATGAAAAGAGCAGCACCAAGCTGGTGCACCAGAAGAAGGCACCTTAGAGGAGAAGAAAAGAAAACAACAACAACATCTTCAACCTGCCCTCCTGCCGTGAAGCTCTGCGGGGAACGAACAGTTTCCCTGCCGTGAGCCAGTCTTGCCATAATGCAATCAGGTGGGGGCAAGTGAGTGAAGAGAAAAACGGCTGAGCTGTTAGTTAGCTGGATTTGCTTTATTTTCTTTTCCCCAGGCGAAAAAAATAAACATTTTCTCACATTAGATCATGAACCCTACACATTTATCATCTGCTCTCTGCTTGCAACAAAACGCCATTTATCTTTCCCTTTGTGCTCTGTTTGGGGTATGAAAGGATTTTAAATCTGCAAGTCTACATGCACTTTCATGTTGCTGTTGTCTTACTTTATTTTCATTAATGTGTGTGCTTTAAAAGCTCCCGAGGCTAAAGGGCCAAGTCTCCTGTTGGGGCGTGTTCACGGAGGTTAATGTAAATGTAATGCAATGTAAAATGTTGCCTCTGGTTTACACCAGCAGGAGATTTGGCCCACTCTACCTGCACAGCGTGTTAGGCGTAGTGCTGGGTTTCAGGATCAAGCAGGAAGCTGCTATAGAAGTTTCAGCAGGCTTCAGAGGTTCATTGGGAAGTGGCAGGCAAGGGAAGCGAGGGGATTTTTCCTGTGCTGATGAAAGATGCTCCACTGGCAGCTCTGGACCTTGAAGTCCCCAGTTTACCTGAAGAACACACAGGAACTGATCAGAGGCAAAACCACGCTCACTCCCACCAGCCTGCCTGGCTTGGCTGGCCCCCAGCCAAAGTGCCCTCAACCCTGACCTGAACCCTTACGTGGGGGAGGATCGCTTGGTCTCCACATTCCTTTTCCTCTGGCCTCTTGTGTAAAGGCAGGCAGGTGACGGGTCAGCTCTTGGGGGTGGTTTTTTGTGATGTGACAGCTGCCCAATGAGAGATGAATGAAGAAAGCCAAACGTCTCCTGAACATTTTTCACTTCACTTCAGAGCTGTCATCAAGCGCTGGCAACATATCCCTGGTAATAATCTGGGACAGTCAGATGGAGCAGGCTGGAGGTCAGAGGTTGGGCACACCTCTTCTGACCCTGAGCTGTACCAGCTCTGGTATGACACTAGTGTCACCATCAATGTTCTCACAAACAGCCAAGTGTCCGAGCTTCTCCTAAGAGCCTTCAGGGAGACCTCGGAGATGCCGACTGAAAGGACTATTGCTTTCTTTTGGTTAGAAAAGGCAGAAGATATCAATTGACCATTGAGAGTAAAATCCAAATATAATTTCAAGCCGTCTGACTACAAAATCTCATCCTTTCAGAAAGTGGAAAGTATTGAGTTCCCTCACCACTGTGTTTATGTTCTTTCACTAGTCAGTGAGACTGGTGGTGACAGCTTAAAAATAAAAACTTGTCTTTCTACTAATCTCTTTTTCACCTTAAAAGTGGAGGACCTTTGATGGTGTTTTTAAGCATAGATGGAACCTGATTTTACAGTCTCAGAAACAGATGAAGGAGAAGAAGCCATTAAAAATAAGATCCATTAAAAGAAGCCCAGGTTTGGGGCAGATGGGGTGGCCCTTTGCTGATCACCCCACGTAGCTGTCTGTGAGGTTCCTTGGATGAACAGGTCTGTAAAGAGTCTTCAGGGTGTTATGAGACAATGTAATTTCTTAACCTCAGAAAATTTGCATGTTTGATTCCATTAACCTCACTCACCCTCTGAACATATACATTTATTACAGAAACATTAAAAATATTCAGGAGCCATTAGTAACGGCATCTACTCGTCAGCGCAGCATGTCTTCTTTATGGGGATAATTAATTTTGCATCTCTTATACTTGGGACCATACATATGTGCCTTAAGCCTAAAGACATTTGGGGCGAGCTCATATCTTCAGCCTTGCTATACAAAGCTGTAACAGCCAACATACTATATGGTGGTATATAGGTATATACTGCACATAGCAACAGCCTGGCAAAAGTATGGGGAGAAGTTTGCGTGACAGCTGGCTCGCTCTAGTTACATTTGACTCATTTCATAACAACTGAAAAGCCTTATGTTGAAATATTTGTAAGCAAACTCCCTGGTCTGTTAGGGCTAGTTAAAGATAGTGGCTGAAAGCTGAAGGAGTAGCTCGTTCAACAACTCAGAAAACCTCCTTATTCTTTGGAAATAAGCACATTTCATGGTTCATGATATATCAAGTTATGTCTTCACATTCATACTTCCTACAGCTGAGGGCACAGGCTGGCTGTTGCCCTCCTGTGTCTTCTGGAGGCAGGTTATATGGCACAGTCGTTGCTGGGATCTCCCTGGCAAACAGCAAGGCCACACACACAACTGCCTCCAACGTTGAGGGAAAGACTGTACACTTGGGTTTCTTCATACGTGAAATGAAACCATCACTGTCCTGACTCCTTTACTTTCTGGCTATGACTGGATCATTCATGGACGCCTTACAGTAACCACAGGTTGGAAAGCGCTCTACCCTCCTTGTGATTTGGAGACCCTGAGGTATAATGCTGCTGCTCCATTGAACTGGTGGAGGGATTGCCAATTCGTGTCACATGGGACCGTGTCTCTGTAGGTCTTGCTTGCGGGGGAGCATGCCAAGGCAGCAGCCCCAAGGGCTTCTCTTTGTGCCCTTCGTGGAGGCAGATCTCTGTGGAAATGGCAAGTGTTGAACGTTATTGCGATGCATAGAGTGGGATCCTTCTGTCATGGAAGGGGCCGGAGGAAAAAATCTCACTCTTCAGCACTTAAATAAATAAGAGAAAAAAGACCACATTACAGCCTCCTGTCAGGATGTTCTTCTTGCCATTGTTTACAAACTGCAGGCATCTTTACTGCTGGTTTTCTCCTTAGAGATGACACCCGGGGACCTAAAAGTGTCAGACTAGATGTCTGGAAAATTTGCAGGCTGCTTCAGGACACTGATTTATATTCAATCCAGTCCTTTCCAAGAAATTGGTTCTTCTGAAAAGAATAAAGCTAAAGCTACCTCAACAACAACAAAAAATGTAATTGTCACTAAACCAAAAGGAATGTGACTGAAGTTCCATGTCAGTCCGGGAACTTTTGATGTATTGCAAGTTTCTGTGGAGAGCCAACTACTCACTATTTCCCTCAGGCCACACAAAAATAGGTTACCACATAAGAAAAAAAAAAACAAAACAAAAAAAGCAGATCGTATCATCATCATATCTCCTGGTTAGGAGTCAGATCGGCTTACATTTTTTTGAGTAATATCTTTTGCGCATGATACAAGGAAAAATTTGAATGACACCCAAACAGAGCAAGACTTTCTTCTGCTGTCTGAGCTCCAAAGCCAATATTAAAAAGAAATTTTTGAGGGAGAGGTGAGTGCCAGAGTACACCCATTGACCTGATTTGCCTTCTTGTACCCACTGCAAGTGGGGTGCAGGGAAGGCAGCTTTAAAACCTTTCCATTTCTATACTATGAACATACGAAGCCGTTTCTACACCATGCAACTCCTTGCCATATTCAAGAGAAATATTTCTTTTTAGAAGCCACATAGGTTTCAAAGCTTTTATAGGTGCCTAACACTTTTCTGCACCTTTTTGGACATGTGGAAGAAAGGGATAGAAGCCATTTACGGTTCTCCGATCTGGGCCATCAGTGTTATGTTAGAGGTGCACTGGAGCCATTTTACGTTACGAAATTGTTTATAAGTTTCCCTGAGAAACCTTTCACTGCTAGAAGATAAAGACAAATGTACTGTTCCCAGCAGGATCTCTCCTTCCCCTTTAGCTGAAGGTAAGACTGGAGAAGTGTATCAATCTTATCTTCTTCTAAATGTAAACATATATATACATTTAAGCTGAAAAACACTTGCTTTCTGAACCGCTAACATAAAAAAACCCTCACAATAATATATTTACCAGTCTTCAGTTTTAGCATTTCTAGCATCTTCAGTGAAAGATCAGGTAATTCTACCTAGAGAAAAACACATACTGAAACTTTAATTTGTCTACTCCACCAAAAGCTCCAGAGCGTTTGGTAACTTCCTGTCCCTTCTTTTGGGGGAAAACTATGAGCATCAGGAGTGCTGCTCCTCTGGGCTGTGGCCCAATAACTAGCCAGCACAGCTGTGCTAAAGCCATCGATGTGCCACCCAGAGACCCCAAATACTCTCAGAAAAGCCCCTTCAAGGGCACATTCCTCTCCTACTGCTTCTCTCAAGTGCCTCACTCCTTACCCTGTCCGTACACCAGGCTCTGTTGGGAGGGAAGAAATCTGCGCAGCCTGCAAGCAGATAGCATCTCCCAGTTGTCCGTACGGTCGCAGAAAATAGCTCTTTCTACCTGGTCCTCAGCCACCTCCTTTGCTAGGCTAGGCTGGACCAGTCCAACCAGTGGTGGGAGGGAGAAGGTTTCTCTGTCTTCCCTTGCTGCAGAAAAAAGCCTAGTGAGCATTCAGTATCGGCCCCGGTTCCCCGTGTGGTGATCACCAGTCCGACTCTCCACATTTCTTCCAGGGGTACAGCTCACCTTGAGGTGTCGTCTGTTCCTTCCCTAAGATCTTTGGCTCCACCGTGGAGATTACTTCCCTTGAGCATGCCTCTTCTTCTACGACTGCTGCCTTTTAAGCAATAATTTTAAATCTACTGGTCTTTTCATTTCCACTATGAGTCCTGTGTTTGTACAACTATATAGAGGGTTGTTGGGTTTTTTTGATATATAAAGAAATGTCTTTTATTGTTCCCTTTTGCTTTTCTATTACAAAGCCTCTAATGTGTTGTGCTAAAGGTGGGTGGCTTTAAAAGAGGCTGGTTTCATTAGGTTTTTATTGTGTTTAAAATGTGGTTCCATTTATTGTGCTAAACACTTGGCAGCCTTTGTCACGCCATGTCTCATGAAGGCACTTGGAAATGAGCACACACATAGAAAGCTGCATCAATTTCCCCCCCGAGCAAGATAGGCAGGAGATCATGAAAGCTTTGTTTCTTTTGCTGGCAGTTAATCCTTCCAAACTTGGCCCCTTTCTGAAATTAACTCATCGAATAATGGACATGCTCCATTAAAGTGATGAAGATAAAAACTCTGCCAGTGCCTGACTTAGTAAGAAAACCATCTCACTCGCAGGCCAAAAGAACACACTTGAGCTGTGACAAAGGATCTGTGTAACTGAGAGCCAAGACTCCCCTCCCGTTTATTTCCATGAGTTGGTGTTCTTTGACTGTCCACATTTCTTTTTGTACTTAGGAAACGGGTCATGCATTTCTAGTGGAAAGATTTAATTTTTTTTTTTTTACCCAAGAAAATATTGTAGAAACTTCCAGATAGATTTTGCTTCATCCATTTTCAGACCTGCATGTTTTTCACATATATTGGTATTATTAAGATTTTAATTCACTGACAGTTGGTGCTTTGATTACAGATCCAGACAGGGAGTCAAGTTCACGTATGTTTGGTTCCCAACTCTGTGAGTGACTTAATGTGTATTATGAGGCAAGACAGTTAGTTATTCCTTGATTTGCTTCCAAAAAAACCCAAGAATAGCACTTGTTCATGTCTCCTGGGAGCTGCAAAGATAAACTCACTAATACCTGTCAGGATGCATTACTATTGGTATGCTACTGTGATGAGGCGCAAGTATACAACAAAATGCCACTTTCAGTGGCATTTTGATTAAACAAAATTTTTTTCTGAGCGGAAACAGAAATAACCTGAAAAGTACTATAGCAATGCTCCTCAGTCTTTTTCCTGGGACACTGTCATTGTCTCAGACCTGACCCTTCAGATTTCTTCTTTGAACTATGACAGAGATGAAAAATCCTTTTTTCTTATTAATCCAAGAAAGGAAAGATGGGCCTGATACCTATATGTGACCCTTCTTCCAGAGAACCCATGTATTAGAGCAATGGCCTCTGACCTGTGAGTTGCAGACTATATTCTGCCCAGGAGATGTTCTGACTTTCCTCATGGCCGTAGAAAATTAAAATCCCTTAAAACTAAGGAGACTGTGGCTGTGGTCCAGATTGGCAGGGACAGCAAAGAAAGATGCTGCTCACATTACTCACTCATTACTTCTGCCTATGAGCCCATAAAGGCTGGGAGCTGCAAGGACAGAAAATCCAATAATGGAAGAAAAATAAGTGTTCGTGAATTAAAATGACCCCAAATACCAAAAGTCAGATAGAGCAGATATCTTGCTAGGCATCTACAGGCATGAAAGTGTCCTCTGGATTAATTTTATCTGGTTTTGTACACTTTGAGGCCATAAAGGAGGTTTATCTCATTGAGTTTGACCCCTGGCATAACGCAGGCAATAAAAAATGTATTCAGTTACTGCTGCATGGAGTCCAATAATTTGTGTTTGACTAACGTAGCTCTTTCAGTAGAGCAGCCCTTTTTGGCGTTGAAGATTCTGTACTGGGACAGTGCAATTCTCTTCTGAACAGACAACAAAAAGGCAGCTTGGCCAATATACAGGATGGAAGAAGAGCTCAGTTACAGCTGCTTCCCCAAGCACAACCCATAAGATATAGGTAGCAGTGTAGTGCCCACTATTGGTGGATCTCTTTCTGTAGGTGGTACAATCTTCGGTCATAGTTTCATGTTCAACTTTAAGCCAGCATGAACTAATGCAGCAATTAAGGAGTGAACCTCATCCTCCTCTGTCCCTATGGCACCTCCTTCCAGATGCCAACACAAGCATTGTGCAACCACATGCCAAACAGGTTAAGGGAGCTGACTAAAACTAATCAATTCAATGCTTGGTTTTTTGTTGGCTGGATTGTACAGCCTGCGTAGGAATAAATGATGGGAGATGTGACTACCTCTTTCAACAGCAGCGTTGGTTTATGCCAGTTTAGACTGGCACATGTGAATCTGCTGTTTTGCATTACTTGGCCGTTTCTAATGGTTTCAGGTCTTTTTACAGCTCCTGAGTGATGCAAAGAGGCTGAATCTCAAGACACAATGCCACCCAATGTTCATAAGGTGTTACATTGAAGGGAAGTGCTATCAAATATTAGGTACTATTTATGACATCTGGCATACAAGTTAATCCATGTATTAAATGCCCTGCCTACTGTTATGAAAGAAACAGAATTGTTTTGTCTAAATGATAGAAATGCAAACCAAAATGATAATCTGTACACATGCTGAAAATTCACTCTGTTTCTTCATGTAATTTAAAACTGAGTACGATCCTTCCTCTCCCCGCTCCTCACTTGGGTCTTATGCAGTAACACGTTCTCAAATGTGTAATAGCCACATTTCCATGATATTCATAATTCATGCCATGGAAATGGCCTGGAGAAATAAAAACTTCCTGCCTCATCAGATCCTCCTGAATAAAAAAAGTTCTTAGGCTACCCATTGCTGGAAGTAGAGCTATTGCCTCCATTTTCTCTTGCAGACACAGCCCAAGGCAAAACAATACAAGTGTCAAATTCCATGTTCTTGTAGCATTAAAAAAGGCAAGGAAAGGAAGATGAAGATAAAGTAAACTCTATGCTACTTTGGCATCTAGGAGAGGGAGAAAATCAAATTTATAACCCATGGCAGCACAGTAAAACAAGAAAGTATGTGCCAACATTTATTCCCCTTTCCATAATATTTTTAATTAAGTACAAATACATTTTTTGTGCCTGTCACCAGACCACTCCATGACATGCCACTGTCCCACCTCACAAGCTAATTCATCAGAAGTATGACTTGTCTCACAGCTGTATTTATTCACGCGAAAGTCAAAGATTTAATCAGCTTTAAACTAGTCTTCTCAGTCCTTTCCTCTATCAATAGGGAGAGATACCTGGTCCTTTCCTGAGGCTACTTACCTACCTCAGGGAACTGAAGTTCCTTCTGCCCTCGCACACCACCCCAGGGAATTTATATAAAGCTACTGGTTATAGAGGATAAGTTATCTGATATCATATACATAAGTATATGTGAACCACCAAGCTGAGTGGTGCGATCGAAGCACAGGAGAGACATGGACCTGCTGGAGCGGGGCCAGAGGAGGCCCCAGCAACGCTCCGAGGGCTGGAACCCCTCTGCTGGGAGGACAGGCTGGGAGAGCTGGGGGGTTCAGCCTGGAGCAGAGAAGGCTCCGGGGAGACCTTCCTGCAGCTGCCAGGGCTGAGAGGGGCTGAGGAGAAAGATGGGGACAGACTTTTCAGCAGGGCCTGTTGCCATAGGACAAGGGGTGATGGTTTTAAACTAAAAGAAGGCAGATTCAGACTAGTTAGAAGGAAGAAATTTTTCATGCTGAAGGTGGTGAACCCCTGTCCCAGGTTGCCCAGAGAGGTGGTCGATGACCCATCCCTGGAAACATCTCAGGTCAGGTTGAACGGGGCTCTGAGCAACCTGCTCGAGTTGAAGATCATGGGAGGCTTGTTTGGACTAGATGGCCTTAAAAGGTCCTTTCCAACCTAATGCATCTTATGATTCTATGATCATTTAGCTATCTCAGTCTAGACACCTAACCTATTAGATGGCTGAAGTTAGGTGCAACTAATCCCATTTAATGAGACTAATGATCAGCTGAACCATGTACAAAAGCCTCATCCAGAATTCTTCAATAATATTGGAAACTACTTGATAGATTTGGTATCAGACTACCACAGCAGAGTTTTTTGGGTTTTTTTTAGAGAGTAGAGATAAAATAGTTCATTCATTATGAGTTTTCAATTACACGTTTCATCAGGTTTTCATGATAGGAGAAAATTGGAATTTTTGGCAAATAAATAACCATGGGATTTGATCAGCTGTGCAGGACAATAGTTCTCTGTAATATAAAATTTGCTGAAGTCTTTTGTTTGTATTTTTATACATTTAGTGCCTGCTTTTTGAAAATATAAACATCATCATCATCATCATCATCATCATCATTATTATTATTATTGATTTTCTTTACCTTTGCGTATAGATTTGCATAATAGAAATTAAGCATCAGGGACAATGCCCTACCAGAGCATGGAATGACATTTTTCAACCCTAAGACAAGAATCCTAATTACAAGATAAATTTTAAAATCTTATGGCACTTCTTCTGTAGGAAAAGGTATTAACCTGATGATCCTGCCAATCCCTGAATGAAGTGCATAATCTATTTTGTTCAAGAAATGTTGCCTTCATAATTAAACTTGTCACTAATTCTTCATGTCCCTTCCTTCTACTCTGAAAGGTTGATTTTAAAGGATTTCTGCTTTGGTGTTGAGTTGGCAGTTTTGGTTTATAACCTATAAAGATCTTTGGGAATGTGGAAATGAAAATAATGTTATCTTAGCTTTTCTTTATTATCACTGGGAGATGTCTGCTGAAGATTATTCTGTGCTATAACAGCCATCTGAATACAGCTTTTCTCGGAAAAGGAATGTATTGCCCATTCAGTAATTACAGGTGAAGATTGATGTTGCAAGGCATTAAAGGGGATCCAGATCCTGACTGTGTCGTGCCACGTCCACCCACCACACTGTTCCCCGCTAAAGCAAGCTGGCAGGAGTCAACTTCAAGCATTGCGTTTCTTCCGACACTTGGATGTCGGTGGGATTTCCAGCACTCACTTGGTCGCTCCCTCCGGAGCCTCGGTGCACCCTTTCTGCCGGGTTGTGAGCACTCAGTGCTCCTTCCGCGGCGGTGGACACGATGGGCTGTGACACCTATCGTCTCAGTAAAGAGCCGTCTCAAACAATATCAGAAGACGTCACTTGGAGCCTGCCAGCTGGAAGATAAACTGGATGGCACTGATGCAAAGGCCTATTTATATCAGCCCAGCATAACCTGAGTTCTCTGAAGTGCAAGCTACATTATGGAGCATGATGGGGGCTAAAAAAATATCATGGTTAGCTGTATTTTCCCTTTCTTTCTAGTACAACCATATGATTTTACATGATGCTGCTCTTCAGCTGCTGGACCATGGAGCATTACGGTCTGAGGAAGGGCTCTTTTGCCCAGCCCAAAATAAAGTGCATTGTTCATTTGTCATGTGCCATGGACCCGGCCCCATCCCTGGTCCTTCTGAGTCTGCGGTAAAGAGGTTAAGCTGTTTAACACCTAATTTGGTGACCTGACATATACCACCAAATGTGTCTGCTGCCCTGACTTTGTCTGCTTCCTCTTCCCTTGCATGCTTCAGCTGTTCTTCATAGCACATTAGAGGGTTGCTGTCTTTATTAGTCACCAATAACACATTAATACATTCCTTCTCCTATTACCTCGGACACTAATTTGGTGGAATTGGATACTGACAGTACATTGATGTTGTTAAGGTTAATGACCCAGAGATTTACAAGAGAAGTCGCATTAGAAGTCAAATTGATTGTAATAATTGTTTCACTGAACAGTGTCAACATTAAGTACAGTATGTTGTGCTGTGCCATCCAGGGAGGCCCTGTGGCTGTTACAATAACTACAACGCTGTCTACATACCCTCCTTACAAGACAATTCACGCTGAAATACATTTAGGTAAATGCAGCTCTAATAATGGATGCCTAAGATGTTCTAAGATATGAGACACGATGTTTCTAGTCTCTGCACATTATTTTGCCTTCAAGCGTATTTTGTACTTGCATCCAATTCTAAGGAAATTGTTGCTTTTCTCAGCTGGGGATGAGCAGAAAGCAAAATTTGGTGGCTGTTGCCTCCTTTTGGCCTGAGTTGTGAGGCAATGCAGAATACCTCTGCTGTTCCGTCCTAAATTTTGCTCAGTTAAATGGCTGTTTTTCAGTTCAGATGCTCTGCAGTTAGGCTGCTTTAAATATTTAAGCTGCAGTATACCGTATGAAATAATTTTTCTATTAACATTGCATTCATATTGACAGTAGAAGGCAGAAATTGCGTTTAAGATGCTGCGGGAATCTCCCAGAAGTGTCACCCTTGGCCAAAAAGGTGTGCGATTGACTCAGTGTAGCTATTAAAAAAAAAAACTAGTGCCCTTTTCACATTGCAGATCTCATTGCTTCCCTTCCCTTCTCTGTTCTTCTATGCATTTCTGGTCTTTCTTTTTCTTGCATTCCTCCTTTCTTCACCTCTTCTCCTTCAGTGTACTGATCTTGCAACTAAAGAGGTCACTGCTGAGTGATGAGTGGAGCCGTGAACAGTGAAATAAGAGGTGCTTGTCATGCAGGAGTCCTGTACAGTCATCTGCACGCCCACGGGACTTGACTCACCCATTCCTGCTATCGCAGTGTCAGCTCTGACTGCAGGGTGCTCACGACATTGCTGACGATGGTGAGTTATGACTAGAGCTGAAGGTCAGGAAATTAACCTCTCATACTTTTCACTGACGTTTTCTTCACACATCTTGTGTTGTTTCTCAATCTAATTTGCAATATCTCAAGACCTCAACCAAACAATGCATTTTCCAAGAAAATTCCAATTTTAGCAACAGCAACAAATGTTCCGTGGAAAGAGAAAAGCTCTCAGTAAAAACTGCCTGTTTGTTTTGGCTTTGATAATATAGACTAATCATACCCACCCTCCTTTCTTCCTTTGTCCCAGCCCCAGCTTGTCTTCTTTCTCAACTAATTTACATACTATATGCTTACTTGGAGACCTAAAATTTTAAGAGACGACAGAGAGATTGGTACACTGGTGGGGTTCATGTGAATAAGTGAAGATGCTTGCAGCATTGGCATCTAAGCTAGTCACCTTTGGCTCCTCTTTCCAGCGGTGAGAAAAAATGAAACCTCTCGGCATGATTAGTCTCAGCCTAGAGTGGATGAACTGCAGCCTACAAGGCAGGCATATTGCTGGGTTCACAGCTTGGTTTTCAAAGCACCTGCAGTGTGGGACCTACAGCTTATAGTGGTCATAAAGGCAATTGGGCTGAAAAGAACCTATTTTGGTGCATAGACATCTGGTGTAATGAGGTCGCATTATGCCTTCTCTCTGTGTCCCATCTACAGAAAATGTGGTTGCCCTCTACTCCTGCCTAGCAAGGCTGCACTGTTTAGCTCCTGCTGTGGCAGGTTTTGTTTGTTAACAGTGAAGGTCCGCTTAATCTTTCATCAAGCAGCTACGTTGTAGGCACCTAGATTTGAAGAACTGACCTAAAGATTTGGTTCATCTGTAAATGCCATCACACATAAGAAGAAAACCCAAAAGTCATTGTATATTGGATCTTACCGCAGTTTATACAACACATCAATAACACGCCAAACACTGTCTTTTGCTCTATACAGCACGTTGTACAGCTAGCTCTCTACACCATCGGCTTGTTTTGTGGCTGATGTGTAAGCTGGGATATTGCTTTTAAAATTTATTTTAATGGCATCATGTATTCTACAACAGGCCTGTCAAAATACAGTGTCAAGCTCTCATATGTCACATAAAAACTGTTTGATGTTCTCCTCGCTTGAACTCCTACTTTGCATTGTAATTAGGAGAGATCTTGACTGGGTGAACTTGTTAGCTTTTTACATGCACAAGCCTAAGGACACTTTAATTAAAGTCAGAGGGAAACTTGAAAGCACAGGCAACAAGAAATAATAATAAGACTAAAAATAACCCGTTCAAAACTACCATAGAGAAGCCAAAGGGACAGGACATGTCACAGATAGGGAACATTATGAACTGGGGAAATCTAACTATTCCTTCCCCAGTGGTAGCACATAATAATTATAAATATAAATCATGCTTCACTTCTTGCCATATGACAGCACTGGCAAAATCGAATGACAACACTACTGACCAGTAAAGCTGTCTGAGAAATAGCAAAGGCTTTTTTTTTGCACAACCAAGCTCCTTAATTTTAATTCTTTTAGAGGGGAGCTCCCCAAACCAGTGTGGGTAAAAAACTCCACAACTGTCATCTTTCATTTTGCGGAAATAATCTTCTATAAATTACCTCTACCTGGGAGAAAGAAATGTCAGGACTGTCCTGAAAGAATGTTGTCATTTTCAGTTTTACTTATTTTAGTTTCCTCATGGAAAATCGAAGTTTTACAGCAAATCTGAAATTTTCTTATAGGAAATATGACTTTTATTCCCTTTAGAGAATATTTTGATAGGTAAAGGGGTAGGTAATGATCTCCAGTCTTTTTTCTGTTGTTCTGGGTTTTTTTTAAACCAATATGAACTTCTTCCCCTTTCCTGGTTTTTGGGATGTCTTAATTATTTAGCTCTTGCCTAGCTGCTTCTGTCTCCTTGAGTGCCCATATCTCACAGTTTTGTCCTCAACAAATAAATTAGACAGGATCAATGCAAAATCTATTTTCCAAAGACACAGATTATATACACCTCACACATTTTCTTTGTTCTGTTCTAACTCTTGCACTATGCTCTATGACTCATGCGATAGCTGGTAAGAAAAGCACCCTGTTTGCAAGGCCTAAATCTCTGTATGTTCCTACTCGTACAAGTCTCGCTGCAGGAGAAGTCCAGAGTTCAAATTAATCTCAGTATAATTGATTATTTAAGATGGGATTCAGATCACCTACTTTTAGATGTGTACAGATGAGGTAAGTATCTGTGATCTCTATACAATCCAAAGCCCAATTCAGTTGACTACATGTAGGTATCAGATGTTGTCTGGGACTTTTCTAGAATACAGCATAGTCTCTAATTGTTGATCTGGAGGAGAATGTATGTCCCAAAGGTCCTGGGTCATCTCTGATGGACCTGGGGAATGTGTCAAATAATATAGGGCATCCCAGATGGAACAAAAGGCCAGTGTTTTGGTAACTGAATCAAGTGTCTGTTCAGTACAGTAGGCTGAATAGAGACTGTTCAGGCAAGCAGTGCAATCATACGATGAGCTGAATCTTACACCAGCCTCTATTGACTGTATTGACTCTCTCTCCATTGACTTTAGTTTAAGGTACTGATTGCTTGGGCACCTAACTCACATGTATACACCTTCATATGAACATTTAAATTAAATCATCACAATCTGGGAGCTGTTCTCTCTCCCTTGAGTACCCCTGAGCTGGTTATTCCTCCACTTCTTTCTATGCCACTCAGCTTTTCAACTGTCAATGATTTTACTTTATTCCTAAGTGTAAGCTCTTCAAAATTTCCACTTTTCCAAGATAGTACAGCAAATCTATAACCTTGCCCTTATTCAGAAACAGCACTGACCTCGTCATTCCCTGACTTCTCAACTCTTTCAGACTGCAGTATTCAATTTGACAGCTCTGTTTCCTCTCTGTGCTTGCACACCTCTTCAGTTTCTCAGAGCAAATGTCTTCCTTTTACAGCTCGTTCTTGTGCACCATGACTTAGACCTGCTTATTTGCAGATTTAAGCAAGCACAGGTTGAGGTGTTTGTTTTCATCTTCTGTGCCCTGACTTGTTTAGGACTAGTCTTGGCTTTGCAGGTTTAAGATCCATTTCCATTTTCTTTTTCTAAAGCTCTGCTTGAGGGTATGTTTTAGTGTGTTTTAGCTCTTAGTCTGTTTACCTTCTTTTGTCTGGAGGAAATAATGGGATATCGTCTCACTGACAAGCAGTGCCAGAGGGTCCAAGAAGCAAATGCATGCTTACATCAGCGATGTGATAAAGTGCTGCAAAGCTGTACCCAGTTATTGCAGGTACGTCCCCCTCAGAGCCTTTGCCAGCGTCATGACATTAATACCTCCTTACCTTTACTGCAGAAATATTGCCATACCTCAACTAAGTTCCTACAATAGGTTCATTCCTGCTGCTTTCCACGACTGCTCAGGGAAAGAGGCACCAGGAGCCCTGGCTGGGAGTTGTTCTGAATCACTCATCACTGTCTCTAGCTTAGCACTTATGTATGTATGTAAATCCACCTACATCCATGCATAGCCCACAGAGGCAGCGTGACAGAAGCTGTGGCAGGTCACAATCACAACCCCATCTGTTTGCAAGAATGAGTCGCTGAATACATTTGAAATTGAATACAAACAAAATTAAGACAAGGTTGCAAGTAGTTGAGGTATGATAGCTTGAACACTTCATCTGCTCCAATGGCTTCCAATACTTCCCAAAATATAGGATTGTTATAGCAAATATCTTCTCAGAAGTATATCAAAATTATTATTACTGTTAGGATTTATAAAGTCAGCATCTTCTAAGCATCTTAAATGTCTTTGAATCCTTTATATGTCAGCTGGAAAAAAGTGCTCCATAAAATGATTACTTGATTCAGCTATTTCATGTCTCAAAAAACCTGCTGGCCAGCTATCCATGCAGAGAAGATGATATGGAGAAAGAGGTTACAAAGTGGTCTAAAGGAAGCATACAGCATCATTGCCTCCAGCAGACACCTGGTAAGATTTGTGTGGATGTTACTGTGACCAACACAAATAAGGTGCACTGTCTTTTCAGGAAAGGGGAACCATTTGAAATGAAAATGGCTAAACCCCATTTTCAGCCTGAGTTCAATGCATGCTACTGAGCCTGCAGTATCACATGTAATGAAATGAGATGCATAAAGTTTCTCATCCAGAAAACTCTGCACATTGAAATTATAAAAATAAACTAACATATGAGATTCTCAACTGGAGGAAACTAAAGAAAACATGGAAAGATATGGAAATCCTCAGCCAAGCTGGCTTATGTGTAAAAAATTTGATAATTATCTACTAGGAAATATATCCAGTTGTTGATGTACTATTGCGTTAGAGTTGACAGTCACACAGAAGGCGGCCAAGTCAACTCTCAGAAATGCTGGAAGCATCATGATGTATGAATAAAGGGTACTTAGTACCATCGCAGATGTAGTCAGTTGAATTGTAAGACTCCGACCACTGAAAGCAGAGGCTGGATTGGGAATCAAAAACAGGAGTCTACAAAACCAGTATCCTGGCTAAACATGGCCAAGGACATCAGAGACCTGATTAGCATGGGTGACACATAGGCAAAAGCAGGGCAAGCAACAAAAAGAGGCACCTAGAGTGCAAAGCCTCCCCAGAAGATGAACAGAAGCAGGGCAGGGAAGGACCATTTCATTCCAAGTTATTCAAAGTAGACTAATACTCAGACATCTGGGAAATAGATGAACTGCTAGATATTACTACTGGGATACTGTAAGGCAAGTAATGTAGTACTTCTGAAACCAAAGCATCGCCAACTATTTAATTTCAGACTGTAATCCCAGTTTACTGGCAGAAAGCTATGTTATTTATATGAGAGCGGGAATTCGGTCACATCACATCATCTCCATACTCAAGCCATCAGCTTGACAGATCAAATTGCTAAACTGCTCATAAAGAAACTCACAGAAGTATTTAACAGAAGCCTGCTCCAACATTCAATATTGAATTGTAGAGACTTTGCCGTGCCTATAGCTGGAGATTTTGTTAGGATTGACTTATTTCCCCAGGACAAACTACACATTACGAAGAAAGCTAGATGGCTTGAACAGATAAAAACTCAACCTTCGAACATGGTAAGGGGCAACAAGACTATTTCACCTAAGCTTCCAATTAGTTTGTTCCCACCAAACCCAAGACAAAACCATGGGAAGTATAAACTGATGAAATATACTTTCCCATGAGACATGATGAATAAGGCATTGAAAGAACAGCAGTTTTCCAGTGGCTTCACATTATCTGAAAACACCGCAATACCACCTCACCCAGGAGGTATCTTGCTGTCACAAGAAAAATTCGTACTTAACCCTACTGCAGGGTACATTGGACAAGTCTTTGATACTGAGGAAGGAAAAAACCACCCTCCAAACCTTGGAGAACTGTGTCTTAGAACTGAAACTCAGATGTATTAAAATGATTTTGTTCTTTATTATTTACACAAACACAGTCACATGCCTACATTGACAGCAATTTTAAGATGCCTTTTACATGTAATTGTTGGGATGTTATAATATTTTTCCAGGTTTGTCATTATAATATTACAATCTGTTATGGAAAAAACTCTGAAATTAAGACTTTGATACACTGTCTTTGATAAATCTCAGCCTAGTGGATTTGGATACTGGTGCCCCTCAGGTCTCTGCCACAGCTCTGCCCTAGAAATGATTGTGCTGCAGCAAAGATTTCAGGAGGACTGTCCGACCATGAATCAGATCAAGCTCACCTTCACGGTCTGTTTACATGAAGATGGCTTCTTGTGTGTTGGAGATGCTGAAGAAAGAGAAAGAGAGAGAAAGAGAACCCATTTCCCACCTCCATGGGGTGAAGCACAGACCCTGGGAGAGTAACAGGACAAAATACAGGGACACCTGCCTGACTGCACCATCACACACGCACAACGACATTATGTGCATTTGAGATACCCACAGCAAATAAGGTGAACACAAGGCTTATGCCCACTGCTTAGATCACAGGAAGGTGTATTATGACACTTAATTCCTTAGTAAATGCTTTTTATTATTACTGGGAAAAGAGCTGACAAGTCACCTCTGTTGTTGCATCAGACCCATCAATCATGAGTTATCAGAAAGCGCCTGAGAGATATGGTATGAACAGAGAACTGGGAGAACATGATGGTACAGCTTGGGAAGTTACCAGCTCTCGAATGGGATTAAAAAGCTGAAGGCAGCATGAAGACTGTATCACAAAAATAGTTATGGGACACTTTTCGTACGCATTTATTATGCCAGGACAAGGAGCAGCCACTGGGTTAGTTAAAAGTTGTTCCTTTCCTAGATAATATTGACTTTCTGGTGTTTGCAAATATGAGGACCTATAACTGTCTGCGTATGCCCAAAATTTGAAATAAGCATAAAATAAAGTTCTACCGTTGCCATGAGGATAATATTTTAGATCTGTGCTGCAGAAGTTATTGTGTCCAATATGAATAAGAACACTATGTATTTTATCTGGTTCAGAAGAAACGTACAATCCAGCCATTCATAATGTTAGTAAAAAGGTTAAAACTCCCAAATAAATCTTCAGTAGAGTTATCTGTTATGTTCAGGTTATAAAAACTAGTGCTAAAGCCTTGTTTTATGTTTCAAGTCTTCTTCAAAATACTTTTTTTTGTTCATTGGTTTAATCTTGTCTTTTTCTTGTTATAACTTTAGAGACATAGAAAAGAAAGCTGAAACTTTATTTTCTGCAGCAGCCTTCAGCTCCTTTTAGCACTGACTTCATTCCATCCTTTCATACTCTTGGTGACACGAAATTTCTGCCAGAATCCCATTGCAAAAGCTTTTTGCATCAAACACATCATCATCAACCAGAAATCTCCCAAGGGACTTGGGAGAGAAATACATGAATAAATAAACAGAAGACACTCTGACAGATAAAAAGTGATGAGGAAGGGATCAGGCAGTGTCGGTCAGAGCATTTGCTGTGGTTTGTTCTCCCTAAAGTGCATCGAAGGGTGGAGAGGGAAGATAATCTTATGTGGCTGCATGCTAGAGAGACAGAAAGACCAGGAAATCAGGTCCTCAGCAAAAGCCTGCAATATTCTGATTTCTTTAACAGGGTACAGCTTATCTCCTTCTCTAATAGTGTCTTTGTTTTCCTGCTTGTGCACTTGTGAGAAACAGATGGATTTAAGAGATTAATAGTGATCAATAACCTTGGCACCTGAAGCACTGAAACGCAGACCCTTGTGAAAAGGGAAACTCTGGACTCAGAAGTAAACCCATTGCATCTGTATCGTTAATTGCCATTGATACTCCCTTCTCTGGAATTCCTGAATCTAATTTTTATGATGTTATTCACAGGTTCAATGCAAAAAAGAAAGGGCGTACCAATAATATTATCATATATCTAATGTCTTCTCATGTGTGTGTAAGGGGAGTTGTTGCAAGTTCTGAAGGCCAGTGTCTGTGTCTGGAAAACACGAGCATTGACCCAGAAAGATTACTGAAAGTTCTTATCACTTCACTATTGCAGTATCAGTTTAGGTTTTATTTTGCATGTGGGTCAGTAGCTATCAGGATGGCCAGTAGCCATTCTTTTCCTACTTCGAGAGGTGATGACAACACCAGAGTCAGGAGCTGTCTCTTTACCAGGGGCTACCTGGTGAAAAAAAGGAGAATAAGTCTCATGCTCTGCTCACCAGAGGGGTCAAACATCAATTTGCCATGGCTTACAGAGTTACCATATAGTAAGTACCCTTGTGTACGCACTTAGTCTACTCTTAGGGTGGGATCCTCCATCTTGACTTAGGCTGCAATGAAGAGCATTAAGATAACTTGCATTATCTTCTGTTGGATGTGGGCTAAAAGTGTACGCACAGACAGTAACCACAGCTCAGCTGACCCACTGAAACTTGTTACACTGTGGTAGCTTCCTTAAATATCTGAGTCACAGAATTTAACCAAGATATAAATTTATTGGTGTTACCACAGGTTTCCCAGGTGACTCAAGAAATTTGGCTCCAGTTTTCAAGTTTTTAAAGTTACTCTCTAATTTACTAGCTACTGTACTTTTTTTTTCCTGCCTAAAGATGTTTACATCCAGAATATAAATTATTCTGTCCCAATAGATTTTCAAACTATGATAACAAAAATAAAACAGTGTCACAGTGTATTTCTTTCTTTCCAAGCAGGTAAAGAGAGGTGATTCTGCCCCTCTGCCCCGCTCTGGGGAGACCCCCCTGCAGGGCTGCGTCCAGCTCTGGAGCCCTCGGCACAGGAGAGACATGGACCTGCTGGAGCGGGGCCAGAGGAGGCCCCAGCAACGCTCCGAGGGCTGGAACCCCTCTGCTGGGAGGGCAGGCTGGGAGAGCTGGGGGGGCTCAGCCTGGAGCAGAGAAGGCTCCGGGGAGACCTTCCTGCAGCTGCCAGGGCTGAGAGGGGCTGAGGAGAAAGGTGGGGACAGACTTTTCATCAGGGCCTGTAGCGACAGGACAAGGGGTGATGGTTTTAAACCAAAAGAGGGCAGATTCTGACTAGTTATAAGGAAGACATTTTTCACACTGAGGGAGGTGAAACCCTGTCCCAGGTTGCTCAGAGAGGTGGTGGATGTCCCATCCCTGGGAACATCCCAGGTCAGGCTGGACGGGGCTCTGAGCAACCTGCTCGAGTTGAATCTTTGTCCCTGCTCATGGTAAGGGTGTTTGGACTAGATGGCCTTAAAAGGTCCCTTCTGACCCAGACTTTTCTATCATTCTATGATTCTGAAAGTCCAGCTGTACTATGGTCATCAAATACAGCACTGAAATGGTGGAGCAACAGTCTCACTATTTCTCACAATTTGATGCTAAATTGAATTAATTTTTATAGTCTTTCCCTCGGTAAAGCAACAGTAGGGATTTGCAAAAGGTCAGGATGGAATCTGAATGTTTACCTCTCTGTTTAATGGTTGTATCAAAATAGATATTTCTTTCCAGTTGTCCATCTGTTCCTTAGCCTCATTGTTGAGCTGTCTTGTAAGGGCATTAATTAGAGTGACTTGTACAATGGCAGAACTTGTGATATTTTCTTCTATCTAGCACAGCAAGGCAGAGATCATCTTGGCCATTTCTCCTGGAAGTTTATGAGAAAAAATATTTTACTGTTTTTAGATAGAATTTGCATAAAAACATTTTATAGGTGAGCTTATTGTGTTTCCACACATACGTAAAGAGAAAGCAAGAATGAGAAAGCTTAATTATTTTGTCAGGAAATCCATAATTCTATAGCTGTACCTAAAGTGAGAGCAAGTTCAGCAAGTCAAAGGCTTTTATTAAAGTCAATAAAACCTGAGAAATGGGATCTCAGTATAAGGGCCCTGCAACAACAGAAATGGAACTAGAGAGTGATTATCCATCCCCTTCCTTCCCCTTCTTCCGAGAAAATGAAATCTTCAAGGCAAAAGGTTTAAAGTGAAAACTACTGGTACAGAAGTGGAAATTTCTTCCTGAAGATGATTTGCATATATTCCACATACACTTTATCGCATCTGGAGCTTTTGGCACCCATGTGCAAGGCTTTGATGTGGGGCAGCACATGGCAGGGACCAAAAGAGAACAGCGCTGAAGACACTTTGCTTGCAAGTGCATCAGGCCAACATAAATGACCATAATCATGTTAGAGCATGGTCACATTGCAACCGTCAGAGTTAAGTAAGTGCAGGAAACTCACTGAGCCTAAAATGTCATCAACTACTTTTATAGTCAAGATTTCTACCTTTCAGCTTCATTCTCCTGTGGGAGAGGGCCTAATTTTCATGATTACATACTTGACATCATGTCTTTAATTTTACCTGTATGATTAGTTCGATTTACATCAATGGCATGACTTTCAAAGTTGGAGGCTAAGTATGTAGAATAATCTTTGCAAGATCTGCTCCTTTTTAATGATGGCTACAGATACAAAATTCATGTCTGAATCTGTGTCAGATCTAGCCTGTCCTAAAATGCGTCTGTGTCATTCCTCTTTAATACTAATATTCTAGTATTAGAGAGGTGCTTTATTCCTTTGTGACTTTTGATATTAAATATTATTATTATGTTCTTTAGATTATAAAGCAATACCCAGTGATACCTCTTTCTCTCTCTTTATCTAATATGTTTAAAAAATGATCAAACGGGCAAAGAAGGCAGGCCTAAACCTACAGCAAGATCACAAAACTGGAAAAGACCACAAAACTGGAAAAGACCACAAATGAAATAATTCTTCTCCTCCTTCTTTAAGTCATTCCTTACTTGAGTTCTCTTAAGAGCACATGCCATATTGAAGGTCCTGGAGACAATGCATTTGTTATCTATCAAACTTGTGGGAGAAGTGAGTGAAAGAGTGTATGCCAGAGGGGAAAAAAAGCCATTCAAGAGAAAGTCTTTCATGAAAAAAAACACCTTTCTTTTGTATAAAGCATAAATACTTTAAATTGCATGAATGTGTGATGCATAGAGGTGGTAAGAAACTGCATGAATAGTATTTTTATCACTATTTTAATCCCAGTGAGGGATGAAAACTCAAAACCTCAAATACATTTGTAAACTGAAATAAAAAATACATCAGTACACCTCAAATGAAGAATTTTGACAGCTCTAAAATTTGACCTTTTCTTATACTGTTTTTGAAGTACAAATATATTTTGTATGGTGGTGTTGGGCTGATGGTTGGACTTGATGATCTTAAAGGTCTTTTCCAACCTTAATGATTGTGTGATTCTGTGATGTAAATTTCAAAGCAAAAATACAGGTTAATAAAATTCCAAATATTTTCCTTTGCAAGTGTCCTAACGGGTATTTTGACAATGTTCAACTATTTGACCAAAAAACCCCACCTCAAACTGCCAATCCTTTCAAGCTCCAAGGATAGGAAGTTCTGTCAGCTGAGAAGATCCCAAGTTCTCTCAGGTTCACAGAGGAGGATTGAGTATTCTTATATTAAAGTATTTGATATCTCTTTTCCATAGTATTAGCTTTTTTCAATACACCCCGTAGAAATTATCTGAAATGGGTCAGACTCTGCAACTGAATCCATTAATTCATATATACCTTTGGACACCCAGCATTGCCACACAGCCATGACACAGATACATCTGTGCAGAGACAATTCAGAGTGATTTCACCCATCTACAAAGCAGAGTTATTCTTTCCTTGTGCTAGATAATACCATGCTGCTAACATTTAATTGCTTTTGGTTCAGAAAAAAAGCACTTGGTCATATTAAGCCATATACAAAAGGTTGCGGGCAATTCTTTTTCAGTAATGCCAAATATTACTCTTTTCCTCTCCTTTTAATGTGCTTCTCAGAGTTATTCTTTCTTAATCTAGTTTAAATGTAAGCATCTCATTGAGAAACAGTAAGAGATTTGGTTTTGCATTTGCCACCAAGACTCTAGAGTAAGACGGCTTAATCTTCACAACATAAGACGCAACTAAGGAAAAAGAAGCTCTTTATCAGTGAACCTCTGCTAAGCTTCAAGGCTTGTGGCTGTAAGTTGATATGGCGTTGGTAGATACGCTGGTGTGAGGGAACACAGTTTCTCCCAAGTCCCTCCATTGAACCTGTCTGCTCCCAAATGAGAGAAGAAATACATGATAAATCTAACCTGACTTGGAGTTCCACACTGTATTCCTTTATCGTGTGCTAAAACAGGAGAAAAAATGATGCACAAAGCCCACTCTCCCCTCAGAGTTAACTAGAGGACTCTTGGCCGTGCCAGCGGTGGCTTTCCAGTTTGCTTTGAGTATTTTAATAGGGTAAGTGACCTTTTACCTTCTTTTTTTTTTTTTTTTTAATCCTTTCTCTGTGCTGCACTGTTGTCTGCGTAAACCATACTAATAAATTACTTGACTTTCTTTTTAATTAGAGTAGTGCAGGTATGTATTTGAAGCACAACAGTGTCCTTTCCAAGGTTGTATACAGCTATTATGTATTATCTTAGGTGGGGGAAGGACATGGCACTGTCACGTATCATTCTCCCATCAAACGTTTGGCAAGCAGCACTGAATTGTCAGAGAAGAAGTCATCCTAATCGCTAGATAAATTCACCTCAGGGAATTGTATGCAGAAATAAATACACCCCGGATTATACTCCTGATACAGTCTTGCACAGTGTATAATATAGGAAAAGGTTCTTTTTATTAGCTGACAAACAAAAACTCCAAAACCAAGCAACCAAACCTTAATGCTTATCTAAAAATAAAATTTAGACAACCAGGGATTTTTTGCTTTTAATCGGGCATCTTTCTTTGCTTATTTTATAATTGGAGGAAAGCTGTTGGCAGCCAGTGCAGGAAGTTAATTTTTCGCATGGGGCATTTTTTACCGTAAAATGTGTTGCACAGGAGACAGAATTCAATACACTACCTGAAACTGGAAAAGCCTTGACAGAAAAGTTCCCAGACTTGCAAAACACTTAGACGTCTGTTATGCATTTACAGATCAACCTCAGCAAAACATTGCAAATTTAAGCACCTGCACAATCAAGGCCTAAGTAGCAGATATAAATGTTTAGCTAAAGGATTTACACATCTCAAATTTCAGGACATAAGACGAGCTTCTTAGGAGGGAAATATGAATCATATCTATGTAACAGCACTTTCAGACACTGTAATCGTTGTTCCTAGTAGAAAAATGCTTCTTAATTAGAGACAGATGTTGAAAATTTTGAGTTATATGAAAATGTCACAAGCCAAGTCTCTCAAAGAAAATAATAGGTTACTTGTTGGACTCTATCTTTTTAGAAATAAAGAAATATAGAAATGATAAAATTACACTTGAAGTGTGTATTTCTTTTCTGTATTCAGCACTTTTTGTTCCTTTGAGTTAGGCTGAAGTCAAGAGTATAAGATTAAGTATAGTTTTGTGATAGCCAGGAATCCTCTCCTGGAGACATCAGCCTTATAACCAACTGAACAACTGAACCAGACACTCACAAAAAGCAATTTCTCTCTAATACCTTGCTCTTTTACCACATTAAATCCGTGCCATGTGCTCTCCTTTACAAGACCAAAAAATATCTTTTTTTTATTGAAAAATCTCTCCCACATGGTCTTTGCAGAGCTGGCCGCTTCGGTTTGACTGTGGTGAAGTGCTACAGCCCTGGAGCAGTCCCTCTGAAAGCGCCTGCTCTGGTCTCTCTCCCCTGTCTTTTACCAGTAAATACCTTTAACTCCACTGTCTTCCCATACTTTTCCCCAAGGAAATAACCCCTTAGTCTTTAGAGATCTTTACATCTATTTAACAGAATATCAGAGAACCACTTTTAGGCTCCTGTTGAAGCCATTTGCAATGCAGTCAAGCCACACTGTGATGTCATTCCCTTTGTAGCATGACATCCTTGTATGTCAGTAGCTGTTAAACTATGGCCTAATGCAAACATCATGGTTTATCCCACAAATCAGTGTTGAAACCCATTTTACAGAGTTGAGATATACACATACAACAGTGCTTCCCACTGAAGGGTCATGTCTTCCGTTCCACCTGCAGTAACAGAATAACCATCCTTCCTTTCTGCTCCTCGGGAAGATGTGTGGCCATCCCCAAATTTAATATAAGTTACTGGTCTGGGATATTTTGTTCTGTTTCCCTTCACATTTTAAGAAGAGTCCTTTCCAAACTTATGTGTTTTACATCTTGCAATAAAAAAAACTTGTTTATTTTTTTTCTTACTCTGTGAAACAGTAGGAATGCACAGAAACCCGGAGCTGCTGTTAGCTGTTTAGTTGCAACTGTATTTCACCCCATAAATGGTAATTTGAGCACATTTAAATGTACAGATATAGACAGAAAGTTTATAACCTATCCTACAACCCGTGAACGATAGCAACCGGTGGCCAGGATTGACTCTCAGTGGGACGAGATAGCTAAATACGCTTGGATTGCCCTCAAGGAAAGACAAAGGCAATTCCACCTCCAGGTTCTTGTGGCTTTATGATCCAAGTTCATTCTCATTTTTGTTGGGGTTGTTAGAAGACTCAGTTGCCTGGTTATTCTGACTACCCGAGGAAATAGTCCTGTTATTGCCAGAGGCTGATAGTTACCCAAGTTATCCATGAGTTATCCTCATGTTATCCAAGATGATCTTGTTTATAAAGAGATCCCGAGGAGCTGTGTTCAAGGAATCTGGACAGAGAAATTAGGTGGTTGGAAGCCTAGGTGGTTGCTCTAGGGAGGCAGGTCTGTGGAAGAGCCACTGGGAAGGTGTGAGGTAGGGAAAAAAATTGCTTTAGTGTTGAAAGGAAAAAAAAAGATGAACTTAAATATCAGATTAAGTATTCCTCACTGAATACTGGAGATGCATCCTGGACAATTAGTGATAATTACTGAACAATTTTTAGCCTGGTTTCTTCAGGAAATGAAGCTTGGATGATCATTCTGTCTGTCAGTCCCACTTAATAACTGCTGGATCTATTCATCAGCTGCAGATCTGACAGAGGCGTGATGCTGTCAGAGCTACCCGGTCCTCACAGCACTCTTGAAAAGAAGTGGCTGAGTGGTGGAAAGTGCCTGATTAATACTCCCCCAAAGAGAAAGAATTCAACAGATTTAACATTCATACTTAAAAGAATTACTAAAAAAAAAAATATATATATATATGAGAGAGTCAGAAATACTCTAAATCCAGGACAACAAAGTGGCCTTTTCTCAATCAAGGGGTTTGTGCAGATTCTCTGATGTCTAGTAAAGGATGTATTCAGTATTATTTAAGCCTATGTGCAGGAGACAAAATCTTTGGTGTTGGAATTCATTAATTCTCATTCTCTCAAATTATTCCTCATTCTTCTTAAACTATGCAATATTTTCATAGGCGAGTTACGTCGCAGATTACCTGTGATGAACATAGAAGCAGGGTGTTGTGTGTCTCGGCCACATTTCTATTAATTGCATCGTGCTTTCATAAATTAACACAAACCACGAAAGGAGAAAAGTCAGTTCTGGCATTTTCTTTATTTTACTTATATATCTCTGTCGAAAAAAACATCCTTTAGCAACCTCTGGGTAATATGAAGGGAACCAATGCTTTGATTTAATTACAGGATCTAGTTCATTCTATTGGCAGCAGTTTTCTAACTTGAGTTCTGGTGGTGTCCTGGCTGCTAAATGTTGCACACGCGAAACTGAGTCATTAAGGAGCATGGGCTAGTGGGCAGAACCAACACCATGGAAAGTCGGTTAGTTGATTAATGTCTTTTACGCCTGATTTTTGAGATCTCCATTAATTAAAATGAATTTCATCTCCTGCAGGAGCATGTGTTACATATTCCTTCCCCGCCCAGAACAGATATAATAAGCTTTCCTCACATGGGAGTGTGAAGCATCTCTTATTTCACTTTTTGGAGAGCTCCATGCAGACAAATTCCTTCATGGCATTTTCCAAACACTTTTGAAAGGTTCCAGGCCAGGGAGAAAAAATGTTATTTTTTCAGTGAATTCATCTTCTGCAGCTTTCTCTGAGTTGGAATAGTACTTCCCTAAGCAACTTCAGAGGCTGTTTTTTCAGGACAAAAATCCCCCTTCTGTCTTATGAATGTTCAGCTATTCTTTTTTGTTACATCTCACTATGTACACACACATGTGTATCTGTGTGCACTTGCCTCTCCCATCAGATTAACCAGAACCACTCAAACTTCCAGGATGCTTCAGGAAAATCATGTACACGCTTCCCCCAGTATTTTGCACATAACTTTAGTCTGAAGGGCTTGTCTTACAAGCTTCACAGGATAATTGACCAGTAGATCTTCACACTTTTTCCCTGTATCACTATACAGAAAATAGTATCTGAAATCTATCAGACAAGGTCGTATTGGATGAAGTGATCTGAGGTTGGACAAAAGAGTTTGGTGGCATGCCACTTTCTAACAGTAAAAGGAAAGAAGTCCTCATGCTTTTAAAAGCAACTCTAATAGTTACAGGAATTATGACCCTGATGAGCAGTTTGGTCACCAAACTGCTGCTCTGCTTAGTCCTTATACCCAGCCAGCCCATGATCCTGCATGATCACACCAAATCCATTGCTGTTGATTTGCTTGAACTACATACTCTACCTCTCCAAACTATGTGCAAAAGCCTGTGTTATGTGACAATTCCTGTATCTGTAGGAACAGTTTCTATAGACAATTCTATAGAATTTCTATAGAAAATTTACATGTGTCTTATTTATGTAAAATTGAGTAAAAAGAGTGTCTGTGAATTGGTCTGGGCACAGCAGGGGCTATTTAAACTGAGGTATCTCCAACAACTGTCTAAAATCCCCACTTGGAGAGCTGCTGCACCAATTAGTCAAATACTTTGTTGTGAAGGTGGCTAACAGCTCAGTCAACCACTTTGTCTCAAGTCAGTCCATCATCTCAGACTAGTCCTTTGTCTCAGCTTCTCAAAGACAAGCCAGGGAGCTCCACGACCAGGCAGGGAACTCATGACAAAGTGCATTTGGTGTGCTCTGAGACAAACCCCTGATACCCAGTTCCAACTGGGTATATATAAACTGGGTTATATAGTTGTAACTATAGCGCAAGGCAAGCCCCCTCCCTCTTGTTTTTTTTTTTAATGGAGCTTTTCTCTCTAAGTTGGCGTTCAGCAAGCAAAAACCAGAGAAATCAGGACTAACTTTTGGCAGTCTATTTGCCTCCCATTCTGGCTACATTCCCGAGCAGAGCTTTCTCTCTTATCAATACATGGCGGAATCTTCTCAGCAATCTTCTCTAATGTCTAACAAACCAGACTTGTGAATGCCAGACAGGCAGTGGGAAGCATTCGTTTATGAGCTTGCTCTCTTGTACATGTGCTAGCACAATATATCCTTTGCCACTTCTGTGTCTAGACCAAAAGATTCTTATGTTACAAGAGGAGTATTTGTGGTAAGTCAAGTCATTCTTTCAAAGTCCTGTAAAGTCTTGCTAGCAAGGTTGCCAACATCAGCTAGTAAAATATCTCCTTATACCTGAAATTTGATACTCAAATTAGGAAGTGCCCTGATGCCCTGACGGTATTGTCTCCAAGGAAATTAAGCCTAGACATGGAACAACATGTTGCTGAAAGGAAGCAAGATGACACAAGACTTCCCAAGACGACCTCGTCCATCTCTTTTCACAGACCTACCAAGCAGTTGCCACAACCACTCGTACTTGTGAAAGTTTCTTTTTGACTCTATATTTTTATTGGTTTCATTTGCAACGAGTAAGTTAAATGAAAGATCACACAACAGCGTTTCTGGTATGCCCTGGTGGTCTTCACAAAGGTACAGATCAGAGCAGAACGTACTTGCGGAGATGTGTGTGAGTGAATAGCTGTGTGTACTTAGACGCAAAAAAACCTGGAGGGAAGTGGAGGATGTAACATAGTCAAGGCTGTGCTTGAAATCTGGTATGTTACACTACTGACTCTGAAGCCATTTATCTATTATCTACTCTTCCTACCAGAAGGAGACCATATGGTTACTTTCTAATAAAAAAAAAAAAAAAGAGTTTTTCTTATTTCATCAAAATTGCAGACTTCTTCAGGAACAGGGAGGTGGTGCTACGGGTCCTCCTGCTCCCAAGAGACAGAGAGGGGCTCTGTTAAAGAAGGCCTGAATCTCAAGTGGCTTCTCAAAGGTTTGCGTGAAAAAAAGATACTCCCTGCTGTTCTTTGAGGACCACAAGAGCAACACAACAAAAATCACTCTGAGTGCAGGAGCTATTCTAAAGGGAGTAAATAAGCATCTTCTGCGGCACACACGTTATAAACAGCACTCCAAAGGAAATATAACCTCCACTTCAGTGCGCTCTCAGCTGTTTATTCCCTTTGCCTACCAGACCGAATGTTCTCACTTGAAGTGAGAAGACAGCTGCATTCCTGTTTTTCTTGGGAGCCTCTGTAGTTAATGGACATGGAAGCAGAATGGCAAATAGAAAGAAATGTGTTTGTTCTGACTTTCTGTGAGGTGCTTGTAGCGATTTCATGGCTGCTGTCTCTTGCTCTAATTGACAGCTCTTCTCCAGCTTAATGACGATAGCTGTCTCTCTCCTGTTTTGCAAACAGAAGGTATGGGCTGAGGGAAACTGGCCCTCGCAGTAGCATCCCCATGACAAGTACCTGTGGTCCAAATGCAGGTCCCCCAGGGCCCTCTGATATATACTGTCCATCCTTCCTTGAAGTCAAAAACAATACAGCGGTCCCTGAAGTCAAAACCGTTAAAATAGTCAACAAGAATTCTGCTGGAGGCTGACCAGAAAATAAAACCGTGCTGGTGCCAGACTCCCAACCATGCAGCTGAGAGAGGTACCAGCCGGATTCGGCAAACTGTGGACTGAGAGTTTTAAATCTCAAGAATTCTTTGGTTAAAAACAGTTATCGAGTTGTTTCTCTTAGGGCAATCTGACCTGAATCAGATTTTATTCCTTGGAATCATTTATCCCTGCATGCATGCTATACTGGTACTATGAGAGGCTAAATGAGAAGTAAAGGAAAAAGAAACATTTATCTGAACACAGAATAAAATAGAGCTTTTCCAGAATATCGCAGACAGCTAATGGAATTTAGCTCATCACCATGTTTTTAGCAAAGCCTATTTTAATCACTATGCACATTTAATTTGTACCAATGTCTCATAGAAAGATAATACTTGTATTGATGCTTCACATGAAAAAGAAAGTTTTTTAATTAAAATAAGTTTTGAACAAAAAAGCATTTCCTTGGGGAATATTATGAAAAATACTGGAAATTATTTGTGGGAGACATTGTCGCAGCCTGCATATATTGATACTATTTTAGTGTGCTGGTTTTGGCTGGGAGAGAGTTAATTTTCTTCGTGGAAGCTAGTGTGGGGCTGTGTTTTGGATTTGAGCTGAAAACAGTGTTGATAATATAAAGAAGGGTTTTTTATTGCTGAGCAGTGCTTACACAGAGTCAAAGCCTTTCTGCTCCTCACCCCACCCCACCAGCCAGGAGGCCGGGGGTGCACGGGAAGCTGACCCCAACTGACCAAAGGGATATTCCATACCATATGACATCATGCTCAGCATATAAATCTGGGGCAATACGAAGGAAGGCAGAGATGTTCAGAGTGATGGCGTTTGTCTTCCCAAGTCACCATTATGTGTGATGCAGCCCTGCTTCCCTGGAGATGGCTGAAGCCCTGCCTTGCCCATGGGGAGCTGTGAACAAAATCCTTGATTTGCTTTGCTTGCGTGCGTGCGCGGCTTTTGCTTTACCTGTTAAACTGTCTTTATCTCAACCTACGAGGTTCTTTTTTTCTGATTCTCTCCCCCGTACCACCTGGAGAGGGGAGGTGAGCGAGCGGCTGCGTGGGGCTGAGTTGCCAGTTGGGGCTGAACCTCAACATTTACCTAATATTTTCAGCTGAAAAATCGCCGAGAAGTGAAACACTGAAATGCTCACTGACGGGTGGCTGCCAGAAAAGCACACTGTTTTTGCGTTACAACGTGAAGCTCCGTGTCTTTAGGACTCATATTTCAGCATGGGATTTTGGTGATGGAAGGGGAATTGCGAGGTGAGGAAAGCTTCTGTGAAGCTGTTTAAAATCAGAGATCCAATAACTTTGTACCCTGAGAGTTCGGCTGCTTCCTAGCTGTGAGGCTTATCTTAAGCTCTGTGAGTGTAGACACAGGGCAGCCAGAAACCTTGCATAAAAAATAGTAAGACAGGTAGACAAAACTCTGTCACAGTAAAAGCGGGGCAAATTGTTTAAAGCAGGCTCCTCTTGTTCAAATAACAATGTTTCCATGGAAAAAAGGATGAGCACTGGGAGATGCAGGAATTATTTTCCTTGCAGGGGCAGTGATTTCGAGATGGTCTCTTGTTGTGGGACTGGTGTTGCTGGGAAGCAGGAGGAGGTATTTAATGTCTCCTTGCCCTGCCGACTGATCCCACAATGAACATCGTTTCACTTTGGTTTATACAGAATAAAGGAATCAGGTTTGCAGGAGGCATGAGTGTCAGCATGGTACGTTTCTTCCAGTTTTGAGCTGCCACTGCCTGCTGGTAGTCTGTAAAATGGAAAAACCTCTGATTTCCTCTGCTTCCTGCAACCTTGTCCCCAAGGTCTCTTGCTGTCATTGCCTTCAGCCAAGAAAAACGGACATGAAAGAAATAGATCTGTGCGTTTTGTTTCTTTTCCCTGATATCAGCTGGCCCCAGTGTATGGAGATACCATGACCAGGTTTCTAACCTGAGTCAGTGTGACTCCTCTCGCTTGGCTTCCCCTCCTCCATCCAGCGTAACTCCTACGGCCGCAGCTATAGACTTGACTGTGGTGGATATAGACAAGATTAAGGTCATGACAGCCCAGTAGTTCAGAGTATTCAGACTATGTGGGAAAAAGTCCTAAAGGACTGTAAATCTGTACTGAAGACTGTCCCCAAGCCTTTCTGTTCTCTGGAGCACATTTTGCAACTTGTCATGGATTGGCACCCTTGACTTCTCATTAGACGGGACCTGAGAGGAGTCATATGAGCTCTACAGACTGGTCCTCCTGCAGAAATTGAGGATTTGGTGACATTGGTGACAATGTGGATTCACGGAGTTGCTGTGATGGCCTGGCAATGGTCAAGAAGTCCAGGAAGGATTTGAGCCTTCTTTTCACACAGGCAGGATCTAAAATAACTGATGTCTGGGAAGGGACCTAAGGAATCACACCCATGCCTGGGCTCAAGCAAGAATGATTCCCTTCCTTTCTACTCCAGTAGACTGTTTCTCCCTGTCTCCTTTTTCACAACGTGTAAATGCAGTCACTGGTCTGGCAGTCCAGGAATGAGTCTGGTCTTTCATGTCACATGCTGGAAGAGGACCATCACAGCTCATGGGGGTGATGATGTTTGATGAGTCCTTTTCCAGGAAAGGTGGACCTTCCAAGACACAGAGGTCTGAGGCAGTATATACTTCTCTCAATGTGCTTCTATCCCAAAATTAATGACCTAGCACCTTCATTGATGTGAAATACATGATGAATCTTCATTTTGCATAGCAAACTAACAGGCAGGATGACAGTTTTGATTCTTTTGTTCACTGTTAATAGAAGAATCAGAAGAGGTTTTCAGCTTGTGTGTCTCTCATGTGAAGTCAGTCATATCTGATGTAAGTCAAATTTGTGCACAGAATCTTGAAGAGAAGTATGGTTGATTTTCAGAGGTGACAGGTCCTCTTTGTCTGGCAATAGATTCCAAAGCAGACGAGGTCAAAAGTTCTGCCATAGTTAGAAATAAGCTATCTGAAAGTCAAATTTGCAAAATTCTGCATTCTCCCAGTGTGTTAATCATCACTTCAGGTCTTGACTTTTTTCTGGTCTTCTAAATAAGCTGCTGTGTGACTTCACTTCCTTTCCCTGCCCCTCTTTTTAATATCCTATCTCTAAGAGTACCAGATCATTGTGTGAATGAATCTTTAAGATTTGCCTTCATACCCTAAAATGGACAGATCTGCAGAGGTTTGCAAGTCTAATCCTGCTGGAAGATTCTTTGTTGGAGAAGCCCCTTCTTTTAACAGTGTCTGTGTGTCTATGTGTAATTAGAGGATCAGATGTGCATGACAACCACATGATTTTTCTTCTCAGCAGATAGTTTGTCACTGCAGATACTGCATAGTTTACCACGTCTGCATCCCTAATAGAAATGACACTCACTGTACCTTCCCTGCAGAAATGACAAACTGCTGGCCATACCTCTTCTAAGTCAGTAGATACTCAAAGCTGGCAGCAAGTCATAAGGCAAATTCTAGATTTTTTTCCTGATTCCTTCTTTGCATGGTACAGAATCTAAACTTGAACATTACCAAGCTGGTTTGTATGTTAATGACTTGCCTTGATACCGTATTTACTTAAGTTATAGCCATGCATACCTGAGGGCCGTGCTTCACCACCAATTTCCTCATGTGGCAATGGCAAATTACCATTGTTATAGAACAGAAAGACATATTTTTCAAAACCAAATCTTGGGAGAAAAAATTATGGACATTAAATGAACAATATGTTCTGTTGCTCGGTGCTTCTTTCCCTAAAGAACAATTCCTTACATTAAAGACACTCAGTTTGGAGTTATGTATGATCAAGTAATCTCATCACAACTCTATTGTATCTGCTTGCTTTCTATCCTGTCTGCTTTTCATGCCATTAGTGTAAGCTTTTCCAGATGATAATCCTTTTACCACATTCTGATACTGCTGTGTCCATTTACATCTCTGCAAAATTAAATCGTAGCAAATAATCTAGTACAAGACAACATTAGTGTGATGTAAGTTCCTGGGAGGCTCAATCCTGGACAACAACTCAGTGTCAGGAGTTTTAGAAAGAGCAAATTAATCCATTGAACCACCCTTTATTTAGTCTCACATACCCTACTTAACTATTGATCAGTTTTATACTGACAGGCTCTAGGGTCTCCTATGTTGTGAGGATTTGCAATGAGTTATAGAAGATCCTTGCTTTCAACATCTATGTTTTACTCATATTGAGAGATTTCTGCACTCTGTCATTCAGGACTGTTATTCCTATTATACGATTACAGTCCTGGAGTAGTTTAAGGATCATACTATTTGGATATATTTACGCAGCAACAAAGAGCCATCGCCTCCAAAGAGCATCCCCTTCAGCTGTAACATCTCCCCACTTTGCCTCTCTTCTTCCTTCCTTCTCTTCATGGCTTCAGCCTCACTTGATCTCTCCTGGACAATTGTCCTATTCCATCCCTGAAAAAAAAAGGAAAAATCTAGTTTGGTTATGCGTCTTGGCACTGCTCATGGCCACAGAGGTTCACATTTGTCCCCAGGCTTGCCTTCTGCTCTTTGGTTTCTTGCCTTTATGTATTTTCCCTATCTACTTCAGTAAATTTGTAGACTAATGCTTGCTGTGTATGTGCTTTGTGTTGTGAAAGAGCAATACAAATAATGTCCTGTAAAAGCTAATTGCATTGTAATTCTGTTTGCATTTATGTCAAATTTTTGACCCTGGATCTCTGCCTTTAGGAACATTTGTTGCACATGTATAAGTTCTTTTTTAAATAGACAAAAAAAGGAAGGAAACGTTATGTCACACTGAAGTCACGAGAACATAAGCTAGGGATTTTTGTTTCAGCTCCTCCACCTTTTACAGAACTTTGAAGTCTGACTGTCTTAATCTCCAGAGGCAAATATTAGAGCATCAAGCACCCACATCGATCTGGTGACTATGTGATCTTAACAAACAGTTTGGGAAATTCAAATAGGAACTTAGAGAAGGTGTTGGTGTAATGATACTTCTGAGTTCTCAGACATAATAAAAATGTAGCCAAAATACTTTGAAAGCTTAAGAAAAATGGTTTGGAGGTAATGTTTTTCATTAGATGAGTTAGAAAACAGTAGACCATGCTCACATCTCTCATGCTTATTTCACATCCTGTTGTGAAAATAAGGTTTTGCTATGAAGTCACAAGGGACGGACAGCAAGACATGTCCATCAAACATAAAAAAGCTTCTCCTTTCAAGAGGCATGAAAAGCCTCCTCTAACTGCAGATAACTTATTTTGCCCCAGATCTGGAATTCTCCATCTTCTATTTGCCCTTTGACTATAATTTGTGTTAATCTCAAAGCATCAGAGGCAGCGTGCTGAACTCTTTCCTAGTTGTTTTTTTTTTGGAGGGTGGTGGTAGGAGGTTAAACCTATTTTTCATGCTAGGAAAGCAAGGTACATGAGCTCTTATCTCCTATCAGATATATAACCCCTCATAAATTATTCCTGAGTACACAAACTTTGTAAAATTTTAACCTCTCTGAAATGAGTTTCCTCCTTTCTCACAATAAGGAAGGGATTTAGGATTGCCCAGGTAGAACTTCAACCTCTACCTGAGATCAGGTGGATCAAGATATAGAAAATGAGCACCAAATTCCCAGCTGGTGTAAATTGTTCCATCTGTATGCACTGCAGGAGAGTTATGCTCTTCTACTCCCACTGAAAAGCTGATCTAGCTGTAGTGAAGTATCATAGCATCATGAAAAATGCCTATCAATTAATTTCATGGGCATGGAAGACTTTCCCAAGGCGAGAACAACCTCTGGCCTAGTAACATCCAGTCCATTACCCGATTGTTCAAGTAGAACAAGATGTTAATGTGAGCATTGTGCAATTTGGAAAGTATTTGAGACCTACTGTTTATGTCGTAGGCTGTGTATCTGATTGGAAAATTTCACTTATTGTGTATCTGAAAGAAAAAAAAATTATCTGATGCAGGCGTTTGACTATCTCTACATGTATATATATACGCGCAAAAGCGACTTCATGACTTTTTCTTGAAGCGTTGTGAGCTGGCTGTGAGGTAAGATACATCCGTCTAATAATTCCATCTCTATTTTGCAGATGTTTGAAAATAAACCTTTTTCTTGCTCTTTCTGCAGTAAACCTGGGAATAATCTTGATTTTAAGAGGTAGTCTTTCCTTGTAATATTTAAAATCAATCTTCAAATGCATATACAGCTTTCTTCATGACCAGTTACATCCTTGACAGAAACTGTTTTAAAACTAGGAACTTTTACTTGATTAGATTTATTTATTATTATCTTTATATATTTACTGTTTCAAGAGTATTTTGGATTGTCACACAACTTTGCTGTGGAAATAACTTATTTCTTAACCTGAATAGATTATTTTTCTTTTCTCCTTTCTATATATTTTTTGTTTAAAAAAATTAGAAAATCGCTGAGAAAAAAAAAATATTTCACTTATGCATACAGATTATGCAGTTCTGAATATGAGATTTTGAGGGGAGTTTTTTTGGATTTGTTTTTTCCCACCAAAGAGAATGAGTGTGTCAGACAGTCTAACACATGAATTTGTAACTTGCTGCTCCCGTATGCCAATGGTGCGGTTGTTTAGTGCATGCTTTGAGAGTTGATTTTAAAGGTCTTAAAGAGTCTGTTTTAATAATTCATATTGATTCAGTAGGGGATGAATATGCTTGACATGTTAAATGATTAGCATTTACATTATGAACATGTTAATTACTATATTTTTAATGCCGTTAGCTTTTATAAACCAAGATAAGAGTATTCTTAAAGGGACACCAGTAGATTTGCAACACACTGGAAACCAGTGTTACACAGACCAGCCATGGAAATATTTCCCCCCCTTGCTTTTCACTCTTCTCGCTCTGCTTTTACATTTCAGTAAGGATATTTTATTCGTTTGGCTCTTGCACACAAACACTGAGCTAAAATAAAACATATAAAAAACCAAACCCAGGAAGCGAAAGAGACTAGAAAGAAAGTATTTTGTGGTTCTGTTTGCATTGTTCTGTGGTAATCCAGTGATGAACGGTCTTATAGTTTCCCCTACCTCCCCTCTCTGCACAGGAGAGGTGGCTGTTACGGCCGCGGTCATGATGCTTCGGTTTTCAGCTTAAGTTAAAAGCCTTTATCTGCTGCAGTGTCTCCTTCACAATGGTGACTATCCAACAGCAGAGTAAAACAATTTACAGATATGCTTCCCTCGCTTTCTTTTAGAAAAATGACTTAGCTTTAAGCAATCAAAGGTTGCCGTGCAGTAAAGCAAAAGGGAATTTACTTTGGAGTAATGCAACTTGATATAACGTTGCGTTGCAGCTCAGAGAACTCGTCCTTTCCTGTATCTCTGGGCCATTTCAGCCACGCCTGGACACTGTATTGGCACACACTGTCTTGAGAAATCTTTGTGGGACTAGGGGAGCATGAAAACTCACGGGATGTATTGAGTTAGTGAGGCTGTGGCAGAGATAAGGCAATGAGTAAATAGAATTCTAGCGATAGTAATCAGGGACAGAAATGATGTAGCAAGATCTATATGTCAGCATAGGAGCTGGGGATAAGGGAAAAAATCAGATGGAGGTCAGGAAAACATCTCTGATCAGGCTGGGGTACCTCGCCCCCATCCTCATAATGTCTAGCTCTTAAAGCTGTGTTCCCAGAGTTGTCCTCCAAGGCAAGGAGATCCAGAGGAAGGGTTTTTTCCATACATCGGTGAGGGGGAGCTTTTGATGAGGTGCCGATCTGAGTCTGGGTCTAGCAATTAGCACAGGACAGGACAGGATAGGGTATGTCAGTTGGAAGGGACCTGCAACGATCATCTAGTCCAACCTCCTGACCAGTTCAGGGCTGACCATAAGTTAAAACAGATTATTAAGGCCATCGCAATTAAAGGGTGAAGCCTATATCCAGATGTAGGATTTTGGCTCTTGGTAAATCACTGGGACTACTGAATTGGTCCCCTGGACAAAGTACTGCAGGAACTGTATTTTGAGGTCAGATAGCAAAGGATATACTCTGAAGACAGAAATGAATCTGAGCATTTCTATACTTAGTCCTCTTCAACCTATTTTGGCTGCTGAAGAGCAGGTACAGATTTCACTTGAGAAGTCTGCAATGACCTCTCTATATGTCCATATATTTTTTTAAAGAAGTCCTGACATGAAAAGGGTAATCACAGTTCTCATTTGTCTGGAGGGCTCCTTCAAAGTGCTCCCGCGTACTGCCTGAACGGGGTCTTAGGTTGCAATGGAGGTACCTGATAGCAGCATTAATTAAAACGGGAGGAATTAGGCAGCAAGGGAGGAGGCAGAGGGGAGCAGCCTGTGAGCTTCACATTTAGGGGAAGATTTCTCAACTGGACATGATACATGATCTTGAAGCTACGCCTTTTACCAACATGGCTGCACGCGTGTCTGGAACTTTCACCCCCGTCTTTTGGAGTTTGAAAGCCTGAGGATCTAAGAGGTGCTTCTGCACATTCTTTCTTCTGGCCTGTCTTGCTGTATCGTACCGTTTTTAATCTGTGGGAGGTTGGAAAGGAGGAGGTGCTGAAAAGCCCTAGGAAAGCAGAACATTTCTAATTTCTTCAACCCAACCAAGTGAGGGAAAATTTGCCAAAAAATTTGTAGTGTGATATTTCAAGCTTTCCGAAAACAACTAAATAATTATTAATTTCTAAAATCCTGAAAAGCAATTCAGATTAGATATTTTTTGTCAAAGAGCAGCTTCGAGTCTGCCTTGCCCTCTGCTAGCATAACTGCAAGGGCTGCTGTTTCAATATTTTTTTTTTCTTGTAACCACTATAATTAGTACTGAAAGTATTTTTGTTTGAGATTTCTTTGGGGTTTTTGTTCATAATAAAACCAGTTATTGTGTTATCAACTGAACCCAGGACAAGCACCAGGTATTCTGAAAGCTGCCAACATAGAAAATCCTTTTCTCGGGGAATACATATTCTGCTGCTTGGACTTAGGGAACTCCAATAAATAGAAGTATTGAACTTTCAGAAAGTGTATTGCCTAGTTCAATAAAAATGTTAATAAGCACGTTTCCCCTCCTGTTGGCTACATCCTAGCATGTGCATCCTCAGGTTGGACTTACTGAGCGCTTACTAAGCTGGACTTACTGAGTCTCAGGAAGTCTTTGTACAGCCCAAGACGTCCTTTGGCTAGAAACCTTACGTAAGGAGGTTGCCGGCTGCTTGGTGCACTTTTAGATGAGCAGCTTAACAGCCTTCCTGGTGGGTTTTTATTTCTCCAACCAGGTTTTTAGCCCAACACCTTTATTCTTGTCATCTTATGCATGTTCTAAAGGACATTTCTCACATATTTCTAGCAGCTGATGAGTCAATATTTTTAAACTTGAAATTAGGTTCCTAAAACTATATCCAGGAATATAAATACCCTCACAGTTTTGGAAAGTGTTAAATATCCTCTAAATGTTACCAAACCAGAGTTTTAAAATTAAATTAGCTTATAATATATCGCTAACTTTCCAGAAGGCATTTCTCTGGAAATGCATAGGGGAGGAATGAAAAATCAGGAATGGGTAATCAAAAATAAAACTTTCAGTTGCTCAGATCTTCTACATCATTGTTGCTGGTTTTCTTTTCGATGGTTACGTACTGTTTTCTCTTCATCAAAACTAAAACCCGCATGAAATCTCTGACAAGCAGTAGAAACGAGTTTGCGTTCCTCTCCCAATTTTTTCGTTACAGAAAGTGCTTCCCTTTTATAAATGTTTTTGACATTTTGAATATAAAATAAGCCTAGAAGTTTGCAAAATGGGCATTGCAAATTAGCAACACATGTCCCAGTGGCGAAGTTTAAAAGAGGAGCTTTGGCCACAAAGGTGTTTATGTGCTTTTCAATAATAAGCTATTACTTTAATTTTTGCTTTTGGTTTCGGAAATTTTTGGTTTCTTCTACAGCCTACTTCAGGAAATGTCTGTACCCTGAGCGACAATTCACAAACATGTGTTTACTCCAGACACGGTTTTACATCACCTCTAAATTAACAGAAGCTCGGTATTGCAGCCTGTTACTAAGCACTGCTCCCAGGGAAGGTTCTGACCAAGGATGGGTTTTAATACACACTAAGTTCATGGATTCACTCTGTCTCAGACCATTCATTGTATCTGAAATTTTAATTTCCTTTTCCCAAGCTCTTGGACATGTGAAATGCAGTAAAAAAAAAAAAAAAAAAAAAATTAATGATACTAACTAATATGAACTAATGTGAAATTAATAAATTTAATGCACCTCAGCCTTAAAATGAGATGAGCAACTATCCCTAATCCATCTGCTCTTTTTCATTTAGGTCCAAGCAACTCTTCTTGGAGATTTTTCCTAGTTTAGATTTCTTATCCCTGTCACTGGCCACCAGCTGAACCTCCACACCATTTCGTCATTGAAGTGAGATGCTCCAACTAGCCTGTGAGTAGGAGACAGAAATGAAACGTGCAGACTAGATAAACATGGCAGAGCCCCAGTGACCAGCAAAAGCTGCCGTAGATACTTGGGTTCTGGCAGGGTCAAGATGATGGTTTTGGGTCTAAGGCTGCGTCGGGTTGAATGTGTTTTAATGTCTTTATAAGTTCCCCTAAACATTAAGTAACGTTTATCCCACAAAAACCAGAAGGGCAACTCTTCCCCAGCAATGTTTCTGCTCTCATTTACAGCCTCTTGTGCTTAGTTCAGCCAAAAAGGGACTAAAAATGGGAATTGAAAACCGTGCTCAGGGAGTGACTTTCAATTTGCTGCTCTGCACTGCCAGAGGCAGGCGAGACGGGAGCAGAAACGGTTCAGAACAACAGCCCACAGCCAGGGAAAAGCCGATGCCAGGGTGCACCGAATTTGCAGATTGTGCAGTTACACTCGCTATGGAAGACGTGTTCAGGGTAAATATTTTGGGTAACACCTGCAGCAGTTGTGACAAATTGTCACTGATGGTAACTGAGAAGAGCCTGAGCGAGCGTGCAGCACAAGGGCTGATGTCTGTTGTTCTGCAACCTGGTGATGGTTTTACACACCCTTCTAGCAGGTGCCTGTTTTGCTGAAGTCTTGTCCTGTGCTGCATGCGCCGACGGGCATGGACGCAGGCCACCCTAGAGAAAATAAGGCATTTCGCATCTCGATTCTTACTTTTTAAAATCCTGTGTGTTAGGGAGGCACCGAGGTCCAGACTCGCTGAAGACTGCGGTTTTTTGCCAAACTCTGATTCTTATAGCAGATATAGGGATTCCTTTGGTTTTCAGGGCGATGGTTGATACAGCTCCTTGCCTCAGTAGGTTTTTAGTTTCCTTTTTATCTTTTCCGAAATAAGGCTAAACCTGTTAAATCCTGTAAGGGCCTGCGAAGCCATGGGTGCCCGTGCGATGAAGTAGTATCAGTTACCTCAAGAAACCTTCTTACAGAAAAAACAAATAAGATTTAATAGAAAATTATGATCCTGTCCTTCGAGTGCAATGTAGCCACTGTCTGGTATACAGGTCCCCTTTCCACAAGAAGAGACACCTAAAAGGTAGGAATAATTTTCAATCAGTGGATTTGTTCAAGTCTCTCTAGATAAAGTATAGAGATACCAAGTGATTTGTACAGAACTATTTGGCTTCTCTTTTAAACCCTACAAAAATTTTCCAGAAAAGAAAACCTCGAATGCAACTGTTTTCAGGTATGTGTCTTGCTTGCTTATGAGTTTCTCAAGATCATTCATTTAGTTTCTCATTTAATGGTAGCAAGTACTTTTTCACAGAATCACAGAATCACTCTTTTGGTCCATTTGTTTCAGAATGAAATTTTGAACCACGGTTTTTCTCAGATCACTGCCTTTCTAGCTAGTGTCTTGTTGCTTACAAAAGTTGGGTACGTTTACTTGTGCAAGTTGGCTCTGGGGTCAGTCTGTGGGGATCAGTCTGCCCTGGTCGGTGGGGTCAGTCTGCCCTCACAAATGTGGATTTTTGCCTACGAATAAGATTATGGGAACAAAAATCCAGGTAGAGACCCCGTCACAGCTGTGACAGCCTATGCTGTGAGTAACTCTGCAAAGATGGGATCTGGTGGGGCTTCTCTTTGTGCGTATTTGCACTGCTCAAAAACTATGGATCGTAGTTGTAAAGCCTTTCCCCTCCCGGAAAGCCGTATCTGTCCTTGTCTTTATCTTCTGCATCAATCTCTCTCTATACTGAGACAGTGAAGTTAAGACACAGGATGGCTTTGTCTGCAGGAGCACACTCAGACGAGTCTTCCAGACTAATTTTCTGCTTGGGTTACTTTCCTAATTATAATTTGTGTTCTCATCATGTCGTGGAAGAGTACATTTTAAATGAGCTTGCAGTACACAGTGTAGAATACCAGCTTTATAGCACTGTTCATAACCTAGAATACCAGCTTTTAATTTGTCATAATGCAAATGCCATAATGATTACAAGTTTTCAACCCTGCCATCTATTTTTTTCCCAGCTATTTGCAAACTGAAGTCTCAAGTTTCATTTTCCCACTCCGTATGTTAGACGGTTGGTACAGGATGTTGATCTACCTCTGGACAATCAGAGCCGTGTATGTTATGCATCATGTTCGAAAACACTGTTAAATATGTGGAAAGAGAACAAAAAAATTGCATGAATTATGCCTTCTTTAGCCTTCTTGTGCTTGCTAATAGGTTTTAAATGGACTGTTTGGGGTTTTTTACTGATAACCACAAAAAAGTGATTCATTTTCTAAATTAATACTAGAAATATTCCCTGGGAATGGAGAACTCATTTTTATTGAGTGATAGAAATATGATACCTGATTCTGGTGAGACTAGAAGAAGCTAAGGTTTCAACATGAATTAACCACCTACTCCCGGGAAACAGTATTATGCAAAATTTTCAGGGGCATCTCATTCTATTGAGTCTATTGAGTCTGGAGAGACACTTTACAAGAGTCAGGCAATGCACAAAAGCATGTGTATGGAAAAAAAATGTTTGATATGGGTTGCTATACATTTTTTTTTAAGATCTTTATTTGTGCACCTTTCCTAGCCTGATTAACCTTATGTTAGATTCCACCTATAGGTACATCATTGAGCCAGGTTTTATAGTAAGCTGACCAACGTTGCCTACGTGGTGATGCTCACATGAAAGCTGGACTCTAGCGGGTCGTATCCTGATGTTGGCCTACACCAGGATAAATAGCAACCCCCTCTCACCCGCATTGAGTGTGCTAGTTGTGATATTAGAGAGAAAAGGAGCCCAGCTTCCACATCTCTCTGGCCTCACTTTGCATCTGTTGGTTTGAGCTTGCGTGCTTGGATCTGGTTAGTCCCTGAACAGTGATGTTTATTCCTCACCCTTTGTAGCTATCTAGGCAAAATCTCACTGTAGCTCTGGTGGATAATAGTTATAGGTCATTAGTTGCAAGTGTAATTCCCTGTGAATATGTAAGATAGCACGAGTGCTTGCTGTCCCAGTGCAGCCATACTCATTTGAGGAGTTTTGCATGACAAGCATGAGTGTTTTAGAACTGGATATGGATGTTTTGGGTTGTATTATGAAAGATCTGGCTGTTTTGGCCCTGTGTGTGTCCTGAGCGCTGCTTTCTCCTGAATGGACATGAGGGGTGCTCCCCTCTTTGCAGAGGGCTCAGGAGAAGGAAGGTGGAACACCTTCCCAGCTTACCCGCTTTGGACAACAACCCAAAGGAAGGACAACCAGTGCTGGGATCCTGCTGCTGTCCAAGGGCAAAAAGAAATACGATTGTCCCTTCATCTCTCAGTAACCACAGGCTCTTTCCCCTCATCCATGTTACCAAAACCACCCAGCTGATGCTGGAAATGAACTTGTCTGGGGGAAAGCATGTGAGATGTCCCACCCCCAGGCATGGCAGGGCAGGAGAGGGGTATGCACAGGTCCCCGGGAAAGTGTAGCTCAGCGCTTCAATCATCTGCCAGCCTTGAGCAGCTGAGCTGTGGAAATCACTTTGACGTAAATCTCTCAGCAGCTTTTTTGTCTGAAATAAATGGTGCATAAAGGAAATGCAAAATTGTTTGGTGGACAGGATTATCTATGTGTTTACTGCTCTCAGCACTTTTCTTTTGTCTTTTGACTGTGTAGTTCCCGTTGGCGTGAATAGCTGTGCACAAAGCTAAAATTTCTGAACATGAGCACGGTGTAGGAGAGCTCTCCTTTTAAACCTGTGGCAGCTATGCGCTTCTGGTTGCAAGAAATGTCAAGTTAGAATAATTACTACTAGTAGAAAGTAATTATTTTTCATTTCCAAGGTTCCCTGTTCAGTGTTAACCCAAATGTAAACTTTCTATATTTCTGCATCGTTATCATCCCCCTGGATGTATTACTTTCATTTCCATTTGCTATTTTACATGTGAACATGCACACAGTTGTGGCACCTTATAATGTTTTTTTTATTATTCCATCCTTTCAGGTCTATCTTGGTATGTATTACCCTGTTTTCATAACATGCTGGTGATATACAATATTTGTATAAAGATTGAAATCAATGTCGCTCACATCAGAGCACTATCATTCCAAAGGAAAGCACGAATCAATAATTCATTAAGCAAAAGAGAAATGAATGATTTGAAATTGTTGTTCTCCCCTTTAATACTTTCAAAAGAGATTGCATTGTTTAAATGAAGTTTGATCACTTTTTAGACTAAATGAGTCTGATTTAATGTGTCTGATTGTAGTCAGCATAGTATTCACCATGGGATAAATAGTCGAAATACAAAATTAACATAGATAGTTTTCAGTTTGCTAAAACTTCTGATTCATTAAAAATACTCCACAATATAAAAAAATACTGGAGGGGGTGTGGTGTGTATATGGTTTTCCAAGTTGAATAAAATAGCTTTTTTAGACATAAATAAAATGATTCATTTCAGGGTGTAACCATTCATATTCGAAAAGCTTGTCTCATAAAAAATTAATAGAACTACTTTGGAAAAGAGAATTTTGATCTTTAAAAAAAGGGATATATTTAATCTAGGAAATGTTAGGAAGTGTAACACATCTGGAAAAATTACAGAAGGTTTATTTTGGGTTTGGATTTTTGACTGAAACAACCAGAGGAATAGACATGAATGTGTGACAGCTGATCAACTCGGTCCTTTGTTTTTCACTGATAATCAACCTTAATTTACCTCACTGTATTCAGAAGAACAGAAAAAAATCATTCTCTGATATCATATGTAAGTTGAAACACAAGGAAGAACTTGTATTCCTTTTCCTGCACCTATCCAAGCCCATGAGATAAGCAGGTCATCTCCTGCATTGGCTAAATGAACGAGTCTGTGGAATTCCAGTGCACCTTTTGCCCTGCTTATTTCCTAATTCACCAGCAATAAAGTGGTCATTGCTGATGACACAGGGAATTCCGTGTGGTTTTAAAATACAATGACAGAGTATCCACCAGGAACCGCAGAGCATTAGCTGTTGCTTTCACAGGGGATGAGTGTCCTCTATTGATTGGTTTTCTTTGCCTGAGCTCAATAAGGCTTTTATTTATGATGACATCATAGTTTATGATTGCTTATTTATCTGCTGTGCGTAAAATGAGCTTAGAATCAAATTGCCATATTTACCAAAAGGATGTCTGGATTCTTGAAGGAGTTATTTCACTCCCAGGCATATACCAAAATGGGATAGAGTAGAAAAAACATACCCACACTGGCCTTGAAATTACCTCATCTCTTTTCTCAGATATCACCGTCGCTGAGGCAATCGCTTTCTCTCTGTTCAACTTTTGATCCATTCCAGTGGCCCCATGAAAAATTTTATCTTTAGACATGAATCATAGAGTCATTTAGGTTGGAAAAGACCTTTAAGATCATGGAGTCCAACCATTAACCTAACACTGTCACGTCCACCACTAAACCATGTCCCGAAGCACCACATCCATGCACCTTTTACATACCTGCAGGGGTGGTGACTCAACTTCCCTGGGCAGCCTGTTCCAATGCTTGACAACCCTTTTGGTGAAGAACTTTTTCCTAATATCCAATCTAAACCTCCCCTGGCTCAACTTGAGGCCGAAGTTACAAGAGCAGCTAAAATCAGCACAGACCCCCCCTCCCACTTATTTTCTTGAAAGCTGGCTCAGCCGGATGTACGTGTAATCTAGACTGAGTTCAAGAAGTGATTAAGCAAGTGCAGGGGAGAAAAATTCAGCAAAGACTGTTAAAGACAAAGATGAGCAGCGCTGGATCAACAGGTCCCTGAGCCATATCACTAAGATCATACCGGGGAAGGATGACTTTATACTTCCCCTGTTATTATAATCTTCCCTGGGGCTTTGCTGCTGGGCACCATCAGGTATGGGGTACTGAGCTGGACGGACCTTTAGTAGAACTGTTTTCTTGTTCCTGATGAAAAAAGGAAGTTTTTTTGTCAGGAATGAAGAAAGGTACTTACTTACGTATTCACATAAACAGAATAGAAGTGGACTTACATTGTGGCAACCTTTGCTGAACGATTGTGCATTTAGGATGACAATGGGTCAGCCGTATTAATGGAAGGAACACGAGACAGCATTGCTGTTTGTACTGGTAGCCTCCTTCAAGGACTCTAGATAGGATCAAAGTAACTTTTTTATAAATTAAGCAACTGGTCATAACTAAAACTGAAGAAAAACTTTTAATTTTCTGAGATTCGTATCTTTAATCAATTACAACACGGTGCAATTGCGTTTTAGCTGTAGCTTTTCAATTGTTTGCTCAACAGAGATTGCTCCATTGCTTTTGATTGACACAAAGTTATTGCATTTTTATTGACTTTTACGGTAGTTTTTACAACATTCAAGGTGCATAAGTTAAACAGAAAAATAACAGGGTAACATTTCAAGATGGAAGGAGGCCATAAACATGCAGAGTGGGTATAATTTACAATAGCAGGAAATTACAAATTAAGGATAACTCCCTTGCCCCCACGCCTAGTTAGTCCCTCTGTACATGTTTTCGGAATATGTCAGTAAAACATGAAGTGTTTGCATACCATAAAAAGTTAATGGTTGATAGAGTTGGCAAATATTTTAGGATTACTATTAAGATTATTTTAGATACGATTAGGCTGAAATTCAGCTGAAAACAAGTACCTATACAGGATTTTTGAGTTGTAAAATTGTTAATTATTTGAAGAACTGTGTTTGGTCTAAACCAAGCGAAGCCAATAAAAAAGATGTGGAGTTTTAAGCACATGTAAGTAACACAAACATAAATATAATCTTGAAAACAGTCAAACACACTCCCTGAAAGCTCTCTGTACGTGAGTTGTTTCAGACAAGCCATTTGGGTTCAATAGAGTCTGTGCATGGCCTCTCTTTATAAAAGCGTAGTTATGTGGAAAACTTCAAAGCACATACTTGCCAAGATTTTTTTCCTTTTACTGTCTATGTAGTTATATGCACCCTCTGACTGCTACTTGTAACTGTGCCTTTTTGTTCAGTGCATTCCATTAAAAGTGTATTTTAAGGCATCGCTTCTCCTACTTTTGGAGAGCACCTCGCTATATTTTTTACGTTGATGGCCTTTTAACTGATGAGCCCCATAGAAGAACTTTTTGGTAATTATTACCAGTTATTTCACAGTGCTCACAACACCATTGTTTGATGCCTGTATTGCTGCATATATAAAATAGGACAACTACATTACAAGATGTCTTTGAGTTCAGCTGACTAAAATTTGTAAGACTATTTTAAAGTAAGTTAATAAAATTTTGCTCAAGTGTTCTTTTTCTGAAGCAAAAAGAGTGACTTTCTTATCAAATAAGGAGCTTTTGTGAGAATGTCTCATTTCACATAGAGACCCAAGAAAGATTTTGCAATCAGAAATCTAAAACGTTGTGGGGTTTTTTTTCTGCTAAAACGCCTATAGTGTCGCTAACAATAGCAATCACATTGAACAAGTCTACCTAACATATTGGGGAAAAAGAGGCAAAGTCATAGTACAGAACAGTCCTTCATTATCACCTGAATAAATATAGTTGGCTTCTTGAACTAGTCCCTCTGTTTTCACTTTATCGTGAGAAAGAAGGGTGTTTTTAAAGATGACTCATATCATCCAAAATTAACCTTTTGATGTTGGTGAAATGAATTTTACAGAATACCCTATTTCTCTTCGCTAACCACAAGGAGGACCTAGGGTGACCAGCTCACATCCAGGTGAGATGAATTTCTCCCTGAGACCAACATAGCCCTGATCACAATGGGCTGTAACACACAACCTTTAGGTGTTCCCAAGGAATTTCTCCTGGAAACGTCCCCAAGTGTCAGTCTCACCAAGCGAGGGTAAGGTAGGCTGTCCAAAGTCCTTATAAGACCTAAGTCTTACACTTTCCTAACTAAGCTCTCAGAGTGAGAAGAAAAAGCCCATGACATGCTGATACGAGACCCGCACGGGAAAGAGTATCCCTGTGGCCAAAGGGAGGACATAACAAAAATCTGCCTTCCCTGTTAAATGTGCTAAATATTAAATCCAGTAGCAAATAAGATTACTTGAGAGGATGTTTTAGCTATATAAAAAGCTTTGCCATGGATGCAGTGTTTCCATTGCATTTAGATGGACCAGTCAGAAGGTAGACATAATAACGAAAGGAAGATTACAGTTATCTATTAAATTATGTAGAGCTTTCCCATAAAATGATAGCAAAGACTTCTCCTCACAACAAGGCATTTTGCCAATTAGGCATTATTATGTTGTCTTTACACATGGGACTTGCTGCCGTTGTTGCGACCGCTGAACTTTCTCTCGGGCATCAGCCCACATCTTACTATGATCAAAAATCCTTATCACTAATCCCATTACATTGCTCTTGGTCACGGAATAAATTCATCAGTGGATGATCTCACCCTGTTTAATCTCGTTAGTTTAGAATATTTGTTTTCTAGATATCCTTATCATAATCTTATCATCACAACCCTTGGGAAGTTTGGCCCCAACAGTGCTGCCATGCATGTGGGGTTTTTTAATATTACATAATTTGATAAGAAAGTTAGTACTTAACCCTCAGTTGCCTCTGATGAGACAAAGAAAAGCTCTGGAAATGACACAACAGGTGACTGCATATTATGGATCTCAATTGGTTCCCCTTGGTAGGACCTGGATCTGCTTCTATGTACTGCCATTTCTCATAGGCATCTAGATAGAGACATAATTTACAGTCTGCTGAATGCTGACTATATCCTAGACTGTATCACCTTTTTTTTACTAGAACCTGCTCAATTATACTGAATTGTACTTTTCCTCAGAACAGAGTCAAAATTTCAACTCTGAAAATATTATCTGAACTGCCAGCTAATATTGGATAAACCTGAACTCCATCAATGACTTTTTTTAGGAAAAAAGATCTTCCCTGCATCTAATTTTCTCTTTCTGCAGGTGTTTTAAAGTACAGTAATGCTTTCTCACACCTGAGTCCTTCCTTTCTGTAGTCTTTAAAAGTCAGGTGAAGAAGGAAAAGCTGTTTATGTTGCAAATGCTTTATAAATTAAGCTAGAAGCCCTAGTTGTTGGAGCCTGTGGCTACATGTGAAGCCTAGGTTCAAGTTCAATTTTACCTGAAGGGATTCAAAATAAGACCTCATAGGTCCTACAGGGCGCCCAACAGACACCAGATCATGCTGCAGTATATTTACCCCTTTTTTTTCTAAAAACAGTGAAGCTGATGAGAAAATAATACGATTTTATTGGGCCTTAAAGAGGCACGAACTGACTGCTGAGCTCTCAAATCTAGCCTGGTGGATGCTTGCTCTGGAAAAGAAAGATCTGTGTGTTCAACTTTGTTTCAAAGGTTGTTTATGCATTTTTAAAAATGACTGTCATGTAAATTATGCTGTCCCTCTGGATTAGAGCCCCTGCAATGACAAACTGAGGTTAGATACAAGGGCATATATGGCTTTACTTTTCTGTTCCTCTGAGGTCTCATAAGGTTATTCCTGAGTATATGAATGACCACAGTCGGCTTCTGAATCTGTTTTCAGATGCTGGTATTCCTGAAATGAAGCGTTTCTGACTGTTTATATGTCATTCATGGTTCAAGATTGACCATTGTGCTTTAGTCATCCAGTCACTAGTTGCACTTTAACTGACCAGTCTGGGGACAGGAGCAATGCTGTATGAGTGAAGTAAAACATGATGCTTCATGTACGTTTCATGGTGAGAAGGCGCCGTTCATGAACACCTCATAGTCCGGAAACTGTTTATCAAAGCTGCTTAGTGAATGTTTATGAATAAATCAAATTTCTGAAATCAATACTAGCTTGCGAACAATTTCTGGGAATAAAAGTAGCTACACAACGTATCGATAACAACAATTTGGATAGCTCTGTGGAGAAGACTCTCCTCGGAGTTAAAACCCCATTTGAACAAACATACAAATCATTCATGAGCTCAGTCACCCCCAGCAGTTCGAATAAGCTGATCACAGGCAACTTGTGCAGCTGTGAGATAAACTTAATGTGTTTTACTGTTTAGTGCGGTTGCACAGACCATTTGCCATACGCTCCAGGACTCTTGTGGCTTAGTGTAGTCTGAGAATACCACCGCAGGGTCATTGCATTAGTAAGTCTGGTCTCCTAATCTTCATGGGTTAGACCATTTTTGTCTTCACTGCTGTTAAGCAGATCAATTCAACGATCAACTATTAACATACACTTTTGTGATATATCCTCCAGTGCCTTACATTTCTATTATTTCCTCTGACACATTCTCTTTTTCCTCTTCTTCTTTTTCCCAGTCATAGTCCAAAATCCTTCAACTATAGTCCACAGCTTCTTATGGAGTAACGTCACTAATGTTTTCTTTAGTCCTTCCTTCCTTCCTTTTATCGTATGCCACCCCTCAGTAAGAAACTTATTACTTCTTCATAACTCCTTTAATTGTTTAGAGAAAACTCTTCCTCTTTTTTTCTACTATGAAATTTAGCACGTTCCAGAAAATCAATGCAGCGACCATGCACCATTTAAAATCTTAATCTAGTTTACCATTGAGAACTGTTGTGGTCCATATATCTTTAGCGACAAATCAGTAACTCTCCGGTGTTGCACAATAACTTTACAACAGGCAAATGTTGGTCAAAACAGGGTGAAGTGTCAGCACTCCAGAAAGCTGTCAAATCCTTACCCAGCTACAGCTGCATCCAAGAACCTTGTCCAAAAATTAAGAACTAACTGCACGCATGAATTCTCACTTGCATGCATGAATACAGGTCAGCCATCAGTATATATGACATAGAGATTTTGGGAAAGCAAAAGTTATGTACGAATGATTGAATCTCTCTCTGGCAAGAAAAACCTTCTTTCCTTCCAATGGGTGAATGAATTTCCAATGTTGTGGGCAAGGAGATATCTCTAATTTGCCATGCTCAAGAGTCATTTGCATTTCTGAAGACCTGACAAATCCCCCTGAATGAGGAGAGTTTTGAATTTGAATCCCAAGGATAGTCCAAGGTTAGGTCTGTAAGGGAGTATATCTCCAAATCAGGATCCTCTTCCATGAGAGAAATCATACACGCTTTGCATGAGATGGAGGGAGCAGAGATGTGGACAATTGTCACCTGGGGCATCTGTTTCTGAATCAAATGTCAGAAATGTACAGAAGTAAATACCCCTTTTTCCTGTAATGTTTATCTACTGTTAAGGAAGGTTTGGGGATATCTGGTGAATAAAAGAACTCCATTCTTACAGGAGAGATCTATAACTGCAAGAAGGAGTCATTCTCCCATTATCCAGCGCCTCAAGACGTGTTTCAAGGGTACACAGAAAACAGTAGTCTTGTTCCTCCACAGAGTTTCCACGAGTTAAGAGCATGGCATGTCATTGTGAAGCAAACATCTCCAGTGGCTCCCTGTCACACCGCAGGGCAGTAGAGAAAGTATCTTTGAGGACCTCCTGTGAGTTTGTAACAGGAGTCAAAGTGCCATCTTGACCCCTGGATATGATCTGAAATTGCAACAAAAACCAGAAATGCTGTAGTCCTACGAGCCATCCATCAGACAACAACAAATTGACAAAATCAGTACATTTTTTAGATTTAACATAATCCCTATATTAACATATATTTAACATTATTTAACACAATCCTCATATTAACATATAAGGATTTAACATTCCTACAAACAGCTGACCCTTCCAGGTGGAACAGGAGCCACATGAAACAAAAGAAGACTTGTGTAAATTCTCTTACTTGGGAGGGGGGGAAAAAATCAAACATTTTTGGGTGGTCATTTGTTAATTAGCTATATTAATTACACTTCCACTAAGCAAAAACAGATCATTCAGGATTTAGGCTGAAATAGAGCGGTGTTCAATAAATGCACTCTCTGACCCCTGCGGCAATCTGATGCATTCCTGGAAGCTGTTTATCCTGTAAAACGCAGGAGTGTAACTTGTTCTCAGGAACAAGCCCAGAAAAGATTAAAGGAGTAATTAGAGACCAAAACTTCATGCTACATACTATAAAAACTTCTTAACAACATTGGCTGTAGTGAAGGTTTATATTATAAATAGACTGAAATGCTAGGTTGGTTTTCCGAGCACTCTGTTTTCAGATATATTGCTGAACTGAGAGTTTTCATTGGATAATTAGTTGTGGTAGAACAAATTTCTGCACCTTAGGTTGATTTAGTCCTTGGAGTCTCTGTCCGAGTTTCTGAAAACACAAAGTATGTGTATAATTGCTCGGCAACCTGACCGGAGAGTTGTAAGGAACTACAAGTTAATACCCGTTAAGTGCATTTGAAAAGCCTTCTGTGTAGGTGAGCTGAGCACAGGGATCAGTACACGGGAGAAAATGGGATATTTGTGCTTCTGCTCACTCGTGCAGGACACACCGCCGCACAAACGGCGTGACCCTGGGAGCCGGGGGAACGCGTTTTCCCTGTTGTTCTGCTGCTAGCTGGTGATTTTGGGGCAAGAAGCGGACCTGCGTTGTGCCAGGACGCCCCAGTGTATGAAATAAAGTCTGTCTTTTGTCACTGTGAGATACTGGGATGGGGAAACACGAAGTGCGGTCTCACAGCCTGCGCTTGCCTACCAGTACCCAGCTCAGTGGAGGGATGACCTGGCTACAGTCTCTGCTAACCAGGGGCTTCCCTCGCTTACCTCTCAGGAAAACAAATAATTTGCAAATTCTGTGACTTTAAAAATGGTATACACAGACATGAACGAGTACTTAAACCCTCCCACCAACCGCACTGCCGTGCTTGTATGGGCACAGGCACGTAACTACGGCATCGTCTGCGCTGGCCTGTGTACACACACACGGATTTCAGAGGAAACACTTGTGATGGGTGAGATTCACCATGGGTGTGAAGCCTGGCATGGTCGGTGCCTTTGTTTGCAATCCCTCAAAGTCAGGATGGGAGAGGGAAAGGGAATCTGTCTTTTATTGCAACGGCACAACTGGGGGCAGTGCCGTAATGTGCAATAAATAATAATAACAGTGCCAAAGTAGAAGTCTTCTACCTAACAGTCTGGTGTGCAAAATACTTAATTTAAGCATTTCTCTTTGCGCACGTGTCTTTGAAAAGCCGTTTTTAACATGCTATCTGGCAGCATTCATTCATCTTCTCTGATTTAATTTTACCATTTCAGGGCTTACAATGCAAAATTTCAAAGCTTTTTTTTTTTTTTTTTTTATGCAGGAGGTCTGACTACAGAAGAATAGTGATCCCTTTTGGCCCTAAAGAGTAGGAAAGAGAATATTCTATATATGTGAGAATATTCTATATATGTAGTGTCTTCTGTGACGCAAAAAGGTGTCTTCCAAGACAAAAAAGATGCAAAGCCCTATCTCTACCACATATAACAGCATACCAAGAAAAAGTAGTGGTTTGTTAATTTGGGGGTAAAAACTATTTTCTAAATAGTTATTAGTAAGGAGACAAACAGTGCTGTCGTACTACGTGCAGTAAAGCCACTGTTAATAATGGGAATGTTCTTGTTACTCAGAAGAATGCTCTTTGCGAACTGCAATGACTGGTGACCACCTTATTCCGATAAATATCAATAAATTATGTAAAAGGCCATTGCTAAATCCCAGTTAGATGAAAAGTATAATCCCAGCACAGAAGCAGCAATAACTAGTGCTCTGGGACCATCAAATTCTGGTAACTGTTGTTATTGCGGAGGTTTTGCGCCTTTCCAGATGACTCATTTTCGTAATTTATGTAATTTTATTTTAGAAGGTTGAAAAATAGCTGGAAAGTCATCCTTGAACAAGGAGAACATGTCTGAAATGGCCAAGGTGAGAGGAAGAAGCAGGGCCAATTTAAAAGGTCACCCAGGAGTTCATGTACTCATTTTCATATCAGCCCTGTGGAGCGTTGCGGGAGGCGTGTGAATGCGGGAGGGCGAGATAGCCCCCAGCGAGCACCCCAGCGTGCCTCTTGTTCTCTCAGACTCGGTGCAGAAAACTTGCCTGTACAACTATTTCTTTTGGCTTGAGGCTCTGCAGCTCTGAAACTTCTTATGAAGAGAAAAAAGAAAAAAAAAAAAAGAAAAAAAGAAAAAGAAGAGAAAGAAAGTATCCCTAAAGGCCTGGTTCCATGATTTGAAAGCCAATTTTTAACAGCACACATAACTTTCAAGATTAGATGCCCCGAAGCAAAGTAGAGTTCAAAAAGTTTATTTTTTGCTCCACAGGAACTGTTTGGAAGTTCCATGAAATCGTGTGCAGCGAGTCCTGGTGAGGAGTGGGTGAGGCAAGCCCTAAAATACTGAAGTGCAACGGGGGGAATTAAAAAAAAAGGTACAGTGTCGGGCAGCTGCCTCGGAGGAGAAGCACGTTTCGGGTCTGAAAGGTTCCAGTGTTTGCCCCATCGTTTTAATCGCGGACAGGCTTCAAACAACAGACCCCTTGCAGTGATATTGTGCCCCGTTCAGATCTGTTTTACAGCTGTTTGGGCCAGCGCAAGTCAATTCACTTAATGAAGCTCCTCCTGATTTACATCATGATAAGTACAGTTGGAAGGAGCCAGGGAGATTAATTCTGGCAAAAACAGTTTCACACGATATTCCATTAAGCTACCCTCACACAAAGATGCTGTCCCTTTCTTTTCTCCTTTAATTTCTATTATGTTCAGTTCTGAATTACGAGGCTGGAAGTTGGTTCATTCCTGTCTTCGCACTTAAGATAAATAACATAACAGATGTGTCGCTACGAAGCCCTACATGGATAGCTATTTTTCTCCCACTGAATTGCAACTTGGAAACAATGTTAGATGACAGTTGTGGACGTTGAAAATTGCTTGAAATGCGAGGAGAATATTAAACTCTGAACTCGGTCCAGCCTTTAATAATGTGCCAGTCTTTGTCATCAGTTACTTAACAATAGATATGCATTCTACTAGAGAAGAATACCCCATGGTATTACCTCAATATACACGTATTGCAAATTATCATATGGCACTATAGAACAATTGCACACGGGTGCAACATGGCCCCTGGTGATCTTTTGGGTTTTGCCTACTGGATCCTTCCATGTCTAATAGAACACAATTTGGTGGCATCCGGTAGGGAAGAGGAGTTGCAAGGCACCCTCCACTTTACAGGTGATTGTTATTGCTACTCATGCAGTCCTATTGTGTTTGGGGTTTTGTGTTTGGGCTTTTTTGTAGTTTTGTGGTGTGTTTTATTTTTTTTTTTTTTTAATATGTCTGTATTATGGAAAGGCTGGACATCATTGTTCCTTTGTGCTCGATGCCAAAATTTTTCCAGAGCTATTGTGGCTCTCAATGGGGTTTCTCCTTGCATGTAAATATACGGGCAACGGGTCATTAGAGATAGGAAGAACACAAAGAAATTGCAAGAAGTGCTGGTATCACGGAATTAAAGCTGGTTTTTGGTAAGCATCACAAATGGAAATAGGAATTCTCCATATACGTCTGAAAAAGACAAACGAAAGAGGTGATATAAAGATTCAAGAGGGGTAGGAATGCTTAAAGGCACCTAGAGAGGAAGTAATGTATCTGCTAAAAAGAATTATTTTAATAGTATTTCAAAAAATATCTACTTCCATCAGAGAATTTCACCATTTAACCAGATGCAGAAAGTCTCTGTTGACAAGTACACGTCTCATAATTCCTCGGGTCCTCAGCAAACTGGGTTAAACTGCTTTTCTGTGACACACCACCCCCATACAGAGGAGAATTTGTCTAGGTAAAAAAAAAAAAAAATTACAAACACTTTATTTTGTACAAACCATTTTGGAAGATTTTGGAAGCTGTTCTGCACCAGAAGCCTTATTGTTGCCTTCAGTGGGAGCGGAGGTACGCGTGTGCTGAAAGCAATACAAAACTGTCTACGTGTTTTACAGCCAGCACATTACCTTACTCACACTGCAGGTTTCTTAAAATATGGAAACAACGACATTCTAACGTTGAACTTATATTTTATAATTTATGCTGCTTGATTACTTCTGGCACCTCATTCAGTGTCAACAATGAGAAGGAAGCCAGTCAATTCTGTGGTTGTTTCTATTGATTGCCATTATTTATTCATTAGCTCGTTTATTTGTGTCATGCCAGCAGTATGCATGATGCTATACAGACAGATAAGAAAGCGTTGACAATCAACATGCAAATGCAGAAAGGAAGTTGAAATTCAACATGAGTGACCTGACTAAGGGCAGTCTTGCTAACTGCAGCATTTTTAAGAATTCTGGGGTTTGGCAATTTTTTTTCCATCCTTTTTCTGACTGACGTCAGCGAGACTCAGCTGGAGCTTCTGCACTGATACCACTATGACTCAATAACCATCTATGGGAAACTGGGGAGACGTATGGTTTAATAGGGGTATTATGAAAAAATGTTTGATGTGCTGGAAAGGGCAAGCACATACAGAATCTTCTCAGTCCCTCGAGGACTGGTAAAACAAGCAAGATGTACAATGAATGTAAAATTTTATAGAACTATAATAAATATTTAATATTTAGACACAGGGAGTACCTTAAAGTCCTGCCTGTGAGTCACTGCTGTCATAGTTAGATCTTTGGGAATAATTGCTTATTGTTTGCTTCAACGACAACACAAAATATGATTAAGTAAAATGTCATGACATTGCTTCTAATCACTCTAGAAATATGACCTTTTTTTCTTTTTTTTTAAATTGATCATTTTTAACATATATTTGACATTTGAAAAGGAGCACTAAAATCACCAGAGGAGTGGGTTCACAAACCTGGCCTTGTGCAACCTTCCCAGATTCCACAGTCCATTGTTTAAGACATAATTTTCTAAAGGTGTCAGAGACTTAAATTCAAGTAAATACTTTCAACCGAAGAAAGAGGAAATTTAAACTCCAATCTCCTTCTTCCCAGATGACTACCCTCCTCATTTGGGCTGAGATAGAAAAGTAAAAATTTCTTTGACACTTCTTTCTTAGACGTTGTTGATGGCATCTAAATTCCTTTGTGGGTCTATCACCCCAAATTTAAAATATTTGTATTTAATAGTGTGTATTTTGGGCATTTCCAGTTGTCCTTCAACACTGCTTCCCAACTGACTCATTAAGTATAACACAAATATGTGAAAACTTTAAGCTGAAATGGTGCCTTCAGGAAATAAATGCTTTCCTGAAGAGAAGCTATTCACCACGCTGTACTCTAGGCTCAGTCCTGCAATGATTTATGTCTACACTTAATTTTGCACCAGGGGTAGCTATGCTGAAGACAGTGGGACTGCTCAGAGTTCAGAAAGTTAAGCACATACAGAAGATTTTGTGAAATTGAGCTGATGAGGAAGGATTCTGCCATAAAAGGCGATACGAAGAGAGGAGCAGTATGAGAAGGAACCTGTCAATTATATACAGTCGTATGGCATCCTTTAGTCTAGCCATTAAAGCGTGGCTATTTCTTGTGTTGTTTATGAGAGCCATAGCAGAAGTAGTCCTTAAAGGATCTGAAGTCCTTGAGGCATAGTTGAGAGATCCCACACGGCTGGAGGGGTTGAGCAGCTGGTTTCTGGGAACTCTCGCTTGAGCTTAGTACTCCAAAAAGGACAGGTGGCTTCACCTCCATTAACTTCACAAATTTGCTAAGATTTCTAGACGACTTCCAAAGGGCATCCATGAGAAAATATATGTGGTTACATTGGTACTAGGAATACATGAAATAAATAGAAATGAAACTATTTCTATTGCTTCTTAATCCTGCAGATTACTTTTGTGATACTTTTGACTGAAGAGCACAGGACCTAAGTCTGGAAGCAAGCTCCTAGCCTAGGAAAAAAAATACTTTCTGTTGCCTTCAGTCATGACCATCCACAAACTCCTTCTCTACGTATTAAAAGAAGACCTGAAAGAATCTGAACAATATTTGATATTTGCTCTTTTCCATTCCTGAACTTCCAAATCAAAGGCATATGACTGTTTCTCACTTAAAAAAAAAAGTAGTAGTACTTCCATACTTCACCCCATTGTGATTTTGGTCCTTAGAGAAAAGGACCATTCAGTGGTCCAGAAAAGGGTCATCCTGAGGTTAGGAAATGGTTATGGATCTAAGGTGGCTACAGTTCAACTGCTTCCCCACCACACATTTCCTCTATGACCGCACGAATCACCTGGACCGAACTCATCAACCTTCTAAGATTTCCCTTAAAATCTAAGGGAATTAACTATCAAAACAGTCTTGAGGATCTGGGCTTCGACCTGTTTGAGGTTTTGTTTCCTACAGATAAAAATAGGGAGAATAATTCTTCAATATTCTTTAGAGGTGCTGTCAGATTAGAAAAGGGTATGCTTAATGACTGCCATAAGCTTAGGGCAGAAAATAGTAATAGCAATGGTAAAAATCCTAAATCTCCTTATGTATCTAAAGAGATGAAACTTGAATTTGGGCATTGGAATGTGGCTGGGACAAACTGGCTGCACTTAACTACATAAAAATCTTCTTTAAAACTAGCTGACAAGATATTATTTGGCCACTTGCTTATTAAAAATATGCTTAACAGTATGGTTAAATTGCTACCTAGTGTTCCTTTCCTAATGTATTGTATCAAGTGAAGGGCAAAGATGGAAATCCATAATATGAAATCAATTCTGTTCAAAGCCAGTAAGCCCAAACAGCATTAGGAGATTTGAATTATTTCCCCTTGCCCCCCACCATCTTATTTTTATTAAATAGAAATTAAACTGAGGCTTTATAGAATATTTTGGGAATAAAAATGATCTGATCATTCTTCTTAGGAAACAGTAACACCTAGAAATTTGATTTCTGGCTGAATCTTGTGTTTGGCAGGGATGTTGTTTGTCAGGGAGCACTGCTTGCAGACTGATTCATTATAAGCTTTGATTTCACAGGTAAGAAATTAAATCAATATGTTTCCCACAAAAGCAACTTTCTGTGCTTTGGGGATGAACCAGCTGATGGGAGGGGGATGTCAGGGAAGGAAGATGAAGGGAAGTAACCATTGCAAACAGATGTGTGTTTGCAGAGAACAGCTTTGATTTCTAACTGGTGGTTGTGTGGTTTATCTCAAAGCACTTATGCAGTGCTTTGTATAAGCACAGTACCATTCGAGTTTCTAAACCCCGCCCGCCAAGAAACAAAAACCAGAGTACAGAGGTGATGCAAGACTTGATTTTCTAAAATATATCTATGTCAAATCCAGAGAAACTGTCGTACCTCAGTAATGTTACCCTATATATAACTGTATAACTCAAGGGAAGGGTTTAGTGACTGTGGACTGATGGTGAAGTATCCTCAAAGTAGTCAGCTTTGGATGCAGGGCAGTGGTAATATAATCTCTACAAAACCTCAGAAGAAGTTCTCCTCTTCCAGTTCTAACACATAGCATTTTTATTGACCTTTTGATTTCAATTATTGCATGCACTGCTATTAACTTCTAGTTAGTGGCCGCAGTCCACCTAATGTATGGCTGCATTGCAGGAGTAGAGAGCGCTTTCTACTAGTTCTCTCTTCCGCGGATGTGCCTATAAATATGCAGATGCTTTTAAAAAAAGTTTCAGTTTTCCCTGTATTTGTTGCAAGGCAACATAAAACGTGGGAAGACAAAACCCATGAAAAAGCACAAAAAGAAGGCTTCAGGCATCTCTGAAAGTCAGCCTCACCTTCCCAAGAGGATCAGTAGGTGTGGTGAGATGATGTGCTATTTATGGGCAAGGAGAGATCAGTATGGGACTTGCAGAAATGACTAGCGATTCGTATTGCTGAAAAAATCTCTGGAACTTTGGAGCATGCTTCTGACAGTGAAATCCCACAAGCCCTTAAGTCCATTATGAAACTCGTGGCAAAAGTCCTTTAAAATCTCCCCATTTCAGTTCCCATTTAGAAGCTTCAGTTCCCATTTGGGGACTTCTGAAAAACGACAACATGCAAAGATAGCCTTTATGAATTACTGTTACTAATCATTCTTCTCCATCCCATGGCCTTTAAAACCCTTTGGGCATTTATGGGTAGAGAACCATCACTCAGAAGCAACACATGAAGGGAGATACGCAGAAGTTCTCTGCTGGAGAGGCTGTGTAACCATCAAGCTGAGCGTACACCGTATTTCCCTATCCTACATTAAACCAGCCTTAGCAAGCAGACTCCTTTACACCTCTGCCTACACTATAATAAAACCACACACACTAATTGCGTGCTTCATAGTGGCTGTATTACGTGAAATATCAGGTCTTTCGAAGCAAAGCTTTAATCAGCTTGTTCTCCTTAAGCTTCTCATGATTAAGAAATATGTTTGGCATTGTAATACCGGTTGTTTGATACTGTGCTCACTAGCAGCATGAGGATCCTGTGTTAGGTGATGAGCCCGGAAACACATTTAGAGCGGAATAAAAAAATCTGCTATGGGATAGACATCTGATTGGTACCCCCAGTGGAGAAAGAGTTACCTAAAGCTTCTTCTGTAGTCAGTGGAGAAAGAAGTGGGTACATATTAAGTGCTGAATGTCCTTTTATCAGTGCCTATCTCTTGTTATTGAAGAGGTAACAAGCCTTGGTTTTTAGTCCGAAGGTGAGGCAGGATGAATCCTGGGTTTATTGTCAATGGATGGGAGTTACAGAAGCCATCAAACAGAGCGTGGGATAGCTCTTCGGAAAGGTGAAGATAAGTCCTGAAGCTGAATGGTCTGTGCAGGTGTGGATTACCTTGGTGGGAAAGGAAATGTCGGTCTTCTCTCTTCCCCATTAGCTCATGATTTATGCATTCCTACAGCAAAAGTGGAACCCTGTATCCAGATCAGGCACCTATGCTTTAAATGAAAAATTGCATGTTGAAAAGATGCAACTGCAGAAGAAAGTCACACAGTTATTTAAGAGCTGGCAAAAATGCCTCCTAGTCAGACACTTTGGGAATACAATCTGCTTAATTTATCAAAAAAGAGTACTGAGAGTTAATTGAGTACCTTCAGAGAGAGAAAATATCAAAATTTTTAAAAAACAGTGAAAAAGGTTAAGAAGCTGATGCCAGACAAATTCAAATGAGAAATTAGGCACAGAGCTGGTGGTTGGTTTTTTTACTCTCGTTTGCTTGTTTATTTTCTGGTTTTTTTCAGCCAGGAAAGTCAAACTAACAAATGAAGCACTGACTCCACCAGCTCTTAGCCTGTAAATCATAACTGGATGCCTTTCTGGAAGGTGTGTGTTCATCAAAAAATCTTTGCCCAGGGACCAAATAATTCAGCCAAGGGGAAACAAAGTCTAAAAAAAAAGGGAAGAATATTCTGGAGAGATCAGGAAAAAATGCTTCTCAAAGTGGGAGTCAGAAGAGGAGTGGCATTAAATGCAGGAGCAATACTAAGGGGGTGAAGCTGGGGAATCAGGATGGAAAGAAGAGCTGAAGGGAAGTGAAAACCAAGAAAATCATTTTATAAAACATGCTGGAGTCACTGGTTCCTATAGCGGGGTAATTCAAGGCCAGGCATACATTATAGCTGGAGAAAGTAAATAATGGCAATAAAGCCATAATTCCTGCAGTAATTGGAAGTGGTGCACAGGAACTTATTTTCAATTTGGTGACTATGTGAGACTTTCGATAGCTATTAGGAGGATAATTAGGGGTGAAATGAACATTAAATCAATGTTTGCAAGCTAAAGCTCTATACATCTGTGTATGAGCATGTCTATTTTTGCTTTCACTCAAAAACAGGACAAAATTTTCCCCTCAGAACCATATTTTTTTTCCCTGCAAAAGTGCATTTTGTCTCATTTTCTGCACTAAAAACACATTATTTCCCTTTCAAAGCATTTTTCTTATTTCCCTTAATTCCTCATGGCTACGTTTCTGTAGGAAGGGAGCTCTGCTACGTGACAAAAGGAGACTAGGTCACCCTGGGAAGCTGAAATCTTAGGGGTAAATCACTTACTGATGCAAATAAGAAGCCTTCCAGGTCCAGACTGGAGCAGAGAGGGACTTGGGGGCAAGGAACCACACATACGCATAAGTCTGCTTAAAATCAGCCGTGGCTGTACTGCACTTCTGGATAGACTTGTCTTTTACTGGGCAATCGTTTACTAATAATGACCCCCGGGCTCACCGAGTTTTCAATACCGTCTTTCAGAGAGCACCATCATCTGCTGCATACATTTCAATACTTCCTCCTCACAGCATGAATTTAAAAGAAAGTACCTTATTATCACAAGCAGAGAAACCGAGTAAGACAGAGGTGCTTGGCTAAATGGAGCAGCTGCTTTTGGCCGGAGTAGCTGTTTGGTGTAAATAAGCCATGGCAGTTTTTCAGCTGGGTTTGGAGCCGATGCAATAAGGCAAGAGAAGAACAAAACTAACGGGGTAATTAAGGGGGGAAAAAAAAAAAAATCAGGGAGGGGAGCGAGAGTTGTGATCTGTGAAATATCATAAAATAAAACAAAAAGTCCCTCCTGGGTGTTCATTTGAGCAGGGTGGAGTGCATTTCCCCCCGCAATCCGACGGTCTAAAGAAGATGTCTGTGCTGTCAGGGCCTGATGAAGTACTTCCAAGCCACAGGGCAGGGCTTCACGCTGCCTTCACACGGGGAAAGTTTTCTGCGCTTGTCTCTGCAGCAGCACACATTCCCTCCGATGAATTCCAGCTGTGCAGTGCCTTGCTGGCAGAGTCGTTGTGTATTAGTAATGCTACCCGATTTGAGCAAACCGTCTCCCCTTGCACAGCTCGCTCGCTCTCACCGGTGCTTTCTCTCACACATACGTGGACACACAAGCCTTGATTATCTTCCTTTGGTCTTTTTTTTTTTTTTTTTTTTTTTTTTAAACAAAAGGGGCCAGATTTTTCCCTGGCTGCTTGCTTCAAGGGAAGGGTTTAAAACTCAGCTACCTTTCCTAACGTAAAATCCTCGCTAGCTTCACCTGGGAGTAGCGCTAGGCACGGCTTTTCCTGGCAGCTTGGTCACTTACAGGTAGGAGACTGCAAGCACCATCCCAATGGTGTAAATCAGGAGTAACTCCAGCGGCGGGGGCTATTCTGCGCGGAAATCCAGATGAGATGAGAACTGTGCCGAGAGCACACAGCTGCAAAGTTTTAGGATGTTCAACCCTGATCTGTAATGTGCCAACCTGCTTGGCCCAACCAGCAGTTTACACATTGCTGCTGGCACCCTCGAAGGTCTACGCTTTGCATTTCTTCGCCGTCTCATCTTTACCGCTTGCTTCTTGTCACAGACTTATCTTCTGCACTGGTGGCACGTGGTGGGTCGCATCGTGGTCAATTCATTTCCACGGCAGACACTGCAGGTCTGAGACTGCCTTCCTCTGAGAACATTTCAAATACTTGTGGTTTCAGCCATACACACACGTATATATGCACACACACACATATATATAAAAGGAAACTCCTGCAACAGCATCACTAGCACGACTGTCATGACACCGCCCTCCTCTCCCATGTGTTCGCAGCGAGACAGAGCGATTTCAGTGACTCAATTTCCTCCTAAACACTAAGCTGAGCTCCAGGCTCAGCTTCACTACACGGCCATATGTATTATGGCGGTCATGTTGCTTTACATGCATATAGGCATGTATGTATGCATGTTCCATACTAATGATAGCAATAATAGATACTAAATCTTATAGCCGTGTCCCAAAGCACGTTACAACACATTGTAGGAACCTGCATGTTAACTGGTGATATACATTTGAGGCGCCTTGCCGCAAGGTATTCCTCAAGATAGTTTTCCAGACAGTTTTCCCGCTTCCTTCTTTTCTGAGCATTGTTATCAGTCTGCAAGCCAGTACTTGGAGAAGGCGTTCGTTTAAATCAAGGAAAATATGATAATATTCACTAGAAATCTAGTAAAATTCTAAGGCACTAATTTGGCATGTCACAGAATCAGCTCTCAGCAAAGATGAATGGGGTCTAAGGTTTAAAGAAAGTGTCAGACAGTCAGTGCTCACCATTTCATTGAATTTGTTCTCATTCTTTTGCTCTTCTAGCATTCTCAATTCCTTCCACCACTTAAAATGGCCAAAAAGCTGTTAAAACATGTATTTGAAATCAGGTGAGAAATAAGTTTGAAAAATGGAAGAATTCATTGTAGTGTCCTTCTTCCATGTCCTGGCAGTATTTTTCTTTTCCCCAGGCTTGGGAGGCCCACTTTGCTACTAGAAATTTCAGGTGTGACCATGGGCAAATCAGTTTGATGTAGATCCCCAAAGACGTTTAGAAGTCCTCTTACAGTTGACCTTGTTGTTGGTTTCTTTGTGCCTCAGTTTCTTGTGTAAAATGGGGATTGCTGTACTGTCCTTCCTTGCAACTGAACCTTCCAACACTCTTCTTGGGGAATAGCCCGCTGTGTAATACAGTTGTTAGACCGATGTGCACGAGGAGCTCCATAGCACATGGTTTTGGAGAATTTAGTCTATTGGAGATTTATGGGTATTTCCTGTCCTCAGGGTAGCTAAGCTCTCTCACAGACCAGAGTCAGTAGCTCTAAGGCTGGAAGGCAAAGCAACACCCAGATCTATGTGTTGGGTCTTTATGGTATCTGACTTCAGCAAATGCTGTGTTGGAATAAAGACAGACAGAAAAACTGCTTGTACTGCTGAGAGCCGTGTCGCTCCGAGGGCATCCGTGTGTGGTTCACAAACGCCTTAGGCATGTTCTTACTTTTGGAATAGACATGTATCTCATATCAGACTTAAAATCCGCCTCTGAATTTGTATGGTAGCAACAAACTGCTCAGGAAACCAGAAACATCAGATCGTAACCGTTGTGCAATGTACCCGTATCCTGCCTCCTGCAAGCTTCTTCTGAAGACTCCGTTTGGAGTCCATATAGCTTCAGGCCACGCTGAGAAACCTTATCTTACTGCAGGGAATACAATAGAGGTGGTGGTGCTTTTGTGGGGGTTCCTGTGGCTCACATAGCTGTGACTTGCCAGCCATGTGGTTCTGGTTAACATTTAGGAGAGCTCTCCAAAGTGGAAAAATGCTATAAAAACACAGAATATTACTGAAGAGCTGCCCAGCTATTCTATCTTGTCTGTGTGACTGCTCTGGGTGACTGATCTCTCATTGTTTTGGTGTCCATATCCCCCTCGGGGAAGTCAGCTTCCACATTTTATGTCTGATGCTGGATGGGGCACTGCAGCACAGTTACTTGTTGCAGAGGTTTCTCAGGTGCTGTGATTTGAGGTAACTGCCCACCCAGACTGTGAAGTCAAGTACGTTTGCCCTAGATTCTTGTCTTGATTAGTAACCCTCATATCTCCAGGCATTTTAATATTCAGCTGACAATATTTATCCCCCTTGCCTGGTGGGTCTGGTCTATATTAGTAGGTTGATGAGGTCCATTGCTAAAAGGTCCGACGGCGTTTTACCTTTGCAACTGCGGGCATGTAAAGTGCATGGACCTTGCTCATGTTCAGTAACGTGTAAAATTACAGATGTAAAACAACGTGTAAGATGGGATCAATTGCAATTGATGTTGATTTATTTAGCAGCGTGGATGTTTGCAACTTTGTTATTTTCCTTGATCAGAGAGAATTAATCTTCCTCCCCTGCCATACGTAGCAATACAAATTATGTTCATAAACGATTTTGGGCAGAGTGATTAGGAAGAAGTATTTGATCCTTGATCCATCAATAGTTCTTTGGAACACATTATAATGCCGCTCTGCTGTTTAATTCTATAAGCATCCCTGACACTCATTTCTTTATGTGGCTAAGAGAGTCCCTTGTGAATGGTGTCCTTTGGTTTCACGTCTGCGATACAGCTTTTGAGGAAATCAGAGACAGAGATCTCTGTACCTCTGGTAAGAGCCAAAGTACCGTGGTCCAGAAATGCATTTGAGACAAAACAATGGCATATGGAAAAATTGAAAGTCATAAATAAATAAATAAATCGGCAGCTCTGCGGTGGGTGAGAAAAAAGGAAAAATAGGTTTCTGGTGAATAAAATAAGGTTATTGGGTGCCAAAAGAGTGAAGTTGCACTGCCTAAAGATGGCAGGAGTAAAAACATTGATAAAAGTAGTAGCAAAATAAAGTGTTCCAGCTTAGTGACATTGTATTTGTCCAGAAATAATTTAGAAGACCATAAGAAGAGAAAGCACAAAGAGAACTAAAGGTGAAGAGTAAAGATAAGAATGACTCATAAATTGAAAGATATTTTTTTCCCTTCTTCTTCTAAGGAATAATGCATCCAGTAATGTAACAAGTTCTTCTTCAAGGGCACTGAAGGAGCGCTGCACTTTAGATATTGAAAATAGAAAAGCTGAGAAAAATGTGGCCAAAATGCTTGAAGATGGGGGTAATAATATTTTATTTCTTTAGTAATTGCCGTGTATTGAAGCTTGAATTGACTCTGAAGATGTGTTCTTGGAAAGAGGAACAAAAGAATAAATAGAAGTAATCTACAGAAATGGGCTGGAGAGGAGTTTGCTCATAACCGTAGGAAAAGGAAATTGGAAATAGGAGTAATGTAGGAACACATCTTTCACCTTCATTCTCTTTAACCAGGTTCTGGGCACTTCCACCTCTCTTAAAGATATGGCACCATTGTAAAAAGCAATATAAATGTCGTTGAACCAGTCATGAACTGCTAGTCAAAACGTGTTTATAGAGAGTAAATTTATTATTTTTATATTCACTATAAGTGTACATCCTGGACAGATCTTCGCAAGAGGACAAAAGATAAAAGATAAAATTGGCACTTTGTTGATCTTGAGTATAAATTGTTTCAAACTTTGCAAAAGGCTTAGGTTCAGAATTATTTCTGCAGAACATTGAATGAGAACCAGTGCTCTTGTACTCAAGGCTTGGGTTGAGTCCATCTTCCAGGATTTAGTCCAACCCTTCCATGTGTATCTGTGTTGGCTTGTCCAGAGTCTTCTTCACCTTTCATGTTTTGGCTTCTGTCATGTCAAACAAATTGTTCATCTCACCCCACAGGGCTCTGGCATCTTAGGGCTCGCCTCTTCACCATGTTACAAACAACAAACCCTCTGTAAGCTCACTACGGTTCATAATATCAGGGAGTATAATTTCATCAATAAGGTAATGTAATTCATCCCTTGTCACAAATCGGACCTGTATTCTCCTGCTTTTTAATTTGTAAACTCCGTAGATAAAATTCAGAAAAGTCCAATGTGCTAGGTAGTAAACAGGAGGGACAGCTTTTCAAAGGCACAAGGATCCATGTCTCCTCATAAGAAAGTGGGAGCAAAACATTTTCAAGTCCAGGGAGTATGATACCTGCGATGGCTCCACAGATACTGTCTCAGGATCACAAACAGAAAGTAAGAGAACTGTATCACTCTCCATGTTTTTCCATTATCTGATGTACCCTAGCTCCCCAAAGCTCACAGAGACTTGACTTACTCCAGTTTGTCTCCTTGAAATGCTCCTTTTCCTTCCAGAATTAGTTGTATAGAAATAGTAAGCATACTTTTTTTTAATTAGCCACAGAGACTTGAGCATATTGGTTTGATCACAAAATACTGGCATAGGGCCATATCCTCCCCTTCCTCAAGAACTTAACTAATAATGTGCAAATTGGCCCCTGACAACCATTTCCTATTGAATATGTGAGGTGTGATCATGATGGCATCAGGTTTTGTGTTTCTTCACCTCCCAAAAATATAATCTTCATCATTTTTTTGTTCCCTAGTACAGTGGTCATACTAACAGTAATAGTGAAATGTAAGTTCTTGGACTGTTCTTTGAGAGAAACTTAGAAAACTTCATTGAGAAGTGTTGGCAAAGCAGTTGAAATAATTGGACATGTAAGTTCAATACCCTGCTCTGTTACAGATAGACTTTATGGTTTAGGGTTTTTTGAATAATAATCATGAGGTCCTGAAACACTGTGCAATTTGGGGACCATTGCCTGAGAAATCAGCACAGGCTGAGGGATGAAGGGATCAGAAGCAGCCCTGCCGAGAGGGACTTGGGGGTCCTGGGGGATGAAAAGCTGGACACGAGCCGGCAATGTGCGCTCCCAGCCCAGAAGCCAACCGTGTCCTGGGCTGCCCCCAAAGCTGTGTGGCCAGCAGGGCGAGGGGGGGGATTCTGCCCCTCTGCCCCGCTCTGGGGAGACCCCCCTGCAGGGCTGCGTCCAGCTCTGGAGCCCTCGGCACGGGAGAGACATGGACCTGCTGGAGCGGGGCCAGAGGAGGCCCCAGCAACGCTCCGAGGGCTGGAACCCCTCTGCTGGGAGGACAGGCTGGGAGAGCTGGGGGGGCTCAGCCCGGAGCAGAGAAGGCTCTGGGGAGACCTTCCTGCAGCTGCCAGGGCTGAGAGGGGCTGAGGAGAAAGATAGGGACAGGCTTTTTAGCAGGGCCTGTAGCGACAGGATAAGGGGTAACGGCTTTAAATTAAAAGAGGGCAGATTTAGACTAGATCTAAGGAACACATTTTTGTTCCTTAGATGTGAGGGTGGTGAACCCCTGCCCCAGGTTGCCCAGAGAGGTGGTCGATGCCCCATCCCTGGGAACATCCCAGGTCAGGCTGGACGGGGCTCTGAGCAACCTGCTCTGGTTGCAGATGTCCCTGCTCACTGCGGAGGGGGTTGCACTAGATGGTCTTGAAGGGTCCCTTCCAATCCAAACTATTCTATGTTTCCATGAAATCTATGTTTTCCTTGTGAGTAAAGAAGTATATGTCCATTTACAATCTAATTGTTCAAGTTTGATGAAGGTGCAATAGAGTTTAGCAGCTAGAGCTGCAAACCAAGAGGCAAAGGGAAGAAACCTGTTCTCCACCTTGCTGATGAAATAGATTAACAGACGAATGTCATCTATTTTGAAAAATATTTTTCATAATCAGCTGACTTCTAAAATGTAAGTTTGAGATATGTGCCAAAAAAGAGGTGTGAAAGAAGTGATAGGACATCTGGAAAAAAACCCCAACAACATAGAGCGGAGAGGTTAACTTATGTCGAGAAGTATAAAAATGCAGTTATAAAATGTATTAGGGACAAAACCCTCATTCTTTGCTGTTCATTACTAAATGTACATACAGTGATGCCGGGAAGTGTTTTCTAGGATATGTTAAAAAAGTTTTAAGTACAAAAATACCTACTAAAACGTATAGTTCTGTCCTATGAGTGATGTGAAGCGGAAGAGGTAGCCTCCTAGGTAAAGCAGTGAATAGAATAGAGTGATAGCCATCTGTTTTAGGGGAAAACATGAGTCACCATTAAATAATCAGACACATATCTGATGTCTGGAGATCTAAAAAGAACTATCTGATTGTCCTCCAAACCAGATTTTAACAAGTTTTTGGAAAGTTGAGGAAATTTCCTGAAGATTGAATGACTGCCAGTAAAATCCCAGCATTTGAACAGAGCAGAAGAGATGACTCAGTAAACTGGTTAATCAAATGTCAGTCTGGCCAAACTAATGGAACAGTTAATTCAGGACTCTGACAACAAAGAATTAGAGGCTAAAAATATAATTAATGCTAGTCAACATGTTTGCATGGAAAGTAGGTCGTTCGTGTCAGACGAATGTGGTTTGGGGTTTTTTTGACAACTTTACAGGTCTGGTAGATAAAGACAATGCTGTTGACATAATATACTTGGATTTCTACAATAAATTTGATTTAGTACCACATGACACTTAGATTAAAAAACGTACATTATATGGAATTAACAGGGCACACATTAGATGGATTAAAACTCCCTGTCTGACAGGTCTTGAAATGGAGTTTTTAATGGGGAGAAATCAATGAGTTGAGTTGCTGCTAATGCAGTCTCCAAGGGATTAGGTTCTTAATCCAGCTCTCTTCAGCATTTTTAGCAATGAGATAAATCTTTGCCAGTAAGATTTGAAGATGCCACAATGGTTTTTAGATGACCAGTAATGAGTGCAGTGACATTGTGTTTGGAATTGCCTGACCAAAGGCTCAACATTTAATAGAATAAGTTCATAAACCAAACGAAATATGCAACACCCATCAATAGAGGATGATCAAACTTACAACATAGAAGACACTTGTGAAAAATAAAAGCAACTGAAAATTAATCTCAAAAGTAGGAAATGCAAGGCAATGACTATGTCAGCGTGGGATTTTGGTGTGATATTCGAACAAATATGGTCTCAGAAAATATCAAAAGAGAAATATCGGGGAAAATGTGTAATATTGTCACTGTATTATAATTATAGGAAAAACAAATGTTTTTTGAATTTAAAAAAAAAAAAAGACACTTGGAAACAAAAATGGCAATCTTTTCTACAGAAAATGTCAACGCAAAATATTAGATATTTCCAAATGTTCTTTCAGCTCTTTTGGCCACAAAGATTTATATTGATTTTGACCACACTTCATGAATAACTCCTATCCCTCTGGAACTGCATTTTGTTGTTGTTATTTTTTTCCTAACGAATGTACTCATTAAAATAACCAGTCATTCATCTCTGTTCATTACTAAGCATTGATAGAAAGGCTATTAAATTTCTTGTGGTTGCTTGGAATAAAATGGAATAAGAAAAAAAAGGGTTTCTGCAGATGGAAGGCAAGTATTATCAATTTGTATTTGGAAAATAATAAAGGCTCCATGTGATTTGAGAACTGTGTATGGCTGCTGACATATGGAAAACTTGCATAGCAGGGGACTGGGCAGAAATGGGTACTTTAATTTTCCAGACACAAGTATAAGAAAGTCCAAGAGCTAAAACTATGAGAAATTCAAGCTTGAAATTGCATCCAATTTTCTGCTAGTGGCAGTTGCAGTATATTGGAACTGCTCCTCAGCCAATATGGCGGATTCCCTGTTATTGGGAATGTTTAAGGCGAGGATAGGTACCTTTCTAAAAAATCTGTGATTTAATCCACCTTCGGGAAAAAAAAATAATTAGACAACAGACTGTGTATACAATAGATCATCATTGCCTGCCTTTTCATCCACAGAAGCTAGAAAATCAAATCAAACCAAACTAAACCGTTCTCATCACTTAAAAAAAAAAAAAAGTAAGGAAAGAAAAAACCTCTTGGAGTTTATGGACCTTTTAAAAAAAGGTTTGAATTTCGTCTTTCATAATTATACTTCAAAGTCATGCTCAGATAATTCAGAATGCTTCAGATTTCTTCTTAAAGACGAAATAGAGTAATTCCTGACTGAACCTCTGAAACTCCCTCTAGAGCATCAGTGATGTGAAATTACTATTTCTCTCCCAGCGGCTGGAGTAACCCCCCTCTTTCCGCCTGTCAGACCCCTGCGAATGCTGCTCTGCCACCACACGGTCCCCTCCAACCTCAGAGCACTCCGCCGTATTTATTTTATCTCTCACTTCTGGGCACTGTCTGTGTTTAATTCCAAGTCATTTTTCTAAATGTATCCATGAGCACAAGCACTATGCATCCAATTTGGTCATCTTATTACGTATGCCCAATGCATTTGTATACATTCCTTTTAATTTGGATCCCAGCACGCGGCTCATTACTTCACTCTCCCTGAGCCTGACACGTTAACTTATTTTCTTGCTCCGTAAGTCAGCATGTTATCTTGACAGAAAGTGATCTACTGAAACATGGCATATTATTTTTTTTTTCTCTTGGCTTTTAACTACGAGACATTGCAATGTAGAAGGATTTGGATATGTTGCAATACCCTGTTCCAATATTCTTTCAAACCTAAGTGTTACCGTTACTTTCTGAAAGTATGTCATGAATACTTGGCAGGTCCTTTTTTCTCCTTTTCCCTGTTGTATACATGGTGAGTTGTGGATTCAGAGGATGACATTCCTGAGAGATAAAACTCCCATCAGAGTCCATGCCTTGTATTAATACATAGTGACGTTTTGATATAACTGTTAGGAGAAAAAGTCTGCGTGAAAGAATTTTTAACTGTAAACTACAGACAAAATTAGAATGACAGTTACCCAAAGAAAACATAATTAGGTATAGATCTAAATGCCTACGTACTCCCATGATGGCTTAGTAAATCAGAGAATCAAGATACTTTTCTGCCCTATCCCTGTTTTCATACTGTCATATATAACAGTGCATTCTGGTGAAAATCAAGACAATATTTCAAAAATTATTTAAATTAGCCATTTCCAATTCTTCCTTTCTGATAGTATTTTATACTGTTCTTTGGCTGTTAACAGCTTAGCTGGTCCACTTGCAAAACAAAATATAAACCAACAAGACTGAGGCAAGTTGTCATTTGTGAAAGGTTCCTGAAATGTCTATGGAAAAGAGCAAATCTCCTGAAAGTTCTTGAGGGAGTTTGAATTTTAAGAGCAGGCGGACTTAATGGCTTTTTTTTCTTCTTTTTCTTCCCAGACGCGGGAGAGTCCTTTTTATAACAGTTGAGGCTATTTCACATCTGCAGTGCCAATGCTGTCCTCTTCCAGTGGTGCTTCCATCTCCGGCAGGACTCTGCTCTAAGGCACGATTTTACTGCCGTGACACTGGTAGCTGTGGTGGCTTCCACTGCAGGTTACATTAGTTCCTAAAAACTGAACTCACCACACAGTTCACGAGAAAAGGCCCACGGTGCCTGACTGAATCTCTCTTTCCAAGTGAAGAAACTTCATATCCCTGCTGAGCATCGGAGACGAGCCCTGCCCTTCTCCCCCGGTCATAGTGCTCCCAGTACGCTTTGGCTGCGGGCTACATTTTACAGGGGTGGAGGAGATGCCCGTTGTTGGAGGCAGTGATAATGGAAACTTCAGCTGATAACTAAGTTCCTTCATCGTTTCCTCGATTCTTTCCGTTCCCAGTGCAGTGTGTGATCTGGGCCGGGCACAGCCCAAGTTGCTGTTATCTCACTTTAGCCACTTTTTAAAGTCTTGTTCAGTTTAACTAATAACTACCTGTGCAACAGCCTCACTCTTCCCTTTTATTTTGTGACCATCAGATGGGTCTTCTCCAGCTTTATATCAGCCTTCTGATCTCAAAAATTCACTTTGCTTTGTGTCCTGAGCTGGATCAGTGCAGTCCATAGGAAAGTAAGACAAGCATGAGCAAGAGCTCAACACAAGGCTCTGCTCTGACTACTGAAGTTAGCCAAAATTCTTCCTTTCAAAGCAAGAGCTGATTCAAAAGAAAGAAAAAGAAATTTTCCCATTAATTACCCCAGAGACCAGAGTCTGTATCAGACAGGCAAGAACATTTCCCACTGAAATCAATAAGTGTTTTTGAGAGGTGAGGAAAACATACCTGGTAGCCAGGCTAACCTGAATGTGATTGCTAGGATATGTGTGTACCTTTGTGTTTATACTCTTCTGTGGTTTTTTGGTTTCTTCTTGTTCTTTCCCCAGCGAGGACAAGGATCATCACATGGTACCATGTGTGCTCTGTTACATAATGATGATTCACCCCCAAGAGATAGCATAGGATTGGAAATGATGAAAAGGGTATGCCAAGCTAACAAACACTGTGCATGCATTATAATGTGTCTCTGAGTTTCCAAATAGATACCTGGGGAAAAAAAAAAAAAAAAAAAAGATAGATGCGTGTTGATTTATTGAACACGTTGTCCAGCCTATATGTAAAATCTTTTTGACAGCAGAGTACATCATGGCATCCTGCAGCTATCCCTTGGCTTACTCATCACCTACTGGAAAATGCACTGTCCTTGTTCATTACTGCCTCCTCTTTCCAGAGATATACATTTGCAAGTTGTCTTCCTTTTGTAAAAAAAAATATCAGGCATAAAATCCTTAGTCCCTTGAGTATAACTTAACATAGTCTTCCTTTGCACGTGCTCTGAGCTGTTTTCTGTCCTCTATGCATCGTAGCAGCTCTGTACAAGCATTCAAGACTTGAAATCAGGAATGTATCTTTTTCTGATAATGTTTTTTTTTGCTGGCTAAATAAGGATGCTGCAGGCTGTAAACACAATATAGTCCAAAAATGTTACCTGCTGCTTAAAGGGCATCCTTATGGCAAAACAGGCTGTCCCTGGCCAAACTCACCTGATTTGCTTCACCTGACGAAGAGAAAGCTAACAGCAATTAAGCAATCAGGCCTTAGCATCAGAGGGGTATCTCCAGATCTGCTGAGAGCTTTGCTAAATGTGATTTCATTCAAAACAAGATTAGAAAAAAGAATTAAAGTGGCTTTCAGCCAGATGGAAACGTATTTTGGAAATGTCTGTTTACAACAATATTTTGCCAGTTTTCATCAGCTTTCGTCATCTGTTTCGTTTACTTGTTGTCTGAAAACCTTTGAAAGAAAGTGTTTCCACAAATGTGAAAACTTTCTATCTCTAGTTTTCCTTGTCTTTCAAAAGTAAAAAAACAAAAACCAAACAAACAGAGTTATTCCCCCTGTGATTTAGACAGCGTCCTGGTCCTTAAATCACTTCCATTGAACCCGGCTCTCTATGGACTCAGAGAACAAGTTCATTCCTATCACAAGGAACTAAAGAGGTGGGGATTATTGGAGAAAAAGACAAAAAAGAGAGAAAAGGGACTGTAATACTTCATAAAGCAAGCAGAAAATCGATCTGTTTGCCCACCGCTACCTCCCACATCCTCAGCCAGCCACTTCCCAGGCCTCAGGGGCTCCTGTACGATATAAGTGGCCTTACTAGCACATATGTGCACAAATCTAACAACTCATCAAAACTCTGTTCATCTCCTCCAACCCCAGGCAGATGCATGGGCATAGCTGGAAGCTGTAGGTAGCATAACAAGAGTATATATTGCAAATAGGAGCTGCAGTCACAGCACAGCAGCAGTTTATCTGCACGATAGCACAGAGTTCCTCATGAAGATCTTCTCCTGAAGCACAGGATGTTTTCCACATACCATGGATCATGCCCAGAGCGATGTTCTCAACATGGTCTAGTGATGGTTGCAAAAACACTCATGTAAACAGTTGCGTTATAGATGTGGACCAATTTCCCCTGAAAGGAGCAAGAACTCAACACCCAGACCACAGCAGACACATCACTTCACTGCTTCACCACTGTTGAAGAGATGCCTGATGCTTTACCAAGCGAACCCCTCTTTCTTCCAGGGGAGGGGAAAGCAACAGGTCAGTCTTGTGAGTTCAAAGCAAAGATTCTTGTTGAACAGGCTCAGTCTTTACTTCCCTTCTCAGTTGCAACATAAGGATTTAGGGCAACACAGGTACAGCGATGACCGTATAGAGTTTCAACTCATCTTGCATTTTCTGCAATGCGAAACGTACATTCCTGCCAGAAAGCATCTTACTTTTTTGTATTATTGATAGTGAAACTGGTTATCTAATGGGGATTTTGTATCTAGTCTTTGTGTGCAGAACTGTGTTAAACCTACATAGTCCATACTGTCTGTGTCGAGAGGCAGAGCAGTTGGTGGCTGGTCACACGCGGTGTTCCCCAGGACTTAGTACTGGGGACAGTTCTGTTTAATATCTTTATCAATGATCTGGACAAGGGGATCAAGTGTCCTCTCAGTAAGTTTGCAGATGACACCAAACTGGGTGGGAGTGCTGGTCTGCTTGAGAGTAGGAAGCCTCTACAGAGGGATCTGGACAGGCTGGATCGATGGGCAGAGGCCAACTGTGTGAGGTTTAATAAGGCCAAACGCCAGGTCCTGCACTTGGGTCACAACAACCCCATGCAATGCTACAGGCTTGGGGAGGAGTGGCTGGAGAGCTGCCCGGTAGAAAAGGACCTGGGGGTGTTGGTCAACAGCCAGCTAAACATGAGCCAGCAGTGTGCCCAGGTGGCCAAGAATGCCAACAGCATCCTGGCCTGTGTCAGAAATAGTGTGGCCAGCAGGACCACAGTGGAGTGATTGTGCCCCTGTACTCGGCCCTGGTGAGGCTGCACCTCAAATACTGTGTTTAGGTTTGGGCCCCTCACCACAGGACAGACATTGAGGTGCTGGAGTGTGTCCAGAGAAGGACAATGAAGCTGGTGAAGTGTCTAGAGCACAAGCCTGATGAGGAGCAGCTGAGGGAACTGGGGTTGTTCAGTCTGGAGAAGAGGAGGCTGAGGGGAGCCCTCATCGCTCTCTACAACTACCTGAAAGGAGGGTGTAGTGGGTGTCAGTAACAAGTGACAGGATAAGAGGACACAGCCTCAAGTTGCATCAGGGGAAGTTTGGATTGGATATTAGGAAAAATGTCTTCGCCAAAAGTGTTGTCAAACATTGGAACAGGCTGCCCAGGGAAGCGGTTGAGTCACCATCACTGGAGATATTTAAAAGACGTGTAGATGTGGTGCTTAGGGACAATATTTAGTGATGGACTTGGCAGTGCTAGATTAACAGTAGGACTTGATCATCTTAAGGGTCTTTTCCAACCTAAATAACTCTATGATTCTATGATTTGTTGTTTTGTGGCTGCAATATCTACCACCCCAAAATATGAAGCCTTTACTTTGATAAAAAAATTGTCTTTGTAACAGCTTTGAAATTCTGTCAGCTGCTGAGTCCTCAAGTCCACCGCTCTCTCTCACCCCTCTATCCCTCTTCCTGCATTCATGACAAAGGCTGAACCAAATGATGGAAGCTAGACTACATTTATAATGGGATTAATGGGGTTTTTAATGGATAATTTATGGCTGATCAAATACGTTCGGATGCGATGCTGAACCAAAATGTTCTAGCAGACATATTTAAAGGAAAATAATAATGACAAAAAACTTTCATTTCCATTTATAATCTACCTTTGCTTGACCTTAATTCGGTTAGTTTATGCAATATTCATAGCAGCAAAAAATCTTTCCTATATCTTTTTTAAATAGTTCCACTGTAAGCCTGAGTGGTTAGTAAAAGGAAATAGTAATAATGAATAGAGTCTTTTGAAAAATTCATAGGGAAATTCAAAGGTCTCAGAATCTGATCTTTTTACATTGCTTCAATTTTGCAAAATTGTTCTGGTTTGGCAGAATTTCCTGGTATATATAATATTTTTTTTCATTCAAAAAATAAGACAACTTTCATTCTCATCTTTGTTTTTTGAGCTTAAGTTGATCATGATCAGTTTTCACATCACAGTGTAATAAACACAACTCTAAGCACACGATGTTTTATTTCATGGTAAAGTCATAAAACCAAGTATCCTAGGGATGCAGAATTTACCAGTCTGAAATTGCAGTTTAGGAATATACTTATTTCTACACAGTGCTATATAAAAGCTACAGTTTGGAGGGTCCTTACAAACACATTGTAAATACTTTGGCTTATATAGAATCTAACTAAACTTTTCTCTGTTGTTCTCGAATCTGTCACAATATTTTATTAGTATCCTCAACTTTATTTAAACGATTGCAGCCTAGATCAGGTCTGTGAAAATGCAACAGTTTACATCAACCGAAAATCTGCCCTTAAGATTTTGATAAACATCATATATTCTTCAGTTAACCTAATCTTTCCTATAGCGGTATTTAGAGTGTGGTTATGACCACAATGCTGAGCATGGCCAACTCTATGAGGAGTAACCAGTTTGCAAGGCAGACGCTTTCCCCAGTGCTCTGTTTTGCCAAGAAAGAGGGTAGATTCGAAATGGTAACGGTTGTTGCAAGGTTGTTGTCATTAGGTAAGTCTTCATGGGATGCGGATACAGAGCTAAGAATCTTACTTTCTCATCATCTTCCTATGTTATAAGCTTATCATATTGGAGAACTCCCTGCACTGTCCATCTGTCAGCCTCCTGAAAACTTTGGCTGGCTTTAGACAAAAGAGAAAAAACACATGTGCTTCAAGGAAAATCATATTTCTAAAAAAAAAATGGTGAAAATCAAATTTCTAAAAAAAAAATGGTGAAAATCAAGACTTGAAAAAATAAAAAAAATCTGAATTTTTGCCCTTTTCAAGATAGAAGAAAGCAGACCCCAGTGACTCTGCAGCTGGTATTCCTGCGCCCACGTTGACACGTGGTAATGTCATGTCTCTTAAACTGGGCACCCCAGGACCCGGCTCTTGCCGGCAGAAGGGGGCCTCTGGAAATGTGCAAGCAGCTGAATTATGGGTAGGTAAGGGAAATTTAGGGGATAATCTACCTGACTCTATAGGAAACTGAACTCATGCTGCTCATGAAACAAGTTGTTGGCCGAAAGTTTCCGCAAGAGGAAAGAGTAATCCTGCCGGTCCTCCTCCCCAGGGGGAGGCCAGGGAGGTTCCCACCAGGCTCGCTACATCCCAGCCGTCAGAGCCCTGGGAAAAAGAGACTTTGTTTTTATTTTTACAGATTTTTAATTAAAATGTTTATCATTCCACAGGAGATAAGAAGACGTACATACATTGCGGGGAATTTTTTTTCCTTATTCTTATTTATTTTTCTTCAGTGCTTCCTCCCTTGTGAATAGCACCACTTCAAGTGAAATAAAATTCCCCCCTTGGTCAAACACACTGGAATTTTGTTGGAAACAAAGCATCTGAAGTGTTTCCGTCTTATTTCTTCCTCTCTAAATGGTTTGCTCGTACACTTTAGGAAGGCAATCCCTTTCATGTTGCATAGCACATCCTCACTGGCAGCTACAGTGTATGCACTTTATTAGAGCATTTTTTCCCCCTAGATATAATGGCACCAATTAAATTACCTTGCAGCCTGACCTTAATCTGGCAGGAATGATTATTCCATGAAACAGTTAGGGCTCTAATTGACATGAAGTGCCTGCAAAATATGTCTTTTGCAGCAGACCCTGTCAAAGTCACATTGATATGCTAATACCTATAGCTGGCAGAATCACTTCATAAAGAGAGACACTGAAAATTGAATTATTTCAATTTCAGTACCTAGGAATCTAGTGATCTGTCTGTATATGTAACTAAGTAGGTGCAGTACTTTATATGGGTAAACAGCTGTACTAGGGCGTTGCTATGGAAACTGCTTGACTCATGACAATTGTGTTAGTGATGAAGTCATTAGTGGTGTGAAATGTACTTTGAGGTTGTCAAGTGTGCACTCCAGGAATATTTCAACAGTATTAGTGGAGCCTTTTCATTTGCATAATTTAGGCTTTCACATATGATCTCGTTGCGGCGCGGGGAAATGGCATGCCACAGCCGCGGCGCGGCCGTGCTCGACGCGGGAGGGTTGCTCATGGGCGCTTCTGCAGCGAAATGCAATTGGTTCCCGCATGCCGGATAAAGCTCTCTTTAGAGCTGAACCTTCCTTTCCTTGTCCCTTTTTTTTTTTTTTTTTAAATAAAATATGTTTTGAGGCATAGCACTGTTCAAAGGATGAACTGCTTAAACTTTCATGGTGCCAAGTTGACTTTGAAGGTCTGGACCTGTGTTGTTTCTTTTTTGTACAATGGCTCTGGATTTACTCCAGAGAAACCACAAGTAGGTTCAGGATCGTAGGGGGCTTCTTTTTCCTCATCTTAACTTTTCACTATTTATCACAGTTAGTGTGATTTTCTATGCTATAAAGCTGAATGATGAATCCCAGGACTTTGCTTGGAATCGTATGTCCTTTCTTCTAGTTCTAAGTATTTCAGACTACGGAATTTTTTTTTCTGCTGGCAGGGGGATACAAAGAAGACCTTAGCAGGTCTTTGACAAGCTGTCTGAAGGGACTCCTCTAGTTTTTATGTACCTCTGGAAGTAGGGTGCCAGCGAAGGCTGCACTGTTCATTCCTTTACATGTTCTTCCCTTCTTGCGGGCTGTCCCTGAGCGGGCAGGGAGGGAGCAAGCTCGGAGGTCTGCTTGCTGGAGACAAATCAGTCATCTCTCAGGCCAATTTCCAAAGAAATACTAATGGTTCCCTGGGTGATGTAGCTTAAAATTCGATTTCCAAAAAATTAAAAAGAAAACAGTACCTATTCAGTCTGCACGTACACGTATAAGCATACGCACATGCAGATGCAAAAGATGTCACCAGGAGCAGGAGATCAATGCAAGAGCTCAAGATTGTCATCGAGATATGTCAGCAGCCTGCTAACACCAGACCTGTGAGTTGATCTTATTTCTTTACGGTATGTGATCTATTGAAATGCAATCTAATGCTGTACGTTCACTCTATATGTTCAGCCTAATACTGTATAATCACCGCCCTCTTATGTATTAATTACAGCTTAGCTTTACAATTGGGATGATCAGAAAAGTAAGCATGAAATCAAAGCTGGATTTGATTAGCATACTTTGACAGCATCTTTACTAGTCAAGAGTATCTTTAATATTGTATTTAAAGTGTGTGCATCTATGTGTGAGGTAGAGGAAGAGAAATTTTAGCAGATTCTGGTAGCATAACAAACTATTGCAAATCATTACCAGTTTGGAGAGATTTGAGCTATTCATCGAGTTCAGTGGCTTTCTGAATCAATTCGTTTTCCTGTCCAGTGTCCTCCATTCCACCTGAAAAAAAGAATCTGCTTTTCCCCTTAGAAACAGATTTATTTTTTTAATGATGACATAAAATTCATCTTTCTTCTTCTTTCTGAAAATTTAAGATGATCTATTGGTGTAAGTAGGCTAATGGGAAAGTGAATAGGACAAGCAGATGAGACTCTCATAGTTTTACACAACCACTCCACATTAAGGAAGAAGATTATACATCAAACTTCATGTTGAAGCCAGATTTCACACGTTCTGGGGTTTTTTTTTCCTTATTAACTGACCCTTTAGATGTTTAATATTTTGGACAGGCCAAGATAGAAGATTTGGCGCGGCTGATCCCTAAATTAACTTCCTTTCAATGCAATATGGAAAAGCTGAAAACATCCCCAGAGAGCTGGCTGGAGAAATTAAAAATATCATCATAATAAACTGTGAACAAAAAAAGGTGCAGTTTTGGCTTTATTCCTTCCGTGATTCCTCCATATGCTTTCTGTGACAAATCGTCTACCTCTTTTTTTAGCAGCAGCAGCAACAACACAGTCAGAAATTTTTGAGTTAGTCTTCAGCGTCTTGAGTCTGTCTTCTGAGGTATAGTCTTCTCCTATACCAACAAAAGCAGTTAGCTCAGTTTAAGACCATGAGCTAGATATTTTGGTACAGGAAGGCCACACATCAGCCCTAAAGGCAGTTTAACCTTGAGAACTTCTGTGTGGGGATATGTGGTTTACAGAGAGCTGTTAAGAATGGCCAGGCTCCATGTCCAGGGATATGGGAGGGAGATCCTAGCAGTCCATGGTGTCTACATGCTCACACAAACAGGGAAGGCCTCTAAGTTATCAAGACCCCATCATTAGAATAAGATGGTCAGGAGATTGAACAGGCACTTGCCTGGTCCAAAAGTGGCTGTAAACCATATTTATTTTCTGTGTGTTTGAAATTACATTGGATCCGCTTTAGGCCATGGAGAACAGTTTGTGTCTGAGTTGTGGCTGGTCCTCATAAAGTTTTTACTATGGAAGACTGCAAATGCAACAGAGAACTCCTACTTAGATCTCAATTTCTTGGAGACAAGGACAGACCCATATTCACTGCTTGTGCAGTGCTTGGCTGCTTAAGTTCCTTGTTGTCGTTACTGGGTAAAACTGATTTATTTATTTGCTGGGTCACATCCTGAATTGAAGAACTGAAAGGAAAAAAAAAGTAGGTTTGAACACCTTCTACTGTCCTTCTGATCTGTTAGATGGATTGAGCAAGATGTCAGGGGCTTTTTTTCTATCACAGAATCCTGTGAAAATCTCTGGTGCAAACCAGGGAGCAAGTCAGTACTAATTTCGTGTAGCTAACACCCCTGATGTGAACTGAACCTTCTCAGCAGTGGCTGCTCCTTACACAGATGCACTGGGATCTGCTATAGCTCCTTGCTGGCCCAGGCTCACTCAGGCAACATCATTCTTCAAGTCACATTTTTGCCTTAGAGACGTAAGTGTAAACCCATGCAACCACCGAAAGCCTTTCTTGCTTTCTGGATTGGAGCTTGGTGGTAGGGGGGATTTAGAGACTGTGGCTCTCCTCTCTTCTCTCTATAACTGGCATTTCTTTAATTCATTATTGGCCAGACACACTGATGTTTTTTCAGGACGTTTTGAATTTGGCTTTGGTTTAGCACAGCGACAAACCAGGGCACAGCAAAGAGGAGAGGCTCTGTCTAAAAGGGAGAGAGACTGCGTTGTGATGGACAAACAAGGGGAGCACTCCCAACTAAAGACTTCAGGCAGGTATGAAATGACACTTCTGGCAGGTTTCTTTTAGGCTTCCCCATCAGTGAAAGCCTGATGGGTGAGTGGAAGTGAGCAGAGAGAGGCTTGATCATCTTTGTTCAATCCTCCAGAGGACAGCTCCCTGCAGCGCTGATGTGGTTTTTTCTCCCTAGAAGAAGCAGCAGCAGAATGTTAACAAGCTTCATTTTCCGTTCCCAACAACGAGGGAGCGACCTTTGACCGCTTCCCTGGCTGTTTGTGTTCTTGATGCTGATAGAGCCAGATTTTCACAAGACAGACCTGGGTAATTTTCATGGCAGCCACACTGTTGCAAACCAATTAGCAAGCCAGCTTGATAGGGCAAGGTTGCGGAGATGCCCATGGCTACTTTAATAAAGTTTCTTGTGCATCAGTATGATACTATTGATTTTTCTCCCTTTGGACTAGAAGACTAAAGTTCAAGCTCTGTGGCAGATAAAGTGAAAACCGTGGAGATTCTATACCATGTATACTAATTTAACCTTTTGGAAAAAAAAAAAAAAAGGTTGTTATTATATGCAGGCTTCCTTTTGCTTTTGTACACACTATTTAACGTTAATGCAAATAAAACCGTGGCTGCACTGATGGTTCTGCTGGCCTAAAGTTCACCGTGTATTACAGACCAAGCCACCGGCAGAGATCTAGACACTTTGCAGAGACACATAGGAAAACATGATTCCCACATGCAGAGGTAGACAGGGCAGGCATCAGAGGCAAAGGGATGTTGGAAGTAGAAAAGCAATAAAACCGAGGGCCCCTGCGCAAGTTACGGCTGCTTAAGGAGTTCCTGCCCATCAGTTAAGCCAGAACAGACGTTGTGCGGGCTCTTAGCTCACCGAGAGGTAGGTTTAAGCCACTTTGCCACCTTGTTGGCTTAAATCTCTTCCTTGGAGATATTCAGCACTTGGCTGCAAGAACGGCATTACAAGGAGAGAGATCCCAGCTGGATGGGGCAGAGAGACGGCATCACATCATTGTCATTGAACGTAACTGATTGTCTGATTTTGCTGGAAAACAACTGGAAGTTGGCACTGGCTGAGCAGGGGAGGGGAGGGCATAGGGTGCGAGAGGCCTCTCCCCAGTGTGAGCCAGCAGCACCCTGAAGCACCGACGAGGCTGGCCCTTGTTTCTGGTTTTGGGTTCCTGTGTCAGCTCTGTGTGGGCTCAGTTTCTGCCTGTCCACAGGCTATTCAGTCCCACCGACCCCAAACATTCAAAAGTTGTGAGCCAGACTCCACAGCTTTTGAGAAAAGTGGAGACAACACGTAACAAGGGGTTTTATTTTCTTTGTCTTCTGTGGGGTTGGAGATTTTAAGACAGCCCTTTGTCTTCATCTTTAATCTCATTTCATGAACACAAAATCTATAATATAGCTTAGAGAGAGAGAGAAGGAAGAGATGGGAGCTTTGCTGTGATGTAGTGTTTTCATGACAGTTTGTGGGCTCCCTCCCAAAACAGGCTGAACCCCAAACCACAATTTTTCCTTCACTTTGCAGTTGCAGGAATCCAAAGGAATCCAAAATGATGCTTGCTTTGGACAAACAGGAACATTTTGTTTAATGTGATCCATTTATTTTTTATCCTGCTGTCTGAAAACTCACTTGCCTGAGCACTTTTCCAAGGAAGTAAATTAGTCCTGTGTTCTAATGAGCGTTCCAGTAGGTAACTGGTTGGTAAAGTGCCAGTTTTACAATCTGCAAAGTACGGTATGCAATGCTTAATGCTATTAATAATAATAATGAACTCTGTGGATTTGGGTAATTCCTATAAGATATTGGTTCCATAAACAAAAGTCAAATTGACAGCTGCTGAATAATCCTACGCTATATATTTCATTCTACTTTGTGGCTGTTTGCTGTGGATTACTTTCTCAAATTTTGAGTATGAAATGCCTCTCAGTGTGAATAAACTCATAAATTTGGATCGAACATAATCTTGCATTTGGCTCTGCTGCTTTTAGTTCAGGATCCTCAAAGTTGGCTTCACTGACTTCATTTTACCTCTGTTGAGAAGCACAAAATGAGAAGCGTCTTCTGGCCCGTCCCCAGTCTCTGCGTTTGATGGGGGGCTGCCATTTACAAAAGGCAGTGGAGGTCTCTTCCATTTCTTTTATGAGACAGAGAGAAGGATTTTATAGCCGGTGGCATTTTGGTGAAAGGATTGCACACTGCTTTTGACACGCTGAAGAGCTGCCTCTGCAACGAGGCATGCTACGTTGGGAATGCAGGAAAAACAGACAGGCATCTTTTATTCCACATCTATTACTTGCATGCAGTATGAGAGCTGCCTGTCCAGCTGCAATTTGTTGGAAATACAGCATTCAGCTGCTGCTTGTGAAATAGCAAACCGTATGCCATCTGTATGTAAATCTTTGTAGGCAGTACGCTTTCACACTGCACTCCTCCACCGGGGGTGCATGAACTAGGAGAAAGGTAGCTGCTTTTGTGTTTTACTGGCCACGCTGCTGAGATAGATAGTATATGAAATGACTTATCAGGCGTACCTCACTCTAGGTTTATGCTTTTGGATTACAATTGCATCTCAGCTCCTGAGATAGCCAGGAATCGCTGTGCTTGGCGCAGGGCGAGCTGGCAGAGTAAGACGGAACACTGCCCAGCTCAACTTTGTTCTTTGCCTTGAACTTATTTTTTTCAAAGAAAAACCACCTGCATCTGCACCAAGAACATAGAGGAAGGATGTTTCCTGCCTATCACTTTGCATCTGACACTACGCACAGGAATAAGATTTGTGTTCAGGAATATTCTTCCATGCCAGGATACATTCTGGTGTGGGGTGGCTGATCTTGCTAAACCTCTCCAAAGCAAGCCCAGGAGGCTCTGACGAAATATAGGGTATCCTGAAATCACATTGAGAAGTCTTTATTTTTCAGGCTTCTCCATTCCTCTGTTTCCAAGCATGGCATAAACATTTTACAGATGTTCTCGGGTTGTTAAAACACATATAAAGCTGTACTTGGACCACCTACAAATGGGAAAAGGAAATGCTTGGAGCTGGAAGAGAAGAAAATGGTTATGGCTCTTCATAAACGTAACATAAATATGTGGTGGCATTTGCTGACTGTTGCTATTGTCATGGTTAATGAATTTAGAGGGTGCACAAGGACAGTGCAAAGCCATGAAGGCAGGACTCACTCCACAACCTCCTAACCAGCAACCATGACATGAACAACCATTTACCCAGAGCACCACCTTTTGGTGTGGGTGCTGTTTGCAATGACTATGAGAGTAGGGTACCCACGTGAGAGAGATGCAATAGGAGGCAGAGGCACAAGTCTTCCTTCTTTCTCCAGTGTCACAGCGTTCAGCTATGGAGAACAGTTATTTAGGTGTAATGAAAACGAAGGCACCAACATCTGACAGGTATCTGGGCTCACTGCTGGTTAGTCCTTACCGGATAGTGACGCTTAGACAGTGGGAGAGAAATTAAGAGTGGTCTCATCACCCTGTGTTGGTTTCAGGTTGCTGATGGACATGCTGGGAAAGTGCTCACCAAGAGCCATATGCCCTTCAAAGTCCTGGGAAGTCAGCACAAAGACAGTAAAGGGCCCATGAATGGTGCAGAAGGTCACTTGAGACTGATGAAACTGTATTTGTGACCCATCGTCCATCTTGTGCAAAGTTATTGTGAGATGTTTGGGCCTTTGCTGCCTGGGTTACTTCAGGAAATTCAAATGGAGCATCCAAATCACTAACAGCTTCAGGGAAAAGGCAAGGGAAGGTTTGCCTTTATCAGCGCATACGTGACTCAGCTGCGTCACAAGGCAAATATTGTCTGGGCTGGCTCATTTCTCTTTGATCTGCTACAAACACTGGCAGGTCTTTTAGAAAATATAAGAGAGAGGCAAGCTAGACAGGTGCAAAAAAAAATGTCTGCCAATAACAGGGAGAATAGGGAGTTGCTTGTGAAATCAGCTAGAGATGGGAGACTTCAACATATTGGTTCCATTTATATTGTTGCCTTTTATTTTGCAAGTTTCTCAAAGGCAAATAATCAAGACAGAAAGCAGTTTAGCTTTCCAAGTCATAAAAAGAGCATAGATATATAGATAGCTTAGTCATTTTGCCAAGGCATGAAGCCTTCTATCAGTCTGGATTGAAGCGAATAATCGCTCAACGTATGGACTCACGCCAGGAGGCTGATGCTACCAGCGCTGCAATTATGTGTGGCACAGAAAGACAGACAACATACGAGGTTTACAGAGATGGTGTTGGTGAGGTGTTTACAGTCTGGTGCTCTAGTCTGCAAGACTTAGTGCAGGATGCATAGGGCTGTCCTCAGGACTTTGGGTATCCCAGCACATGAGATCACAGTGAATGGGGATTAAGCAGAAAGCAAAAAATAAAAGCACCCCAAAATTTGTCAAAGGTCTGAGCATTTCTGGGATGGAATCATTCTGCAGATCTCAAGTGTAAATTTCTTAACGTGTCCTAGACAACCTTTTTTTGTTCTCATGGTATTTCCAGGCCAACTTTGCAAGCTACCTTTGAATTCTCCTGACTGGTACTATGAGTATGTTGGATGGGTGAAGGAACATAGGAATGACAAAGGTATCACACTTCATGGAGCAAGGCAGGGCTGTTAACCCAGAAATCTCAATTCTTTCCTTTGAAACTGAGTGAGCTGGGCAAACCACTTCCTCGGTGTCCTTCTAAAATTTCCCTTCTTTGTCCAGAAAATAAACATACTAGAATATCTTGAAAGTTTTTAGTGCTGTAAGACATTGCTATTGCTCACAAGAAATTCCCTGTGAATTCCCTCCTTCTCCCTTGTACATCTCACCAAAGGAGTTCCTTTGCCAAGGGCTGATTTTACCTGTGCCCATTGATGCTGCTCAAACCACCAGCCAGAAGGGGTTCCAGCGAACGTGTGACAAGGCAAGTCCTTTTATCAGATGTTGTGTTCACAGGACACCTACCTCCTGCCCCTTTTGATATAAGAATAATAATAGTGTATTGATCTATTTGAGCACTGGCATTGTGCTTTGCAATTGTACACGCTATGCAGAATGGAGCAATCCCTAGACAGGCATTGCATCCTGACAAACGGAGGAAGCATGGGCTGTCCTCTATCGAGAGCTGAGCATGTATAAATCATGGGAACCCCTATGAAATTAAACAGCTGACCTCTGTACAGTTCAGAGACACAGTTCCCAGGCCCTGCCAATCCACCAAGATGGATTTCTGAGCTGTCACTTGAGTCCTTTGAAAACAACCTCTTTGACAGTTAAAACGAATTGGCAGAAGAGACATATGGGGAGTGTAGCTTCCAGATTGATGAGGTATTTGAAAGAGAGCAAGTTACATGTGTAGGTTAGTTATAAGGCCTTGCAACTGCATGGCTGACTTGCATTTCTTGCCTTCAGCTTCACAGGGTGTACAAGATTTGGGGGTTTGCTTTTTCACTGTGGAAAACCCCAAACTGAAGCACAATTATGCATTGAGACGATGTAAGTCTGAGCTCTATAAAAACATATTGAGAGAGAAAGCAGGTTTCCCTTTTCCCCAGAGAGACCCTGCCTTATTTTGCTGTCAATGCAAATTCTATCGACTGCCCCTTAGGTGTCATTGACTCAACAAGTTTGTTGGTTTTGTTTTGTTTGGGTTTTTTTATTTTAAAATAAAAAACCCCATGGGGCCCTTCATACCACAAGGAGTTTAAAACTGAGCTCTCAACTCTGGACACCGGGGAAAAAGATCCATAACCTATAAGGACAGAAAACCCTGTGCCAGCCCTCCCTTCACACATGGGTTGACAGGAGATTATAGCTCACTTTTCCAGAGCTCTACAGCAGTTTTCATTCTGACTTTGACACTTGTAAGATTTGGAACAGTGGGCAACCATACCCCACAGGAGAAGGAGGATCCAGTTCTGCCTCCTGCAATGTACCAACGGTATGAGCTTCTATCAACACCTTGGAGTCCATTAATTCTGTCTTGCTGCATACAAGAACTATAAAACTAGTGATCCAAAGCTCTTTTAGGGTCAGAACAGAGCAAATGCATGGCAACATGGCCCTGAAGTGTTTGCTGTCCTGGGGCTCTTCTCTCTTCAGGACAATTTCAAGGTAGCACTGGTCATTTCCAAAGACCTTCACGGGATCAGCTCAAGCTGCTTGAGTGACAACCTCAGGTTGAGTGCTCATATCCATGAAAAATGCAGCTGTCAACCTGAAGTATACAGCTGCATAGAAAACAATTTTCCTGTCCCATGAAAATATGAATATAAAAGCATTTTTTTCCTGCAAAAATGAAGATAAAAAGTCTATCTAGGGATAGTTTCGTGGACTGAAAATAATAAAATATTTATTTATAATAAAAATAATATAATTGTTTTATTATAATAAAATATTTATTTATAATAAAAATACAACTCAAAGCACGGGCCCGCTCGAACATTACCTTGTATTCATTTAGGTTTTACTGTTTTCATTTTTGTTAATGTTGCCCCTTCTAAAAATTTAATTCTACTAGTGCTCTTTCCACTTGAGAGAGAAAAAAAAAAGCATGAAAGAATAATTGCTATTTCTAGTTGAACATCAGACTTTTGTGGACCAGAGAGAAAGCTTTCTTGGCAAATACCTAAGCCTGAACTCACTTCCAGAAGGGAGCAGGTCAACCAGTGTTTGGAAACCAAAGAGCAAATATCTCCTTTTCTCTAGTCATTGCTTTGTCGGCAGGAGTTGTGATGTTTTGGGGGGAAGGATGTCTCCCTGTTTGTGTACAATGCCTGATATAATGGAGATGGGTACATGACTGTTTCACATATCCTCTGATTTTTCCTTTCCAAAATCTTGCTCTTATGGGTGGAAGAGAAACTAGAGGAACAATGACAGGAATCAAAGGGAAGAACCCAAGGTCAAAGGAAATTCTGCTATGGATTTCAGTTAGATTAGGGTTTCACCCTGTACTTCCATATGTATCTCTCAACTCTCAAGGCATCAAGGTAGTCTTCATTAGTCCCAAATTACATGTGGAAAATTAGGCACGAGGCACACATTTAATGCCTACCATGTATGACTTGGACCAAGGAATAGAGGACATTTAACCTGTGATTGGCTTGCCAAACCTGTTCAAATAGTTTGGCCAAGAGCAGTAAGATCAGCACATGTTTAATTCACTTATAACCTCTTCCTCAAAGCAACAAATTTCTTCTCTCATTGGGGGTATTTTCTTTTTTTCAGTAGTTCATTCCTCATTTTTCTTTTTTCTTCTCTCTAGGGACTTAGTAATACCTCAGCCGTCTGTTGGTCTTGGGTAGAGCTACATGAAATATTTCTGTGAGATAGATAGGTAATTATCTGAAAATTTGGTCCAATAAAATACATGCTTTTGGTAGGAGAAAATTAAGGATTTTTTGAAGTTTAAAAAACATATTTTTGAAGATGCACAATGAGAAATTTAGTGTTAAAGGGCTAGAAGATTTTTTATTAAAATCAGCCAATTCAAAAGCGACCCTCTTTCCCTTAAAAAAAAAAAAAAGGAAGAAAAATAAAGGAAATTAATTCGGGAAAGAAAAAATAATCTGAAACAAATTTTTCTCTAAACCCAGCAAAAACTGCCTTGAATCTAAATTAATATTTTTTCCCAAAAACTTTTTGTTTCCCTGGGGAGTTTGTAGAGTTTAGTGTTTTGTTTTTTTTTTTCTTTTCACTCCACTAAGTCAGCCAAAGTACTTTGCTTTGGCTTGACTGAAGCTATTTTCTTTTTTCCTCCTGATTTTTCCTTAAATCCATCATTTTTCCCGTTCCCCTTATAGGTTTGCAGGAGGAAAGAAGGATGTTGGGTTGGCAACCGGCAAATCTAATGTCTGAGCTGAGACACCTTCTCCATGGGGTCTTTTTTTGTACCTTCTTCTGACCAGTCACAAGAACAAGTTAGAAGAAATAGTGGTCATCATCTTTTTCTGAATGTCACCAGGTTTTTGTTCTTGTGGGTTTGGTGTTTTGTTTTTTTTTTTGGCGGGGGAGGTGGAGGGGATGGTTCTCTATGGGTCTTTTTCATCAACCTAATGGCAATATGGGGAGGATAGATGACTCTCTTTTTCACCTCATTGCCAAACATCCCTTATTATTGTTTCAAAGCTCTAAAGTATAAAACTGCATTTTTATGACTCCAAATGACCTTCAAAATTCAAGACAAGGCTGACTTCTGCTTGACTGTAATATTTTGGATCATTAATTTCACTAGAGATATTCCAATTTGTAATTTTATTAAGTTTCAGAGCATAACCACTCTTAATACTGTGTTTCTAAATATGATGGGCCGTATGCTCAGCCGGCACAAGTCAGCATAGCTTCAATGACTCTGCTACAGCACTCCATACCCGCTAAGACTACGGGTGTATGTTCTTCCTCTGCGTTTGGTCTCAGCCACTGTTTAACAACCACAAACAATCCTTGCTGTGATGCATATTAAGTATCTCTAATAGTTAATTAAGATATTTTTGGTAGGAAAGACCATCTGGTCTTTCCTAGTGGATGGTGTGTTTTTATTATCCTTCTTGTCAGAATCAATTTGCAGAGCACTGGCAGCCTATAACCACTTTACAAAATGGTGGTGGGATCCTATGACATGATGTGTTTGCTCCACACGGGACTGGTCTGCACGGCTGTGCAACGACTGCCCGTCCCCATCCGGAGGGATCACCCTTCAGCGGGATGTAGCGAGCTGCACCACGCGCTCGTTTTGCTTTCCGTGTTATTCCTACACGATTTAAACATTTCCAAAGCCTCCAGCGTTGTGGGTTCTGGCCACCTTACAGTTTTCCCACAAGAGGTGGAAAACTGAGGGATGGAGTACGTGAGAGACTTCTGAAAAGAGCGGGGAAAAAGTTCAAAGCAGGGATTTGGATGAACGGCTCCTACATTTGCAGTGAATGTCCTAATCGGAGGTTGCAGGGCATGCAGAGGGACGGCCTTTCATGGTCTTGTCTGCTGGAACCTTTGTGCTGTATTTCAATAGACGAACTGAGCCGGGGAGAGGCTGAATGACTCCGTGTCCTGGCAGTTCAATGCCGTCTGCGAGCCGCAGCGCTCCTGCACCAGCCCCAGCGCCCGTGATTAACTATTTATACAACATAAAACAGCACCTGCGGCGGAAAGCTGGAGAGTGTGGAGGAGGGACTGAGTGTCTCGCCACCAGGCAACCCACAGAGCATCATAATTAATTCACTGACCTGGGATACACAAGTTCAAATCGTCAGCAGCAGAAAAGGAAATTGAATTGGACTTTTCACAGCGTAGGTAAATATCCCAGCCTTTGGCCACGAGGTGATGGGAGGCCACTTCTGCTGCCTACAGTTGCGCTTGGTGAAGTTAACCTCGTCCCTGCACTCTTCAGCAAACTTGAAGCAAATCAATGGATTTGGGTAAAAATTGTTAATTCTGAAAGGAAAAAAACCATTGCTTCGTTCTAAATCTCTTGAGCCCAGATCCAAACCTTTTGTTCCAGTCAGGATTTCTACACAATGCTTCTGTCTTTGCTGAAGTTGGTATTTCTTAGCATGAAGTATTTTTTCAGCCAATTTAAATTGCATCCCTGGACCTAATGGCTGCAAAGAAGCCAGCAGAAATTAACGTTATTAATATTGTTGTGTGACCAACACATTCCTCATGAAGACTACTCTCATAGACATAATTTATAGGTTTCTGAAGCTGATAGCCTTCATACAGAGAAATGTTTCTTGAAAGAAAGCTGAGTGGTCATAGAAAATTTGGTAATCTGCTTGAACTGGCCATTTTAGCCCGATGAACCAACGTCTCACTTCCAGGGCCGATGGGTTAAAACGACGCAAGAAAATTTCTCTCCTTTTCTCTGTTTATATTATCACTCTTTGACACTTTCACTAAGAATGCTGCCTCCTGACCAGTGAAATGTCTTCATTACTTCTCAAAGCGCAGGGCTTCTCTTACAGAAAACAACAGAGGAAGCATTTAAAATGTGAGATACATTTCAAAGAAACTATGATTTTGCATATTTACTGGATTTGGGAGAGGGATTTATTTTCATCCAGAGATCTCAAAGCACTTCCTAGAGCACTATTTCAGGAGGTGGTTACCAATGCGGACACAAACAGTTAAAAAAGCTTTCCTTCTGAACACCATAGGTAGGGAGGTTTGTGTGTTGGACTTAAAAAGTGTCCACAGTTGTTAAGATTTCATGCTGGCCATAGTCTGTAACGATGAAGAGTTTACAATCAAAGCTGATGATCTGGAAAGTAAGGAGCAAATTCAAAACTACTTTGTCTGAAGAGAGTCTGAAGTTATGAGAGTATTTAGTAACCAGTGTCTCGTTCCTCTTATCTCAACTGATCTTGGCTTAATCTGTAATTCTGCAAAGAGATTAACATGAAGCAAATTATTTTTTAAAAGCAGTCTGTCTGTGTCTTTAACCAGGCTGGTTAGAAGAGCAATTGTATTATTGGCTATAGGCAGTCAGATTGTGAAATAAACTGAAATTCCAAGGTGGAAGAATTTGCTACAGTTAAGAAGGTATTTTGATATTTGAAAGTGCAAGTGAAATTTTCAGCTTACACCAACATTTGCTAGACTAATAGTAATACAGAAATATTGACTGCAAGAGAATCAAAGAAAAATTAGAACAGGACTGGGACAGATAAACTTTGATTCTGCGAAATCATTGACAGTGTAACAGGCTGAATTGCTGAATGCTCCTTTCTTGCTGATCCCTCTAGTCCTGTCCTTTCTGACGAATTCCCTTCTGTCTGCACCACTGTTACTTTCTGGTTTGCTATTTGAGAGGGAGGAATTCAGACATATGCCTAGCACATTACCGTTTCTCTGAGAAGCCATGATGAACAGTCTGCAACTCATAAATGATAAAAAGTGTGCGTGTCACTAGGTCTCTAGACTTGATAAGAGAGCTCCCTAGAAAGTATGACTTTTGCCTGATACAAACGTTTGAGGGTCCTTGGCTTTTACCACATTTTGTTTGGGCAGGTGTTTGCGTAGACCCTCGCTCAGTGGTATCTTCAGCTCTTTGGCTCTATCTTCAGCCACCTTTTGGCTCCTACATGAAAGGCAACACTTGTGGAGAAGGTCTAACTGAATGGGCAGATGCTTCAAGCTCCCCACAAGTGAACCACCTCCAGTCTAGAAGCCATCAGGTTGTATTAACAGCTGATGGTGTAAAGGCAAGTCATGCTGAAGGGGATGGCACAGCTCTGCCCCAAGGTGACTTATCAACTGGAGCTGTGCCATAGCTACCTGTGCACAGTGTGGGTGAGGTCACCTTGTTTTTTGCCCATCTGAACAGGTGAATGCTCTAACAGAGTGTAGTGTTTTAGCCTGCTGAAATGAAAGAGAGTGGGAGTAAGCACTAAGGGAGAAAAAAAGAGGGTATCTAGGCTAAAAAATTGCATTTATGTAAGTAATAATACTCATAAATAGCTACAAGTAACTTGGAAATTGAGATTCTTATGTACTTACAGATCCCCTGGACCATTGAGTTTAGCCTTGACTACTACAGGTATCTCATATAATCCACTGCATAAACTTACTGAACTTCCCTTTACTTCATAAAGAGAAACATCTTAAAAATGGTTGGGTTTTGCCTTATAGTTGAAATAATTCCTTTGTCTTATGACACTATAACTTTTAGCACACTCGGTCCATCTCTCCTGAACATGTCTTCAGAGGACTTCTCACCAGCAACACTTCATTTGCTCTACTAGAAATAACTCTCCACTTTGTAAACTATTAGATCGTATTTGTCATTCCACAACTTCAGTCTGTGATCAGCTTGTGCCTCTAGGCCATCTTCTCCTCGATCGTTCCAAACGATGAGCTCTGAAATTATCAGAATATCAAAATATTGAGATACTTGCTCCCAGGATTCATTATTCTGATGCTGAATGTATTCATTCACACAATGAATATTGTGCTGGTGAATGATACAGTATTCCTCTCAATCAAGTCTCCAAGGTCATGCCATGTCTGTACCACCTTCCGACGTTCCTCTGTATTAATGGAGAAAGACGGTGCCCTCTGCCAGAGTGAGCTGAAAAACAGAATAGGGTCCAAGATCATTATCTCCTTCCAGAATAATTCAACTTTGAATGTTGAATGTTGTCTGGTCTTGCTGTCTGGTCTTTACCCACTCACTCTCCCACCTAGTGATTTCCTCTACAATTCTCCACCTTCATCAGGTAGCTAGACTGTGTCTCAGGTATCACTTTATCAGGTGTTGTAAGACCATTCTAACAAATGAGGCTTTTCACATGTCTTTTATCCAGAAAACCAGTTACCTTTCTATCAGGAAGCCATTGGAACAGTCTTGCACAAACGGCTCTTTTGTGAACACTTCTTTATCAGATAGGTTTCCAAACCATGCAAACGGTGAGCTTTTGCTAACAACATTTACACATGCTCTGGAGAGAACATAATTTGTTTAAGATGTTCGATGCAATGGTAAAAGAGCTTGTTCTTCACAGAACGTCATGAAGAATGTTATATTTCTGATATAGACGATGAAGTCACCGGCAATTCCAGTAACTTTTGCTGTTGCTGTGTTTATTTCTGGTCTTATAGAAAGTGTAAATATGCTCTGTGACCACAAAAATTGACTGGATGTTTGTGTTAACAAATAAGAATCTGATTCCTCCTGTTCCTCCGGTTTCCCTCTAGTTATGTCTGGTCAGACATTTAATTAGCGTAGCATATTGGATCTATTCTCAGTTGTTTTCTGCAGGGGCTAGCCATTTACATCTGTACACAGTGGGTGTTAAACAGCGCAGCTCTGGTGTGCCATGTTTTTAGAGTGACCTTTCACGGGTGCGAATGATTATACAAGGTACTAGCGACCGGTGAATCGGCCCATCTTTGGACAGCCCGCAGGTTAGCAACTGTGTCTTCCAAGTACACGGGCTTCGGTACCTGTACACGCAGCCACAAAACTGCCACGTGGATGTCCACAGACTGACAGCAAGCAGGTTAGCACAGCATAAGCACCTACTGATCAACACACCAAGTGTCTTTGCTCTCATTTTGCATCACAATATGGATGTGCGAAGCAAATGCATCCCCATGACGTCGGAACTTAGCAGATACTAGCTTGATCTGGTGGCGATCCAGGAGGTTCATTGTAACTCCCACATTGGGGTCCCGGTGCTTGTCTCCACTGATGACCTTGCATCCCACTGGGGCTTAGCAAGCTTAGCAAGGGGAGCGGGTGGGGGCATTAATACCGGGACCAGACAATGTGCTTAACCATAGAGAAATCACTTGGTATAAGCAGAGCAATCCTGCTTAAATAATTCCAGGGGGATAATCTTGTATTTCCCATTTATGCTAAGCTATTCCCAGCTTTTTCAATGTGTAAACATAGACCTTGATGCTGCAGTTGGGGATACAGATACCTGGTTTGCTCTGGTCTGTCAGGGAATGAATCCACCTTCTGTTGGATGTGTCCTGAGTTCATACTGCCTTTCCCATCTCAATGTTGCCACCTACTATGCCAGATGTTTGTGGCATCTACCATAGCAAAAACATAACTGTTCATCACAACAGGTGAGCACATGCTAGAGACAGCTCAGCGTTGGTCAAGGAAGGGTGATCCCAAACGACAATTGCCTGATCATTGCCACGTGCCTGCAAAACTAGTAAGTGTGCAATAGTCCTTGCCTCAAAGGACACCTCAGATGGTGGTTTTCCATTGGAAGAAGGGCTTTGCACATAGCTTTATTTGCAGACCATCAGCTCTGCCAGAGGGAGAAATTTTCCTCCTAACAGTTCCCTGAAAGATCTCTTTACAAACTGATTTCGAGCTTCAGTTTGAGGAGAAAGCCAGAAACATGTTGCTCAGTTTGGAGCTTTTATGGAAATGTTGATATACTCTTACTCAGCCTAACTAAGCTGATTGAAAAGATTGTTAGTAGAAAAGGTGGTAATAGAGTGTTGAACTAGGAATGCTCTCTAATATCAGCTGTTTGCATCTGTATTTCAAAATAGCTAATAAAATACACCAAGATTCACAAGATGTTTCTCTTCTGCTTCCTAAGCAGCTGGTCCATTTCAGTAACTACTTCAAATCAATTTGGGGGGCGTTTCTCGTTCTTCTGTGCTGTGTTTCTATCTCTGTGTCTTTCTTGCTATCATTCTTGATTGTCTATTCTTATTTGTCCTACTTTCAGACTCACTGCTGTTGATGCAACAAGCTTGTTTTGTCAATTCACACTTTCCAGAATGTTCCCCCCCGTGTTATTTTTTTTTTAATGCATTGCTTACGGATCTCATCTGGACACGGATCAGTAATCTCTCTCTCTCTCCCCTGAATTTTTCACGGTGTTAAGTACACTGTCTTATTCCGTCGTTCAGGGCACAGCTGTCGGTTGTGGACCAGAATGGTCACCACACCTTTAATTTTTAAAGGAGTTTATAATCAGTGAAGGCTGGAATCAGCATTCAGGTTTTGCACCTTGTTCCTTCAGGTAATGGGAGAAAGCATTGCTGACTCTGTGGAATTCTCATTTAATTTTCATCCTGATATAAAATTCTAATTAATTACTGTAACATTTCCAAATGAATTTAAAAACACCAACTCTTGTTTGATTTAATTTTATCCGAATGAATCAATTTTTTAAGAAAATGAGGTAGTCTTGGAAGTGGATGTCGAATATGGCTTACTTAGGGTGTTGGAAGACCTTTGCTTTTTTCAGTTTTGCCCCAAGTAAAGAAAGATTCATGTTTCCAGCCCAGCAGATAGATATCTTTCTAGGTTAAACCCTTGGGTTTTTATGACAACAACAACTATATCTACCCTTACTATTTGAGCTCTGAATCTTGCTTCCTTGACACAATTGAGTCTGGTTTTTTAATGATTCTTGCTTCCAGGAGGCATGTTTTGTGTGAGTCAGAGCTTATTTTACCAAATAGCTACTGTCAGCTATCACCAGCATTATGAAAACTGTGGTTTCATTTGTATCCAACTGTGAGAGACAGAATCTTTGAAGTCCTGAAATTGTATATATTATTCACTTTTTGATTAGGTGAATAAATAACTTGATTGAAACACTGGTTGTAAAAGATTTGGAGACCTTGGCAGGCCTCCAGGCCTAGGATGAGTCTGGGTTTCATGGCCACAATTGTGGTTCTAGGAACAGATAACCAGATACAGACTTATAGCAAGAAAAGTTTGGAATGTGATTTTCTGAGGAGCAAGATGACATTTGTGTGAAAGCAGGAATTCTTTGGGAACTTTCTGGGCTAAGACATTACCAAGGTCTCACCACAAATTGTCTTCCCCCCTCACTGCAAAGAAGTATGCGTGTCCATACAGGGCATACAAGAAAGGCACTTGGAAAGAATGGAAAAGCATAGAAAAGATTTTCCCCATTTATCATTTTACTGTGCTTCTTGCTGTCTTTGGACCTCTTCTTGGATTGTCTTTGGTCTGCTGTCTTTGATTTCTTACGTACCTCTGCTGCAAGGACAGAAGAAACCGCTATTCTCAAGCACTCCTCATGAACCACACGCTCTCCACCTGGGCTAGTCTAGATCCACCTTCATCCTCTTGCTGTCTTGAAGCTGATCTTGTTTATGCCCAGGAGGGGTGTTGGGGAAGCCAGATAAGAGATATAATGGCACTGCAAGGCTGCACTTGGCTCCTGCTCCCCTGTGGTCCCGGAGAAACTCATAGCCACAAGATGTTACAGAGGCTGAAAGAAATTGGACAAGTTTCAGGGTGAAAGTCTCTCTTTTGCTTATTATTGGCTGGATAGGACTATCAGTAGAAAAAATTGCACTACCCACACCCTGTTCTTACACTGCCTCTTAAGGGCTCCTTCCTGGCTCCTTTTAACGAAGGGAAAGGGGGTTTCAGATCTGTTCCCCCTGTAGCAGAGATTCAACGCAGGGCAGAGCAGCAGCGGAGTCTCCCTGTCAGCTGCTCTGCAGCCCTGAAGCAGCACTAAGCAGCCCTGAGGACAGTGACCTTGTGTCTGAGCCCAAAATGTCCTCTCTCCCTCTTTGCCGCCTTCATGTCTCATGAGAAATTGTGATTGAAAGAGTTTAATAAGTTACTATTCACTAGTATGTGGGATGCCAAACATTTCCTCTGCGCTCCGAATAGCAAATCATGGTGGTAAGAGCTGTTTCATGAATGACATTTTAATGGAAGCCACCGTCATTATAGGTGTCATAAACTGTCAGCCTCTTTATTTTAGGTGCTTCAGCCGTACTGATTTTACTAGTGCTTAGTCTCATCCCCAGTCAAGTGTGTGAAGAAACCTCTATGAACTGCAGCTGAGGTAGAGTTGTACTGAAGTTGTCCCAGGCTGGTCAGAGATGCTCTTGTCTCTGCATGTGTGCGTGGGATATCAGCGAGGCGATGTCCCTGAATAACTTGCAGATGTCAAATTCCCTCTATAGGAAGTGAGAAGATTAGGGGAAGGAATTTGTTATTTAGCCAAACACACAGCGCTCAGACACGGACATACCAGGTACATACAAAGACTAACTTTAGCCTACTTTGGCTAAAAACTTTTGGCTGTTCTGTAGGGAGCACACACAATCACAGAACAGCCAAGGTTGGAAGGGACCTTTGGAGATCATCTAGTCCAGCCCACTGCTCACACAGGGTCAGCCAAAGCAGGTTGCTCAGGGCTGTGTCCAGTCAGGATTTGAGCATCTCCAGGGTTGGAGTGCCTGCGGTTATTCCTCCCCAGGGACAGGAATTGGCACTTGCCTTTGCTGAGCTTCATGGGGTTCCTATGGACCCGTTTCTCCAGGCTGTCCATGTCCCCCTGAGTGGCAACACACCCATCCGGCGTATCAGCCTCCCAGTTTTGTACCTTCTCCAGACTTGCTCAGTCCCATTCTCCAGTTCATCAATGAAGATATTAAACAGTATTGGCTCCAGTGTAGGTACCCCTGTTCCCCTGGGGTACACCACTGGTGACTGGCCTTCAGCTGGACTTTTGTGCTGCTGATTGCAACAAGAAGTAGCAACAAATTCCTGCAGAAGGTAACTCAAAACTGGCATCTTGGAGGACCATTCTCTGGAGCAACACAGCTTTCCTTGCAAGCTACCACTTGCTGAGATTGCCGTAGTATTTTACCCACTTAAGCACCATTTCACCACAGCAAAAAGAAAGCCCAAATGAAGAAGGTGCCCACCCCTCCACTTACAAAGCAGCGGTAGCTCCTGTCCCCAGCAACCGGTCCTGCGCGTGGCAGGGCCCACAAAGCTGAGTAGACGGTGTCTCCTAAGACCCAGCACCTCTTCACCTTCCATTGAGAGCAAGACCAAGAGTGAAAGATCCTGTTCCTTTCCAATTTTTGTAAAATATATAGTTACACTGCATCATCAAGCTCCACACCCCCTCCAAAAAAAAAAAAAAGGTAAAATGGTTTTGCTGTTTGAAAAGAAAAATTAAAGTAAGCTTTTCATGCTGAGCTGGACACATTAGAAAAAAATTCTTTTTCTTCAAAAACATTTTATTTCTGTTATTTTTTCATCAAAAGAGGTTCTTTTAGTTTGGAGACATTCATTCTTGCTCTCCAGGTGTCAAAAAAAGGAAAATAAAGCCTGGCAAAAAACCTTCCAGAACTTTTTCAGGAGGGAACAATTGCAACGAGGAAAAATGTAATTGGTGAGTTTTCGGCAAAGTCATTTGTCCCGCTGCCTATTGGGCCATGGTGTCACCCCTCATCAACAGAGTGACTTGGTGGTCTTGGTGGCCTCTCTGCAGCTGCCAGAAGGGTGCAGGCTCCGTGCTGCAGCGCACGCCGGGACCCCCTCACCTTTCCTTCACCGCACTCAGCCAAATAAATACTCATATTTCGTTTTTGCCTCATCTTCATTCCCCCCAGGAAGTAAATATCCCTTCCCTTATTCTCCCATGACTCATCCGCAAACCTTCCCACTTCTAAACTATTTTATTTTGTCTTGTCTCATACTTGTTTATCTTGGGCAAAATCCGAACCTCGCTGAAGTCAGTGGCAAAACTCCCATTGACTCAAACAGAGCCAGGATTTCTTCTTTTGTCTTGATTAGATTGTGGGTGTGTTTGCCTTGAATATACTTAATCTTGTCCTGGTTTGATTATAGTTTTTGGGTAAAAGCCATGCTGCATCTCTGTGCGTTAAGCAGAGCGTAAGCATCTGCTGTTCCCTGAGACTTAAAGGATAATAATTAGCGTGAAGGATTTACTGCAGCAGTTCAGGAAGGTGTGTTTGGAGGCAAATAAAGGAAATCAAACATAAGTTTCCATGTTTCAGCCCTAATACTTATTTACGACGACGGCAGAGACCACAGAGAAGAAAACATTGCTGCTGTTATTCGAGGCTCAGGGCTTATAAAGCACATCCAGAGGGTTATAGTGCACTACGACAGCTATTGCAGGGAAATGCTGATGCCACAGAAAGCAAAAGGGACCGCGTGACTGCAATGCAATAATAACCCAGACAGGCTTAGTGCGAGGGAAAAGCAGCTCCCGTGCCAACGAGCCGGAGCTCCTACCATTCCGACGGCAGAGGAAAAAAGTGCCGGTTGGCAACCGCAAAACACAACAGGCCACGGAAAAGCGCGGAGCCCGAGGCAGAGGGCAGGAGGTGCGTGTTCCCAGCTGCCTTCCCGCAGCACGGCCGCCTGGAGCGGAGCCGCCGGGCTGGGACAGCCCCGGCCGGCACCGCGGTGCTGTGGGCAAATACGGCCAGCCCGACGGCACGTGGGGCTAACAGCCTCGTCTTCCCTCCTGGCACCCTCTGCCCTGGGAAGGGGGAAAGCAGCGTCTTCTCCCCACGCTTCATTTGCCTGGAACCAGGACTGCCTTTTGCAGAGCTCCTTTCTTTCAGTGCAGGGAGTGACTTCCCAAAAGATAAGCACCTCCTCAGTTGCCAAGACCATCCTCGAGGGAAAGGGTTGAAATTTGTTTTCCTGAGGCCTCAGCAGCTTGACCGGAGAGCACATGGAGGGGAGCCGCGGGCTGGGTGGAATAGCGAGAAATGTCTATTCTGTTTCTGTGTGTGAAGATCTGTAAGCTTCATAAATTGACACGACACAGGGTGCTGCTGCCAACAGCTGATAAGGTCTTCTGGAGTAGGTAACATTTCTGAGAGGTTTACCCTCTGCATGCTCCAAGGTTGCTAGAAGTGAGCAGAGCCTGTCTCGGGACCTTTTGCCCAACAGCATCTTATAAAGAAAATGTAAGGTATTTATCTCCCGGGGCAAGGCAGCGACTCTGTGGTGTGTTAAGCACATCCTCATGCCACGGAGGAGCAGACTGGGTATCCACCACCTAAGAGCTTTGTTCTGCTTTGTGGCCAGCCTGACAGATATCTTTTGAAAGGTTTATAACGGAATAAACGGGTGATACAGACAACTGGTGTGGTGTGAAAGGGAAGTTCTTCATTTATCACAGCTAGCATTAAAGTTACCAAAAGATGCAAGACTCACCTGATCAGGAAAAGATCTGGTGCAGTTCTCTCAACCCAGTTTATCCATCATCTTTTTGACCAGATCACACCAAAATATTCAGAATTTATGACGATTTCCTGTCAGGAGTTAAAATTACTTTCTTTTTTTTTTTTTTAATTCACTTTTGCTCCATGCTTCACAATTACCTGAACAGAGATACTCACCAGTCTAGGCTGTGCTTTCCAGGTGTTGCCAAAAATACCAAGACTCTATCAGATAAAAGGCAAATCTGCTGCATAGCTCACAAAGATCACCAGCCAGATCACAGCCCTGAACTGTATTCCAGCCGATGGCAAGTCCTAGAGCTGCGAAAATAAGTAATCGCTAGCAACTTATTTGATACTTTCAGCTTTTTATGTTTTGCTTTGACTTTCATTGGGAAACTAACATTATTTAACTGAATTTTTTTTTCATCATGAAACTCTTGAGATTTTATAGTCTTCAAAAATCCATTATCTGTTGTGAATATTTCAATTTCACAGTGATAGATAGATAGATAGATAGATAGATAGATAGATAGATAGATAGATAGATAGATAGATACTGCGTGGTGGCATTTCCCTTCCCTATTAGATATCTTCAGCAAATAACTACCATATCGGGAGAATTTCAATGTGCATGTTTGAGTATAAAGTTTGCAAACGAAAATTTGATCTTAAAATCCAATAAATCTGATTTCCAGCAATATTTATGGAAAGTGAGCACAAAGAGGAAAGAGATTCCACCAAGGGAAAGACTATGCGTGGAAAACATTTTTGAGATGCATACTCCATGCTAACTCAGTGCTTTCCGTTGCTAACAGTTAAGCAGCCTGCAAACCTGCACTATCAGATCTCACATCAACCTCTATTTATCTGATAGGAAAAAAAAAATGACAAAAAACAACAACAACAAAAAAAAACAGCTAAAAATTTCTGGTAGTCTATTACAAACTAAGCACCAAGTGAATATTCTTGTGCAACTTTTAAAATTTAGCAAGAAAAGGTATTCTTTTTTAAAGAGGAATTTTCAAATATTGAACACAGAGGGGGGAGATAAGCAAAAATAAAGCATGATCTTTTGATTGAGATACCCAGGATTGCTATACATTGGAGTGTGTTTCAACACAGTAACTTGATATATATTTACTAAATTGTTTGGCACATTCAGCATGTCCCCAGGGAACTGTTGGAGGGAACTAGCAGTACATTTTTCACTCCTTCCCTGTGCATTAGCAGACATAAGGTCACACTAGTATAGCAAAGATGGGTGCAGCCTCAGGCTCATTAGCTCTCAGCAAGCGAGCCAGATGAGGCAGCGTCGTGTTTTCCTTTCATCATTCAAGCTTGAAAGGAAACTGTCGGCAGCCACTTGCTCTTAAAACAATGAAAATTTAGGTGACAGCAATCTCATTAGCTGAAAGGTAGCGTTCAGTGGAGGTAAAGATTTCTAGGTAAAGATTTCCCTCTTCTGCAACACATACGCACAAACTTATTCGCAAACCATATCCTTTGAATGCAAAAATCCGTGTATGAGAGGAGCAAATAGTGCTTGTTAAATTACAGCAACTGTGCGTCAGTGGATTATATTTCTTGGGGGAAAATCAATGTCTGGATGACTGGCTTCCTTTCAGAATAATGTGTACGTCTTAGATGTATATACATATTTACAGAGCAGCAATTCAATCCATAACCTTTGCCACAGAATTGATACTTTCCTTACAGATGTTTTCTTTGTCTTGCACAGAACCCAAATGCAGAAAAGGCAAAGGGGTTTAAATGCCGTTATTCTCAGAGTTTTCCAGGCTTCAGCCATGATGTATGTTCTGCTTGAAGATTAAATACCTTTTGCATTCCAATTACTGTATGTGAAGGTCTATTGATGATGTTTTATTGGTAATATTTCATCGCTGTAAGCTTTTAAGCTGAGTGGAGCGGTACGCTTATACGGATTTCCTAAAGTCCAGGAGATCTGGCGTTGAAGACATATTTACACTCAATTTTTTATGTTTAATGTACTTTCGTTCAAAACTGACCCAACACAAAGATGTTTACTTGCTTATATTATATAGGAAGGGGGGACCTGATGGTCTTAATGATCACGTCTGATTTCCCTGGTGAAGACAAGAGATCGGTTTGTGTTTTTCTTAGTGATGGTGTTGTTCCGAAGTGCTAGCAAACACTGGAAGAAGAGTACTTGCTCCGAGTCCAGCTGTCAGACAGGAAAAGGTTGATTACCAGAGGTGTAAAAAGCTACTAGATGTCAAGCTTCCCGTAAAAATTTGTGTCACTTCACTCCCTAGGACTGTTTTGAAAATTGCAGGCTTAAAGGGCTAGATCTGCCCTTCAAGTTTACATTTCAGCTTCTAATATATTTTCTTAGACTACCTCCCACTCACAGTATTAACTTCCCTTTAATGACTCCCCGCCTCAGCTGTTGCCTTGCCATCTTTTATGATCTTCCCGATTCCTATCTCTCCCCAGCTCCGCAGGGCACCTTTTCTCTCCAGGAAGCAGGAATTCATTCGTCTCTATTATTGCTATCACAGTAGCTCTGAGGAGCCCAAAGTGCCTGTCAGTGCAACCAGGAGAGGGTCTCCAGAAAATACCCCCATGGCCCTGCTGCCAGGAATTTACTGCCTGTGATATGGCAGGGAACTGCCAGGTGATGGTCTCCAAACCCCTCGCAGCTGACCTTCTTTCCTCTCATGTCAACCCCTCGATCCTTGGATTTGTGACTTGCCACAAGGCACAGAGGACTTGATTTTGTCCTCTGAGCCATCTTCTTTTCTTCATCCCACACTGAATTCTCTTCCAGTTGCTTTCTCATATCCTACCTTAAAAAATGCTGAGGAACAAACCTGTCCGAGTCACTCTCTCAACCCTCTTCTTTGCATTGGGACTTTTTCCAGAGTTTGGACAAAGAGCTGCATCCTATGGTACACTCTGGTTTTTGCCTAAAATAACTTTTTCCTATTTTCTTTTTTGTTTTCTGTTTTTTTCCTATCTTACTTATGAAATTTATCAGAGATAATATACCAGTGTCTAAAATAACCTTCACGATCCTTTTGTATAAACAATAACTAGCTTGGATGGAGTTTGCAACTAGGGAAAGTAGGTCAAAACAATGTGACTAAATCATTCCAAAACAACCATCGGAAAAAATCAAATTCACACCCACAGGGTTTATGTGAACAGATTCAAACCTGCCAGGCCTTTGGCATTTATTGCCATCTCTGGTACTTAAGGGGAGGATTCACCAAAGCTTTCTGAGTCAAGGAAACAAAACAAAAAGTCCAAAGCTTAGAAACCAGTTTTCATCTGCTTTTTTTTTTTAAAAAAAAAGTTTATTTGATCTTCAGAGCAGTTTATATTCAGTTCTGCTTACCAGGTTGAACTCAGTAACCACATCAGCTTTTTCGTGTGGATGGGCTTCAGCTCCTCTGGAGAGTCTCCAGAAAAGCAGAAGAGAAATGTCTTGGTCGTTGGTACTTTCCATTTTTCGCAAACTAAGCAAAAGATCAGTGAAGTTATCTGCTGAAAACCCCTGTGAGACACTCTTCCCCAGTTTATAAGTTTCTCCAGGGAAGGGCTAAGCCCAGAGCTGTCAGGCCATGGTCCAGTGGCCTGTGGTGACCACGTAGGGCCCAAGGGAACCGACACCGGGTCCGACAGCTGGTCCTGCACAGGGCAAGTTGCTGTCCTCGTTTTCCCTTGATTATGCCTCAAGAGCAAACGGGTGCAACGTTCCTAAAACCAAGCAAGAGTCTGCGCACCAGCTACTTACCGATCCTGCAAAGGTCAGCGCTTGCCTTCTCGCCTGCCCCTCCTGCCGCGGTGCCCACAGTCCTGTCTGCTGTGTCAGCAGCTGGGAACCTTATCAGCCAGCGCACAACACAGTTGTAGCCGTTCTGCTTTTAACCTGCTTCCTGGTTTGAAGCCTCAAGAAGTGCAAAGTTGTCCATCTTTCAGTTATAAGGCTCTTGCATTTACACTAGACGTGAGTCTGAACCCAAAACAAAACAAAGTAAAACAAACAAAAAAGGAAAAAAAGAAAAAAAGAAAAAAAACCCACCTTAGTTCCCAATTCCTTCCACCAAATTCGAGCCATTTGTATCATGATTTGGAACCCAACTTTGTGGTTGGCACCGTTTTCTGCAACGAGACAAAATAAAATCTTGGCTACAAATACTCCTACACGTAGGAAAGTCTGAATCTGGAAATGTGTGACTTGTCCTAAATTTACACAGCACCTTTCCTCGGGAGGTCTCTGCTGTTTTACTGATGGCAACTCCACAGCACGACAGTGTGGCAGCAGCCTGCAGGCAGGGAAACTGAGGCAAGTTATCTAAAACCAGAATAAGGCAGGAAAAGGAGACTTCAGTGACCCAAATTCTCCCTTGCTGGGGAAGATAGAGAGAACCCAAGATCTGCTTCATTTCTTCATCAAGCCCACTGGGTTCATGGAGTTCATGTTAACAATTGACTCATGCCCATCATCATTTTACCTTTAAAAGAGCTGATGAAGATGCCGCTTCACTAAAATCACTTCCCTAGACTCTTCACTTTTCCCAGATGAAATATTTTCCAACCTGAAGTAACAAAAAGAAAGCAAAAAAAGAAAGAAAATGTATATTGTTTTCCTTTGTTAAAAGAAAGAGGGGGGGAAAAAAACCCTACAGACCTTCTGCGAATCCCACCCTGTATTTCATATTTCTCCAGTGAGGCTTGCATTCCTTTATTCAGATTCCAAAAGTAGAGATAATTTGTTCCAAATGTTTTCAAAGGCAATCAGCAGCATCGACTTACATTCTTTCCAGGGTTGGGAGAAAACTGTGAAATCTTCTAAACACTAATAGAGGAGACAGCGAGGGGGAGGGTTGGGGAAAAGGGGAGATGGAGGAAAGTGAGAGAGGAAAATGAGGGGAAAGGAGGAGGAGAGGGAAGAAAAAGAGAAAAAAAATACAGAAAGGAATATGCTGATGATCCCTTTGCTTATATTGTTACAGTTATGACTCCTTGAGCAGATCTGGAGAAACTTACGGCTTGCCAGCAACATATTTCCATTGGCAAGGTAGCTAGCAGTTCTTAGCGTGGTATTATGTAGCAGAATATGATTGAGAAATAAGCCATAAAATTATATATTTATTGCAAGACTGTCAGTGAGATTTTTGCAGTGAAGATAAACATGTAACTCCCTGTGTGTTGCATGTCTATTTTGTCTGCTAGAGGTCTTCACCGAGCTACTCATCCGTCACTGTGCCGTCTTAGAAGTCCGGACAGATGTTACCAGTGCAAATAAAGACAAAAATGCCGCAATTTGTCTTCCATTTAAACATATATACAAGCCACAGGGCTGTTGAACGGCTGCCTTTAAGACGCAGTGTGGTCTGTGAGCTGCCTCTGAGAGCAGAGAGGGCTGAGGCCGTGCTGCTGGCTTTGCCACCGGCTCTCTGTGTGGCCTTTGGCAAGTCACTTAATCCCCAGCTTCCCAAACCAGTAAAGTAGGAACAATAATTCTTGCGGTGTTTCCTGCGCAGGGGCAACTTTAGGGATTCACCCTGTGCAGCTCTGACCCTCGCCAGGCGCGTGTCACCATCGTGCCATGGACGGCCGGCGCTGAAGAGCCGGCCAGCGAAACGCCAAGCGACGCCGCTCTGCTGGTGGCCCCTCGGAGCCGCTGCCTCTCTCCACCTCCCTGCAAGCTCAAACCCCGTAGCAAATCCAGCAGAGACGTGCTTACCCTCCCGGTGTTTCCAAGCTGGAAACGTTTCTCCAAGCCTCCAAAAGGTCAAACATCTGCTCCTTCCTTCCCCGGCCTGCGCCTGCCCTCCCAGGCCGGGCACGGTGCCACGCACGTCGTCCTTCCTCCCAGGCTGGTCCCCACCGAGGCAGCCCCGCGCCCCACGCCGGCGCGCCGGTGAGCGCTGCCGCCGGAGCCGCCTGCGCAGCTCCGCGCTGCTTCGCAAGCGGACACTAAACGATTGGCGGTTAGTCTTTAATGGGCACGTATTAACTCTTAAGCTTTCAGAAGCTCTAATTAAGCCTGGCTTTCGTTTGAAATCCACCCGAAGTGGGAGAGTAGGCCATTTGTTTTTACACAGCTGAGGAATGTGCATTTAACTATCTCAGGAAGGAAAAAGAAATGAAAACCACTTGGAAAGCTGGTAAACTCAACCACCTGTACTCCCTCAGCCTCCCTCAGTTCCTCTCCCCACCATAGACCAGGGTTTTCGAACAGCTACAAGAGACAGCTGGTGTAAAAATTGAATTTAATACAATGCCCATTGCAAAAAGCAGCAGGACTTGGAGAGTTTCAACCAGCATTTCGCCACTCTCCGCCCAGCGCCGACGAATTTATCCGTTCTGGACTTGTGTACCATAACGCGTCTTTGTCTCTGCGTTCCTGCTTCCCCAAGGTCCAGATCCTAAATACGACAAGACATCTAGACAAAGCTGTGCAAACTCAGCTCCGTCTTACTAATTGTTTGGACAGGTTTGCTTTAATCATAAACAGTAGAGTGAATTAATGGTAGCCGGGCTGAATTGTTTTAATGCCTACACGCTTTCTGCTCCGTGCTCCAAACAGCGCTGTTTTGTCTTCTGCCAGTTACACTGGCCTCTAAGACATTCTCCTACAACTTGGAGAAATATGTGTTTTGAGACATGCTGAAGGGACCCCAATTTTACGGGTCTGGAAAAGACTAAATTCTGCCTTTAGAGCGTGGGTGAACCTGGGGAACTGGTGTGTGTGAACGAGGCATGAGTCTGTGGAACTTTTCTAGCACCCACACCAAAACTATGCCATTACTTAGGGAACTTTTGAAGTTAAAATATGAAATAAAGTTTGGCAATGATATGAAAAAAAGGAGTTTTTCATGAAAAAATCAGATTGAAAACCAAAAGAAATTACTTGGCTTTCTGCAGCAACTGAATAGATGATGTTTGGTTAAAAAAAAAAAGGCAGGAAAAGAAATTGAAAAAAATGTTTATGGTCTATTTGTTGAAAAAAAAGTCAGCTAAATTAAAGAAGAACAAATACTTTCAATAAAAAGAAGTGATTTAATCGTGTTACAGATGGAAGTCTTGAGATTTGAAACTCCAAACTGAAAAACATCCTTCATAGAAAGGAATTGGGAACTGGGAGGAAGAACAAAATGGGTACTGAAGTTAAACTCTCTTCTTCACTCTGAGATGCTTCCACCTTGGCAAGAATTTGATAAGTAATTAAACACTAGATGCACAACCTGAAAAAAAAATTAAGAAAATCCTTAACTGAGATTCAGTGATAAGCTTTTCCTCCACCATTGCAGACGGGAGCCTCTATACCTGTTCCAGAGGCAAACTGCAGAACCAGATTTTGTCTGAACAGATTCATTTCTCACCCTTTCCACCTAGCCAGGTATAAAGCATGTAAGGAAATTAATACACACTGCTGCATTTTGTCTGCTGCTTGCACACCCTGCGCAGAGATACATCACAGCACTCATGGGTTGTCACTGTCATCTGAGTCTGAGGTTGTCCAGCATGTTCCAGCACAAGACCCACCAGTGGGCAGACTGCAGGGTGTCCTCGAGATAAATCAGAGACAATTAGGGTGGGATACAGGGGTCTGTAGGGCATCCACCTCCCTGCCAGTGTCTTCTCAGTAATCCAGAAAGCTCTCCTAGACTCTAGTCTCCAGTATGTTGCTCTTGGAATGTCTTGTCTTCTGGATCTTCAGACCAGGGTGAGAGCTTGCACGTACATTAAGTAATGACATGAAGGGAATACTGTGGTTCTGGCTGGTCAATTTTTTCAATTTTTTTATTGATACCAAGATACGTTTCTGGAATTTGTTTCCTAGAGTCCTTGTCTGCAACCTCACTGTACTTTCTCAAACTAGTGAGAAAAGTAAAAAGAAGAAATAAAAGGAAAAAGAAGAAACACTCAACTTTTCCCAAGCAGGCACCTTCCCTGGAGAAACTAGTTCCTCCCACTCCTGCCTGAGACAGTGTTTGCAATTAGCTTCCCAATAACACCATCTGGAAGGGCACCAACCTTACTATGTTTTCACACCCAGGCCCCAATATGACCATGAAATCAAAACAAGGCAATTTTTCCAACCACCTGGAAAGCTTCCCCAAGCTTTCTGAATTAAAATAGACAGTGCAAGAAACTTTGGCCTGATCTAACCACAGCTATGCTGTCTTGCATCCTGTGGCAAAAATGTCTTACAGATTAAAACACAACCAGAACTTACTTTTGGGCAAGGTTTTTCCACAAAATCTTTCCTCTAGCAACTTCTACTGATATGGGACCACCATGCCAGGGCTGATGGACCCTGACTCCGGTCCCTAAGCATTGCTGTCTGAAAGCATTATTGAAAGATTTGAAGCAAGGGGAGGTTAAGGCAGAAGCAGTCGCTAGGGTTCAACTCTGACCTAAATGGCACTCAACCCCCAAAGAATTTCCTCTTCTCACCCAATTGCTGCAGCCATATTGTGGCCCTGGTACACCAAGGGACCTTGTGACGGGCCACTTGGGGAAGTTGCAGTTCACTTCACTCTAATCTCATTTTAAATGACCTCGAGCCTCATCCTGCTGTTACAGCACTCCTCACCTTGTGTTCCAGTTGCACGTCCCTACACACATTTTCACATGGACATCAGGCCAACTATAGCATCCTGGTCAACATCTATTCTGAAGACAAAGCAGATTCTAGCACTTCATCCTCTGTCTTCCAAAGAAAATCTGTTTCTGTTATATATTTTGGCCAAAAATATGGTGAGATTCTGGGACTGGTTGAAGGTTAATTTATATGATGCTGATATCTTTCCCCAGTGACTTGTTCAGTCTTCCCTTTTTCATGCTGTGACATGATGGAATAGCTGCTCAGTGTATGCTTCTGTGCCAATCTCCAGCTTGATCAGCATCATCTGTATTTTCACTGAGTCCAAGATTAAAGCTCTGGAATTGAATTCAGAATGGTTTTAGGACATACTGTTGTTTTATTTTTCCAATTACTATTATTATTATTATTCCTAAATACTTAGAAATCATATTTTACTTAATTGGCCTCTTTAAAGGACTTTTCTAAAGATTGAACTTGTTGGCTACTTGTAAAGTTTATGACACCATTACTACCGAAAATTAAACCAAACTAAGTATTTTCTTATGTGGACAGGCTTCTAAATGAATTCCAGCATCCAAGTTTTCCCCTGTTTTTTCCTGCCCTCCTGTCACTGTCTCCATCTGTGATGGGGTTGGGCTCTATTTTCTCTAGAATCATGTGAAAATCAACTCTTGCAGTTTGGCTGGTTACACCTGTGTCCTTCATAGATTGTTTTATTTATTAGCAAAATTCCATGACTGGTTTTGTACTGCCCACATCTGAACTCAGAACCTTCTACCCCCAAAGCATAGCTCCAGCTGGCGACCTACAAGTTCACACAAGCAGCTGGGTGGTGTTCACTGGGCAATGATGAGGCTCTGTCCTGTCCAGCCTAAGATTTATCAAAGTCTTTTTTGGTTGTGTCAGTATTTAATCAAATCGTTCCTGCAAATTGTCATTTATAGAACGAAGTTCCTCTGGTCAGTCTACCACAGTTTTCATAAGCCACATTAAATCCCTTTACCCAACACACCTGACCCATGACTCCCCATGTAGCCATGCATTATGGTGACCCATCTCCATTGCAAGTAGTCCCTTCATCTTCTTTGGTTAGACTACGCTAAGGGACTCCCCAGGATCTTTGGTAAATTCAGGAGTCTCCACTGCAGTCCTGGGCCTTATTTTGCTGATCTTAAATTGCCACTTGCAGTAGAGCCCTGTCTTTTTATAACTGTCAGCTGCTGTGGGGATCTGGTGTTTGGGCATGCCAGGAGGACTAGTCTCTGCAGGCTCTTTGCAGGTTCAGGTGGGGACTCCTTGGGTGTGCTCTGGCAAGCTGAGATGAGTCCTTGCCATCACATGCCAAAGAAAGGGCTTCTACCAGGTTTGGATAACACAGCTTCTTTCCCGGGGATACAGTGCTGCAGTACCACTGAAGATGAGCTAATCAAGTTGGCTGCCTGAAAAAGCCCCTGTCCCTTCCCTCTCTCCCTCATACACTTTTTATCTAGTCTCCAAGTTTTTCACTTGGACTATGAAATTAAACAGAAGCAAGAACTCCCAGGGAGTATTTTCCCTCAAAAATAATTGGCTTCTGTGTTACTCAGGCTGGGATAATCCAGCCTTCCTATTCCAGGTCTCTGTTGGTTACAGACAATGTGGAAGATACATGTGCCCAGTCTTACCAAATCTTCCAACTGGCCCAGTTCCTCATCCACTGACTCATCCAGACACGCCGGTCTGCACGCCTTTTCTTTCTTTCGGAAGATGATGTTTTCAGCTCCCTGAATCCATGCTGCAGCGCACCGCGGGTGGCAAATCCCCGCTCAGGCCATACCTTTCTTCACGTCCTCTGCTAGGCTTGGGGCCAGCTTGCACCTCCCCGAGCCACCTTGCCAGGCTAGGACAGGAGCTTTACCAGGGAAGCCCCATGTCCGTTTAGACTTTTTGTAGCTTTTTGTCCTAGCAAGTATTTTTTTTCTCTCGAAATACAGCCGACTCTAAGCTCTTTCCGAGATGTTTCCAGATATTCTTTTAAAACCTTCTTGTTTCCTCTTCGGCCCTTGTTTTGGTTCTTGTTTCAGATCACCTGGTCTGCGTGATCGTTTCCGTTATTTTTTCCAGCTTGGATCAAGAGGAATTACCAGTCTGCAATTTCTCTCCCTAGGAACCGGATCCCACTGCTGATGCGAACATGACTTCTCATGGCGTGAGCAATTAATCAGCATTCGGGGCCCCCAGGGTTGTTCTGTCAGGAGACAGTATTGCTACTGTAGTCAAGGAATGCATGAGTGCCATCCTTTTTAGTCATAAAGAATATGCAAAAATATGCCTCATTTTCCTAAGCGGAGCAGGAGGCACCCGGAACGGTGTCCATGTTTCCAGGCACCTTTCTAGCAGGCGTTTCATCTTCTGGGCAGCATTACATAGGCTTTTCTCATACCGTCCTCTTTGTCTTCCTCCAGTCTACATATCTGCTGTCTAATCCCTCCCCAAAACTGCTACCATATTTAACTGCATTTAGAAATTGATGTCAAAATCAAAACCTTTGGTCTGAAAAGCCTAGTTTTGTAACACTTTTTTGTACTGTCAGTGTCACGGACATTTTGTTACTGCTGTGTGTTATTAGCTTGAACTGTAATTTATCAAAGATTTAAAAAAAACCCCAGACAACAAACCCTGTATTTTTGCTGTTCTTTATTAACTGGTATGTCCCTGAAAAACTTTCCAAGTACCTGGATTAAATACTAAATCATCTCATTTACTTAAGTTCCCACCTGCCTCAGGTACGCTGGGTAATGGAGTGTTTTTCCTTGCATAGCTGTTTTACTGCAATTCCACTGTAATTACACTTAGAATATATTTTTAAATGTGTATAATTACTCCTAAGTTTAAGTGTATGACTGGCATTATTAACTCTCTGTTCTTAATGGAACAGAATTTAACCTGCAGTCGTACTAGCATTACTCTGACGCTTTCTCTAACAGTTGCGTGTATACTAACCCAAAATAAAAATTTTAAATAATTGCACTGTAAGGTGCATTGTGAACCGAGATTCTAAAAATAAAATTCTATAATCACAAAGATCCTTGTGTAAATGACATAATTACCCTTAATATGTTTTTTAATACCAAATATATTTGTCAAAATCTTTCACATCAAAGCGGTGACAGAGTAGCGTAATAAATCTGAAAGCTGTGCTAATACCGATGACCTTCCTTTTAATACGAATTTGTAACAATTATAGACATAAAAAAGCGGAACCGTTTCATAATTACATAGCACATATGACGAGATCACAGTCAAGTAATTACACTGTAGATTTTTGTCTTGTGTTTGGATCCTCCTTTGGCCACTGGTTTTGTAATGAAAAGAGTTCCTTGAGACCTGGGTTAAAGAGTGAAGACAGAAGGTAATTAAATATACTGTAGCCTAAAGTAAATCAAAAATGACTTAAAAATTGTAGAAGCCTGAGTCAACACTTCATTATTTTTGCTCTAGCATAGAGTCTCTGATGTTGATGGAGCTAAATGGGTGTAAAACTGGTCTGACAGACTGGATATCAGGCATTTCTAGAACGACCTTGTGAGGCTTTAGTAATTTCTTACCTTTGGTCAATACAGCCAAGACCAGCCTTTTCTCATGACTCAGAGCTGTTCACCGACAGCACTGATACAGCCTTGATCTAGCTATCACAGCCATTAAATTCCCAGTCAAAACCAGGAGTGGAAAAATGGGACAAAACCCAAAAAATAATGAGGACAGAAACATTATTATCCTGTCTCATTTGAACTGGAACAAAGTTATGTTCAGGCTTGGCCTGAGATAAGGGCAAGTGGCTGAGGACAATTTTTCTTGTAAAAGCTCTGTTGAAATAGTTGAAATTCAGTCATTCCTATTTATTATTCTTTTCAAGCTCTAAAATATAACAGTCTATAAAATAAGCAGCAGGTGACCAAAAAGAGAGATACAGTGATTAACTGGACATGCAGGAGAACTCCAATTGGAGTAGAAATGCACATCTTTTATAGAGTTTTATGGATTTTTTTTGTTTCAAAATGTTTTTGTTCGAAAGCTGTTTCATTACAGCAAAAATGGGGAAGTTGAAGAGGAGACCCATGCCAGATAAAGGGAAGTGTGTGAGATCTACTGTGTGAGAATGTCCTAGATAATGAGTGACAGCTGTGAGGTTTTGGTCTCACTTTCATTTTAATGGCATCCTCCAGTGATATGCACTGGATTTCAAGCCTTTGTCGCACTGTCAGCTCCTGTGATGATCCACAGAATATGGGCATTTGACAGGTCTTTAATAAACAGTTTGCTGCTGGGATGAATTGAAGTTCAGTTGGATCTGGCTTGAGTTCAGCAGAACAGACAGTGTTGTTAACTCACCTTTATGCTACAAAAGAAAAAAGAGAAGGAAGGGGAAAAAAAAAAAAAATCCAGCCTTGGACACCTGCTATCTTTCCAGAGACTAATTATGAGAGACCTCATTTTTGTAGAGGATGAAAATGGAGTAGCTACCTACAGTAATGCATTGTCACTCCAAGAAAACTGCAGCTAAGAGCACTAGAAAACACTATTTTTTTTTTTCTTGGATTTTAACCTACCTCTAGTCAATTAAAAACCCTTCAGGGCAACTCAGTTTGATGGCTTTTTGGCAGAGATGAGATCCGAGGGCTGTGCTTTGTTTCTGTTGCATTAAGAGTCTTCTGGCACTGGCTCACAGAAACAATAATTTGTTGCTGTCCATGTCAGGGCATGGGCAAGGCAGGCAACCACCTAGAGAAGAGATACCTAAGAAAGAGGGAAGAGCAGAAAACCAGCTGTGGCTCAGCTGCCTGTTTTAGACCCTGCTGCTTCCTCTGCAGAGGACGAGGGGAGTGTTGGAGCTGGGCAATGTGGGGCAGCAACTGCCTCCATTACTATGATCCCTTCCTCATCGCAGCAGAAATGGGAATCCCAGTTCTTTAGGACTTCTCCACCCTATGCAAATCTTCCTTTTTCCTTTCTCCTCCTGTTGCAAGAGTGACCTGGTTCCCCATGTTGAGTTTTTTTTCTTTTTTTCTTTTTCCCCAAAATTTTATTTTCCTTATTTTCTTTGTTACTCTTATGTAGGTCAGCTCTGATTCAAGTGGTGGTGTAGTCTCAATAAGAAGACCTTATAGCTGTGATTTAGAAATAAAAATATATTTTAAAAAGAGCTTTTCTGGTGTCACTTTAGTAGTCAGTACGGCAAAAGGTGGATGTCAGGGAGCTTGTGCTGATTACTTTATTATATAGAAAAGCCTTTATTCACCAGTTTTGCTTCTTCCAGACACGAATATTCTTGGGAACTGGACCCAAACCTCATGATTCAGGCTGATCTCTACTTTGTGCAGATCATTTTATGTTGCGTCCTGTGTGACTATAGAATTGAAACGATACAGCGAAAACCTAAAGAATGTTGCTGGTGTGGATAGGCACGGTAAGGAATTAAGCCAAGTTAGAAAGGGTGAGGTGATGTTCTTGGACAAGACAGAACCTGATGTAGTATCTGTGATATCATTCAAGAAAGATCAAGCTTTGATATGCTATTTTCTGTGTTGTCTGTTGAGTGCAACTGCTCACTCAATTATCACATCAAAAAACCCCTGAAGTTAGTGGAGAATGTAGCAGTTGAGAAAACTGGGACTAAAATGGAGGAAGTGTGGGGCTCTTAGGTTCTTTGTTGAAAGAGCAATATATTCCAAAAATATGCTCAGTATAAAATACAGAACCTTCCTCAATGACCTTCCTAGAATGAAAAAGTTTGGAAGAAAAATAAAATTCATGAACTCAGGTGATCATTTTTCTGTTCAATTTGAGGTTGCAGTCTTCTTCTTATACACAAGGAAATACTAAAAGTACATCAGACATGCCAGAGGCATATACTCAAGTGACTAAACTTTTTAAGGTGTATGTGTTCCTAATGGCCCCATTTATGCATAACTGGAAAGATGTTTGTTCTAACATGTCCTTTCCCCAAAACATCTGGACTGTATAATGCGTACAGTGAGTACAACTGAGAGTGACATATTAGGAAAAGTTAATTAAGAATCACCTATGCTGAAATAGGAAAGGAGATGACTATTAAAGTAGTCCAACTGAATGAAATTGGACAGTGTACGCGATCATGAGTGACAACTGACGTGTTTTCTTCCCCGTTCTGTTCAGGGCTGTTAACTGATTAGCGATACCTCACCCGGCTGTGTTTACTCTGTTGGCTCATGGCATGTAGCAATCTCTGCTGCCACGAGGGAGTTTGTGGTCACCTTGGTGGCTCCCTGCCTGGCGCCGTGAGGCTGAAGAGAAGGGCTGATGGTGTCCCACATTGTCTTAAGGAAAGGCGGTGAAACCTCCTCGTTGCACTGAGGACACTGAACCACTCTGCACTCCCTACTAGAGGTCTAGCAATGCGCTTCCGTTTTCTGTGCGCTGTTGCATGGCCCTGGGAAGGCGTGGATGGAGCTGGCTTGGAGCTCCATGCAGGTCATTGCTTTGATGTAGGGGTAGGACCGGTGTAATGGTTTGACCTCAAACTGCAGAGCTGCTCCTAGTACTACATCCAGCCAGAGCCAGAAAGCAGAGACAGAAAAAGCTGCATTGCAATATAATGCAATGAAGGCCCAAATACATAGGTCATTTTTCAATAGAAAAACAGAAGTTAGTTAGTTTTCCTCAAAACTAAAATAGCAACTGTTTCATTTTCCAATAATACAGAATTCCTCACCTTACTGGATTACTGTAAATATTTACCACATCCATCTGGCTATTAAGGTAATGACAGAAATGATAATTTACCTTTAATAGTATATTCTGTGGTAGCTAACCCTTATGCTGCAAAATGCTCTTGTTCAGGACGTTTCTTTAGGTAGCTAATAAGCTTTTTTCTTATGACGCCCAAGGCTTTTGCACTGCTTTATTTGCCTTTGTATATGGAGATCACATAATGTTAGGAGAGTGGTTCTGAGGCTGGTGGACATAACTTGGGGAGAAGGGGAGAGGCACAGAGTGTGTCCTGAGGGAAGAGGGGAAATCCAGGAAAATTCCACCTCGCTTTTTTCTCACTCTTCCCCATTTTGGTGGTGGAGGGGAACTGCAGGGAGAGAGGGGAGGCTCTGGGTCTTCTGAGATCAAAACAAGGATTTTGGTCTCCAACGCTGTGCAATGCAGGGTCCCTCAAAGATCTTCCCACTTAGAGTTCAGGAAGTCAGCTAGGCAAGGGAGAGGTACAAAAGCATGTCAGGTGCTGAATGTGGGGTGCAAGTTTTGGAGAATGGAGCTTACATTAAATTGAGTCAGGACTGGTTTTACCAGATGCTTGGGTGTAATTTTTCTTTGCAGGGGACATTTGGTGAAGAAGCAGAGCACGGAAAGATAGGAATTGTAAATTGTGGGATGGGAAGTTTGTGTTGTAAAAGAACGATGCAAGCCAGCAAACGCACGCAGAGGGGATGGATGCACAATGTGCATGGGCAGTATTGGGAGAGCAGCTGTGAACCTGACTACTGTCTAGAGGAATGAAAAGGCAGCATGAAGACACTAGCTGTTGCTGAAAGGAAGCGAGCAACTTAAAAAGCTGGAGAGATGTTGGAAAGTTGGGAAATCCAGAAAATTGAGTTTACTTAGAAAACGTAGATACCCTTTCCAATGTGTGACTACTTGCTGTGAGACTTTTTAGCTTGGTACATACTGGTGCCCAGTAATTGCAGATGTCAGGCTGCTCAAAGCAAGTAGAGCTGGTGGATAACCAAGGCTTACTGATTCCAATGCCCAGAACCAGCAGCATTTCCCAGGTGCAGGTTCAGCTGTGCCCTCCAGCCTTATCTCCTCTCCAAATTCTCATTATTATTTAAGTGAAAATAAAGCACAGCAATGAAAAGCAATACACGTTAGAGATTCAGTATCTTCAAAGGCTGTTGTCTGTTGGCACTTTTTATTTATGTGGTTTAATTTGAATAAAGATGGTGAATACCAATGGCTCAGCATTCCTTAGGGCTCAGCTGACAACTCCCAAGAACATACATAGACTGAAGATAAGTTATTAACATAATTGTCTTGTTCTCAACCACAATCTTTGCCTGTTGTGCTCCAGCACAGCTTTGCACCACTATTTGTTTGTGTTTACATCAAATTCAGCAGATCCAGATGACTTTGTTCAGTAAACATCAAGAGAGATGAGGCCTAATTGAAGGCAGATCAGAGAAGATCAGGAAGAATGATTAGAGGTCTTGAAAGCATGGGCTAAAAGAAGAATTGAAAAAAATGGGATTGTTTGGTTTGGAGAAAAGAAGACTGAAGGTATAACAATCCCAAGATACATAAAAGACTGCTGCAAAGAAAAAAACAATTATTATTTGTTCTTCATGCCCCCCACGCACAAAGAAGGTAATCGTGGGCTAAAAATGCAGCAAGGGAAATTTCAGCTAGACAGTAGGTGTGGCAGTCAACTCCTTTAGCTGTCGGTGCCAGCCTGATGGTATCAGTAAGAGGATGAATGATTGACTGGGGTGTAAAGGTCTAGATAGTCTTCTGTCCCACCAGTGCTTCCTCAAAAATGGAGAGGGATCAGGAGGATATCATGGGGAAAGGCTCCAGTGACTGCTGAATAATCTTTGGCCTTTAAATACAGGAGTCCATCACCAGCTGTTGGTGTAAGCCAAGAACTGCATGTAAAACATACACAAATGTTATTGATCTGGAAAGTGAGACAGATAAGTACTATAAAGCCTTGCGTGAAATGCAAAAGCAAAAGAAAATCAAGCATTTACTTTTCCTAGACTCCAGAAGTGACCATTTTTTTTTGCCCATTGTTTTGAAAATGTTGCTTCCTTCTGTGTATCTTTCCAAAGGTTCTTCCCACTCCATTGCTTCAGCACAAACTTCTAAGACTTTTTATGTTATATCTCCACCGTGCACAATGCTTCCTTGTATGTAATCAGTATGGTCATTTCCCTCCTACTTGCAGTGCCAGAGTTGTGACATTTTTTATTAAATTTCACAAGCAAGATAATTTTTTTCTCCCATTCTCACAGCGCATGGAAGGCATTCCTTGAAAACATCCTCAGAAACTGCTCTCTTCACCATTCTTTCCTTAAAATTTCCCCTGCTGTGACATCTGCAAAAAAAATGCTGAGCTTACTAATGGGTGATTTTTACTGTGTCTGTGGCTAATCATACAGCTCAAAACTGTCTCACCCTAAGTATGCATAACCTCTTACGCACTTCTCTTTGTAGTCCTTTTTGAATGATTTCTTGAGGACCATTGATGGTCTTTTGGGTAGGTTTATTCTCACAAAATGATAGGTGTCCTTAGTAGTACTTTGTCTGAACTAGCTGTCTAGATTTTCTTTATAAGCAATGGAGGGAAATGGGCACTTTAATGATAAGGCCCTTCTAGCCTAAGTTAGCTACTTAAGCTGAATCACCATTTGGCGGTGATTTCCTCTCAGCTGTATCCGAAGGGTCTTCTTGATGACTTAGCTTAGTCCATAGCCAATATTTAAAGATTTCTGAAATTAATTATTTCGCCTATATGCCTGTCATACTCAGGTCCCAAAAGGAAACTCTAGGAAGAGCTACAGAACATACTATAGTGATAGCCTCTAGAAAACTTTACCATCATAATACTATAATGAAAACAGCATTGCAAAAAAAGCCAGCCACCCAAAAAAACCCCAAAATTTGTGTCAATAATTCAGTGTCCACAAGCTGTAAGAAAATTTCTTTGGCAAATGACATCTATAATGTTCTTTGACTTGCTGCCATCTGCTACTGCTGCCTTATAATCAAGTCTGTTTTCAGACAGACTGCGCCTGATTCTTTCAAGATAAGGAGGGTGTGTATTTTAACAGAAGTTACTAGTAGATAGAGCCATAGCATGGGAAAGCCAAGAAAATAATTGAACAGAGTTCTAGATATTTATGTAACATTTATAGCTGGTTTCCAGAAAGAGGAATTTCAAGTCTTTAGAGGTGGTGGCAATAGTGTCTGTAATTACCTACTGGAAAGGGAAAGAGCTTGTGAGTTGGAACAAACTTTAGGGTGGAGGAGGCTACTATTGAAAGGTACAGATGTCAATATGTCTCTCTACAACTCTGTTAATGGACAGTCAAATTGGTTTGAAATAATTCTAAAAATATAAATTTTTACTAGAAAATACTAGGTCTATATAAAAGTTTATGTTGAAAGTATTATAAATATCCTTAAAGTGGCAAAGGAGAGGGTTTGGAGACTTTGATATAGGGAAGATGTAGATACAAACACAGATATAAATCAGAGATAGGAATAGATATATAATTATTCTTTCATCTTCAGTCCCTCTGGTATACATTGAGGTTCCTGTATAAGCACTGATTTCAGAAAATTATCTGAAGTTTTGTATACTTACATTGCATTTTTTATTAGAACAAGAGGTAAAAATAAAAGTGTTAAAAGTGACTATTTCAATTATTTTATCTCTCCTTTCCCTAATGTAATTTTAAATTGCACAGAAAATAAACCAGTTCTCCAGCGTCTCTTAGTATTACCAATTATCTGTGGAGGTCAAGGACGTTTGACCTTTCAGACAGTGGAGCAGAATAAAACTATGCGCAAAAAGCAATGCAATCAGCTCTATAGATTGTCCTAACAGGTCAAGCAGGTTATGAATTGGTCATCCTATGAGTGCAGAGATGGTGTGTACAAGCCTTCACATCCAGCATAGTGCACTGCTGCATCATTGGGACACAAAAAGATGAGTTGGTTTCAGAATGCTTATATGTGCAGGCCAGACAGGTGAGGCAGTGCCAGGCTTCCACTGTAAGGCCGGAACACCGTAAAAATGTGACTGTCTTCTTCCAGACTCAAACAAATAGACTTTCCATCTTGCATCACCACTAATCTCAGGATCTCTGCACATCACAACAAGCAATATCACTGACCTTCCCTTCCCTTCCCTTCCCTTCCCTTCCCTTCCCTTCCCTTCCCTTCCCTTCCCTTCCCTTCCCTTCCCTTCCCTTCCCTTCCCTTCCCTTCCCTTCCCTTCCCTTCCCTTCCCTTCCCTTCCCTTCCCTTCCCTTCCCTTCCCTTCCCTTCCCTTCCCTTCCCTTCCCTTCCCTTCCCTTCCCTTCCCTTCCCTTCCCTTCCCTTCCCTTCCCTTCCCTTCCCTTCCCTTCCCTTCCCTTCCCTTCCCTTCCCTTCCCTTCCCTTCCCTTCCCTTCCCTTCCCTTCCCTTCCCTTCCCTTCCCTCCCCTCCCCTCCCCTCCCCTCCCCTCCCCTCCCCTCCCCTCCCTTTTTCCCACCTCACAACTTACACAGAAGTTTAATGTGTGTTATCTGTATTTTTATTAGGTCCAGGCTAGGCCTGCTACCCCACCAAGCCTAGCCATATAAGAACTATCTCTGTGTCTGTATGGGTGCACAAACGTGTACACATGTACATATAGATGCAAGACAAGGTTCAGAGTTCACCTGTACAATGCAAAAACCAGTGGGTGCCTTTAACTGTCACTAACACCAAAGAACGCGGCAGTAGCCTAATACAATATAGCAGTGGTTTTGTGGGATCAACAGCTACAAGTAGAGGTTAATTTGTGTAGACCCCAACCTTTTTCGCTCTTTGAAGATGTGACTCTTTCTCAGTCTTGTGCGGGTAGGGTTGTCTGTCCTTCCCGAAGTATGCCTGAGAAGGAAGAGCAGGAGGAACCTCCATGTTTCCAGCATAAAAGAAGGAGATTTCACTGCCTGCACTGCAGACGTGGATTAGGGGAACATTTCTGCTGCGGGCAGGATCTTTATAGCATCCATTACGGGCATGTTTATATCTTTCCCTTGGAAGATCTAACATCAACAACTTCACTGGATGGACCATCAAATCTGGTGTGGCCGTTTCTGTTTTCCTGCAGTCCTTCCAATAAAACTTCTTCAGGTCCATTAATAGAAGCTATAGAGTCAGGTGTGGGTCTGCTTTACAGCGACAGGTCTGAGAAAGTGCGTCATTTAAAAGGTAAATAGTTTCCCCACGAACAGAGCCCAGCAGCAAAGGAATTTAATTCATGGTATATATCCTAACTCCAAAGTCTTGTCAGGTGCTGGATTGCTCTCCCAAAGAAAGAGATTAAAACCACACACCTCAGCCGGAATTGGAGCCGGATACATCGGGTGGCACGCTCCTGTGTTCACAGGGGCTGAACAAGGAGGTTTGATCGATGATCTCATTCCGACGAGTGAAATCCTGACATCTTTCAAACCAGTGGGAGTTTTGCCATTGGGTTTGCACAGCAATTTAAATGCCAGCATCCCGTGGGTCTGCAGACACCACAAGATAAAGTTTACCAAACTGTTTTGAGGAATGCTCAGGCTCAGCTGGATTTAAATTTTGAGTCTTCCTGCATGCAAACCAGTTTTGCTTACTTTAGCAGGGCTTAAATGGCTGCTGCTTGCCACGCTTAGCAGGAAAGTTCTGCAAAGTTCAAATCATGTTTCTAGCCAAATAACTTGGACTTTTCTAATTTAAAGTATCAAGAGGACTTTGGGTCACCATGCTGTACATGAAAATGCAGACTATCTCTTTTTTTCTCTACTGCAGCAGCCTACAGAAATAATAACAATAATAACAACAACAATAATTAATAATAATAATAATAATAATAATAATAATAATAATAATAGTAAACAACACCACAGTAAGAGCTATTCGTAACAGAGCCCCAGATAACATGTCCTTTGCCTTATAATAAACCTTGGAAATAAACGATTACCAAACCCTTGGTACCTGCTGCTGCTGCTGAGAGTTTTCACACTTTAAATAAAGCTGACAAAAGAGATGAGCAATTTTGGTTTGGCCACATTCTAAATGTCAGTACCACTATTTACTCCCTCTCAAAGTAATCAAGTGCACCAGAGGTCCGGCAGCTCTCACTGGCCCTACTGATTGAAAACCAGAGACGTGGTTCACTGTTTCTGTTTAAGTCACCCTACGTCCCTTTCTACAGTGACCTCTGCCTGCACAATTGTGGTGCCAGGGCTTTTGAAGTGTGTATCTAGTGAACATCCATTCAATGTCTTTTCCATCCAATTAAAATTCTTCGCTATCATTCCCTTTTATCTACCCTTTGTAATTGGATTCCCAGTTTCTCAATTTTCAAGGGGGAAAACGATAGCAAGTGCCTGATAAAAAAAAAAAGAAAAAGTTATGATTTAATGCTGTCTAAAGGTTTGTTCTTTCTTCAGCTGAGTTTCTGAAGAGAAAAAAGGCTTCTGCAATCATGCTATCATTTGTCCATCTCTGTTCTCCACTTAATGACTCTGGGATCTCTTGGCCTGTTTCAGTCAGATTTGAAGATGGGCTTATAACTTTCCTGTAATATTCTGGTGATACTAAATTCCTAATTGGTACATGAGACTGGCAAATGGCTAGAGGACAAGATCCAATAGTCCCAGAGAGAAAAAGACTGCCGTATATGAGTAGATGTCTGTCCAGCCCGGGTACCCAGCACTCGATGGGGACATTCCCACATCTCTGGCAGCACACGGGCTGCACTTTCCCAGGGCAGAGCTGTGGGATGTAAGGGGGGATGGAAGCATCACAGCTTATCATCATACAGGATACGGGGTGAGGGAAAGGAGAGGAAGTTAGAAGAATAAGCCACCTAAATTGATAAGCAAAAAGCTTTTGTTAATGCCACTGCTCATGAAATACTTTGGGTTTTTTTGAGAGTGATGTTCCCATCATCACAAACCTGGTGATTTGTTTCCAAAGCTGCTTGCGTGCCAAGTATTTTCCGTTTTCGTGTTACTGGCAGGTTGTGAAAATATTCTCTTGCAGCATGTTATACACCAAGATCAATATTAAAGACAGGTGAAATACATGACTTTCTAGAGGTGCCTGCAGAGGGACTAGGTTAGTCTGTTGGCTTATCTTCATGGCTGCCTTTAGGTGAGATGAGTCAAGGCTTAATTGACCAGGGTTCCGTTATTGCTAAAAACATGAATCTGAACAGAACAGAACATTTGTATTGACCCAAAACTTAGTGATTTTCTTCACATTGACTCTACCAAACTATTATTCCCTCTCTTCTGTAAAATTTTCTCTTTGGGAGAACTTCAGAAATGTTTGAAAGCCAGTAGTCTACACACTCTGCCACAAATATTTAGAGTTACAGAAGTCATCCAGTAACTCTGGTCTTACAGTTAACCTCAGATAGTCTCTTCCTTGATTGATATTCCAAAGTCTTGGTCAAGAATCCTTAAATGACATCACCAGTGTGGAACAACAAGATAGCTATTTTGGTTTTTTCTCTCATGTAATGGAAGAAGAAAGCTAATAAATCCTTGAAATCAATACTAGTCAGCAGCAGCACACTAGTACATCAATTATGAAATTACTAAAAGGTCAAATCTTTTGATAACCATCCACAGAATGCCAGGAACTAGGAGTTTTGAATGTGATGGAATACTTGTGACTATGATTGCGAGGAGGAGACAAATATTTTGCAAACCTAACCCATTATGCTTAAAATAATATGAGTCATTCCAAAACTTTCTTCCTATTAAGTAAGGTACTGTATAGCCTTTGGATAACAGGAAAGTCAAGTTAATGGAACAGAAGGTTAAGACAACTAAATAACTGTAACTTGGCAAATAGGGATAGGGAACAAGATAATTGTCTGTAAGTATCTGAAGGGAGGGATAAGAATAGTTTCAAGTTGCTCAGGGGAGTGTAATTAGATATAATGGGATGAAATTAAGCAATGGAAAATATTAGGGAGGAAAATCCTAATGAAAACCTCATTCAAAACCTGGCATAGACTCCAAAGGAAGCTCTATTGGAGAAAGCCTTGGTTCTCCTGGTAAAAGTAAGTGGAAAGAAGAATTTTGAAATGCACCAACTGATTCTGCACTGGAAAGGTGATGGGGTGATCTTTAGAGGATTTTCTGGTTCTAGTTTAATCTAATCCCGTATCTATTGCCTTAGGATATTGGTAAAATGAAAGGGATTTCTTTGACAGATATTTTTTAGTACCCTTCTAAGGGTCAGAACCATCATTATCAAACCTAGGCTCCCTAAGCACTACCTTTATGTCGGTCAATTAAAAATCCATAATCAAAAGCAATATAAATGTTTTCTCTGGAATACTGTCTCTGTTTTACTGAAATCTGCCATCTACACTGTCCTATCAACATTATTTTGTCCCTGGGAGGTGGCAAGGACTCTCTCCTTTTCCTCTTAACACTTTTCTGGAGGGACAGGGAAGATTCACTTTCCACCCCTGGTTCTCCGGAAAGAAGATGGGGAAAGGGTTAATTTTCACTATTTGTATTCATAGGCTTGACCCACCATTGTGCATGTCAGTTCTTGTAAGGTGGTTCATGTTTCTTATATCAATGTCATTTTGCTAAACTTCATGCATCATATATCTGGACTGTATTGCAGAACTAGGCATGGGGGAATTTCTCCTGTGTGGTTGTGGTAGCTTCTTATTTACCTTGAACACAGGAACCTGGATTCAGTGGCCAAGCACTGATGAAGGTGTCCCTCCATGACGATGTTACGATTTTCTCCCCCTCATAACTTTCTGAAGACCACAGCATGCCCTTGGCTGCATTACAGGCTGGTCAATGCTGAATTCTTTCTGGAAGCAAAAACTCTATTTTACCTTTTCTGCTTCGGTGCAGCCACAGGCCATGCTATGGAGAGAGCAATGTGAGTGGGGTTCACACACAACCCTGCTATCACACATCCTGGTTCTGCCTGTCTTTCCTACTGTGCAGAAGCTGTGTATGATGTTTTCTGTAGACAGACAAATGTGATGAGCAATCAGCGAATCTCAGATCCGCTTTCTCAAACCTGTTCTTCCTACAGATTCGTGGTCATGTCATCATGACCCAGTGACTCACTTGCAGAGTTATGGGTCATGTTTACAGTGTCAAGAACAGGAGTTAGTCCCGTCTGACTATTTTTTGGAATACAAGACAGAGAAAATCTTGTCAAAAGTATTAGGGTTAGGCAGCGAGCATTAGCCAGCTCTGTGCTGAGAACAGTCAACCAGCCCAGGTTTGAAGGGAGCCATCCATTCAACTTAAGATGAATGTTTGCCATCACAATAACTGGATTTCATTATTACTTAACATATTCAAAGTACATTTTGCTTGGTAAAGCGATTTTCTTAAGGCAGTTGCAGTGCGAAAGGTTCCGATTGAATAGAAACAAGACGACACAGAACTATTTAAAATCCACGATACCAATGTGACACAGCTGAGATGTATATTTATTCTTCACCCTTTTGTGATGCTGCAAAACATGTTCTTCATTCTTTAAACCAACATTGTTTGTGTGTGGGTAGGGGGTTATTCATTCATGAGTTATTGCAACATACAGGTCTGCAGATGTAAAAATGTAGTTTATTTAGATTTGTTAGCTGCACTATGTTTTTATAATGCTAGTGAGATCTTTATTACCTCCTAGTCCTAAAATTTTCCCTACCTAACTGTAGGCACTTGCATGAGGTGACCTAACATCCTTTCTGGATGCGACTGCACCTTTCCACCGAACATAAGAAAACCATAGAAAGGTATCAAGGTTTGGCCCCAGGTGCTTCAAAACAGAGAGGCTAATCAGGATCTTACACTTCCCGAGATAATGAAGCCTTCTTCCTGGTCTCAGCTTCTCTGTGCACCCGTAACGTGAACATCAACAAAACTCAGCCCGTCCTGCATCTGGACAGTGCAGCAGTTATGGTAGCCCCCACCAACCACAGCTGTTTCATGAAGGCTCCTTCAAGTCCTTCCTGCCATTTCAAACATCACTGGTCTGGAGACCATTTCTTGGAGATCATGGATATAATTAGCTTGAACACTTCCTAGACATTTTTGAAGCCCACCAGTTTCCTTCTTAGCCATCTTCTGACCACAGACTCTTGGCAACTTGATGTCTGAGAGCAAGACAGCTGCTTCCCAAGGCTGTGGTTCCCTGACTGCAGTAGAGTTACTTCCAGATGAGCACCATGTAATTCTCCAATCAAGGTAATTGAATCTGAATACACTTAGGAAAAACTTATCAAATCAGACAGCCCAGTGATAGAGTCAGATTAGTAGTTAGGACTTCTAGATAAGGATTATATTATTGAGTTACTCTTTTATTTTGATGTCCCGTTTAGTTACCAATTTGTTCTACAGTATTTCAGGCAGGTCTACAGCAAGCCCCCTGAAGGGTTTATTCTAATAAGTAATGTAATTTGAAAAGGTAGGAAATCATGGAAAACTCGTTTAGTTTCACTCATTGTTACTAGTTTACCACTCTACATTGATTTTTCTCCTTCCTATTATACATGGACTATGGTCTCTAATGGGTTTACAAGTCTACTGATTAATGTGAGTAAAAATAATACTTGTTTTATTGCAGGGGTAAATAATGTCTTAACTACTTTGAACCCTACAGCCCTTTCAGAACACTAATCTGACATGGCACTATCACAATGACTTCACCTGCCTCTTTTCCAAACCCCCTTAAAGCCTTTTTCATTCATTTTATTCTCATTTCCTCTGAATATTTGCTCAACACTTTTTTAATGGATTTGCTTTCATACCTTTTGTGTGCAAACATTTCAATATCCACCTTATCCTGTTGGGAATATTTACAGAAAGGGAATTTTTAAGTCACTATCCAAATATTTAAAGAGTGAATTTAAATTCAAGACACAGATATTTGGACCAGAATTGCTACTGAGCTTATCTACTGAAGGACCAGGAAAAAGTTCCTTGTGATTTTTTCAACAATTTATTGATAAACTCTTCTGCTCCCACCACCCATCTCCGTTTGCTGGTCAGTGCTGACTTTTGCATATTTCTCAGTATCTTCCTGAACACCCCAGTGACAGCGTTTCTGCCATGTTTCTATCTCCTTCAAATGATCTGGTTTATGTCACATACCAATACCTTAAGTTCCACCAATTTTTTTAGCCAAGATCCTCGCATATGGGCAATCCAGCTGCTTCCTAATAACCGTAACCTCATCCTTTGTCTCTCCCTCCTATTCCCAGCAGCAGACACTCCCTTAACGTGAACACATATCTTTATTCTGAGAGAACAATTAATAGAAATGTAAAGGTTAACAGCAAAATGAGAAGTGTTTTTTGGGTAGAACTGCACAACAGTTTAGAAGTAACTAACCAAGCTAGTTAAAAAAAGATTTATCTTGGGTAGTGGAAGCGGCTTAGTTGTGGCAGTGATGAACTCCAGGCATGCTAATTTATTTTGCTTTTCAGACATTATAGAGCTTGGAGCCTCTAGTAACCAAGCTAGGTTGTTTACAGTAAGAGCAAGCATCTCTGCATCACGATTATGCTGGAGGTGGCTGGCTTGCTTTAGCAACTGGAAGCTGGTCTCTAAACCAGAAACCAAATGCCACAAGCTCCATTCCCCTGAGAATGATACCACATATATTTTCTGGCAGCCTCTTCTTCCTCGTAGACCATCCACTCAGTCTTGAACCCAGAAGTTCAGGCCAGAATTCTTGCAAACCCACCAACGTTGTTCATTGTTAGTCTGGGCACCTACACCTTTTCTCCAACCGTTAAATCTACAGGGCAAGTCAAGCTTTTTCTTCTTTTATTTTTTTTTCTTCTCAAGTGTCATAAGGAAAGATGGTATTTATACTGTTCTGAACTGACAAAAGGTTGGTGCAGCTGAATGCAATATGAAGTAGCTGGAAAAATTTTCACACTTTTTTTTTTCCTGTTTTCACAACATTTTAAGAATGTGTTGGCAAATTTAACAAAAATCACTCAGAAGTCTGAAATGTTTTATTAAATGTTTTCTTCGTTCAGTTTAAAGTAATTTTTCATTTCAACATTTCCATAACATTTTTTCAATTAAAAAAAATAACAGTTCAAAACCTCATACCATGCTAGCAACTATTTTTTTTTCCTAAGCAAATCATTGCAGACATTTTGGGAAACTAAGGTGTTTTTTTGGGGTTTTTTTTAACAACTTTAAGTTCATAAAAATTTCTATTTCAGCTCCAAATAGAGGAGAAAGAGAAAGAAATTGGATTGATAGGCTGTGCTGATGAATCGCCGCCTTCCCAACATATCAGTTGATTTAAAAAGAATATTAATAAAGAAGTGAACATCTCAGAGATGCTTTTCTACAATTTTCTATGAAAACATGCACTTGGTTAGAGGGCTAGAGCCCAAACTACTGCCTCTCTTTGAGAGAAAAATATCATTGTGAGCGTATGTGTACTATTAGACATCAGAGAATTCAAATTTAGGAAAGAGGGATTTTGTAAGTGGCATTTCTTGATGAACTGCAAACATTTTGCAGCTGAATTCTTTTTTTGTTTGTTTTCTCATCCTTCCACCTCTATAAATAATACAGTGGGATACCAAGAGCAGAATTCTCCTTCCTGATTCACGCGGTTGATAACTTAGGCGAGAAGGCTAAAACACACCGACTGATTTAGCGATATAATCAATGCCATCATGTAATCATCACCCCGAAACCAGTGCAGCCTGTTGGTGTGACTGAAGTGACGCACACCGTCTCCCGCAGCCCGGGCTTGCAATCTTGGCTGAGGACAAATCGGCACAATTGCAGTCCATGGGTATCTGCCTGCGTGAGCTGAGGATTTAACCTCCTGAAATACCCGTGGTGAGAGAAAGCCACTTTCCTGACATGCCTTGTGATTAACATATAGGTTAGGGGGAAAGAAAAAAAAAAAAAGGCAAAACCTAATGTTACTGTCCATCTCCTTATGTATTTAAAAATTCAGTTAGGTGTGGGGCTCTGGGCAGGTCTGGGATTGCAGAGGCAGCTGCAGTGTGTGGTGCCAGAAGAGCAAACTGGCACGACATGAAAGAGCAGTCGGAGCTGACCACTCTCGTTCCCTCCGCCGGGCAGGGAGAAGGATAAACACGGAGCATAACTGCTGCACCGTCACTTGGCTTCAAAAGCCATGCCTTCTTTTAGCGGCTCGAAGATTTCAGGCAGATATGAAGGGATATATTCTCTTGAAATGCTTTAAAATGCTGAATGTGATCTTTCTCTTGGCAATGTCCTTTTAAAGTTTGAGATCCAGCGTTCTGGATGTGCAAAAGAATGTGTTTCAGATTTCTGCATTTCAGATTATCTCTGAACAAAAAAAGAAATCTTCCTGTTTGAATATGCATTCTGCTTACTGAGCCTCAGACACAGGGTATTAGCAGCAGCGCCGGTGTCTCTGTTATCCCCTTTGGGGATGGGACGTTTTTTCTTTTTCTCTTTTTACTCTCCCCACAACTCTTTCCCAAAAAGGAAGCGGGGGAGAGGGTGCATTTCCAAAACCCATCTCGCAGCGTCTTTATTTTATACAGTCTCCCCTCCCCACCCAAAATACCTTGAATAGCCCTTTATGTAACTTCAATTAAAAAAAAAAAAATACAGCTGCTCCTCTGAAGCCATCCAAATCTAATTAACTACAGAAGCCGAAGTTATATTAAGCTTCTCACTTTCTTCGCCTTAGCATCTCCATTCATACCTTCATTCAATGTGTTCACAAAAAAAGGAATTTCTAATAATTGTATCTATAGTCTTGGAAAAAGAAAGCCACTAATCAGGAGGCCTGTGAAAGAGGAGAGATCGGAGCCTCGCTTGAACTTGGCAGTCTGGCCCCGAAAAACTTGCAGACAAAGGGGCGAAGGGAACCGAGGAGCTTAGCCCTACGTCTAAGGAAGCTGGTGAGAATTTGTTCAGCCTCTGAATAGAGATCTCCGTCTCAGTCCTAAATTGTGCCTGCACAGATTCATTGAAATGCTTTCTCCGAAGGAAGAGGGGGCGGGCGGCAAGGGAGGGAGAAGGCAAGGAAAGTTTGTTGAATATAAATGAGGTTACGTGTGGCTGAAGAGCGAGATAGAAGCTCTACGGAGATTTATTCCTGACTGACATACAGTAACACAAAGGCAGTAAAACGTGTCCTTGGCAAGTGGCATTAACAAGCGGTAAACCTTAATCTTCAGAGAGCTGAGATGATGCAGCCCTCCATGGAAAATACCTTCTCATTTGTGGAGCGCATTATTTAAAATATGTGTAGCCAGTTTTAAAGAAGTTGTAACTAGCTACCTTACCATGCCATGACCTTGTGAATCGGGCAGTCTGCAGAGCCACAAGACCAGTTAGAATAAGGATTCTTGATATTTTCTCACTGAGGAGCTCAGTGGTCTTCCTGCATGTTGTGTCTCATCTCGGGAAAACTTCAGAGTCTGGTTCTTCCCACTGCAGGACTTGGTGGAAATGAATGGGATTGCACCTCAGATGAGTTTTGTTCAAGCGCCTTTTATATCTTTTAGCTAGCAAAAATCCTATTTTCATTCCAGCAATCTCAGGGACATGTTCTGGTCTGGTTATTCACATTAATGTCTTTACTTGTATTCACATTTTCTGCTGCAAGGAGCCCTCTTGAAACTTCAACATCACTCAATAAAAGCAAAGCAAAAGAAGCCTGGTCATTAAATTAAATCAACTGCCACTGCACAGCAGAGGGAGGAAGCGTCTGATATATTAAAATAAGTGGATATCCACAAAAAATATGGATAGTACATAAAGTCCCTTAGGGAAAAACCACCACACCTGACCCAGACAAAAGGAAATTTATCCAAAGTTACAGAGAATTTGTTCGCAGTCCTGACTGTATTTACTGTTAGTTTTCCACTTGCCCACTGCACATTAATGATTAGGAGACAGGATAACCTGTTCCCAGCTTCCCAGGCTCTTGCTCTGAGACTCTGTAAAAAGTCTGAGAGTTGATTTCCAAAGGTGGGGCAGGAAACACTAACTAACAAGTGCTGGTTTCTGAGGAGGAGTAAAGTCACTTCCCCCATCCCCACTGCTCTTCTTAGCTTGGATAAGCATTATCTTGGCAAAATGAAGAGTGGTCTTGCGTTAGGTCTTTATGAGGTGTGGTCACTGGCCATTAGTCCAAGGCACAGCACTGAAGATGCCCTTTCCCTGCCTCTGAACTCAAAAACATCACATTGCTCGAGGCTGAGAGCAGCTTCCCCGTCGGCCTCATACTGTACAGTCGCTCACATGATGAATGGAAAGTTATTTTTACTCCGCAGCTTAAACAAAAACTAAACATTTTGTGAGGTTTATATACCGTCTGCTATCTCTTCCCTCATAAATTAAAAAGAAAATGCAACTTTCCCCCACCACTCATTTTGGAGCTGTTTTTAGCTCATCTGTATCTGGATTTTCTGCTACGTAGCTAAGGACTTTTACAACAGATACAAATTTCATTATTGGACTGTAATTGCCTTTGTTTTGCCCTGCTTTGATGTTAAATATAAAGAAGCCCCAGGCTACTTCATCTAACATATGATTGTTAGCGCTGACTCCTGCTCAGGGAAGGCAGAGTGCTGCATTCAGCCTAATCTGGAGTGACGATGTTTACGGGACAGCTGAACGAGATCCTAAACAAATGAAGGCACCGTTCATGGGGTTATATGCTGAACCCAGTGCCACACACGCACTGATCAGGTCCCAGGAACACTGAGCTCTTCAAACAACTTTGCGTAGGGGAAAACGAGTGCATTTCATTTCCGCAAAAGCAAATGAAATGGAGAAGCACAGTTGCTATTTCTTATGATTTCGATGAGGGCCTTGTTCGAGGAGACAGCAAGAAAATTTTGATCTGTTCCCTCTGTTCCTCTTGGACAATTCTGAACTTCTTGGTTACGAACGCTAAATGCTCCAAATCCATATAAACATACAAATAAGGAAAATCTTTAACCCTGTTCTCTTAAGCTATACATCAAGAAGTTTTTTCCCCCTCAAAGATATAAATATCTAGGGGAGTCCCTTATATGGGAAAAAAAAGACTTGAACACAACTTTCAGAGGAAATATGAACGTGTGTCTCAAGTATCAAACTGCAAGGATGCAGAAAATATTTTGTAAAGGTGTTGAAAGCAGAACAGCAGTGTCCAGCCGTGAAGCAGTTAAAGTGGCTTCCCCTGCTCTGCTCCCGTCCTCTTCTCCAGCGTAACCACCAGACACTCTTCTTCTGGGTTTAACTAAGGCAGCCGTTTTATTATGCCCCCAGATTCCACCACATGTTTTAATGCATATACCTATAAATATTGCATACATCAAAACCACTTTTTATTAGTATTACTTGCCAGTACACACTTTACTACCAAGCTAGTAAATATTTTGTCTCTGACCACACTAATCTTGAGCCTAACTTTCGGTTTTACCACTTCGGGTGTGTGGTCTCTCCTTACTCACTCAGAGGGAGAAGGGGAATGGCCCCTGGGTAGCAAAGGCATCATGGCAGCCAGAAAGGTCGTGTGGCTTCATGGCCAGGTCGGCTTTGCTCTTTTTGCCTACATTCATGCACAAAAGCACCTGGAGCACAAAAAGCACCAACCGAGAAAGTCTCCGGGCAAGAGGGAGATTCCTGTTCGTGGGAGCCCCGGGGACACGACCTTCCCTTTTCACGGCGGGTGGGTAGCAGAGCCAGACAGGACCGAACGTCCTCCCCGTGGCCAGCGGGTCTGCATGCCACAGCTTTTGTCACCCACCTTCACTTCCCTCCTCTGCATCCCGGCCCCTGTGGCTTCCCAGTTGGGGAAGGCAGCGGCTCTCCCCGTGTGCCTGGCTCCCGGCCTGGCTCCCGGCCCCATGCCGCCAGCAGAGCAAGGCGTCACAACGCCCAGCGTGAGGCGTTTGCTTGACCCCGGCACGCTGCCTGCCGCTTTCCTCGCGCTCTTCGGCGGTGGCGATGGCGCGTCACCCGAACCGCTCTTCGCCTTCCGCCAGCGAGGCACGGGGACCGCCGTGCCACCCGCACGCGGCCCCGGGCAGCCTCGTAAGGCCGCGTAGGAGGGTCTCCACGGGACCTGCCGGCAGTCTGTAGCACCCGCCCTGCTGCGGTATTTCTTCCCCGTCTTCGATTGCCGTCGCAGAAGAGATTGCGAGTTGGCTCTGCAGCTCATTTCTGTTATCTTTCACATGCTGATAAGTTGAATAAAATATAATTTCCTCAACCAGTCGGCATGTCTTTGTCAGTCTGATTTCTGAGAGGAAGCAAAAGGCTTCCCATCACGCCAGACCAATCCTTGCTGAGGAGGACTTTGACTCCTGTGACTGATTGCATATAAGGTCGTTTCAATCACAGCCTCTGCCCAGGGACCCAGGCTCGGGGAGCACCGAGTGGTCAACTTCATTTCTGCTTTGAAGGCAAATCCGACCTGATTCTCGGCGGTGCTTAATTAGGGTGTATCGTTACAGCCAGAGCATGTGGGTTTGTGCCGAAATACTCAAAGCATCAGGAAAGAGTTGTGCAAACATTTTCCAGACCTGACCGTTAGGATGCTCTAGCCCCTCCAGCCACCATTTGATTTTACATCCCTCCATATGCAAAAGCTTTTCCTTTGGCCTCAGTACCTGGAATTGGGTTACCTGAGATTCTCGGAAGTAATTTTGAAAAGCTTATAGTGAGGGGAAGTTTGAGATGCCTGTGGATGCAACCAGCAAAAGATAAACAGGAACAAGATAAATTGCAAGTTTTTCAAGTCAATCTCCTGGCGTATTCTCCTTGGAGAGGGAGGATTTGAGCCACAACCCCTAGAAATGAGCATTCGGCACTGGCAATTTGACTATCCAAGACGATGAGAAACGTGCAGCTGAGCACAGGTAGATTTGTCAGTGCTCTTTCCCTTTCTAGATGCAATCTGAAGAACTGAACACCCTGGTCACTGAGGCCAGTGACCACCACGGAATTGCCTTGGTGTCAAGAAGGCATCAAAGTGTAACACAGTCCAAGACCAACCTCAGGAGCTGCTCATCACCCCTCTGCCTTTCCCAGCAATGCCATCCAAACATTTCAGGAACGAACACCTCATAAGGGGGTGCACATATTATTCACCAGGTCATTTGTAAAATACACAGGCTCATTTCACCGCTTTACTCTACGCATTCCCGGGTGACCTTGCTGAGTCTCGGTGACCTTGCTGAGTCTCAAAGAGTGGTATTCATCTCATCTCAATCCTCCGTACAGGATTATGGATTGTAATCCTATCAGACATTAATGGCCTACCTTTATAAGCAGTAGGGGGGAACAGGTATATTCAGAAGATAATTCACCTGGCCTGTCTTATCTAAGTTGTGCCTCAGTTCCCTATTCCCCACCTGTAAAATGGGGATGGCAACACCGTCCCACCTTCCTGGAGGTGCTAAGAGATAGGATTGAATTACTTGGGTAACACAGTTCTGATGTTACAGGAACATCTTTAATAGTCCTTAGTCACTGGGGAAAAGGATATTCAGCTGTTTAGCACATCCAGAGAGAGACATTTTTTTCCTAGTTAATTATGGCATTACTAAATTTATGAGCACAGCATCTGGAATTTTTAAATATTTCTCCCTGAAAATCAGTGACTGGGGTTTTTGGGGTGGTTGTTTTGTTTTTCCCCAGTGTAGCTAGAGCAATGAAGGCTTTGGATAAATTAGACATTTGGAAAGATTTCAGGCAAGTTGGGACTGATAGAGATAAAGTAAATCAAGCCACCAGTATCGTCTGCTCTGTGGGAGAGGAGGCTGGGGACATCTTCCGCTCTTTTCAGATAACAGATGCAAGAGATGGTGAAAAGGTCAGAGATAAATGTAGTGCTCACTTCGTACCACATATTCACGGGAGCCGGACTAAAGAGAGGCCAGAAAAACACGTGTGTACTTTCAACCTTTCACTGCAGGCAGCAAAGAGCGTTACAGAGATGGAAACAACAGACTATTTTTGTGCAAAGCCTGGACACAGTCACTGTAGCAGAGTGGGACCAAAATAATAAAACCCCAACCAAAAAATAATTTCCCTCTCTGCTTTCATCCTCCCTGCCTCTCCCACACCCCTTCCCCTCTCACGCCTTGCAGAAGCCATAAATCTAGGCCATCAGAGAGAAGCTGGAGCAGCAGTGTATTATCTTGAGAAATCACTCCCAGAAGGGAGCAGAAAGTTCACAAGTAGAGTGCCAAAAAAGGAGAAATCGCGGTACTGTCATTGGATCCGGCTGCGGCTGGAAGGCGTCCAAGCTCCTCACACTGCTGACATCCCTGCGCATAATCAGAAATTCCTTTCAATTATGTGGGAAAAGGAGCTTCGCATTGTCAGCCCAAATGCCCCCGTGAAGAAATCGGCTGCCGCAGCACCACCGTAGAAGGTCATGGTGGTGGAGCAGCATCCATGCGCGGCAGCTCGCCGGGTGGGGAGGGGGGGAGCGCGTGGCGGCCGTTGCGCGACGTGCTTTTATACCGCTTTGCTCTTCCATTAGCACATTTAACCTGAGGGCCTCTGCAAGCACCAGTTGACCAAAGCTGATAGGAAATAAAGTACTGTTAGACCGGTGTTGCGTATGGCACAGAAGAAAACTCAGTTGTGATGCGCAAGCTGCCCTTGCGTGTTGGGAGGGTGGTTCCTGCAGCCCCAACCCCCGTGGCTTCTTCTAGCCACAGTAGGCAAGAGGTATTGTCTTCCTTGAAGGTGTGTGACCTGGGAGGGCAGGGACTTGGCACACAGCTCGAGGAATCTTCTGCATGGGCATCTGCGCTGCAGCCCGACAGAAGGCACAGACCCGCTTCGTGCTTGAGCTGTGCAGCACTTACGGCTGGGGCTTCGCAGCATCCTGCCTTAAACCTGAATCACAGAGGTGTCTGAGGGGAGATGTCAAATTTATTGAAAAGCAGTGTGTTTTTCATTATTGCTCTTGAGTGTATTTGGCTGAGATGTGGAAAGATGTTTGTCTTCCTGTAAATGGATTCTTTCCTTTCCCCCAATTTTTTGTTCAATTTATATTCATTAATAAATTTAGCGGGCAACCTGACAAAGTTAGGCAGCTGCATGCTGCTTTTCCTGCTAGCTACAAGGGTGTTACGAGAGGTTATTTTAGCCTAATGAACTTGCTATCCCCAGACTCCCCCCTCTGTTGTCAGTAAAGAGAAATGGTTTCCATCAGGAGGATGGAGAGCTTGACTTGGACGGTCTGAATCACTTCATGTGCAGAAGCCTTCCTCCTCCTGTTGGCAACAGAGGGAGCTTAGGGAGAGCAGCCCATTAGGCAGAAGGTGGTTATTCTCCCTCACTCCGCTCCGTGTACTGACCAGGGATATTAATACCGTATGACTTCTTGCCATCTAACTTAGGTGCTCTGAGTCACTCTCTGGAAGCATCTATTTCTTGGCCTATACAGAAAACTTAGGCTATGACTCACACCTAAAATGGATACACCAAAAAGTGTATAATAGGTGGTGTGAATGGCTGCTATTGTCTGCAGCCTCTCAGTGGTGGGATCCCCACCACAGGGACCATTGTTTCAGTGTTTGCACGGCGCTTAGCACAATGGAACATTTTAATTGCCTGCCCTGCTACACCCGCTTGTCTCCAAGAGCGCTTTTTTCATAACATTAATGATCCATCATGTTACTTCCTTCTTACAAAAGAATGGTAGTGAAAGGACTGAAAGAAGAAGAGTAAGCAGTGTGCTCTGGGCAGTGGGACAAACGGTTGCACCACTCAGAGGCCTCAGATCTACCCTAATGGCAATCTGGAGCTGTGAGTTACATGGCCAGGTCACTTCTGAAGACTAGTCCTAAGGTCCTAAATCGTTTGGAGGTTGGGGTTTTTTGCGTGTTTGCTCTAGTGCTTCAAGAAATAGGGCCATCCTTCCAGTGTAGTTGTGCCGGGGAACTCTTTAAAAGCTTGAGGATGGTGAAAGACCACTGACAGCAAAAGCAGAACTTGTACTGTTGTTGTATATCTCATCAAAAACTAAGTAGGCCTTGCGAATGCTTTGCCTTGTACTTCAACTGCAAGGTGCAGACAGCCTTCAGGTTAGGACCAAGGAGGGTGCAGGAGGCGTGGGGAGGGGATGGTGCACATTGGCTCTGCCATTCCTATTCCATGGCTTAGTGAAGAACCTCTTCACTCCACGGGGCTGTCACTCCGGCATCTTTCACCAGCCCTGTCATTATTTTGAATGAATAAATACACAGGAGACTAGCTGCACACTGGAATGCCTGGAATGCCAATGCAGAACTCAGCTAATAATGGTTCTATAGTGTAAATCAGCAGCATAGCAGGTCCTGGTTTCACTTGGCTGTGCTCCATGAATAGCAGAAGAGACATTGAGTAACAGTGAATTGAAAATCAGTTTAAAAAGAGGAAGAGGATAAACCCTGAAAATATTCTCTGTTACGGCGCGAACTATTTTTATAAGCTGAGAATTAAATCTTTAAATGATTAACCGAGGGAAAGTATTTTGTTCTGTGAAGTAGTCACGTAATTCTGGCAAGGAATATCTCTGGAATGAGTTGGTCCCAAGAAAAGAAGTTAGTGAAAGCACTTTCTCTTCACTCTTATGTGACCTAGGATTGACCCAAAAGAATCATATTCATCAAGGAGAACACTGGGTGCTGCTAAAATTAATTTACATCAAGACCTCTGATTGGAGTTCCTACTAGGACAAAGAGACAGCTGTTGACTAGCAATAAGTGGCTGGCAGATTGGTTCATTTATTTATTTTTAACTTTGCTACATATCTGTGGCCAACAAGAACTTAGCAGAGAACCCGGGAACATCTTTTTTAATGACCATTCTTCGTGCCTCTGTGAGTGCATTTATGATGGGCTACTTGCCGTAAAGTCTATGCTATGAGATGTTGCTGGCATAGCTTTTTTGGCTAAGAGTACGAAAAAAAAATCAGATGTACCCAGCCAATGTATCTTTGCCAACAAAATCCTACTGTAGACACAGTTATGCTGCTCAATGAGGTTTTCACAACTACGTTGGCAGGATACGGGCTTCTGAGGGCTTTTACATTGTCTCTGCTAGGAGAGGGCCCTCTAGTATAGCAGCAATGGAACAAAGCTACCCTAGTAGGATCCTTCCCAAGGTTGGCATAGTTTCACCCAACTTCAGCTACTAAGCGTAGACCTCTGTTGTGAGGAGCGTATCAGTCTTCGTTTCCTTACTAGGTAATGAGGGTGGGGGAATATGGCTCCTCTGGAGTGTGGATGAGATCTAAGATGGACTGAGTCACCTTTGAGAAGTGTCCTTTTCTCTCCTGTGACTGCAGAGGGTACATCAGTGGCTAGAAGCAATAAACACAGGTCCTAGTGTACCTAGGTCATTGGATCAAATTTGAGATGAAAGAAGACGTACTTGCTAACATAATTTGAGAGCATCCCAAAAATCGTATGAACATGTCAGGCATATCTCCATAAGGTGTTCACTTCTTTTGTCTGCAGCTGGTTATATAGAGGGTTTGCCCAAACTGAGAAACTAGGAGTTGTAAGAGACATTTTAGATGTGATTTAAAGAAGAAAAATACACCGAGAGAAAATTGAGGGTTATAACAGGAAGGTTGCAACACAGTCCTGATGGAAACTGAGTCCCAAATGTAATATGTGTCTACCTATAGGCATGAAGGGTTGTAAAATCTTATGTGCATGTTGTTGTAAATATACTGTCTTAATGGGCTGTGTACCTGCCGGCAAGTAAGTGCTATTGTGTGTGGAAGATGTTCCTCCTGTGCCACGGACAATGAAGTGGCTAGTGCTAAAGCTGGGAGGCTACCAGGTTTGCTGGCAGGTGCTTGGGGTGGAGAGCATGAAGCAGAGACCCAGGTGGTGTACACAAGCAGAAAAACTTACCACCTATTGAAAAAGAAAAATCAAGTACGAGCTGGATCAGTTATTTCCATCTTGAAGAAGATGGGAGGAAGGAGTCTGACTCTTGAAGTAGCTGCAAGCAAGAAGCTGGAAGAAGTCTCAGAAGAAGGAATCTTCTGCAGAGAACACAGCAAACCCTACAGCTCTTGCACTGCTCTGCCCCTTGGAAATTCAGTCAGCCAGGAAAAATGCCTCAAATGAGAAGTGACTGAAGAGCATCAGGTAGTCATAGAAAGCACCCTGGCAGGTCTTGTCTGCCCAGCAATGATCCCTACATTAGGAGGTCTTCCTGGGACACCAGGGAAATGGGTTGTCTTAAATTCTGTGCTGGCATTCTGCAGTAGGCAAAGCAAGCAAGATGCTGCTTTATGGATGACCAATACATTCATAAGTAAAAAATCTGGTCAAATTTATCAGCCTGAAGAGTAAGATTTTACTATGGCTTATAGAACTGCATGGGAGGCACACCTCAAACTGGTAAAAACAGATCGCTACCTGGATATTATGTGGGCAGGTCACAGGTTCCCAGACAGCTTTCAGCCAGCTCTTAGCAGAGACGTTAGTCTGCCAAGGGAAAACTACCGTGAGTGAAATTGTCTATGTCCCTGGCAGCGAGAGCTCCTCATTTGCAGACGTCTCTCTATTTCTCGTCATTTATTAGTCAACATTGCATGTGAACTGCGAGATGCTGTGGCAGCCAATTCAACACACGTGACCAGAGAGCTCCCACACTGGAGTGCAAAGACACACTAAAATCTGATTCCAAATTTAAATGTTCTTAAGATTTTGGGTCAAAGCCCTTTTTTAATTTTGGTGTTAAATGAGTTACTGGTACTCATTTGCTCAGAAGTTTACCAAAGCTTGTGACCTGAGTGCTGAGTGTTTAACATAAATCAATGAGCTGCATCCACAGGAGACATCAGATTTCTTTCAGTGTGGCCTTTCCCACATTAGGTCTTCTCAAAAACTATTCTGCTCGCTCTATCCACAGCAGCAGATGCAACACAAGGGTGCTGAGCTGCCAAGTAACTGTTTGCATTTTAACTTCTCTGTTCCCTAGGCTTTCTCTGACCAGGTGTTTTCAAGATGCAGTGATTAAAATGTCATTTTCCACAAGAAAATGAGAAGCAGGACAGCCCAGTAGCTAACGCGCTGGCCCAAGCCCCTCCAAACTGGGTCCTGTTCCCAGCTCCTTCCAAAAGCAGCTGTCCCAGCAGCTGCGCAAGTCACTCCACATTTTATTTTCTCTCCCACCCTTTATCTGTCTCTTCTATTTAGACTATAAGCCCTTTAGGGCAGGGACTGTCTGTAAGTACGTGTTTATGCCATTGCGAGCACAATGGAGCCTTGATCTCAGCTGGGGACCCTAGACATTATTTGGACTTCAGTAATAACTGAAGTTTTCTCTATCTGGGACTGAATCAGTGCAGTGGGAAACTTTGGCGGGAGGACAAGATAGTGTGGACATAGCCAAAGAGCTCCCTATCTCTAGAGGTCAGGGAGTAAAACATATCCAATGATTTTGTAAGCTTCCATGGCTCCTAGCCCTCTGAAAGGTGCCAGCCCATCTTCAGCACATACAAATTGCTGTCACATCCCAGAACTCACCGCCCCTTCATTAGTGGATGTGGGAACAAAATGCTGGAGTTGTGTTTTCTGTGTTACACGTTTAATTAGCTGACAATCGTAGTGTCGGTAGGAGTAGACATAGATACACATGTTGCAAGTGGCCATGTTTTAAATTAACACCATATAATTTTCAATGGTTTAGAGGCATGATGGACTTTCCATATGAGAAGCTGCAAAGACTTGGATTATTTAACTTGGAAAGAAAGATAATTACATGGGCTTAATTGGCCTATTTAAGATGATGAATCGCATAAGAAAAGCTGATCATTCCTTCTCTCTACACTCTGCAGTAATATGAGAACTGGGGCTCATATGTTAAAATAAATGGTAGGTAAATTTAAAACAAATAAAGGAAATACCCTACAGTGCAGTCTGCCTGTGGAATTCATTGCTGTGGAGCATTAGACCTGAGGATGGATCTGAAACCAGGTGAAAAAATTTACCATTTTCAGGACCAGATCACAATCCTGTGCTAGCAGGTGCACACATGCTGTCTTCAGTAGCCCTGTCCCAGCCAGGGCTGGTGGCACTGCATCAGATACTTTCAGACGGTTATGCAGCACTACCTGAAGATGAAGGGTTTGGGTTCAAGCCAGCTCTCCCAGTCAAGCTCTCCCAGTACACAGGTGGTACAAACAGTCGGAAAACAATAGCCGTGTAGTCAGTCCCCCCAGCCTAATGGGGCAGGGGGTCATGCAGTGGTTGATCCGCACAGAGCCCAGGAGGTCCCTTCCTTCATTTAAGAAGGTGGATGTTCAAATGAATCTCTCTCCATAGTGCTCCTCTGTGACTCTGGCTGGACTTCCAAAAAATGCACGTGCTCGTCAGTGGGGCTGGGGTGGAAATGTGTCTTGTTGCTGTGACAGGACGTGAGGATGTGAGAAAAAAGACTCCTAAAGGTCTACTCTTGTCTCACTATTGCATTTCTCCAGTGGAGTGATACCTGTCAAAACCAATGAAACACCTTCCAGAGACTGAGGAGTGAAGAGGACGGTCTGATTTCTTCTCCTCTAACTGGTAGCCTCCACTGTTGGTTGCAAGTCTTAAAGAATCAGTGATTTTTTCAGCTGTTTCACATTCTGCTTTCTTGTCCCCAGCGAGCCTCATGCTTAGGTTTTGGTTAGCTCTGTTAGTTCAGGAAAACTCGGGTCATTGCCAGCAAAATCCTAAATGCTTGGTGAAAAATCAGTTCCCCATATTTCACCTAGGTCTTCTCCAGCCTATGTTACCAGCAAATCACAGGGTCAAAGCAAAGCAGAAGCAATTGGGTGGCAGGAACATAAGCATATTGTAATTGTTTCTCTTTGAGAAGAAAAGAGAAGCTGCAAAATATCTGCACCGTGAAATCTCTTCAGACATGTTAAACAGGCATGATAAACTTGCAGTGTGTGGGGATGCTTGGGATAATTTATTCTTCTAATCATATAGATCCATCCCAAAATGAGACATTACAGTATCTTTAAATTTCATTTGTGTTCAAATAGCTGACCATAAAAGCTTGATTAGTGCCACGCAGAAAAAGGATTGCTGTGTCAGGCAAAAACAGATTTTCACAGGTGAATAGACAGAACTTTTCCAACTGGTAGAAATGAAGTTAATCTGTTTTGTTCTGTTAGTTTTGTAGACCTTATACCCAAACAGGATTATTTGGTCACTTAATCTTCCCTTCTATGTATCTCAAACCATTATATTTCTCCTCAATATTTCTGAGCTGATCCTATTAAGTTGGGCTAAGCAAAAGGCATTTCAGTGATCAAGAGACAATATTACTGTGTGTGAGGAGCAGAGATCTCAAGACTAAAGCACCATTAACATCCACAACTGCAGAAGTGAATAATTCATTTGGTAGAACATGTTCAAGTGACTCTTGAAGGTGATCCAGTAAAGGAAAGTGAGAAAATGCTGTTTCTAGACACACAACCTTTAAAGACTCAAGACAACACAGAAGCAGATACCTCTGTGATGCTGATGGTTTGGTTAGGAAATGCTGCAAAGTGATGCAGAGCCTCGTCTGGCGATGCAGGGGTGTGCAGGCCATGTACAGCAATGCTGGAGGAGGAAGTTCAGTCCTTTTGACCTGTCTGCTCTAAATTCATCCCTGTAAAGCCCCTGAACATCATATATTTTTTAGAAATGGAAATAAGCATATTTCTATACTGGTAGTTTGGAATTTCTTGTCACATGTTGTTTGGCTTCTGGAGATTCAGAAGTCATCTTTGTCCCTATGGGGAAAAGGACTAGAAAGGACAGGTGATCAGTGCAGCTATGAAAGCTGTGACTGTGGTTCTCCTCTGCCTTTTACTGCATATCTTGGTGAGACTGTTTTTAAACATGCATTCTTAAGCGTTGCTATTCTTTTCATTTGAATTGCCTGTCTTTACCACAAACACTTGGTACTAGATTGTAGGAATGGCCAAATGTCTTATAGCGAGATTTTTGTGACACTTTAAGGTTAGTTAAGCCACACATCTACATTGGTCAAGAAAGTGAAATCCATAAATCAAAGGTTTGCAAGCTTAGTGACAGAGTTATTAGACTGAGTAGAATTTACTACAGATACATTTTTACTATGATATAAGTTCATTGAATTTAGTGGGGTTATACGAGACATAAAAGTCAGGAAAAGTTCTGTATGCTTCATAGTAGAAGATGGTGAACACACTGCCCAGTATACCTTCCACTGACTGGACAACTGGGTTGTATTTTGAGACTATTTCTTTGCCCCAAACATGCTGAATTCCCTCTCTTTTCTCTCAAAGACTTTTTGTTTCTCGGTGCCTTTCCATTTTCTAATTCACTATGTTTGTGATCTCAGAGACACAGTACCATTTCTAATTCCATTGCCTTCTCACCCAGACATCACTTTCCCTCCTTAGTGATGGATTTCATTTACAATCCTTTCTCCTCAGGTGGTCATAGCTGACTACCTGAAACCAGCAAGTCTCTTGTTATGAACTCATCACAAAACACTGAATTTGGAAAAGCCACTGTGTTCCTTCACTTCTGTAGCATAGCTGGCTGATTACACTCAGGGTCCAAAAAAAGTATTGGCTGCACTACCACCTGGATGTCCCTGTCAAGACTGATTGCATGCTGAATTAGGCACTGATCATGTACATGGTTAGATACTGTCTGTCCTGAACAATGATCAATCTGAGCTGGGAACATGGAAGAAAGAGGTGGAAGTGACAAGGTCAACTCACACAGTGGACAAGCATCAGCTGGGCAACCCACCCTGTTTACTTAAATCTCACAACCAATGCTCCGGCAATGGGAAAATCCAGGTTTTACCCCTTTGCTCCCCTTCTTCCTCCACTCCCCTTTTTCAGTCCTGCAAACTCTCTTCTCATCTCTGGTCGTGCTTTAGGATGACAGGAGAGGTAGATATTCTACATCCCCTTTTGTGAAAAAGCTAATGGTTTATGGGAGACAAGCCACGGGGCTGGGCTGGGGTTGTCGGCGTAACGATTGTTGTCGGAGTCTATGGGATGGTGTGATTAAATATACCTGGCTCTGCCATCACCCTCCAACAATCAGCACAGTAAAATATGCCACCATTTGATTCACCATGTATAAAGCATTCAAAGATAATTTAAAAAATAATTTTAATGTGGGAAAAGATGTGAAACAATTTCACAATTTTCATCTTAATTTCAATAATAATTATGCTGACTTTACAGAGGTTTCTCTGTGTTGGGGTAACAAAATGACACTGTTAGATGCATTAAAAAATATTGGTTCACTTCCATCACGATACTCTCTTTTAAGCATCCTCACTTACAGTAAAAGTGTTACTTTTTCCTGTGTCTGAAAGTCTTTATTTCCTACTTGTCATTCATTAGATTTCTGAAAGATGGTGTCTTATTTGACCTTAAATCCTTGGAAAACTCTCTACATGCTTCTTTCTTGGCTCATTTTACTTCCCTCTTGAAGCAAATCCGTTAGACTCAAAGAATTACTCATTTTGATCACTTCCATAAAGTGAGTTTCTGGCAGCAATTAGTTCTCGCACATAGAGTTACTTTTTCACACTGACAAATGAAAAAAATTGGTGAAATTTGATGTATTTTACACGCTGTGCTTCATGTTTCTTATATAGTTTGAACTTGAGAAACACAAGCATTTGTAGTAGGAGATCCAAGGTCTTTGACTTAGAGACTAGCGCTTTCTTTTTCTAGGGATAAAGATGGAATAATTAATTCACTCTTTACTCTGAGAGGTTGCTATCTTGAGTTTCAAATGGTAAGCCCAAAACAGCAACTGGCTGATCGGACACAGATACTCTGGCTTAAAGTTAGACTCTTTTTTTATTGAAGGAAAGGTCATGCAAACTACTTTGGGGTTGGTGCGTTGGTATATACATGTATAACACAAATGTAGTTTCACAGAAGTTAGACTGAGTTTAGACTGAGACACCTGATAAATTATGTACTATACCTAAAACCAGGGAGCAAAACCAAGAAAGATCAAAGATCGGATCAAACTAAGTATCTGGACAAAACTTATGGTCCAGGGTCAAGCCAAAGTCCAGGAAACAAGAGAGTCAAGAGGGATCCAAACCCATGTAGTGGAGTCCACCAGGCATCAGAGGAGGGACAAGGTCCATCCTACAGGGAAAGACCAGTTTTGAGGGGTATCAGGGTCTATTTGCAGAAGGCAGAGCTCCAGGTTTGCTTACCAAGGTGGACACCAAAGCCAAGTTAGCTCCTGCTCCCGTGGTAAATGTTAGAGCAACAGAACCGTCTCAGCTCCAGTGTACCCAGGATGGTAAAACAGGGTGGAGAAGCATAAATTATGAACAAAACAGATCAGATGGCCTTTGGAAACAGGCAGGTTAAAAAGCAATGTTGCCATTGATATTGTTGCTTGAGTGAATTGCACAGTCAAATCTCCATCAGTGGACAAATGTCCAATGTCAGGAGTGGATTGAGATCTCTATCTCTTATAGCTTGGAAGTTCAGGTTTTTTTGTTGGATAAACACCTAAATGTAGTGATATTTTTCCCAAACAAACAGTTTTTTCCAGTTTGAATATTTAGGCAAAACATCTGGGGTCATATTTCCAACTGCTGATAAGGTCCCAAATCCCACGCAATCTGCTATCCTCGAGGCATCACAGACCTTTTGTTTCCTGTTGCACCTGAGAAGGAAAAAGGTGCAAAAGTAAAAATTGTAGTGTGCTGGAGGAGCAAAACAAACCAAAATGTTTTACTGTTCCAGAAGCCAGCATTTAAATTGCATTTTACTAACGGTCTCTGGCAATGGCTGCAAGAAGAGTATTTTGTCCATAAAAATATACACCTCTTTAATTATAATAATGCATACTGTAAAAATACTAAACTATTACAGCAGCCAACAAGAAAAAAATGAGGCATGCAGTAGGGTAGTCAATAATATGAGGTCAAAATAAAAATAATTTCATATCTTTCCTCATCTGATCTACATTTCTAATCTGTCTTGGGGTTTTCTTATGAATTAAAACTATGTTAAGGAACAGCGAGCTATGAAAACAAACACGATCTGAAAACCATGTCTTTTCTAGCAATCGGTTTTCATTAATTGTTCCCTTCTTTAAGTTTCCAAGCAAGGAGCGAAAAAATATATATCTAGGCAGAAAGTCAAAATTCCTTTAAAATGTGGGGTGGATTTTTCTTTTTTTTTATTTTGTTTTAATTTATTGCAAGTTAACTCCAGGAGGTAATTACAGCCAGTTTTTTGTATTATTTTTGACATTGAGCCTAAAGTTTGAACTGAGTCCCATGAAGGATTTGACATCTGTAAAGCACAGTCAAAATGATGGTCTTTTCCTGCAGTACGTTGTGACGTTGGAAGGCCTATGAGAACCAAATTTTCTAAGAGAGTTTGCTGTTCAACCGGACTGAGAATGAGCCAGGACTCAGACCACAGGGCAACAGTGCTGTCCTGGGATTAGGGCAGGTGGCTAGAGGGAAACATTGGTGGGTTAAATGTTTCCGTGTGGCCGTGAACTAATTTAAGAAGCAACAACACTGAGCCTGATCCTGAGTGTTTGTGTGTTCAGATGTGCAGTTTGACACAGCCCAGATTAGACATTCAATAGCACAGGCCCCTCCGAAACAAAAATACATTCCCCCGATCTCTTCAGTTGAAGCTGTAAAAGAATTCTTTTCATTAAGCTGTAAAATGGGTATATTTATGATCAAACAATGGTGATGGGTAAACAAATCTTGAAAAGGAAAGTATTATAAGAACTCTGTTATTAATAATGATTGCTTTTTCAGATTCAGAAACTCTCTTACTCTTAGGAATAACAATAAGTAGAAAACACCTTACCCAGAGGATCATCTTTCCTCTCAAAAAAATCCCATTTCTAAATTTTTTACGTTCAGTTAATATCAAGATTGCATTTGGGATTGTGATTACGTAGGAGAAAACGCTGCTAAAAGGTTGAGAAAAGCCACACTTCGTTGCAGGCCCTTCCCATTCCCTGCTGGGATAAGCATCTTCCAGGGAAGCAGTTATGTCCCCCTCAACCGGGCACTTGGAGAGTTTGTTGCAAAAGAATTTGGTCCACTCTAGTCAGCAGGAGAGCCAGAAAGTCTGCTGCTCTCTGGCCACTCAGCAGGAACAGAGAGGCAAAAATATTGGTGGTTGTTCAGATCTGTGTAGTATGAAAGATAGGTTGCCATTCTCAACCCATCCGCCTGCTGACAGCCTCACCATCACTTCTTGCAAGGACACTTGCAAGATGTGGGCTGAGCTGTAGCAGCTCACAAGCACGGGAAGATGATTCATATGCCTTATGTCAGGTGGTGAAATGTGTCCCCACTCCTTTGAAATACTAATTTTTCTTTATTGACTATAGGTAGAAACATGCTCAAATATCTACAGGGTAGAGGAATGAGTACCACCCTTACTGTTCTCCCATACACTTCCTTCTCTCTGCCCTGCACGTTGCCACAAGCTTCAGCTTGCGATGTGGACTAGATCACCTGTTATTCATTATTTTAAAGACTCAAACTCAAGTTGATTGCAACTTATTCCATAGAACTTCTCTCTAATGATATGAAGTATGAATATATCTGTACTTCATCTGCTCATAGATCACATCCACCGATTTCTTCCTAACCTGACAGCCTGTGCAAGGGAACTTATCCAGGACAAAGCAAGAAGATATAACTAAAAATGGTCTTCCCCTCACATTGGTGAGGGAAAGCCGAGTTGACAGCCAGTTTCATGCTTATGCTTCTCCATACTCAGCTCTTGAACATTGTCATCCAAGGCTTCTCTCTCTGTGACCTGTATCCTCATGCAGATTTGGGGTCTGAGCTGTGGCCACAGGGAAGGCAAGAAGCTATGAAGTGCTGCTGCAATAGCAAGAGCCAGCTCATCAAGGGTAACCTCAAAGCAGTCTTGCTATGTTCTTGTCCTATGCCCTCAACGTGGTGTGGCGTACAGCTTCATGCAGAGAGGGACAGATCAACAGCTCCGGGTGCCTGGGAAACCTCAGCAGGGCTGTACGGCCCTTTTCAATATGAGCAGTTTGCAGCGTTTTCAGCTTCTCATATAACACACAGGAAATTGTCTGGAAATGTGTCATTAGAACAAAACACTGTGCTCAATGAGGCTTGATCTTCAATCATAGGTCATCCAGGTGAGGCTTTTAAATGATGGTTAACTATTAAAAATAAATAATTCAGAGAATTCAGGAGCTCTCTTTATGCTGTAGCACTGAATGCATTAGTTTTCTACAGTCTTGGGAGAAAAAGGGGAGGGAAAGAAATTTGTATTCAGTTCCTTGAGAAAAAATGTTCCTCTTCATAACCATCTATAAAAGATTATTGTCTTCATTTTATTTAATTATTCCATATGAAGTAATTAAAAGAGAATAATCAGCTAGTTCAGCAATGAGAAATCTTTCAAGCAAGAACACAAAGGAGACTAATAAAGGCACCACCAGTCCACATCATCATTATTAGGATCCCTACATCTTTAATTTTTCTTCTATTTTTATTGTTTGCTGAAAATTAATTGTTCGTTTCCCTTCTCAAGAAGCTTTACTGCAACTCTGTCATTTCTTGAGACTTTGCAGCATGTGCCGGGCTACCACTTGAATGCTCTGTATATAAGTAATTGCTGTACGTTAAAGAGGACTGTGGAGAAGCTGAGTCAGGACACTAATCCATTAGCAACACTCATACGGAGTTCACAAGCACCGCTACGAACACACCGTTCTCCATGTTAAGGGTAACTTTGAGAACCTACTTGCAAGCAGATAGATTTGGCCTTCAGAGTGAGATTTAAATGGATAAGGTGATCAGTGCTCACCCTCTTTTATCATCAGTGTTGCCAATACACTGGCCTTGCATTAAATTCTTCTTAACGATACTGCCCAACTACGTCTATTGCCATGTTAAAGCATTCAAATGCAGGAAATGAAACAAGGCTGAAAGCATCAACTTTGCCATGCTGTCCTTACATCTTGCAGTATAACTGTCAGGAAAGGCAGGAAACGTAAGATTTACTAGTATTTGAATACATCCCTCCACTTCTTATGCACGGAACACAGGTCTACAAGGTTTTCTGGAATTTTTTAAGTATCATCAAGGAAGTCTGCAGAATAATTCAAATTTGGGTGGCTTGTTAAGGAAAAGATGCGTACTGCGCTTGGGTAGTACATTGTAGATGCAAGAGTCCTGGTCTGGGACCCAGGGAAGCCAAGTTCCAGCAGAGTTTGACATCTAGCACGTGGAATGATTTGGGGCAAGCAGCTCTCCACATCGCAAATACGTTTCCTCATCTGCAAATACTAATGAATAATAACATCAAAAATTAATATCTAACGGTTGATATCATTATGTAGGAGATTAGGTCTTGTTATTTGTGAATATACTGAAGGACTTTGAATCAATTTCGTCTGTAAGTTGTAATCACGTCCAATACAGGGAGACAGTGTTATTATTATCTGGCAAATAGATTATTAAAATTGAAACGGAATAGTTAAAAAAAAAAATCAATAATTTTCGATACCAAAGGGGAACCATTCAGAAAAGCTGATGTTTTCCAAAAGTGGTGCCTACTATATGAGAACCCAGATGCCCAAAATCCAGTTCTTTCACAATAATTCTTGGTCTATACTGCCCCATGCAGGTCCTGCAGAACTAAGTGAGCGTACAATTCATTTTTAAATGAATGGGCCCCTTGTATTTTAAGGCCGTTGCACAGGATTTGTATGTGTTCCTTCCCAACTGCACTTTCTGAAAATCCATCTTCCACCTCAAAGCCCCATTTCATTGCATTTCTCTGTCATTCCACCTCGTGTTTGCTTAGTAATTACAGGACACAATTTTCCAGTGATCAAATCAAACTGCATTAATACGTGCCTGTGTGCAGCTCAGTGTGAAAGAGCTTTCTTTCCACCCTTTGGGAGCTCATTATTATATACACAATCTTTGTATTTTTATTAGTCAGCCTTATGATTTGTGTGGTAAGGGGGACTGGCAATATTGTTTCACATACATCAAAGGCTGAAATGCAGTTTAACAAGAGCCAGCAGGTTACATACGAGCCCCAAAACACTTGTTATAGGTGTGACTCGCCCAAACCAAACTAGGCAGTGAGTGCTGGCAGAAATTATTCCAGCTCTCTGCAGCAGTCAGATCAGCAGCTGTAAAACGGGAATTATTCAATTTTTTTTAAAAAAGCACGTTTCTAAAATATCACTTAATGCAAGATCTGAGTCTACTAGGGTTCTTTTTTGGATCTACCTTATTGAGAGAAATGAAGCATGCTTGATGATATATACAATCGCCCACAAATTCCAATCATTTAGTCTCCTTCTAGGATGAGTCTGCTCATAAAGTGTCTTCCAATTCTCAAACTTGTCATCCTAATTATTTTCGGAAGATAGGAGGAAAAAGGAAAGAGGAAATGCTCTGTATGCAATTAACAAGGAAGGAAAGGAACAGGAAGATATTTTTTTCCTGAGGAAGCCAGTCTTCTAAGCCCTGTTAAACACACTAATTATAAACTTTCTTATTGGGCTCTCTTTCTGTCTTCTTTTTTATTTGCTTGCTGAGCATCACGGAAAAAATCTCCCCTTCTTTATTCAAAGGGCAACTCACATGTAGTCTTCCTCAAAGTTTATCCCAAGGGAACTCAATTTTAAGAAAATGTGTTGTAAGTTTCCCATAATTACCAGTGAGGTCATTTTTTTCTCTGCTTTGGATAATTTATGGGGAGCAGAGACATTTGATCTGATGATTTTGCCATCCAGTGAATCAATACTGGGCTGTACTGAAGCAAAGCTCCCATTGACTTCATTGCAAACAGATTTTGCAGACTGTGTGTCCCCATACTGTATGTTTACAGGGCACGATCTAACCCCACCACGATCAATGATAGTCTTTCCATTGATCAAAATGGGTTTGAATCAACCCCTTTAATGCACAGGCACATTTCCAACTGGTCTAAACAGATATGGTGCTGGAATTTCTTTGAGGAAATCTAATGTTGCTCACCTGAAACCCATAGTCCACAATGGTCCTGAGAAATGTTGACTGAAAGCAGGAACGGGACTGTTGAGCCTACCCAAAGCTCGGTGGGAAATGAGATTGCTGTCCTGCAGCATTTTTCAAAATTAAAAAAAAAAAAAAAAAGGTTTTCTTTTACAGTTTCTCAAAAAAAAAAAGTAATTTCAGTGAATTTTCATAAATCTCCATCAACTGACCCACCCCTTGGGGTACCAGAGCCTACATAGTATCTGAGTTCCTGTTTCATCTGAATCAAAACAATCTGATTCTCATTTTGACTAGAAAAAAATATTTTGGCCCTGATAAAACTTTCCCGACAGAAGTTTAACCAGAGCAAGCACATTCCAGCTGAGAAAATGTTGCTTTGTTCCCAATTTTACGCAGAATGGCTACTCTGTCACACACTCCCAACCACCTCTACGTTTAAAAAAACAGACAGAGGAGACAACGTCCCAGGTATCTAACCCCACCTCTATAGCTCCTTTGTTAAAAAAAGTATGTGAGCCTTTTGATTAACCCTTTTGTACCTTCAGTGGGTTTTTGACGGAGGAACAAGATGGCTGTGCAGCTGCAATGTGCTGGCGAAGCATGGGAAACCCTGGACTAGCCCTGGGCACTAGGGAGGATAATACTCCCTCCCTGCCATCTCACCGCTGTAATTCTGCACTTGGGAAGAAGGCAACCAAAAACGTTTAGCAAGGTCAATTATTGCAATATTTACTCAGCTTTCTCCAAAGGTAGGAAGGTGGATATTCACATGTATTGATTTTATGATTCCCAAAGAATGGCCGAAATGACGACATTTGTGTATAAAAATCCTCCAGAGAAACACGGAATCCCAACGGAAGGAGAAAATAAATGATAAACCGATCAAAATAACTATTTGACTCTTATCTCCCCTCTGAAACCCTTATTTTTCTCTCTCCCTGATTTTTCATAAGATAAAGTCTCTCCATGGATCTTTTTGCCCTAAATGATGATGGTGGGTAGGAAGGAGAAAAAAAGTTTTCCAAGACTTCTGACAGCCTTCCTCAGAGCTGCTGCTCCAAGCAGCCGTGACTGGCAGTATCAGCTCCTGAGTGAGTGCCAAAAGAACCAAAGCAGTGGGCCACAGGTCTTGCCAGTCGTACTTAATGCTATTGTCCTTGCCGGCCCGCGTTCCCAGAACGTGGATCAAAATTTTGAGGACCAGGCTGCCAATCCTGTTGCAACAGCGCTAACAACATGTGCCTGAGATTGCTGATCCCTGACCTTAATACATAAAGGACCACTCCAAAAACATGCACAACAGCCTTCTCATTTGGCTTTTGGTGAAGACATCGAAGAGTTAATTTTGTACTTTTTGTAGTCTATAAGACTTTAGCCACTCTTAATCGGCCAATATTCCTCTCTGCCTCAAAAATCGTCTTTGCTAAACTGTGATTTTTGCCGCTGTTCAGCTCCTCTGGAGATGCTGAAAGTCATGCTGCATGGTGTGATGGCTTTAGCTCAACCACAGATGATTGGGCTTGATGCAAGAATTGCTGGGTGACATTTTATGACTCGTGTTATGCAGGAGGTCAGACTAGATGATCATAATGGCTTTAAAATTCATTAATCTGTGTGCAGAAATATGTGTGAAAGGATTAAATAGAAGTCTCAACATTTATTCTACATGACAAGTAAATTGGATTCAAACAAAGGTCTTTAAAGCTGAAATGTAAACACCGAGCTGCCAACTCCAAAGTTTGAAAGGTCACGCTAGCAAAACTTACCACTGAACGAGATTGACTTTAGCTAAATTATTCTTCTTTTCCTCAAAATTTCAAGGCACTTTGCTTTAAAATTTAAAAAATGAAAATATTTCCCTTTGAAAGAAAATTACCTTTTAAAAATTGAATTACATTATAATAATAGATTAATATTGCCAAATATTTCTTATTTATCCAAGAGAATTTTTCTGAGTGAACCAGAGATATTTTTTTTTTTTCACTTTGAAGACTTTTTTTTAAGATTCCAAGACTTTGCCTCTGTTCTGGACTTTTTTTTCAATAACATAAAAATATTCATGGGATAAGGAAATCGCTTCCTTTTGAGCACCACCAAGCACCCAAACTTGGCCTTGCGATTTGAAATTTCAAAGCATCCATGCTGTTTGATGTGTACCAAGCTCCAGACACAGAGAAATCAATCTGTATAGCCCTGCCTACCTTGGTAGCTGCAGTCAATGTACTGTAAAGCCTTTGTTAAATATTTAATAATTAGCTGTGGTTTAATAATGTGTGCCTGAAGAAATGCTGAAGGCTGTGAGTGGATAATGAAAGAGTGCTGTGTCCTGAAACGAATGCTTTGCGATATTATATATTGTGCTGTAGCGGTTTCCTCACTCAGCAAATTGAGTGACTTTTCCACTTGGGGGGAAATAAGCAGTCGTGTCTAGCAGACATCTGCTTTTGTAACCTCCTGTTTCCCAGGGAAAATCCATTTAGAGATTGAGCAAAACCCTGTATGGTAATCCCAGGCCGAAAAATATTTCAGTGGAAAAAGTTGTCTTTAGACTGGTCATGTTTCCACTGAATAAAAGCAACTTTCATTCTATGCAGTATCAGAATGAAGCAGGGGCTGTGTGCAGGCATGTGCACCACTCTTGGCATACAGACCGTCCCATTAACATGTAAGAATGTGTCTTGGACACCATGAAGGTCCAGGTAGACCCTATAAACTCTTTACCCAATGTGTGTTTTTTTCCACTTCTAGAAGTAGTTTAGGTCCCTCATCTGTTTAAAACAGTGTTATTTGTGACGGTGAAGACCTCTTTGCACAACAGCACGTGATAACTTTTCTTCAGCGGTAACGTTTTAAAAAGCCAGAGCTTGGGTGCAAGGTGCAAGACTAAGGGTACAAGCTGAAAATTAAGAGTCAGGTTATGTGGGGGTCTACCGTCATGACTGCTATAGGTTTACGGAAAACCTTTGTGCCTGATGCTGCTACATGTAAAGCAAACCTAGCAGCTCCTCACCGTCCAAAGGGGAGTGACTATGAAGCTGACTTCTTTGATCTTTATAAAATGCTGTGTGTGCCTGACGTGAAACACCTTAAGGGGATGCAAGAGATGATAAACAAATAAATGAATAAAATCAGCTGGAACAAAGACAGTGTAGGGAGTTTCCTCTGCAAACCAGCTCTGTGCTGGCTGTGATTTGTACAGAGCCTTGTCACGAGTGAGGGTATCAGAAAAGAAAACAAGACAAAGGCAGTTGCAGGTGTCTGGGTGTTGTAGTCTCTGGTTTTGTTTCAGGGCCGAAACGCCTCCAGTGAGCTCAGAGCATCCTTTTGTCGGTTGTATCACATGCTCAAAAGAAGTCAGTCCCTTCCCCAAAGAGCTTTCAGTCTTCACAGGAATGACTCTTCTTCATAAAATTCCAAGTCCTTGCAATTTCTAAGGAGACTACATAGCAAAAGGTATTTTTATTTACTACTTTGCAGTGTGACGTATCTGGCTCCCCTTGCAGGAGTACTCTGAAAGGTGAAGGTGCCTTCCCTTCAGCAGAAACTGCCTTTACAGGCCACAGAGGAAAGCATTTATCCGTAGGAGGGGACACACTGGTTTTCCTCAAAAGGCTATGTGTGCAGGGGTAGAGAGGATACACAGCACTGGTCACTGCTTACCGGATGCTGCATTGCTCTTCCCCTGCTGATTTATTAGATGAACTGCATGGTTTTTGCTGCAGTATGGAGGGAGACATTTCTTTGGCTTCTCTTTTGGAGTATTGCCCATTGTGGCACTATCGCTTGATTAATTTATTTACAAGGGATGACATATTGATGTTTCAAATGGGGATTTTGTGACAAGGCATAGGCAATTTTGGGAAGAATGACTTTTGCATATGATGAAGCCATACATTTTGTATAAGTAGATCTATTCTAACTTCATCCTGACCAGCAAATATCTTTGGGATAGATCTGCTTTTTTTACTGCCTAGTGTAATGTAAATAATCTCCCTTGATTCTGTGGGACAAAGACCCTGCTCTAACCTCCAGTGCAATAAGGCAATGGTGCCCCTTGACTCCACAGTGTGACCTGGGTGCAGCAAGGAGCTCTGCAACTTTGCAAAGCCCTCAGCCTGCTCACAGAAAAGTTACAGATGCAATAACAGAACAGATTTCTCCAACTTAGGTCTATAGAGGAATATTTGGAAGAGTAACAAAGCCGAGGGCACTTTTAACCCTGGAAGTGAAGTCCTGTGGAACTGCTTGCCAACTGAGGGCAACTTAAAATGAGCCTGTGTGTCTAATGAGTGTGCAGTTCCAAAAAGACATCTCCAAGTGAATCCATAAAAAAGGGCTGGAACTGTACACACTTTCATACCCATATAGAAAACAAAGAAAAACTGTACCAATAGATATAAAAGGGTAAACTTGTAAAATATGTTTATAATAAACGTTAAAAGGCACATATGCATATACGAAGAGATAAAGGCATGCATCATACAGTTATTACAGATCATATAGAACTGTTACCTAGTACAATATATATCTCAAACAAACATAAAAAACGTTTATTTAATATACTGTTACATTTTTTAATGGCTAGACAAAACCTGATCACCTTTACGCAGGCACAAATGGGAAAGTCACTTCACATCTCCATTTACACCTGTGAACTGGCTTCCAAATCCAGCTCAGGGAACGTGAGTCCTCCTGTCTCTCTAACACCCTCCTACGCCTGCTGGAGCGTGACTCCCATTAACATTAATGGCAGCCACAGACGCGTGCACAGGGTAGAGCACACCTCTAAAAAAGCATCAGCACTTCGGTGAACACATCACTCCTATTTTACAATCTTTACACCAACTCTCTGTAAAATTCTCTATTGATTTCAAGGGTTTACTGCTTATTTTTAAGACATTCGGCGACTATGGTCCCATATATCTGACAGATCTGTTGTCACCGTGTGTTCCTGAGGGTCAGAATCAGCAGGGTTATTAAGTCTGTCCAAGGAACAATCTTAAGTCTTTTTTGGAGCTAAGGTTTTCTAGCAACGATACAGTGTTATTGGAAGAGTCATGTCACAGCTGTTTCTGAACTGCTCTTTCTTTCATGGTGTGTAAGAATAAAGTAAAGTAAATGCCTTTTGGTAGGTTTTATCCTCGTTATACTCAGGTATCTTGTGCCTTCAGGCTGAAATACGATCGAAAGAGGCGTCGCTGATGTACTGTCAAAATTATAGATGCTAAAACCTCATAAACTTAGTCAAGGCCAGTAATGTACAGGTTGGTCAAATCTTATTCCTTTCACTGCATTTCCTAGTGCTTTATCTAACCTAGCTTGAAGACAGATCAAGAAAAGTTACCCAAATTTATGCCTGTAAGGAAAAACTGCATCCCAGGATGCACGTCTTACCCCTGTGAAATTTCCCCTGATATCCATCATACATTTTCAGTTGCTCATTTCCATCCATTAAGGAATATCATTCAAACTTTTCAGACTTGCATTCAGTAGAATAGTAATAACCAATCCTGAGTGAATAATTTATTGGAAATAAATTTAACCTTTCTCTTTAGCGAGACACATTCACTGAGAATTGAAGTTAGGTGAGATGAATCCAGGCTAGGATGTCCAGAAGCAGACAATATTTATTTATTAGACAATATTCAACACAATTTTTTTTTTTTTAATGCTCTTGAACTGGTAAGTGGCTCTGAGTGTTTAGAAATCAAGCTGAGTTGTTTATCTTTAATGGTCCTGGAAGCTGCACACTCCCGTTTCATTCCCCCAACTAACTGAGTATCGTCAGGACTGGACCTAATGTAACCACCATGGATCTGAATATTTCAGAGGCACTAACAATTTAGGAAACACAGCAGATAAGGTGGATTATAGAATTTAAAAAAAAAAATTATAAACCTTTTTCCTTCTGGACTACTCATCCTTGCCCAAGGCATGACTTATTAAAAAAAAAAAAAAAAAATTAAGCTCCTTTAAGATTTATTAGCTGGGTGCAGTTTAATTTTATCTTGTCAGATTCAGGCTAAACAAGTGCCCTCGCTGTGAAGGTGGCAGTCAGATTCGTGTCTGTCTTGTTTGACTGTCACTTTGACAGAGCTTTGGTTGGGGGTTTTCCTGGTGATCCTATTCCCCTGCTGTGCTAAGCAGGGTGATCCCATGCAGCTTCCAGTGCGAGGACTAGAGTTGGTGTGAGCTTACCTCATGCTTTCTCCCTCGTCTTATGCAGGAACTCGCTTGCTCATGGGAAGTAGCTGTCAAAAAGGCGCACAGCCCACAGAAGCAAATGCAAGTTTCAGTGGGAGCGAAGGGACATGGAGCACTTCTTCTGGATCTTGTGTGATGGAGTGAACCACTCAGGGTGAACACAACTGCTGTTTCACGAGCTACCCTCTGCAAAGCTTATTTTTCTTCAGTCTTATTTATGGACTTAAATCCTCCTTTGTTTTCCTTGAAGAAACGCATACACCTCATCAGTCAGTCAATAGATTTTCAGGTGTTGGTCTTCCATTTCATGACTTTCCCTGTTGTGCCTGTAGCCTTTTTCACTTAGATAATAATCACTAACTCACAAACGGGACCTGGTTATTATAAGGGTGGGTAACATCAAAATGCTGAAAAAAACCCCAAAAACATATAATTCAATATTTGGAATTTTCCACTGTGATGCTACTGGGTACCGGTAATGAGTGTTGTTTTGACAGCAGTGGCATCATTCAGAAGGCTTTCCTATTTATGATCATTGATGAGCCCACGGCACTTTGTGTAATGCCTCTTTTTCGCACCATTCACGTCACGATTCAATGAATGACTGGATAAAAAAATATTGCCCCGCATTTTCCATTGCCTTTTTGTGTGTGTGTGTGTGCCATAGCCTAATCCAACCCAGGGAAGGGTGCAGTTCAGTCACAGTCAAAGCAACCCCTGAGGCTATGGACACACGAGGCATAAACCTGGAGCGTGTTGCACAGTGGCAGCTGGGCACAAACCTGTGTCTGTGTGTCCGGGAGCGTGAGAAACAAGCAGCCGGGGCATTAAAAGTCAGGCAGCAAAACGCATGGGAAAATTGCCCCTGACTCATCCCGGGGGTAAATTTGCCATTCCTGGGGCTGAGCCAAGGCTCTTTTGGAGGTTGTGACATCTGTTTGCAGCTTTTTAGAGTCAGGATAGCTTGACTTGGGAGAGGTTAATGCATGCGTGTGCCTGTAGCTGGTGTTGAGTTTGCAGAACACGTAGTTGAAGGCTTTTCAGATTAGAGGGAATATACCCAAACATAAAGAGGTAAAAAAACTGGTCCTACTGAAAGTAATTACATTTCCTTGTACGTCGGTGGCACCAGGATAGCAACCAAGATATAGCTACCCTCCTTAATGGAAAGGATTACAGGGAGATGTCCGACCATTACAAACACTGGTGCTTGCCCAAAACTGAGCTTTCTCTCAGATTTACTTCTAACATCAGTTTCACATTTGTGTCATGGTCCCAATGGCTGGTAGATTTACATTCTCCACTGCATATATCAGTGGCTCATAAAAAAAAAATGAGAGAAGCTGCCATCTGACCGTATTTTTTCAGATGCTTTAAGAAAATGGTATGAAACGCTGGTTGCCTCCAACCTTTTTTTAGTTCCCCCAGTATTTCACCAAAGGAGAGTAACTGGGTTTTTCTGTAGCTTACTTTATTCTAGAATTATTGAGAATAATTGTAAAGTGAGGTAATAAACTTTAATGTCTTCTTAAAAAAAAAAAGTCAAACTTATAAATCATTGATATTTTCAAATCACGAAACAGGAACTTGGGGAACTCCAGCGGCATGTGCTGTTGGTCCAGACATCCTGTATTTTATTGTTTTAAGGTGCTTCTCTTATTCATCTGGTAGTTTTTTAACATGCCTCATGTTAAATTTAACATGCTTCTTTCCTTCATCTGTAGCTTTTTCAAGCTACCCTTTGATGATGAAATATGGACTGATGTATTCAACAGTCTTTGGCTAGAAAGTGAAAGATGTTTCTTGCTAACGTCTTCCCTCAGCGGCCTCCTTTGGGCTTCTCTTTAAGCTCACCTTTCATTTCTGCAGATCCAGCAGAGAGAAGAAATTCAGCAAGTGCCAGCATCCTCAGTCATCGGGGTTTAAAGCATGAGACCTCTGCACTGAGTATGGAGAGTCAAGCCTGACCAGAGCTGCTCCACTCCCAGCCCCCATGGCATGAAACGGGATCACTGGCTTGAAAAATCTTTCAGTTGCCTGACAGTTTCACAGCAGAGCCGTTTTCAAAACAAATTCCCTCTGGTGACACAACTGGGCCATTCCTCCTTTTTGCCATGCAGAAATAAAGGATGTGAGAAACCACAGAGCTTTCTTCTTGCTTCCCCTTGCTTCAAGGGTCCCCACTGCCACATACCAAGAATTTGTTTTTCCCTTGAGAGGCAGGAAAAGACAGAATAGTAAAACAGCCACTACTTGTTTCAGCAGAAACCCTTCAGAAGATGCAGCAGCCCAAGTCCTTTGGGTTCTGTGCAGGAAGCACTATGTTTTTTCAGCTTCTCAGGAGAGAAAAAAACAGAAGAGCTTGACCACCGTACTCTGTGTTCTGCATAAAGCCTATCTGGAAGTGAGCAATTGCTCACTACTCACTTGATTGCTGTGTCATTAGGCTGCAAGGACAGGCAAAACTCATGTTCGTCTTCCATGAGGTTGCTATGGCACGCTGTGCATCGGAGCCATTGTCTCTTGACTGTGTCTGTCATGTAGGTGTTTACTTTTGCATTAGTCACTCTGGGCTCCCAACAGAGATCTTTCAGGATGTGATTCATTTCATCCTGAAATAGATCTAAAATCAGTCAGCTGAATCGTGCCCCAAAAGTGTTTTTTCCACCCACCCTTCCCCCCTTGTTGACTACAAAAGGAGCCCAGGATGACCAGCTTGGGTTTTGCCATTTATGTGTAGATGTATGAAGTTAACCAAAGCTGGGTTGCACTCCTGGGGTCACATTTTATTACACTATGTGAGACCACATGCACTGAGACTTTGTGATTCTTGCTCTAAAAGTTGTTGGTAGTGGCAAAATAGCAGGTTTTCTCAGTATAAGCTGACAGTCCCTGTGGGAACACCCTGTTTCACGAAAAGCACCGCAGCAGCTTGGCATTTGAAAGGGTATTGTTGCAAAATAGCAGGGTTTTGGAAGAAGGAATCCTTGAGAAAGCAGTTACTTGGAGGAAGGAATATGGGAGGCACAGAAGTCACTGAGGCTTCAATGCTGGGTGAGAAAAGAAAGGGTTTTCATGAAAGATCAATTTTACCTAGCTTTAGGGATCCATGTTGAAAGGGACTACACATGAACACATTATCTAGACTTCTATTATCAACAAAAACTTAGTCAAAGCAGTAAATGTAGATTAGGAAGTGATTCATCAATCAAAAGTTAAGCTTCAACTCAAGGATTAAATTAATTTTACCCTAATGCCTACTAACTGCCTTGTCTAAATCTCCCTGAGCGTAGTGAGATACTAGAGATCTAGCTGACATATAGACATCTGCACTGTAGACATCTAAGGTTAACTCAGATTACTTACCTTTAGATCTTTCAATATCTAAATTTGAGGTAGTCATCCCACCATCCCTGTTTGCCAACAGATAGAAATATGCTTTCCCAGACAGTGATCATCTGACCGTGTTGAGAAACCCTCCGAGGCTGGAGGGTATATTCCAGAAGTGCCTACGTCAGGACACCCCATTTCTCACCAATAAGGTTATGCCTTTATTTCCTCCTTTGTAATTTTCACTATACTTTTGAGTTTATCTCTGTAGCTGGGTATTTATCTCCACGACAGGAAGTCATAGAACAGCAGTTCTAGATGAAAATAGCTGCAGTCATCCCTGGGAGATAAACGACACGTTATATCATGTCAGTCATGATAGAAAAAGTTGAGGAAATCTTTTGCATATTTAGAAGTATCTTCTGTCTTTATTGAAGAAGTTCCTTGCAAAAGGCCTGGGCATTGAAGCAGGAAGGTGATCCTGAACAGTTCTGCACCTCTTGTTCTGCACCTGGGACCTTTGGTTTGGTTAACCTGCACCTTGGTTTGGTTATGCCAAGAACCCTTGACTCATGAATATTTATGCATCTGGAAGTAGTAATAAATATCTCCAACCTCCAGAAGAGATCCCAAATGCTTTGGAGGCACTTGACACTCATCACACCCCATTACATATATATGTGGTTTGCAGCAATGTAGGTGTAGATAAAAGATAAAGTTGTTTCTGTTGCTACTTGGTGCCCATGTACTTCATGTGGGTGCAGCCTTGTGTGGGCTAGAGGGGAACCAGCAGGGAAGGATTTCCACCAGGGCTCTCCCCAGTGCTGGTGGGGATGGTCCGGAGCTCCTCACTTACTCTCTGCAAGTAGTGTTACTCTAAAATCTCCATTCTTCCAGACATTATTTCTTTCTAAAGGGGTGATAAATTATTCCTGAGAATTGAAATAAGGCATCCCTGCTATACAGATAGGGAGACTGAGACGCATAATTCAAGCAACTTGACCAAACAAAAGGATTTGATGACTTGGTTCCTAAAAAGCCCAGGTTTCCTGTTTCTTCATCTACTGTCTTTACCATCTTCAAACCAGGCTTTTTTTGGGAAACCCACTCAGAAATGAGTGGGGTTTTTGCCTTTCTCTTCATTTTTATCTTGTATTTGAATGAGACACAACTGTCGAGACAGATAGATTCTTCTTATCCTGGTGACTTTCTATGGAAAGGAGGGCATTTTGTCATGGCCTACTTGACAGGTGATTCAAGGTTTCATCTCACCATTTGTGGAAAACAAAAGCAAAATAAAAAGGAAGGTGTTTGGGTTTTTTCACTTACAGTCAACCGTTTGCACGAGTAATAGAAAACAATCAATATACTTGAGCAGAGATTTGCGAGAGCTGTTTTTTTCTTTTCTTGGTATTAATGATGACCTGCACTTCCTACCATAATGATTATCTTAAAAGTCTTTTTGGCTTTGAAGAGGTTGTCTCAGCTCTTGGAGTACTCTCCTTATGAAGGAATATGATCCAAAGAAGTCTATTACCTTAGAATTCATTATTCCTCCTCCTCTTTTTTTTTTTTTTTGGACACAGTCAATGTTGTAAATTAAACTGCTTGAGTTGGCTTTGTGGTTTTTTGCATACACAGCAAGGATAACTACACATCAGATTTATGGGCATCATGCACGCGTTGCTATGACAACCCCTCCAGCCGCTGTACACCAAATAACCTTGTCATGTGAACGTTTATCACAAGCACATCAAGTACAGGATTGCTCGGTACGGTCTTTGGCTAAACAGCAGGATTTTTTCTGAATAATAATTGGTCATGGCCTTTTATGCTATAAGTCAAAGTTAATCAACTTCTAGATTTGAAATTAACCGTCGATACGACATAATCCGAGCACCATTCTTCATGACTGCAGTGCTCGGTGAGAGGAAACTTTGCAAGAAGCACTGTTCCCTTTTCAGGAAAACTGGGGGTTGTTTTTTTTATTGCCATTGTAACCTCACAAAACCCATATGTAAAAATGGCAGGCTGTGCCTGTGTGTGCGCATAACATATTATTGTGCTGTAAATGAAATGTGAATTTTAACTATCGAATCGTTTTGTGGGAAATAAAGCTTATTTTTCTTCTTTTTTTTTTTAAAGGAACTTCTAAAGGTAAAGCCAAATTCTAATTCTTCACACCCACTTTTATTTATATATTTTTAGGGGAAATTTGCAGGCTGCACACCTGGTCCTTCAACAGACCAGTTGAAAGGTTTTCTTATGCATTTAAACTCCTCCCCGTGCACCCACATTTTAAAGAAAATACGAGAATTTAACTATGTTTCTAATTTATAGTTTCAGAGGGAAAGATTAGTATGTGTGAGGGATTAGTGATCTGTGTAAATTACTCCAGTAATTTTTATACAACAGTTACATCATAGGTAAACTCCAGCATTGCATGTGAGTGGGAATAGTATTATTTTTGTTCTAGAAGAAATAATATCTTAGGCTGTAGGTATAGGAATTTTCAGAAAGCTTCCATCTGTAGTATAGCACTCATATTTAATGCTACTACAGGGCTTTTTTAACCACACTGACTTAAATGTCCAAATCACAAAAGAGCTTTGTAAGTGAGTTTACAAAATAGTAACAGCAGAGTAAGCAAATATCAGCAATGTTTTATCTTTCTTCCTCTAACAGGTAGGATTAGTTGAAATAATGTATGGTCTTGCTCCTACCTGTTTTTTTTAAATGGCGGTTCATTGTACTGTAGGTTCTCATAACCACCACACCCAAGTCAAAACTTGCTGGACTAGTTAGAAAGACTACTCTTGGTTTGAAATGGGCACTCTTAAGAAATAGGCATCATTTACTTAACCTGTTTTTAATGTTTACTGTAAGATGAGATGCACTTTTCCTCATAAATACCTATTTTTAGCCATAACTTTCAAGGGAGAACAGGGTGACTAGCTGAGATGTAGACATATGCATTGCAGATAGCAATATTGAGTCAGATGTGTTTCTGCTGGATGACTTCAAATCAAGATCAAGTGTTTTGCTGGAAATGCTTTGGTCAAGCACAAGTTATTTGTCTTAATCTAGACATAATGATGTGGCATTTTCCGCCTTTCATTAAGCAAAATGTCACATTGGATGATCTAATCTCACAGATTTACCATATAAACCTCTCTCTATATTTTACACCTCCTGAGGTGTAGGTTTCTGGATACAATTTGTGAACATTAAATGCTAACTTTGTGATTTCCTTATGAAGAGTACCTTCCTCTTTACCACTACTCACAAACCATTGGCTGAATAAATAGACTGGATTTCATTTCATTTGGAGTAGTTTTATTGTTCTTCTACGGCCTACATGAGTCCTTGCTAAATTTTCTGTTTATGATTTGCAGAGACCTTAGGGGAATTAGATACACAAACACAATTTGCTTTCTTTTGGGACTTCCATCCTTCATACATTCCTTCATTCGTAATACTGAAATTTGTCTTCATTAGTAACTAGATTTGGTGGAAGAACAAATAGCAGCTAATTTCACCAAAGACAGGTTTTATTCATTAAGCAAATCAATATGTATAAGGAAAGAATGACAATTTTTTTCCAGCCCTTAAGACTCCTTTTTGCCAGAAGCAAAACCAGCATTTTACTCTCAGAAGCTTTCCTAGTGGAAAGGGTTCACACTTTGTTCATCTAATTGTTCGATTTCATAAGGATGCTGATTTCTGAGTTCCCACAATTACTGTGCATGCAGTAGTCATAAAGATACAAATTAATGTACATAATGCTGATCTTGAAGATGAATTCACCTGGGGTTAGCTGTGCATCAGACACCTTTGGTTTCACAGAATCACAGAACCGTTAAGGTTGGAAAAGACCTCTAAGATCATCAAGTCCAATCCCCAATGCAACACCACCATTCCCGCTAAACCATGTCCCAAAGTGCCACTTCTACATATTTTTTGAATGCTTCCAGTGATGGTGACTCCACCACCTCGCTCGGCAGCCTGTTCCAATGTTTGACCACCCCCTCCGTAAAGAAATTTTTCTTAATATCCAGTCTAAACCTCCCCTGGCATAACTTGAGGCCATTTCCTCTCGTCCTATCACTAGTTAGCTGGGAGAAGAGACCAACACCCACCTCACCACAACCCCCTTTCAGGTAGTTGTAGAGAGCGATGAAGTCTCCCCTCAGCCTCCTCTTCTCCAGACTGAACACCTCCAGTTCCCTCAGCCGCTCCTCATAACACTTGTGCTCCAGACCCCTCACCAGCTTCGTTGCCCTTCTCTGGGCATGCTCCAGCACCTCAACATCCTTCTTGTAGTGAGGGGCCCAAAATTGAACACAGGATTTGAGGTGTGGCCTCACCAGTGCTGAGTACAAGGGCACGATCCCTGCCTTGCTCCTGCTGGCCATACTAGTGCTGATACAGGCCAGGATGCTGTTGGCCTTCTTGGCCACCTGGGCACACTGCTGGCTCATGTTCAGCCGGCTGTCAACCAGCACCCCCAGGTCCCTTTCCACCGGGGAACTGTCCAGCCACTCCTCCCCAAGCCTGTAGCGTTGCATGGGGCTGTTGTGACCCCAGTGCAGGACCCTGCACTTGGCCTTATTAAACTTCACACAATTGACCTCAGATCATCGATGTAGCCTGTCCAGATCCCTCTGCAGAGCCCTCCTACCCTCCAGCAGATCAACACTCCTGCCCGATTGGGTGTCATCTGCAAACTTACTGAGGGAGCATTCAATCCCCTCATCCAGATTATTGATAAAGATATTAAACAAGAACAGCCCTAGTACTGAGCCCTGGGGAACACCGCTTGTGACCGGCCACCAATTGTATTTAACTCCGTTCACTGCGACTCTCCTGGCTCAGCCATCCAGACAGTTCTTTACCCAGCGAAGAGTACACCTGTCTAAGCCACGAGCTGCCAGTTCCTCCAGGAGAATGCTGTGGGAGACCATTTGTTATCCCATTCTAGCTTCTGGTAGAAGAGATGAGTCCTCTGCAGCAGCTTCTCATTTTTCTTTGCCTTTTCATCACCCTTTCATTTTAACAATCGGCAGAGGAGCTGTTCAAACATGGAGTCAGTTGTAGGAGGTACACTGGAGTTAAGTTCTTTATCCATTGAATACGTTCACCAGAGCTGAAGAAGGAGTTTTTCTAGGGCAGTAGTCATTGTTCATGCACCTTGCTTCTTCAGAAACTGTGTCTAAGAGGACTATAAAGTATCTGTGGCTTAAACAGGAGACTCAGCTGGGAAAGAGGGTTTCTGATGTGTGGAAAACTGGCAGGAAAATGGTTGGACTTGATGATCCTAAAGGTCTTTTCAAACCTAAACAATTCTACGATTCTGTGATACGATGAAAACTACACATTAGATGATTCAGCTATAAAATGTTCATATGCAACTACAGGTTACAGCATATGGGAATGACAGCAGAATATACTTCTCTGCCTGTCTAGCTATGTCTATAACAGTTATTGCAATTTTACAATGAGTAAGTCATACAATAATATATTTTCCTTAAAGATATGTTTTTTTTCTTTAAATATTAGGAAACAGCCTTAATAATTTTCCTTGGTGACAGAATTCCTACCTATCACCTCTGGTCAAGTATATCTCAGAAAGTAATAAGGGAAGTGTACTTTTTGTGCACAAATGGCAAGGCAAACCACCAGCAGTAATTTTGCCCCTGTGGCCTCCTTGATGGCCACAAGCATTAGCAATTAGGCTAATTCTGATGGTATTTTTCTCATAGTGATGAGTAGCATCTGGACATGAAAGAGTTCTGCTTTCTATTTCCAGTACAAATGGAAAAAATGTCATAACATTGGGCAGCTGCATGACTTTCCTCTATTATCAGATAAAAACTCCCAAAATGCATGTGTGAAATTCCAATACCACCGAATCCAGGCCATAGTCTAAGCATGGAAAGTCAGTTATTTCCAAAGGAGATGGGTTGAGGTATTTTTTTAGACTCAGATGACTCAACACTTTGCTGATATTACTGAGGTGATTTTAAGATAGTGACAAGACTCTTGGGTTAACTACAGAATTGTACCGGTTTTAGACCAGTTGATGGGTTTAAGTACAGGTTCTTCCATGGCACGTTCACAAAGGCTTTGCAACTTCTTGAGCATCATGCACCAAAGTTGGACTCTTTCTGTCAACCTGTGGAATTATACTCTTTGAGGCTCCTACATGACCTACCTGTCATGACCCATCATTAGCCTGTCGGGTTACCAAGAATTCAGCAGCCTTCAGACAGTTGTGCAGAACTTTAGAGATGAAAAATACCCAGAATTTTCAATGTTTTCTACATTTGTCACTGCAAAGATTATTAAAAATGCTGACCACAGAAATGCAAATAGAGACAAAATTATATCATTTTCTTCTGTAACAGGAAGAGCACTGTTATTTTTCCAGGAAAATTTATGCTGCAATCTTTAGCCTTATTTAAAAATCACTGGATTTTTACAATGTCACCTTTTTCTGGATTGTTTTACAGTTCATGGGTTGTATCATCACATCCTTCTTGAAAAGTTGTCATTTGCATTGGTGACTAAAGCTCTAAAGAGACTGTATGAAAGATAGTTCATATCAAGTCTGGCAGTTTCTCACAGTTTCTCGCAGTTTCTGGCAGTTTCTTAAGAAAATGTGTTTGAATAAATGTTATGACTGGAAGAAAAGATAAGAATGCATAGGTAAAATTGTACAGAAGACTTAAAATCAAGAAATGCTAATAAGTACAATGCATCATAAGAACTCCATCATATTGAAATGCTTAGACAGTGACAGAATTTTAAAGAAAAGTTTTATATTGAGAAAGCAAGCTGAGATTTAGGAGCAAAAAGGATTTGAAGTTATTTCTCTGCACTGAAGTAATTCATCCTATACCTTATTTTCTAGAATTTTGATTTATAGTAAGATTTATCAACAACTACAAATTTCTAGTTAAATTAATAAATTGAATGAAGAGGCTTTTTAAAAAAAGATTACTTTCCAATCTGAGCTAATGGCTGGACCTACACACTTTCTCAAATGATCCCAAATCCTTGGAAGACACAGACATTTTATAGACTTGCAAGATTCTTTCTCCATTTATTCTTGTGAAGGCATAGCTTATCTAGGAGCTATTTTCAGATAGGAAAGATGCTACATGGAGTAGAAGTGAGATAATGAAGAAGAAAACACAGCTCTCACATGAGCTTACGCTGAGCTTTGGAAAGAGCATTATGGTCACCTTGTGATACCAGTTATGTTGGTATAAATCTGGTGTTATATCACTGACCTCCAGAGAATTTCACCAGCAAAAACTAGAGGAGAACCTGACCCTTTCATGACTAAGTGAAAGCACTACAGAAACAGAGACAATCAGCTAGAAGAGCGTGTAGAAGAGACTAACAGAAAAAAACAGGGCTGGGGAGAGGTGGACAGAGAGCAAAGAAGGATGTTGAGCCTGAGCTGGTAATTTTATCTTTAGAGTTCAGTTGCCTGATGGAAAAGTAGGATTTTACAGGAGGTCACGCTGTGCATATTCTCAATTTAAGCATGTAGAAGAAAAATTAGTTCTTCTGCCAAAATTATCAAAGAATCTATGTGAACTATTGGAATTTTCCTTGTGTTTGACACAAGACATGGTTTTCAGTAAAAAGGACAAGGCTGGAAACAAAAGACTCCAGAAAAGTATGTACCAGAGTCTAAATTGACAAAATATCCATCTGGGAAGTCATCAGCAAGGTCAAAGCATAGCTGATGGGGAGATAACTGATATATTGCTTCTCTTCTGCTGAGCAGCAAGCAGATGTGAGCGCCTTGCAGGTCAGCTTCCTAGCTGTGGCGAAATCAGTACTGCAAATGCTGGCTATATGGATGCATCATGTTGGGTGAGCTTGGTTGTTTATTTTCTATCCAACAGCCTAGGATAGAGGTGGGTAAACAGAGCATGGGCAATCCTCTCTTTAAAGGGCCTCAATCCAAACAACAAGATTTAGTTCTCAATTGTGTCTCAAAACCAGCTATCATTAGAGTAACTAAGGTAGAAAACAAACTCTTTTGCTGCTTTCCCCATAAATGCACAGCATCATGTCACTGAAAACAAAGCAGTTCTTGAGTGCTTCCGCAGTGAAAGAAGTTGCAGGACTAGCTAAAAGCATAAGTGGTTAGGCCACTTCATATTCTAGCACTCACCATACCCCGTGGCCACAAGGTCCACAATTTGTTCGTCCACTCTGTAAAAACTCTTTCCTTAAGTTTCACTTTAATATCTGACAGCATCATCTGCTATATCCCGCAACGTGTAACACATATATGCATGGATGCATATAGGTTTTAGCCTAAGTGATCTCTTTCCTCCCTCTAATGACTTTAGTTTTCTCTCGTACTCCTACCGTTTTCAATGAATCAGCTTCTCAGTTTTCTTTCATAAAAGAGGAATGATCATGTCCACATGGCCCTCAAGGACCAGGGAAAATTTCAAGAGGATGAATAAAAATTAATGTCTGGCTTCCATCGAGTTTCAGTAGAAATTTGTCACTTCTCTATCCTTCACACCTTTGAGAAACTTCGTTATAATTTCTGGGGTCCCACTTGTTTATCTTGACCATCGTTAGCTACGTTATTGGAACAGCCTGTCTCATCCTGTACCTATGTGGATACACTGCATAGCACAAGAACGAATTGATTTTATGGTGGCCCTTGTGGAAGATAACAGGCTGATGTACGTGTCCACTCTGAGACTCAGTTCCTTGCCAGTTTTCTTCCATCCCTGACAGATGCCTCTTGGGTGAAAATGGCTATTGAGTTTTTATTGCTGGCAGCTACAGATGAGTTGCAAAATGTCTAGTTCAAACTGTAGGCTTTGTCTTCCAAGACCCTGGCCCCAGAGCAGGGCAAGGGGAGGAAGAGAAAGTCCAAAAAATGATGAAAAGACCTCAGATCTCCTTTCTTGTCCAAACTCTCCCATAGCACCATGAGAAAGTTCCCACCACCTTTCCCAGCTCAGGCAGGTGTTTCCTTAGGGGAGGTTTTGATGTCAGCAGGCGGAAGAATGACTGAAAGACAAGAATAGGCGTCCAGAGATACCTCAGTCAAAGGGGAAATGCTTTAACAGAAAGCAAGTTTTCATCGTATTGTGACCTTTGCCAGTTCTTGTTAGAACCAGTTGGGAACTTGTCAAGTAACCAATTGATTTCTCTTTGGAAACACTGATTTACCAAGACTGAATGATGTGGACTGGAAGACTGGTTTCCTTGAGGGTTTGGTGGGAGGGAGATGAATATAATCTCTTTTTTTTACATTATCTTTGATATGAAAGACTTTCTCAGAGGAGCTGTACTAGAAGAATGTAAAAAGGGATGAAATGAAGGAGAGCAAATAATAGTGTTACCATAAAGCTTCAAGCTGTAGGTTTGTTGCAGTCCTGGATAAGGAGATCTATTCTCATCTGACGGTGGTTTAGATGTGTGTGCCTTTCTCCTGCTAACCTCACAAAGGGCAGTGCGTGGGACTCACCATGTCTCAGAGCCAGAGGACACCTCCAGAGTCCATGGGTCACTCATGGCTCTGTTCAGCTGTAGTTCTGTGGCTGCAAGTTACTTAATTTATGATGATTACCTGTTTTAGGAAAATCAGGTGTGGTTTATTTGCTCTCAGTTGCCCAGTAGGCGTCAAGAACATGCCACAGCTTTCTGTAAGACCTCATGGGAATCTGTTTTCCTAAACTCAAGAGAAAAAAAGTTGTCTTCACCCCAAGTACAGTGATAAGCAGCCCTTTGGGTGCTGAGTCATTCAGCCACACAAGCCCCAAATGGTTTTGCATGTTGGTTTTGTGGCATATTGACTCTGTCTGTTCCAGACAGAATTTCAACCTACTGCAGGAGGTCAAAACCACAACAAATACAAACAGCTTAGAGACAAAGGTTTGCAAAGCTGCCTAGGGAAAAAAAAGAATGTCAGCATATTGTCTTAGAGAGCAAACTACCTAAAGCAAATATCCTAATCCAAGGAAAATTATATACTCCATGAGTCTGATGGCACCAGATTGTTTCCACTGCGGTGTAGGGAGGGGTTCTCCTTAAGCCTTCTCTTTATGAAAAACAAACTTTATAAGTGTATTTCACCTTCTAAAGCAAAAAACACATTGAACATATCGGCCTTACTTTCATCACTGTTTTCTTCGCTTGTCTGCTTCTCATCCCACGTTTTAACTGGTCACAATTGTAGCATGCAGGTTGATTTTAAAATATTGCTGCTCCAAATAGATTTCATTTTTGGTATAGGGAATCTATTTTTTAAACCTCTATAACCTTTTGAAAGTCTGTATATTTCTGTATATGGACTCCTTCACTTTGTTAAAATGCACTATTTCACTTTAATGCAATATTTTTTGATAGCTTCAAAGAATTTCAGCAGGTTTGAAAGCAGTCTGTGGCAATTCTCAGTTCACACAGATGTTTGAGGGATTTTGGTGCTGCAGTGAGACCCACTGTTCTTCTCTTACAAGAATTGTTTGCAAGATCTTCTTAAAGCTTCGTACATTTTCTACACTCCACTCCTCTTGGGGCAATATTAGAAGAAGGACTATTTGCAGGGAGATGCCTGAGAGCGACAGAAACACTTGCAGATTTTCCTTAGATTCCATTAATCTTGCATGGAAAGACCTACACGAGTACTGAATGCTCTGAAGTTAGAACAGGTCTGGTGGTGGGTTGACTTGATATTGAGGAGTGTATTCCTTGGTGTCAGAAACAATAAACCCGCAACATATTTCATGTCTCACTCCAATATTGCTTCAGTGACAGCAGATTTCTCAAGCTGTTGCTGATGTGAGTAATTCCTTTAGCCAGTACAGGTTTATATTTCAGAAGTACAAGCCCCTGCATCTACTTACTTCAGCTGGTCTCAGTGGCTTGTTGTGCCCTGCAGTGTCCTGATCAAGGATGAGCATCTCCATCACCACTAAAGGTGCCTTGGTTTGAAATCTTGTGATTTGCTTTTCCTCAGCTCTGTAGAATTACAGCAGTGATGCAAAGCTCACATACAAAATCTAAATTTCTTCCTCATAGCCCTAATGATCTGGCAACAGGATGCATTTTACCTATTTAATCTCTCCTATAACCAAGTGAGGCTTTTATCAATGATTTTATCAGTCAGGTGACTAGCATCCTTATGGACAAGTTGGTAATGTTGTTATTTCTATATGTTACTCATAAGGTTCTTTAAAAGGCTGCTTTAAAACAAGAAAACAAACAAGCAAAAGCAGAGCATGCCTTAATTATCTTGCCTTGCTTTCCAACACTCCTTTTGTCCCCTCAGGTCAGAAGGGATGGGAGTTCAACCCCTGAGCACAGCAAAGGAAGAGAAGGATGGTTTGCCATATTATTGTTCCTGAAGATGAAGTTCTGTAGTAATGCTAGATGGCTGATGATGGCTAAAAACCAGGAGGATGAGTCTGTGAACATTGACTATTCAGGGTAGAAATAGCAAGCCCTGAGAACTGCGGAGTGTTTTATTTCTTAAAGCCATTTAAATTTTATAGCTCATTTATGTTCCAATAGAATTAAATATGTGATAATGTAGTGCTCTTAATTGCAGTCTTCAGAGTAAATCCTGCCCTTTCTAAAGAAGTATCCCTTTGACACAGAAATAATTAATGAAGAATTATAATTTAGAAGAGACCATCATAGCCATCTAATCTGATGTGCCTAACACCAGACCACAAAACCTTGCTAGCTGTGACTGCACCAAGCACTTAATTGGGTTTAAATAATAGTTTATCTTTAGCTCATTTCCAAGAGTCTTCCATATACTTAGTTAAGTTGCTTCAGTGGTTAATTATCTTCACAGTCAAAAAAATGTATGCCACATTGCTACTCTGAGTTCACAGTAGCTTTGTTTCAAACTACCAAATCTCATTAAGCTTTGCTCTGCTCAATTAAAGAATTGTCTGCTTTCTAAAGTATTTTCCCAACATAGATTTTTGTAGACTATGATCAATTCACCTCTTAATCTACTCCTGTATAAACTAAATAGGTTGAAATTCTTAAACCTGTCATGGTGAGACAGGGTTTTCCTGTTCTAAATTATGTTTGTAATTTTTTTCTGAATGGTTTCTCATTCACCCACATCCCCTTTTGAAGTGTGGAAACCTGCACTGGGATACCATCTTCCGCTAATGGTTTCACAACACGCCAAGAAACAGTTCTTCCCTACTATATTTGATGATTCCCCCACTTAGATGTTCAGGAGTGCATTTTCATTCTTAGTGACAATTTAAGCATCTATATGCACTTGACTACCTACATGGCCACGATGTTTTTTTCAGGACACCTGCTGCTTTTGTGGTGTTCCTAGTATCCTTACGATCCAAGATACAGTCATCCTAGTACAAATTTCTCTCATCTGATGCTGCATTAACTGAGTGTCCACCTTATGTTGTCTTATGGGCACTAGGGTTGCAGAAACTTGCAATCAAACGCTGCCTGAGGAGTTCTCCCTTCTTCCTCTATGCTGGGGGCTCTCCACCAGGGAAGCCAGTAATGCCATGAGCCACATCCTCCTAAAACGTTCCTCAGCCAGCAGCTCCAGAGTCTTGGCCAGGCGCTTGGGCAGACTCGAGAGTTTACAAATCCTGACCTTCCGTCCTTTGAGCCACCTCTCACCTCCAGCACTTCTACAAGGAGTGCGCCTACGGAGCACACTGCAGTGTTGTGATACCCTACCTCGCTTTCAAAAACTTCCATTTCACTGCAGACACTGATTGTAGAGCAGCAGCAGGAGGTAAATTCAGTAACATAAAGTCACGTTTTGATTTCTTCTTTCTCTCCCTGAAGAGATTACTCTTGCCAAGAAAAGTACTTCGGGAGAGCTAAGTATTTACTGCTCTTTTGAGAGCCAATTCTACTTCAGCTGACCCTGTTTACATGTCCCTCCTCATCCCCATTTATCTGGCAATTTTCCCAAATTCTGTTGCGGGAGAATAAAGGCATCTGTTACTCTTGAATGAGCAATTGTTGAAATTCTGCAAAAATGCAAGGAGCAGTGGACAAAAGAAAGGGTGAGAAGAGAATTGAGGTTCAGAACATTTCATGAAAACCCTCCACTATTTAGTGTCATTACTAACTCTACAACCTGAGGCAATTTATTAAGAGTTTGAAAAAGCAGCTTAAAGAGCAGGATGTGAAGATTTCCATTGGAAATAGATGACTACTTTAAAGGTTGCAATTGGTTTCTAAAGAACAGGCTAGATGAAAATTGCAAGAGGTGAATAGCTACTGAAATCTGTGGGCTGGGGGAGGGGGAAGAAAATTGCCACCTACTTGAAATAAATAGCTCTTCTAAAATAATGGGGTTTAAACTTTAAAATTATTTTGTTCTGTGACATACAGAATGATGAATTTAGAGTTGTTATCAACTTCTCCAAACAGGCAACATTTGCCTGGAAAATAATTTCCATATAAAAATATGATAATGTAATTATTCTAACTGGTATTTTCTATCATTTGATGCCCTATTCATAATAATCTCTCATATTTTGCAGCAATGTTAGCTATCCATATGAACCCCATCTGTGCTACAAGACAAAGATGACTTTAATAGAAACTGAGCCACTGCTCTATCTTTCCACTAGCTTTTGCTTTGAATTGATGCAACGAACCCTTGCTAGAAATGCCAGAAATCAAAAAGGTTATGGTTGCTAATATTACTAATGGTAATTCAGTTGATTGATTCATCCAAACAGCAGGATTTTCTAAGCATTGTATCTGGAGATGGTAGTGTTTTTTTCTCTCTTAAAGGCCATTATACAGCAGTCCTGTTGGGTATAGAAAACATTTTCACTGTACATCCATGCTTAATCCTTCATCTGGGTCTCACAGATCTTGGTTCCTTGCCGGGTCAGTGACTTAGTAATTCCTTGGAGCCTACATTTCACCTGCAATGCCATCTGATGCAACTGAAAACCTCCAGTGAAATCAAAATGTTCTCAAAGCACATTTAGTGATCTTGAATCAACATTTTCCAGTGGAGACCCCTTCTTCTGGAAAATACTTGACCAACTTAAGTAGTCAGCTTGTCCTACTTCATGTCCTGCCCCCTCAGGGTTGGCAAAATCTTCCCAGGTTATTGAGCAGTTCCCAGTCTCCTCCCTTACCAAGTGGCATAAATCCTGTCAGCTCAGACCTACGGTCTCAGGAGTGAAATATGAATATCCTAATCACTGAAAGTATGCAGGTCTGTGTCATAAAGCGTAGGAGGTGGGAGCCAGTGGGGTAGGAGTGCAGGAGCCAGTCTCCTTCCTGGTAGGCAGATAATTACTTAGAAAGAATAAAGGACAGGAAAAGGGAAAGATATTTGATATGGGCTGATTTTTTTTTCACATCTCCAAGCAAATCCTCACCCTCAATACCAATTTCCAGTTGGCTTGAAGGCTAAGAACAGAGTGGTGTAAATTAGCCATATTTTACCTGTTTGAGTTCCTAATGATAATGATGCTTGACAGGACTTTTAGTATGTCCCTGTTACACCTCATTTTCAGCACATTTAAGGCATTCATGATCCTGCTTGTACAGTTGCAGGAGCTATGTTCATTTAAGTACAAGTGGAAGAAGATGGAAAAGACAACATAATCTTGTGATGCCTTGCAGACAGTCTTAGTCTCTAAGATAAGGTGCCAAAACTAGGAGTGTAGCCACTGTAGGATCCTCTTAGTTAATGGAGACAGGGAGAGAACAAGGCACTCCAGCTCTGATGATGATTCAGAAATTAGATGGGTTTCCTCACTCTCTTTACTTCTCCCACTCAGAAAGCAAATTCTGGCTAAATATCTTCAAATAGCTGCTATTGAAAATAAAGACATACCAGAGAAAGCAGCTGGTGGCATGCACTTGGAAGTATTTTCTCATGTAAAATATGGTTTCAGACTTCTCTCTGGTCCTTCCTCATACCCCAACAATTCTTTCACCAGATTTTTGTTTACACCTTTCTTTTCTTTCCACCGCCCTAGAACAGATCCATCAAACATGAGGCACAATTTTAATAGCAAAACAAATGAAAATATCAAGGGAAGCCAGACATTCTGGTGGATGTACTATTAATTTAGTTAAATCAATAGACAAAGATGCCAAAAAAAGCAAGACTACTCAGAATGATACATCCAACTAAAGATGGAGACAGGCAGTGAAGAAATCAAAGCAAGCCAAAATATCATTGATTGGTGACAAAAGAACCTTACACCTCCATAAAACATTCTTGTTTATCTGAGGTTTATTTTCCTGGAAGGCTTAGCAAAATATAATCCTCCACTCTAAGCATATGAACAGTGCCATGCAATCATTGTTGCCTTTTTTTTTCCACTCAGTCCTTCTACTGAAATAGATTGAACCTAATGAGTGGAAAATAAAATTTTAAAACTTTTTTTTTTTTCCCCAACACTCAGCAATACAAGGATGTTGGAGAGGTCATCGGTGTGTCTGAAGTTATGAAAAGCTGAAATAGCATTTATAGCAGCACTTGCATCATCTGGATATTGCAAAAAGAAGAGGATAAAGCTAGAGAGTTGCATTGGGAGAAGGGGAAAGAACAAATCCTATCGCATGCCCTTCACAACATGGACAGCCTTCTGTGTCTGAGCCAAATAGTTGATCTTTACTTTATGCACCCATCTTCTTAATCATGATATTCATCACTCTTTCTTTTCCTAACTGAATATATGAGGAGAATGATTGCTGCTGAAATGTGAAAGGCATACATGACGCCAATAGGCACAGCTTTGGAGTTTGCTGTCTGAAAACCCAAACTCTTGGTCTGTTTCTCCACGTCTTCCTCTAGAGAGAAGGAAAAAACAATGAGAACCATACTTGGAGTGCCAGGCTTAGCTCCGGTTGGCCCTGGCAACCTGACTCTATAGTGAGGACTGGTTGGGAACTTTGTGACTTCCAAAGAAAAATGCTTCTTTCTAAAACTGAGGCTTTTCAGTTTTCAAAATGTCTTCAGCCCCCAAATGGATTTTCTCTTGTAAAAGTAAAACCTGATCAAGACCACAAGATAGGAACTAGGTAATCAGCTGGAAGAAGCCACTGCTTTAATATCTGGAGTCCATTTTTAGTCCACAAAACAAGTATTGAATCAAAAGGGAAGCGAGGGAAGCAAAAAATTGGGGTAAGTGGGGAGTGATGGAGAACTGCATGCAAAAACTGCATCCTTCCAGCTATGTGCCTCTGAAAGCAGCTGACCTTGATGGGGTTGTTCCCAGTCTTTGCTGCTCCATTTCCAGAATGGAGGGGTCTGTGGAAAAGTGCTCCCTCCATCTAAAGCAGGACAGCTGGGGAGGAAAGTGATGTTGCACCCGTGCCCTATCTCTGCACAGAACCGGGAAGTTCTTTTCACCCTGCAAAGCAGAGACACACCCTCATTTACTGCAGGCGAGCACCTTTTCTGCATTGGTCTTAGCATAGCTTTTGGGTCTGTCTTCCTTAAAAAACTTGGAAGGTCCCACACACAGGAATTATCAGATTTCTGGTGAAGGAAATTACCTTTTCTCAGCTTGGTCTGTTTGCAAACTGATGATACCCCATGAATTATATAAATAATATATATAAAAAAATATATAAATATATATATATAAATATATATACAAAAAAAAAATGTAAAAAATACCCCACATCTGAATTTAGCCCAAAGTAGGAGGTTCATCTCCCCAGATTCTATGTAAATTCAGAGGAAAAAGTCAGAGGCTCTCTCAGAAAGGAATTCAGAGCAGAAGTCTATAATCAGACAAGATAAATGTCCATTAGAGGTGTGTTCCACTTAGGGCCTAGAAACCAGGAGGAAAAGTGAGAAGGGAAGAAGCTAAATGTGTAGGTGGCAAGTTCTGGGTTTGCCATGCAGGTTGAATGCTGGTAGTGCCATGGCACACAGAAAGGTCTAAGTGGCACTTGCCACCAAGGAATGAACAGGATTGAAAAGGTCAGAGGACGAGGATTAATCCTCGGAGTTCAACTCTCCATGGTGATTGAGGCCCTTAAGATCATAAAGGGTAATAAGATAGGTCAAGGGAAAGCAAACCAAAGTAGGTGTGGAGAGGCAACAAGCAGGAAAATAAATTCTGCTGATTTCTGCAGTGTGCAATTCACAGCCTGATGTAAACACAGGGTAACAACCCCTGCCCCTCGGAGAATGTTAAGCAGACAGTAAAGAAACAAAATATATAGTCAGCAGTATTGTAAAGATGGAGAGTCCTTACTCAGAAGTACATAGTAAATCTGTGAAAGAACAAGAATTTGAATCCACAGCCTTGAACAAAAGTGCATCTTATGTTGTGTACCATCTCTGAAAGGCACATTTCAGTCAGGCTTGAAGTCAGGCATTAGGGGTATCCTTCTATCAGCATTCAAGACCTGTTACTAAAGACTGTATTTATTACAGATCTGCAAAAACAAGCTGGTTAGCTATTAAAATTTGATAATTCAAGAAACTGGGATGCTGAAAAAAGGATCGTTCTCCTTAAAACCAAAAGGATCATTGTGGCTTTTGAATAGAAATAAAAGTTTACCTGAATGTCTAAATACTGTACGATTTTTTCAAGAAAGAAAAATTGACTACAAATTGCTGCATGAAGCTGTTATAGTCAGCCACATAACCTGCCACCCAAGTCTTAAACCAACACCACTCCAAAGCTGATTCTTTTCTCTTTAATAGTAAAACCACCGTTGTAGAAAAGAAATCCACTGTGGGGCAATTTGTTCTCTTGCCACACGAATTTCGGCTTCAACATAGTCGGCGGCACTTAGACATTAGAAAGACTCCAGAGAAAGTTAACACAGATGATTAGCCCTAAAGGAGCTGTAAGATGATGAGAAGCTGAGTGAATTAAATTTATTTCCCTTAGTGTGAATCGGTGGAGTTATGTTGAGGTTTACAATATTTGTGTTCAGAGATCTCACCGCATCTGTATGACAGGAGGGATGTAAGGGGACTAGTTTGGACGGACAGCAAATTGCAGGGGGGGACAAGGGACAAGAGGATATATGAGGTCTTTTTATTCCATTTTTCTTTCTCACTGCTAGCTGATTAAGGAAAGCAAGGGCATCTAGGATTCTGCATTTGAAAGGCTGCTAGATGACTGCAAGAAACATTAGGCTGCTTGAAAATGTCAGCACTTTACACTTTATGTAGGACTGAGCTGATTGCTACGGTGAAGAGAACATAAGTGATTCAAAGGTGAACCAGAGGTCTCCGTGTTAGAGATGTGAATAGGAGCAGGATGGGGGAAGGGAGCCTGGCTCTGTAAAATGCTGAATTCATTCTTATCTGAAAGCAGGGTCTATAGAGATCTGATACACATTGCATTTTTGTACGAATTAGCGAGTGACTTGTTATCAGTGAAGATGCCTTTAATTTGGAATCAGATCTGGGAAGGGAGGTAACACAGTCCAGCAACTTCTTTCTGCAGACTCCAAATCTGGGACAAAACTCTGGCTAAAGAGCGAAACAGGTCTTCCTTCATGAGAAGGGAAGGGAAGCTGCATCTTAGCTAACTCACAGCAACTAACACAGGCTAAAATTCTAATGTAGAGCAAGCTGTTTTCCTGTTCTGGGCATTAACGGGTTAATAATCATCCTGAAGCTTTCCCATGGTCTGCCTTGATATGCTGAAGCACAATAAGCTACCAATTGTATTTTTTTTTGCTTGGATTTCACAACGGGCAGGACTCATCCTGGTTAACTTGAGACACTCCACTATAAAGCATTGGGGTCCCTCCACAGAGCTTGGCCACCGCAACTGGAAAACTACCCAGCTATACACCTTAGGATACCTTGCACTGCATTTTTGAGGTGCTTTACTTTACTGACTACAGACAAATAGGCAACAAAACTTATACACATTTGGTGGGAAAAATCCCACCTGAACTCTTAGTTAACTTGTGGGAAACAGTACGTGCTTTGCTTGGGTGGATTTACTAAATACAGAATAATATCTTTAAAATAATGTGCTTCCAACCGGGATGCATTGGGTGACTTTATTTTTCAGAAATCTTACTTCCAAACACCTGGCAAGTGAAAGAACCTGTACTTGGCCTGTACTGGCAGCTAGGAACAGAAGAGGCAAGGCACACACTGAAGAAAAGAAGTCTTTTCACCTGGCATGTTGATAAAAGGAGCCTGTGGTCAATTTAATATTTAATTTCAGTCTTGTCTTTCTGGAGACTATTTTTTTTAAACAGCTTAAAAGCAGACGGCTAAAACAAAGCACTATATTGAGCACATCCATTAAAAATCTCACTATACTTGAGACTATAGACTTGTAGGAGAGGAAACATGATCATAATTTAATAATTGTAATTATTCTCTCTTTTTTGGATCATTGGCTCTACCAGGAGTCAAGTTAACGCTTTTTGAGGAACTATGTGCAGCCTAAATTTCCACCATCCGGAGCAGCAGACCACTTAATAAAAACTCCAGCTTCAGGTGTTGCAAGGGTGCTCATGTCTCTGTTTATCCCAGGGGTGGACCGTACTCTCTGCTCCTGCGTATGTTCCTCATTGCTTACCATGTGCTTGGATGGTGTTACCTGCACTGGTTACATGTCTGGCTGAGATCTAAGCACTGGTCATGGCACTACACTAGGACATGGCGTCTCTGGAAGGAAAACCTCTCTGTGGAGGACCAGGCCAGGATTTCCCTGTAAAAAACACCATAGAAACATTAAGGTTGGAAAAGACCTCTAAGACCATCCCAGAGTACACACATACCCAAGGTCCCAGCAGTCGGGCCTTAGAAATCTCCAGGGATGAAGAGCTGATAGACCAAGACGTGGAGAATCCAGCCAGTGCAATCATCTCCTGGCCAGATGTGCTCATAGCAGCCACTTAGGTTTGATATTTCGAGGTCATTTCAGGCAGCATTGTGAATCAGTGTTAGTTATTGCTTAGCGAGTCTAGGCAATTCTTAGATTGCCAGCTCAGCTCCGGGACAGTACCATATTGCAGGTGAAGGGCTTATCCATGGGATAGGCCTTTCCCGTCGCGAGCTGGTAATCTTCCCAGCACTGAACCAGGTTCTCTGGACTCACTAGTGGGGATCATTTCTGCTTTAAGGATTTCTGTGAAGAAGAGAAAGACAGAGAGAGAAGGAAAAAGAAAGACAGAAAGAGAAGCTGCTCTCGTTGAAAGTCAGTGGGATTTCCTTCCTCGCAAGTTCCTCCTCGCCTTGCTGGGGAGGCTAGGACAGGTACATGAGGGTGGTGTAGGAAACGCCTTATGTTAGTTCTGCGAGTTGCTCAAGACAGAAAAAAATCTACCATCTGGGGAACTGAGGCCTGCCAAAGAACATGGCTAACTCCCAGAGGCTCTGCTGCGTAGCAGGCAGGAAAAGCAGCGAGCGCAGGGTAGCTCAGCGCACGGAAGACCATCCAAGAGACGGCTTTTAAAAAATCTTTTTGAGATGAATTTACTACTCAAACCTCTAGGGCATTAATCGGTGCCACTTTTACTGTTTCCCATCAACTAACCATCTGCAAGCAACACCTTTTAACAACTTGCCGTAATACATTTACTGGACATTTTGTCATTGTAGTATATTTGAGATCTCAAAAAACAGCTGGTAGAAGGCCATAAACAAAGACTTTATTACATATTGTTTATCATCACTTTAGTTTTGGAAGGCTAACGAAGAACATTAATGTGCAGCAACATTGAGATGCATCTTTATTGTTGCCAGGAAGGCTAAAGGTTACTTCACTAATAATATGCAAATAGAGACTTTACTGCACATAATGAATAATCACTTCAGATTAAAGGCAGAAATTTCCTTTAGTAGTACTTGCAATAAAACCTTTTGCATGGATTTAATAATTAATTTAAAGAATTATCACTTCACTGCGCCTGAATACATTATTTATTAAATGTAATTGAAGTATTTATTAGGCAAGTAATAAATGATGGACAACAGCAATGGGTGGCTTCACTGTTTTATAAAATAACTTCAGCCTGTGTTTACAAGCAGGGATAGTAGCCTTCCTGTATTGTTAGAACAGATTAATTATGTTCAGAAAAATAGATATAATTGCTTGCAGTACTTGGTGGATTTTCCTTAACATTTAGCTCTTCCCTTTGGATGCAAGAAGAAGGGAGTCAGAATATTGTTACAGACTGCATTACACTGACAGTCTAAGCTCTGTTTATGTATGATCCTTTTTTTACTCTGGACTCTATAAAATTTAGGTTGCGAGTGTGTCTGTCCAGCACTTGACAATCTCAACCTATACATAAAGTCAGAGCACTGGTAGCAAGTAAATTAGACACCAGTCTTCAGATGAGAATAGCATTAACTTACACTGGCAGTAACAACAGTAAAGCTACCAAAAAATCCTAGCTTAAAATGACTTAATTGCAATATAATGAATTTAATAACAGAAGGACAAACAAGCAGATCAGCAATACCAGCTGCCCTTTCATGTTTCTGGAAGAGTCTAAAACAATACCACTTGTTAAATTATTTAAAGATGGCAAGCCTGAAGTTGGTCCAAGAGTCTCTAAGCATCATCGTGAGGTTTAGGAATCCAAGGTAGCTCTCTGTGATGGCAACTACTTCATTGACTATGTGCCTTTGATTCTAGGAGACCAAGCTGACAATTTTGATATTCATCGTTACTAAATAGGTGCCTTCATAAAGATATTTTAGTTTCTTCCTCTTTCAACAGTTTACAGTCAAGTTGTAGCAGGACTGTATAATTAATACAAATGTTTTTAAGAGATATTCTTTCTCTGTGGAAAAAAAAATTAAAATAATTTCTAGCTTTCCTTTCATCAAGGTTGTCTAACCAGTCTATGTTTCATGTGAAAAGTTATTTTACTTTCTGGGCTAGGTGTTTTTGTTCTACAAAATGCTGCAGTTTTTCAGTTTTAACAAAACATCTAGTTTCCATTCTAGTGTTGGTGGAAAAACCTTGACTCCTTGATATACGTGTAAAGAGCAATTGTTGCCATATGAAAGGCAACAGCATGTGTGTTCTGCTCTGAATGCATTTCACCTGCCTTTCCCACCACATGTTTTCACATAGTCAAGAAACAGGTGAAAGGGTGATCTTAGCTGAAATGTATTGCTTTCTAGATGTACTCAATATGCTCTCTCCATTTTTTTTTTAGAAAAAAAAAAAGAACAGAGCTTGAAGAACTAGGAGGATCACTTAAATACTTAAAATCAGATGGGCTGAATTTGGGGCAATGTCCCAAGAGTTCTGAGAAGAAACTCCAAAGTTTACTAGGAAAAAACGCTTTCCAAAAGTATCAAACATTTGTGCTTTCTTCCTATATCAGAAAATTACAGCAAAAAAGATTGGAAAATTGTTCCTTGAAAGCAAAAAGATCTCTGCCCATCTAAGGTGTAGAGTATTTTCCTACCTTCAAATCTATATGACTTTAAAATAGTATGCTTAATCATATTTTAACCTATTTCCCTTTAACAAGGGAACCAAACCAGAATTTTAGCAGTACCCTGAATCACTCTGGGATTACTTGTCATAAGTTAAACAAATGTCCCCAAATTGTCTCCATAAAGTTTTCTAGTCATAACTTGCCCAGCTGTATTTTAAACATGCTGTCCCAGATAACTGTAAGCTATCGATACTGATGTGTGCATCAAGATGCTGCACTGCAGAGAACTTCAGTCTGTTCCTCTTAACAGCGTGAAGGTTCTTTGATGACTTTATAGGTCATGGCACATGAAAGATATATGCTGTGAGAAGCCTTCCAGTCTTGTGGACACGTACATGCCAAGACCTAGTGCCTAGAAATTAAAACTTGGTACTGGAAGTGGTCACTAGGCAGAGCGGCAGAGTTGTTCACCCGTGGTGCTTTTGTGGTAAGACCAGACATCTTCATACTGCTCATCATGTTATTTGCATCCCAGAAGAACTTTTGTGGTGTCTATATGGAGATTTCCTGAAAGTCTTAGTAATTGCTTTTGCTGTTGCAGTCCATCATATTCCTTTCATTTCCTTGGATGATTCTTAAGGAATAATTAGAATAATTGTGAATAATTAAAAATAGGGACTGTTTTTCACTCCACCATAGTGGGAGAAGAGGAGAATGAAGGTGTGGCAATGGATGGCAATCACTCTGTCCTTAGAAAACAGGTCTTTTGTTACCCCATATAAGTAATCCCTAGGGTGGCTAGAGTCAGTTCTCTAAAGATCTTGGCTTTTTTCTGCTAGAATTTTTGCATAGCTTTTTTTTTTGTTATTATTTTAGTGTAATAGCTTGAGATATTTTATTACGAATGGTTTACAGAGCTGCTTCAAATTTAATTGCCTTTACCTCAAAAAGCTTGTTAGATCTCGGGTGTGAAGACGTTTCTCTTCCTCCCTCAGCTCTCTGAACAGCTGACAAAGACAGGGCAGCGTGCCGAGTAAACTTTTCCCTCAGTTTTCACTGCAAAATCTTTCAACCGGCTTAATTGATTCTCCCACTTGACTGTGTAGTACAAACGTTTGAAGGGATAAGTTTATACTTGTCTATAAAAGTGAAAAAGTGATATACAAGAGACACTTGTGACTCGTGGTCCATTATCATGATTATTAACTCCTCTGAAGTCCTGTAATGAACAATCTGTCATTTACAAGCTAGTAGTACATCATCGCTTAATGCACTGAATACTTCTGTATTGCTAAAAAGCTAAGTAATAATCCGTTAAGTAGCCTGTCCCACCATAACAGATCTTTACCGGTCTTGGAGGGAGGGTTAACAGGAATCTCTTGAGCTTTCTGTATGTCTTTTGGATTCCGTTTCTTGTAATAAAGTGTCCTCACGCACTTAGTCTTGGCACAATAGCTTGTGTCCAGCTCACTTGTGTATTTATGCATTGCAGATGTCTGCCATGCCTATCTGCTGTCATACTTTGGCACATTATTGTAATTTATTGTCTGGTAAATTCATTTCTGCTTACGTGTCTGAACTTGTGTTTTCAGCTGTATGTTTGAGGATTATTTTTAAGGGGTTTTCTCAGCTGGCTATGCATTTTATGTTTGACTTTTCCAGTGACACTCAGCTGTGGAAATGTTTAGTACCTGAGCCAAATTAGCTTTAAATGCTTCCTGTTACAGCTCCTTACTCTGAGTGTCTGTATGTACTCCTGAAGACACTCCTGTTGTAAGAAACATCATGCCAGACCTGATTTTTTCCATTCTGTGCCCACTTTCAGAAGTCTAGCTGATCTTTTCACATCAGTGCCTACAAAGTGGTTTTCACTGGTTTAAATTTGTTGCTCTCAGATGGCTTTCAAAGACATTTCATGACTAGAAACTATTGCCCAGTGAACACTTTGGGAACTTTATGTATCAGAGGGAACTCTTCAGATGCAAATCCTATGAACAAAACCTTTAATGGTCACATTTTTTATTAAGGGCACATCCACAAATAATTTACCAAGGGCTACAAAGTTATTAAAAGTCAATAATCTGATTTTTTACCAACACAAACAAATAAATGGATGGTATAGTGTAGAATAATGGACAATATCTTTTATTAGTATGTTTATCCCCATCTTTATCAGATGTCACTTTTGACAGTAGCAAAATTAAAATATCTACTGATCATTTCTGAATCTTTTATTGATATTTTATATGAGCACCTTTCAAAAAAATATTTATTTATTCAACAACATTCACTTTCTACAGTCCAATAAATGCTTCTAAAATCATCTGCACTTGCTTCCTCTGGGACATTTGTAGAGAAACTTATTCCAGTATGTCAAACTCTGTGAAAGACTTTTCCTTAAAGCAGACATAAAAATGTGGTTTTGTGACATGAACTCATACTCAGTAAATAAGAATTTGGGTTATCAATTTTAACTTCAGGTCTTTATTAATTCTTTTATGCACATTCAAAGTGATTAAACTGCATCAATAATCCCAGCTACAAAAAGTATATCTATTGTCTTCTGGTTTTGTGTCTGGAAAAGAAACAATCAGCTGCTTCAGGTAATGGGACAATTCTTGATATCAGTTGTGGTTTTAAGGTTTAATGCTATATGCACACAAATATTTAAATCATGTACAAACCTAGGGGACCTGATTCAGGGTGGGCTTAAGCACATATGACACGCATATTTACTTATTGATAATTTCTACTAACTATATGTGTGTGTAGCCATGTCTAAATAGCCCAAAGCAAAATACATCCAAGGATAACTCAGTAAAGTTATGAAGAAAGCCTTAACAATTGCAGTTCTTAAATTAAAGTATGAAGATATGATGCACAGTCAACAGTCAAGGAGGTGAGAAAAAATTTCACCTCACAAAGTACAGTGTAAACAAAATGGTTAGCAACCTCCCAGCCTCAAAATAAAAAATAACAACAACCTTGATTCATAAAACAGACTGGCCTCCTTTGGCTCCAAAATAAATACCAGCTTGTCAGACTGTTTGACTATATGAAGCACCTGGCATGCTCTTGATACTATCCAGGCCGTAAATCATAATGAGAAAATATCACAGACCTGGGCTCAGTGACCCATGTGGTTCTCTTCATCTCTGTGTTCCTGTGATTAACTATTCAAACAAGATCTACACAACCTGGTCTAACCGATCTGCTTATCTTTAGATGCTCAGGAATACCTCTCCATCTGTTTTCTATATATCCATCCCTGTGGCACCTGGGATAATTAAGCATTAAAAGTGCAGGCAGGACTTCAGTCAGCCTGCTTGAGCTATTGCAACCTGAGCTTCGGTTCAGACCTAAATCTTCAGATGCACTCAGAGGTGAATTCTGCCTTTAATAAAGCTCCTAGCTTTGCCTGATTTTCAGATGCTGAACCACTTTAGGGGGTCTGAAGTTCAGCTGAGATCTACGTCCAGAAGGTTTCAAAGAGTCAAGCAGGTCACCAACTGGGTCTTGAGAGGCTTTCTTGGTTAAGAGCCTATGATTTAGGCACCAGTTAGGTGTTCAGACATCTTGTATCCCTAAAACAATTGAAAACCAGATGTCTAAACACCATAGCAGATCAAAATCCCAGGTGCCTAAATTCATATAAAGGTCATTACTTTTGTTATTGTAGAAGACATCTCCTCCATCAAATTTCCATTCTCTTTCATAGAGTCAGTCAAAATTTTCTCTTTGCAAAGCAGGCATTCAAGAAACACCTGAGCCAAAAGGTAGGCACAGGAGGTTGGTTGACATATGGGAAGCAGTCAGTTAAGAAGACCTTCACATTTTGGTTTTTGCTTTTCTTCCTTACACTCCGAAAAGACATTTGTAGGAAGAATATTTATTGTGTCTGTTGAATAAATCAGATATGTTTACAGTATTTTTCACCTGCTTTATTAAAAATGTGCTTCCTAGTCTACCTCCTTGTGTTCACATTCAAATGTTCTGCCTGGTTTTCTTCACTTACTTTTCTAAATATTTGTCATTGGGTTATTTGAAAAAGAATAAAAACAAAACAAAAAAAAAGAGAGAGGTCCATACGGCTTTCAGGAAGAAAAGACTTAAACAGGCTGAGAATTAGTTTATACATTGATTTGCTTTTTATGCTGTTTAGAAAGCCTTAACTGTGAGACAGAATTTTCTGTCATATATCATGCATACTCTCACACTGAAGCAACCTTTATTTGACCTCTTAATCAATCTGAGTGCCAGTGCAGGAAAAAAAGAGAGATATACAAGATAGCTGACATAAACGCCAAGTTGGCTGTGTTCCTCTGAACCATCTGCACTTCTAGCCATGGTCAGACTAAATGTCTGCTAATGGCCCCCTTCTTCTATGATCCATTTATATGTCCCTCTTTCTCCTTTTTTCTTTTTTTTTAAGTGGAAAACAAATGGCATTATTGGACCTGCTCCGCTTCAATGCAGCTGTGAACTGCAGGCCTCGAAAGGCAGCCAAGGAGAAGTCAGACAGCAAAGCCTTTCTGCTTAGAGAAGCAAGGCCAAAACTGCTGATTTGGCTTCATTTTGATACATGATATATTTTTTTTAATCTATAAATTTTAATGTGGTCCTTAGAGGACATATTTTGAGCTGATGCTCTTTCCATTTCTTTTCTTCTTTCCCCACCCTTTAGAAGCAAAGAGGTTTGTTGGACTTTTTCCGGCTATAATTACTGGACCTTGCAACTTGTTAACCCATCTGCAGATAGGATGAAACTTGAAATCAAGGCAAATTGTATGTGACTGATAAGACAGTGGTCAGGATCGGTTTCCTGATGGATTAGGCTTTGGCCATAAACCAATGTATTCTCAGTAGTGCTTTGATACTAGTGGAAGGTGTATTTTGTGAGAAGCAGGAGAGGGGAAGTGGAGAGGAGCCAGCAAAGCAAGACCCTGAGTCCGGCCGGGATCTCCAGCTACTCCTGTATTATAAAAAACAATTAATCATTTTTCTCTAAAGCTGATTATGAATCTTTAGTGTTTCCTTTTAGAGCCTGGCTTTTTGCAACAGCCCATCTTTGTGATGCTAATTTTCCCTATGGTCAAAAGATTTGAGTAGTCAAGTATGGAACCGTTGTCAACAACTTCCACATACATCTGTAAGAATATGTACCCAGTCTTGTTTTTCCCAGGCTGTTTGAGTGAGACCCTGTTCTGATCTGGAAATCCCATAGTTGGGTTAGCTTAGCACTGGGCTAAGGTCCTGTATTAGGAGGTGTACATTACCCTGGGAACAGCTCTTCAACACAATGTGGTTTTGGACCCAAACTTGGCCCACGCTCTGCAAGGTCGCTTGCCACGCTGAACCCTTCCTTGTAATTCTTCCTTTTGCTCATGGTATAAAATCAGCCAGGCATGACATTCCACCAATGAGTGACTTAGGAAAATACTAACAACAGAGGTAACAGCTGAAGTGTCAGGATCTGCGTGTGCCTCCTGAGGGTGTGCAGTGCAGGTCTTGCCCAGTGAAGGGCTGCTCCTCCTACACAGCCTTCTTCCCACCGTTCTCTATTGCTTTGTCAGGAAAAGGAAAAAACTCAGGGAAAGCAAGTGACCGTTTAAATTAAATCAGTCCACTGATGTGTCATATTTCAAACAAAAAAGGATACTAAGCTCCACCAAAAAGGCATTATGGAAAGATAAGCTTTTAAAATTCCTCTCGGTGTCTTTAAACTGTGACCTAAAATGTATATGTGAACTACTTCCCCTAAAATCTACCTCAGACCCATGACTGATTTAATATGGTGACATAATCACACCATCGTATTTTTCCCCCCATTAAAGTTGAGGGTTGGGATCTTCAAGGGTACCAAGGTTCAAAAAAAATCAGTTGGGGGTGGGCTTCTAAATACCTTGGATGATCTTGACTGGGAGTCTTGAATTAGAGACCCCAGGTCCATATCTTGCCACCTACACATGGATTCTCATTTTCAAAGGTGCCCAGCACTTAATAGTCATTGCTGACGTCAGTAGAGGGTGTGACGTGCCCATTGCTCCCGAAGAGGAAAGCTGCAGTGGATCCTGAGCCCTGCCTGCTGTTTCTTAGGGACAGATTATAAAAATTAGCTCTCCCATGTGTTGCACTCATTCCTGCTACATGGTTATTTTGAGTGCACCATCTATTCCCCTCCAACCAAATCACAAACGGAGGCATTCAGCACAAGGGGCTGTCCTCACATGAAGTTCACCTTAGAGTCAATTAACCTTGCAGAAAAGAATATTTTTTCTCCACCTCCTTGTCTTATGAGACCTCTCTGCGAATGTGTGTGTGTGTGTGTGTACACGTGACCTTTCGGAGGGTCTTATTTTCTGGGCGAAAAGCCAAATGCTACACTTTCGTCCCAGCCCTGGGCTGTTTCAAGCCTTGGTGAAGACAGCAGGTTAGATCTATTCTTTGTGTAAGGACGGACTTGGTCGGTCTTGGTGCCAGGGAGAGTTTGTATCTGGAGTTTCTTAAAATTAAAAATAAAAACAATGAGGAATGCACTGAGTGGAGGCTGCTTTCACCTCTTCGCATGTTAAGCCCTGATTAGTATAGGGAGAGGACGGGTTCCCAGACATGTGGCAAATGAGGCTTGTTGAGCCGGCGTTAATAGTGCTTTTCGGTGGCAGGTGTGCATTTCCCAGCAGACCCCAGCCTGCAGTCTATTCATGAGCTGCTCTTCCCACAACCTTGCCTTTGAGGCCCCCAAGGCCAGGTTTCAAAATTGCTTCCTTCAATTTAATCCTGAGTTCAATAGAACTAAAATAACGATGCGAATCTCAGCGGTGGAGAGTGCAAAAGTAAATTGCCAGTGTGGCTTAGAAGTTAGAGATGAGCTGTGCCTCCTCTTCCTCTGTTGTTCTGAAACTGCGGGGACTGATTTGTACGTATAGGCAGATCTCTACTTGTGAGCAAAATCACGCAAGCTCACGTCGCCAGGAATAACACCATTACTTTTAATGGAAATAAGCCATTCATGACCCAAAGCTCTGAAATAGTTCCACACAATGTGTTGAATACATAAAGTCTAAGGTTTCCTTCTATAGTAATATGCTGGGGGGTTTTGTCCCAGTCAAAAAAAAATAAATAAATAAAAAAGGCAAGTTATTGCATTAGGCTTTCTCTTGCCTGTGAAAACCTGCCTCTTGGAGGCAGCAGGTGCTGGTTATAAAAGTATCAAGGAAAAATCAGTAGTGAATAACACTATGAATAACACAGAAAGGATAACTCTTTTCAAAGGATGATAGTAACTATTTCAAAGTTCAGTTCACAAACAAGTAGAACTAGTGTAGAAATAATCAAGATCCCCAGCCAATCACAGGTTTTAGTTATTGCAAATGATTAATTACAGTTGCTTCCCTATTTAATTTGAAATAAGCCTGAATCTACCCAACTGCCAAGGTTATAGGTCATGTGCTCATAGAAGAGCAAACTACTAAAACCATGAGTCTCCTGTTTCATAAAGAAATGTTTGAACAGGATCTCTTACAAAAACATGGGAATAGGCTTAAAACCATGAGCCCTGTCTGTATGTATCACTCTGGCCCTGATCTTCTATCACTGAAGTCAGTAAGAATATGGCTAAGCCACTTGTGTGGAGTAGGTTCTTGGCTGGGTTTTAGATATTTCCTTTTATTTTATAATATTCTTGTCCAAAGCTTTATGCTGTGAGATTTGTAATTGCAACAAAGAGGATTAGTTCAATATCAGTTTTGCATCTGTGTCAATACGTGTCTCTCAAAATACAAGAATAACCTACTACTTGGATCAAATTCTGAGGTACTTATAAATCAGTGTGGGGCAGCCCAGAGAACATTGAGTGTACTATAGTATGAAGTGTAATGAAGAGTAATAGAGGGAGCATTGTAGGAAAAAAAAATGTTTGCCATGGCACACACTGAAGGAAACATTTGTTGATTTTAAGTGACAAATCCTTGCCACTCTACAGTGCAATTCATACAGACTTCTAATACATACCCAGTCATATGAATAAATAAACAGGTGTCAATAGGATTGACTTTTGGAATTGGGAGTCTGTAGACAACTCCTCAAGCATTTTTTTGAGAAATTCCCCCAAAGTATCATAAAACCCCATATACTGGTGTCAGACGAGCATGCTATCTCATGTCAAAACATGAGAAAGAATAACAAAAATAAATGTTTCCTGTTCTGACCACGGTGAATACCCAGGACACCTTAGCAAGAATGTGAGTGGCTGAAACACAGATATCTGCACAGGGCTTAGTGTAGGTACCTGAAATGTTGGTTCTTTCTTCCATAAAGGGCTGATCTTACAGTTTAGAATAAAATAAATGTTACAGGTTTGTGGCCAGCTTCTAAACTCATAATCTTTTTTGATGAAGAAAAGCATCGAAATATTGCATTTCAAAAGTTCTGAGCACCTATTTCTATGACTTAGATTCAGTCTGCTGCTGAATATCATGCTGCTATTACTACACTTGTCGTTACAACTCAAGATGGAAAAAATAGCATTTCTCAACTGCCTAGTTGATTTTCCCTTTCAGTTGTTTCTTCTTTTTTTTTTTATACCAAAGTTAACTTGTGTTCTAAGGATTCACTTCTTCTTTATAGAATGAAAGAAGGCAAACTAACAGAGTCATAAAAAGGCAGGAGAATTTAGCCCTTCTTTCTCAAGTCCAAAGCCTGCTGATGTGCTTAAATCCATGATCCTGAGCTTCTCTAGCTTAGGAATCATGGTATGAATTGTTCCTTATATTACAGTACTTCCCAGAGACCCAGCTGTATTGGCTGTTCTCAGTCCACACTTAGACTTGTTCTCTCTCTCATGAACCCACAGTCTAAATGGAGATGATAATGAGTAAGGGGGGAAAACTCTCAACAGGCCATTTGTTTTAGAAATTAGACATGGATCTTCCAGTCCAATGTGGGCTGGATGCATTAGCCTGCTTTCACCTGTGTGTTGAAGATGTTTGGAGACCTTATAGATAAGATTGTGTACTCAGCTTATTACTAAAATCACTACCAAATTCTGCACAGCCTATTAAGTGTTCAGGTACTATGGTAATTAGCTCTGTCTAAAATCCTGACGAGATTAAAAAGACCAACAAAATGGCCTTTAAATCCCCTTGCATTCATTTTGGCATCTTAGCAGCATTTTACTTTTCCTTTTTAATGTATCGCAGTGTAGAGAGTTTCATAATTCATTTCAGCTATTGAACCCAAATATGAAATTGCTGCAGAAATACTCACAGCCACTTCATCCAGAGAAATTTTTATTTTGAGGCCTGAAATGGGTTCATCCATGGCAACTATTTCTAGTGACTCAGATGGTATCAAGATAACAATGAGCAGAGTGCTTCATTCCCAGCAGAATAGAGTGCACAGTGTAGCTAAACCATTCTTAAAATTACTGTCTGCAATTTAAGATGAGTCAGAGACAAGCTCTTCTCCTTCTGATAAAATCAACATCTGAATCCTTTTCAAACAGCCTTCGTGTTCTTTGGAGTGACTCCTCTCTTCCCACAGCATTTGTTGGCAATTCGGGGAGAGTTTAAAGCAGTTTGGGTAAGGGCCGCCCTGTAGCACTCTTAATCACAGGGTTGTGGGCAGGTCTATCCTCAGGAACACTATTCACAGAGCAGAGAGGTGAGAAGAAGACATGTCACGGTGGTGGGAGTAAAACAAAGCAGTACTCATAGCTCTTCATTGGAGGTTTGATATCTACTTCTCGACACACCAGAGAGTCTCATGCTGTCAACCTTGAAGAGAGTGAAGAGTAGAGCTATTTCACCAGTGCTGATAGATTTGAGCCCTTAGCTTGTATTGAAATTTGTAAATGCTGAGTTTTTGATTATATGTCAACATTTGTAGAGTTGTAGAAACAAGAGGTGATGCCTTTGCTCTTTAAGGGAATTTCCTCACAGCTGATGGAGTGCAACTGACTCCAAGGGGCAAAAGGATTCTTGCTCATGAGCTGGCAGGCCTCATTGAGAGGGCTTTAAACTAGATTTGCAGGGGGGAGGGGATAAAACCAGGCTCACTAGAGTTGAACCTAGGGGTAGTGTGCCAGAGTTGAAATCAATAGTCCAGCTCAGGTGCATCTACACCAATGCATGCAGCATGGGCACCAAACAGGAGGAGCTGGAAGCCATTATGCAGCGGGACAATTGCCATCACAGAAACATGGTGGGATGCTTCTCATGACTGGAGTGCTGCAATGGATGGCTATAAGCTCTTCCGAAGGGATAGGCAGGGAAGGAGAGGCGGTGGGGTGGCTCTGTATGTTAGGGAGTGTTTTGATTGCATAGAAATCAATGATCGTGAAGACCAAGTTGAGTGCTTATGGGTAAGGATGAGGGGGAAGGCCAGTGAGGCAGATATCCTGCTGGGAGTCTGTTACAGACCACTCAACCAGAATGAATAGACAGATGAGACATTCTATAAGTGACTGGCAGAAGTCTCGCATTCGCTGGCCCTTGTTCTTGTGGGGAACTTCAACCTACTAGACATCTGCTGGAAGTATAACACAGCAGAGAGGAAACAATCTGGGAGGTTCCTGGAGTGTGTGGAGGATAACTTCCTGACACAGCTGGTGAGTGAGCCCACCAGGGGAGGTGCCTTGCTGGACCTGCTGTTTACAAACAGAGAAGGACTGGTGGGAGATGTGGTGGTCGGAGGCCGTCTTGGGCTTAGCGACCACGACATGATAGAATTCTCAGTTGTGAGTGAAGTAAGGAGGGGGGTCAGCAAAACTGCTGCCATGGACTTCCGGAGGGCAGACTTTGGCCTGTTCAGGTCACTGGTTGAGAGAGTCCCTTGGGAGACAGCCCTGAAGGACAAAGGGGTCCAGGAAGGCTGGACAGCCTTCAAGAAGGAAATCTTAAAGGCGCAGGAGCAGGCGGTCCCCATGTGCCGTAAGAAGAGCTGGCGGGGAAGGCAACCGGCCTGGCTGAACAGGGAGATTTTGCTGGGACTCAGGGAAAAGAGGAGAGTTTATCACCTCTGGAAGAAGGGGCAGGAAACTCACGAAGAGTACAAAGATCTCGTTAGGTCAAGCAGGGACAAAATTGGAAAGGCAAAAGCCCACCTAGAGCTCAGTCTGGCCACAGTCGTAAAGGATAATAAAAAATGCTTCTACAAATATATTAACAACAAAAAGAGAGGCAAGGAGAATCTCCATCTCCTACTGGATATGGCAGGGAACATCGTCTCCAAGGACGAGGACAAGGTTGAGGTACTTAATGCCTTCTTTGCCTCAGTCTTTAATAGCCAGTCCAGGTATCCACAGGGTATTCAGCCCCCTGAGCTGGAAGATGGGGATGGAGAGCACAATATACTCCTCATAATCCAGGAGGAAGCAGTCAAGGACATGCTAAGCCACCTGGACACCCACAAGTCTATGGGGCCTGATGGGATCCACCCGAGAGTACTGAGAGAGCTGGTGAAGGAGATTGCCAAGCCACTCTCCATCATTTATCAGCAGTCGTGGTTAACAGGGGAGGTCCCAGAAGACTGGAGGCTTGCCAATGTGACACCCATCTACAAGAAAGGCCGGAAGGAGGATCCTGGAAACTACAGGCCTGTCAGCCTGACCTCTGTACCGGGGAAGATCATGGAGTGGTTGGTCTTGAGAGTGCTCACAGGGCATCTGCAGGACAACCGAGGGATCAGGCCCAGCCAGCATGGGTTCATGAAAGGCAGGTCCTGCTTGACCAACCTGATCTCCTTCTATGACCAGGTGACCCGCCTAGTGGATGAGGGAAAGGCTGTGGACGTTGTCTACCTGGACTTTAGTAAAGCCTTTGACAGCGTCTCCCACAGCATTCTCCTGGAGAAACTGGCGGCTCGTGGCTTAGACAGGTTTACTCTTCGCTGGGTGAGGAACTGGCTGGATGGCCGAGCCCAGAGAGTTGTGGTGAATGGCGTTAAATCCGGCTGGCAGCTGGTCTCAAGTGGTGTTCCCCAGGGCTCGGTTCTGGGGCCGGTCTTATTCAATATCTTTATAGATGATCTAGATGGGGGAATCGAGTGCTCCCTCAGTAAGTTTGCAGATGACACCAAGTTGGGTGGGAGTGTTGATCTGCTGGAGGGTAGGAGGGCTCTGCAGAGGGATCTGGATAGGCTGGATCAATGGACAGAGGCCAACTGTATGAGGTTTAATAAGGCCAAGTGCAGGGTCCTGCACTTTGGCCACAACAACCCCATGCAACGCTACAGGCTTGGGGAGGAGTGGCTGGAGAGCAGCCCGGCGGAAAGGGACCTGGGGGTGCTGGTTGACAGCCGGCTGAACATGAGCCAGCAGTGTGCCCAGGTGGCCAAGAAGGTCAACAGCATCCTGGCCTGTATCAGCAACAGTGTGGCCAGCAGGAGTAGGGAAGTGATGGTGCCCCTGGACTCGGCACTGGTGAGGCCGCACCTCAACTACTGTGTTCAGTTTTGGGCCCCTCATTAAAGAAGGATGTTGAGGTGCTGGAGCATGTCCAGAGAAGGGCAACGAAGCTGTTGAGGGGTCTGGAGCACAAGTCTTATGAGGAGCAGCTGAGGGAACTGGGGCTGTTCAGTCTGGAGAAGAGGAGGCTGAGGGGAGACCTTATCGCTCTCTACAACTACCTGAAAGGGGGTTGTGGCGACGAGGGTGTTGGCCTCTTCTTCCAAGTAACTAGTGATAGAACAAGAGGAAATGGCCTCAAGTTGCGCCAGGGGAGGTTTAGATTGGATATTAGGAAAAATTTCTTCACTGAGAGAATGGTCAAGCATTGGAACAGGCTGTCCGGGGAGGTGGTGGAGTCACCATCTCTGGAAGTGTTCAAAAAACGTGTGGATGTGGCACTTTGGGACATGGTTTAGGGAACATGGTGGCGCTGGATTAATGGTTGGACTTGATGATCTTAAAGGTCCTTTCCAACCTAGTGATTCTGTGATTCTGTGATTCTGTGATTTTTGACATGTATTTTGTCGACATAAGAGCAGTTCCCTCATTTATGGTGAATAGTGATCAGTTCAGGACAAAGATATTTATCAGTAACCATGAGCAACAGCCACCTGCAATGCTGCTGATGAAACCTAAATAAACCTGGTCTGAATCAGTAGAGGTTACTCACCTCTTTTGAGAAATCCTTTGACTTGAACTACACCCATCTACTGGTGAAAGTACCATCCTACTGTAGCACCAAAAGTATCTAAAGCAATAAGGTCATCTAAAACCTCAGGTTACCTAAAAGTCTCAAACTTTAGATGCAGCATCCTCATGAATGTAATCACTGTCTACTAGAGCTGATGGCAAAGAGTCAACACAGTTGTATAGTTCTGGCGTGGAGTTAACCTCTAACCAGAGGTAGAGGGATGGGGACAGAACTAGTATTGCAGGATGTCTTCAAATACAAAACATAGGTGGCTTTTTTTCAGTTCTGAGCAAATTATTGTGGGCTGGAATATTGCCATTGCAAGGAAACTGTTGGTCCTGAAACCTCTGGGTATAATTCCTGGGGATTTCCCCTGCCTGTAGATAGATTCCTTTTTCCTTTTCCTGGAACCTAGTTATAGCAATGACAGATAAAAGATACTTTTGTGATTTATATCACAGCTGCCACTACGGTATGTGATCACTTGTGGTAGGAGACATGGATGCCAGTAATCTAAGAGTTATTTAGATTCCAAATCCTATAATGTGTTGGCAGAAATCTTATGACTCCATTAAGTTGTGTTATACTGTATGGAAAATAGACATATCAATCATCTTCGGTTACATATTTAGAACTCATGTGATATTTAAAAGAACAATGATCTTTAAGATATAAAAATAGTATACTCAATTAATCTATTCTGCTCTCGAACAGACTTAGTTCGAGTTACATGGCTAGTGAAATTGTCCCAGTGATTTAAATCCACAGCAGGGAGTACTAAAATTAACTTAGTGCTGAAGGTTGGGTGAGAATAATGTGCATGTACAAAGGAGCTGTGACCTATCCCAGAGCTCTCTGCAGCCTACCAGAAACAGGGACCAAGTAAGGGAGTGCCGGGCCAGGCACTGTGAAAAGGAATGGTGTTATGGGTGCTCATGTGTTTGGCTCCGAGTGGATATCTGTGACTGGAGGATTGAGACCCGTGAGCTGAGCTTTTCTCTGCAGTTAGGGAAATGAAGGCAGGTTGGCAAGCAAAGGGGGATAGACTGCATGGGGGTGCACAGAGAATTGAGATAAATGCAGGGTTTTGGTACACAGGGCTACATAGAGAGCAGAACAGATGATATAGAGGAAGAAAATGGCCGTGGCCACTCGTCCTGTAGGATTCTAGCTCCAGAGGCATCATGATGCAGGATAGTTTTATTTTCTGTTCGTCTCCACCACTCCCTACATAAAATCAGGTGCTTAGGGACAAGGGGAACACTGCAGGAAGAGCAACTTTCTTTTCTCTGGTAATGTTTTACCTCTGGGGGGAAAAAAAAAAAGCCAGAATGAAGTAGGAATTGCCAGCCTGGATCAGACACACGAGCTAGCTAGTACGGATTCAGTCTCCAGCAGCAGTCCAGGCCAGATGCCTCTCAGGAATGTGTATTAAGGCTGCAGAAGGCAGATGTTGGGTAATCTGTTCTCGGTGAATGTTTCATCCTAAATCATAACAGTTACAGATTGGTCTAAACCCTGGAACATGAAGTCTTACATCCCTTTCACAAAGGTTTTGTTAACATTATCTGTGATCATTCTGGATATTCCTGTTATTTGTGCAAATCTTATTAATTTCTTGGCCCCAATAACATCTTGTGGTGAGGAACTCTATAGCCTGGTGCCAGAATTTCAGCCTTTTCTTGGTTTTGAATTTCTTGCTTTTCCATTTGTCCAAGTCTTTCTGTTTCTAGTTGTTTTGCATACATGTACATTAGTTCATTATTTATTCTTGGTTTTCATGTCTGTATATGTCCCAGAACTAAATGCTGCACCTCTTTAATAATGAAGGGCTTCATGGGATGGACTAAATATACACATCTACAAAGTCATAAGGTCATAACGATACACGTCTGTCTGTGCAGCTGATGACTGTCATTGCAAACGTCACCTGTTTCTGACAACCGGGATGTGAAAGTATGAGTTCAATTCTTTTTTTGTACAGGAAACAAGAGTTTTACTTTTTACCTTGTAGTTTGCAAACAGACATGCTTAGCCAGTGAAAAACTAAGGTGGGATCTAATTGCAGTCTTTGACTACCAAAGAGGATTTATAGGGATGACAGACCCAGGCTCTTCTCAGAGGGGATCACCAAATGCAGCAAAGGAAATACCCACTGGATATTAGGAAATCTTTTTCACCTGGAGAGTGGTTATACACAGAAGCAGGTTGTGCAGATCTCCTTCCTCAGAGATTTTCAGAACTCAGCTGAACAAGGCCCTGAGCAACTAGATCTAACTTTGAAGCATAACTCGCTCTGAGCAGGAGGTTGCACCAGATGACCTTCAGAGCTCCCCTTCCAAGCTGAACTAGTCTATAAATTTGTGATACTGTATGATTCCTACCTGGGATTAAGTTACTTGAAATTTGTTCAAGATCCAAAATGTTATTTAGGATTCAACTCTTTAGAGCCCCAATTCAGGCTTTAGCCTCAAAATCCAACTTCCTGTCAAGAGAATGAAATGTTTCAGAGGAAAAAAAAGAAAATGGATTTTAGGAAGATTTTGCCCTCAGACAAACATTGTCCAATGTTAATTAGATTCTGTATTTGATCTTCAGTCCCTGCTCAGTGATGAACCTGCTGCCATGATAGCCTGACAGTTATTTGGATTTATGACTGTAAGGAAATTTAAAGCTGAGAAACTAAGTGAAGCAAAAATAAACACCAGCATTGTATTTTGATTATAAATTTAAAGCATTAGAATAGATTATTCAGATTTGATGAGTTCGGTTACTCCAGCAAGTGCTTCTCTGAAGCACTAGAGTAGTTCTATAATTATACCTATATTTGCTCTACTTTTGATCAGAAAACAGCACTTTGGCACTGATTAAAACCTCCACCCTGATAATTAAGGGAGAAAAAGGTTTGAGGGTTTTTTTTGCACAAAATAAAGTTGAGAATCCCAGAAATTGTCTACACCAGATAATGTAGCATCGCTCAAAGATGTTAAAGCCAGCACTCAGTGAAGAGTGTGCGCCCACACAATGCAGCTCAGAGGTGCCAAGGATGTGCTAGGTTTACATATAGAAAATGTATCCACAGTGCAGATCTGCTTTAAGTCCTCCCAGCAGCGATTGTTAACTGCTCTGGTTACAGAGCAGCTTTGGGTAAGGGCATCCTCAGCACCTCTGCTTTATGCACCTTCAAGTCTCTGACCATACCCCTCGGTTTTAGCATGGTCACTAATCTGCAAAACATGATGGCATGGGGACATCTAATCCTGTTGTTCACTGGTGGAACAAGTTCAGGTCACTAAATCCCTTGGAGATTTGGTGAAGAGCATTGCAGAGAGCAACATTGGTGATGAATGGAAAGAGTGATGGTGTAATTAAATCTGACATATGTTGTTATAAATCAAAACTGACAGAAGTCCCAGAATTATTTTAGAAAGCTCTGTGCAGTCTGGAATGTCCAAGTCTTTCAAGCAAAACATAAAACCAAAATCCTGACCCTTCTTGTCTTTAATAAGCCTACAACCATATTTTAAATAACTGAGCTGAGCATGTGAGGATTGAGGGTAAAGTATTTCTTGATCAAAGGCAGCAAGATACATATTAAAAAGAGTGAGTATATTGAGGTTTTCCATCTCCTAAGGATGCAATATAAAGTTTTCATCTGAAAAACAACTCTCATCATTAGGTGTATAATGCTGGCACCTGGACTTATTTCTATGCTTCCAGCAACAAGGTAAGAGGACACTGATCAGATCTTTCAAAAATATTAAAAAAAAAAAAAAAAGGAAAAGGAAAAATACTCTAGCCTCTTCCAGAACTTTTATTTCAAAAAGATGGAAAACCTGGAGACCCTGTGAAATGTGCTAGGGACTTTGCTGATGTTGCTGGGTCTCCATGAAAGCTGTTCTGATTCTGTGCTGAAAACTGGGACGATAAAATTCATGGGCAGGCCGGCTGTCTGGAAGTTGGATCATGACCTCCTTCCTGCCCTGATTTCCCCACAGTTTTGATTGGAAATAGGATTACACAGTGCTTCCTGCTCTGAGGGGAGGGTTGGATTAGATGACCTCCAGAGGTCCCTTCCACAAAATTACCGCAAGATTCCATGATTCCCTCCTAAACAGTTGCGTAATAGCAAGAAGCATCCATCATACTTGGCCATAATTCCATTTATGCTTTTTTTTTTCCTAGCAAATATTGAACTGAAGAATGATACAATTTTGCAATTAAAATCAGAAGCTTTAATTAAATTGTGTTCTCTCCTTTCTCCTGAGACTACACAGTCTTTGAGTTACCACTGACAATATTTCACACTGATACACCACAGGGATTTATTCTTAGAATTTTTTATTATTCAGGTTCTAAATGTTCCATGAGAAGAAAGGAGTGGCTTCAAAGTGAGATTTCCATATTTCCTGAAGTTTTAATCTACTAAGATTTTAAAGCATTTATTAGCTACAAGAGATGAAAATAAGAAGACCTAATGAAAAGAATTATAAAGTCAACCCAACATTGACTTGCAGAATATTAGTAGCCCATAAATCAAAAGAATTTCATCAGAATGTATATGCCTGCCTTTAGTCATTTCACTTATTTTCCCGTGATTTCCACAAAATCTATAGGATCTTCTTGTTTTTAATAACATTTTTGCTGACAAAACAAGGCAGTGGTTTACAAACGTTGTCTCTCTGTTTAAGTCATGAAGACCCATCCTGTCACTTTCCTCTAATGAACCGATCGTCTTCCAGGGTAGGCAAGAGCTGGGTATGTTTTACCAGGCCTGCATGTCTAACTACCTTACAAAGCAGTCAGGATTGGGTATCAGTCAAACCAAGCATATGTGAAAATTTACCATTTTAGCAGAGGGAGTCAGAACAGCTCACTTGCATACAGTAAAAGCCTTAATATTTCCACAGCTGGCAAGTTTCCTGTGGTCTGAAGGATCGGAGCTTTTGGTTTTTGAGACAGAAGAACTAAATCAAGCATTAATTCAGAAAACATTTTGTGTTTAAAATATCAAGATGCTTTAGAGATCTCACCCCCTCCCCCAGAAGACAAAACCAAAAGTTTATGCTTTTGTAAGTAACTTTCCTCCTCTGCCCCATCCATCCTGAAGTGAAAGCAGTGATATGGCAAAAGCTCAGTTTTGGCTTCTGTGACTTTTTTTACAATCAGGCTTTTCTTGATGCTGCTCTTCGGCCAGAGATCTCACCTCTTGTCTCTCCTGACCAATATAATTGTGTCAACAGAAGTCTGCAGTACAGTGGAGATCAACTTCTGAATTTTATTGTGTTGCTTGTGTGAAGTCCAGTGTAACAGGAGAGTGTGTTATGAAACCATCCATTAATATTACACAGTTATGAGTCACTGTACAGTGATTTTGTCTAGAACAAAAACCTTTTCTTGGAAACACTTTCTGTTGGAAAGTTAATTATTTCTGATGGCATGTTATGAAACTAGAATTGTCTTGTCCACAAGGAAGTCAAAATCTTGTTTCAATTCACCATGTGAATTGAAGCATATTTGTTCACACATTTCTTGACAGTCAGAATATTTCGAACCAAAAGAACCTATAACAGAGCTGAAAACTATTATAAGGCTGCACTAGTTTCGAAGGACATTTCAAAGGAGGGGCTAATGCCTGTCCCACTCTCGTGGCTTGGTGGTGTAGACACCGACATGGGGTTTACAGCTGTGGGCTTTGAGCTTTTGCCCTGGCACAGAGGTGGATGAAAGATGCCTGTTCAGAATCAGGCAGAACAAAGTCCTGAAAATTTGCCCCATGTCTGTGTTTTAGCTACAGGGTACCACCTCTCCTTAATCTATACGGTTCAGCTTGCATTCAGAAAGTGGGTGTTGCCACCTCCATGCTGAAGAAGTCAAACGTCATGTTGTCTTCCCAATAGCATCTTCCTTTGAAGGAGACAAATACTGAAATTCAGAAAGTTGCCTTGAAGTGGATCTGTCACTGCTTGAGTACGACCTGCTTTTTAAGTACAGAGGTAGACTGGGAGAGTGGGAGTACTGGTGAGACTGGGAGTCTCAGATTCTGGTTCCAACAGTTATCACAATGTTTGCCTGCTACAAAAAAAAAAAAGTGAAATCATGATTCCCCACTTCTTACGGCTGGTAGAGTTAGGTGTTGTTCAGGGTGTGCTTTGACACTTCCAGCTGTATGTTTTATTATTCAAAAGCAGCGTTTCAAAGCAAAATAACTTTCAGTTGTCCATCTGCCCTGTTTTCTACAGGCTGCTGTTGTACTGCTGTTATGCCCTGTAAAATCTCTGGTCATACTGCTCTCTGGCTAAATAAAAAGATTTGTCTCACTGGCTGTATGTTGAAATTACAGTTGTGAGACTGCTTGACTAAAGTTTAACCATATTCAGGCAAATGAATGACCAGGTTTCACAGATGCTATCCATGTATATGCTCACAGTCTGGATAGAGTAGTTAACTCTTCTAAAATATACTAACCAGAGAAACCCCCACATAGATCTTTGTGGTTGCTTTATACCGTCCTGAAGTATTTAGTCTAATGCACTGAGTGGTTTACACCATCTAGACAGTTTGGGGTCTCTGTATAGACAGCAGCCTATAAAAGCTTTGGAAATAGTCGTCACTTTTCTCTACAGCAATCCAGCTGACACACTGACTGGGATTCATGACATGAAGATTCAAGGCTCCCAATGGACCCAAACCTTGCTGCTTTGTTATCCCAGCCACCTAAATCATGGTGATTGCGTGGTCCCAGCTATACAAGGAAGATGATGTCTTTCATCCCAAATCGCATGGATGTAAACGGGCCAAGCATTCGGATCTGTTGTCTCGCATATCTGCCTCATCTTCAGTACTTACACTATACTCAGTTTTGCCGCTGTTTTCCATTTAATTGGGAGATATTAAAAACAAAACCACAAAATCAAACTGATTTTAATTTTTTTCTTAGGAAAAGGAGGATGAAATAAAAAAGCTGAAGTGCTGAGTCCTTGTTGAGTACAGTCCCTGCTGAACCAGGACCACCTGCCTTCATCCTAGGTTCACTTTGCCACTCTTGATTTCCCACCACCTCTAGCTACCTTCTTAAGGGCAGACACCTTCTTAAATTTCCACAGATCTCCTGTTTCCTTTCTTTAAAGAAAGCACCCATTGATGCAGACAGCATTTTTCCCTGTGGCTAGATAACACGGGACACAGCAGTGAACCTCCAGAGAGCACTGGGCTTGACAGGGAGCTGGTTCCTTGTACGATATTTTAACAAACAAACATGCGAGGAAAACAACAAGGACGGTTACCCTGTGTAATGAAAGCTCAATGATTTAAACAGCAGCAGTGTGTGCGTGAGGGAAGGAAAGGAGGCTGGGGGATGGGATGGCAGGTTTCACTTGCCAGACCAGGGGTAACAAAAAATTATCCTGATCCAATAGACCATGTGAAAAGATATTACCAGGCTATGAAAAAATTCTTTCAGGGGGACAGAATGTATTTTTTCTGTCCTTTTTCTAAAGCGCTGTTATTTTGCTGTTCTTTGCTTGCATCTGTTAAATGCTGGAATGTCTGCAGGGACGTTTTGAAAAGCTGCACAATGTCAATTAAATTTGCCGAGCAGTATATCTTTTTGGAGTACGTGTGACCTTTTCTGTTTGTCATTTCCTGGGCATCACACCAAGTGATCCTCTTAGGATGCTGGCTTTGTGGAGCAGGCCCACAGCAGCAGGACTGCAGGAACTGCAGGTTTCTGGGACCGCTGCCAGCCTCCGGATAATTGCCATCAGCAGGAAAGAGCTAGAAAAGCTTGGCTGAGTCCATCTTTTACAGATAGATTGACCCCTTTCTGCCACTGCAGAATCACAGTCAGAGAGAAACACATATCCAAAAAGCGAGAGAAGGGAGGGGAGGAGGGGGAGAGGGGAATGATTACAGCAGGAAGGCTACATCTGATCTGAACGGGGGAGATTTGGAGGTTACACTCGCTGCTTCGCCATCGCCAATATTTTTAACATCCTCTGTTTTAAGACAGACGAATCTGAGAATGAAGCTTAAATGCTGAGCTCTGTTATAGTAAAACCGGTGCTTCTGTGAGAGCAGAGCCAGTGCGCTGAGAGAGGGGTGGGAAGGGTGGGAATTCAATACCTTCATGTGATATATCTGCTGGGAAATAGCGGTTTGAACGTATATGCAGCACGCAAAAGAGAGAGAATGAATGCATGCTGAAATCCACCGCAGGTGCTTGGAAAGGAGGTGGGCGACAGCAAAAGGAGAAAAGAGGCTGCATGGCCACAGTTTGGTAGTTAAACTGAGATGCTTTGAAAAGCGGTGAGAGCCACAATTTCACCTTATGGAAGCTGGGAGCAGAAAGCAGTGCCCTTAATGTCCGGCTGTCCAGCAAGTGGTTGACGGGGATAAGTGGTGGTGACGTGGCCAGGCAGTGATTTCAGCCACCAAGACTCCGGACGCATTGCCTCCTCCGCGTGCTCTCCCACCCCGGTGCTACGTGCGGGGTTCAGCGTGGGTGCAGCTAGCAAATCCCAACACGGGCCGCAGTGCAGGTGCCCAGGAGCTCAGCGTGGGAATTTCCAGTCGAGTGCTGGGATCCCCACCCCGAGCCCCAGTTGCCTGCCCGGGCCTATCTCAGTAGAGCTGGGGCAGGCAATGGTAAAGTCTGGATGAAATATCATGCCTGCCCTAGGCAATCCCAAACCATGAGGTCCAAGTCCAGTTCTAACTCCACTAGGGAATGGAAAGAGATGAGTAGGTTGAAGAGGTAAGCAGTTGTCATTGAGTTGTTGGAGCGTGTCCAGAGAAGGGCAACGAAGCTGGTGAGGGGTCTGGAGCACAAGTCTGATGAGGAGCAGCTGAAGGAACTGGGGGTGTTCAGTCTGGAGAAGAGGAGGCTGAGGGGAGACCTCATCGCTCTCTACAACTACCTGAAAGGGGGTTGTGGTGAGGTGGGTGTTGGTCTCTTCTCCCAAGTAACCAGCGATAGGATGAGAGGAAATGGCCTCAAGTTGCGCCAGGGGAGGTTTAGATTGGATATTAGGAAAAATTTCTTTAGTGAGAGAGTGGTCAAGCACTGGAACAGGCTGCCCAGGGAGGTCGTGGAGTCACCATCACTGGAGGTGTTCCAAAAACTTGTGGACATGGCACTGTAGGGTATGGTTTAGTAGGCATGGTGGTGTTGGGTTGATGGTTGGACTTGGTGGTCTTAAAGGTCTTTTCCAACCTGTGAATTCTGTGATTCTGTGATTCTGACCCTTCACTGCAGTTGTGTGCCTTGATAGGTAGGGGCACTGCGATTCTGCATCCTTTCTCCTCTCCTGGAGGAAAATCCTTTCATCACTCACTGAAGTGCAGTTGTCACGTAGAAAAGAGCAAGTCTGAGCCACAAAAATGTATAAAATGTGTAAGCTCTGAAAATCAAGATCTCTATGGAAAACAAAGCTTTTGGGACAGAATCGCCCTTCTGCGTGTTTAGGTCAGTGCAGTATCTATTAATATTAAGATGTTTCATGCTCTAAAGGACATAATATCCAAATCCATTCACAAGCAATGCTTCTTTTTCTCTATCCTCACCCATGATCTGTCTCTCAGTTGCCAACATAAATAATACTTAGGTTACAGTAATGTCCTGTGGCTCCAGACTGGGGGAGCTTCAATGCATAAGGTGCTGAGGAGACATGTATGGAGGCATAATCCTGTCAAATGTTATCCAGGTCATACAATCTGTAGCTATATTCCTCCCTCTAGAGAACACACTCAGCTCGGCAAATGCTTGGCCTGCTTCTGTATGTGACATTCAATGTCAATGAGTGACATCTCGCAGATGACACTTTATTGGTAGAGCAGGTGCTGGTGGCAAGAACTATATTTATAAAGCAGAGGTCTAAAATTGGCCTTGCAAGGCTCTGTGCTTAACAGGTCTCAGTCATTTCCAGATCAGATTTGATTTTTTCACAAGACCTTTCACCCCTTCCTCCACTGCTCACAAACACCTACCAGGATGTGAAAGCCAAGAGGTGCTTCCCCAGATCACCAGCAGAAAAGGCACGCAGTCTGGGGTACGAAATCCATATTCATATGAAAGAAGACGTACATCTCAGAGGAGTTTCCAGAGCCAAACATTATAGTGCATTTTTTTTACAGAAAAGAAGGCAAATTCCCTGTAAGGTTAGCATTGCAGCAGCTTCTGTTTGTCATGGCCCCAAAGTTACCGTAGACATGGGCAGATGAACACATCACCATGAACTAAGCAAGAGCGTGCATTTTTGACACGTCACCCACCCTGTGGTAACTCTGCCTATATGTACCCAGTCCTGAGGAAAATGTGAGATAACCTGCTCCTGGACTGGCACCAGTTAGAGCATGTGTACGGTGCTCTCCAGAGGACAACTGGACTACCCTGGGGTCACTTGTCTGTTTGCCTTTGTCCTGCCACATTTTTACTCATAAGCCCCCTAAGCTGTCGAAGAAGTTTGCCACCCTGGGCAATAGGGATGTTTATGAGAACCAGAGGGTAACTTAGGGCTGTTCAAATGATGGCCAACCACCAGCACACCATCTGCAATGTTTGGGAATTGATGGCTGCCCTTAAAACTGCACATCTGTATGAAGGTCTTTCCAACTATTAAGATCCAATACCATGCTCACAGGTTAAGTATGGGTTTACACAGAGCACATGCTAGACAAGGCAGAAAAGCAGTTTAGGCATTATATTTTGTGTCCAGGATGCAAGTTTGATTTTTTTCTGGAGGTAGCCTCCATTTGATCCACCTGTGGATATGTACTGGGTGTAAGAAAATGTGATGAGATGCTGGTCTGCTGGCCACAAAAACTGGTGGTCTCTGTTCAAGCTAACTTGAAGAGCATTGCCAGACCTCAGCTTGTAATATGTTATTTAATTATGCTTTCTGTGTGCTGCTTAGAATAATCCTAGCTTGAGTGTGGTCTCTGGTAAATATGAGGGAACAAATTTTAAATTTAAGATGTCTGGAAATCCATTTGTTTTTTCCTTGGAAATTAAACAAGCGGGATTTTTTTAGTGAATATACATTAAGAAACTATATGTTGTGGCTGGAGGACCACAACACAGCATCAACAAAGTCATTTATTCCTGTTGGTGACATGTAAAAAGGAAAACACCTCTACATTTCATTTTGTTTCCATTTGCCACTCCCGTTTACAGCTGAGGCATGTAAATCATTTGAATAGTCTCACTGAAGTCAGGAGGACAGCTCATGGGCTTACAGGGAGGCACATGATGGAGGCCTTTACCAAATCACCCTCCAACACCAAATGCTGAAAAACACAGTGTTGGTAGCTGTTGGAAGCTGACCTGAAGAAGTTAAGCTTAACAGTGAAGGGAGTCCCTAGGCTCTGCAGCTCAGCTTCGTTTACACTCTTTAGCACACAATATTTTAAAAGAAACTGTGACCAACAGCTTTTCCCAAGCCAACAAAAATAAAAACGCTTGCATCAGGTGAGGCACAGCATGCCTGCCTAACTCCAGGCTGCTCTGCCAGGGAATCAGAGGGATGGGTGGTGGATCAACAGCAACTGAAAGGTGGACACAGAGGCAACAGCACCGTGGCTGAAGTTGAAACCCAGAGCAACAAGACATCCATGAGAACGATTGCAACTGACAGTGGAGAAATGTAATTCGTGGTTTGCAAATGCAGCCCAGCTCCTTAAAATAAAATACAACATGTCACACACAAGCAAATCCCCTCGCTCTGGTAGCTACCTGGTCAGTAAATGGCTGCCTGTGAGCCAGCTATATAATGTTGATATAAAACCCACAGCTCAGGCAAGATCCACTGGATGGGTTTGATTAAGGACTTGTGCATCTTTATGAAAGTGAGTCAGCTGGACACAGATGTTTTCATTCTTTGGTGTTGTAGAAGAAAAAGTCTCTCCCCTCCCTCCTCTTTCTGCCTCCTCCAATCTTCTGCTGCATTCTTAATACTTTTTTTCATCTCATTTTATTTGTGCCTATTAAAGGAGGCCTGCTGTAGAATCCTAAATTGGGGGGGACAAGAAATGCCAACACATCAGCCCACAAATAGCCAAACCACTTACAAACTTGCTCATAAATAAACTCCTCTCAGAAAACTTCCCTCCTCAGTGGAAACTCCAGGCTCACCCACTTAAGTCCTTCCCAAAAGCAATGCAGTTTTCACTGTTTTCTGCTTGTGTTAACAAATTTAGGTTGTTCCAGGCCAAGGAAGAGGTAAAAAACCCCTTACAGACCTTCAGACAAAGTGCCCCTCTTGGAGCTCCCTTAATGTCAAGCAAGGGGGACTCAGTCTAGAGACACTTGAGTTAGTTACACTCTGCTTCAGCAGGCAAGTCTGGCACAGGGTCCACCCCTAAGACAGTGAAAAGTCACCTGGGATGATTTTCTTTTTTAAATTATTTAGGAGAAAAAATCCCCCTTCTCCTTGCAATACTCTGCCAGGTTCCTCCCTGTGAGACTGTCCGGACAAGAAACACTAACCTACCCTGCAGCCACTACTGCTGTGGACCTCCTCCTGGGACATATGTCAAATAGGACATTCTCCCAAGCTGGTTTCTGCACACACACACAATCTACCTGAGATAATGAATCACCACCAGTGAATCTGCTTTAGTGCCCTGTTTGCAACCAGTTCCCCATAGTAATTTCTGCAGATCCCCCAGTACTATCACCTGCTCACAGAACACCCTCCAGTATCCAGGATGACAAGTCACTCACTCCTTTCCATCTGAATTCCTCCTTACTGCCCACGCTGTCATTATTTGTTTCACCAAAGGACGGAAATGAAGGATCATCCTGTTATTTTCACTGTCCTACTTGACCCTTCCACCTCTCTGTCTTGTCATAACATTTGTCGTACTCTTACACACAGTAAGAACGACACTGCCAAAACCAGCACAGAAAAAGAAATCTGCAGTAGTACTGACTTCTGCTGCGTTGATTTTCAGGTGCTTCTTCTGGAGCACTTTTGGAAACCCTGAAAATATCACAAGCATACTGAAAACATCAAGTACCATGTATTCTGCAAAGCGAGTGTCTTGCAGACCTGGCATGTTGGTAGTCCCATAGCTGAGGCACCCAACATCACCAGTTACTTTTCAAGAGCTACACCAGGAGCAATGATACCCACACATCTTCCCTTTCAGCATGCAGGCTCCCTCTTCGTGCAAATGATTGTTTCAATTTTTAGCTCAAAGTAGGTGCCGAGCTCTATGCCGAGCAGAGCATCATTTATGGGTTTGGATTCTGCATGTTTTGAGGCAGAGGCTCAAAACCTGCCCTCCATGTGTCTCAGCATAGCTTCTAGGAGGATCTGTTCCATGATCCTCCCAGGCACAGAGGGGAGGCTGACGAGTTGGTAGCTCCCAGGGTCCTCTTTGCTGCCTTTTTTAAAAATGGGTTCCATGCTTCCCTTTTTTCAGTCACCGGGGACTTCACCTGGCTGCCAGGACTTTTCAAATGTCATGGAGAGTGGCTTGGCAACTACATCAGCCAATTCCTTCAGGACCCTGGGATGCATCTCATCGGGTCCTGTAGACTTCTGCATGTTCAGGTTCCTCAGGCAGTCTCGAACGTGATTTTCTCTTACAGTGGGAGGGACTTTGCTCCTCCAGTCCCCATCTTGCAGGCCATCCCCTGGAGACATGTGAGAAGAGACACTGCCAGTGAGGACTGAGGCAAAGAAGTCATTCAGTATGCCAGCCTTCTCCTCATCTGTTGTTGCCAGTTTGCCAGTCTTGTTCATCAAGGGGGATACGCTTCCTTTGACCTTCCTTTTCTGGCTGACATACCTGTAGAAGCCCTGACCCAAGTCAGGGAGTCACTGTTAGCTCCCTAGGAAATGATAACAAGGGACCTGTGGGTGCTCAGGAAAACTTTGGTGAGTTTACATTAATCTTCAAGGTTACAAGAAAACCAGAAATCAAGCAAGCCATTTGTGATTTTGCAGCACAAATGACTTTCATGTGTCACACGTGGAATCTCCTATTCTGTCCTCTCTTTTGGGGTCCTTTTTTTTCTCTTTTAAATAAGACAAATACAAATAAATTATCATTTTATTTCTTCTTATCAAGGGAACTTGGCTGATGGGGGACTGAATTAATTTGCAAAACATTGAAATGTTGCTTTCTTACTCATCCTGGGCTAGGTGTGAGGATCTTACCTTCTTGTTCTCAGCTACACAGGTACCTCCTTTTCTCATGCAATAAATGAACAAACAAAAAACCTACCTGTTACCTCTCTCCCCTTTGAATTTTCCTGCAGTTTAGGAGAGGCAAATAATGACCTACTGCAAAAGCAGGAAATAAATTATAACCAAAATGGCAAAAGCGAAATATTTCTCCCCTAAACATGTTGTTTTTTACTTTGTATGTCTTGGCAGCCTAACCTTCTGAAAACACCCACCTGAATTCTCCGTACTCAACAGAACAGCCCAAGGATAAACCCTCCAGTAAATCCTATGTGACTGAAGCTAAAGGAGCCTGACTGTGAGTAAAAACATTTTAAATATGATTGCTATACCTGTTAGTAACCAAAGAGCCCTTTTGGAGCAAATAATTTCCTTGGAAACATCTGAATCCAATCATCTAAACCTGGGAGCCCACGTCTATGTAATACCACTGCTCTCGTCTCCACATTGTCCGTCCCCTGCCTCAAAAGAAAAGAGTTTACCCTGTCCATCTATCATTTAAATGGTAATGAGCTAAATGAATTCCATCTCACTTCTCAGCTTCAGAGCAAGCTCAGGTTTATTTATTCATTTAAAGGCACGGGAACAAGTTTGACATTGCTGAACATGTCCCAGATTTATGGAAAATAAAACTGTACTAATCTAGTGCGTTTATTAGCTTTTCTGTCGGATGCCTCCACGAGCATCCAGAGATGTGAGTTTGCCCTGCAGTTCTGTTCTGACTGGAACAGCATCTCCTGAAATGTAAATGTTATCTTAAGGTCATATGCTGCTGAAAACCACTGTTTTGCCAAACTCTAATTTCTTGGTCATTTGACAAAGCAGCTGCTGTGCAGTTCTATGGCACAGAGCAAGCTATTAAAGATGGATGAGTTACATGTTTGATTTGGCATATATTATACTGTTTCTAAAGATAAAAATTAAGATAGATGATTATTTTTCCTGATTTAAATGAATAAATAAAAGACCTTTCACAAATATATATACCGAAATGATACTTCTAAATGAAATTGTTCATCTACACCTTATGTTGTCCTCCGAGTGCTTCTGTGCATGTATTTTAAAGGAACAAAGCAAATATCCTAGTGCCGGTATAATTAATTTGTAGCAACATAGATTGGTATTGAGAAAAATTCTTGATTTGGAGGAAAATGCAGAGATTAGACAATTGTATATGTCATGTGACAGTAAGTTCTGCAGCTGGTGTACATTAACGAAAATAAAAATTACAAGGTTTAGGTAGTCAACAGCTGGTGTCAGCTGGTATGGTACCGCATCAGTGCCTCCAAGGTCTGTGAAGATTATATTTTACCATCTGGAGGATATCTAGCATTGCTCAATGTCAGAAGTACGATACTGGAGGCTGCTGCTGCTGCTGCTTTGGCACACCAGTACGAATGCTCACTTCTACAACTGGGGAACATGCAGTGTGGAGTCAAGAAAGACGGTAATATGACATGTTTTAGGAGGTGGTGCTGTCAGAGCTAGTCATTCAAGGCTTTTTTAGTGTGTGAGAAAGCGTTGACAGGGAAATCACGCTGCAGGGGTGTAAGTTTTGGGTTACACAAAGACCTGTGTCCAGTAAGAGCTGGAGGACTTGTAGCAGGGTTTGGTCTCCGTATTTGAGCTCTGAGATGTCAGTTCTGGAAGCAGAGATGTTCCTGGGAGCTCAGTGTCTGGTGACCGATGGAGAAGGAAGTGTTGCCTTGAAACACTGTTTGACCTTCATCTTGCAAGGATAAAGGTCAATTATTCACAAAAAAATATCAACAATGTTTTCTCTCACTAAAAATTGCTCTAGTGCAGGAATACTTTTGACACTCTGCAACAAAGAATTAAAACCCCAGAGTTTGGGTTTTCCGTGGCCTCTTCTGTTTTATTTTCCTCCCTTTTTAGTTATGAAGTACAGAGAAGTTCCAAGTGAGGAAGATAATTTAGCATTTAGGATAAGGTTTTACTTGTGCAGTACATCCAGCATTCATTTACACATTAAACCTTGCATTGCCAAGGAGGTAGGAAAATTGTCCCAGTGAGAAATAAGCATGAGTAATAAAGAAGAACTCACTTTCAGATCAGAAATCTAACTCAGAAAAAGTAAGATTCATCAATATTCAAGCCAGTGAAACATATGTTTCTCTAAAAATTTAGCTAGTAGGCTGGCAAGGGATCTCCCTCTCTTGCTTACTGACAACTTTGATAGGTCACAGCTCAAAATTTATCTTCCAGGTCAAGATCTGGGATAAAAAAGGTCTTCTGGATATCTTTTAAAGAGGAGGGACATGTGAGCGTGAAGCATCTTGTGTTTAGTGATTGCACCATTCATTTCAGAGGTGTGTGGTCCACCCAGCCAGCTGCAGACAAGGAGGGATTTCCCTGCTTTGGGACAAAAGAGACTTTTTCTGTTAGGCATCATGTGGGACTTCATTTTTCCTCAAGGAAATCTGGCCGATCTGCTTGTGACTGCTGTTAGTCTACTAAGAGACCTCAGGAATAGCAACACACCTTGCTATGTGCCTCAGTTTCCTAAACCAGGATTGCTTACCTTCATTATAAACCTTTTTTTTTTCAGTTTACCAGTGAAAACTCTTTATTAATATATTGCAGCTCCAGCTGTCAGCCCAGCCAGTCCTGCTGCAGTCTTCATGGGATAGGAACAGTCTTGCATGGTACTGCCCGTGCACATTGCCTGGTGCAGCAGCTCTTTATCTCAGTAAAGACCTCTACCACGATGAGAATATATTGTACTTTGTGTGCCTCTTACAAAATTCAGTTCACGTGCTGAGGTTTTCTGCTCTTGCAATTTACTTCTTTGAATTAGTTAAGATACTTCCCTATGACACAGAAGTCCTGTGAAACTTGTTAGCTCTCCTTAAAATAAGTAAGTAAATAAATAAATAAGCAGGCTGGAATTCATTACTGAAATCGAATAATGGCCCAGCAGAAACTTCAGCAATAAAACATCCACATCATAAAACATCAATATTGGCAATAAACCATGAGCAGAGAGAAGACATGGTAGAATAGCTTCTTCCATTCATGAAATACCATGTCCTCATGGCAAGAACACAGCAAGACGCAAACTGAGCTAAAAGGGAATTACCAGTGCTGCAAGGGACCTGCATGGCCCCTTGTCCTTGCTTAATGGAGCTCCTCTTTGGGCAAGGCACATTCCTTCCCCAGAGCTCAAGGTATGGGAAGGAGAGATCATAAAAGCAGACGGATAATGCAGTAAGGCTTATGTGCATCTAGCCTGTGCACAAAAGCTTTATGCCACCCTCGTGGTCCCAAAACATGCACTTAACATCCAGCTGACATTTAGATGTAAAAAATGAATGATATGGCACTCCTTGTCCTAGCTGCTTGGACCTAATTGCTCTGCCCCTCCAGTATTTACGCTCTGCTTACGTTTCCATTGCTCTTCACCATCCCCAAGATGCAGCGATATTAAGGCCAAAAGATCATCTTGCTTCGATCACCTCTGTCACAGGTTATTAAGTTTCACCCAGCTGCCCCCAAGACTGATCCCAGTAATTGATGTTCAATGAAAATTCTCTTCCAGAGAGACACTCAGCCTTGATTTGCAGGAAGGGAGAAACAGAGAAGCCGCTGCTTTCCTTAACAGTTTGTTCTGGCTTGTAATCCTCCTCAGCAAAAAGTTAATCTCACTCTAAATCACACTGGTCCCTCTCATGCCTTCCTCTGTTTGATTAAAGAGCCCTTTTCCAAACGGGTTCTTCTCTCCACACAAATATTTTCTCCAGTAGCCAAATTACCACTCCATCTTCTCCTTGTCCAAGTAAGCAGGATGAGTTTGAAAAGTTTCTCATTCTCAGGAATTTTCTCCTGCCCTTGTCTGGCTCTTTCTGAGATTTCTCCTTTTTTTCCCTTCCCCCCCCCCCCCCCACTTTCTTGTACCAAAGCAAACTGGGATGCATGCAGCGGTACCATTTCACTCACCCTGATTCTGCACGCAGGTACAGGACTGCAATCAGGTTCTACTGAAGCAGGAATATGCATATAAAAAAGGACTGTGACTTTTGACGATAAAGGCCCTCAAGTACAATATATGGAGTTTATATACAGTACATATGGCATATATACATACAGATAAATACCTATAGATTTAGATGCATCTTGGCCGCACAGACTAACAACCATAGAAGTAATTATTCTGTAGTAGCGTGGCTTGTGCCTTCAGGTAAGTTTAGCTGACTAATGCCATTAAGGGAAAAACAGGTGGAAAGAATTCAGAAGCAGGATGTGTCAGAAACAAGAAATTACTCAGAATCTGGCATAAACACGGAGAGTGTAATAAACATGGCCACTAATAACACGTTAGGTAGATTTGCTTGCCTTATCTAGACCTAAATTAATGTTCAGCTCTTAGTGGAGACCTCCTGCCCTGAACTCATGGTCAGACAGAGGTTCACGTCTGCTCCAAGACCTTTGCTGAAAATTTGGTGTCTGGATCACAGGCACTTAGGTAAAACTTAGTTGCAAGCAGGTTGGGTTCCTCAGTATTACCTATAGCATAGACTTTAATTCTTTGTAAACTGTGTCATCTGCATCTTCTGAGCAATATCATTCATAGTCACCCAGTTAGGAATTCATCATATCATATTTATATCATGTTCCTTGTTCGCTGACTATATCAGTTAGTCAAGATTTTCATTAAAATTACTTTCAAATGTATTGCTAAGGAGGCATAGCTTCTTTGGCTTGACCTCCTTAGTTCTCATTTCCCAGCTCATGTCTGGAGGACAACAGGCTGATTTACACGACATAGCACTGCTCCTGATGATGGGAGGCTGAAAGCTACCCCTCAGACCAAGGTCAGCCACCTCTGCTGGGACCTCCCTCCTGCCATTCGCAGCAGTCATCTCTCTCCATTCAGGCACTGCTCCGTGTCCTGAAACAACCAGGAATGCTGAGTGTCTCAGCACGACATGAAACTCAGGTTGAGTTACTCACCCATCATGACCTCTCCAGTATAAACATCCCTCACATTCCTTGCCTGCAGGAAGGTTGTCCCTTTCCTACGTATGAAATTTCATAACTATGTGACAGAAACAAAGTATGTGTTCTGTGTTCCTGCATGGGCTGCATCGCATTTGGCCGTATTAAAACATGTTTTGCCTGAATAATCCAAGCTTCAACAGTGATCTAGCTTACACTGTCCCTGCAGTTATTTATACTTCTACCAATCTTCATCAACTGCAAATTCTATCAGCGGTGACTTTATATCTAATTCTAGATTACTGATGAAAACATCCGGTAGCCCCAAGCATAGGACAGATTCTGTGGAGATGTTGCACAGAATGCCCCTAGTTGGTGATGATTTATCTGAATTTTTGGACCTGTCATTTATCCTTTTGTCAGCTGATATCATCCTATGTGGCTTTTTTCCCCTTGCTTTCCCTTGCCTTTTCCTTTGAAAACTAAAACTGTGATATTCATCAATGTCTTTTCTATACCAGCTTGCTGGCAGCTTTGTTAGGAGTAGGGGTTCTTATCCATGGGAAAGCATGTGATTATGTTAAGCCACTCTGTAAATTGAAAGGTAGAGGCTATTTCCTATGTTCTGACATAAATACAATCCATGAGAATAAATTGTAAATATACACATATATATAAGCTAGTTCATAAAACTTGTCATTTACCTTTTACAAGTTTGGGATATACATTGCAGATAGATAGGTTTGGGGCTTATGTTTGTTTTATTTTTTAGCACTGTTCTTAAATAAATGGATTGGTTCCTTCTACGTGTTTTGCTTTAGCAGTGTGGTGTTAAACACATCCCAAATGTATCAGTGAAGTAAAAAGCTTTAACTTTGTCCAAAAAAAACCCCAACCCACAGAACCATAGACACAGCCAGGCATTGTAGCCATTCCCTAAATAGGGTGTTAGGATTTGGCTATAAACCTAATCTGTTTAATATGGTTTGGGTTTATGCAGTAGGTCATGGTGGTTAATGCTTAGTGAGCTGAAACAACAATGGAAGAAAACAATAATGGAAAAGCTTGGGTTTAGAAAACAACTCTTCATAGATAGTTATGAGGGGGATGATTGGACTCATGGTGTGTATCACATATATTTTGGCTAAGCTGGGCTTTGAAAGACTTTCAGCTGAGATAAGCACGATCATCCGAGCAGGGCTTTTTAGCTCAAAACACTCTTAATGGTGGACTATTGGCATGCGGTGGTGACAGCTGTGGAAGACAGAGGGGGAGAAAGCCGTGGCATTATGTCTTTGTTACGGAGAACAGCAGCACAGGAGATGCAGTATTGCCTAAATTAGTCCTGTGTGATTTGGGGAGGGGGGCCATGACAGCATGGTCCAATTCTGAACATAAGTCCTCAGCACTGGCACTCCCTCCCTCTCCTCACCTGTCTGCATGCATGCAGGCTCTTACCTGACGCCTTCCACCAATTTTTTACCCTGTCCACCTTTCAGAGCCAGGACAGCAAGGGTCATGTCTCCACCATGCCAAGACATCAGCTTTGGGCCCTGAAAGCCCAACAGTCAAGGCAATATGGTGATAAGTGCAGACTAATTAACCCTGGGGCACTAATTAGCCGAGACACAGCTGCCGGCTCTGGAGCCAGTTTGGTTACTCTCTGTACTGACCTCCAAAGGGCCCATGCATAGCCAGGTTCTAGAAAACAGTGCACCAGGTTTTGCTTGTTCATAAAGCCTCTAAGAGCATTCAGCCTTATCAGTCCTCCTCTAGGCAGCCTGTGGAAGCCTTCTCTCTACTGTCTCTGTAGAAATAATGGTGTTTTATAGACACCCGCAAGGGCTTGGTCATGTGGGAGAACCCAAACCACCCTCCCTGTATAAAATGCAGAGAAGATGATGTGACCCAAATGATGATAAACACACCTGCAAACCAATCTGGGGTAATTCTCCTAAGCTTTCATGTGCCCACCTGTACCACATCAACCGCGCTGTTCGCATGTGTCTTTGTATGACCCAACATTCATGTACGGTGGCCAGGAAGCAATCTGCTCCCAAATACTGCCTTGAGCTTTTCCCCTGGCTTCATGGAGCCCTCCAGGAGGTCCTCCGCTGGGAAAGGGCTGAATGGCAATGATGGGACCAGCCTCACCAGGCAGCTCAAAGGTTGGGTTTGAGCTGGGATGAATTCCACCTAGCTCTCAGATTTGGTGGTGAGTTGGGAGTGGCTCAAAAAAAGTGTCTTGTGAACTCAATGTGTAAAACTTGGGAGGAAAAAGAAATGTGAAATCCCTTTTTAAGTTACTTGCAGAGCAAACTGGCTACCAAAGGAATAATGTTCTTATATTCCAATGTCACCTCCATGCAAAGGGTTTTCCACAATCTCTTTTCTGCTGGAGGAAGGACCTCAGGGGAAAACACCAGAGAAAGTGGAAGAATCACTTCCTCAGACTCCATCTTCTGCCTTGGCACTTATGTGCTAAATCACCTCCAAGCACAGCAAAATTGGTTTCAAGGCTCTGGAGAAAAGCATTATTTTTAACAGTCAGTGCCTGCTCGTCACAGCCCATTCAAACGTGGGTTTTGTCTGACACCTGGAGCAGCTAACAGGGAGGTGGGTGATTTTGAATAATATCCTTGGTTAATGGTCTAACAAAGACCTGATGTACTAGACCTGAGATAACACCTCAGGACTTGACTTTTTCAAGGTACAGATGCATGTTGAGTCCCACAAGTGTCTGGGCTTTTGTGGTTTTTTAACAAGCCTTGTCATCAAGGGTTCCTTTTTCAGTTTTGGGCCCCTCATTAAAGAAGGATGTTGAGGTGCTGGAGCGTGTCCAGAGAAGGGCAACGAAGCTGGTGAGGGGTCTGGAGCACAAGTCTGATGAGGAGCGGCTGAGGGAAGTGGGGTTGTTTAGTCTGGAGAAGAGGAGGCTGAGGGGAGACCTTATCGCTCTCTACAATTACCTGAAAGGGGGTTGTGGCGATGAGGGTGTTGGTCTCTTCTCCCAAGTAACTAGTGATAGGACAAGAGGAAATGGCCTCAAGTTGCGCCAGGGGAGGTTTAGATTGGAGATTAGGAAAAATTTCTTCACTGAGAGGGTGGTCAGGCATTGGAACTGGCTGCCCCGGGAGGTGGTGGAGTCACCATCTCTGGAAGTGTTCAAAAAACGTGTGGATGTGGCGCTTCAGGACATGGTTTAGGGGACATGGTGGCGCTGGATTAATGGTTGGACTTGATGATCTTAAAGGTCCTTTCCAACCTAGTGATTCTGTGTGATTCTGTGTGTGATCCCCTTGACATGGTGCAAGTATGAACTGTTCTCCCTTCTCTGGTTTTTCGTGAGGCCTCCTTCCACTTTATAAATCTCTTGGAGAGCTGTTATTAAAAAGCAGCACCCTAACCAGTGGTGAAGACACAGCTCCCACCTCCTTCAGATCCCCTTTCTCTCTTCCTCTTCTTATTTGCTCTGACAGAATTTGACTATGTCAAAAGCTCAAGTTTTAGCTACACAATTTCCTTTCCCCTTGAATATTTCAGTGTAAGAACAGCTTTCCTTTTATAAAGACATGCAGTTTAGCCTTAAAGTCATTGAGGAATGTCATCAACATCTCAACTGCAGCATCCACCCTCCAAGCCAGCAGCAATGTGTTAGAGAGGCCGTTAGCCCATCGTATGTTCCTTGATGTTCTGGAGTTCTCAGGGGAACCCATTAGCATTTATATTTTCAGGCAGTTCCCTCCTCCCCCATTAATAATTATCCAGGGAGGGGATAATTAAAATAGGTTCTGAGGCTATGAAAGACCTCTGTCTGCTTTCACTACTTACAGAACCAAATGAGAACTTTAATGTAGATTTGGAGAAAACTCCTGAAGGGTTTTGCACCTTTGCCATATTCTTGTTGTCATTAAGCACGATCTAATCCTCCATTTCATTTCATTAACCTGAACAGGGGCAAATTTTGAAATGTGACTGCAACACAGCACCAGTAAAATTTCCCTAGACACCTGAGAAAGTTCTATCAGTATAAAATGGATAATTTCACAGCGATGGACAAGAACGCAGGAATTAGGGACTGGTTAGAACAGATTTCCTACATGATTCTATCCAAATCATTGAGTTTCTGTATCTTGATTTTATCACATAAAATGAAAATGTCTCCTTCGTCATCAAACAGTGAGATTTTCAGAATGGATGTGGCCTCTTCCAGTGCATTCTTCCTGTGCTGCAAACAGCCAACAACAGTACCAAGAAAACCAGCTCTATAACCTCGCCCCGCTGGCCGTGCAAGGCGGGAAAGCATGCAGGCTAATGAGCTGTCTGAGATATATTTCAGCGAGACTCATTGATGGCTTGAGAGCCATCACGGAACTGCTCATCATTGCATGGTGTGAGTATGCCCGCAGCAATCTCTACTGATGGCCCCTTGATACTCTTGCAAAATAATACGAGTAGTCAGTGTTACTAGTACTTGCTGCAAAAGTGCTATGGGAAGTCTTGTGCTATTTTAGGAAGAATTTATTTAAATGCGTGCTCTGAGAGCTTCACAGTCGGTCCTCCTCTAAATCTGAACTGAGATGACTTGCACCGGGTTGTGCTACCCAACGCACTCTCACAGAGCACTGGGGATCTGCAGTGGGAGCGAGGGGGCACATACATGCTCCGTGCATAGCCTGGCCCCTGGACTGGAAATCTTTGGCCTGTCTCCCTTAACAGTTGTCGTTCAATTTGCCTTAAAAAAAAAAAAAAAGAGCAGGTGAAGCAATGAAAAATAAATATGCTTTCCATTTTTCAAAACTTGATGTTTTTTAACTAAACCCTTTATTATTCATTTGCTGTATATTTTATTACTGTTAGTTTCAAAGCTGTTGGAAATCACAGATCAGTTCCTCAACCACAATGTCTTTATTATGCAGACATAAATCATGCATGGAAGGGCCTTGACAGCTGACGATGTAAACTCTCAGGAAGCAAAGCCCCTAAGCCATGTAAAAAATGTATGTCACGGGCAAAGACGTATGTCATCTCTATTTCCTTTTTATGGATATTCTTGTCTTGTCATTATCGAGGAATATTTTTTTTCTCCTTTATTTCTTATTTAAATGTAGTTAGCGCAGAGGTAATTTGCAATGGTGTTTCAATGAGAAAAATGGAGTACACTTCCCCACATCTGCCTGCATCTTCAAGGATGAGCGTGCTGTAATTATTCTGTTTCACTTTCATTAACAGCTCTGCTGTGCCCAATATGGTTCGTAAGTATTCTGGTGAAATGCAGGACAAAGTTCATTGAATTGTCAGGAGCATTTTGGTGATATAGGACTCATGAAAATTACATTGGAATTGGGTTGTTTTGAAGATGTAGGTTGGCTGCAAGAGTTGATCACAAATTTTCTGAGCAGAAAACCAAGGATTCGTCATTGTTCTGCAGGTGAAAATCAGAAAAAAATGCTAAGTGGAAATATTCAGTTAAAAATGAAAAAAAAAAAGCAGTTAAATTTACAGTTGATGTTTGCAGTTTCTCCATCAAAGGTGTTGTTCTTTTAATTTGCTTAATTCTTTGTTGGGGGGTCAGCTCAGTGAATTTGCCTCTTTAATAAAAACCATTTTTTTAATGAAAAGTTTTGCATAGTCATAAGTAGCAAATTGTAGCAGATAAAACCAGAAGTGAATCTTTTGCTCAGAAAGCAAAGAACAACCATCCGAATAGGAAATTGGAGAAAGCGTGCCTAATGGTGCACTGGGCAGTGAATGCTTGACTGTGTATCGTGGGCTAAGGGACAACTCTGTGACAGACCAAAAAATAATTGTCTCCTTCCTGCTACGAACATGCATACACTGAGCTTTGTAAAGCAGGGCACTGCAGGCAGGCTGGTGAGCCCACATGTCATCACCTGAAGAGCGGTGAGCATCTGACAGCCACCCACCCTTGTTGCTATATTTACTGAAGTTGGACAAGCAAATCGGCCAAGCTGTTGTCCTGCATGTTGTCACTGCCTGATTAAAAGGTACCTCCTAACTGACTGTGAAAAAAAATGCACTTTTTCCTCAAGCAGCACATGCACTCTGAGCTGATCTTCTTGCGCATCCTCCTCGGTTCACATCCATCTTCCAGATTTACTGCTGTGTGATGCCTCCCATTTATTGAGCAGCTAAGACTAGTTTGCTCTTGCTGCAGGATGAGATAGGCATGTGCATACACATCAAGAGGGAAAAAAAAGCTCATCCTTTCTCCATTCCCTTTCAACTGCTTGTGACATTGCTGATATCTCCTCCACGGTTCCTCTTCCTTGCTCCACCACCCAGTGGTCATGATGAGGGCTTCATCAGAGCAAATGTCAGCTGAGTTAATAGCTCTTGTTAGGCCATAATTCATCTCATTTCAGACCTTAACTTCTGATGAATTCCCTCTTTCTCTGCAGTAGCTCAGCTCTAGACACTTTTGCTCAGAGGAATCCCACCTACCGTGTCTCAGCTCTTTGGGGAATCCTCTTTGCCAGGCATAACTTGGGATGCCATTAAAAAGAACCGGGAGCAGCGAGCGAACACCGTGCTGTCTGCTTCCTGAGAGAAACACACAGAGAAAGGAACAGCAGATACATAATTCTGTCTGTGGGGGGAATTCAGAACCAGCTGAGATGTTTGTACTGCTTTTATCCTCTTGCCTATGCAAATTAGTGAGGTTCAGAGATAAATGTAAATGCGTTAAAGGGAAACCTGAAAGTGGGATCTGTTCCGTGCACTAGTTCTGCTCTCTTCCTTTGGAAAGACACCTGTGGATACACTTTCATTAACAATTTCACCCTATCTCTTCTCTGATGTAAACTTACAAGCAAGAAGCAGGAAAAACACCAAATCAAATGCTGCAGGCTGACTGGTAAGATAATTAGCATACGATGCACAAGAAAGAAGAATCCCAAGAAGCAAAGCTAGAAGTACGTGTATCTATTTATGACAGTATTTGAGGGAAGTTTCAATTCACTGAGGATCAGCTGTGTTTGCATTTTGCTCTTTCCTTCTCTCACTTAGTGAATCTCTCCTAGGAATGCCCTTTTTCCATGAGCCTTCTAACTGATGGAGTAGCTGCAGGAAAGAGGAAAGAAAAGCAACTTAAAAATAGATAAGCTGCTTATCTCTTTAGCTGGCTTGAATTTGTTGCTGTGTGGAGGAGGATGCTATCAAAACCAGAAGTTTAAGAGTTCGTAATGCTGGAAAAGTTTCTAGATGTGCATCACCGGTACATAACTCATGCTGCATGTTATTCTGTAAGTTGCTTATAAATCACTGCTAGAGATAAGATTAATCCAGGTACATTGAATTTTGTTTTTCAAAAGTTAATCATGGTCTTTAGCCTGAGAAAAGAGGGCTTGTGTGATCGTGCTTTCTGCCTGTCCAACCATCTGTCAGTCTTTTCCAATAACCTGTAAACCCACTGATCAACTTTGACAGAAGGGTGGAGGTCTCAGAGCTATTAAATTCCGGTGTTTTCATGAAAATCAGTAGCTTTTCTGTTCAGTTTTATCTGCCAGCTGGCCTTTATGCATGAGGCTACTGGTCACTAATCAGCATATGCATTTCTAAGAGCCACAAGTGATGCTTCTTGCTAATTGAGACTCAGAGGAAGGATCAGAGAGTGTCCACGAGGACGGGAACTGGGGATGCACATGGGGATTGTATCCCCTCGGCAGCCCCTGGGGGACAGAAACAGCTCAGAAAGGTGAGGTCATCCCAGTGGGGAAAACAGGACACGAATCCGAAAGAAACTGCACTTTTTAAATTCTTCAGTTCAGCCAGCAACTCCTTTTTTCCTGAGGCATTTGATTCAATACCTGTGAATATTAAAGGAAAAATTCCCGTTGAGTTCTGAGGGGAATTTCTGGGAACCATTCATAAAAAAAGAGTTTTGAGAGATGCTCAGTGCTGACATTGTGATTTGGTTCATTGTACAAATAGACAGTTACTTGAAAAAGAAGACCATCTTTGGACTTCAGCAGGAAACAAAATATTATTTGGAGCAGACAAGTTAGACACCAGCTTACTGTCACAGCCAAACTTAAATAGCAAATATTGCATTTTAATGATTCTTACTTTAAATGGGGTCTTTGATTTGGTGTCTTTCTGTATTTTCCTATGGTTTTAAAAAAGAAAAACTGTTTTAGAAGACAAAAACCCACTTATTGTAATTTGAATAGAGATGAGACCAGCACTAACTTATTGCCTTCCAAGTGTGACTATACTGTTTGTATGAACAGTAACACAATAGCTGCCTAAATCTTCCACTTCTGCTTGGCCATTCTCAATGGTTTTCTTGTAAAACTCCGATTTCTTCTACCCTTGACAGCAGACCCAACTCCTCTCGTCTGCTGCTGGAAGTGAGCTGAACTAACCTCGTTCCTTCTGACCATGAATCTTAAATTCTTTCCTACACCACTTTACAAACCAGCGGTTACAGCAGTTTCCTGAGAGGCCAGAAACAGGGATTTGACACCCTCGTGGAGGGAAAGGGTTGGGTGTGGATATCCCCCTTGTGCATGAGTGCTGCTGTATGAACGAAGGGTCTCCCTTCTGTGTTTTAAAAAATGGCAAAAGTCAAAAGCCCTGGTCTTGGAGGTAATCTGAGAAAACCCATCGGCTCATGCTTCTCAGGAGAGAAAACCAAAGTCATTGCTGATTTCTGGAAATTTATTGGGAGTGAGAAAAAACTTCAGGCATCTGGAAAAATTAAGCATAAAAACCTGAGGTGCCCTTGAAATGTAACTGCCTGTGGGGCTAAATAACAGCTGAATCAGCATCACGATTTTGGATTTAGGCACTTAAAAATCATACTTGAAGCTCCTCCAACTTTTCCCAGGCTCTGGCCTTTCTGCTCTGTGACAGCAGAGGTAGCTACAGCCCGTTTGGTGTGCACCAACCATCTGCACCAAGGCAGCACACCAGAGCTCTAAATCCTCCTGCTCCTTGGGCTTGCTGCACGCTACCTTCCTTGCGCAAAAGGATTTTGAAAGGAGACAACTCGAGTTCCCATACAGCCTCCCAGCTCTCACTCTGCTCCATAGCTGTCTTTCTCCTGGTTCTGGACCCTGCTTTTTATGATTCATGGGTTTTAAGGTCAGAAGAGACCAATAGGATCACCTAAGTCTGACCTGCCGCTCAATGCAGGCCATACATTTCACCCTACTTGCATCTAGCTCAACAACTCAGGGCTGTAGATCTGTGGTATATTTATTGCATGGGAAAGGTGTCAGGGTGATAGCGTTAGCTGTTGGAAATCGCTACTCGGCCATTCAGCAGGTACACCACTGTGGAGAAAGCTCTCTCCCAGCGCTGCCTACCGCCCTAGTTACCTCAGATAATAAGATTTAGTTGCTGCCAATTTGATACGTATTTAAAAAGAAAGAGGCGTGCTTTTCCCGCGCTTCTAGTTTAACCATGGCCGGGAATATTGCAACAGGAAGCAACAGAAATGCTGTGGGGGAGGCTCAGCTCGCCATCCTCCCCACCCCGTTGCTTTTTTCCCCCCCACAAATGACAAACCTCTCATGGACCTCTGCACTGCACCTCCAGGCACGGTCGGCACCGATTTGTTCCCGTGGCACCCCAACACCACCGGAGCAAGCCTTGGGCTGGCCACATGTACCTGGCCACGGGACCACTCACGGGCTTTCTGGGGAGCTTTGCCCCATGCAGCAAACACCACCCACCCGTGTTACAAGCCAACCAGCCATGAGCATCCTCCCGAAAGGAGGAGCAGGAGCCGGTAGGTAGGAAGTATTTTTTACAAGTTCACGGTTCACCCGGCAGCTGGATATTTGCCAGCGAGCCACATGCCCAGAGACCCACTGCTGCTCCACGGCTCCTCTGTGCCTTTTTCCAGGGAGCATCCTTGACGTCAGTGGTGTTGACAGGCCTGGCGATGCTCACAGGGAGGTGAGCAGAAACAGGGGGAGAGAGGAGGAAAGGGCAGAAAAAGCAGCAGGAGAGGAAAGAAAGGAAAAAGTTCAAGAGAAAGCAGAACACGTAAATGAAACAGAAGGATACACGCACTGGGGAAAAAAACAAAAAAAAAGAGGTGGCAAATACTTTGAGGAAAAAACTGGAGGAAAGGCAATATTAAAAAAGAAAGACAAACACAGCTGGGTGGGGTTTTTTATAGTTTAATACCAAAAATGTGCAAATAAAGCAACGTAAAAGCTGCCGTGTTATTTGAGTACATAATGGCAGCAGCTGTTGGAAGGAGTCGGGTCCTCACCTGCAGCGAGCGCGCGCAGCCCCACCGGAGCAATACGGCCCGCACCTCCCCAGGAACCAATTCAGTTACAAAACTGATGCTTGATATACAAAGGATTATAAATTTGAGCAAGTGAGGTATTTTCAAAATCCAGGCTGACGTTTCTGCCCAGTTGAGCACCAGTCAAAACAACTCAGACAAAAAAAACCCACCAAACCAAAAAAACAAGCCATGACCTTAAAAAGCATCCTGGTAGAGGAAAGAGTTCGGTTGCACATCTTGGGTGGATAGAGCCTGAGTGTAGCTCCCTGCCTTTGTTCATGCTGGGCACAGCATGAAAGTGATTTTGAGTTTGGTGAAGTAAGGGAAAAATGGTGGGGCAAGGTCCAGAGTTTTACATTTACAAAAAAATATTGTTATTTAACATTTTTTGAATGGAAAAAAGTGGTCTGAGTTGGACACATAAGGATTTGCTTGGACATGTTCATTTTTTTGAAAATTAATTTAGATTCTTGGGGGTGAAAGTTTTTTTTTCAGCACTAATAACATATACACGTGTGCATTAGTGGATTTCACTTATTTTTTTAAACAAGCTCCTCTTTCCTTACACCATCTGTCTCTACTTGTATCCTTCAGAAATAGCTCAGCTGGGCAAATAGATGCAGCTTTTCATGCAAAATCAGAATACTTTACATGAAATTTCCTAGACATTTATAACCAATTTTTTCTGTCTGGACTCTAAAACTGCCATCTCTTGACATCACCATTAAAAGCAGGCAAACTCTGCATAGTTTTTAGACATTCTAGTGCAACGTATCTGTCTTCTCTTCAATTTTTGAATTTTCAGTGCAAATCTGATGGCGTTTATCGCCATGGATGCCCAAGACTGCAGCACAGAGCTACCGTTTCAGACTCTCAGCAAACTCAGGCGGGCTTGGTTGAACTGATGACATTTCTTTGATGGTTTGAAAATATTTTTTGTCTTAACCAGGAGAGCTACAGGGCTGAGACACTGCGAATTTAATAAGGATTTGGGAAGTCATGTGGGGCTTTCACCATCACATAATCAGGACAACATCAGCTGCATCAGGCAATGTTAAATCAGGAGTGAAAGGCACACTGTCGTACACTCCCTTTCTCGCAATAAGCTTGTTCTGAACTGTAGAACAGAGAACTGCCATTATTTCTTACACCAACCCAACTTTGAACCCTGCAAAGATAAGCAGCATATAGCAAGTTAGCTGTACAATTTCGCATTTAAATTTGCACCCAGTACAGGCACAATTTAGGACTGTGATAGCTGTTGGTGACTAACACTATCCCTGTCTCTCAGGCCTAATTTAATGCATATTGAGCAGAGCTCTTACAAAATGTATGACAGTTTGCTATGCTAAGCCTTTACAGCTTTGTTGTAGGCAATGTCTCTCCAGCTTCAGTGGGCCTTTCTTGGCACAAGGAGGCATACAAGCACTGCCAAAATATAGAACACTTCTGCCCTTTCTTAAAGTAAAAGCCAATGTATTTGGAGGGCTGCCACTCATTTAACTAGACTCCCCAATTGCATCATTAATTGCAATTTATGGAATTCATTTATTGCTGGGAGATAGGGACAATAAGCTTTCACAGTTGGTTTGTAGTATAGTATCTCTCCATAATCTGTAGCTCTAAGTAAAAGCGTCTCCAGAGAAGAATATAATAGTCCATCCTGTGTTTAACAAACAACCAAAAGCTTAAAGGGCTTAATTCTCAACAGTGCATGAGAGCTGAAAAGGAAACTACTGTTTCTGGAGCATATTGAGGGTTTCAACCATTATTGCAGCATTTCTTAGAAGTTATTTTCCTGGGGGCAAGAAGATGAGCTCTAGCAGTGCTCTGACAGCTCCTCCATGCTGGGGGAGGTAGCTGGCAGACCTCCCCAGCTAAGCCTGGATACACCTCGTGAGTGGGTAGATGGCAGATGCTGGTGCTGGTGATTCAGCTGCTGGATCTCTTCCACCTGACTCAGTATTGAACCAGTGCCCACATGTATGCCACTGGCGAGGCCATCTCTCAGAAGAGCAGAAAGTCCAGATTACTAAGTTGTCAGAGTCATTAGAGGATTCCTGGGCATTTTTTGCATTGTCAGAGGAGTTTATAGGTGTCCCTGCAAAGTACAGCCTGGGTCAGTACGTGTTTTCTTTGAACTGCATCAAGAGTTAACAGGATTATGGTGGTTCCCAGTACGAGGCACAGCACTGAAGCCAGGACAAGAAACTCTCTCTGTTGTCATTGTACATAAAAGGGTGCATAGCATCGAGGAGGAAAAAGGTTGCAGGTGTTTTTACCAAGCTTTGTTACCCTCATCAGGAGTGAGTCCTGGCTCCGTGACACACACTGTCCACGGGACTGTAAAGTACAACCCATAGCACACACCAGCCTCCGCTCCCCACACACTTTTATTCTCGGTTTGCTTCAAACCAGTCTCCTGGGAGCAGAGTAACGTACTTTCACTGCAGACAGTCAAGGGTCCTGGGAAAAAAAGGAAAAAAAAAAAAAGGAGAACCAAAGCAACCTAAAGCTTTAAGGAATGGTATTCAGACTGATTTTCCAGCCCCACGGTGGGTTTTAAGCCTTGCCACAATTTGGATTCCAAGTCAGCAGGTTTCAAACCTGCTGAATAGTTGACAGCACCTATTTTGGGGGACGTACATTAACAAAATGGTGGTAAAAGCCCGTGCCACTGTCTCAGCTCCCCCATTTCAAGGTTATTTCTTTTTTAGCTGCTCTCTGCAGTTAGCAGTGCTTTTATTATTAGGGTCATGCAGGAAGTACAGAGGCATGGAATGATTGCCATGCTACGTGGCAGCTTGGCCATGCATTAAAGCTGGTTGTTAATCAAGCTCCTAACAAGACCGTTAGCTCTGTTCCCTCCAATAGGCCAAACATCCCTCGAACAAAGGCAGTGTCACATGAAGACAGTGTCTCAAGTGTCAAGTCTCTGATTTCAATTGTCATATTTATGAGTTGTACTCAAAAAGACAGCACTCGAGAATGTGGTTTGGTTAAAATTTACCTGGGATCTGTTTTTCTGTGAGGCTGATGCTTGAGATGCAGGAAAAGAGTGAGCTTTAAATGGCTGCTCCACACTGAAATATCGTTTCATTTTTCCCCAAAATCTATCTCCACAGATTTTAGGGAAAACCTCAGCTGATAGGAACGTCTGCGACTTCACCATGATTTTGGATGAAAGGACCCCTCTGCAACCAGAACACAAAGAAAGACCCAAAGGGATATTTTGCCCTTGAGCACCCACAGAAAAAGGACCCTATGACCATCTGAGCCAGGAGAGTCCAGATCCCAGATAAGGACCTGATGCAGTCTCTCCATTTTAGCTAGAATTTCAGATGCATTTAAAACAGGTTTGATGGCTCGACCTTAGCTATAGCCAAATGTGACTGCATGGTCCCCAAACCCCAGCAAGCTCCTGCCCTGAAAAGCTGCACTTCTCTGAACCAAACCACATTTCAGGTCTGGGACTGCTCATGAAAAGGAGCTTCAGTCTCTCTGTATCCATCAGCATAAACCCGTCATGAGACTCTCCCTGGAAATTTCTCCCCTAGGAGTACAATTCTTTCTCTCTCTTTTATTCTCCTTTGCATTTATTTCCCTTTCCTCCATTCTGCAGATATCACTTGGGCTGGACAGAGACTTAATTTTTCAGTTTGGCTGGAAAAGCAGAAAACACAAAATAAAAGTAGCAGAGCTATAAACCAAACAAAGCTGTTCACTTTTTCTCAACAAAACAGAAATCCCCCAAAGATGCCGTTTCAGCCAGACTCTGTTTTCACATGATTCTACCAGAAGCCCAAGGAACAAAGAGCCAAACTCACAAAACAGCATCAACATCTGTTCCTGGTCCCCTCTCCCCAGGCAGCCTGCTCAGGAGTGGCCTCAGTGTGGTGATCTTCTTTCCCCAAGGATCTGGAGGCATTCACCTGGAGATGTCTTGTTTCAAATCCATTCTGTCTAAGCGACAGGAGGGATATGAGTGAGAAGCTTTCGCCCTTTCCAGACAGGATCCTCACCACCTACTGTAAAGCATGCGGGGGATGAGCATTCAGGTAAGGCAAGACTGAGGTTAAACGTAATGCAGTCCTTACTAAATGTCCCCAGACAGACTCATTCTAGAGTCATTTCTAGAGTCATTTCTAGAGTAACTAGAGCATGCACTATCTCGGTCCCCGACTGAAACCAGCTGAAATCATTACGCGGGTAAAAAGGCATTGCAGCAACAGCGAAACAACCCATTACTCAGTGGATGTTGTGTTCCTCTTTTAGGTTCAAGACTCTACAATCATATCACTAATTTTTTATATCTTTTTGAAGATCTCCTCACTTTCTCCTTCTATTGGTCTCTCTTATTCTGAACAAAAAAAAATTTTCTTCCAAGAAATATTTGGAGATAGTGACATTTGATTGCAATAGAAAAAATTCATACCTGAAGAGGCAAAAAGACATTTGTAGGGAAATGAAGATAAAGGTGAATCTATGTCACACACCAGCTCAGGGAAAATAAAAGGAAAAAGCAAACTTATAACAGACCTAGAGCTCATCTGTGGCTGTGGTCCTTCATCCTTAGGAATGCTTTCTTGACAACTGGATGCTTTCTCTGTTTGTCTTTCTTACTGGATTTGTATATGCAACAGCATCCACAATATGCCAGTGGTCACTATTCAAGTAGGTATTAACGTGTCCTGATTACCTCTGAGTTAATCCAAGATGAATATCGTTAACTGTCTGGGAAAAGAAACCCACACTTCTTACGAAAATAGGGGGACTGCTTTTCACGGTCTCCTTAAGGCAGTGTTTCAGACATGGACATGGCAGAAGCTGTAGGACAAATTCGAAATTCAACTGCAGCATGTTTATCCATTTCTAATTGTTATTGTTAAAGTACTAATGATCTGTGACAAGTTAATAAAACATACTAATAGTATGTCAAGCCAGTTATCCAGCAGGTTTTGTGGATTATCCGTCTGGTGGCCAACAAAGACAGCCCTTCTCAGGAGCGTCTTGAGATGTCAAAGCTTTCGCTAATTTGATAACGAAGCCTTCAGGGTTCCTGGCTGCATTTTGAGCTGTCTGGAAGGAGTCAGCTGGTCCCACAGGTTGTATAGCTATGTTAATAGTTGAGCTGAGACTGAGTCTGTTTGTCTGCATTGCCTTTGACGACTGCACTCATGTATTGTTATTTTTACCTAATAATCACGTGGCCAAAGCCAGTGTGGGCTCAGACTCACAGTATCATATCATAAATTCCATTGAGATGGACTAAAGCTGCCTAACTTTAGACATCAACAATATAAATGCCTACATCTGAGCTAGTTCTCCAGACTTCCCAAAAAGGTGTTGGAAAGAAATAGCACTTCTGGGGCATGATTCACCTTTTCTGCAGTAGGCATCTAAAGCAGATCAGTTGAATTCTGCCTTACAAGTGTCTACATGTACTAGCTATAACAGGAGTTGGGAGCTACAGAGCTACCTATGCCTTTGGTTCAGGGGTATGTTGTAAAAGTAGGTGATCATCTTTGCCTCACCTGAGATGGGTAACTCACCAAGGTGTATGCACCAAGACTGTGCAGGATGTGAAGAGACATTTTAAGTCTCAGCAAAATAGCCCTCACACAGACATGGATGGCAGCACAGCTCACTTGCAGTGTGCTCTCGGGCCATTACAACTTGAAAGTGAGTTTGGCTCTTCTGGCCAGTGCAGGAAGACGACTAAAACATGCGTCACATTCTACTCCAAAGAACTGTCAGAAAGCAGCAGCTGTCTTTCAAGACCAGTGTAGACTAGACCAACAAAGTGAGCATTCACTAGAGATGAAGGTGTGAAACTGTGGCTAAACAACACCCCCCTGTTCCTCTTGATTTCATCTGAAAATCATACACATTTAACACTTCTAAAAATCACAGCTCAGACTGCTACGTTTGATTTTGAGTGTTCTAAAGCAGGATGTCACTTCCTCATAGATTAATTCTTTCTGAATTTTTTTAAGAAGTTTAGATAAATTCAAAGATGAGATTTATTGCCACCTATTTGAATGATCTTAGAAAAATAAGCTTGGATGGTCACACTTAAGATCAAGAGCTAAACAGTGACTCTTAACTACTGTCTTGCTGTATTTATTTGCAGTGGAGCACTTTTAGGAAAGAGGTGAAAAATAATGGTCGCAGATTCATAGCTGGAGATGCTCAAATGGCTTTTCCAATGCGAGGTCTTCAGTTACCAAAGTATCCACTCAGCAGGAAGTATTTCAACTCTGGGAGGTGTAAGAGCATGCCAGCTCATGCCAACTCTTCCATACGCCTTCATGGTGCGGAGTCAAGGTGCCACATCACTATTGCTTCTTGAGAGAACAGGGAGAAGTCTACACCCATAAAGATATTCATGATCTGGATGAAAGCCCTGTAGTTTGAGTAGCCCTGCCTTATATTACTTGCAAAGGAGTTTAAAATCAAGCCTGTTTAAGGTTTTAGGTACTCATTATAGATTGATTTTGCACAGCTGAATCTGTGCTACTCCAGCTCAGTAGGTTTTTACCTCTTTTTCAGTGCTCCCTGATACACCACAGTGCATTATTACCAGCTGACATTTCACAAAAGCCATTCTTCACGCTCTGGATTCAGCGTTCCCTCTGTGATCAGCTAGTGTTCAGAGATGTTCATCTGTGGTTTGACAATGTTGTACAGCATTCAAAATCTTCCCTGATCTTTTGTTGTGCCTTATACTTATTTAACCTTTCTCTTAGAAAGGCTAGGGAGAGGGGTATTCTTATGCAACCTGGAGTGCTTTTTTATTCTCCTAATAGGATTCTAACTAAATTGCATTTCTGTACAAAGAAAGAGAGAAATGTGTGTTTTCTTGACTGAAGTGTAAAAGCTTTAGCAAAGCTTTGAAATTTCAAGTGAGGGAACATATTCCCCATTTTGAGGAGAGACTGTAGTGGAAGACACCTAAATAGTGTCTGCAAGACCATCATACCAACTCTTACCATCTGTGATCAAAAAGCAATTGCTTCTGAGAGGTGCCTGAAAAGACCAACAGGACTCTGAGCCCCAGCTGAGGAAACGTCCAAGGGTGTATCATAACCAGCTTAAGGATTTGATCTGTGTGCTCATGCACAAAGTTGATGCTGGAGGACCTTTTGTCAACCAGTCAAGTATCCTCCCGAAATATTGCTAAATACAGAGATCTACTGAATGGACTGGCAGATTGTCAAGCGTTTTGTGCACAGTGTCACTAGCTGAAACTTCCAGGAAAGGCTGCCAGTTACCTATGAGCAGACTTCTGTAGTGATTATCAGATTTTCTTCTTTTACTTAATTCTGCTTGGGCTTAAGCACACAAACTCCTGGGTTTTTTTCCTTCACTGCTACAAAGTAAGTTGTTAGAAACTCCACTGACATAGCATGTCACGTCGCATCAACATCACCATGTAATCATGGGATTACACAGTCTGAGAGAAAAACCTGGTGAGATCAGCGAGGAAATTTGGAAGTGCTTTTCCACACAGAACTCAGTCGTGCTAGTAGCAGAGGGAAAGGCATCACGTTCTTTAAGTAGGTAGATTTCAGCTACTTTCAAGTCATGGCTTTTCAGACAAGGGTTCCAAAAAGGTTAGGCAAACTTTACTTAGTGAATTCTTATCATCAGAGGAATTTTTGGAAAAAAATGTTTTGTCAGCAACAAATGTTAGTTTGATAGAAAATTGTTCGGAGAAGCACATATGGTTCAAATTTTTTTCTTGAAAGGAGTTTCTGATCAATGTGACAGCTACAGAAAAGGAGGTGCCTCCCGAGCACCTAAAAACATGGACTTTGAAATGCTGTGAAGTCCCTCATTTTAATCTAAGAGTGAGGTAACTGGCTATTTTGGGGGTAGGTCTCTGCTATTTCCCATGAACTTTTCCAAAGATCTCAATTTGGAATGTAATGGTACTTTTTTTATATCAGTTTCTTAGTCTAGGAAAAAATGCTTCCCACGCAACTCCAGTTATATCATCCCAATAGATGTGATTCTCCCGTGCCAAAGACAGACATTTTAGTCATGGGAGGTTTACGCAGTTTAGAGGAAGTGACAAAAATAGAAGCCACAACCAAAACGCCCTCTGTGATCTGTCTGTCTGTCTGTCTGCTCTGTAATCTGAAAAGCCAAAAGGGATGAGAGGTCCCGTTTCAGTAGCAGGTTCCAGTCCAGAGCATCTGGAACAATCTGGGGCAAAACAATTAATTTCTCCTTTTTGAGTAAAACATTCAAAGCAGAACTTGATCTTCAGCTGGCACAAATCAGTTCAGCCACATTAACCTCACCAGACCTATAATAATCTATACTGATTGAGGGCCATAAGGATATCCCCAATATCTCATGATGAATTATAATCCTCAGGCTTTAGGAAAAGAGTTTCGTTTAACCCTATATTATGCATGCATTCTCCATTTAGCAAACATTCAACAAAGTTTAGAAAAAAAACAAAGGTAGAGCAAATCCCATGTGTGAGCTACAGCTTCCCAGCTTGCTGGAAAATTCAGCATGGCTCTTCCAAGCTGTCATTCAAGCAAGGTTGCATGTGTGTTTTGTTTGGTTCAATTCCCAGCTGACTTTTGTAAATTGTCCATCAATTCAGCCTTTCCGAGGGTGTCTGTTTGTCACTGATGAATTCTTCTTCTTACATTTGAATTTCACATGGCTCCCATGAGTAGTTTCTAGGACACGAGGTAGCTTGTTTCCAGCTAGGCTGGCTTTGTGCTGAGTTGTGGAGATGAGCAGAAGTTCCCTTTTCCTCTCACAGACATTTTCGTGATAACACACAAATGAAAATCATGTGATTGACTCTTTTCCCAATCTGCATAGTTTTTCCCCCACCATAGAGGATCACCATGAAGCTTATTATAGAGAGATGATCTCTGTGAGAAACAACATTTTCCAGCCGTAATATCTTTGAAACAGGCTGTTCTTCGCTGGGTTTGGCCCATTCTCTTCTAGACTTTAAGTAAACAGAAAAAGTATATTACACCCTGTCAATCCCCCACAGTTTATGCAGAACTGTCCAAGTCAGCACAATCTCGCACATCATATTTTTGGGAAGAGCCATCTGTCATAAACAAAACGTGGCCATGTGTGGCTCACTACCATGCACTACAATGTGGAAACCCAGAGCAGGATTTCTAATTACTCTGGTGCTTCAACCACCAGGTTTTGGGGCGAGAAAATGGTGCAGGGTAAGAAGCAGCTGGTCTCCAGCCAGAAACTCCAGGTAGCTGGATTCTACTTTGCCTGTAGGTTTCTATGATTATTCATATCTATACATAAAATCTAATCTTGCTGACTTAGCATATTTGTCTAAAATTTATCTAGTTTTTATGAAAGTTTAACTCATGACTGAAATTGCTGATCCAGAGTCAGTCATTAGGATATGTGTGGCAAAGAAAGGCATCGGGTCAGATTGCAGCTGGACATAGCTGAGAACATGGACCTAATGTACACAAATTTGACTATAGTTGGCTTTATTTAGCCTGGAACAGGCTGCCCAGGGAGGTGGGGGAGTTACCATCACTGGAAGGGTTCAAAGAAAGTGTGGACGTGGCACTTCGGGACATGGTTTAGTGGGCATGGTGGTGTTGGGGTTGATGGTTGGACTTGATCTTAAAGGTCTTTTCCAACCTTAATGATTCTGTGTTTCTGTGATCTGTGGCTGTTTCAATCAGCAAATACACGTAATTGAGTTGGTACTACAAGTGTGCAGGAATTCAAACTTTTATGAGTGCTGTCAACCTGCTGAACTCATATTTACAGGTTGGAGTAAAGATTTGAAGCTTTCAAAGATAAACTTTAAGAGAAACGTTGAAAATCCTCACTGAGAAATATTTGACTTACTATTTTGGAAAAGTAGAAATGCCTCATTGTTATAGTGTTGAAAAATACTGTAATCAAATATTGAACATAATACACTATATTAAACTACATGATGAAATCAATAGATGTTATAAGTCAAAACAAAAAAACATGGTAAAGTCAAAAATGCACTTTTTGTTTTGTCAATACAAATCTTTTCTACACTAGTGGCACAAATAAGGAAATCAAAGCATTTGCTGAGATTTTTTTTCCCATAGAAAATGTCATTGCAATAGCCATGTTGCTACAAAATATTCCAGTTTCAGTGAGGCTTCATTTTAAACATAAAATTGTTTCAGCAAAAATGTTTTGACTGGATTTACTCCATATATATCATAGGTTATGAAGTTTATATTTCTATTTGATTTTGCTTTCGTATGATGTTCTGGGACAGGTTAGTGAAAGAAACTTGTATTAGCAAGCTGTTATAAAGCCAAGGGACAGATTTTTGAGCAATGTAAGTGCATGAGACCATACCAGCAGAGTAATTTGCTTTATGTTTTGAATTATTGTCATATAAAATTTAGCATCAACGCGTCTGATATAGATAAAATCCACAGTACTAAAAATATGACATTTGGCAGTTCGTAGGGCCCACTCTGTATTAAATATGAAGAACCAGCAGAGTGGTTAAGTACATTCTTATTTAGTGTACAAAAAACCTCGCTGAAGGCCCTGAGATCACTCCAATACTGAAAGGCAGTTGTGTGCTTAAGTATCTCAGTGAATCATGGCCACACACTTTGGGGAGACACAATCACTGCCCTTAAGGGTTTGACTCCTTATTGAAGGTTATTGAAGTCGGTGAAAGTTTTCCATTTAGTTCTGAGGTCTTTGGATTAGACTCAAAGAAGACAAGTAGTGTATGAAAAAGGCAGAGGGGAAAGTTGATATGTATTGCACTTGTTTATTTTATCCTCAGGAGTGTCTACAGCTGGGATCTACAGATACAAACTCTCCACATTTTTTCATGTCTAACAATATTTGTCGCTGATTTCTTGTAAGCTTCGTTGTAGAAGAAGAGTGTTGACTATTGAGAATTTAACCGTTCCATTGAACACCCCCATCAAGCACCAACAGGTTAAATAAATTTGATAGTAACTTAAATCAGCCTTGAGGACGAGCACGAGGATTCAAGTAGCAAAATCAGTAAACTGGGAGCCAAACACTCGGTTCAAAGGTGTATAAACACAGGGTGGATTTATCACAGGATAAAGGACAAGGGGGTTAAGACAGTCATTCCCGAGACAGAGTAACTCTTGAGCAACATGAAAAGTAAAATTTAGCTTGAAATTCAGTCCCTCACACTGAGATCTATTAGGTAATAAAATCCTCTCTCAAGGGAAGTGACTGGAGCCTCGCTGTTTTGAGACATTAAATGCTTGACCAGACAGAGCCTCAGAAAGTATGGTGGAGGGAACAATTCTAAGCTTATAAAGAGAAACCAGGATTTCCTAACAGATCTGTTCTATCTCTCATATCCGTGATTTAGTGATAAACCTATGCCTGACCTTACCACGTGCACAAGGCAAAGGCAGTGGTTTCACTGTTAGCTATCAGGACTACTCAGATTCCCAATCTTCCTTTTTTTTTTTTTTTTTTTTTTTTAACTGCACAGCATTGTGAGGAAAATGAGATTACAATCAAAAAATCTTTTGGAGAACTTGTAGTTAGCCATTTCTTTTACTTTGTTTCCTTGGCACAACTCTTTACATCCTAGAAGAGGATGCCTTGATCATTTCTATCTGATTGGAAGCTTTGACCGTGTAGTGTTTTAATGAGCAGACTTTTAGCACGTGAATATGTATGTTTAATACTGTGGGGGAGGTTAATGGCAAATTAATAAGAAAGAAGCACATATTCCATTTTGAAACTTAATAATTTATTAGAGAGAGAAGTTTTCGTAAGCGCAGTAACCCTCAGAGTTCTGAGTGGTGACGTAAAATTTACACGTATCTGTCTCACTTTCCAGCCAAAACTGGTTCTGTATTTACCCTACCAAGTTTTCCTTAGAGAATAAAAATGATCACAAGTAATTTCTTTTCCCCTACCAGTTTTTGGTAAGAGTTACATTATGTGTTCCTTCTGGGCATCAGAGGACAACATGTAGAGGAGAAATTCAGGGCCCTGCAATTATGATTGATTGGATGGTGAGTCATTTATGGTTTTGAAGGCAGCCCATTTGAATATATTTACTGAAAGCAAACGACATTGTGAATTTTAATGCAAAGTAGAGGAGCCCAGAGCTTTGGATGGATGCCTGTTATTGTTAAAAATTCAATGAGAAAAAGGACATAAATGAGTAACCAAGACCAATGTGACCTTTACTAGCATGCGAAAGGAAAAGGGTACACAAAGTCTGACTACAAACATGCTCCTGAAACTGCCATGTAGCAAATGCTTATGTCCGCCAATTAAGAAACCAGATAGAGCTCTACATTGCCGGGATTTTGCACCAGTTTACCTATTTTGGTGTCAGGTTGTGGACATTAGAATAAATCCTGGGGGATTTCTTAAGGTCTCCCCTGAAGACTAGCTGCCAGCCCCTGCAGATAGTTATGCATCATCCCACCAGCACTGGTGGGACATGAGCTAGCTTTAGAGCAGGGGTTATTTTGGTATGTTGGACCTGGTTCACAGCAATCAGGAGCAAGGGCAGAGTAGCAGGATGATTGCCTGAAACTGGCTGTCTGGACATGGCCGGAAAACCCCAGAGTCACTGCAAAATGCTAGACTCACTCACTTGCAGGACTACAAAGGTGAACTCAAATAACCTAAACAGATAAGTACCCTCACTGCAAAAACAGCCCCAGGGAGGACTTGGGAGTTGCGTCGCAGTTTTTGATTGTCTTTATGTTTCAGTGCATAAGTCAGCCACTAAATAAAGAAGATTTCTAGGGAAAAACACAATTCAAATGAGGTTCATCTCCCCATAAGATATAATCAGTGTCACTCACATACGTGCATGGGCACTAGGAAGAGATCTCATGTTGGGAGGTGTTAAACTCCTAGCTGTAACGTTCAAGAATGATTTCTTCTAACTTTCTTTTGGAGGCAGGATTGGAACGCAAATAGATGTGCTCTTCTGACGCAGCCATCCTTACTCTACTGTCACTCCTGCAGAGAAAGCATCGCTCAGAAGGGCTCAGCTCCACTCCAGATGATCACAGCAGATAACTTGGGCACACTGAGCAACACCAGAATGCTTGACATTTCTCTGTTGCAATTTGTGGCTGAGGAATGATCAGTACTGGAGTAAGATAAATTACCTCTTTTGCCAACTTCTTGTAGGATCCTGGGTTTTTTAATGTTTATGTGTCTCTTATTCTAAAACATTCCCATGCTCAGCCAGACAGCGACAAGATGATGACTTCAGCTTTGGCAGCAGATAAGCAGGTAATACTGAGGTGTCTTAAAGACATTCTGACTTTCTGTTAAGGCTCAATAACCTTTGGATGCTGTGCTGTACTTTGGTATGAGGGACTACCAGCTTTTAAATCATTCTAGGGGTTCTCAGGTGCTTAGGGGACTTCATTATACTCCACAGAGTAAAACCACGCTTGCTAAACCATGAAGAGTTTCACAGAGATGAGCAGTTTATTTTCAGCAAGCTGCTACATGCTTTTCATACTCACTTCCAGTTGTTCAGCTGCTGTCATCAACACACACCATTATGCAATCACCATCAAAACGTTTTCCTTGCAATACATAATATAACACCACGCAGAGGTCCCAACCAAGCTAGTACTGCAGCCAAAAGCATTTGTGCTGTATCAGCTCAGTGATAATTAATCCCGCTGAAAGGCCAGGCTAATTAGCAGGCTGCTTAGCCCAGGCCACTGCACAACGCTGCTTTCAGGACCTCAGCTGCCACCGTTGCATGGCAGGAGCTGTGCCAACAAGATGTAACCCCCAGTGGGAGCTAGCTCAGGTTTCTTTTGCGCAGGTGAGCCCCGAACGCTTACGTCTCAGACGGTTTGCTCCGTTTCGCGCCACTCTTCCCACTGGTTAAATATTAGCGTGGAGGAGCCTTTCTAGCAAGGCGAACTTCCCTTCTGAATGCGAGCAGTAAGGCCAGCCTCGTTTTATCAAATGGCCGTCGGAAGGCAAATCCCCAGGGAGTAACACTGGCCAGGGTGGGAGGCAACAGCACGAAGCAAAAGCAGGGCGGATGCACCGGTTGGCAGCTCCAGGGCTAACGGTTGTCCAGCCATGGAGGACATGCCACCTCTTCAGTTTCTGCTTCCTTTTCTTTGAAGGCATTTTACCAGGGGCTTAATCCAACTATAGGTTTGTATTTGAGTTATCCTCTTGGGGTTGGCAGGTGTGAAGCCAGCCTTACGGGAGGCTTGACTACTTTTGGCGTCTGGAGACCAGACGTGAAACCCCTCATTGTCTAAGACAACACTAAGGTGCCTGTGATTGAGCAACCGAATCCCACCACATATGGCTACCAGCACGGTAGGTCAGTTCAATGTTTTTTGGGGGTCTGTGTTAAAAATGTCAGCAATCAGTTACAGGTAGAAAATACCAAACGAAAAGAGTTTTGCTGTCAAAATACTGACAGCAATTGAAAGTTGGAATTCAATGAATCAGCAGTCATTGATTCTTGGTGCACAGTGGGATTCATCTCCCCCATTTTAGCTATCTACAGTTTACAGTCTTGCTTAAGGTTTTTCTACATTTCCTAAATGAAGAGAGAGAAGCACCTCCAGGAAATGATTCATCTTCTCCTAAGATAGATGTCTGTAATATGTGGGATGAATCACAGTTGAAGAGGGATTATCTTTCTTCTTTGACATAAAGAGGAACTAGATGACCTGCTGAAACCTGAAGTACACAGTCCCACCATCAGGGACTTCAGCTGTGTTTTCTAGCTAAAGTCTTAAAAAAATATGGGACTGCAAAAACTGGCTAAAGGGCCAATTGTGGCTTAATTCTCCTTTCCAAGATAACTCTCAAGCAGACGTTGGTTTCAGTGGGAGCAGATATAGGCCAACAAGGGCTGCTTTTGAAAAATACCCTTCATAACGGCCTGACTTTAGGGAAGAAAAGCCTCACTGAAACCTGTGGGGGCTGCTGAGAGTTCGGTGCTTTTTTAAGAAAAATCAATCATTTATCTCGATGGCTAAATACACACTTAGAAGTGCAACTTTGGCCCCCTTTATTCAGAGGCATCAGCCAGTGCTATGAGGTCTGCAGAGAAAATTGACATGAGCATCTCTGTTCACTCCAGGGGTAATGGGAGGGAGAGAAAGATGCCCACCTCTGGAGCAGCGATAGATGCCAAACTGGAAGGCATCCAGCTCAGTGGCACGCATGAAATACAATACATTATTTCAATGCAAGCATTTGGGTTTATTTGAGGAATCAATTAACAATAAGTGCATACATCCATTTACAAAATGGTAGTGTACCAGACACATACACACACAAGTTGTAATTGAAAACTGAAATAACACCAGGAGGAATAATCATTAAAGCAAAACAAAAAACATCTCCAAAAAGCCAAGAATAATATTTAATAAAACAAAATAATTCATCCATCTGCAGTTATATCCTTAGGGGGAGGCCACAGACTAACAAGCAAACAAATCTAGATAGAAATGAAAATAATGTTGTGAAGGCAATGGAAGGAACAAGGGAGAGATTTCTTTGCAGATTAGCTGCTTATGAACCAAAAGTATTTCAATTTGATCACTTGTTTGTAGATATGTTTATCAGAGGATGGGGAATTCCATCATATGTTCCTACCATCCTAAAGAATAATTATTCTTCTCCTCTTCAGACATTTTACTATCACTATTTATTGACACAGCCACAGAATTCAGGAGCTCTCATCAAAGATACCAGCTGAGGTCTCATGAGTCTACTTTCTTTCCTTAAACGATAAGAAGCCCAAAGGTTAATCAAATGTGGTTCTCTCCATCTTTTCTGTGAATGTGTACCATCTGAGGCACCTAAAACTTTGGGTACCAAAGAGGCACTTAACAGCACCTAATGGGCACTTAACATCCCCAGGAAAGTCAGATGCCCTATGAACCTTGAGACTTGTCTGTCTCTAACTCAGTTCCCTTAATATTACCTTCTATGTTGGGATTTACAGCCTTTAATTACAGATGTTCAAAATTTAAAAAAAACAGGAGGGAAAAGCAATTCTGTCTTCTGTAAATCTGGACATATGCTATATAGTCAAATAGATCTTAGTGGATGGAGTCTCAGGGGGGGCTATAATTACAGCAGCGTTTTTGTGGGAGATACTCATTGACTATCAACCAGTGCACTTCCATTAGCTGCCTGCACGTAGGTTAGCCTGCAAAACAGCCAGTCCGCTACAGCTTTCTGCTTTTGTGCGGATCTTTTTCCTTTTCCCAAGAATGCCATTCATAGAAATTAAATTCCTGTTCTTATTGAAATGCATATAACCTACAGCAGATACGAATATTTTTGATACTATATGAGTCAGAAATGGAAAAGATTTGCTAAGATATAGGAAGACTGGAGCTGGATCCGATTAGCAGTGTTTTTAATCCAGTATCCTTCTTCCAAGGGTTCCTCAGAGGAAAACACAAGAATCCCCTTTGAGCAACTGTGGACTAATTTTGCCATATAAGCCTGTCAGCAGTTAATGACTGTATGCCCTAAAGTATAAGAGTTTACATTACATTGTATTTCCATTACACATCTATCCTCTGTGAGATAACTCAGAGTATTCCCAACTATATCTTCCTCCTGCTAAATTGCATGCCCAGTAATACTTTATAGCAGTGAGTTCCAGAGATCAATTAAGCATTGTAGGAGGAAAAAATGTCTTTGTTTACAATAATGAAAAAAGTTTTTTATTCAGCTTCCTCCCTGTTGCCCAGTATCTGACTCACCGTGTCCTTATCAGGGCTTTGCCATGGTCTCTGGTCTAGCTCTTCAGCTGCATGGCTGTACTTAACTCACCAAGGTATCTCACCAAGGTACCTTCCCTAAGTAACTGTAGTCTTCACAGAGTTCCTCTTTCCTTTCCCACGGCCCACTGCTGGCTTATAAAATGCATTAAATTAATTCAGATTTTGCCAAACCCTTCTCAAACGTTGTCCCATTAGAAGCCAGCTACTTGCTCTTCGGTGGCTTATGTGGCTCCCGGACACAGCTGAGGGGTGAGTGAGGGATGGCTTGAGGCAGTCTGTTCATCTGCTCTCCATCATGTCACATTTTGGGCAATGTGCAAAGGGCTCTAGTAGAGTGAAGAAGTGTGTTTTTCCTTCACAAAAGCCAGGCATGCAGAGTTTCAAATTGTTTCAACTGTTTTAACCAAATAATCTGGCCACTAACAAGTTCCTAAAAGTAGAGTTTTCCTCCTGCTGTAATAGAATACGTCAGATATTGCATAGCCCTGCCTTGCTTCCCCCTTGCAATTAATTTCTGTTGACTGGTGGTTTAATTCTAGGTGTTGATCTTTTTAATTCCTCATTCCCTCCCTCTCTCAGATCTTTCTGTGGTTTTTCTTGTCTCTCCAGTCATGTATCCCTCCATCCTGGCAAGCAGTTGCAGTCCTCATGGCTCCTCTTATTGCTCAACATTCAAGTTCCTCTCCCATTTGTGGAAGAATAAAGAGGGAGTGGGAAAAAGAAGGGGAAAAGCCAACGTGGCACTGGCCCCTGGCCCAGCTGGGACCAGTTAAACCCCATGCAGTCAGACCAGGGTGGTGGAATCCCAGGGTCATAGTTTACTTTCTCTTTTTTGGGGTTTTTTTTTCCCCATGTATTGACAGATCAGAGGTCTCCACACCTTAAGAGCACAAGCTGCCCTTCCTTCATCCCTCCCCATGGATGCCACCAGCTTGCAGAAATTTTATTATTTCCATCTAAAGCCAAATGTGATTCATTTTGCAATATCTAGATGAGTACAGTTCATGAATCTGCAGTTGACCCAGTTTCCTTATGGTGTCCTTACCATCAAGAGTGAGTGATAGCTAGGCTTAGTGTAAAGTCCTTTAGCTGTATCTTAGGTATCTATTTTAGGCAGACCTGGATAATATATTTGAAGTGGTTTTGTCACTATTAACAGCAGAGAGAGTTCATGATGAGTAACTCCTCCACAGAAATTTACATTTAGTCAGATGACTGCCACCATAGGTGGACAACATACCTTTTGTACTACTAAATCTTGCCAAATTTCTATGAGTCACAATTTTCCATTGTATGGATAGCGTCCTCTAACTTCATGCCACCAGCAGATTTCATCAGTGTACTCCTGATTTGTGTACATATTAAATCAGTTCACTGAGATGAGAAATTCCACCAGTGGCTTCCCTCCATGCAAACAGTCAACCTCTCACTGAGGCCCGATGCAGTTTCCTATGCAGCCAGTTTATCAGTCATCTGTCGGTTCCTGCATCTCCTTTTTAATGAATAAATTGTTATGTAGCAACATGAAAAATGCTTGACTGCAGCTGAGGCTTTTATTTTTTAAGGACTTTATTCTAAGACAAGAGGGTATCAACCCTCTGTTCCTCCAGGTAGCTACAACGCAGCAGGATTCATTGTCTGCTGAGCTGTTTCATATGAACGGGCAATTGATTACGTGTGGTTAACAGATGCCTTGTGATATCAATCCCATCCATGCATGTGTTTTATCTGCTATTTTTTCTCCTGTTGCATGATTCTTGGCTCCGTTTCACTGTACTGTAAGCATGCTCAGATGACAGCAAACAAAAATGGTATCGGCAGGAGTGATGGCTGCACCTTGAGATCATCAGGAGTGAAGCGCATACCACTGAGGCCACCTGGTGTACAGAGCAGAGCTGCAGTCCACTCTGCCTGCTCCTTCAGCATAGCCTACGATAGATAACTAAAGAGAAAAGGGGGGAAAAAACCTTACTGTGTTTAGTAAGAGCCTAGTTTGACTCCTCAAAGGCAGAGCTGTTCCTCCTCTGCAGAGGAACGTGTGTGGTTGCACCAATGAGCCTTAAGAGCAAGAGAGTTTATTGGTGTGGGAGGGAGCAGACCTACCCGGCACACAGGGCACCATGGTAGCGAAGGCTCATTTTGCGAGACGGGTTGGCTCTGCAGCGCTGACAGCACCGGCTGGCCTAGAGACCGAGCAGGGCAAGAGCAGGGATCAGACTTGCTCTGCCTCTTGCATCCCACATGTCCTCATTTAAGCCATGGAGAAAGCACCCCTTCCACATGGGGTCCTTGCACGATGTCCACTTCCCAGCACTGGTGGATAAATTTGAGTGCCGTGTTCTTTTATTTTTTCCTTTTTTTTAAATTTCTTTTTTCTGCCCATCTTGAAAAGTATTTTGTCTGGGCACTTGGGTGTGAGAACAGCCTCGGTAAAGAGAGAACAAATTGTGCCATGAAATTAGGATTTGGAATGATCGCATGTAACTCGAGCTTGAAAGGGTTTCTTTGCCCTTGGCTTATACACATCTTACAGACATTTGTAACTGCATTTCAGGGGCCAGGACCATATGACTTTTCAGACAGATGTGGCTTCCAGGCCTCCCAGTGCCTCTTGTGCCTATGCACATGTGAGACTCCATGACCAGGGTCACGTCCTGAATGACAGTAGCACAGCAGTGCGTTACTATGCTGTGACCGACACAGAAATGTTTCTGTGAACATCACAGCCGTAGGATAGGCACAGCCCTGCATGGTCCGGGTCATCGTTGGGCGAGAAGTGGAATTATGACATCGTCTTGAGAGCTGGAGCTCATCGGGACCCATCCTTGGGGCCAACAGCTAACTGTCCATGTGCAGGAGGTCCAGGACTCAGATCTCCCACTCTAAATGGGTGATAGAGCCCTCTATGAACCAGCCTGGGCTGTTCTCCAGGCTGCCTTGGTGGTTGCTTGCCGGAAGACTGTGCCCTCCATCAGGAACCTGCTGAGCCACAGCTATTCTCCGTCTTTAAGACTCTAGTGCTGCTCTGCAAACGCATGACATGTCACGGGGCTGGTCAAGGGAGAGGAAATGGGCATCAAATACATGAGATTCTCCCTGACTGAACAAAAATTAGCATAACCAAGTTACAAAATATTTGAAATACAACCAGAGCCCTTAGAGAAGTAAGCCTGCATAGAAACTTCATGGGAAAACCATGCAGTCTCCATGAAGGAGATTATTTTTGCTAAATCAAAGACAAAAATGCTGTATTTGTCACCCATCTGCTGCAGTCCGGCTTGTACAAAAAATCCTGTCCATACATCTTCCGTATGTCAGGAGGCAATCTGGATGTCTGAAAGTTAGTCATAGAGATAAGAGAGATGCAGTGTCATCTCCAACCAGGGCACAACTGCTCCCTGCAATACATTCCACGGCAGAGACGGATTTTCTTTTTCTATTTTTTTTTCTGTTCAGTGGCCTAAAAGAAAACCAAGAGAAAATCCTGGGCAGGTTTACTAGAAAATGTGTTCAGGATTTCCAGCTAGGCAAAATAAAACATAATAACTAACTTCTTTTGGGGTCAACTTGAAGGAATTTGTTCGCTCCGAAAATAAACATCTTCTTATGTCCTGAGAGTATTAAAGTTTTTTTTATTTAACCTTTTTTTTTCTTTTCTCTGTAGTTAATTTTTAAATTAAAAAACTGTTTTGAAACAAAAGTCAAAATATTTCTTGAAAAAATACTGATATGAATTGCTTTGGTATTTCCTGAACTGAAACATTTCATGTGGAAAAGCATTTCAGTGTGAAATGCTTTCAAAAATGGTGCCTTTTTTGGATAAAAGAATTTGCTGAAATGGACTCAGATTCATAAACAGTTTGGGGTCTCCCCCAGAGCTCTCTCCCCTTACTTCCATGTAATGTTAATTGTGAGATACTAAAAAGTCCCCCATTTATACTACAACTGCTGCACAGAAAATCTCATTGTTGAGAACTGCATTGCACCTGAATCATTCTGGTTTGATTTTCTCATTCCATGAGAATATCTTTACAAATTTTCCATCAGAGATTCTCTGCTGACTCAGCCACTTTCAAGCATCCCAAGTGCTGAGTAGCACAATAGACTTATAAATGACTTTTTAGGGGCCAAACCCTCAGCAAGTGGACAACATGTCAACAGCTTTTGCTCCCTCGTGATCAGAAGCTAGAAAAAATTTGAACAAGCAAAGAGAGTATCATCTCATGCAGTGTCCCATCTGTAGATATTCAGGGTACTGTTATACCCCGAGCCTCAGCTAGGGCTAGAGCGTGGATGGGATGTTATTGCACCGTGCAGTGACAGCCAAGGCAGATGTGTTTGTGGGCAGAGTTGATTTTTGTGTGTTTGTCAAAGCGCGCTGCCATTTGCTGCAGAAAAGTAATAACTGACCCGCCAAAGATAAATGGGTCACAATATCCTAGTCATTATTAAAGGGACTTGCACTGTAGAAGCCATCATGCATCAGGAAGCAGAATTCAAAATTACAGAATTTAGATAGAGAAGAAACCAGTTAGACCATCCAGGAAATTTTCTTGCTCTTATGAGAGTTATCGTCAGAATATTTGCTGATGTTCTGTTTTGCCTGGCTTAAAATCTTTCTTTTCAAGGATTTCAAATTATTCCATACCCCCAGAGATCTTTCTCAGGAAATTTTCCTGCAAGGTCTGCCCAAATTTCACATTTTCTCTGTCTTAATTGAATCCTCTTGCTGCTAGCTTTACCCTGGGTATCATGCCAAATAATTCCTGTTCTCTTTCTGTGTTAACAATCTCTTAAGTTTGGCTTTTCATAACTCCCCTTAATTGCCTCTTCCACTGTATGCATATAGATACGATTCTTTTAATTCTCCCTATAAAGCCACGCCTCCAGCCTTCTGATCAGGTGAGAGCAACTAAAATGAAGCGATTCTGTTCCTCAACAACTTGCTGGCAAAACAGAGCTATTAATCAAATGCAGTTTTCCAGCTGCAGTTGAATCATCTATAAACGGAGACAGACTGTGCAGGTCAGAGCTGCAGTGATTTATTTTGGCATACTCACCTATCTTTACACTTCTAGAAATGAGATGTGTAATCTGCATTAGGCATCTGGCCTTCTTTTAAAAACATATGAGAGGGGGATACGAAGCTCTGGATGTCTTGCAGGCAGCTTTGAAAAATCCTCTAAGGGAAGAACATTTTTCCCACCACGTAGGAAAGTTGGACAAGTCCCTTGGGTACAAGGAGAAGATGCATAGGTAGGGGTGCATAGGTAGATGCCCATGTGCAAGTTGGATCTCTACTCAGTCAAGTAGAGATCTAACTCTACTAGATCTTACTCTACTAAGTCAACAGAGACCTTCTTAGTTTAGTCAATGAAGCCTAGAAAGGGATCCAGCTGACCAAGCGAAAGTGTTTAATCTTGGACGAGCAGAACTGGTGTCTGTCACCCCTTCAGTGCGTTACTTAGGTGGCCACTGACTGCAACAGGTGCCGAGGCGCAGATGGGTGAATTCTTCAATTTCAGTGTTTTTCCGTGCAAGCTGAATCCCACTATAGGTGTCTAATTTTTCCAATACTAGGAAAGATGTATCCTCTCCTAACTGCTTTTTCAACTTCAGAGCTGAGAAAGTGTCTCCCTCTACCTGCTGAGAAATGCTTTGTTCCAAATGCCAAACAGACCCGGTTTCCATCCTTATTCCCAGTTTTATAGGTCAAGTTCTGCTCTTGGAAATGTATATTGTTGTCCCATGTTGTCAAAGAAAAATTTGGGGAGCTTTGTATCTCAAAGGGTTTTAATTTTTATTTTTCAGGATGTAAGAACTAAATCTACCAACTGTTCTGTAGAATAAGCTTTTTTTTAGTTCATTAAGGATTGCCTTGTATTGGTATTTTCCTAACCATGTAAGATTCTTTCTCTTGGGGAGACCATAGCGCTGGTGTTTCCAGCATGTAATAAATCTGACCCTTTAATTAAGGGAGCATTCTGAGGAAAAATGTGATAGCTCTTTCTACTTCCTTACAGCTGCATGGTCCATGCTTTCAGAGTCCAAGCCTTTCAGTGATGGTTGATGGTTTCCTTTCTTGTCTGCTCAATCTGAAACACTTAAATGGTGCCTGGTTTTCAGAAGATATTCACGTCCTTTCTGCTGAAAATCAGGCTGTTCTTACAAAAGTTGCAGTATAAGTCTACCTGTACTAGTGTTACTTGGCATATTTTGTGGACTTACTCAAACTTTAGTGAAACTTATGACCCCTGAAGAACCATTTTTTTCCCTCTGATCTGTAGCAGGGCTCCTGTGAGGTTATGTCAGGTTGTGAGAGGGGAGATCTTCCAACCAGGCAAAGACACGTTTGAATTGCAGAGCCCTGAAGAACAGATGGCTTTGTCTGGGGAGTGCGGCAGTGAAAATCTTGGAGTCCCCTCACTGAACAAAAATAATTTCAAAACTGAGGTTTATTACAACCATCATCATCTATTTATATTACCCTTATTTATATTACCTTTTCCCTTAACCTAGTCCAGACATTGTCATTATTTCAGCTGGAATAAGAGGGAGTTGGGCAGCTTTGCTCCTGAGAAACATGAACCAATTTATTCAAATACCAGCATCTTGCAGAGCTGTACTAGGTTAATTAGCTCATTGCCCATCTATTGATTTGGGGATCTTAAGCTTCTGGCTGGCTCCCCCTCATCACAGATCCAGGTCTGCGTTGGCTGCGCGGGACCCGTGACAGTGATACAGCAGAGTACCACATGGAAGGCCCCCACCCCAGGCAGGAGTCAGCAGACGTACATTCATTGGACGTATATAGGGTAATAGATACGAATTGTCTGACCAGCTAACTTTTACCTAATAATTACATACATCCGCTCCAGCCGTATTTCAAAACAGAAACACTCTGCAGAAGGCAAGAAGGATATCAGTGCCTGAGCAACACTGCTGTGCAAGAAGACTACTGTGGTCTGATCCCTCTCCTGACTGTTAGTTAAAGCCAGGACTTTGGCAGCTCAGCCTGTTTTGCTTTGTCTGGGAAAGAAACGGGGAGACTCATAGGATCTGTCAAGATGCATTTATCTCAATAAGAAGTTGTCTTAATACTCATTAAAACCAGTTCTGTTCTATTCTCTGTCCTAAGGGCACCCCAATCCCACTTCAGATTGCAGAGGGGGAGCAGTTTCCTCGGGCTCCTGCAGCTAGCTCAGGTGGTTGCATCACAGGAACATCGACAGAAAGACAAAAGACCAAAGCATTTATTTTTCAGGGCAGAAGTTAAAACTCCCAAAGTTTGCCCACTCAGAACATCTCACGTAAGAAATAGCTATAAAAACCCTGCTAGCATCATGGGTTTATTGCCAAGTAACAACAACAAAGTTTTTCTTTCTAAGAAAGTCCATCAAGAGGGGAGCTTGTTTGTGTTTGCATGTGCCATGCTGACAGCCCTTTCTCCCTCTTATCACCAGTTTCTTGTAGCATGAGGAATTCTTTTGAAAACCCAGCAGTGCTGGGAATCAGCCTGAGGGAGATAGTTTTGAATTGCTTCCCAGGTCCTGATAAGTCATCAGGAGTGTAAGCTGTCCCCCAGACCACCAGTTCACTTTCTTAAAACAATTTTGTGTAGTTAGATTTCAAAATGTAGTGGCTTCCAACCACCACAACAGCATCTGTTACCTGTATCAGAAGCAGGGAAGTATGTGTGGGGAAGTATGGAGCTCAGCATTTCTGTTTCACTGGGCATGTTGAGTAAAGCTTTTGAGTGGAGTTGAGCTGAGTTGAGCTGAGTAAACTTGAGTTGAGTTGACTTAAGTGTGTTGTTTTGTTTTCCTCCTTGCCTGGCACTGAATCCCAACCATTTCTCTTGGAGCATCTAGCTATGATGTCCCACTCTGAAATCCAGGACTTTCTGCAGCATGGAAGTTGCTAACTTGCAGATACAATTCAGAAAGAGTGAACAAACAGCCCATCAGGGCAGAGCCCATGGTTCCTGAATCCACCTCCTTGTAGTCTCTCAAAATGTGTCTTAAAGCCAATACATTGCTGCAAGCAAACTTCGTAACAAAGGGAAGCATGGAAATTTGGTGGCCTTTGGGCAAAAGTGGGAAAACATCCTGGTTTTGATTGGGACTCCTAAAAAATTCTCTTATCTCCAGCTTGCTAAAAGATGCCCAAAACTCCTATAAACTTTTGGAATACTTGTGGTTTTGACTGTGTTAATCATGTCAGTCGCCTAAGTAATAATACCTCCGTGGTCCTTGGTTCTCAGCCTGTGCCTCCTCTGGGAATACATTCCCACAGCTCTTTCCAATGCTGCAGCTAGACAGTATCCTGCTCATTATTAGTAAAAAGTAATAGGTATAGAGACTGGGCTTAGAGAGGAGCATCATGACCATCTAGTTTGACCTCCTCTGTAAAAATAGCAGTGCAACTTCCATTTAGGGTATAACATCATCTAAATCGAAGAATTTTTAGGGGTGAAACCACTGCAGCCTCACATAAGGTGTTCCTGCCTTCATGGTTGCAAATTTCACCATTTTTTTTCTTCCTAAAATAAATTTGTCTAATTTCAGCTTCTGATCTGGTGGCTTAAAGAGGGAAACAGATTGACTATTAACTACCTGGTGACTTCCTTCAGTACAGGCATCTCTTAACATTTTCCTAGGCAAATGGCTGGATTTTCTTGAACCCACTAGAGTACAAATAGTAAATAATAACCCAAGTATTATAATTCTGATTTGTCACTGCTTTGATTTGCCTGCGACTTTATAAGCTCATGCACATTCTAAAGTGAATGCCAAAATGGAAGATAAGTCCATATTAAGCAGAAACCTAAATAACCTAAATCCTCAGAGCACTTTTCATTAGCGTTTAAAGCACTACCTGGAAATTAGGCCATTTATTTGCATCTCAGATTTCATTTATCAGGTCTATCCTTTAGGCATTATTAGTTCTGATTCCTTAAATTAAGGCAAATACTGGCCATTTTGCTTAATATTAAAGAAGGGCTAAAACTGATGGTCTGTCTGATGCCTAGACATTAAATGAGCATGCATAAGGCACGCAGAGTTTTTTAGAAAGTGATAGACATGCATCATACCTGGACACATTTGACTCCCTAACCACACATCAGATTACAAATGCATTGGGAGCCTTCAATAAAAGCTGTATCCATAGTAAAGTCTCTTAACTGTTCTACCACCACACCCCAACTGAGATTCAAGTCCACTGATGCTGGTCTGCCGGACACAGAAGTGGATTTGGACACATGCTTTTTCCTAAATGTCATTAGATGGGAATGTTCTTGCTTGGTGCTTTGTTTTGTTTATTTCTTTTGGAGGCAAATAGGTCACAGCATTCCGTTTCGGAAAAACAAGTCCACGCTGCAAAGTCAGTGAGCAAGTCCTGGAGATTGATGCTGATGTTGTCCAAGCGCTGGAAATCATTTTGCAGAGTTTGTCACTTTTCTAATTGAAAAAGCTGTCTCTGCAACATTTAGCAACTAAAAATATCGAGTGATGAAGCACAAGGAGGGGAAAAAAAAATAAAAAGCCAAGCACTCAGCAGCAGACATCTGCCACCCTGAGCTCCAGGCTTTACAGCAAAGACACTGAGAAATGGAGCACTGAGGAGTCCCCATAAGCACATCTGCAGGAGCAATGCATCCTGGAGTGGGGCACACATTTTTTCAGCAAAGAAAACCAAGCAAAACCTTATCATCAGCAATTGACTATAGGTGTGTGAATAAAGATTTGCTTAACATTGACTTTAATTCTGCATCCAAATGATAGGCAGCTAGATCCAAGACTACAGATCTTAAATAAAGAAACGTTCAGTCTCAAAAAATGAATTCAGCCTCTGCACCTCCTCCCTCCTGCTCCATCTCTTGTTTTGTGGCAAAATTTGTGGGCAAATAAATCTGGGAATCAGGCTCTCAATTCACCCCTGCAGAACCAGAAAGATCAGGTTCCAAATCTTCAAAAGTTACCCTGAAAACCAGCTGAAGTCACAAAATTGCGTGATTATTTTTTTCACTACTGGGTTTGGGGGTGGCAGGGGAGAGGTCTTGCATTTATTTATTTGGTTAGGTAGGTTTGGCTTTTTGGTGTTTTCTGCATTTGTGTGTTAGTTTGGAAAACGGATCTGCTGAATGAAAGATTCAGCATCAACATTCAGTACTTGAATTAGCATGTGGATGTGAACGCAAGTTTCCCAAACTTCAGGGCTAAGGTTCTGTTAGCTGCTCTAAGCTGTTTTTTATACCCGTTACTCTTCTAACAAATTTGGAAACCTGTCCAATTCTTTCTGATGTAAGATTGCCAAAAATTTCTGAAACTTTATGTTTCTTATCGAACAAAATTTTTACCTTCTGGTGAAGTTGGTAGTCAAGAAACAAATGAGTTTCTCATCTCCCTCACTGAGAAAAGTCAATAATTTAGCAATGAATATTATATTTAATGATTTAATAATATATTTAATCTTAAAAGTTCAGCTGATGCCAAAATATTGCAGCATATAAAAGTAACAAAAATTTTGGTTGCCTCTATTTGGTCTGATTGTCCATTGTACCTTGCAAACAGGATGGAAATACTTCCTGCATCCACAAATGTTCAGTGCCACACTAATTTTAACCATGTAAAAGCTGGGGATTAATCTAAACGTCTTATTGTAGCAGGTGTAGAGAAAGACTATCCAGAGAACCACGCAGAGCATGTGGGACAGTTGGATGTCCAAGATGAATAATACAATTAACCAGAAGTTGCTTCTCTGTTAACCTGTAAGAGGAATCCAGACACTTAGCAAACATTAAAAGATCTACATTTTACATGACTAGAGGCCACAGAAATCCTACTCTTTGGATCTCAGATTGCTCTTAGCAGTTTTTGTAAGCTGGCACTGTATTTTGATGGGTTTTGAAGTGAGAAATGTAACTGTGATGCTTCACCAGTACCAACACCAAAGCACAAAATGCTGACTACTGAGAAGACCTTGGCAGCATTTTTGTAAACAGACGCTTGAATACATGGAGCAGCAAAGGATGTTGAAGCCCAAAAGGAGCTGTGATTTATCTCCTGACATTAATGGTCTAAGACAGGATGATCCCAAAATTTCCAGATAAATCTGTGATAGATTACAAACTCAGAGACCTCATACACAGAAAAAGGCGTCATTCCTTAACTGTAGGTAGAAACTGGAGCTGAGGACATTGCATCCAACGGAAAAGTAATATAGGTGAAACACACTGATGTTATCATTCTGTCCAGCCAAAGGGCATGGCCCAGCAATAACAGGCACACTTCAGGAAAACTTCAGTTCTGTAGGAATTTAGGAAAATGCTCTATGCCCATAGGGCTTTACTGAACATTTGCCCCCATCCAAGCCACAGCTGCTGAGTGCAGGAACTTCTCCTCCACCTCTTCTCTTGTCCTATGCAATTTCACCCAAAGAGATCTCAATGTCAGCTCACACACAAAAACCAACCCCTGCAAAAACTTCTAAGAGGATTTGGAGGCAGAGAAGCCCATGTAGCATCGTTAATCACAAGGTTATAAAAGCACTCAAATATATAAGCCCCTTTCCACCTCTGCTGACTCTGGCCAGGCTCCTTAGCCCAATTCAAATGATGCCTCTTCTCATTACTGTAAATAATGATAATAAGGCTTCCTTTCTCCTTGAATGTCTGAATTTTGACCAAAATGCCCAAATTTGTCTGAAAAACACAAGAATGTCCAAGGTGCTCTCTGCACTATCTCTTTGCTTCCCTTGCCAGTGCCAAAGGGGTCCCAACTCTGCATTTGCTGTGAGGGTGGTGAGACACGGGAACAGGCTGCCCAGCGAATTTGCGGATGCCCCATTCCTAGAATTGATCAGGGCAAGGCTGGACAAGGCTTTGACCAAGCTGATCTAGTGGGAGGTATCCCTGCCCATGGCAAGGGGGGACTAGAGTATTTTTAAGGTTCTTTCCAACTATTGTATGATTCTGTGATTATGTCCCTCTAACCTGACCCATCACACCATCCCGGTTGCACACTCCCTGCCCCACAGCAGAGACCTCAGCTTATGCTAAGGGACACTCCCCTCAGCACAACACTTGGCCCCAGTGTTCCCCGCAACATCTTCTGTCACAGAAGATCCTGTGTGGTCTCCAAAGCCCTGGATGGACCATTGGTCTGGTACAGCTGGACTGTGCTTTAAGGTAGTCTTTATAGAGCAAGATAGCACCTGCCACAGAAATGCTTTGCCTTTCTGCCACCAAACTTGAATTCGGAGAATGAATTCAGTCTAACTACACAGTGTTTAGCTCTGCGTTTACTTTAACCTCCTTAAAGAGATAATTTCCTATAGTATGTGTCAGCCACTGCTCATTACCCGCTGATAAGAAAGACTGGAAATGGTTGAGGGAAAGGGCACCGTAATGAAAAAGAAGGAGTAGGAAGAAAGTCAGCATGGAAATCTGCATGCCTGGAACTTTGGCCACAAAAATAGTATTTTTCCCTTCATCCTCCCTGTCATTACTAGTATTTTGTTTCCTTAAATTATTTCCTCCGCTGCACTCACTAAAATTAAGCAACAGCATAACGTTTAATGCAAACTGAGCAACTCACCCCTCAGAAAACAGCCTGACGGGCAGATTGGGAAGGGTAGGGTCTGCACAGGGCCGGATCCATGGTCCTGTCTGCCTGCGCCCGCTGCCGCTCCCAGCATGAGTTCCCGGCGGTGAACAAGCCAGCGCCGCTCCCGTTCCAGGGCTTCCTCCGAGGTTTTGCCGAGAGCTGCGTGGCTTGGCTCCGCGCTCGCCCCTGCGATCCACAGCCAGCACCACCGCTTGCCTGAGGATCCAGGCTGGAAAAGTGCATAAGAGTTGTCACACTGGATCAATCCAACGGTCCATCAAGCCAGCGTTTGGTTTCTGAAAGCAGTTGTTAACAGGCGCTTCAAAGGACCTGCAAGGGGCTGCGATGCTGTTGTCTGCCCACGGGGGAGGTTTTCCAATCCCGGGTAGTTGCGGGCTGGCTTCTGCCCTGCGATGTGGAAGCTTAACATCCTCTCCAAGAGAGAAAATGTCCCAGATCCTCGCCCAGGATGGCCTGAGCTGCACGATCTCTTTGAACCCATGGGGTTTGTGTCCAAACTGAGAGCACTCCCTTCAATCCAGCTGCAAATGTTCCCACTGCACGTGTAAACCTCAAACTTCTGCGGTCTGATGGGTAGAGCAAAAAATGCTTTGCACGCAATGACACATTGCTGCCACTCTTGGCTTCAGTTTGTTTTTCTGATTTCTGACGGCCACCAGCTATACATTGGTGGTGAGCCCTCTTGTACGCTATGGTCTTTCCAACATGCTGGCAACAACAATAGCTTGAATATCACAGGCTGATCATGTGCTAGGTACAAAAAAATCCATTACATGCGTTTGAAAATGTGCTGTCTTCACATTGCATTGCCTTTTCCCTGTTCTCCTAACTATAAGAAAACAGCTAAACCTAAACTCCTACAAGAAATCACAATAAAAGCAAGAGACCCCAAACTTTCTCAAACCTCATAGAAGACTCAGGGCCAAGTTTTAGCTCACTCTTGGGGACAAAAGTGAGGGAAAGGGAGCATTTTCTCCTCCCTAGTGTATCTAACCCACAGCAGAGATGTCGTCACAGAACTTGCTTGTCTTATTTTTCCGTGTGGACATCAAATTCATCTCCTGACGTTCATGATGGCATCCTAACAAACCGAATGTCTCTGCTGTTTCTGGAAATCAATGACACTGCCATTAAAATATATAATAGAAAATAACGTCAAGAAACCGGCAGACTTGGCAGCACCGCCAGTGCTGTAGAGAGCCCCAAAAGCTGACAATGGCCACGGCTTTGAAATACTGCTGATTCCTCCATTTCCCAGTTCCCCCCGTCCCAGTGGTGTCATTTGGAAATACATTACCGCTGAAAGACTTTGGGATGTTTTAATTACATGTGACTAAAACTTGCTGTTGTTAGAATTAGTGCGCCTATGTTTACGATTTATAGGTCTCCATTTCGACAGTAGTGAGGTCATAAATAACATGAAATGGGCCCTTTAGTATTAGAAAATTCAGCGCTCCTCTCTAAGCCTTGACACACACACACACACACTCCGAAACCCTCATACGGTTTGTGGCGAGCATGGTATGAAATACAACACGACGGTGCGGGGTGGGGGATCGGAGCACGGTAATAAATAATTTATCCGCGGAGTAGGAACGTTGAACCTTCGGGCAAGGGCTTGCCGTTGTTTCTTTGGGTCGGAGGACTCGCTGCACTGTGGGTTGATGTGGACGCTTACTGGGTGATTATTTCTGTAGTGCATGGACTCCACTTGAGAGTGGAGTCTCAGAGAAGCGTGTTACAGGGACCTCCTATTTCAAATGTGCTGATGTTAACGGCATATGGGACGAGGAAGCATGCATGTCATGTGGGGTCAGGCAAGGTAATGGAGAACTGGCTCCTGGGCTCTCGTCCTGACTTGCCTCGCTCTGGCAAAGGGGCTTGGGAAAAAAAGTGATGAAGATTCTTCAAATCGCTGGAGTCTGGAGAGGATTTCGCACAACGGGTGGTCTTCGGTGCTGGGGTATCCGTGACATCCCCAAACTCAGCTGATCTATAGGGGCAGGATGGGAAAAAAGCTTTACCTAGCTCAGGATCGAGATACGTGTCTCAGGCACGATTTTATCTCTGCAGACAGGTGGTCTGGGATTAGGATCAGGAAAATGCTTTCAGATCCTTCCATTACAGGCGCTAGAGAAGGGCAAAGTTTTAACATGAGAAGAGTAACGCTGAGAAAGTACACCTTCGAAAATAATTATGTGAATTTTGCCTTTTTTGTGCTTTTAGGGGAGATGATAAACAGTTTATACTCTGATACTTGCTGTTCTCTCATTTGCTACCTAAGTAATTTCTGCATTTGGAATCCTTTATGTGGTTCCTGAGAAACTCACTTTAACAATTTAGTGTTGTCTGGAATCCAAACTCTAAATGGACATTTTTATCTTGACACACAGCTTTTCCCAAGCGATTGTTTCTGTTCACCAGTAAGCATGAGACTGAGAATAAGGTGTGAGAATCTGAGTAATAAATCCAGCACTTTATTCTGCTGTTTGCAATATTTTCTATTATCTTCTAGAATAGTTGGCACATTTGCTCATTTTAAAAAAAGGGTTCCTATTAAAACAACAATGAAATAAAGACAAAAAGAAACTCAAGAATGTTCCACTTGCAAGAGAGAATAATAATTTAGCTAGTAGGGCTAAACAAGTGACTGCAGAAGAACCGGTTTTGACACAAATTAGTCTCAGAGCAGTCAAAAATGTGAGGCACAAAGCTAATTCAGAAAGGGATGTCCAAGGAGATGCAGCCTCTTGTTGTACTGCTTTTGTAGAAGATACGGACTTTTCAGGAAAATGGCAAACCCAGAAGTGTTACAGCCAAAAAAAGCAAGCTATAACAGAGAGCTTTGTTTTGTCCTCTTCCTATTCTCTTGGAAAGGCCAGGATATCTAGTGCACGTTTGCTCCCTTCATGATGAAACCTGTTTCGGAGCAGTCTCTGGCCAACCTGCTGTGAAATAGAAGATGATAGAGGAAAATAAGAGTGTAAGGAAACAGGAAAAACAAAATGAAAGCACGTTCTAGTCTCAATGTTTCTGGGATTCCGCATACAGTTTGGAAGAAAAAGACCATTTTTTTCTGCAGAAAGCAAACATTGTAACGCCAATAATCACTGACAACAAAAAAAGTTTAAAAACATGCTGCATAGCCCTCAAGTACATGTTTGACCCTTATTTGCAACACACAGTACATAACACTACACTTCCATTAGCATCAGCTTGTAGTAAATCCTGCCACGTGATGTTCAGAGAATCATAGAATCACAGAATCACAGGACGGTTTGGGTTGGAAGGGACCTTTCAAGGCCATCTAGTGCAACCCCCCTGCAGTGAGCAGGGACATCTGCAACCAGAGCAGGGTGCTCAGAGCCCCGTCCAGCCTGACCTGGGATGTTCCCAGGGATGGGGCATCTACCACCTCTCTGGGCAGCCTGGGACAGGGTTTCACCACCCTCATTGTCAAAAATTTCTTCCTTATACCTACTCTAAATCTACCTTCTCTTAGTTTACAACCACCACCCCTTGTCCTATGGCAACAGGCCCTGCTAAAAAGTCTGTCCCCATCTTTCTCCTCAGCCCCTCTCAGCCCTGGCAGCTGCAGGAAGGTCTCCCCGGAACCTTCTCTGCTCCAGGCTGAGCCCCCCCAGCTCTCCCAGCCTGTCCTCCCAGCAGAGGGGTTCCAGCCCTCGGAGCGTTGCTGGGGCCTCCTCTGGCCCCGCTCCAGCAGGTCCATGTCTCTCCTGTGCCGAGGGCTCCAGAGCTGGACGCAGCCCTGCAGGGAGGTCTCCCCAGAGCGGGGCAGAGGGGCAGAATCCCCCCCCTCGCCCTGCTGGCCACACGGCTTTGGGGGCAGCCCAGAACACGGTTGGCTTCTGGGCTGGGAGCGCACATTGCTGGCTCGTGTCCAGCTTTTCATCCCCCAGGACCCCCAAGTCCCTCTCGGCAGGGCTGCTCTCCATCCCTTCACCCCCAGCCTGGGCTGATACCGGGGTTGCCCCGACTCAGGGGCAGGACCCTGCACATGGCCTTGTTGAACCTCATGAGGTTCACATGGGCCCATGCCTCGAGCTTGCCCAGGTCCCTCTGGATGGCATCCCGTCCCTCAGGCATGTCAGCCACACCACTTGGCTTGGTGTCATCTGCATGTTTTACTGACCCTTGAAAGCTTTAGACTATGTCCCACAGCCCTAGTCACAGTTTCTTTTTGATACTCTTGTGTGCAACACCCCTATTATCACGGTTACAAACTCTCTAGAAGGGACCTTTGAGACTATCTGTCTTCCTGAGTAATTTTGTCATCTACAATCCAGTCCTACTTGTAGCTTGCATCAGCTGTATTTATTTAAGATTTTCTTTTATAAACTCCTTAATAAAAACCCACAGCAGTGTCAAAGAGCGGTTTTGCGCTGTAAAAATGATCCCTGGTGGGATTATAATTTATGTTTTTAAAGTGAAACCCATTGTTTGAGTAATAAATTTTTGTACTATGGGAATCTGTGCAGTTTTCGTGATTGCAGATGTTATTATTGACTTCATTTTTCCTTCCTTTTTAATCTCAAAATACTGTTTTTTAAAACAATGAAAATAGCAAGAATAACACAGAAATGTTCAAGGGTGTCTTTACACCTCGAGGTAATAGTTTACTGAGTTTGTTAAAATACAAGCAGGAGGAAGAGAAAAGATAAACCAAAAATGCTCTTGGAGAAACTTGACAAGGTCACTGGAAATGTGGACTGAGCTTCCGACTCTGCCACGTACCCCTTGTGTTACCTGAGATAATTCACTTAGCTGTTGGTCAAGGAAGCACTTAAATAAGTTTTACATACATACTCAGGGTCCACAGACTCTAACAGAACTTAAACAAGTATTCACCCACTTCCTGAGATATAAGCTGTTTCCTGAATCAGGAAGTATCTTAGCTCCTTATCTTAACCAGGAATGTAATAACATTGCTTCCTCTTATCCTTTATTTATCTTACTTGTCTTCTTTGTAAAGTCCTCAGCAAAGACCATTTCTTAGATGCATTTGCACCACACAGAAAATACTGGGACCTGTAATATCAACAATATATTCAGGATAATTAAACATTTCTTGAAGAGTTGTGGTGAAGAGAGGGATTTGAGGAGATGTGAAAAATATTATGTTGGCATGAGCTGTGCAGAGAGACATTTTTGTTCAAATAGGAACAGCGATTTGGGGAACATAAAAGAAATCAAAGCAGGGGTAGGTGAGGGCAGAGTGCAGGAAGGAAGGAAGGAAGGAAAGAAGGATGGATTATGGATTCAGAATGAAGAAATGTACAGGCATCCTTGTAAAACACAGCAGTGGGAAGGTTGAAGCACCCATTTCAGGTGAAAGCAGTAGACTCTGTAGTGTTCTTTTTGCTCTTGGAAAAAAGTATACTGCCCTTGCTAGGACAAGGTAGCCCATTAAGGCTTCAGTTCATCAAAATCATCTTCTAGCCGTGTCTTCCATGCTGCTCCCCAACCTCATTTCTAACATGCCCCCTACCTCCACCACCTTTATCTTTCCACCTCCATCCCATCCACAAAAACTATTCTGCAGATTTGTGGTGGAGCCTCAGGCAGTGATTTTCACTCAGACATAACGACTCGACTCGCAAGAGTCACAGCTGAAATAATGTCCAAGAGAAAACCCTGGCAAATAACCTGGGAAGGCATCTGTGTGCAATGAGAAGGTCACAACTCAGAGGGAGTAATAGGCAAACGTACAGTCCAACTGACTTTATAGATAGTTTTTTACATTAGTAGAGACATAGAATTTGGTAAAAACATCCAACTTCCCAGCAATAACAGTATCATCCCACAAGGAAGAATCAAAACTTGGGCAAGGTCTCAGGATGGACTTTGCTGCTGCTAAGGTCACATGAAAGACACTACCCAAAGCTATGAAAGGTTTCTAAATTTAAAACAGATCCCTCTTTTTCCATGGTAGGCAATTGAAACTGTTTATCCACTTTGAACAGATAGAGTTACCTAATCCTTCTATGATTAGAGGCTCATGAAGTTAAGTTAATTCTGTTTCTGCAGGCGCTGCTGCCTTTGATGGAAGCAGCTCATCTCGAGGAACGGCCTGCTGGTGTGATGGCGAAACAAATAGTTTTGTCCTTTTGAGCTAAGGAAAAAAAATTTACTATTGATTTTGGCTTAAGATTGGCGAGTCCTTTCTTTACGATTCTCTTCATGGCTAGAGAGCTATTATTTCGGGCATTAGCCTCATACCTCGCTGTGGAAGACTCTGTTGCAATACAGTGTTTTGCGGGAATTTACCGAGGGCATCCCTAGGTCTGTCCAGGTTTTGGTTTTCCAGCAGGGAAAAGAGGGATGAGTTTATGAAACAGCCGCTCTACTGGCACAGAGTTCAATAGGCTTGACAGCCCATAGATACTGATTATTTTGAAGCGAAAGGTCAAGAGAACACAAGAGCCTTGCTGTTTTTCTACCTACAGCTGGAGGTTTGGTTTATCATGAAAGACCACACAACTATTGTCTAAACTCCCCTTTAAAACCAACAGCCACAGGGCTTTCAGGCTGATTACAAAGGCTAACAGTTGTTTTCTGAAGCAGTGTGCAAGTCGAAAAGGACGGAGGCAGCGAGACTGCACGGCCCTGCCGGTTGGCAAGGCTTGTACAGTCGTGCTGCAGTGAGCAGTGCCGGGAGGATGGTCAGAAATGCAGGCAGGGGAGGCTGAAAGGCAGCAGAAGAATTACGGTGATGGTGCAGCACACTTTGAAGATCAGCCTTGTAAAGAGCAGGTCTTGAAAATGGTCCTTCCGCTCGGATAGATCCCCCTGAACTTTGCAAAACTGAAGAGTGTTAGAGCAAGTAATAAATCTCCATGTATTGTGGTCAGCTAAGGGGCACAAAGATTTGCTGTTTTTTTGCGTGTCGGTCTTCTGCGTAACTGGAACAAAATCATTTAACTCACCCTTTTTGGGGGGGTGTAAAATAAAATACTCCCCTTATAACCATCAGTTACATTAATTGAGTAGAAGATATGGGGAAATCCCCTGTAGAGAACAGCAGCTCTACACAACTACAGTACTGCACATCTTGAGACAGGGTCTGAAAACTAAAAGTAGAGCAAGCAAAAAACTTTTTTTTTTTTTAAAGGCAGAATTTAAAAAAGAAAAATCCTGGATGTAGGCTTTAAAAAAATACTCATTCGCTTGAGCAGTTTCCAATAAATTCCAAAAAGAAAATTATCTTGGGTTGATGTTTCAAAACAAAATTATGTTTTCTTTTAAAATGTGGGGGATTTTTGCTGAAAAGAAAAATGTCGGCTTAGGTTGTTCTGTAACACAATATTTCATCTTGTTTTGAAATGATCACTCAAAACAATTTTTCCTTTTGAAATTCTCACCGGCAAAGTTTTGTGTGTGCATGTATGTACAGCTGACATTTTCTTGCCAAAAAGTTAGGTTTGAAAAAGCTGTATTTTTTGGCAGAAACCCTTTCCTCCTGAAATTTCAATAAACCTTAAATTTAAGAAATAGATATGTTTAAACTGAAGGGAGAGTAGAAAACCAAGGATTCTGGGCTAGACACCGGGATAGCAGAGGCGCTGGGTCAGCCGGAGAGCAGAGTAAAAAAATCCCTCATCAGAAAGGCTCACCGCTGAAAAGAGCCGCTGATGAATTGTGCGTCAGCAAGTATCTTCAGCTATGAACCTCGGTCCTGTGTGAGTGTCCGGGTGTGGGAGGGTCGTGAACGAAGGACTGTTCATGAAGGCACAATAAATTAATGTTGTTGGTGAATTTTTGCCACGGAGCACATACAGACGTGGTTGTAACAAAAGATTGTTATTCCTTTTCCCATGCCCAGCTACAAGTGCTTTCCCACCTACCGGACAAAGGCCTTGGGAAGAAAAGCACTTTCTTTTGCCTAGAAAGTGGCAAGTGCTGCCCATAGGGCTGCTCTGGCCGGTGGCTTCCACCTACCGTGAGGAAAGGCTGCTGCAGCTGCATTGTCAGGCTGAAAATGTCACACGCAGGCAGGCTATTATTTATGTAATGGGGCTTACCATAAAATCCAACAGAAAGTCAAACGAAAGTCTCCTGTTCATCACACTGGGCTCCAAATCGGGCATCCAGCCATGATCAATGCTTGCTGAAGTTGCCAGAGATGCTGCTCCAGGCAGTGATTTAACAGCTGGAGGAGCCGCTTTAGCATCAGCACCATCAAACAGAAGGCGCTCACGCTGCCTAATCCTAGGCACTGATCCTTGGTGTCCTGAAAAAAACTTCGGGGGGAATCTAACTGCTCTATCTATAAAACTTAGCTTGGGATGTAGGTGCTCAAATTTACAGGTCTCAAATGTAAAAGTCACCCTGGATGGTCACCTCACTCACTGGAAGCACTCCAAAAGACAATTCCTCTAATCTTAAATACAATTATTCCAAACCCCTCTTTCTCCATTGACTATGGACCAAAATGAACCAAAGATGAACAGCTCAGATGGCGACAACCACCCTTTGGACTATACAAATTCCCTTAGGTTCCCTCCCTCCCTATAGCAGCCTAAGCAAATGATGTAAATATCCCTCTATAAAGTTAATCAAAATCTGTAGACCAAATTGGAAGAAATGCCTGTCCGTAAAATACAGGCAGAGGGATTAATGTGGAATTTTACAACACAACAGGTCAAGTAGAGAGGTGATTCTGAAGAAGACTATAGGAGGTTAATTATTCAGCAATCTTTTCTGAGTCTCTCTCTGCCTCAATTCCCCCGCTGCAAGCAACATCCTCCCCTCATCCAGTATGACCATCTTGCTCTCATAACTAAGTCAACAAAGGGCTTGAACAGACTCATCAGCTTTAGAAGTGTATGTGTCCTGTCCTGCCAGCTCAGCACACAGGCTGTGTGAGATTGCATCAGCCTGAAATACTTCTTAGAAATATCCCATGCAAAGACAGAGGCATTTGTGGAAAAATCTTGATTACATTCTCTTCTGCTCTCGTTAGAACATGTGATAACATCCCATTGGCACTTGCTCAGTGGAACATGGCCTGCTCCCATGAACGAGAACAGAGCATGGAGCTACAAGTGTCACAGTCTGTGTCCTAAAGTGCAAAGGGAGCAGACGCAAAGCCCTTTCTATTGAGTTACTAGTCATTTGTGCACTTCTTACACTAACGTACACACAGAGACCCATCCAGAGGGGGCATCATCACTTGAGCAAAGTGTGTCCTGTCATTCTCTTCTTTCCCTAAAGCTTTTCATTATCTTCCACGTACTACATGCTAACAAAAGGCTAATTATTCCTTTACTAAATGTGAGACATTAATAATAGAATGCAACCCACTTCTCTGTTGGTCCAAGAACACTTCCAAAGCACAAACAAGTCAAGGCTTCAAAACAAGACATTTTAGATATAGGCTCCTACTTGGACATGATTTTCAAACGTGTCTTGCACCCAGTAATTCCTGCATGTACAGGGCTTGCCGTATGCTCATCAGGTTTACAAAGCTGACGTGCTTTTTCTTGGGGAAGTAAATGGGGCTTTAGGAGCCCAGTTTTCACCTACCTTTTTCCTAATTGTAGTTCTGACACTTAAGGTATATAATTATATTGTATTACTAAGCCATTTCATTCAGCTAGAAAATTATCCAGCTGTATATTCCTCAGAAGTGATCGTGGGGACAGCCTACACAAACATTACACCTACATGACACAGAAAGCACCTTGTGTTATCACAAGACTCCTTGTTGACATCACATGGCTTGTTTCTACAGCCAGTGGCTGACAGGTAGCATCTGCACAGCGCTGAAATGCCTGGGAAAGGCACAGGTGAGGTTTGGCTACATCCAAATCATTGCTCAGTTCCTTGTTAATGGGAGTTGATAACCCTAGACCAATAAAAATTGTTTGTGAGTTACTTTCCAGGACAAAGCCGCAGCTTAAATAAACTTGTAGCAAGCCTTTCATGTATTTGTAGAAAGTAGCTTATGAGATATATGCTCACGAGACACACCACTGTAGACTTAGCCAATGGAGTAGTTTTCAACATGTGACCTCTAGGGGATACAGGAACTACACCTAAGGAAGTGGCAAAAGAAAAGCTAACCAAGAAAACCTGTCATAAGGAGCTTAACTTTGCATGATAGCAATGTACATCCTCACTGAAAAAACCCAAACAGTAAGGTGGTTGAAAATCAGTGGCAAATCCACCAAAACTGACTCAAGAATGACTATTTACTTTCTTCAAGCATAAGCAGCTCCTACACAAGAAGCCATGGGAACCACCTACACTGTGCCCTTAGGAAGTAGAAATAAGTTTCCTGATTATGCTCACAGGCATACACGTGCGTACAGGAGACATTCGTTTCAAGTACATCAGGTTGTCCAGGAAAGACCCCAAAGCAGGTCAGCTGTGCAAACCTCCTTTCAGCACAGAAAGTAAAATACGTATCTTCTATAAAAATGTGGACTCACCTGACCAGAGTTTTCAGGTTGGGGCTCTTCTGCTCTGGCTCGGGGCGGTGTTCTGGTTCTCCACATTTTATATTTCTATGGAGGAAAGCCAAATTCTGAATTCAGCTGCCAAAAGGAAAGCTGAGCTTTGGGGCACAACTCTAAGGTGGTAAGCATGGTTGGATTTGTGACTCCACATTTTTAATCTCCAGGAATATATGCCACAGTTAAGCTTTGCAGCAGAGAGCAGAGTAGTCTATACAGAGAGCTGTTGGGATCATTTATTGGGTCCACAGGCTTGTGAGTAATGGAGCAAGTTGTTACATGATAGATTTTTTAATTCTGTTCTGCTAATGTCATGTTTTTTATTTTATTTTTGAAGACTGCTCAAGCACTTGCTATGATGGTTAGGATGTTATTCACTTTGAGGCTGTAAGTGATGTCTTCTTGCTGGTCTTCTTGCATAAAACTGTATCTCAGCCAAGAATCATAAGGATGTGTAAGTAAAAAGGGAGAAAACTGCACTGGAACTATATAAACACCTATTTAAAAATTACGTTGTTAAAATAACAAAAATACAGGACCAAGTTCAGTTCTAGCAGTGTGTACTTATCTCTACTGATATCAGTGAAATTGAGGCCATTAACACCAGCAGAACATGTGATCCATAACTATAAGTTCTGGTCACACCAGAAGAGTTCCAGGAGGCAAATGTTTTACTTGGTAAAAGAATACGTGGTGTCTGATTACACTTCCAAATTCAAAACATGAGATTGCCATATCCATGATATGTAGGTTTGAAAGGCATCCACAGAGTATTCAAATATATAATTCACAAAAATGAACACTAGCCAACAAACAAGTACTCAATACTACTCAAAAACAACCCAACAGATTAATTTACAAATATTGCATTTCTTTGTCACTTTCTTGACCTTTAAAGTAAAGCCTAATTCCAATTAGTTCAGTTATAAAGTCCATAACTCTTGTAGGTACTGCAGTGTGCAACACATTATCATTTTACAATGTTCTCCCTGATTTGCAGCACAAAACATGCACTCCTTATGGGAATTTGTTGGCAGGCATTTAGGGCAGCTGGAAGTGATCATGAAGTGCAATTACTGTCTGTGCATATCCACATCTGGAAAACAGTTCTTTGCAGATTTTAAAATAGCCCTAATGAAGAATGGAACCTTGTACTTGAATAGATGGAAAGGGTGAAGGGGTCTCAACGCCAAATTTGTTAGAGAGCTAGAATGAAAAGAACACACTGTACAGAAATAGAAAATAATTAACGGAAAATTAATTATTGTCAGAAATTTTTGCAATTATTCTTCATGGAGGGAGAAATATCATGCTTGGGCAGGGGTGAAGGGAAGTTGTCCGTTAAATAAAATATTTAATTTTTGCCATTAAAGATTTAACAGTGATGATATTGGCTGAGCGAAGTACGTTAGGTGATACTACCTTTAACACGTTACCTCATGAAGTCTCGTGGCCAGGGAAACACCACTTGGTGTGACACATGCTAAGAGGTTTACTGAAAAAGGTCTAGGGGCAAAATGGAGGCAACCCAAAAATACCAGCATTATCATTAAGAGGTTGCAACAACGGGTTCCTTGTGACGGGAGCCGCTACATGACGTGCTGGGTCCAGCCCTTTCATTGCCTCGGAGAATCTCCTGCGTGTGCTCTCAAATAAACTTCACAGGATTTATTACTATATCTCTCTGATCTTGGCCAGACTGGCCACATTTCTAGCCACTTTAGGATGACAGAGAGCCGAGGACAGTCACTTCGTAATTTGCTGCAGGTATCTGTAAATTAACGTGCACAAGAACCCTCATGTGGCAATGTCCTCGTGCTTTAGTTCCCCGTTCAGCCATGCTGGGCTCAATTTTTCTTACAGTATTGATGTCTTTCAACTTGAGCTCAAACCAGTGGATGCTGCTGCTCCTCAACACCTCCAAGAACTGGGTAAATTAAACATAAAGTACACAAAACAGAACACACACTAATTAAGATACGCTTTTCCCACATTTACATGTACTCCAAAATCTCTTTAAAATTGGGTTAATCTTTAATCTTAGTTTATGGAACTACCTAAAGCTTTCTCTTTTGCTCCCCCCTACAACAAGCAATCCCTTTCTCTCCTTTATGCGATCAATGCTCAGGCTTTAATCCTGCCCCACGCACGCTTTAGGATGGGGCACGAAGCTACAGCCCGGAGCGCTCGCAGCCCTTATGGGTCCTGCAGCGGCGCGCTCTTCCCGCAGTCTCGGGTGCGGGAAATCATCTCGCCAGCCGAAATCTGTCGACAAGTTTCTCGGCATTTCTCCCTCCCCACGTTTAGTTATTGATGTTGCTAAATAGCTTCCGCTCTCTGCCCCGCAGGCAGGCACACCGTTTTTTCCCAGCCTAAGAAACTGGATGTGCAATTTGCAAAATTTATTTCGACTCCTTCCAGTTGAAACAAGCTTTTCCAAATGCATTTGGGTTCTTCAGGGTCCCCCCTTTTTCTTCAGAAGGCCTGTTAAAATCACTGAGTTTCATTCATTTCAGCAGAAGTTAGATTTTTTTTATACTATTTTAGGGTTTAATTACCTTTCATGGACCTAAGCTAAACTATGCAAGGAGTTAACACAAATATAAACAGACCTTTACCTGGATCACAATGGCAAAGATTTCGCAACCCTGCTAAGAGGTTTCTTTTTTTTCCCCCGAGGGAGGAAAACTAAAGCAACAAAAGCTTTGAGGGGGGTGGCAAAAAAGCGAAGGCTGGTGAAGCCAAAATGGCTCAGGTGGGAAAGGTGAATTTCTGCTGTCTCAGACTAATTCTGGTACCCACACGGGAGCAGGCCGGCCGGGTCACCGCGCAGGATGCCGTGCTAGCTCCGTTACAGGCGCCCGCCGCGGCCGCCGCACTGCCCGGAGCAGGGTTGCCCCCAGGTTTCCTCACCAGCTGCAAGCTCGAGTTGGCTTTTTATGAAAAACATTAGCCGTTTTTCCAGCACGTTGTGCTTTGATCCATCACCCCGAGCCCGCAGGGCTGGATCGCCCCGGTGCCGCGGAGGCATGGGCAGGACTCACCTGTAGAGCAGGGCAGGTTTTGGCAGCACTGGGCCGCTGGTGTTCAGCCGGAGCAGCTCTCCAAGACCCTCTTTGTGCATCCAGATTCCATCGCAACAAAGCCAACACTAATGCAAGGCTAGGCCCCCCGAAGGATGTTTTATTATGGGTAAACACTGGGCTAAGCACAGCCGTATTAAGTGGATTTTTCATTCTTTAGTTGGGAAGGAACCATTGGGAGCATCTGTTCCTGCATTAGCATCACAACGAGCATGAGGCTTCACCCGGTAATTCTTGCGGCAAGCCAATAATTTCTGGTAGAAGCCGGAGGATCTCAGGGAATGCTTCAAGGGCTTTGCTGAAGCCATCTATTGTCCCGGGAATCTCTGCCGTGAAATGACCCAGCGGCTCCCCTGAGTGTTGCAGGCACCGGGCACCCTCACCCTCTCCACTAGCTCCAGGGGACCCAGGAGGGAGAACGACTGAAATCTCCATTCGTGGTCTGCTTGTTGTGGGTAAAGTCTGCTCTCAGGTACATCTCAGGCAAAAGATTTTTTTTTATTATTATTATTATTATTGCTGTTTTTTAATTTTAATCATAGCAGGACCTAGAGTCAGCCGACAGATGCAAAAATGAAAAGCATCTCCCTTGTAGCATTCGCAATATGAAAATCTAGAAAATTATAAGCTAAGTATTACTGTCAATAGTGCCATGCTTGCATTTTCTCTGGAAGTAGCTTTACATTCGAAAATTGGTGGTTTAGCGAAGTCAGATTTGTAATTAACATTAGCTTCTTTTCCACAGAGATTTTTTTATTACTTTTATACTAGAAAGACTATCGTCACAAAAAACCCAAATATTTTTGGCTAAAGGAGAAATGTCATGAAGGCCTCATGGGTGGATTTTGCTGCTTGCAGTCCCATTCTCACCTGGAAGCCAGACCCACCAGCAAGGCTACATCTCCCCTGACATTTCACTGTCTGAGATTTCCCAAATGCTCAACTCTCCTTCAATAACAAAAGAAACCATGATGTTTTACGGAAGGTTTAGCAGCAAACTCCAATTTCCCTGTGGCACAATATTCACAATATTTTGGGGACCCGATTCATTTAAAATGAGATGTTAAATGGAAAAAAAAACCTGAAATCCTGCCTCTGCAACCCCCACCCGGGAAAATTACGCAGAGAGAAATTTCTGCCCAGAGTTAGTTTTCCCGCTTCTCAGATGGAAAGAAAAGCATAGGGAAAGTAGATGCATTTTCCAATAAATACATACTGAGCCTGTGACAAGGTATAAACAACATCGACACATCATTCCTAGCACTACACAGATTTCTCTCTGCTGGAAGCAGGAGTACAATTACACATAGGCCTCCAGACAGCTGGCCTGCAGTAGGAATTTTTCAACACTTTGAATTTGAGATAGATGAGAAAAAGAAAAAGTATCTATGCCACAAACCTGGTGGGAGAACTTTTGCCTGCGGGAGATGATGAATATTCAAATCACAGCTTCCATGAAATACCATAGCACCTTAGTCAAACAGAGTTTGAAACAAAATTGTTTCTCAACTGTTTTGGGTCTGATCCACGAATCAGAGCGTTTCAGTTCAAAACAACGAAAATAAAAGGTACCATTTAATTTTTAACTAATTAAAATACAATACTTGAGCAGATCATTTTTTTTTCCTCAGGTCCCTCTCTTTTCCAAAGCCGATACTCAGTGGAATTTGCATTCTCTACCTTCATCTTGCAAACAAGGATCTTTAGCCATATGCAGGTTAAAAGATTTGCCTCAAGGCACCCCTCATGCCATTAGTCTTAATTAAGTATCTCTCACATGCTCACGCTGTCTCCCCTCTCCTGTCCTGTGGCAGTGAGTCCCATAGTTTATCCTTGCACTGGTAGAGAAAGACTCACACTAATGAATACAGCCTGACAAACGCTCGAGGAGAAATTTATTTATTTATTGTATCAGATACTTTGCCTTTTTGTATAGGACATGTAAACACCAATAAATTGGCAGTCATTAAATTAATGATGACTGTAAATCACTGAGGTACTTAAACTTCTTCTACTAAATGTATCCTGAACAATAAATAAAAAGAAAATTTATTTGGAGATAAGGAAGACCTCATAAAAATAGTAAATGAAATTAGGGAGCTCAGGGGAGTCTGGAACAAATATATCAGTAGGTCCATGTGATAAGTGGTAGCTGATAAGAGAATTACTCCCAGTCTTTTTGTGGTGATTCCCAGTGCACAAAGACCGGTATTTCTCATGAGTCAGAGGATCAGAGCTGGGCTGGAAACAGTGAAAGTATGCAAACATGGAAAGAAAAACAACATTGCATATTAACCCCATTTTAGGTCCTGGGCAGGGATCTAGTGCAGTGTACGAACAACTCAGGGGTAACAATCAAAAGCCATGGGCTCATTACAAGTGGCATAGATTAAAGCTGTCATGTAGGGAATAAGTCCTTCCTAATAATAAAAATAATACTCGGCATTTTGCATGTTCAGAGGCGCCTTGAGAAGCGGGAGGAGGGTCTGTTGGTACCCACATTTTGCAAATGGAGGAAATAAGACCCCGAAGCTCATTTTCATTTCAATGAACTTCCAGTTGCTCAAAAACTTGTGCTGGGGCTGGGTTCTCCTAAGCCAAGAGCACCTGAAAGACGCCCTCAGTTGTAATTCACCTCTCATGCCGCCCAGTTTCCCCTCCAGACAGTAATTCAGTGGCAAAGGAAAGGTGTGGATCCCAGCCATGACTACTGCCAGCTTGGAGGTCTTTCACCCTTGTCACTGCTTCTGTCCTTCTTGAGGACCAAACCCAGCTCCGGCTCGTTGGGGAAGGAGACCTCGCGGGGCCATTGCAGACAGGCAGCTCTGGCAGCCCAGGGAAAGCAGACCCTTGTGGAAAAAAATTCATTTTCCTGGAGCTCTGGGACTATTTTTTTCCCCTCCAGGAAAGGGTGGGAGAGTGATGTCAAGGGACTTCAGGTCCAGCCCCTCAAGCACTATAAAGCAGCCAAGGAGTCCAGCCAAAGCTACGCAACATTCCCCAAATGCTGCCCCTTCCTAATTCTGTTTTAGAAAGTGATTTGCTTACAGTATCTCTGGCTTCCTTCTCCCCACCTGCCACTCAGTCAGAGCTAAACGTCAAATGTCTTTGCCATCAGCCATGCCAGGCATGCTGCAAAAAGCAGCTGTCTCCCCGACGAAGTGTGTTCTCTGAAAGTCCTGTCTTTAACTTTACTGTAATTTGCAGTCTTTCTTTAATTTTAACACCACCTCTCCCCTGTGGTCTGTTTGTCTCCCTGGGATCTCTCTGTGCAAGGGCATCCCGAACGAGCACGCTCCCCTCTGCAAGACCCTGCAGGAGCAAAGATAAGTAGGAATATCCGAGTCCCTGGGGACCCAGAGGTAAACCGAGCAGTACAACCATCCCGTGGTCTGCTTAAATCATCCTGGCAGGGAGATGCTCACAGGGGAACTCCTCAGCGATGGGTTCCATCACCACCACGCTCCATACGCTTGGGGCATGGCCTACGGCATCCTCACACCCTGCGTTTCCCCAAGGGCACTAACACCATGAGCAGGCACTAACACCATGAGCAGGCAGCACAAGTCAGAGCAAGTTTGGAGTTGCCCACTGTGACTTTGGGGACCAGCTCTAAGGAGAGCTGAGCAGGGTTTACCCGAGCACTGTCATCTAACTCGGTAGCTGCAACGCAGTCCTCCTGCACATGGGCATGTTTCTTGTTTGATGAGAATTTGCTTGTGGGCAAACAAATGCTGGGGTTGAAAGACTGTGAGCAACAAAAAGCTGTCGACTTTCTGGTAGAAAATCGCATATTCTGTACCGTTTTCCAAAGAAGTAGAACCGCGGCGATTTACAATGCATCTGCCTATTTCCAAAATCACTTGGTTGAAAAAGGATTTTTTTAATAGCAAAAGGGTAGCTTTTCTCCTCTCTTTCCCACTGGAAAATGTTTCCAGCTGGCTATGCTGGGGCCGCTCAGCATTCCATCTCCCCCCACCACAGAGGGGTACAGCCAGATCCTACTCTGCCCATCACCCCCAACCCAGGCACCACCAGTGAATCACAGAATCACTAAGGTTGGAAAGGCTCTTCAAGATCATCAAGTCCAATCATTAATCCAGCGCCACCATGATCCCTAAACCATGTCCTGAAGCACCACATCCATGTGTTTTTTGAACACTTCCAGAGATGGCAACTCCACCACCTCCCTGGGCAGCCTGTGCCAATACTTGACCACCCTCTCAGTGAAGAAATTTTTCCTAATATCCAATCTAAACCTCCCCTGGCGCAACTTGAGGCCATTTCCTCTCGTCCTATTGCTGGTTACTTGGGAGAAGAGACCAACACCCACCTCACCACAACCCCCTTTCAGGTAGTTGTAGAGAGCGATGAGGTCTCCCCTCAGCCTCCTCTTCTCCAGACTGAACAACCCCAGTTCCCTCAGCCGCTCCTCATAAGACTTGTGCTCCAGACCCCTCACCAGCTTTGCTGCCCTTCTCTGGACACGCTCCAGCCCCTCAACGTCCTTCTTTTAGTGAGGGGCCCAACACTGAACACAGGATTTGAGGTGCGGCCTCACCAGTGCTGAATACAGGGGCACGATCCCTGCCCTGCTCCTGCTGGCCACACTATTGCTGATACAGGCCAGGATGCTGTTGGCCTTCTTGGCAGTGCATGCGTTCCCCCTGAATTACTGCTCTTTCTGGATTTAGCACCCTTCAACCTGTACCTTGCTGAACCATCAGGAGCTCAGGTAGGAAAGTGCTTTTTTTCGCATGGATTTGGCCTGGGATCCCAGCACCCTTCCTCCCTTCTCCTCCTGTCATTACCCGGTCCCATTTTCATCTCCACACGATCTTCACCAGTGAGCCACCTGTGATGTCTCCTGCAAGGCATCGCTGTCAGCACCAGTTAATTTTGCAGCAAACATGGCATTTCACCCTCCCTGGTGAATCCAGCCCATCCTGCTTGCTTTGAACTTACAGTTCAGTTCTGAAAAGGGACTTTTCAGAGACAATTATTATATTGACCGCCACGCTTATCTGATCCCTCTGACATCCACTCTTCTTTGTTACTGGGCAGGAAAGGTATTTTTAACTTGCCTGTCAGCCCCACAAATAGTCCAGAATGCAGACTTTGTTCCTCCTGTCTTTCTCGTTGCCACCACAAAAATTTTGCAACCGGAGGCACGATCAGGGCGCGAGGTGTTAGCCACGAGAGAGCCCAGCCCCTTATTCCCAGGGACGCGTCAGCTCCGTAGTGATACCAAGCAAAACACGGCAAACCTGCCTTTGTTTGCAGGCAAGAAGCTAAGACTGAAATACAAAACGGTGTGTATAACACACAGATGAAATGGGACTAGCAATAAAAAGGAGCCGCTTTTAATTCTTCCTTTACAGAATTAGCTCTGTCAAGTTTCCGAGTGTTTATACATGTAGAAACCGTATTGAAACTTCAGGGTGGCTCCAGCTTCAAAATATTTGATGATGTTTATTTGACATACTGCTGAGGCAAGTCCACAGTTGGGTGACATGCTCCCAGAGGATTTCTTTCTGATATGGAATATTAAAAGTACATGTGGAGTCAAAAAGCCAGACAGGCTTTACCAGTTGCTTTCAGCTGCATCTTTGCCACATTGCCTTTACCTATTTTCTCTTATTCCCTGTTAATTTCTACAGTCATTTGCAGAGACTTCACTGGGAAACTAAGTTGACTCAGATAATAATAAAGTGTCCTGATGTGAATGGAAAATTAATCTCATTTAAAACCAAGACCCTGCCCAAAAGCTTGAGAAAGCCCAGCTCAGCAAAGTCTAAGCAGATGCATAAATCCATCCCTATTAAACACAACACATTAGTGCTTCCCTAAAGATTTTGCAGATTTGGGGCTGCTGCCTGGTTTGTAAATGGTGAGTGGCTTTGATTTTAGTGTGCCAAAGGAGTTCGGAAGCAATTTAATTTTCATAACGAGAATGTTTCCGCCAACAAAAGACAAGTGGTTCTAAGTAGGTCTTTTTGCTGTCTATTAAATTAGATTAAATAAGATTATGGTATTATTAGCATTATTAGGGTTATTATTAGGAAATTACTATTCACAGTACTTTTATTGTCATATTCTACGATAAGGAAAGCAAATCTATTAAAATGATTGAACATCAATCCATAAGCTCTTAATAATCCGATGGTATCAATGAGTTCATCTTTTAGATTCAGTTGCAAAAGTCATCATTTGCTAGTTATTATCCAGTTGATCATTAGAAGAGATTCTGAGACTCATCAGCGCTCTAATGTTGATACATAGTCATTACATTTCAGTCAACCTATTCTTAGTACAGCCATAGAATGGCATTTAGTTGTTGCGACTTTATTATTATAACTGGCATGTAATAATGATATCATGACCCAGACCGTCACATCAGACTTTTTTCTTGTCACACATTTTAAACCGTGCCAATGAGATGTGGCTGGTACTCAAACTGGGATTTTTAATGCTGCATGGAGTTGATGGGTACATTGCATTCCTCATTCCTCCAACTCAGGGCTAAACAGTAAGTCCAGAGGCCCCAGACAGCATAGTATATATCAGAATATAGTATATATATATGGTGTCTATAAATATACTGAATATAGTATTTAGAATATAGTAACAGTATATACCAGAAGAGAAGTAATAGCTCTGCATGTGTTTGCTGTCCATGAACTACTTGTTGGGAAATCTTAAATTTGCAGTTCTCGTGCGATGGGTGTAGTCTGGTGATGACAGTAGCCACCACAGGAAAAGTCTGATGTGAAAAGCCTTGATGCGAGAAGTCTGACATCAAGCGTGCACTTCATAGGCTTCATAGTTCATAGGCTGAACTCTGAAAATAGCATTTTACCTCCTTCTTTCCCCTTGACTCATTCTGTTCTCATGCGGCACACCACAGGAGGTCATTTCTTTTGGGACAGGGGTTGTCAGGGAAAGGAAAGACCTGAACTGTGATGACTTCATTTGGACAAGTTGAATTTGGGGGGTGGTCTTTCACAATTAATCAGCATTTTCTGCTCACACTGAAATCAGTATCAGGACTTTCTTGGACTTCAGTAGTCATGGAGTTGTTCAAAAATAATAGTGAGTTTTCCAGGATATTTCCAGAAATAGCGGGGATCAATTTTCATTTATTATAGACTTGGTATTCTCATAGAATTTTTCGCTGATTAAACTTTGCACCTTTGAAAAACTGCAAGCATTCAGATTTCGTGGCTGCATACATCCATTTCATGTGCTCACGTTGCCCCTTGCTACACAGTGACATACCGAGAAGCTGCAACGACAGCCTGGTTCCACACATTCGCATATCTTAGCTTCAGACAACGCGTGTACCTGAAATTGCAGCTGGGACTAGAGAAGAGGTATCTCTTTTTTTCAATGTAACAACCTCCAGATCAAGTTGAATCAATGTGAATACAACAGAGATCCTTAGAAAACACCGTGTTTATTCCCGCATGAGACTAGTCAGGTGTCCTAAGAAAGCTCCAGCAAAGGTGGTTTCTGCAGTTCAAGGAGGATGGTGGTTTTGCACCTGCCTCAAAAATTAGGCTATTTAGATCCTATGTTTAAAATGCAGTTGCTGTTGTACACATTTAAACTGTGATATCACTCTGAGTGACATGCATTGGCCAAAACCCCCTGCCACCACTTCAGTGTTGGCTAGAATGAGAGCTTCAGGCTGGCAAAGAGGCTCCTAGGAGAAGGACTTCGGTACGCGTCTGATATGGAGTACATGCTTCCGTGCCTTGCTGAACCGGGCGCATTTAAACACAGAGTTAAACTCTTTGCTGAATGGGTCTTGGCTAAGTGAGAATGGCTGCAGCTAGATAGGGCTGGTTGTGGACCTGAGGGAGAAAGAAGTGCACAACTTTGTTTCTTAAATCCTCTGAGCTGCTTCAGAACCATTTCTAGAGATTACTTTTCTCCATTTATCCTGCAGGATTGCTTACGGCATGATGACTTAAACTGTAAAGCACCCCCAGCTCATACACTCCAGCCTTAAACTGGTAGTTTCTATCCTGTCTTTGCAATCCTTTTATTACCTATTCTGTCTTTGCAAAGAAATAAACAATCCATTTTTTTTAGAGACGTGAGATATCCATTTAATCTACGTGCACGATAGCTGTTGGTAGACAGGGAACATCTGTTCTTCACAAGAAAGACCATCATGTGAGTGCGTGTGCTGCCGTTTGTGAGCAGCCCCATTGCATTGTGCTCCCTGGGGTTGGCTGGAGCACCTCTGGGACCAGGTGAAGGGTAACCCCACTAGTGAGGCATTTGCAAAGGAAATACCAACAGCACCTGCAATTCGGAGCCAACAAGGGCTAGCAGTCTCCTCACCTGTGGCTGGATATTGTGTGCCTGCCCACATCCTTTTCCTCTACCCCATCTCCTTCTTCAGCTTAGCCACTGGACTGATGCAGGCAGACAAGATGGTCTGGGGTACTTATTAGGACCTTCACTGCCTCCCCTGAATTGTACAGAGGAGCAGCGCTGCGGTTCCAGTCCCCGAGCAGGCCACCTACAAATTTGTCATTTCTCCAGCTGGTTGCATGATGAAACATTGCATGATATTACGGTCTGTGCATGAAAGACTGCTATGTGTCAGAAAGGGTCAACCCTGATTTGACACATGATAAAATGATTAGGGAGACAAGAGAAGCCAAATGCCTCAAGAAGAAAGGTGAAAAACTGTGGGATCTGGATAATTCCAGAGGAAACACCATTATGTTATTACTTGATGCCAATAGTTACAAAGACAGTAATTATGCTCCTTAGCCCACAGTGATTCTCTCAAATTGGCTGAGAACAACCACTAGCAGAAAAACTGTTGCATGTGTCTGGAATAAAACCCCTACAAGGAATGCAAGAGAGATCACAGGTAGGTCGCTACGTACCCATGTCCATGTCCCAGGGACAGCAGCATGTATGTGAGATAGTTGTGTTGATAAGGGTAAGACTACCTTGCTGGGACAATATTCTGGCAAACAGAAAAAGATCCAAGGCGTTCACTTCACAAGACTGCAGTTAGCTTCAGGACTGATGCAGAAGCTGATATTATATCATCTCAGAGTAGTGACAAAGGTTTGCCATGGCTCATCTGCTCCCCACTAGGAAGAAACAGTTGTCAGTGAGAAACGACCAAGGAAAATGTTTGAATGCTGAGCACAAAACTGCAGAATGAGGTGACACCTATGTAGGAACAGATTTACATAGTCAAAGAGCCTGGATTCCCGTCACTGAGCTGTCAGGCAAGCAAAGACCAATGCCAAGAATAGACGATAACCGAGATCTGTGTCCAAGCTATGAAGTTGAATCCAATCCAAGATGCCCTACGGCTCTTTTAACTAACTAGGAAAACTTAAACAATCCCCTTCAGTCAGTCTCAATCTTCTGCACTCATAATACCTCAACAATTCCTCTTGCCATGATAAAGGCTGTCAAGAAACAAATAATATCTGCAAGGAAGTTTTTGAGCCAGTCAGTAATCATCTGTATCCACATCTTCGAACTCAGCAAGAATGTGGGGTGGGAATACACCGTTATATGCACATTCCAGCTGCAAAATATTAAAATCTTCTACAAACGTCATGACCTAACTCACGATTTTGGCAGCTACCACTCTCCCAGGGATCATCGACTTATGTCAAATTCCTTACTTCATTTAAGAGACATGTTTTCAAACAACTGTCACGTGCAATTTCCTCTGCACCTGAGATCTTTCTTCCAAGGATGAGCCAACTGCAGTAGCCTGGTGGGGTGGGACACCGACCCCATGTGTACCTCAGCTGCAGTCATTTGAAGAGCAGGACACGTTCTGGAGTGGAGACAGTTCCTATGCCAGCAGCTGTGAGGAGAGCAGGACTGAGACCATTTGTAGAATGGGATATTGCCTTAAATCTTAGCACGTTTAGGGGAACTTTTTATCCAGTGCTGGCTGGCTTCTGATAATGGCCAAGCCAGTGTGTATCATGTCTAATAAAAATAACAGCATTCTGAAGAGCAAAGGCAGGGGAGGACTTGGAAGACCATGGTCAAGTGAAGTGAACATATCTGATGTACAACTTTTTTTTTATCCTCTTTAATATTAAAGGATGCTAGTCTAAGATGGGTCACTGGTGTCATTCATCATAAATCACCCCTCCACAGTTTCACCCGGAGGTGTCTAGTTGCTTCCTGAGTGTTGTAAGATTTCTATTAAAATACCCTTGGGTGAGCTAAGACAATCAATTGTAAACCCCAAAACAAGAAAGAAATTTTTTAAGTAAATTGAGAAAAATTTTATTCCAAAGCAAACAAAAACCAAACCAACAAAAAAACCCCATCAAAAACCTTCTTACATATGCACAAGCAGCCTTATTTGTGCTAACAAGTCCAGCTTAATGCATCTTCCGGTCAAAAATGATGTATATATCAGTGCTATCGCATGTAGCAATTAGAAACCTTCTGACATCCTGTTCTTTCTGCTCCTTCCCCTTCTCCAGTATTCAAAAGACTTTGGCTCCTAAAAACACTCACCCTCATATCCCATTCCCCTTCATGTCAGCATCAGCCAAGTTGCCCTCTTCCTTACCTTCTTTAAGTGTTCAAAGGTAATTTTAAAGAACACCTCATTTAGCTTTCATTTTACTGAGATTCAGCCTGCCCATAAATCAGAGTTGAAGGGGAACTGGAGAGGGTCTCAGCTAATCAAAGCTCCAATCTCTAAAATGTTTAAATATAAATCAAAATAGTTGAAGGCTCTCCAAAGCTTCAATTTTCTTTGAAAGCCCTAGTTCTTATTTTTTCAGTGCTTAGCTCTCAATTTCATCCTCATCCCTTAAAGGTATTTTTCTAAGTATTTTTTAGTCGTTTTCTCCAAGACATTGAGCTGACTGGTTCAAGAATTATATTAAATTTTGACCTGTGAGTGAGCTACTATTGCCCCCAAGTAGAAGTGCTTTGTCCAAATTAAGGTTTTAGGGTTCAGCTCCTAAATTGAAGTTTACTAATGACTTTAAGGCTAAAAATGTTCCTAGAATCTATTGAAAACATGACTTTGATCATCCATTCCATATTGCAGTCAGTACTACATGCTCCATATGTCAGAAATGATAAAATGTTCTTGCCTCCCTCTTTTGCTTCAGAAGTCTGGAAGTCTGCTAAATTAATCTGCTTACCTGTCTTTACCACATCTTATAGTTCTGGAATGCAATATGGGTTAGGAAAGTTAAGAATATAAGCTTATTTCTCTCTCTTCCTTCCTCCCCTCCTTCCTGTATTAAAGTTATTGCGAGAAAGCAAAAAATTCCACATTGTAAAGGATATTTTTATCCTTGGGTTTAATCATTCAAGCATGTGAGTTTACCTGAAGAGTTCTATTGAAAAGCCAATCCTTTCGTTCTTCCCAATATGTGTATTGGTGTGTCTTATCGGTGCATTTCATTTTGCAAAAAAAAAAAAAACCCAGTCTTTCAGAAACCTCACTTGCAAGAAGTAAAAATGGGAAATACGCATTGTATGAATATTCAGGCATTTGCCTGGGTGTACGGTGCACACGCATAAACATCGGTGCGTGAAGGAGTTTCTGTGCGAAAATACACCAGGTATCTATTAACAGATTATGTATTTGATGTATTTACAGCAGGTACACAAGGTTATGCAAATCAGATTTAAGAATATGTCCTGTGGCATATGATGTGGCATCTGATGGAGCAGAATGATGCCTGCCCTATCTGAGATGGTTATTTCAGGGGATATTATGCTCTGGAATGGCTCTTCAGTGAGTGGGGTGACTTTTTCAGATCTCCCTTCTAGATGCCTGAGTTAGGGCAGAAGAACCTCAGTAAAAATACTGAGATATGTGCAAGGGTTGGTAGATCGTTGGGCAAAATTTTCCATATAATATGCATTTTTGCTTACTTTCACCATGAAACAAATTTCTCAAGATTTAAACAGAATTTTGAAACTGGATTGGTTTCAACTGGCTCACACAGTAAGAAAGTTCTTCGTGAAATGTTTTCATCATTCAGAAAGCACACTTTTTACCAAAATATTTGACAAATCTTTAGCCGAATGTGAGTAAGGCTCTCTCCAAACTCTGTTTTGCCCCTATAGAAAAGAAATCAGCAGAACAGATAGTTCAGAAATCCAGGACAGTATCAAACTGAATGGGTGAGCGCTCTGTCAAAGCAACTCCTATATATGAAGAGGAAGGGAAAGGGAAAGGGAAAAGGAAAAAGAAATGGAAAAGGGAAAGGGAAAGGGAAAGGGAAAGGAAAAGGAAAAGGAAAAGGAAAAGGAAAAGGAAAAAAGGGAAAGAGAGAGAAAGAGAGAGAAAGAGAGAGAGAAAGAGAGAGAGAAAGAGAAAGAGAGAGAAAGAGAAAGAGAAAGAGAAAGAGAAAGAGAAAGAGAAAGAGAAAGAGAAAGAGAAAGAGAAAGAGAAAGAGAAAGAAAGAGAAAGAGATACTTCATTCACATATCTCTATGTATAATAGAATGAAAATTCCAGGCTTCTTAAGCTGACTGACAATCAACTTTACCCTCAGAAGATATTTATTGCAAAGATCTCTTACAATATTTTGCCTGACCTCATAGGTAACTCTTACTTTTCTCTTTCTGGGGGAAGCAATTTGGAAAAGGTGCATCACTTTTCACAATTCTCGGTGGTTGTCTTCCTTCTATTTGGGAACCACCTCCCAGAAAATAATGAAAAAATCACTTCCTAGCAAATGAAATGTTCTGCTTCACATTCTCTTGTCTTTCACACTATTATCATCCAACACAAAACTGTGAAAAATCAAAATAGAGAAGCATCAAATAAATTAGCATAGACTTTTTTCGATCTTGCTTTGATTCCCTCCTGAAACAAAATCTCACTAATATTAAGCAGCTTTTGCAAAGTGTTAGCACTTAGACAAAGCCGCTTCCACAGGAAAGAAATCATTCAGCTAAACCATTCTGAATCAACTAAAATTCAAAGGAGCAACAAAATGCATTTTTTAAACAGTTCCAACCCAAAGTCTGGCACAACACATGTACACACACAATGTGTACATAAGCAAAAAATTGTCACTTGAAAATACAGAATAAAACAATTGTCCACATTCATAAGAACCAGGTACACAAAAAAGTAATATAAGGTAAAGAACCTTTTTGCCAAAATAAAAGAGGAGTTTAAAATCTCCAAGACTATATTTAGCCTGGAAATGAGGAAAGCATTCCTATGCACAAAGGAAATCAGAATCTAGGATGTCCATCATGGCAAAAGGGTGGAGAGGGGGAAAACTCAAGCTGCTTTTGACATGGTACGCAGGGATCTTCTGAGCAGTGATGCGACTTGGGACCTGCAGTAGTCGGAAACTGGGCTTACTGACTCAGTTTCTCCTGCTCTGGGTTTCCACACGACTGCAGAAAGTTATACCCATCCTACACAAAACCACCAGAGTGCCGTTTGAAATCTCTTTGGAAAACCGAGTGCTGAAGGAAAGGCAGCACTTTGAAAAAATTGGGTCCTTCCCTTCAATAAGGAAAGGTCGTTTCCTTTCTTTCATGTTGTGAGCCTGCCTGGCAGCTAGCCATACTGCAGGTGTCACTTGCCAATGTGCAAATGAATGACTATATAAATATTACTAATCAATGGCAGGTATCAAAACTGTAATTTTCTGAGGACTTTGTAGGACCTGTGTAAACCGCAAATCAGGCATGGAGCTGCTGACAGACAATACAGGCCATTGTATTGCTCTTACACAAGGACCTGTGGCATGGGAATATATTAATTTTTAATGGAAAATGTTATACTTTATGGTCAGCTCTTTCAGCAGAATCATTTATCAAGGCTGACATCAACCAGATACACTGTACATTACTAAGGATTGATGTTAGAGGGGAGGAGGGGAAGGGGGAAATCCAGTATTTACAAATGGCATGGCTTTTAAAACACCACTACTTAGAATCAAGTGCAATTAGAGCACATTTAAATGAGTATTAAAGTATTTGTATTGCCAGTTTGCAAATTCAGCATCTTGAGAAGCCCAAATGGATTTTCATGTAATTATTGTCATTAACTCAAAGGAATAAATGCTCAGCAGAGAGTCTGCTTTAAAAAAAAACGAGTGCATAAGTGTATCATTAAATGGCACCTTCGTGCTTAATTCCTCATGTGATCTTCTAAAATATACACCTCATAACTGCTGAGTACCTCAGTGACACAGTACAAGCCTCCCGTCTGCCTAGCATTAGCATCAGGGAAGCTGTATTTGTGGTCTTCTGAGGAGTTTCTCTTAGGAAGGTGACATTGAGAAATTTTCTTTCCATGCAGCCCTATTTATACGATTTTTTTGCTAACAGATCCATGCCTGCCTTTTTCTACAAGCAGTGTGCACAAAAAGCATTTCTGCATGTTCTTACTCTCACAGCTGTCACAAGCTTCCCAAATTGTTGGTCTCTCATTCTAGAAATAACAGGTACTGCGTGTTCCACACCAAATCTTAATCAAAATTGCCCATAGTTCTCCAGTTCTTGTTTAGGTTTGGATACGTTGTGGGAGAGATGAGCTTTAGCAGCTGGTCACTAGTACAGACTAGAAATAGCTGGTAAACCTAGACTGAAAATGAAGAGATGTTGTCCTCCTTGGCAGCACAAGGAAGAGTTTCTGGGTTTGACTCCATCAGCACCTCAGCGTGTGGCCGCGGCTAACTCTCCAACCCTCCATTTTCAATGGCAAAATGGACATCGGAGTACTTATCTTTGTGAAATGTTCTCATCATCCTTCAGTGAAAGATGATATGAAAGTTCAAATAGCTGATCAATTCCAACAGTAGCATGTGGTGCCTTATAATAGAAAACCTTAACCTACCCCTTAAAAATAGACAGCATGAGAGCATGAACGGCAAAGGACTGTCCTTACAGATAGCTGTAGGGGCTTGGAACAAGGTGAATTCTGGATAACTCCATAGGAAGACGGGGTTTTCAGCATTGGCTGAAACAACATTGGCAAACAACAGAAAAAGTGGTAAAACAAACCCAAAAAACAGATTACATTAGCCCAGCTTTAGTGAGGATCCAACTTTCGGCTGGAAATCTGTCAGGAATCTTGTCTCTGCAAAGCAAACCTCTGTCTCAAGGTGGACATGGAATAGCTACTAGAAACAACAAGCAGTATGACATTCAGCTCTCTTCTAGAGATTGCAAACATTTGCCCAAGATAAAATTAATTATGTATTCTGCCCAACTAGTAACGACTTTAGCCAATATTCTGAGCAGGAAACTGCTTTCACCAAGTTGTCTCAGATGCCTTCATTCACATTCTCAGTACTTGCCCCATTGCCACACGAGGAATATTTTCTCTCCCAATTGCCACAAGCAGGTCCTTGTTCCACCCGGACGTAATACGTGCTCTCAAACAGAGGCATGAACTCAATTTCAACTGCTACAAGAGCAATTCCAAACTCAGAAATGTCAGTGTGTCGAGCAGGGCTTTGCTTTATAAACATTCCTTTGTTAATGAAATTGGAAAAGTTCAGAGAAGGAATTTTCCATGAGTAATCATTCCTCACGTTAAAAGTCCCTTTCCCCAAATTCGCTTTGACAGCTGCTTGGGAAATAATAATAATAATAAAAAATCTTAGTCATATTGTTATATCAACAGAACGAACATCTGCCGGTTCAAGCACTCGAACCCAAATTTCTGGGTCTTCATCCAACATGATGCTGTTACTTTGTGGCTGGAGCACACCCACTCGGTTAAGAGACAAGACTCAGGCTGATGGTCCCCTTCTAGAGACCACTGTTTTCAGAGGATGCCAAGGCAACTCTGATGCCATTAGCAAAAGAGAAACAGCCAGACTTTGTGGCATCTGCCTACTTCCCAGATCTTACAAGTTTTTCTTTCCTCGCTGCCGTCCACAAGCTGATTCCACCTACTGCCTCTCACCTTAGAAATAGATTGCCATCTCTTGGGGAAAGGGGGCTGGATCTTCGTTACATGTTTCTACGGCACCCTGTGATATGGTGATGGGATCTCCAGGGATTTCTGAAGTACAGATAATGAATCTGACAGACTACGCTACGGAGGGGCTGTCAATCAACAGCGAGCTGTTCACATCCCCTCTGTCAGGCTCCCATAACCCCACCGTGAGCTGTTGCCAGGGTTTGGGCAGCCAGAGCGGAGGGAAGAGGAAAGAGCCCAGGGCCAGGTGGTGCAGCCTGGGCCAGCTCCCAGCACAGGCATGGAGGCAATAACATGCCTGGGGCACGTTATTGCTGCGAGGGGGCTGGAGGAGAATGAAAGACAGGGACAAGAAATAGATGCAGCCCCGCAGCCTTTGCACCTTGCAAAACTTCAGTAGAAGGTGGCAACTCCAAGACGCAGTTCCTGCCTGCGTCTCCCACGCTTTGCAGAGCTCTTCCACCCCCAGCTGATCTCCAGCTCTCCTGCCCTGCCTTTGTCCCTCTTCTGATAACGGTGGCCTGGGCCAAACACTCAGCCAGCTTTGGTCTTTGGAGGAGTTTAGGGATTGATGGAGGTGATCCTCTAATTTTAGGCTCATAGCCCAAAGACCACTGAGGACATACAGTGATGCACCAAAGCTGTGGGTACCTACAGGTCTCCCTGCTGCTGAGCACTGTCCTGCTGAATTGCCATGTAAAATCAATCACGGACCAAAGAACCTGGGATGTGTGAAAAAAAAAAGTCATTGAGAGGTTGGTGCAATTCTCTGGCTTCTTGAAAGACAACATAGCAAGTGCAAAACATACTACAGAGTGGAGAGAAAATGAAGTAAACAAAAAAACCTCAGAAGTTTAAGGAACAACGTAGGGGAGAAGCGGGTGTTGAGGAATGATAGTGTCCTACTGGTCAGTGTGAGGTCAGACGTTTTCTTGCTGATTGAGAATTCTCCATGTGCACAGACACCATGAGAAAAAATGGGTGAAAAAAGGCTGAGAAATAGCACTGTGCACCGTTGTCTGCATCAGAAAAACAGTATGCCGCTTGAACCAGCAATGTTCAAACTGGATGTTGAAGAATTGTGAATTATGCAGAAAAACAGTGTTTGTTTCCCTGAACTACAGTTGTAATACAAAGGCTTTCCAAGAGGTAAATGTTCCTGTCGTGATGAGTGATATTTAAGGCTGTAGTTACATCCCCCCCTTGAAAAATAAGGTTAAATTGATGGAGTGCTGTTAGGACTGCCTTGTGCTGGCTCCTTTGATTTCAACACTATAAATATTTCCCTTGTCACTGGTACTAGCCACAACAAGAACTGGTTAAACCCTCTGTGAAAATCAAAAGAGCAGAAATAATGAGAAGTAGAGTTGGGCTTTGCAATGCTCCTAGGACACATGGAGATCTGAAGTCCTGTTCCTAGGAAGAATGACCTGTTTAAAGTCACAACAGTAGTGTTACTTGTCACTTCTGAGTCTTGAATTAGTGTAGACAAGACAAAAAGAGAAAAATAAATCTCACTAGGCTTTGACTGGAATTTGTCTTGGGCTGATATATTCAAAGCCTTCCACCATTCCTCCAGATAAGAAAGAGGACCTCTGAGAGGGAAAAAGAGCTTGTGACATTGGTGTTTCTTTCTTTCTTTAGCGTAAAGAAAACTCGTTCTTTGGAAGAACTTATTTTTTATTTTCACTTTGGCAATATAGGTTATGTCTAGGCTGAAGCACTCTGATGACAGACCGTCTACTAAAATGAAGAAGAGTAAGATAAGAAAAAGCAGAGTAACTGAAAGGGGAACTTTTGTTAACTGTTTATTTAACACCAGTGCTTAAACTTTAGTCTTCAGAAAACCTGTTTTAAAATTTAAATACTGGCACTTGAATTGATTCACACAGTCTTTGTGAAACAGCTCAAAGATTCTTCACTAAAAGTCTCAGCAAGAACAAGCAGCAAATTACTAGAAGTGAAAATATAAAAGCCTTTCAGTGAGCTTTTGTTCATCAAAAAGAAGTACAACAAGAATTTAGAAAACTTGTAAGAGGAAGAGGGACAATTGCTGAAAATCCTTGGCAGGTTACCTTTAAGCACTCCTTACCCTATAGGTCATAAATCATACAAAAGAGAGAAGCCAAGTTGCGTCTCTTTATAAGATAGAAAAGAGTGTAAAGATTTCCATAAATAGCCATTTTCTGCATTAAAATCTGCCTGTGGAGAATATTTCTATCCTCGTTTCCAAAGAAAATAAGGACTTAGACGATCCAAGTTATGTGTGTATCAGCCCATCTCCTTGTGTCCCTCTGACAACTTTTGAACCTGTTTCAACAAAATTTGTTAGAATTGTACAGGTTTCATGAAAATTTACAGCCTGGGGGAAGACAGGATCTTGATTAGTTGCACCAGCCAGAATAAGACAGGCTCCAGTTACCCTTTATCAGACACTGGAGAATCCGTGTTGGGGAGAGACATCATTCATATCACAGCTATGGGAAAAGCTTAAGTTGGCACTCTTGTTTAACCAGAAAGTTCAAGCCCGAGACACACATCCACAAGAAACATGGTTTCATTAATTCTGCCGCTCATGGAACAGCTTGTTCCAACTAACATCTTTTGTTGAAGATATTAGCAAAGATGACACTTCTTCCATTAACACTGTAGTTTCCAGCACTCATCAATTGATGGCACTGTCGACAGCAAAACAAGCCTTTTAGAGACTTTTTAGGCTGGTGGTTCTTCTGGACCGTGTATAAAAACAAACTCCTTACACAAGCATTACTTTGTTTCATTGTGTTGAAATACGAGTGGTGAGTGTGTGGGTCAGCTATGATTCAGAGCTCCCTCTGAGTTTGGTCTAGGTGTCTTGTAGGAGCTTGGGGAGAGCCATCAAGGTCTCTGGCTTTGTGTTGACTCTGAAAGATCTTTTACAAGCCCAGAAGAAAGGACCTACTTTCCGTTAACCATCTGGGTAAGGGTCTGTGACGCTATCAGTGCCCACAGTGGCTCCAGTGACTGACTCATTTACACCATGGACCCCTGGGGCTAATCACAGCTCTTTTACACCTAGACAAGGTGTTGGTACATTGCCATATACATATGTCACATATTTATTGACCACTCTTGCTCCATGGCCCTCAGGGATTTCAGGCTCCTGTATCTCCTTGTTTTAGGAAGACGTGACCAAGAGCCATCTCCATTTCCCAGCACACTGCAGGATGTAGTAGACAGGCTCTACTCTGCAACTGCAAGAGGAGAAAATCACCCCACGTTGCCCTAGTGAGTGCAGGCTCCCTGCGTATGTGTGTGCATGCTCCTTTCTGTCCATCAAAGTCTCCCACCTGAGTGTGCTGGTTACCTCTCTCCACGGCCAGACACTTTCACTCAGGCTGGAAACTCACCTACTTTGCAGAGAAGGCACAGATTCTTGCCAGCTGCCTTTCAAAGTAGTTCTCGGTTGTGCAGACGTGTTGGAGGACACCCTGGCAGCACACCAGGTGGGAGATCCTCGCTGTGCCTTTGCAGCACTGTGCACACATCCAGGCCAACTCAGTCCACCCTGTCGTTCAGACACCCCCAAGGGTCATTTTCAGAATGTTGTAAGGATCAATTAGTCCTCCAAATGACAACCTATTTAGTTAATTGCAGGATATATGTGAAGGTGGGGTGGTACAAGAGCTATACTCTAAGTAAGAAGCCACCCAAGGCACCGGTGGTGGCTTGGCTGTCACCACATCCTCAATGCCACTGCTACTTGGAGTAAGGAGGGTTGTGCATACACACAGGTTCAACTGCCTGTGGTAGCACAACTTCTGCCTGGGACCCCCTCTTGACATGTTTTTAATCTCTAAAAGGTTAAAGAGAGCACAGGCACCAAGGTTATTCCCTTCAGCACTGGTTCTGGTCTAAAACATAGCCTTCCAGGAGAAAGAGCTTCACCTTGCCCATGGCCCCATTTAGTGGGCACTGGCAGTGAGAGATCCCAGTTTGTGGATGGTAATGGTCACACCTGGCTTCTGGATTTTTTGAGGAAAGGCCTGATGAACGTACTCTGAGTGCTAATGTGAGTATAAATTGTGTAATATTGCAACCCAGCCCCCTCCCTTTCTTTCAAATAACAAATTATCAGAAAAGTCAAGAAGATTCAACTCAAATTACAAACTGCAAGTATTGACTGCTATGAGCTAAAAATCATGTTAAAAATTTCTTATAATTTGGGAATACATTTCATTTGCCCCTGCATGATGGCAGCCATGGAAATTTTGCTCAGATTTTCCAAGGTCATTCACTTTCTGGCTTCTAACAAACATGGTTAATGCCAGGTGCCAAAAAATTCTTCAACAAGCCTTCTGAGCTAGAATGAAAGTTCCGGTCCCAATAGCAACTTTAATAATTGTTCATGCTACTCCATTTCTGATCTGTGTCTTTTTATGAACATCTCACAATAAATAGATCCTTTGGTAGATATCTTCAGTACATTTTCCAATTCTTAGGGGAAATGTCAATGATGCAGTTTTGATTTTGAAGGTCATCTCAGGACTTGAACTTCACAGCTGTTGAAGATGTCCTGCTCTTTCCTATTCATTCCTTCCAACACTGCAGCACAGAGGCAATGCATACAACCTTTTTAACATCTTTTAAACTATTCTTAATTGTCTTTCCTTAAAGCAATTTGACCAAAGGTCCCAATTTTTGGAATATGCTAGCTCCCTTCCTCCTGAGACTGATTTGCAAACTGGATGTCCAAACACTGAGACGACATAAAAACGTCTGACGTCTTTTGTATCACTGGTGGGTCTGAAGGGCAAAATCTGCGAACTCTGGTGATAAAGCAGAGACAACTAAAGCAGGTGAACTCTGGTCTGCACATGAATGCAGACTAACTCCCTCTAGAGAGAGAAGCAGCTTCGCCATTTCACTTCCCAGTAAGTACGAGAACGCTGCGGAGCTCTGTGGGCTCTCTTTACAGATTCCATGCCATGTGCGCTTGGCTTATTAATTAAAACATATTCTTTACTGTTTTCAATACGTTAAATTCAACACGTCTAATGAATATCCAGCTGCACTTTTCCTTCTTTATGCATAATAATTTAGAATCATAAATTGCACTCGTTCCACCCAGGAACATTTTGCCCATTATATGGCTGCTAGTGATAATGTATCAGACAGCAATAATGATGCTTGATTTTCATAAGCTGCACTAAACGGGAAGTGCTCAGAGCTACATGTTTTGATTAGCAGACTAAGCAAAGCATGACATAAGAATCCTTATTTACATGGAATAGTAAGGCTTCTTTCACAAAGTGATTTATTTAGCCAGAGGGACAGTTTAAGTGTACCTGACCTGCTTTAACTGAGTTCTAGATCATCTCAAAGTGGATATTTCTGACACACAAAGCACTTGAATGATTGTCTAATCTAAGCTAGATATGCAAAATTGTATGCTAAAATTCATTCTGTAGGGGATTTACCAAGAAAGATAAACTCTTTTTTTAAAGCTGAATGTGTAAGAGTTGAATCAAAGGCATAATATACTCTGGAGAGGCCTATAGACAGAGAAAAGGTATTTTGTCCCAGATGAAAATTTCTATGCCTTCCATTCCTTTTCTAATGCTCCTCCATCTTTCTCTGCAGCAGTCTTGTGTCCTTCATGCCCTCTCTTCACTATACAGCTACAATTCTGTCATTTCGCAAGTGCAATCTCTCCCTAATACACCAAAAAAGCAAACAAACCCATATATACATTCACTTGTGTGCTCTGCGTTGTTCCTTCAGCTCCACCTATTGACGTCCTAAAAAATGAGTGGTTGGGGCAGCAAGTCTCTTCCATCTGTCTTGAGCACATTGTGCAGCCTTGTACATGCACACAGGTGACCCATTCCCCTGACAAGGCTGTAGTTTAGCAGGTTGAGGGACTTGACTAGTATCTGTGGGTTCAGGACAGCTGATCAGACAAGCTGTACTCTACCATGTTTAAATTATTCTTTGGATTGTGTCAGAAACCTGTGATTTAGTTAAGAAAAGTTGAATACAAGCCAACCCACCAACCCAAAGGAAGAACAACCATCATTACCAGCATTACCAGCATTACCAGCATTACCAACACTACCAGATGGTCCAGTTTCAATCTGACACAAAGCCTACTAAGTCAGTGGAAGCGATAAACTATACAGAAGTGAAGAAAAAAAGATGAAAGAGTGGCCAGTTATTTGTGTGGTTGGTGCACAATACTCCTCATTAAGCAGACTGAGATAAGTGAATGAAGAGTTCAAGGAAAGTCTGACGCACTGAGCCATGAAATAAGGATGGTAAAGAACAAGCTAGCAGAGTTGGGAAGGCTGGAACATGAGCAATGGACCCAATTTGTTTCTCTGCCCTGCTGTTTGGGATTATTTTTTTCCCCTCTCTTCATTGTGGAAAGTCTCTGTGGGCCAATAGACACTAATCACAGGTCTGTAAAATGTTAAACTGTGAAGCTCTTTTTTTTGTCACTCTGGCAGAGCTCTAAGTGGAGGAGGTACATGGGGAGGACCAGGGCTAGACAGGGGGGAGCAGCTGGCACGCATCTAACAACCTGCCACAAGGCCCTCTTTACCTCTTCACCTGATCCTCATGCAAAGTGCAACCACACTTCAGTGCTCTTTCCCTGAAGAGTACGTTCACCACAGCATAGCTAGTATGTCCCACAGACCTTGTACATCTGGTATCTCTATGGGTTTTTCTTCTTTCAGGCCAGGATTTCTGGCTCTAGAAGAGCTGGTCGAGGACATGAGATGGGCAGAAGAGCAGCTTCGTGCAGAGCAGGCATCACTGCGCTGGGCCACATGAAATCTGAGCTCTCATTTAACTCAAAGTCACTACTAGTGTTTGACCTTGGTTGAAAAAGCACTTTCTCGCTTTATGTCTGTCCTACCATCTTTCACATGTAGCTTTTCTAAGCTCCCATTTAAGGGGGTGGGTCAGATAATCCCCTTCTTACCTGGAGCTGCATGCACCCAAATAATTGATAGCAGATAAGGACACAACAGAGAGAGGACCAACTTGCAGCAATGTTACATAGCACCAGTCCACGTTGGGGAAGTCACCTATGGCCCAAAGGTCAGTCAGAGGTGAGGGTGGCGGTGGGGGACTTCAGAGAGTTGCTCTGAAACACTGAAATGATTCATACTTTTAAATTAGTTCTTGATTTCTGGTTGGGAAGAACCTGTGAAGTGTTAAATAACATTAACAAGAACTTGGAAACTTTTCTCCAGCAACATATTTGGTTGAAGGTTGATTTGGTAAGCATCCCAAACTACTGGATGTGCTCTATAAGCGTTACTGGAGATGACTTTCAGTGCTGATTGCATTCAGAGATGCACTCACAGCTCTGCAGGTCTCCAGGCATTATCTGAACCCTCCCAGCCTACCAGTTTATGCTGGCAATCACAGAGAAATGGGCATCTCCATCATCTCTGGTAGAAATATCTTGACAACAGTCTCTCCATATCTTGGCACGTCTGGTTCCAGAAACTAGAGATGGAAGGGGAGGGGGAGAGTAGAGGTATTTTATTTCCATAACTTTAATGAAAAGTTTGGTTGGAGACATCCAACACAGTCAGAGGATGAGCAACTTATCTATCATGGGGACTGATGGGCAACATTATAGCTTTTATCTTCTCCCCTATGTAGCTGAAGTTCATAAAGTAACTTGGCAAACCTGTCTGGACATAACCTGTCACCTGGAAGGTTTACAGCCTTGCTTCTGCTCTGGAGTACCTAAAGAGAGAAAGGAGGTGGCCAGATTCATCTCCATGTAACTCAGCTGGGCCAAGGGGATTTAGCACAGGGGATGAACCTGGCTTGCAGTTTGCTGTATCTGATATGAGTGATGAGATCTGATAGGACGTGATCCAGCTCAAGGCTTTGCAACAGCATAGGCAAAAATTGCACATAGGCATCTCAGGAACGAGGGGCAGAGCTGAGACAGAAAGTCTTGCAGGGGAAACCCTGGAGAACTGGATTTGCAGCTCCTCCCGCTGCCACAAGAATTGCCTACTGTTCCTCTGAGGGCTTGACATCTCCTGGGAGGAGATACTGTCCCAGACACGCCAGTCTCGCCCCAGCAGCAGGCAGACAGTCTGGCAAAAGCTAAATAGACCAATGCCACAGAGCCATCTGACCTCTTACAATCACGCCCACAGAGAATGCTGCTTCCAGCCATCCGTTTGCTTTATATCTGGCCCTGCAGCGCCTGCAGCTTGAAACCGCCACGTCCTTGCTCGCCGCTTCCCTGCTTTGAATCGCTTCCTCAGCGTGTGGCTGCAGGAGCCACCTTTCATGTTCTCGCAGTGGTTTTTTTGGATCCAGCACAAAAGCGGACCCAACCAAGAGGCTTGTTTGAGCGGGAGAAGACGCGGGGGCTGCTCAGGCTGCTGGAGGGAGTGTAGGCTGAGGACACGAAACGCCTTCGGTGGAGGAGAGACTGCCCAAGAGAGCGCGGCACTCCTGCACGGTGCTCTCGGGCTAAAAGACGCGGCTGCGAGGCCACGCTCAGATACCTGCGGCCACAAACACCAGATAAGGCTGGTCATTTTTAAATCGAGGCGGGGAGGTGGTCCCAGGGCGCTCTGCGAGGAAAAAACCACGCAGCCTGCGTGGCTGGTTGCACCCAAGACCGCATTGTCTCCTTCTGCACGAGCCGTGAGTCTGTGGGCTCGTTCCCCGGCCCCACACTAGGTCTGTATCGTGTCACACACATTTAGGAAACCAGTGCACAATCCTTACAGCTGTATATTTGCACTGTAAATGTAACGGCCGGATCGATACCCCCTCTTCCACACACACACGTACATATATTCATACACACTCTATGCCAAGGCTGCAAAACCGATTCACAAACGGTGCCTAAAATTAACATAGAAAACTTTATCCTCTACCCTTAACTTTCTGCAGTGTGATAGACAACGGCCCCTTGGGTCAGGTACAACACAGGGGCAGAAATGGTTTAGATTTTCCTGTAGGAATGAGCTATGAGAGGTTTTCTGGGGGGAAAACACAGCCCATATTCCAGGAAGCTGCTATCAGAAAGATGTTTTCACGAGTCTGCAATTCTTATTATTCCCCTTACTCCATCATCTCCAACTTATTATCTGTTTACCACATTTTTAAACTATAGCAGAGAAAAAAGAATAAAATCAATAGCCCTCTTTAGAGCTAGGAGGACAAAAATGTTCAGCTTCCCGGTGGGAAAACTGGTTCTTTCTTTCTTCCTCTCTTTCTTTCTAATTTTAAACTTCACTTAAGGTTCAGTGATTGAACAAAAGCAGACAAAAAATATTGCAGTTATCTGACGTACAGAAGTGTAACACGAAGTCTGCTCATTATGGATAATATTTATGGCAGATCATAACATTAAATTACAACTCAGCCGCCTCAGCCAGAAATTTGTAACACCACACATGTGCTTCTAATTAAGGGCTTTTGAAGTTGCCCTGGATATTTATTTTCAAGGGATTTAGTGCACAGAACGATTAAAGTTTGCTCTTGTTAGGCGTTCTGCAATGTAAAAAAAAAAAAAAAAAGAGATTGCAAATGGACCTCAAACTAATATATACATTCATTTTTGCATGAGTGTATACGTGCACATCTGTTTATATATATCTATAAAAAAATAAAAATGTGTGTGTTAACATAGATAAAATAACATATTAAAAAGAGGGGGACAAAGGGCCCTTTGTTTCAAATGTGGTCTGAGTCCAAAATTTGTGACCGTAATTTTGTTTATAGGAAATCCTTTATAATGCTAGTTTAGTGTTTCCATATGGAATTCTCATAGGACTCTTTTTTCCCCCCCCTCCCTTTTTTATTTGGATAAGGCAAGAGAAAAGTGAATGTACATTCCAAAGATGCATAGTCATTCCGGATCAAATTCAATGGATTCTGGCAAGAGTTGAAAAACACAGATGCAGTGTTTTAGGTCTCCTGCTGTGCAGCCTCCAGCCGTGAGTGTCTGGTTGAAGCACTTTGTAAAATCATGAAAACCCTATTAAATTCATGAAATATGATATACTGCATTTTCAAGCTAACTTTCCATTGAACTGTCCATGAAGATGGAATTTGGCTGGCTTGCTTATACAGCGAGTGTGCGCACACACACACACTCACCCCCCCGTGTACACACCCATAAATACAACCAGGAGCTGCTGCAATTCTTCAGAGGGGTCTTTTCCCTCCACTTCTACAGGTGAATCTTCCTCTCCAAATCAGCAGAACCTGGATCAAAGCCCGGGAGACAGTTCCCATCAACTCTGCTCTACCTTTTGCACCACCCAACTCACTCAAGGACCTCCTGAAGAGGTCCTGATGTTCAGGCAAAGGGAAGCTAGACTCCGACACAGCTGCCCTCTTCCAATTTAAAATCCCTTGCTAGGAAACTACCCAACTGAAAGCAGTCTGATATTCTTACTTCATTTCCTATTGGGTTTCACATAATAAAACCATCATATGTTTAGGCTTGGGTTTCTTTTCTCCCTTTTTAAATGAAAAAGTGAGAGCAGTCCCCTGAGGAGAATGGTCTTGCTGTTAAAATTGTCCTTGAGACACAGGCAATTGCAGCCCCTTGCATTCCTGTCAGAGTGAGAAAAGTATGTATTTCAGTAAAACTAGTCTGCCCTTGCTTATTTATGTCTAGGTACCCTCTTGGTTGGAAGCTGTAATAAGTTTAATAAAATGTGCATGTACCTGAGCTCGCTATACAACTGTGTGAGGTTTTTTTTCCCTCCACGTAAGGCAGATGGAGCTCTCCCATAAAATACGTTGTACTTCCAATTGTGTCTTTTATTCAAGGATCTGTAGGTACTTTAGAATCACTGAAATTCATAAATGTTCAGGCCAGAAGGGACATTTTAGCATTCAGCCCATGTAATACAGACTGTAAATTTCATCCTGTAGCTGCTGTATTGCGCATAGTAATGTTGACTTCCAGTTTTGAGATGAAGACTTCAAGAGAAGAGGAATCCACTGCTTTCCCTGGTAGTTTGCTCCAACAGCTAATCAGCCCTTCTGCTAAAAACATTACCAGCAATAAATAACCCATGAGGTTTAAGATAATATTGCTAACAGGAGGATTTAAGTTGTATATCTGTGATTAAGGCTGTCCACAGGAGTCTTAACTCCAACTTTTTTGAGCAAAAATTATGATAATGTGCTTCCTTTTCTCTCCATGGTCTCTACCAAGTTCTGCTCTACCACATCCACAGATAATGTTTAAGATTTTGTGTAGAAATCTATGGTGGTTATATTTAAATGTCTCTTCATACTTTTGGTACAATCTTTCCCATTTCTGTTGCGTACTTTTCCTACCAGTGAAGGCTTGATGCTTATTAAGTAGGTTGACATCATTTGATGGAAGGTACTATTGCAAGCACTAAAACAATTCAAAACTGGAAGTTGCTTTGCAAGACAAATATCCAGAAATTTGTTCATTTACTTAAAATTCCCAGATGCCTTTGGACTGGAAATAAAGGCTTAAATTTCAGGACCACAGTGCATGTTTGAACACATTCGCTGGCCTCAGATACGCCAAAGCAGAGACAATAGGCTGTCTGCTATTTCCCATTGAAAATAAGAGGGGCAAAGGAATGCTGCAAGTCCCTTAAGTACTCACTTTTTTTTTTTTTAATAAAAAGGAAGTCTAGAGTCTCTCATTCAGACATACATGTCTTTTTAGACATTTATTTTGGGTGAATATCCCATTTTTTCCTTAAGAAAACACATTGAAATGAAGACAACTGCCGAAGCATTACTACAGCTGTGATTGTCTAAGAACATAAGCAAAAATGGAGATAGCAAAGACCTTTTTTGTTGATTAGAGGTTACAGGGTTGTATATTTCTGTATCATGTGCCCCACTGTCAAGGAGTCAGCTAAGTTACTTTACATGTCTTTAAATGCTATTGATATTATGATTCATAATACAATACTCTGTGGTCTTCCAATTTCCCTTGAAACACTGAATCATACATTCGCAGATGCTAAAGAAACATTAATTAATGAGGTTTATGTTAACAGACACCTTGAGAGGATTAACATGCAAAAATTAGTTAACTAAGTGCATACCATTTAGGCTTAAAGTGCAACTCCTGCTGTGTTGTGTGAAAATTTTATGCAGAAAAGCACCCGTATTCTCCATAGTGCAACAAAATAATGGGGGACTTATTAAGCTTTACCAATTCGTTATATAAAGTGACAGCTCCAGGAAGCATGTGTTTACTGCTCTCTGCATTTTGGCAAGGAAGGCTGTTCAAAGGGAACAAACAAAAACTGTCTGGGAACATTTTACTGGATATCCAGTGAGCAAGCTGAAGGAAAGTAAAATTTGGGATACCCTTGGCTTTGTCCTAACCTCCCCACTCCTACCCCAGCCCTTAGTGGTTGCAGCCATCAACACAGGGTGCACAGCCCTTTTGACAGGGATGCACCAGTAGACACGTCCTTTGCAGGGTTACCTTTGGCGACAGTGAGCAATGTGCATGCATTTGGGTCCCTGTCCTCCCAAAGCCTCCTGAGACAGGAGGGAACATGAACTGGAGGTAATGTCAGGCTCCTTACAGCACTTCCTCCCACCTCTGACCAAATGTCACATCCTGCCATGCAGCCCAAGCACTCCCAAATTCCCCAGCCATGGTCATCTGTCTCAGACCAGCATCTCATGAGCATGAATTTACAGATTACTTCCAGAGATGCCACCAAGGTGAGGAACGCAATCCCTAGACCTTGCAAAGGTCTCTAACGCTATTGCTCTTTACTTATACAACAAAATAAACAGAAAGCCCAGATAAAAAAATGGCATTACACACTTCTGTGCCCCAGCTCTCCCCCGGTTTCTGCGTGTTTTTAGCTTGGGCCAAAGTCTTTTTGTGAAACCAGGATCCTATTTACCTCTGAAAAGATGATCTCTTGTTTCTTCTTCCCATCTCTGAAGTGGCTGGTGAGATATTTCCCATCTGCGGTCTCATCCTTTCTGTCAGGTTTCCCTCTGGTCAGGCCCCTCAGATGTTTGCATTTCTCTAGTTACTCACCGATCCAGAACATTCCTTCTTGAGACCAGCCTACTCTTTCCTTGACTAGTATTTCCAAGTACATAGAAGATCATGAAGATTTAACAGGTGTTTACAGTCTTCCCTGTGCTCTTTTTTTCTTTTTTCTTAATTTCAGACATTTCCGAAGTAAGGAAGAACAAATCACTCCTACATTCAGAACAGAGCTCAAGATTTCATAATACCTACAGTTAGTGATTTCAAAATAAAATTACCAAACCACTTGTCTCAGTTGAACCTTTCACTTATTTCACATTGGGCTGTCAACAGACCATCCTTCTTTTTGGTTCCCTATCTAGCTTTACATAACCACATATAGTAACTGACCTTATTATACTTTTAACTGTGAAGTCTTTGGAGAAGGAATGATATTTGGTTCTGCATTCATGCAGCATCTTCCAGTGCATCCAGCTCCATGATCAACATACAAAGTGTTACCACTGTGCAAATAACACTACCCAGCAAAACACTTATCATTAGGTTTGGCAGCAATAGCCAACGGCTCCATAAATTCTCACTTCCAATAACCACAGCTATTCATTATTTCAAATCCCATTTAAGGGGCTTTCGGATCACAATTTCTCTTCTTCCTCTCAAACAACAATAGGACTGTTAAAAATTAACATTGTGTTTATTGCTTAAATGTAATGAAATGTTTTGTCCACCACACAAGGAGCTAGACCCTAAAGCCTTCCCTGCTTCCTCAGGCAAAACTCCAGCAAGACAATTCTAAATGACCACATCGTTACTGGCATCCTGCTTAATGTGCATTGGGGCGGTTCACTATGGAGCAGCAGGGATGGGCATAGTTCAACAGTTATTTCCTAAAAATCCTGTTTAGCAAATTTATAAATGGAAGTGCTACTTTGTTGAAATATATTTCCCTGTCCACTTGCAAATCCCAGTGACAAAAAAACCCCAAACCTTTAAATTAATTTGAACATCTCTCTTGCTTGTGGCATCCTACTTTTAGATACGGGATTTGTGTTAAATATTCTATGGCAAGCTTGACTATATTCTCTAGTGTTATTCATATTATTCATATTGTGTTCCTTATGGAAGCCTTAATCACAAATCCCACTGGACTAGATGTTGTGCATACTCAACCCCCAAAAATGGCCCTGTTCCAAAATAGTTTTGGATTGAAACGTGCAAGAAAAGAAAAGACTGATAGAGACAAACAGATGGGAAAACACGAACACAATACAAGGCAATACTGGTCAGCTGAATAGGCAAGAGCCTAACACACCAGAAGCCTGATCATTACCAAATGCTACATTTTCACTGTTCAGACCACTGGGCTAATTGCATTCAGTTCACTTATTTCTAACAAGGCAATTAGTCTCACCACCACCACCACCCCCCCATTTTCCCAGTGAGCCTGAAGAAGACTGGCAGATAGAACAAGAGAAAACAGGAAGGAACAGATTAACATCAAATTTGACAAAACTCTAAAACAGCCTTTCCATGGAAACACCCAGGGAGCAACCTGGCTGGTTCTCAGATGCACAAAGATGGGTCTGTGTATGGGACTATAAGATGGGTTGCCTGGTGGCAACCAGGAGGTGGACTTGATGACCCAGGACTAGTGGTGTATATATAGTGGGGGTTTTAGTGTTAGGCCCAAAGTAAAAATACAGAGATATGTTTCAGAACATCAAAATGATATGAAGAAAGTAAAGGTTATTAAAAACAGAATCTACACACACTAAAAAAATGCTTTTATGGAGAACAGAGGCCACATATAGCTGAAAAGTACAGGTTAATTTTATAAACAGTAATCACACTTGTATGGCAGATATGCAAGTTAAACTCCTATTTCTGCAAATAGACACACTCTTCCCAATAAGAAAAAGCTATCATATCCTTTTCCATCTCTCAGAAGAGTAATTTAACCTGTCCAGAGCTCTGTACTATTGCAGCCAGACTACTTCTGGCCCAGATATTTCTTGCCATACTACCCAAAGAGGTTGCTCCTATGCTTAAAGAGAAAGCTTCAGGCAAAATGGCATATGCTGAACATATTCTAAGATTATATTGATTATACTTCCTGTTCAGAAGCTACTCTTTTACATATAACATTTACACTGCTTACAAAATACAAAGGTTGGTGTTGCTCCATGTCCAAAATAGAGCCTGTTCTACAACCAAGAGCAGGACAGAGAGGAGAGGGGCAGGACCCCCACCCTTCCCTGACAGGCATCCATTGAAAGGGAACTCAGACTTGAACGTCTCTTAAGCACACCAGAAAAGTCACCCATTCTTGGTGAGGCATCTCACACCTCCCGAAGCATTTAGCAGACTGCACAAATAAATCAAAATTACAGAATGAACGTACCCATGATGTCAGTCCACACTGGCATTCGTGAAACTATAAAGCAAGGTCGTGTAGCCCAAACTGATCTCTTGGTGGGAAGAAGGCATTTAACAATCTTATTTTTGCCAATGGTTCAAAGGGGTAGAAATTTAAATCCAATATTTAGTTGGGGAAGTAACTACAGGCCTTCATGAGCAAAGAGGAGCATCAAAGTGTGGAGGGACAGGAGACAGATGAAGAAAGCCAGTGGCTGTCCCTCGTAGCTGAGTCACTCCCATGTCCATCATGGGCTGAGCTCCCACAGGGCTTGTAGTCTGTTCCTCTCTTGTCCCAGCCCAGGGCCCTTCGGATGTAGTAGATATCCAGAATAGAATGGACTCTGCATCACCACAAACCCTCATGTTTACATTAGATATCTGCCTAGGTGCAACATTACAGCTCAGACAGAAGTTTTGGACTTCTCCTCCTCTGACTAGCTCAAGCTCACTTCAGCTAGACATTGACAGAACTTTCTCTGGCAATTAAAAAAATATAAAACCCTCCTTTAACTACAGTACAACAGCTACCAATTCACGGAGCTGTTCACGAAGATGGTTTCCTCACTCTGCCTCTCAAGTCCGTGAATCTCATTGTGATAGGAGCAATAATAAATAACCATAGCTGTTTGATGAGGCACGGAATTCCCCCCATGCTGGCACAGGTGACTCTGTTTGGACACATGCTAGCTAAGGCAGTGTTTTCTTCTTCATAGGCTGTGGCCCTCACGTTGCCTGGGGACTCCGTTTTTTCCTCTCATCACTTTGACTTGCTGTTTTTTGTGAGCAGATTTCTCTCCCTCCATGACAGCACTTTCCACCCACAGGTTGCACAGCATGTTTGGGAATATGCATCACTTGAGGTCCACTGTGACAACCGTTGGCTGAAATTTGCATAGCCCCTGAAAAAGCTGTATGTGCTACGGTGACAAAGGCCCTCATCCAGAACCACTGAAGTCAAGAGAAAGACATAATTGACTTAGTTGGGTTCACATCTAGCTCCCGAGGACTTGATTTCTAAGGCTGTTGATCTGTTGCCTTTATGAGCACTAATTTTACTAATGTATTTTTCAATGCAGTTCAGCTATCGCTTGGATAATTTCAAATCTGGCAAGTCAGATGGATGTGCTGCACGCCATGGTCCATAAAAATGAAAGGTCAGCTATTAATTGGCTTCAGTTTAAGCTTAGCAGCTTCAGAAAACTCCCTTTCATGGCCACAACATTTAATTTATGGATAGATATATTTGGATCTATTTATTTCAAGAACAAAATTCTCTGGTTTGCAGCCATTGATTTTATAAAAGAGATAATAAAAACGTAATGAGTATGGAGATGCAAAAGCGGAAATGACACGGAGAAAGTAATAATCATTAAAATAAAAATATAAACAAGTCTATAAACCAAACCCTCAGGACATTTGCCGTGTGTAATGTAACTTTTATACCTCTTACTTCATAATGCAGAACTTTCAAAGAAAATTAATTTAATTCTTTTACTAACCTTACCCAACCCCAATCAAGTAATAGGTAGCAAGAAAAACAATTATATACACACACAGTAAGCTTTCATTTAGTTCAAGTGGTGATTCAAGTATTTTCATTGCATAATAAAGATCTGAAACCCATTTTACCAATAGCAACACTGAAATCCCAGAAACTCTGTTTTTTACGTGAGACTGCTTGGATACTTAAGCTTCTAAAACAGGGGGTTTGTGGGACACTTATCTGTGCTGGCTTCTCTAAATTTCCTCAGGTGCTTTAGCCATGATGCAGAAATAAGCTACAAATAGGGGAGCAGCCTTGCAGGATGGATAGTGCATACCAAAGTACGCTGCCGGCCCAATAGCCGGTCACAAGGAAGAAAAGGGCTTCTGGGCCCCAGTCTGAGTGGTCAGAAAGGAGAGGACTGACCCTCATCAGCCCACCCCAGGTAGGACTATTCGCAGCAGAGGATGCAGACATGGTAGCTTATACTGTGAGCCCGATCCCACAGCTTGATGTGATGACGCATCAGAGATGAGCCCCTGTTGGGATGCCCAACCGCGCCATCTGCGTGATGTCACGCAGGAGGCACCTCCTGGGGAGCTACAAGGGGGTTGGCCAGGACAGAAGCAAAGGGTTGAAAAGCTCTTTAATCCCTCACCTCCCTCCCTGAAGTCCCATCTTGAGCTCCCAGCAGTGTGATTGCTGCTTCGCTGCAGAAGGAAGGAGTAAGTCACTGAGATATTGAAGTGGGTAGGTTGAAATTGGGTCTTTTGGTCCTTACATCTACCCAGAGACATATGGCTTGATTCTCCCTGTTGTGAAGTCTTCAAGCCTCCTGCTGCCTTCAGCAGACCTCAGACTGCACACACACAGATTAGAAAATCACACTGACTGCTAAGATGCGTGATTACAGATATTTCCATAATCACAGACAAATGTTAGCCTTAAACAGTCCTACTCTCAGGTTCCCCACCTGTAAAACAGAAAACAAGGTGCAAACAAGGCACTTCACACAGCTTTCCAAGGCTAGGACAGGGCTGTTTCTAGAGCTGACTGAGACTTTGGGCAATGGAAGAAGAACCATGATCAGAAAGTATAGAGATAAAAGAAGGTATATGCTGCAGAAAATATTATTAAGAGGCTTTGAGAAGCAAGGAAAGTTGCTCTGTACTAATAAATCCCTGAAGGCTTTGCTGCCCTTGAGTTCAGTGACACGGCTGAGATATCTGTAGTCATATAAAAACTGCAGTTCTGTAAGCAGATTTGTTGATTGCCAAAGGCAAGATCAACAAACCAATCATTGCCATGATTCATATCAATTAGTTTTCAAAACTGATGAAAAGCCAAAAGCTTCAGCTCAGTAGGTGGCCTGTTCCAGTGACTGAGACAGAGAGGATGGCAGAGCAATCCGTGTGTCCTCTGACTTCACCGGTGCTTGAACAGGGACATAACATCGTTGAGTCACAAGCAAACTTGGGAGCTTTGGACAGATCCTGAGTTTCAACCAGCCCTGTGGGTACCAGAATCCTCAGGCACCCACATTTCTGCAAGAAAGCATGAACACAATGCAGGTGTGGTAACATCATTCTTCCCTCTGTCTCCCTTGTTTTCATCTCGGTTAACAAACAAGGCGTTCTTCCATCCTTGCCTGGAAAGACATGTGGGAGAAGTATGTTCTGAGCAGGTCTCATCCCAGGACAACAGCAGCCAGGAGCCAGCTGCCCACAGAGCTGCAGCAGCTCATCCAGCTGCAGCTCATTGCTTATGCCCTGGGACGGGAGTCGGGGAGAGGCAGCTGCCAGGTTGGATGAATATTTTGGCAGGCTGAATGCAATCTGCAGGACACACATTTCTAGCTGAGCCAGACTCCTGCTTGCCCTCTGCCTTGTGCATGTCCATTATCCAACAAGTCAAAGGTCTCTTGCCCCAGGTCATGACCTGGGTGCATGTCTCAGGACAGTCAGCTTCAGCATGAGTCGAGGCACTTACAAAGAAGGAACAGCAATACCCAAGGTCCCTTCACATCATCCCAGGTATCTGGCTATAAATGACTGCTGAGCTTAAAAACTAATTCCCTTTCCCAGATTGTCAGCTTCTTAAGTATTTACAACTTAAAACACTTATCTCTCCCATTACCTCAAGCAACTTGTTGATATGTCAAATGAGGAACATGTTGGCAAATTGGCTGCAAATGTTTCTTCTCCTTCCCCTACCATGTCCAAAACATACAGATTACACCATCCTGAACTCACATAAACTCCCGACTGTTTATTTCAGAGCTGTAAAGCTGATTTGACGTTCAAATTGATACAACGAAATAGAAACAAATCACTTTACAGCCTCCAAGTTGGCTTCTGCTGCCCAAACATCTTTCTTTGTGCCTCAGGCTTCAACAATTCTCCACCAGATCGGTCTGAGCACAAGCCATGCAAGATGAGTTAGTTCTCACACGTGTCTTTTAGGGCTTTTGACACTCAGATTTTTTTTCCTCCTTTTAATTTCCAAATATCTGGTTTTCTTTAATCATTCACATCCTTACTAAGGACCCTGCCAATGTCCACTTAAACTGAATGATGTCATCTTGAATGGTACTGGGTCAGGCCATCCAGAAAGCTATCTTACAACTTTATCCTCTAATATAATCTATAAGGAGAACTGTGTGAATAACTGAATTTTTTGTTTTAATGGTTGAACTGAAAAACAAAGAAAAAATTTAGTATTGGATGAGTCTTAAATTGTTTCATTTTTCTCAAAGGAATGAAAACAAACATGAAAACACAATAAATGTTTTATTGCAGTATTTTTCGCCTTTGAAAAATTATCACTGAATTTGCTAAAGTAGGCTTTAAAACACCCAGACTGTAACTCTTTTATTTTCCCTCTCTGCATTTGATCTTTTTTATTTTCTTCTGACAAGGTACTCTGCTAAATACTGCTGTTATTGCTAGATGTGGAGCGACCTGAAACTGCTTTTTTAGCAATAAAATGCATCTCTCTCTCAAAAAATTATTCTTCTTTATCCAGAGACAGAGAGAGATACAACCTTTTCCTCTCTTATAGCACAAAACTAAGTGATATGCTACTCTTTCATTAATTTTTTTGGCCAAGATGCTCTAAAATCTTTACTAAAATCTCTCTGGTAGTTTTTGAGGTATGTTCTGCTTTATCAGCCCTAATGCAAAAGGGGAAGGAATGGGGATGGCAATTCTCTGCACCCTGCCTAGAAAGCAGTACTTGTCATGATGGGACATGGGGATCAGCCATGGGACTGTGCTTATATTGTAGACATGGAAAATATAGACCATGGTCCAGAGATGACATATCTGATGTCAATGGCAACATTATTTATAGAGTGTTTCTTTCATTGACTCTGTCACTATAGCATTTCAGCTCTTCCTAGAAACACAGGAAATCCCAGAGCAAGCTCATGGAGAGGTATTTTGGCACAAAACCAGGACCCACGGTTGCATTTTGACCCCGTCTTTAACGCTGACTTTGGCTCCAGTTGAGGCATTCAGACTAAGGTGGAAGCAGCCCTCAGCTCTTCTCTTTGCAGCTGGCAAACTTCAGCCAAAACCCTGGCTTTCCAATTCAACTTCTTATGACACCTCAAACTAATCCCAACCTTCACATTGGCCTCAGTACAACTGGCAAATTTATATTATAACCCTCTTTATGCATCCTTGAGTCTCATAAACCTTATATTACCCAAGCACTGGCCATGCAGAAGGCACTCAAGGCCACAGAAGCCTAAGAGTATGGTGTTTAAATAAGCTAACACTAGTTAAATGCTTCCTCCACATAACTGGAAGCCTTCATTGAAACAAAATGTTGCATTTTGAGCATTACAATAGAACCTCACGCTAAACCTAACCTTGGCTATAGATAAGGCATATTCTTCTGCATGAAAATTCACTGTGAGTAAAACAAGCTGACACAAATCTGTATTTTCCTGCACCGTCATGCCAAAATTCAGCTGTAAGCTTGGGTCTGCAATGCACCTTTCAAATCCTGTAAAAGTAACTTGAACAATAATGTAGGGAATGAGAAAGGCACAAAGCACCACAAGAAACTTAAGCTCAAGGTATTCAAGTAAAGTGATACCAATATTCTCCACCACAGAAGTTGCAAATTTGAAAATAACTGTAGCTCTGTAGTCACCAGTTTCATCGAGGCTATCCCTAGACTAAGCCCAGTCTCTGCCAGGAATACGTATCAAGCAAAAATTCAAACTAAGGCAACCAAATCAACTGAGGGCAACACACAGCTTTCCTCCACAGGGTCAACAAATTTCAACCTTAACCTTCATTCTGCAGCAATTCTTTTTGTGATCCTAACCCCATTTGAACACTAGCTGGTGAGTGAGCCCACCAGGGGAGGTGCCTTGCTGGACCTGCTGTTTACAAACAGAGAAGGACTGGTGAGAGATGTGGTGGTCGGAGGCCGTCTTGGGCTTAGCGACCACGACATGATAGAATTCTCAGTTGTGAGCGAAGTACGGAGAGGGGTCAGCAAAACTGCTACCATGGACTTCCGGAGGGCAGACTTTGGCCTGTTCAGGTCACTGGTTGAGAGAGTCCCTTGGGAGACCGTCCTGAAGGACAAAGGGGTCCAGGAAGGCTGGACAGCCTTCAAGAAGGAAACCTTAAAGGCGCAGGAGCAGGCGGTCCCCATGTGCCATAAGAAGAGCTGGCGGGGAAGGCGACCAGCCTGGCTGAACAGGGAGATTTTGCTGGGACTCAGGGAAAAGAGAAGAGTTTATCACCTCTGGAAGAAGGGGCAGGCAACTCAAGAAGAGTACAAGGATCTCGTTAGGTTAAGCAGGGACAAAATTAGAAAGGCAAAAGCCCACCTAGAGCTCAGTCTGGCCACAGTTGCAAAGGATAATAAAAAATGCTTCTACAAATATATTAACAACAAAAAGAGAGGCAAGGAGAATCTCCATCCCCTACTGGATATGGGGGGAAACAGTGTCTCCAAGGACGAGGACAAGGTTGAGGTGCTTAATGCCTTCTTCGCCTCAGTCTTTAATAGCCAGACCAGGTATCCGCAAGGTATTCAGCCCCCTGAGCTGGAAGATGGGGATGGAGAGCACGATAACCCGCCTATAATCCAGGAGGAAGCAGTTAAGGACGTGTTAAGCCACCTGGACACCCACAAGTCTATGGGACCTGATGGGATCCACCCGAGAGTACTGAGGGAGCTGGTGGAGGAGCTTGCCAAGCCACTCTCCATCATTTATCAGCAGTCGTGGTTAACAGGGGAGGTCCCAGAAGACTGGAGGCTTGCCAATGTGACACCCATCTACAAGAAAGGCCGGAAGGAGGATCCTGGGAACTACAGGCCTGTCAGCCTGACCTCTGTACCAGGGAAGATCATGGAGCGGTTGGTCTTGAGAGTGCTCACAGGGCATCTGCAGGACAACCAAGGGATCAGGCCCAGCCAGCATGGGTTCATGAAAGGCAGGTCCTGCTTGACCAACCTGATCTCCTTCTATGACCAGGTGACCCGCCTAGTGGATGAGGGAAAGGCTGTGGACGTTGTCTACCTGGACTTTAGTAAAGCCTTTGACAGCGTCTCCCACAGCATTCTCCTGGAGAAACTGGCGGCTCGTGGCTTAGACAGGTTTACTCTTCGCTGGGTGAGGAACTGGCTGGATGGCCGAGCCCAGAGAGTTGTGGTGAACGGCGTTAAATCCGGCTGGCGGCCGGTCACAAGCGGTGTTCCCCAGGGCCCGGTTCTGGGACCGGTCTTGTTCAATATCTTTATAGATGATCTGGATGAGGGAATCGAGTGCCCCCTCAGTAAGTTTGCAGATGACACCAAGTTGGGTGGGAGTGTTGATCTGCTGGAGGGTAGAAGGGCTCTGCAGAGGGATCTGGACAGGCTGGATCGATGGGCAGAGGCCAACTGTATGAGGTTTAATAAGGCCAAGTGCAGGGTCCTGCACTTCGGCCACAACAACCCCATGCAACGCTACAGGCTTGTGGAGGAGTGGCTGGAGAGCTGCCTGGCAGAAAGGGACCTGGGGGTGCTCATTGACAGCTGGCTGAACATGAGCCAGCAGTGTGCCCAGGTGGCCAAGAAGGCCAACAGCGTCCTGGCCTGTATCAGCAATAGTGTGGCCAGCAGGAGCAGGAGCAGGGCAGGGATCGTGCCCCTGTACTCGGCACTGGTGAGGCCGCACCTCGAATCCTGTGTTCAGTGTTGGGCCCCTCACTACAAGAAGGTCGTTGAGGTGCTGGAGTGTGTCCAGAGAAGGTCAACAGAGCTGGTGAGGGGTCTGGAGCACAAGTCTGATGAGGAGCGGCTGAGGGAACTGGGGGTGTTCAGTCTGGAGAAGAGGAGGCTGAAGGGAGACCTTATCGCTCTCTACAACTGCCTGAAAGGGGGTTGTGGCGACGAGGGTGTTGGTCTCTTCTCCCAAGTAACCAGTGATAGGACGAGAGGAAATGGCCTCAAAAGTTATGCCAGGGAAGGTTTAGATTGGATATTAGGAAAAATTTCTTCACTGAGAGGGTGGTCAGGCATTGGAACAGGCTGCCCAGGGAGGTGGTGGAGTCACCATCTCTGGAAGTGTTCAAAAAACGTGTGGATGTGGCACTTCAGGACATGGTTTAGGGAACATGGTGGCGCTGGATTAATGGTTGGACTTGATGATCTTGAAGGTCCTTTCCAACCTTAGTGATTCTGTGATTCTGTGATTCTTATATGCTCAGACTGCTAACCAAAAATTAAGAATATTGCATTTTTTAAAAGAACTGCGAATCATGAACATATCTGGCCTGAACAAATTCTAAAATTCTAATATTTTTAAATTTTTAAAAAAACAATAAATTTACATTTTTAATTCCCAGGACTTGCCTCCATCTTCTTCCAAATCGCTTCTGCACCTGCAACTAACCTTAAACCTCAGGCAATGCACACTGCTCAGCCTAAAGGTGAGCCCCAAACTGGCTCACCCACCAAGACATGAGAGTGAATCCAGAGCTATTGACACACAGGGAATGAAGTTGGGGATACATGACACAGACACACCAATACCAGATTTCCAGCTCTTTCCACTTGAATAACTAAGTGTGAATTGCAGAAACTGGCTGTGACTTTGGCTCCGCTTCCCTGTCGCAGACCCTAACTAATCTGGTCCCACTCCCTCCTTCCCTTTCCTCTGGATGAGTTGAACATTGACCTAATCCTGGCTCTCCATCCTTTATTCTCTGGAAGCCCAATCTGAACACATCTCCAACCCTTGGATGGGCCATTTACAATACTCACATTTGCAAAGTAAATGCAGAAGGAGGTCTGGCAAAATGCTCTTACTTCTTTCTCTCCTTTCCCTTTCCTCACAAGCATCAATGTTTGAGCTAAAATATATCCCCGCACAAACCTTGGTCTCATTTGTCCCCTGTACATGGTCACTAACCCCACTCCCAATATTAGCTATGGACTAGGCATCCACTAGCCCCAGCTCCCACCATAGCCAAGATAAACTGGTAAAAAAATGCCTTTGCATGAAAAAATAGAGCAATAAACTGGGATGTGCTGCTTTGAATTTCACAGATCTTCACAAAACCCTGTCCCTATTTCTAAGTCCATAACTCAGTCTCTGTAAAACAAAGGGCAGACTCTGATGTTGGCTGAAGTCCTCTACCAGGAACCTGTTTGGCACCCAGAGATCACTGGCATCCATGGCGGGGGCTGAACCTCAGACAACACTTGACACAACCCCCAGGGGCCTCAGCGTGAGCCAGCGTTGCCCACCCAGCACACAGGGCACACGTACATCACGGTGCCCAGAGCAGGTCACCTGGGAAGACCTTAGATATGATAGATCCTTAGGTATGTCTATCCAGGTCTTGGCAGTGCAGGAAGGCACAAAGAGCCAAGAAATCAGGCTGGGATGCAGCTGACAGAGAAAGGGAGATGAAGGTTATAGGGAAGGAAACAAGTCCCAACATGAACGGGTCAACCACAGCTCCAGCTTGCTTCTCACCGAAGATACAGGAGGTCTGCTGAGCTATGCAACACAGCCTCCAACATGCAAGTGTCCTAGAGATCCTCCCCAAACGAGTTCTGCCCAACCAATACGCATGCCAGGAAAATAAGAAATTGCACATTTGTACTTTCACCTTTCAGTATTAGGGATGGGAGGTTATCTCAGTACTTCACGGTGAGGAGGCCCTCACAAAATACCTTCTGACCTGCCCAGGGAACAATTTCCCTAGCATTTCTGCTGGGATAGCAAAAATTTCCTTTGCCCCTTTACAAATTCCACATTTAATAGCTTTGCCACAGCAGTCAGAGTTCTCGGACCATGTGCCCCCACTCATATTGGAATTAGGATTAAACTGATTTGTGCATGTCATCTGACCCTCTTATTCATCAAATTTAATTTTAAAACTTTTTGAATTTCTGATAAATAACACCTGCCTCTAATTAGAAACACTATTTAACCAGGTTTCATGTGCTTTCAATCTTATTACATTCTTGTCACAACCCTGCGTACGATTTCAGCATCCCGCTTGAACACAAACATATCGGCCACCAAAATACACCAAAGATGTCTTCTGATGGCAGGAGGCATTTAATGTTTCATTGACATGATATAGTTCTCACAGCACAGTAACGAAGCACCAGGGGAAAAAATTGCAGCCACAAAACAAAGAACTTGATAGAAATCTCAGGAGACAGTGATTTTCTCCTGAAAATCTCTAGTGCTACTCAACCTCTAGTGTTCCAGTCTTCCATTTTGAAAACACGCTTTTCTTCATCTGTAACTTGATATTGCAGATATACTAGATTGCAGTTTTTAAAGATCAAAGCAAAACTAAATATTTTGAAAAATCCACACTTAAAAAATAATAGCCATTTTAAATCGTCCTTGTTGAAGATTTCTGTAAAGGAGGGGGGATTCTTCTGTGCACCCTTTCAAAATTTCTAAATCCTCCACAAAATAGCCTTCCAGTCTTTCGCGAAGCTCTCAGGCTATAAATAGATAGGTTTGTAAGGTGGGTGTAGCGTAGGTGTAGAGTCACCCGTGGGAGGTGGTGCAGCCCTGCCCTGGGACCGAGCCAGTAGCAGGCAGCAGCCACGCTCGCGCCTGTAGGAGCCAGCCCCCACGCAAACAGCACCAGACACAGCTTCTATACGTACGGCACAAACCCAGCGCGGCTCCCCTGGGGCTGGCAGGTATCACCCTTCTCTCGCTTATATTAGTGTTATTCTACGAACTACAGAGGAATAAAACCCGAGGTGGGGTCTGCCGGGAGTCTCGGCAGCTGCACAGCTGCGGCGCTCGCTCCTCTCCGCTTCCTCCGTCGTAGGGCCTCACGAAAAGTTCATCAACGTTAGGGGAATCCCTCCACTGCCTTTCCAAAAGGCATCAGGCCATTCCCCCACTGCAGCAATGCCATTCATCGGGCACGCAAGCAGCGAGATTGCTACGTGGGCGCGGATGCAAACCCCCCGCATCCCGCACCGTGCCCTACTTCTTCCTTTTGTTCTAGTCGGTAAGTCCCGGTGCTGTTAGCAACTCGGGAAACTTGGCCTGTCATCTGTGATCTTTGAAGTGCAAACTTCAGGCTCATGCAGAACAGAGAGCAGAAGTGATGTCTGTATTTTCAGGTGAGCAAAGCTGCAGACTTCAAAGGTTCAGTGAAGCTTCTTAAAGATTGTCACCCGAGTTCCTCAAAAGCTGGCTGAAAATGCATCCGTACATCCAGATAAACGTGCTCTTTGATCTGAGTGATAAAAACAACTGTTTTTCTACATGTAAACTCCTTTTTTGTAAATGTTTATGAACTGTGGGAAATTATGTCTCTGCCAGAATTTAAAATAAAGTGATTCAATGGGTTTGCTTTACATTTACCATTCATTATGCTCGCTAACATTGCAGGAATCCCAACGGAGTTTTCAAGGAAGGTTCACAGTGTTGTAGTTACCAGGGAAACACACAATAAATTGTTGCTATCTAAAAAAGAAAATCCCCATTAACTTTCTATTAAAGAGCAAGCGATGTGAACTATATGGGGATATGCCTTTACAGTTACCCTATTAAAACGCTGTATGTTTTGTTTCAAGACTTAACCAAATATTGGCCAAGCTCTGACATTTTTATTCATTGTGAACAGCACCTAGCACTCTACAGCCTGTGGTTTACCAGGCATTGTTAAAGGCGGTCCAGTATTCAGCTAGGTTTGCCCAGGAATAGCAGACACCGTGTGATCATAACTGCAGTTAAAACATTTACAGGGAAAGCTTTGTTGGAGCGAGGTTTGATTCTTTCATGCTAAGCTAACAAAACCAGCAGTGTATTTCACACCAAAATGAAGGGCTTTTACTAACCCCCACGGCTTGTACAAGATATTCAATCCCAGTAAAAGGGTTTACAGGTTGGACAACCAACTAACTCTGCATGGTATTGACAAGTTTTCTCAGCATATGTCTACGTTATTTTTTTTGACATGGAGCACAGTTGTGTGTGCACAAGTGTCACAGGTCACAGATCACCTTGGCCCTACAGACCAGTGGTGGAGACATGGATGCTCCAACCCTACTTTGCCCTTGGTGCTCCAGGCAGCGAGAACCACATGACATCACCTAAGCATCCACACCAAGATACTAGAAATCTTCCTTGATTGAGCCCTCTTTGACCTCTGGCAGATCATGGGCAGTTCAAGAAGTAATCATCACCCTCAACTCCCAACCCTCAAATGGAGTTGATGTCCCCACCGTCTTTTGGTCAGTCCCCAGCCTTTGCAACTGACCACGAGAGCTGTTCCAACCTTACTGCACCACAAAGAGGCTGCCTAAAAGCACCTTCAGCAGAAGCTAAATTAAATCTGACTTCTTCCACACTAAAATGTCCTAAAAGCACATTTCCTTCTCTGTCCTCTCTTTCACACCCATCAGTTACGGTATCTCAGCCGGGCAGAAGGTAGCTTCCAACAAGGAACAGTAATTTCTTTAGCTGCTCCAACCTGATTCACGTTTGTCTACCCATGTCTGTCACACTCAAGTCTTACAGAGTCCCTGAACCACTATAGTGAGCAAAAAGAATTATTCTCATTTAAGGGGTCACCCCTGAATTGATGAGAGACATTCAGTAGCTGACTTCCCCAAGTTTCCACTGCAAATTAACAAGACAGCAGAGATATCGTCCAGTTTCTTGCTGTATTATTCCCACCTTGCTACTCTCTGGATAAACCACCTGGACACCCACAAGTCTATGGGGCCTGATGAGATCCACCCGAGAGTACTGAGAGAGCTGGCGGAGGAGCTTGCCAAGCCACTCTCCATCATTTATCAGCAGTCCTGGTTAACAGGGGAGGTCCCAGAAGACTGGAGGCTTGCCAATGTGACACCCATCTACAAGAAAGGCCGGAAGGAGGACCCTGGGAACTACAGGCCTGTCAGCCTGACCTCTGTACCAGGGAAGATTATGGAGCGGTTGGTCTTGAGAGTGCTCACAGGGCATCTGCAGGACAACCAAGGGATCAGGCCCAGCCAGCATGGGTTCATGAAAGGCAGGTCCTGTTTGACCAACCTGATCTCCTTCTATGACCAGGTGACCTGCCTAGTGGATGAGGGAAAGGCTGTGGACGTTGTCTACCTGGACTTTAGTAAAGCCTTTGACAGCGTCTTCCACAGCATTCTCCTGGAGAAACTGGCGGCTCGTGGCTTAGACGGGTTTACTCTTCGCTGGGTGAGGAACTGGCTGGATGGCCGAGCCCAGAGAGTTGTGATGAACGGCGTTAAATCCGGCTGGCGGCCGGTCACAAGCGGTGTTCCCCAGGGCTCGGTTCTGGGACCAGTCTTGTTCAATATCTTTATAGATGATCTGGATGAGGGAATCGAGTGCCCCCTCAGTAAGTTTGCAGATGACACCAAGTTGGGTGGGAGTGTTGATCTGCTGGAGGGTAGAAGGGCTCTGCAGAGGGATCTGGACAGGCTGGATCGATGGGCAGAGGCCAACTGTATGAGGTTTAATAAGGCCAAGTGCAGGGTCCTGCACTTTGGCCACAACAGCCCCATGCAATGCTACAGGCTTGGGGAGGAGTGGCTGGAGAGCAGCCCGGCGGAAAGGGACCTGGGGGTGCTGGTTGACAGCCGGCTGAACATGAGCCAGCAGTGTGCCCAGGTGGCCAAGAAGGCCAACAGCGTCCTGGCCTGTATCAGGAATAGGGTGGCCAGCAGGAGTAGGGAAGTGATCGTGCCCCTGTACTCGGCACTGGTGAGGCCGCACCTTGAATACTGTGTTCAGTGTTGGGCCCCTCACTACAAGAAGGATGTTGAGGTGCTGGAGCGTGTCCAGAGAAGGGCAACGAAGCTGGTGAGGGCTCTGGAGCACAAGTCTGATGAGGAGCGGCTGAGGGAACTGGGGGTGTTCAGTCTGGAGAAGAGGAGGCTGAGGGGAGACCTTATCGCTCTCTACAACTACCTGAAAGGGGGTTGTGGCGATAAGGGTGTTGGTCTCTTCTCCCAAGTAACCAGTGATAGGACGAGAGGAAATGGCCTCAAGTTGCACCAGGGGAGGTTTAGATTGGATATTAGGAAAAATTTCTTCACTGAGAGGGTGGTCAGGCGTTGGAACAGGCTGCCCAGGGAGGTGGTGGAGTCGTCATCTCTGGAAGAGTTCAAAAAACATGTGGATGTGGTGCTTCAGGACATGGTTTAGGGGACATGGTGGTGCTGGATTAATGGTTGGACTTGATGATCTTAAAGGTCCTTTCCAACCTAGTGATTCTGTGATTCTGTGATTCTGTGATAAAGGTAGGCATTAATTTCACTGGAGCTCATGTTAGGACATATAAGTTTTCCACCACCGGAGAGGATCTTTAGAAATATTTCTAGTAAATGGAGGTGGCTTTATGGGTCAGGTGAATGTACAAATTAATTTTTCCCTCCTGATGAGACAGAGCAATGACTGGCTCTGAAAGTGAAGACATGCAGCTCACGGTCAACGTGAAGGAGAAAGAGGGTCATATCAAAGTGAAAGTTGGGAAGTTGGCAATCCTACAGGGCAGGAATGACAGATGCTGTGCTAAAGGAGAAGTGATATGATGAGAGCTTAGGTGAGAGTTTGAGCTTCTTGGATGAATAAGAAATTCAGGTTTCAAAAGACATCACATAGATTCTTTCCAGACCCAGTCTGGACATGAGGATCTAGACCGAACAGAAAGAGAAGTGAGAGCTGCAGGCAGATTAGGGGTGATGACAGAGGATAACAGGGAAGAAGGTGGGAAAGGGAAGACACAGTGAGCCCAGCAGCACTATGGGCAGGGCTTTTCCTTGGCACATCCATGGACCCATTCCTGCTCCAGGTCAGACAGGGTGGCCATCTGAAAATGTCTCACACCACCCCTGTCCCTTCACTTGTAAGAAAAGACTGGTTCTGTTGATGGTCACATTTCTAAGGTCATAACACTCTAGGGGAGAGACAGAAATTGGTTTCTCTCTGAAGGCAGGGCAGAGGTTCCACTTCCCTTCTCAGTTCCCAGGTCACCTTGCTGGTTCCTCTGAACACCCAACGCCCAGTGCATTGCAACAAAGATGAGGCACTACTTCGGTCAGACATTTGGCATCATGCAGCTTCACACTGTGGATTTAGCCTTAGCTTTAAATCAGTGCCACCAAGACATAAATAGATGGGATTAAAAAGTTAGCTGGATTAAAAAGTTGACCTGTTTTCTTTTTCCTCTCCTTATTCTTACTGGCCTATTTCTTAAATCCATTCCTAAAACAAGCAAACCTTTTTTTGTTTCCATTTGCAAAAGATAAAAAAAAAATAAAGAGTGAGAGAGACAGAGACATACAAAGCCAAAAAGAAACAGAGAATCCAACTGGAGAGGTATGTGTTATTGGACAAGTGTTTAATTTATGGAACTTGGCCGGCAGAACAAGAGTTTGAATTGTACTTCAATAAGTGGAGCTCTTAGAATAAATGTGGCTTGTAAAGTTGTTTTACAGTCTGCTTTGCCAAGCAGCCAACACCTCATGGAAACCTTTGAAAAACATTCTGTTTAGAAGCGACAGTTTTTATATTTCATATTTTCTCTATTTGTTTTCCCCTCTGGTTTTATAACTAAAACCATATGCAGGAAAACAGGATTTTTGTGTCTTAAAATATCTACCTGGTCTGACTACTTTCATTATTAAAAAAATCCAGTTAGCATTTTGAAAATTTTTCATGTATTAGGCATTTGGTTCAAATGCTAACGTGTCCTTGTTTGATACCCCAGTCGGCTACAGATTTCCCAAATTACTTGGGATAGTTACTTAGCTGAGATTCATCACCCTTCTCCCTACAAATATGTGGTGCAGCTGTGTGCATCTGAGCTGTCTGTCTTTCCCATTATAGACAGCAAATGCAACAGACTTTAGGATATGATTCATCTCTGTAGGATGGGAGGGGATGAATCATGCTCTAGATCCATATATTGACCAGCTCTTCACTATATGAGTATAATGGAAGTCAAGGCAAGCTGCTCAGATACAGACACGCACACTGGAGATACCCACAGTTAACCACATAAGCCCCATCTTAGCCTCACTGTGCCACTAAAGGGATGATTCAGACCCCTCTGAAAGGAAATCCATCCCATTCCAAGCAGAATCATGGAATCATAGAATAGTTTGGGTTGAAGGGACACTTAGAGGCCACCTAGTGCAACCCCCCTGCAGTGAGCAGGGACATCTGCAACCAGAGCAGGTTGCTCAGAGCCCCGTCCAGCCTGACCTGGGATGTTTCCAGGGATGGGGCATCCACCACCTCTCTGGGCAACCTGGGACAGGGGTTCACCACCCTCACTGTGAAAAATTTCTTCCTTTTATCTAGTCAAAATCTCCCCTCTTTTAGTTTAAAACAATCATCTCTTGTCCTACTGCAACAGGCCCTGCTAAAAGTCTGTCCCCACCTTTCTCCTAAGCCCCTCTCAGCCCTGGCAGCTGCAGGAAGGTCTCCCCGGAGCCTTCTCTGCTCCAGGCTGAGCCCCCCCAGCTCTCCCAGCCTGTCCTCCCAGCAGAGGGGTTCCAGCCCTCGGAGCGTTGCTGGGGCCTCCTCTGGCCCCGCTCCAGCAGGTCCATGTCTCTCCTGTGCCGAGGGCTCCAGAGCTGGACGCAGCCCTGCAGGGGGGTCTCCCCAGAGCGGGGCAGAGGGGCAGAATCCCCTCCCTCGCCCTGCTGGCCACGCGGCTTTGGGGGCAGCCCAGGACATGGTTGGCTTCTGGGCTGGGAGCGCACATTGCCAGCTCGTGTCCAGCTTTTCATCCCCCAGGACCCCCAAGTCCCTCTCGGCAGGGCTGCTCTCCATCCCTTCACCCCCAGTCTGTGCTGATACTGGGGGTTGCCCCAACCCAGGGGCAGGACCCTGCACTTGGCCTTGTTGAACCTCATAAGGTTTACACGGGCCCATGCCTCAAGCTTGCCCAGGTCCCTCTGGATTGCATCCCGTCCCTCAGGCGTGTCAGCTGCACCACTCAGTTTGGTGTCATCTGTGAACGTGCTGAGGATGCACTCGGTCCCACTGTCTATGTCATGGATGAAGATATTAAAGATTACTGGTCCCAATATGGACCTCTGAGGGACACCACTCCTCACCGATCTCCATCTGGACATTGAGCCATTGACCACCACCCTCTGGGTGCGACCATTCAACCAATTCCTCATCCACCCATCAAATCTATATCTCTCCAATTTAGAGAGAAGGATGTTGTGAGGGACCATGTCAAAGTCTTTACAGGACCAGATAGATGACATCCATAGCTCAATCATAGCTCATCCATAGCTGAATCATACCTCATCCATAGCTCAACAGTGTCTGCACATCTGGGTGAACTGTCCAGAGATTATACCAATCAGTCTATGTTGACCATAGAGAGTGCCAAAACTATAAACCTTTAAATAGCTAAAGCGAGTCAAGAGGAATCCCTCTCTACAAATACCATTCAGGAGACTCACAGTAAGGAATGCAAACCCTCCTTCTCCACAGTTACACACACACACATATATACGTACAATCCATATACAAATGGTATCAGCACAACTTCTATGGAAGACATTAGGACAATCCATCAAATAAATGATGTGCCTCCATTTGGCAGATTGGGAGATACTGCTGGAACAGAGGAAAACGAAGAAATGGTAAAGTGTGGACTTGGAGCAAAGCAAAGTATTGCATTACATACTACACAGACTGGGAAAGGAAGACACAGAGAGACTCCAAGACCACATTGTGAAAGCCAAGTATCTAAATAAGGATGTAAGAGTCATATTTAGCCCCATCAGTTAAACTATTCTGATTACTAACCATTGTGTGGTAGTTATTGTGTTTGTATAGATATGACAGGCCTGCTCTGGAACGTGGCTTCCTTTAATGCCTGTGCTAGGAAACAAGTTTACTTGAGCATTTTTTGCCTTTTGCGTGGACTTTTTTATTAATTTTTTTTACTGTAAATGTCTGTGGCTAAGTGTTTCATACCTACTCTCTGCAATTGCATTGCATTCAACCTCAGTGACTGTTCTGAAATGCCCTGCTTTGTTCATTTGTTTTTGGTGTCACGGGTTGATCCCTGGTGGAGCTTTGCTTGGTAAAGTCATTACGACTCAGCCAAGCATTCTGTCACCATCCCAAAGTCTTGCCCTCTAGCTGTACACCGTATTTCATTTCTATTTCTTTATGGTTTCTTATGAGAGCAATGTGCTTTTACAAACTGTTTCTTTTCAAGGCCCTTGTGAGGCCACATCCCTTGAAGTCAACGCTTTTCTGATCACCTCTCTGCTTTCAGAGGTGATCAGAATCACCTCCATGCATCACGTCTGATCAGAGGTGATCAGAATAGGCTTTCAGCATAGAGGAGGAAAGAGCAATTGCCCAGGCTTGGCGTCAGGTATCTTAGCATAAGGCTAAGTTTCCAAGAGAAACAGCAGCACTGTAAAAAGTTGGCTCAAGTGTTACACACCACCCATCACCTTGGTCATGCACCATCCCACTGTTCCCAGCCTACTTGTGGGTTTTTTCTTTTTCATGGGGCCACCAGATCACTGCTGGTGGTGTGAGGGTCCTATGCTATGAACGCTTTCTCTAGCAGCACAAGCCAAAGAGAAACCCAGTGCTTATGCTGGGAGGCTTAAAAATACAAGACACTGTGCTCTCAGCATCCTGCATCTCAAAAGCATGCTACAGCAGCCATCTGAGATGAGCCTTACCAGGCGTTACCCTACAGTCTGATAAATGTTCTTAAGAAGCAGGACAGCTCGTTACCACACTGATGAATCAGTGTTTGCTGACAAAAGGCCCTTTTCTCAAGGAATTCCTCATCAGCCCTAGGTGTGCCATAAGTGATTCCGGCTCTCATCAGTCCTAATAAGCTAATTGTTCAAATGATTTCTCTATTATTCATGGAGCCTGAGCACAAGCCTATTGACTGACAGGTGCTCGCTGCAAAGAAATTGTGTTTCTCCAGGGTGACACTCCTGCAGGGATCACTGTGCCCGTCACAGTCCCCCAGGATCTTCTCTAGCTGTTGCAGCCCCTTAGGTTCCTCTGCTATACAGCCCCACAGTTCACCACTGTGGCAGTATAGAGAATTTCAGCACCCCATATGTCTTTTTTGCATTACTCCTTTCCCCCCAAAAATTGGTAATTTTTCAGCCATCTCCTCAAGTCATGTCCCAGCTTGCCTTCCCATCTGAGGTGAGTTCGTGAGCTCCCTTACAAGCAGAGATTTAGTTTCTTTCTGATCCGCAGGGAGACAGCAAACAGGAATCATAGGAAGAGACTGTAATTTTTCTTGATGCAGATTACAGGCCTGTTACAGATGGCTCAGTGAGTTAAAACACTAGCGTGGGACTCCAGATCCCACTTCCATAAACTTCAAGGTTGACCTTGGCAAAATCTCTCAGGCTGGAGTTTCTTTCGCCTGAAAATACCCTCTAAAAGCTCAGCAGCCAGGCTCCCTCTGCAGCTGGTGGAAAGAGAGAGGCAGACACCTTTTTTTCATATTGCAAATAGGTTTGTCAGAAAAAGGACATGAATCACTCTCTGGAGACACTGGCTTCTCTCTGTACTGACTGCAAAGGGCTCTCACATGACGACTTTGTGCTTAACCCGTAACAGTTAAATTCTGTTAGCAAGGACAAGAATTTTTAAAATATACAGGTCCCATAATATCTCAATTTCAGAGGGAATTGAGTAGTGCAGTCTTGTAAGTACAGGCTTTAGAAACTCTGCAGTGGTATTTCTGCTTTGTAAAACCCAACAGCAATTCTTCCTGGTGAGGTTTAAAATGAGCGTGAGATTTTCAGGTGCTATGAAGACATAGACACAAGCACTCAGCATTTATTCTCCCTGCTGGTAACAGCTGCACTCAGTTGCTGGTGGTGGATATTGCTCACAGCAAAGGGGCCACTAACCTTTCCTTAGTGATGCATCCCTGAGACTTCAAAATCCTAAGAGATGCTCCAGCGTGCATCCACTGCAGCTGCCTGAGCCTACCTCAACTCTTGAAGCTCTTCGGAGAAATCTTCTGGAAGGAACATGAACAAATAAACAAAATAGGCAACACTGAATATCTCTGATATCAGCCACACTGGCTAAATATGAATATTAAGCTCTGGTGGGAAAGCAACCTTTATGGCAGCCAGGTGCTAGCCTGGCATTGCTCTGGAGTCTCTTCTCTGCTTATCCTGTTGACCTCAGACCCTGTGTCCCTCCCCAGAAACACTGAGTGTTTGACTGGAGCACCCAGTTGAGCTGTTAATGGGAAAAACAGGAACTTGCAGAGGGCAGTTCTGAGCTGAGGTGGGTTGACTTCCATCTGAAGGTGCTCAAAGCTACACTGACTACCAGGAAGCCTAAGGCAACGATGCATCTTACACAGCCCAGTGTTTGTGGGGTGAATCCAGGCACAAATACCTGTTTTTTCAGTAGGACCCAGCCTCTTCCTACCTCAGAGGGACGCAAATTCACAATATCTGACCATTGCAAATTCCCTCATCTTAGTGGACATGGAGGAGGAGAAAGGGGACTCCTGCTCAGTGTTCCCTACATCAATGCCTTCTGGCTAGCCACAAGGAACTAGCCAAAAATGACAGTCACCAAGGCTGTCTTAAACTGAAACCAGGAATTGGACTCAGCTTCTGGACAGAAGCAGATTACAGACAGCAAAAAAAGAAGAGGGACAATAAACCCACCCTCTTCTTTTGCTCCTTGCTTGCTCCTGCACCAAGTGCAGCGGGGCAGAGGCTGGGCAGAACCTCCTTGCTCACAACACCATGAGACACCTGTGAGCAAGGTTTTGGGGGGGTGTCTACTCCTGCACAACTACATCCATTGCTTCAGACTGTTTAGTACCTTCTGACATTCAGAGCCACAGATATTTTTACCATCTGCCTGTCAGTGTTTCTCCCTGCAAATCACCCTTCCCTTCAGCCAGGCATCCCTTCCCAACCTTCCGCTTCTGCTGCTGCAGGCTTTAACGCTGACAGCCAGCCTGAGCTACCAAAAAAAACAGGCTCCCACCAGAAGGTGGTGCCCATATCCCACGAAACACGGGGCAAGCACGTCCCAACGCAGTTCACTTTTGGGCAACACCTGGAAATCCAGCCACACTTCTCCAAAATGACCAGAGCAAAACCACAGACCAGCTGATGCCAGACTCCCTCAGAAAGCGGGGTGGCATTTTTGTGGATGTCACCTGCAGTGTAGCTCACTGGGGTGCAGTGCAGTGTATTTTCTCTTAAGGGTTTATATCTTAATGGACTTTTTAATGAACAGAGCCCTGCAACTGTAGTTAGGAATTTAATAAAGTCATAATCTGCCTGGATATTCACTTGCTATTTAAAGAGGACACAACCCTGAACCAATGTGTCTTTGTCTAAAGCCACACACGGATGCTGATTTCTGTGCAACACTTTGTTGCTACCCCAGTTTGTTCTTGATGGTCTATCAAAGGCAGATACGGGATGAGGAGCATGGAAAGACCATAGACTAGCTGTGATATATGAAGGCACCAGCTCAAAACATCAAGAGGGATACAGGCTTCAGTCAATCCTCCGGTATTTTCTTGTCTCCTGCTGTATTGGCGATTTGCATTTCTTCCCTCCAGCTCGCTGCTAGCCAAACATCAGCAGGCTCCCTCCTTCGTAGCTGCAACGGCAGCTATACCTGGCCAAGCAGAACTGGTCAGCATGCAGGTACCACTCGGTTACTTGGCAAATGCTATGTCCCCCATCCAACCAGCAGCTTGTCACGAGCTGCATCAAGAGCTGAAGTGAGGGTGGGATGCTGCAGGGCACCCGTGTCACATCCCTCTTCCCCCTGCAGCTCTGTGCCACAGCTCCATGACAGCGGTGGGTCATTTCCCAGTCCTCACCCCGAGAGGAGACACCACTGCCCAGCGCAGCAGCACACACCACTCTTAGCAGTGCTTCAGGCAGGTGCCTTCTCCATGAAATATCCCACCTCTGAAAAAGGATATCACCATAGAGCTCTAAAGTACAGCAGAAAGTTGCCAGGGCACAACACAAAAGGTTTTCTAACACGTGGGTTTGTGATTTACAGTTACCTCTTCTCACCACTCAAAAAAGATGGAGCTTGGACAGATCGTTGTGGCTGAACGTCCCGGTGAGAGGCAGCTGTACACGGAGAAGAAGCCAAGAGCCCAAGACCTGCTGGGGAGAAGCAGAAAGCGGATCCACCAAGTTTTCGGGTATCTCTCAGGAGAAATGAAAGAATATGGAGAGTGGATGAAAAGTAAGCACAGGGATATGTTTGGGGCACTCTGGCTAGGAAGAGCTAGCTGGGAACATCTAAATTGCCAACAGTACCTTCAGTGCTGGGGCTCGAGACAAGGGGCTATTTCACCCCCTGAGGCAGAGCGGAGGCGGCACGGTCCGAGCTCACTGCAGGCTTCTGGCTTTTTGACCCAAATCATTTTATCCTCCTGAAGGGGATCTCACTGCATCCTCTTGCCATTACCATGGCTGCAAGCATAATTCAGCACAGGCAAAAGACTCATTTTACACTTAATCAGTTATGTGTCATTAGCGTCCCATTCCTTACAGTGGTGCCCAGACTCACACGTCAGGGTTGGGGATTTAGTCTTGTTTGTAAGTGCTTTGGATCAGCAACCATCTCCTCGTCCGTGTGTGGGCCAGCGATGGGGACTTCACTCCTGACTGTGCGGGCAAAGGCTCTTCTATTACTAGCCTTGGGGGAGCAATAAGTACTGTGGCCGTTATGTTGCTATAAAATACAAAGCAAGCACTGATCTCAGAGGTTTACTGTCCAGACAGGAATAATACATGAGCAGATGGTCCATGTTAACTGGAATTATTGGGGATTTGGGGCTTTGAGAGGCTACGTAGGACTGCGGGTCCTCTGTCAAGGCTAGGTTCGTTAGCAGTACCACTCCAGCAACGGGAGAGAAATAAGAGGCAGCTGTGTACAGCCAGGCTGTGCAGTGGCCAACGCTGGCGGAGGAGGTTGGCTGAGATGCCTCCAGGCAGAGAGCTCATCAGGTTGGCAGTGTGATCCCCAGCCACAGGGAGACATTTCCTCCTGCTTTCTCTTTACGCCAGTGGTCCGTGCTTGGTAGACAGCTTTTCATACTCAGTGTCCTGAAAAGCTCTGGCCACTGCCCACTGGTTATATTTTAATACTTTCAGTTATATTTGTGTCTAAAATCATAAGCATTGCTGATATATTTCATAGCTCGACACCAAATGTTACTAAAAATTATTTCAGACAAGCCTGGTCATTTTTCTCTAGGGAACTCCCTTCTCTGTGGCTGTAACTGCCTGGGTGAGGGATGCTTGCAAAGGCGTCCCTCAACAAGCCAAGAGGCTCCAGTCTCTTGGGAGGGCTCTCCCAGTGATGCTGAAGAGATGCAGAGTGGCACCTGGCCCTTCAAAGATCCTCTATTTAGGCTAATCTCATCAGAAAGCAAACCTTGAGACTTGACAGTAAATACAACACAGGGAAGTGGAAAAGGAGGGAGTGGGGAAGGGAGGAGTTTTTAGGAGTAAGTCATTGCCCAGATTCAAAAAGTAGTCTAGCACTTTGTGCTCTGTCTAACTAGCAGTCTAAACTGATTGAACTAATTTAAATTATTTAAGAAGATGAAAGCTGCATATACACCTTGCATGAACATATTGTACATGTAAGCAGCCCCTCTTTCACATTTATTCTCCTTGCAGCATGTTTAATAATGCACAGCAGTACAGAAATGGTTACACCTTTCCCAGAAGCATGGCAGGAAAAGACAGCAAGTCAATGTGCAGTAGAAGATCCAGCAGCAAAAAGTTATTGCAGTGCTACAAGACCCTCCTCGCCCCATAGAGATCATTAGGAGCACTGTACATAGATGCCCTCACCCCACACACATCCCACCTCCACCCTGTACTCACCTGAGGTACCCAAGCTTGGTGCCCATTTGCTCTGTCTGGGTTCAATAGTCTTCTCTGAGGAGCAACGGCTCTTTGTCCTTTGGAAACGCCTCTTTCCCCTGACTACAGCCCAAGCTATAATAACTATTATCTTAATTTAGGTTCTTCAGTTCTCAAAATACTTTTTAGACACCTTTGACAGTTTGACCCCGTCTCCTGTATACAATGTCCCTCCATGTTCTTGGTCTCTAAAACAGCAGAAGCGTTTCCTTTTCATATTTCCCTATCCATGTACAAACTAGTTTCAGTCTCTGCCTAAGTCCCTGTCTGCATCTGAATTATACACAAAAAAGGGACTGTCTCCTCATTAAATTCATAGCAGAATCTTAAGCAATCTAACATGCAAGAAAGACTACTCTTTGACCACCGTAAATAAACCACTTTTTTATGAATCCCTCCATGAACTTTATAGCAGTGCCCAGTCCATCTCTATTAGCTTTTCAAGTGCCAGATGCAAAATATGCTCAGGCAACAATAAATTAGAGACCAGTTTTACACTTCTGGTGATACATCGCCTCTATTCTATGGCCAGAAAGTGACTGTAGAGATGAGTGTGCTTTGGTGGAGTCCTTCAGAAATGATGCCTTATCACCAGCTTTTTTATTTTATCATCTCCTCCAGATAAGCCCCTAATGATTCAGCTGGTGGACTGGATCTTGCGAGGGACTTCTCAGGTGATGTTTGTCAACAACCCTTTCAGTGGGCTGATCATTTTAGTGGGGATCTTCATCCAGAGCCCCTGGTGGATGCTCACAGGCTGTACTGGAACAACTGTGTCGACATTAACTGCGCTGGCCCTCAGTCAGGACAGGTAGGTGGTACCTTACATTCAGGCACTTAATAAGAATTGATCCTTATGGTATCAGGAGCCTACTGATGGGTCACAGCCCCACATTTGAGTATGTTAGAGACAGCAGACTGCTGTTCCTCATGGATGGTTTAGAAGCAGTTATGTGAGGACAGACCTGTTGATCCAGGTTGTCCCCATAGTTGGCTGTCTTTGTGAGAGCAGACAGTTATCTCTCCCCGGTAGCCATCATCACAGTCATGTAGATCCGTTGGGTCACGGGAAACCCCCTGGATCATGATCATTAACAGTCTCCAAACTCCTGCCGTCTACACACCAGTGCAATGCAATACGGCAGTTACCTCACTGCTTCTTCATCCTTCCCCTACACTCCCTTCACGGGGAGCAGGACACCGATAAATTGTGTTTCAGTGGGTCCCTGTGGCAGGTCACCTTTAGCACAGCTTGCTACCATGTAAACATTTCTTTCCATCACAGATCAGACATTGCAGCTGGGCTGCACGGCTATAACGGGATCTTGGTGGGACTGCTCATGGCCGTCTTCTCTGACAAGGGGGATTATTACTGGTGGCTTCTTCCTCCTGTGGCAGTTATATCAATGGCCTGGTAAGTGTCACTTGTCCTCCTATGGACAATTCTCAGAGAATGAGAAGTCCTGCTACATACAGCTTAAATACGTTGGAAGTCCCCTCTGCCCAGTCCCCTACACCAGCAGCTCCAGCCATGGTGGAGCTGGAAAGAGGCATTAATTGATGCACGGAGCTTGTGAGGCACATTGGTAGGAGGTTGAGTGCACAGAGAACGTTGATTATAGCACACAGACAAAGCAGCCCCACGTCAACACTCTGCAAATGGTCCTCATCAGCTGGACACGTGCACGGTGGATGTCACCGTGCCCAACACTGCAACGGTTCTTCCTCATCCAGGCGCACAAGTGACCCGGTGCTCTCCCTTGGGCTGAATTCAATCTTCCCCCTCTCAGATGTGCAACCAGTCATGAGCAAAATTAATTCCTCCAAGTAACTCTGAATGCCAGACAATGTCCTTTCAGGATTAAATTTACCATTTCTAAATATGGACCCTACAGCACTGCAGAATCTATTTAACAACCTTAACTGAAATTAATTCAAGAGTCACAGTTTAATCACTGTTAGCAATAAGATGCAAGTCAGTATTGCATTTCACTGCTTTTAAAATCAGATTTTTTTTTTCATATTTTATTTCTTCAGTCACTCTCAGCAAAGGTCATTTTGTAAAAACCTCTCAAAACCCAGAACATGTTGCAAGAATGTTTAGTTTGTCTTGTCTGCCAGAATTCCTTGGGGCCTTTTGTTCAAACTTTTCTTCGTTCTTTTAGTTCACAAGACTCAAGGGTAGAGCTGAAAGATTTTACAATTAGACATTTCAGTGATTTTTTCAACCGATGCTTTGAATTTCAGTTTTAGAAGTCAGCATTTCTTTCACTGTTTCTTTTTTTTTTCTGACAAGATGTATAACTGGCAGAAGCCTTGTATTTCAGCACAGAAATTAGGACACTGTTTTCACTGAGCTGCTGATTTTTTTCCTACATCTACAAGCAAGGAAATCCGTAAACTGCTCTGGAAACCAAATTTGTCATGAAAGAATAGGCTTCATCTGGGATTACACAGGGAGAACAAAGCATTTTTTCCACTGATAGTATCGACACAACAGGACACAAGATGTTGCTTTTGAAATGCCAAATAGTTTGGGTGGGGTTTTTTTATTAGAACCAGAATAACGACCTTCTAGGACTCAAATGCAGCTTCTGGAAAAATTCAAGTCTACACTGAATTTTTGTAAGCTGTGAGGTGTCCACTGCTACTTGGAGGTTGACCATATGAGCTGCTCAGCTCACTTACAACAAAGCCCATTGCTGTCAAGGACAGGACCTGGATTTTAGCTCTTTTCCATAAGCTTTCTGGGCACCATAAAAAACAGATATTATCTTGCCAATAGGCTAGCACAAAGGCATTCATGCAGGACACCCACTTCAAGTGGAAATAAGGCAGTCTGGAAACATCCTAAGGAAAGCAGATCTTCTGAAATTTATATCCTGGTTTCCTGGTGAAGTTTATATCCCATGTTCTACAGCCAAGAACTTTGGGAAAAGTCATGGTATCTCAAGGTTTGCATGCTTTTTAGTGTTCAGTCTCTAAATATTTTGAGGGTCACCCCGAATACTTTATATGCTAAATATATTCAATCATGTTTCTTAAGAATGAAGCCCAGTCAGAAAATGCAGTATGACTTTGGGTAGTACCTGGGCAGCACACAGAAACAACAGTCTCATTGACATAAGCAGGAACATCAATCAAAGTCTGGGTCATGCCTGGCACAACACCTTTCACAGCTCTGTTACAGTGGTAACTTTGTCTTATATTCTATCAGACTTCATATGTCCTAAGGACTCCTTATTCCACCCAAAGAGTGTCTAACATAGTAAATATTTTACATCTTTCTTAATGGATCACCTCTTCAGTTTTATTTCTCTTTCAGAACCACCTTCCAATATCCTTCAAACCATTTAAACAAAAAAAAAAAGCAAATTAGGTAGTTTCCAACTCCTCTTGCTTCCTCAAGACAGCAGCTTTTTTAGACCATCTACAGTTCTTCATGTGGCATTCCCAAAATTCGCTCTTACGTTTCTTGTTAGATTTTTCTACTGAATAAGAAGCCAGATTACCTTTCTCCATCCATGCCTATGTGCTGTACTGGATGCATTCCTTCATCGACTCCCTGAGATCAGCTTAGCTAGCAGAGCACTTGCAGACTAGCCAACTGTCCTGAGAGAAGGGTGTAGAGTTTACACCATCCATGAATGGATGTGATAGTTGTTGCAAAAAGATGAACAGCATTCTGCAATTGTCTGATGCAGACCAACATATTAAAGGCATTCACTGCCTGATGTTTCTAAACGGAATGGCATTGGCTTGCATTTACCAGAGCTTATGACCAAAGTGGTAGGCTGCTTCACCACTATAATTGTTATGAACAAGTTATGTTTGTTTCTCTTCTTCTGTTCTCAGTCCAATCCTGTCCAGTGCTTTGGGATCCCTCTTCAGTAAATGGGACCTTCCTGTTTTCACTCTGCCCTTCAATATTGTGGTGACTTTGTACTTGGCAGCCACAGGACACTACAACCCCTTCTTTCCGACAACTCTCATCAAGCCTGTAGAGTCAATGCCCAATATCACCTGGTCTGCAATCAATGTGCCACTGGTAAGCTTCACTCCAACAGATTTATGCTATTTCATTTAAAAGGTGAGCAGGAAGTCATTCAGCTAGGGATAACAATTTAACGTGGGTCAGAATGGCTATATGATATGTACAGCCAGCAGCAAGTCATAGAAATACATGGCTCTGTTCAGTCCATAGAGGAGAGTGTCATAAAAGTCCCAGGGACAATCCTGGCTGATCCAGCAGAAAAGCTGATCAAGCCTGAGGGAAGAGAGATGCTGAACCTCTCACTCCACCCAAAATTAGACTGCCCCAAAACAAGTCTTGAGTGCTGCCAACGCAGAAGCACATCTGGATATGCACTCCCACTGGCCAGATGTGGTTAAAAGAACACCAGCAAGACAGTCAGTGACAATATGAAAAGACAGAAGAAACATCAGGATCCTGAAGGGATAGAAAATCATTTATACCCAGTCCTCTCAGGTCTAGAGCTAGCTCTGGAGGATCACCTTCCCAAAGCAGCATAAGGGTATCTGATATGCTTCATATAATACATAAGAAACTCAAATCAGCCAGGCCCACCATAGTATTGCTAGGAAGGTTACCATTTTTCTCCCTCACTAAAGTCACCCCACAAAAAACAAACAAACAAACAAACAAACAAAAATGATTCCCCACCCCCCCATCCACCATATTACCATCCCAGTAGAAAAAAAGTCCATCTTGGACTGATGAAGTTCAAATCAAAGACTGAACTAACTCTGATGAAGGGCATGAGTGCCCACATTTACCCATCAGTCTCACTCAGAGCCAGGGTTGCTTCCTTCATTTCTAACCAAAAGCTTGGACAAAATACCTGCTGTGTCCTTCTGAGTACAGAGATAGAATAACACATCCTTTTTTGCAGCTCTTGCAATCCATCCCAGTCGGTGTTGGTCAAGTGTACGGTTGTGAAAACCCCTGGACTGGAGGCATCTTCCTTGTTGCTTTACTTATCTCATCCCCACTTATTTGTCTACATGCTGCAATTGGATCGACAGTGGGGATGTTTGCAGGTTAGAAATATTTACCAAAGTAATTTTTAAAGTAGGTTATCTTATATGACTCTGTCCAGACTTTAGAGTTGCATGGGCTTGGATGTACTTGGGACAACCACAGCCAGCAATCAAGCCCCACGCAGCCGCTCGCTCACTCCCTCACGGTGGGACGGGGGAGGGAATTGGAAGAGTACAAGGGATAAAACTCATGGGTTGAGATAAAGACAGTTTAACAGGTGAAGCAAAAGCCGCGCACGCAAGCAGATCAAAACAAGGAATCCATTCCCCACTCCCCATGGGCAGGCGGGGGTTCAGCCATCTCCAGGGAAGCAGGGCTCCATCATGCGTAATGGCTACTTGGGAAGACAAACGCCATCACTCCGAAAGTCCCTCCACCCCTTCCTTCTTCTTTGTCCCAGTTTTATATCCTAGGCATAACGTCGTATGGTAGGGAATATCCCTTTGCCCGGCCTGGGTCAGCTGTCCTGGCTGTGTCCCCCCCTCCAGCTCCCCGTGCACCCCCAGCCTTCTCCTGGCAGCCCAGCACGAGAAGCTGGACTGTCCTTGACTGCTGAGCAACAACCCAAAACATCAGCACCTTATCAGCATTTTCTCATCCCAAATCCAAAACATAGTCTCATAATGTCTTCTGTGAAGAAAATTAACTCTAACCTGGCTGAAACCAAGACAACTCCCATTTTTGAAACTCTCTAAATTTGGAAAGCCTTACTGAAGGTCACACAGCATGGTGAAGGCAAGAACAGAAGCAGATTTTCTTTAAGCTTATTAGATTTGTAGCTCAGGCAGGTGGTTTGTTCCACCTTGCTTAACCCTCCTGCTGTTAGATGCGATGAATCCCATGGAGATGATGATAAAGAAACCTAGAGAAATAGTTTTAGAACTGATCTCTTGCCACCACAAATGTTTTAAATTACCACCACATGCAGATGTCTACCTCAGAGCTGATCAGTCAATGAAAAGAAACAGGCTTTTCCAGAATGCAGTTCATTCTATTCTGCTGCAGATTTGTGAAAATAGCTAAATGAACGCCACTCAAAATGGCCTGTCTCTCCACTAACCAGAGAAACAATCTTAAGTTAGAGAGATGAATCTGACCCTTGAAGTTAGACAGGATTAATGCCACTTATGTGACCAATTGTAATAAAAAAATATGCTGGAATAAGTGTAGTCTGAGAAAATAACCTTGGAAAAGGCACAGACATCCAACAATAAGTTCTCTGTGCTCTGAAGCACTTTGTACAAGATGTGAGCTGCCTTATATTTGTTTTTTTAAACAAAACTATCTAAAATTTGTATGGTTAAGAGCATTCGGCAAGTTTTGTACAGGTCTGACATTTAACCTAGAAGAGAAAGGTCAGGGGAAAGTATCTGGGGATGAGCATGGCAATGAAACAGAAGACAAATGAGGACATTATAGCAGGAAATGTATTAACCTTGAGTGACATGAAGGTGGCCTGTGCACTACGTATTGTGCTCTGCTTTTTACTGGTACTCCTGAAGCCTCTGAGAAACCCTGCAGAAGTACCTATGAGGTCAGGTTTGGAGCAGACCCTCAGCTCCCAACCCAGTGCAGAATTTCCACAGCAATGATGGAGTGACCACATCTAGGATCTAGACCACATCTAGCAAAGGTCACTAGGAAGAGTTGGAAAACCCTGCTTTCTCCCACAAAAGACACTCAGCTGTGCCTCTGATATTCAAGATCAGGGTACATATGAGGTTTAAACGGTACACATGAGCACAGCTTTCTGCAAGAAGGACACTCAAGTGAGGAGGTCCTCCTACACTCTGGCTGGATTCTCCATCTGGTCATCTGGGGGACTAACTACAACATGGTGCATATGTAGAAAATTTTGCTTGAAATAAACCTTTGTGACTGGGACAAATTCCAACCCTAAGGACATTATCAGAGCTCCAAAATAATGAGCTTCCTTTGATTTCATCCTTCTTTGGCATGTGCATGTTATGCAAATGTGAGCGTGGTTATATTTGTCTAGATGTCATAGGGAAGAGACAATGGATTCCCAGAGAGTGACGGGTCCTCCTGCAGATACTCCTCATACCTGACCTCACAGCCCTGCCTTTTGTCTTGCAGCACTGAGTATTGCATCACCATTTGACAGCATCTACCTTGGTTTACACAATTACAACTGCGCCCTTGCGTGCATTGCGATTGGGGGCATGTTCTATGCCTTGACCTGGCAGACTCATTTGCTGGCACTTGCCTGTGGTATGTATCTTTTACAAAAAATTTATGCAGCCCAGCAGTCGATGAGTAGTACAGGTTTAGAGTCAACTTTGGGCTACCACTCCGCTGGAAAACTAGGCACTATGCAAGAGCTATTTCTGTGACAGCGTCAGAGTTGAACGTGGATGTGCAAGCTGCAAGTGCAGAGAGAAAGGCCTTTAGGCCCTGATAACCTAAAAACATCTAAAAAGGGTGGAAATACTGTTTGTGAAAGGAGCACAAACTATGCCATGAGTGGAAGTTTAACAAATCAGCAACTCAACAGATTCATAGAAGCAGCCTTTTCATAATGGTATGTATCAGTAGAGGAAGCATAAGACAGCTGTTACACAAGGTCAGTTTAAAATCCATCTACCCAAAGACCCCATCTCCAACAGCAGCCAAAAAAGGACTCTATGGGAAGAGTTTAAGAACAGTGTAGCATATATAAAATGTCCACGAAGATTCACCAAGCCTCCAACCATTTGCATTTCAGTAGCTTTCTGTCCTGAACTCAGTTTCTGGATTGTTCCGTAGCTTTCCTTTCCTTGACTTTGTCTTGCTTTGCCATCTCTCACATCCTGGGCCAAGGAGGCCTATGGCTAACTGCTTGTGGTTTGAAGCCACAGGACAGACACTGGTGGATAATTTCATAGAATCATAGAATAGAATCATAGAATCATTTACATTGGAAAAGACCCTCAAGATCATTGAGTCCAACTGTTAACCTAACATGGCCAAGGCCACCACTAAACCATGTCTCTAAGAGCCACATCTACATGTCTCCTCCAAGGATGGTGACTCAACCACTTCCCTGGGCAGCCTGTTCCAGTGCTTGACAACCCTTTTCGTGAAGAAATTTTTCCTAACATCCAGTCTAAGCCTCCCCTGGCACAACTTGAGGCCATTTCCTCTCATGCTATCACTAATTACTTGGGAGAAGAGACCAAAACCCACCTCACCACAACCCCCTTTCAGGTAGTCGTAGAGAGTGATAAGGTCTCCCCTCAGCCTCCTCTTCTCCAGGCTAAACAACCCCAGTTCCCTCAGCCGTTCCTCATCAGACTTGTGCTCCAGACCCCTCACCAGCTTCGTTGCCCTTCTCTGGACACGCTCCAGCACCTCAACGTCCTTCTTGTAGTGAGGGGCCCAAAACTGAACACAGGATTTGAGGTGCAGCCTCACCAGTGCTGAGTACAGGGGGTCCCCTCTAATCCCCCACTGCACACAGGTCAAGTTGTGCCAATTAAGAAGAAATTAAAGATAAAAGAAATACCACCAGCACTTGCTCTTGACAAAACCACATTCTTCACCCAACATCCATCTCTACAGAGCAGATAGGACCAAATGTAGTCCACTTGGCCAGATGCAGCATTGGGACATTTATCTAATTGTTGAATTATAATATTAATCCTCATAACAGGTAGCTGTGAGAATCCTTTACTGTGCGTGTGGACAATATTACTATTTTAAATAATTTCTTTGGAGAGATGAGCAAGAATTTCCTCACTTTGAGCTGTTTTTGGTCTTCTTTTCTCAGCATTATTTTGTGGCTACTCCGGAGCAGCTCTTGCTAATGCCCTAGCTGTGGTAAGTTTGGGGGTTTTTTGTGGGATTTGTTTGTTTGTTTTAACTGTATTTAGATTTGTTATGATACAATGCTAAGGAAGTGCCCAAAAATTCTCCGTGTCAGTTTTGACAGCAATGAAGTGAGAATGCTGCAGGCAGTGGCAGGCCTTGTACAAATTCTGTGTCAGTTGAATTTTGCACTTGCAGACTCTGTAGCTGATAATAAGATTTCAAAGGCATTTGGAACACGTTATCCACAGTGGGACTGTGCATGTATATGTGAATTCCAGCAACAGTGTATGGTTTAAGATGCAATATTTCGTTGCAGGCAATATTTCTGAACAATTCCCAATGGTCTAAATTTTGACTTGCTGCTTCTGAGGCCTTTCTCCCACCCTACCCACAGATATTATTTAAGTTTGATCTGGATATAAGAACAAAAATGAGGGGGAGACTGTTCTCTGAAATACAAAATTGTCATATCTGGACAGATCAAGAAAGAGGTGAAGCCAAGCTTTGTTTCCTCTTTAAGACCTGAGAGATTAAAGCAAAACTGTATTTTAATAAAATAGATTTAGTAACTTAAAAGAAAAAAAAATTAGAACTAGCAGCTTGATGCATTAAATGTATTCATCTGGCATCCACTCGGTACCATGCAGGTCCCTGCAGAGGGGTTGCTTTGTTAAGCACACCTGCTTTTGGGATGCATCATCCTACGATGGTCATCCTATGACCATGACATCCTATGTCACACTGTCCTCAGGGACAGCACAGGCTTTCCCAGCTTCTCAAATGCAAGAATTTAGCAACCGGCAGAAGTAAGCAAAAGGAACGTGCAAAAAGAGGTACCAAAATGCACCTGTCTGTCTGTCCTTTCCCCTCCCAGCTTGGGCTGCCGCTCTGCACCTGGCCCTTCTGCTTCTCCGCACTTCTCTTTTTGCTGATAAATTCAGACAACCCAGCCATCTACAAAATCCCTCTCTGCAAAGTCACCTACCCAGAAGCCAACCGGATCTACTACCTGAGAATGAAGAGAAGAGCATCAGAGAGCAGGAGAGAAGAGCAGAAACGAAAGGAGCAGAAACCCTCCGGCGACTCAAAAATAAGCACAGGAGGCACGCCCCTGTGCACCCCCAAAACCCGCCATGCTTACTGATTTCCGCAACGTACAGTTTTGGGGCGGTTTTTCAGATGCTAGCCAAGCACACCACAGCCACAACCGCCACCCTTGGCAGCGATCTGCAGGCTGGGGTTTCGGCATCCCACGCTCTGAAGGAAACACGATTTGCCCTTGAGCTAAGCTTTCCAAGAAGCACTCAGGTAACATAATAACGGCTGCCTTATCAATCCACATGCTGTTAACTTGAAAGTCACCTCTTATCAATAATAATTATAGGAATAGGCAGAAGAACATTAACACTGACAAGAGGCTGTATTTTATTTCAGATGTGTAATTTAACAAAATAAATATGCTGAGAACTTGGTATCTAATAATAATAAATAATGTAAGAACTACATCAAGAGCTGCACTTCAAATTAAGAACATGTATATTTGAAAGTGGAATAAACAGACTGCTCTCTTCTTTTCTTGTGTCCCATCAGTGTCTAACCCTCTTAATCCCTCTTAACAGCTACAACATACACAGGTAAGTATTCTTACAGAGTGCATATTATTTTTGGTGCCATTTCTTGACTCCTCATTAAGCACCAAGACAATGAAGGTAGGAATATATATGCTTTAATCAGACTAGAAAAGTCACTAGCTAGCAATGATCAAACATTTTTATTTTCCTTGCATAATCTTCTGTCTTATAAATGGAAGATCTCTCTCCTGCTGAATGCAGGATAGCAGGTCTGAATCCCTACGTGCATCCAGTGGGAAATAAATAGGAGAACTTCATGAAAAGAATGAGATAAACATTTACTGCTGGTGGCAGTTACTGCAGTTCTGTCTCTCCCCTTCCTAAAGAAACAGTTCCCTTGCACTAAGCCACGAGCAACGAACAAGTCAAAGCCTCCCCTTGAAGTTTGTTGGGTGTCAGACCAGGATCTTCTCATGGGTCTTCAGTGTCTTGTTTGCCCAGAGAAACCTCACGAGGCATCATCAGGGTTAATCATGGGAAGCTGAGGACCCTCCTTGCCGAAGTTCTCCCTGGGGGCTGGTTTCTAATAGGCATAAGGTGTGAGGAGGACACTGAGACTCCAAGTGCTTACAACACGGAAGGGCCAATTGCCCTAAATAGGACTTTTCTTGGGAACCTTTTCCAAAACCTCTGCAAAACAAGCCTGACAGAAAGACTTCTTTGTTCTAAAGTCATTTCACATGATCAGTTTAAAGTCACAGACTCGAAGGACTTGAAGATTTAAAATGCAAAGAGACTATGCAACCACAAACATTCAGATCAGACACCATCCTTTCTGCCTCCTGATGTGGGGCTGTGTTGCAGATTCATCTGAGGGTCTCTGAGCAGGTAGGAGCCCAGCTCTCACCCAGCACATGCACCTTTTTAGAAAAGGTGAGCCTGGGTGCTGTTCATGGGACCATTTGTGCCTTTACAAGCAAAAGATCGGCAGCACCAGCAACTGCCAGCTCCTCTAAACTTCCCCTATAAGGAGCATCCAAGATTGAAGTCAGCCTGGGAGACAAAAATATGGTGCCATATATGTATGCTGAGATGCTTTTTAAACAGGTTGGGCCATTCCAGGGACTTCAGTAAAATTTAGGTCCTAATTCCTCCCCTATCTGGATGACAACAGATTTGAGATTCCACCTGGCAGGACAGCCTCACACATGCAGATACGTCCAAATTTCAGTAGCCAAGATAACCCTGTCAGTGAAAATTTAGGGATCCAGTGAGCTTTGTAGCCCTTATAACCCACCCTCAGACCTGAGTATCTGTGTTACACCTCTGTCCCATTTTAGACCTCATGCTAACCTCTGAACCTGAACAAATGCCCTCCAGGAAAGCACTGAGGGAACAAGCTGTCATTCCCATATGCCACAAGTCTTCTTGGAGACCAATAAAAGACCAAGAACCCCAACAGTCTGCTTGACATGTTAGCCATGAGACTTTTGTTGGCCCGGGGCAAACTAAGAGGACTAGGACTGACCACAGCTCAATAACTGACCTATCTCTGTTAGAGGGAGGAAGACCTAACAACAGATGTACGACTGCAGCAAGCAGAAAAGCAAAAGCACTTATGGTGGTCAAAACCTCCCATGCAAGCCCCAGCAGCCTCCTGGAGATGCTGAGCTTGGACAAGCAGCAGGAGCCCAGAGGCACAGATGTATTTCTGTAACACAAGAGCAAGGGATGAAAACCTCTGATTTAAGAGAAACAGAAAACAACCCAGGACCCAGGCACTGGACAAAGGCGGTTAAGCCTTTAAGCTACCGCAGAGGACCGATGTAAATGGATCCACGTTCCCAGCCAGTGTTAAGTTAAAGGGCATTTGTAGGCTGCATGTGCAACTGCTTAATCCTGCACGGTGACTCCAAAAAAAGCAAAAACACCATCAGAAAAGGTGTCAGCAGGCAGGGAAGAAAGCAGAGAGCCACAGGGGAACAGGTTGCCAAGCTACCCTTTGAGCCATGATGCCAGCAAACCAATGCTAGTAAAAAAGCAGTCTCCTATAGCCACTATAGACTGCAAGATCAGGGACATCCCAATGCTACTGCTGCTGTAGAGAAAGAGAGAGAGAGAGAAACTCATGAGGTGATACACAACTGCCTGAACACCTTCCCTCTATAGTAGTCCATGAGAAATAAAGCAGATGCAAACTGGAAGGACCCATTTATCTGCTCTCCACACTTTAATTTAGCTCATACACAATCCAGCATTAGAGAAAGCTTTGAATAGTATCAACACAAAGTTGCAAAAATACTATAATAGTCAGCTAAAATAATGCTAGAACCATATTTTTGAAGAAAAACCTCAACTGTGGTTAGTTATGCCAAGCATGTTATTTCCTTAAAAATAAGAGTGAAGTCCAAGCACAATATGGCTACTGGAAAGAATTTGTCATGTAAGAGCCACTGCAGACATTAATTCCTCAGCCACAAGCAAACCCATCCTGAAATCAATTAGTAAAGCAATTTCTAGAGTTCAAACCATCCATAAAAAATAGGGTATAAACAGCTTTATGAAGTCCCTAGCTAATCAAAAGATATGAGTACCTATAGCCAGTACTAATAATTCTTGAAAACAGCCAAGACAAATCAAGTGTCTCCTGGAAGGGAGCAGTAGACAATAAAAGCACTAACTGAAGTTATCAGCGGTAGCCCCAACAGCCTGCTGTCTATCAAGCTCTACAGAAAATATTCATTAAGAAAAGAAAATGTACAGGTTTCAATGGGACTAATCATTTTTAGCCAGTTCCCAGAGATCTAACATAAAACAAATATACTCATAAAAGAAAAGAAAAGCCTAAAAACAAAAGCCTCTTCTACAGCTAGAGCCATCACTCCACCCAGCTCACCTCCACAGAAAATGAAATAAATATTCCTGTACAAATCAATGCCTGGCCTAGCAGCTGCATATATAAAAACAACCTCCTGAAAACTTGCCTTCAAAATCTGAACAGCGGTAGCAAATGGGAACAGACTAAACAAAACTAAGGAATTCATTTTTTTTTAGCAGGATACCTCCCCAGTGAACAGAGACCATCTAGTCTCTTATCCAAGGAGTCCAAGGTAAAAACACTATGTGCACTATGTGGTTCTAAGAAAAATGCTTACTTTATTGCTCCGAATGTCATTTTTCTTACTCTTCTATTCGCTCCTCACCCTCTAAAAAAAAATCCAAACCAACTTTGCTCTTTCAGAGGACGTTCCCAGCTCTTCTCACATAGACATAGGTGCTTCTGTCGATAAGATTGGTCACAGAACCTCTTACAGAACAAGGAGAGGCAAGTGCTTTAGATATCCAGGCCTGGGTATCGATGACTCCAGAATGACTTACCTGTTAATTACTCTTCATGAACAATTAGCAAAGGTGCGGTGAGGGCATGTAGAGGGGAAGGATTTGCCTTCTGAGTGGACATTAGTCGTAGCAGAGGTCAGACCCATGCTGCCATCCACACTGGATCATCCCAGTTGCTGGAGCATGGTGTTTACCACCTGATTCCTCCATCTAAGTAACTTTTTTGAGACCCAACAACCCTTTCAGGTACTACTGGGATCCAAAGCAGACAGAAACAACAGTACAGAGGGAGACCACTATAGGAGATGGTGACGCTTCTCAAACCAGGGAGGACACCCAAAGCTGTAGGGCTGGAAAACCTCCTGCTACGCTTTTAAACAGCGATGGGGAGAAGTGGCTGCAGGGCTGTAAGGGGAGTGAGAGCCAGGCAAAGCGCAATGGGTTAAAGTCTGCTGCCACTGAGCTGGTTTCCGTGTTGGCCTCCACTCTTAAGCTGCCAGAGCGGCTCTGCAGCAGAGCCTGGGCCCTTCCCTGACGGCTCTGTTCAACCTCACTGAGAGCTTAAAGTAAGTATTGTCTTTTTTTCAGCCCCGCTGCAACATCAACGCCTTTTCTTCCCATACCTGCAACTACAGATGGGTGCAAATGGGAGTGTGAAGCTGTCGGACAGGGAGGGCAAATGCCCCCCTCCCAACTCCTGGGCAGCCGGTGCGTGGAGCCAGGCAGCACCCTGGCAGCCACCAGCAAATATCAGGAAGGGCTTTATGCTCCTGAGGGGTACCTCAGCAACATGGGGCCTCACCACAAGCTGAAAAACCCCAAACTTGACAACGTGTCCAAATAAGATAAGTACCTAAAATTCCCAGCTGTTGGGAAGTTGCTGTGTGCTTTGCCCATGGCAGATATCTCTGGTCTGTAACGACAGACATACTCCCCCACACTGCAGGCTGACTCCTTTTTTGGAGATCGCATTCGCCAGGGTTACAGAACTATCCCCACTCCGAGGTGAGACCTGTTTGCCAAACACTGTCCCGTCGCTCCCCCTTCAACAGAAGGGTCAGTTTTGATTTGGAAGATGGAAGGAGTCCAAACAGGAAACACACTCTTGATTGCAGCTGATTTTACAGCTCCCAGGGGGTCTTTTAGAAACTCCTGCAGCTGTTGCCACAGCTGGAATTCACACATCCCGCTGGCGGGATGAGAAGACCAGGGATAGCTCTCTGGGAAGCAAAGGTTTCTTCCACCACATTTTCCCTGGGAATGAGTTTGGGCACCTCCGCTTACAGCTCAGCGGCTCCCGAGTGCGCTCAATTACCTCGGTGCATTTAGTAGCTTACGCCGTTGTGGAGCTGCATCCTCACATCCTCCTCCAGGGACAGCCCTTTGCATAGCAAGTTGAGGCAGACCCAAAGTCACGCTCCCAAAACGTGCAGCTTCACCCAGCACAGCAGGGATGAAGCACCAAGTACATGCGGAACCCTTCCAAAAACATCCAGCTACCTCTCCCCCCGAAAACACACAGGGGTGCAGGCTGCGCAGCGCATCTCAGCGGCTGCAAATCCAACTGTGTTGTGCGTTGAATTGCAAAAGGCAAAGACAGAGAGACAGAGACATCCTTGACTTGTGCAGCTAGGACAATCAGGAGTCTTTTTTTCCCCCTTCACCCCAGGGCACCCCAGCCTGTACCTGACCCCACTTCAGTGCACTTCCCTCGTTTCAACGAAGTGCCGACAGCTCTGTCGCGCTGTCATCCACAGATCTCCGCTCTGCGAAACCGCTCAGCCAGAAACCAGGTAGCGACTTCCTGGCTGTGGAGAAAACCAGAAAGGCAAAGACGATGTCAAACTATCAGCCAGCGATGGTTTCTTACTGCAGCTGAGTGAGTTTATTTCACTTGTGTAAATTAAACCCTGCTTAGGGCATTTTCTGTCCCCAGAAACGGAGTTATCCAGCAGATACGACTTTCTTTTTCTTTTGTCTAATACAAAATGTGCACCTGCCCCACTCCTATCCCAGAAGGTTCCCAGAGAGGTGTTTCGCACCCTGGAAGCTGCAGGAGCTGGGAAGATGAGCCCTGGGGCAGGCCAGGCTGGACAGAAAGGACAGCGGATCTCCTCAGCGGGCGGCCAGGGGAGGGAGCTGGTGCGTGTGCATTAGGGGAACCGTTTATTTCGGGAGCGTACATCAGCAGCAGTATCCAGAGCCTTACACCACCTCAGACTACAGGGAGTTTTGGCTGTGCCAGGGCCAGGGAACTGCTGTTTATGAGCCCTCCAAAAATTGGCATCTGAATATTTTCTCTGATTGTATGTGCTGGACACGTACCACGAGAGGGAGCCGGACACCGGAGCCGGACAGCTTTCCTCTCCGGCCACCCTGACAGCCACTAGCTTGAGGAATGGCAAATAGTAGTTTTCTCTAGAGAATTTTTACAGGCCAAAGTGGAGGGATAGAAGCTGCCCACACCAGCTTGGCTTTTGGTCCACTCTGTATAAACCCAAAACTACTTCCCTCAGCAAACAAGTGCAAGATTGTGACAGATCCCTTGGTGCTCTGTGCTGAAACAGATTTTTCCACTCTGCATTTGCTTATAAAAACAAGATGATGAAAAGCAGCATGGCCACAGATGCCAACAGGCACAGACTTGCAGATGTTGCTCCTCCAAGCACCATGCCTCCAGCATGGCTCAGCCCCTACCTGGCCAGAGGAGCTGCCTCCTCAGCCAGCACATGGGTTGAGCATCACTCTCCCCCATACATCATGTGGTTATCTCCCCCTCCTGCCATATCTCCACTTCCACTGCTGCCTCTCCACGCCTCTCCAGGGAAACCACAGGCTGGGAAAAAACCTGGAAGTGAAATGGTGGATTCAGTCATAGTCAGCCTCACAGCAGGAAGCTAGACCAGGTGACAGAGGTCCCCTATCCTACAGTCCTAAGTCACTGAAGCAGTTTTGGAGCATCATTTGGTTTTGACACTGCCTCCCATGACATCCTCATAGCCAAGTTAATGAATTATGGGCTAGATAAGTGGACAGTGAGGTGGACTGAAAACTGGCTGAATGGAAGGGCCCAGAGGGTTGTAATCAGTGGCAAGAAGTCCAGCCAGTCACTAGTGGTGTAACCCAGAGGTGATCTATACTGGGGCCAAAACTGTTTAACACTTTAATTAATGACCTCGGTCATGGGTAGAGTGTGCACCCTCAGCAAATTTGGGGAAGATACAAAACTGGGTGGAGTGGTTGATATGCCAGAGGGTCATGCTGCCATCCACAGGGTCCTCAACAGGCTGGAACAATGAACTAACAAGAACCTCATGAAGTTTAAGAAGGAGAAGTGCAAAGTCCAATGCCTGGGGAGGAACGATTCCTTGCACCAGGAAATGCTGGGGGCCACCTAGCCGGAAAACAGCTTGGCAGAAAAAGCCCTGGGAGCTCCATAATGGATTTATGTCATTTTAAAGCACCTGTTGGAGTCCAAGAGCTGATGCAGCTCCCTGTGCAGACCTAATCCCTGCAGTGCAACCTGAGCCAAGGAGCACAGCCAAAACCAGCAGTATAATGTCAATCTGCTACCAAGTGGTTTTCTATGCACCTCTTGAAGGCCAGTGAGCCTTGAGAGGGGCATGGAGATAGAGCATGTGAAGCTGGATTAGGGCCATAAGATCCTTTCCTGGAAGAGTTGATGAGTTCAAGCACTGTACCCAGCTAACGCAGCTAGACAGCTCCTGCTTGGCAAGCTAAGACAGTCAGTGATGATTCAGGCATTTCTCTGGGACAGCTCAGGTACAAAGTCTGGTTGGGATCAAACCACCAACCCCTCTTCTGACTGTGTCAACCACTGGGCTCGGTCCAAGGGGCATTCTCAAAGCCACTTTCCCACAGAGCAGGCAGAAGAAACGCATCAACCAGCTTCACCAGCACAGAGCTGATGAGTTAAAATGGATTCAGCTCTCCTAAATTATATGAGACTTAGGTGCCAGACACCAATCTCAGCTGCCTTGTCCTCAGCATCAAGTGATCTTCACACAAACTTAAAATCAAGAGGCAACTCACTAGTCACCTGTAAGTGTTACCTGCATGCTCAGTTTGCACATCGTTACGTGGTTATCCAGAGCTCACCCAGAGCTGGTGGCCCACTCCCAGGCAGATGGTACCTGAAGGCTACGTAACAGGCACATGGCACGTCTTGATCCTTTTGACAAACAATGGCCTCTGCTTTCAGTCTCCCCACCTTGAATTCCAAACCCCCAAAAGACAGGAGCAGATACCTACGCTCTGGAGTGTTCAGGACTGAAGGGCATCAAAGTTGGTGAGGGGTCTGGAGCACAGGTCTGATGAGAAGCAGCTGAGGGAACTGGGGGTGTCCAGTCTGGAGAAGAGGAGGCTGAGGGGAGACCTTATCGCTCTCTACAACTACCTGAAAGGGGGTTGTGGTGAGGTGGGTGTTGGTCTCTTCTCCCAAGTAACTGGTGACAGAATGAGAGGAAATGGCCTCAAGTTGCACCAGGGGAGGTTTAGATTGCATATTAGGAAAAAGTTCTTCACCAAAAGGGTTGTCAAGCATTGGAACAAGCTACCCAGGGAGGTGGTGGAGTCACCATCACTGGAGGTGTTCAAAAAACATATAGACGTGGCACTTCAGGACATGGTTTAGTGGGCATGGGGGTGTTGGGTTGATGGTTGGACTTGATGATCTTAGAGGTCTTTTCCAACCTTAATGATTCTGTGATTCTGTGTTAGCAGTGGGCACCTAACTTGGCATGGATAGGATTACACCTGGGAGGTTTTTGACCATTCCCACCCTTCTGCACGAATCCTACAGAGAAACTCAGTCCTCAGGCAACCAGGAGTGCTTTGGCTGGCTAAGGCACTATGGTGGACCGATATGCGGTTTCTGTCTTAAATATTTCGTGGTTCCAAGGGACCCACACCTTTCTAGGTACAACAGCTTGAACATGTCTTGGTATGGAGTAAACCCCAAAGAAGAACGAGACACCAGTTCCTGCAGAGCAGAGATAACGGTGCCAGCGCAGTGACCGGTTCCTGCAAAGCAGAGATATGGTGCAGGCACAGCGAGAAGAGACACCAAAGCCTGGAGATGTGCCTGTTGCATATGCATGAAGTTTCTTGGGATCAGACGGAGATTGTGGGACTCGGACTGTATAAAAATGACACCACCAGAAGCAAAAAAGGGGACCCCCACCACCAAGGAACATCAAGAGGACCAACAGGATGCCGCTGGATCCACAGGTGGTGATATCTTCTTTGCTGCCTCTCTTCCTCTTTCTCTCTCTCCGCCTCCCCTCTGTCCCCCCCGCCCCCTCTTTTTGTCAAACTGTAAAAGACATGTTGCAGGGGACTTGTTTGTTTAGTTGAATTGTTTAGTTAGAGTAGTTGCTGTTGAGTCATTTATATAACTCGTGCCTTGCATTTTGTATTATTAAATTGCTAAATTGGTTGGCTGCTGTTGTTTCACCTTAACTCAGTCCGGTGGGATCACGAACTTGCTCGCTGGTCCCACGGGGAAGGAGGTCATCCTGAAGGACTCCTTTCAGGCCACGACGGGCACACAGCCACAGGCAGGTATTCCTGCACCTGACTCCAGCACCCAATCTGGGATCTGGCCCAGACCTTTTTGGAAGGTAATTGTTGGAAATTTAGGGATTCCCTAAGGCAATCGCTGCAGTAGCGAAACCCTCCCCGTGGCCGGCTGCACCTACGACCGGTGAACCCATCACATGGCAGTGGAGAACATCACTGCCTCTAGTTCACAGAGCTGCTGCCAGGGACCTCGCTCCCTCGTAGGCAGCAGCAGACTGTGATCCTGTTACTTATTAGCCAGCTCTTTGATAAGCTAAACAAAGCATCGCTCCAAGGCATCCATCACAGACCTGCAAGCCGGGTGGCTTTTTCGTGAATCCCCTCCAACGTGTCAACAACCTCATCACGGTGTCAGAATTGGACAGGGCGGTCCCGATTCTGGTACCACGGAGGGAGAAGGTGGCTGCTGAGCCTACGGAGCCACCGCATCGCTCCGCGGATGGAGGCAGCGCGGCCCAACGGCGCATCCTGCCTCGCCCCCGGTGCGGCATCTCCTTCACAGAGAGCGGAAAAGATGTTGTTTTCAACGAGGCCGAGCCTGGTGCCTCCTCGATGAGAAGAAGCCCCGCTCGTGCAGCAATACTAAGCTGACAACTGTTACCAGGAACATTACTCTTAGGGGGAAAAAGAAAAAAATCCAGCCTCCTGTTAAAAACATCTCCATCAAAAGAGAGGCAGCCTGGGAATGAACACAGTGAGAACGACATCGCTCCAGCTCACGCAGAGGCTGAGGCTGTTTCCACAGGGCAGGGCTGGAGGAAGCAATGCCATAAAGCCAGGTGGGTTCTGGTTCAACAGCAAACTATTCGCTCCAGCACTCAGCTGAAGTTGCAGGGCTGCTCCTCTAAGCCATCACTCTGAAAGAACCCCAAAGTGAATTAAACTGTGGTTTAAATTAGCCTAACAGGTTCCTTAAGTTCCCAAGTGCTTTTTCTCTGCCCTTTCTCCTATAATTCACTCTCTCAGGACTTCTCTCTCCAGCCTCTTCTCCGCCTTTCACAGAGATTTCACAGACTTATAAACCTCTCAAATATGCCACACTTCTGATATTCCAGATTCCTCCAGCGAGCCAGGGAGGCCAGGTTAAAAAAAGAAGTAAGAAAAATACCCCTTGAATTTCTCAAATAACTGACAAAAAGCAATTAAACAACAGAAGGTCACCAGGTCCTTTGCTCCGAAAAACTACCCAGAAACAGGAAAAGTCGACAAGCTGCTGAACGTGACATGCTGCAATACATGGTCCCAGCCCAGCGTTTTGAGAGGGAAGGATGCTGAGCTGTCTTGGATAAGGAGAATAACACTGGAGAGGGTGAGCTCAGGTATACCGAGAGTCCTTTCTGAAGCCTGGAATCCTTTTAAGTGGTGGAGGAGGAGAAAGGACAGAGTTAAGAGAGACTTAACAAAAAAAAATACAAAAAGAAAAAAAAAAATCAGGGAAGAGGACATTTGGAGAGGCTGTTGGCAAGGGACCAAGGACAGAGCAAGAGGAAAGGTGGAGAACTCAAGAGGGAACCTTCTTGACTTTAGCTTGGAGCTCACCAAGTGGGAGGAGAAACAAACTAATTAGTAATATCAGGACAGGAGCCATGCTAGCCTATATAAGCTGGTGGGGCACTTTCTTTTTCCCATTCTCTTAGCCTTGTTTTCCTTCTGTCCTAGCCGGCAAAGCAACAGCTACCCCTGAACTCATCGAAGAGGTAAGAGCACTTTCTTTATTCCTTTTCATGCACAGCAATAAACACACACCCTGTTAATGACTTACCCGGATCTTTCTTCTCCCCCAAAACACCTAACAAACAGCATCTGCACAGTCCTCCTGAGTGAGAGCAGCAAAGGCTCAAGAGGAACACAGAGGTTGGGGAATGTCACAAGAATTTCAATTATTGAGAATTTTGTAGCAGGGTGAGGCTTTATTACTGCTGCTTAGCCCAGTTGGTTGAACCTTTGAGAAAAAAGAAGAAAAAAAAAACAGTCCCACAACTGGAACCCTTTAACATCTCCTTTTACTCTCTTTCTATTCTGCAAAATGAAAAATGCCCAAATAGTAATAATACGCAGTTAATGTGATAGTATCTCTGGATCTCTCTGTCCCCGAGAGACAGATCTCTGAAAATTGAATTGCAAATGGGCTTAATGAATATTTGAACCTGAGGGATGAGCTTTCTTTTGAACTAATGCTTTGAAATGTGTCGTCTATGGGAAAACCTGAACTTTTTTTTTCAGTGCGGGTCAAGTGCATTATAATCTCTCTGTTTTGGGGAGCGTGCTTGTGCATGCGTGTGTTCCTGCACATAACACAACACTATACTTATCCAGCTTTACTAAACCCCCGGTAACATTACACAGGCTATGCTGGAATCAGAGCTGCTGAGAATCTGGCCCTTTCCTCCTATTGTACTTGGATGCAGGAATTCCTCTAAAAACAGGCTGCACGCAGAGCTGGCTGCCTGCGCACTTCGCAGCAACAATTCAGAGAATGCAAGACACAATGACCGTAATTGTGCGGTAGCAGTTCCTTGGACAAACAAATACCACACGGTAATTTAAATCCTCTCGATTTACAGAGTAATTTGAATTTCGTCAGGCAGAGAGGAAAATTCCAGAAAGAAAAGAAAGTACTAGATAACTCAATGCTGCATTTTCAGAGATAAAAGCCAGACAGGCACCAGCTAGGAAATCACTGTTACCTGTGAGGAGTAAGACAATTAGCCAAGTAAGAGCCGCTGCTCCTCGCCCAGCTGCGAGCACAGTACCACCCTCGTGTAACACACCACGAACGTGTGACCGGGCTGGTCTCCGTTTCAGCACGGGAATAAAAAAGTATTTGGGGGCCAGATGCCGCGGGAGTGCGGCAGCGGTACGGAGCCCGCTTGGCTGCGGCTTTAGCAGGGCACTGCCGAGAGGCCGCGGGGACGGCGCGACGTGGACGAGGTGGAAGGGAAATTGATTTAGGGAGACACGAAGTTGCATAACATCAGTGCTTGGCTGCAGGACATTTATTAACTCTGCAAAGTTGATTTAAAAAAAAAACAATAGATTAGCTTCTTGGCCCTGCGATGATTTCATTTTCATGCAAGAGAAACATCTCTTTTTTTTTTTTTCTCTGTTCTCACGGGTTCCATTTCATAGCTGATACAAAAGTATTTAGATACTTTTAGCTGCAAAACTTTCCCTCTTGCTTACATGAGCATCCTTAGCAAGGATGGCAGAGAGATATTATCCCACAGCACAAAGATATCCAGGCAAGGGGAGGCAGCAAACGTCTGGAACGACTGTGGAAAAGCAGCAGTGCCCACAGTCCAGCTCTCACTTTCCACGGTACGCCATGGGAAAAGGGTTTTAAATAGCTCCTCTGCACGTGCACCACAGAGATGAAAACCCCATTCAGACTCGCTCTGCCTGGGTCCTGCTGCCGCTCCTGTACCACAGCGGTTACACCCCAGCATCGGCAGCCCGCGCTGCATTTTCACCAGACGCTTGTCTGGAGCACCTCTCCCGAGCGTGTAGGAGATCAGGCGGTACACTTCACACCGTGTGTCGGAGAGCGGGACTTACACGGTCTTTAGTTAAGCATCTGAGATCAAAAAACAGTTTCCCAGACTAATAGAATAGGAATAAAGGTATAAAAGGAATAAAATAACAAGGTATTAAAAGAATCTAAAGAATCCTGCCCCCCTGCAGAAGCCAAGCAGTCTGTTCCAGCAGAATAGTCCTTTCACAATTATTTCCATTTCCTTCCTTCACACGCTAAGAAAAAAAGCCCACTTTGACTGAAAACTGCATGTTAACATAACTTCAATAGCAGGTCTTCAAAAGACCTGCTGAAGACTGGCCTTCATGCAATCCCCGTCCAAACATGCACACTTCAGATTGAATTAAAATTCAAGCGTCACTGTCTTAACATTCTCTGAGCCTCTCCATTATTCTGGGATGAGACACCGTTTGTCTTCTGTCCTTTCTTAAACAGCTGCTATCGCCTACTCCCTAAAACAAAGTAATGTGTTAGTAGATCATTAATCTGAGCGTATGTGGCAGCTACTGCTTCTTACAGTACCAAACATTGTTAAAGATGCCCAAAAAATTCTCCCCTGCTGCTGGTTTCCAAGCGTTCACTACTTCTTTACACTTCCTTTGGACGACTAAGTAAAGGTAGTGCGAGTCCTCCATGTTCTGTGTTTCTGGACAGATGGGCAGCACCACGGCTGTGGCGATAGCCGAACCACCGCACACAGGAGGCAGTCCTCACACAGCACCTGGGATGTGATTTGGGGTGGCCATGAAGCCAATGGGGCTGGATCTGGGTCTTTAAGGTGTTGTGAAGACCCCACCCGAATCCATTACATGGGTGTTCTTCAGGTGGCGGGGTGTTTTGTAATGATTTCCTTCTCCTTTAGCATATATAAGCTGACAGGAAAGATGAAGAATAGTTCATGTGATGCCTCTCTAGAGAGACACAGCACTTTAAATAAACAGGGACATAATGAACGTGAAGTTGACCAGCACCGCGGCCAGAAGGTACCCATGACCACCCTCCGATCACCGTGATTTTGAATACTCTGGAAGAACGGGTAGGCAGGGTATTGGCGCAGCCTTCGTGGGGAGTGAAGTTCAAGCCAGGTTGGTGGAAGTGACTCACCTGGTCACCTGGTCTTTTTGCCGTGCCAAGTGCATCAAGCTGACTTCATTTCTGTCCACGAAAACCCAGAGCAAAGGAGTTCTCCAGGCTCAGACTTGCGCAGTGCAGTAGTGCCTGTGAAAGCTGCCGTGCCAGCAGCACAGCCCATGCACCGCCAAATAGCCTCAACAGCAGATAAAAGGCTTCACACCTCGCAGTGACTTACAACACATAGTAACCATCTATCCCAGGGTAAAAGCCACCTTGCGTAAGAAAGGAAGGAAACTCCCCTCGGGTACTCGCCACGGGAGCATTCCTTCCCCGTTCATTCTGGTCCCGATTCGGCAAAGCACTGAATTCACATCGCTTCCCACATTCATGGGAAGTTAAGTATGCGCTTAAGTGCCTTCCTATGGCAAAGCAACTCAAAGTTTTGATGAATTAGGGCTTCCAGCTTGACCCGTTTTCTTCTCCACCATGTGAGTGGGCCAGAAAGTGATCCTGACACCTCACATGCACATTACATCCCACACTGCAGAACACCCTCAGGCTTGTGGGACGCAAAGAGCATCCTCACTCGGCGTGCAGGGAGACATATCAGGCATGCTAGCACCGGGCACGCAACATCGCTCCGCAAATGCAAATGCAACAGCCCTTGACTTTATGCATTAGCAACAGAGAAAGCCTAAGTTACATAAAGAGGAAGATTCTTTAAATTGAAAACATAAATGCACTTTCACCAAATGAAGAGCATTTATCTTGGCTGGAAATTTTGATTTAACTGAAAGTGCATCCAATTCACTTATTCCATTATTTCAGAATAAAATATGAGAAAAGCGAAGGTTAATGAATCAAGGTAATGAATTATAACTGAGCCAGGAAAAAGCCTTCCAGTGCCGAGACGCCATCCCTAGCAACACTCTCATCCTTTTCTTCCTCCTCTAGTTAAGCTCCTTGCCTTTGTGTCCTACGCAAAATCAAATTCAATACTCTTCTACATACTGGCCCAGTCTTCAGTCTTTTTCATATGGAACCTATCACTGCATTAGCAGGGCTCTTCCAGAAGGCAGAACACGTCTATTTATGATTGGTGCAAATATTCACTTCCCAAAATGCCACCATCAGCCCTCCAATAACACACACTAAAGAAACTGGCTGCTTAACCACATGTCTGGCCCTGCAACTGTAATGCCCAGGGGTGAGGCTGCTTTAGCTTAAGCACTCTGCACTTGTATTTCTGAAGAGAATGAATTCTCTTCCTCAGCTGCCAAGAGGGCTTTTACTGAAGCTTCAAGTGAGTCAAGGAGTAACTCAAATACTTACATCCTTGTACCCTCTTATTTAGACTATTAACTCCCAACCTAAATTCTTTACTTCTTGCCTAAGCTGCTACTCAGCAGTGAGACCTGAAGCAGCTCTGGTTCTGCATTCACTCAATACCGTACCTTGTCTTGTGTTTTCTTTGTCATGACAGTTATCAAGAATTAGTCCTACTCTTCAGAAAAATGAATACACTCCAGGGAAAGGTTTGGGGGTTTTTAATTTGCTGACTTCATATTGAGAATTGACCCTTAGGTAAATAACAAATTGGCTATAGGACATTGTTTTTAAAATCCAGTGTTTACAGTTAAATGTGAGTCTCTGGTCCACATGCCTGAATGAAGCTGTCTAGAGCTGTATGAGGTGCCAAAGGGTATTCCAGCAGCTCCTAATCCAAAGGGCATGTCTCCCATAGGGGACCCCACCTCTGCATGGATGCCCTAAACACCTCTGCTTGGCATATAGTGCTCCCTCACCTTATTGAGGTCTTAATATAGTGCCCGCTAAATTTAATAGAAGTCCTTTCATTAGTCCCTGAGTGTTTCTTACCACAGGTTCTAACAAGTGGTCACAAATCTTGTTTTATGCTGAAGAACAATGGCCAGTGCAGACCACCTAACACCTTACTGTGCAGCTGGCAGAGAGAAGGCAGCAACATGTCTAAGGCAGAATGGAAAGCAACCACTCTGAATTTGGCTTTTAATCTCTTACGTCAGTGTTGGGTAATTCTAAAGATGGGGCAGCTAAAAGTACAATTCAATAGAGGGAAAAAAAAAATGTATAAATGCATGTAAGTAATGGAGTAAGGCACCATGAACAACCCTCAAGCTAAGCCCACGCTCATGAGAAAGGTTGAACTGATCCCAATATGTGACAGTATAGAGACCCATTAACCTAACTTTAGGTACCTATTATTGGTGGTAAATGGATAAATTCAAACTGGAAATACGCATTAAGCAGCAGAGGAAACTCAGTCATTGAAGCAGTTTCCTAGATGTGGTGGAATCTCTATCAAGTTGAATCTTGAGGTAAAAGCTTCACCTTCTGTGAAGCCGGTGTCCTTTAATGCCATCTTGCTCTTTGAAGTTACCCCTTAAATCAAGAGCTGCTTGAATTCTAGAAAACATGGTATAGCTGAGCAGGGTGTTAAAATCGGGTAAAATACTATGACAAGGCTCAGTCATGCTTTGTGGTGTTCAAATCTATGACTGCATGGAAGTCTGGAAGGACAGTGCAGGGTCCCAAGAGCACACGAAGACAGAATGTGTTCATGGACATATGACAATCAGGTGTTCAGAGTAAGGATTTTCCTCTTTCTGGCTCCAAAATAACATGTACTGAGCAATAATATGTATGTGGCAAAGAGAATAAACAGGTGTCAGTAAGAGGCATTGTAATGAACTGCCTTTTTTCTTTCCCGTTGAATTTTACCAGAGGGTCAGAATATCAACATGGAAAACAGTGTTGACGTCAAGATAGAAACCAAGGGGGAAAGAAAGCCAATAAAGCAGAATCCACTGAGCAAAGCTGGGAAGAGAGTCTGCAGAGCTGTTGGGTACATCACTGGAGACATGAAGGAATTTGGAGCCTGGCTAAAAGGTAAAGTCATGACTAATTAGGGGATTCCAAAGATCAATTACTTCAAAGGAGTAATAACTAACTTCTCAGTAACTGGATTCAAGCAAGAGTAGTACAGAAACTACCTCTGCCCTGAGTTATTTCCATTTTGTAGGAAAACATCAGCTTTGTGCACATACTGCTTAACTTCTGAGGATGACTGAGATGACATTTACCTCCCAACATGCCATGTACAAAGCAAATTTAGTCCCACAGAACATAGCCTGGGATGGTTATTCTGTGCTCTGCCATTCTTCATAACACTGCCTGTCCTTTCAGCTGAGCAGTTTCTATCAAGCCTAATGCCACCGTGAAGTTAAATTACACATAGGTAGGTGTGTTTGGTCCCCACAATAAATCAGCAATGGGATACACACACGATTTGCCATCTGAGGCACAGACATCATAAATTAGCTGGTTCATATGAACTCGGTCCAGGGTACTTTATAACAGGGGACCCTGACAACCACACTGCTCGTCTCAGCTTTCCAGCTGTAAGACTTCAGTATAGACCATAATAAATCTCAGTCAGGTTTTACAGTCTTGTTGATTCATTGCTTCAGTCATGCTGCCAAGTTGCACTGCCAAAACTCTTCCTGAGTTTCAAAAAAAACATCCCGAATCAGCATCATCTGTGTTATTTTTTGGGGGGGGGGTGTTATTATTTAGTTTGATCTCTTCCAGATAAACCTCTTGTGATCCAGTTTATTGACTGGGTGCTGCGTGGCATGTCCCAGGTGATGTTTGTCAACAATCCCCTCAGTGGGCTTATCGTAGTTGCTGGCTTCCTGGTGCAGAATCCATGGTGGACACTCACAGGCTGTTTAGGAACAGTTGTCTCAACTTTAACAGCACTTATGCTGGGTCAGGATGGGTAAGTCCACCCTTTTCCCTTCCAAAACCAGACTGTCACTTCAATGCTGACTTACACGTTAAACAGGCAACATGGCTGAAAAGCATGTATGCTCGCCTTCACTGGCTATACATCTGGTCTGGTAGGACCAGACAGGTCTTCCCACCAGCTGCATCTGGTGCAAAGGGACACTGGACGTAACTGCAGAAGGGGTGGTTGCTGAGAGGACATGAGACTCAAGCATGTGAAATTGAAGGTTGATGCGTGAGCCTCGGCAGGTCGTCACCACACAGAGTCACAACTGCATGGGGACGGAGCGGGTGATGTGAGCAAAGCACCTGCAGGGGAGAAGATTTCAAGATGGTTGTTTCTTTCACACAGATCGGCCATTGCAGCAGGCCTGTATGGCTATAACGGGGTCTTGGTGGGATTGCTTATGGCCATCTTCTCTGCTAAGGGAGACTATCACTGGTGGCTTCTGCTGCCGGTAGCACTGGTGTCCATGACGTGGTAAGTCAGACGGCTCCTCCGCTTCTTATTCCAGTCCCAGTGTCTCTATGCTGAGACTGAGCCTTTGTAATTTTACGCACTATACAGACTACAATGGGAAAGAAACAGAACTGGCGCACATGTGCTACTAAATCTGAATCATTATTTGCACTTTTAAACTCAAATGTAATCCCAAAACAAATAAAACACCCACATAGTCACAAATAAACCCAAGCGGGAAAAGGAAAATCGATGGCTGATCATACGTAACTCAATGCCGAAAATGTTAGCCATATTGCTGTGATGCATGAATTCATTTTTGTCTCTAGAGGAACATTATTTTCCCCATTCCCCACCACCATCAACCACAAATGTTTCATCTATTTAAGCCACCATATAAAAATGTCATGAAAATTTACCTCTCCAGGCACTGAAGCTGTTCAGTGGTCCCAAGATGTGATGGCTGATGCTAATGAAAACAAACAACTAATAATACTTTACTCATATATATGACACCGTAATCTGCCAGGTATTTGGACAGCAAAAATTTTGAAAGCTGGTCTTTGGCCCCCAAACGTCTAGTTGAAGATTGCTAAACCACACATACCATTTATCTGCCTGGAGTTCACGGGGTGTTATACTCACTTTAATAAGCATACCTTTGATATCAGCCTTTACTTCTAATGACCCAGATACATAAACTTGAACAAGGACACACAGCCGCCTTCACAGTTCACTCAGACCTGACACGGGTGTCCTAAATTCAATCCACTTCAAGTACTAAAAGAAAAATGTAAACACTGAGACTGAGCTGGGAAACAACTCCATTAAATCACTGGATCCTCCACACGAGTGGAGGATTTTGGTTCCTTCATGGTCACCAAATTCACCACACATAGCATAACACGACAGGAATCTGTATGTCGCTGACTGCCCTGGGAAGGGTAGGAAATTCACCAAGTGACCCTCGCATATCTCTGATTTTATCAGAAAGACTGAGGATATTAAACAGCTTTTTTTAAAAAACAGACTGAATTTCCTGCAGTTGGGGTTTTTTGGGTTTGTGTTCTTTTCCTAGCTGACAAGCTCCTAGTAAAACCACTTTGTTCTTCTTTCAGCCCTGTTTTCACCAGCGCTTTAGGCTCAGTCTTCTGTAAGTGGGATCTGCCTGTTTTCACCTTGCCTTTCAACTTGGCCTTGACCCTCTATCTGGCTGCATCAGGACCCCATAACCTCTTCTTCCCTACAACTAGCATTCAGCCTGCAACAGCAACACCAAACATCACCTGGACGGATGCTGAAATGCCAATGGTAGGATGCCCTAAAGATAATAGCCTTCTCCATTTACAAAGAAAACCACTATAGAATCATATTATTTTCCTTTATGTTACTGCATTATGGCCTGGCAATACGAAATGGCATTTATAAGAGAGCTATTATCCAAAATGTAAAGGTTTACTCTAGAAACTGACATTTTTGAGAGCTTGACAATAAGAATCTTTTTGGTATCTGGCATCTTTCATTTACAGTTGAATCTAAATTATAATCTGTAAAGAGCCTCTACAATCTAATTCCCCGTTACTGTGCATATAGTGAGCAGCACCCCATAGATAAGGTTGTGCTGAGACTACCAGTTAACTCACAGGTTAATTTTAGTTTTCCACGTAGAGAGTGCTGTGTTTTTAAAATTGCATCTTTCCCATTAGAAATGAGCAGCAGATAGCACTACGGAGGAATAGTTACAAAGTTGGATGCAGACAAATGTTCACATATTTTTAGTTAATATTCAAGTGGGATCTTTCAAAAAAAAAAAATTATGCTCCTGCATAGCATGGTAAACAGCCACGCCATGGTTATAGCTCTCCCCTAAGGCTCAGTTGACTATTTTGAGGGGTTCCCTGGGAGCGATTAAGAAAAGGAAGTTAATTGACACTAAATAGCAATCCATACGAGTGACATTTCTCAAAGAACATTTACCGTGGTGCATAATTTTATGGGGACAATAAATGGACTGTTCCACATTGAGGAACACAACATTTTGAGGAAAAGTGTCTCAAAACCATCTCTAAACTGTGACCAAGTTGGGCTCTGTCCCACCAACCCAGCAACTCTCATTCATATTCCTAGTGAATCCCAAGGGAGTTTCAGGTATATAAGCAGATCAGGCATATAGCCTTACCCGAGTAAAAAGTCTTATAATTTTGGCCAAGCCACTGTTGGCCATTTCACCCTTGGATCTGCCCACTCAGAGGCAAATGTCTTCTCAAAGGCATGATCTACCTGAGCACTTCCATTTCCTAAATTCACTGTCATGGTCCACAACAGCACACAAAAATGTCCAAGTCAGCCGCACGTGTAAAGATGATGAGGAAACCGTTTCACAAAAGACATTTACCTTTGATGTTGGAGCAGTAACCTGGCAGAGCAGCTCATGGCTAGGGAACAAGGCATGACTCATTTTCATTGAAGGGGAAACCCTGTGGAAATGCCCTGCTGTCTCCAGAGAAGTGTCCAAACTTCCAGAAAGAGAGACTGCATCCAACAAATGCTGAACATGAACCTGGCCAACCATTTTTTTAAAAATTTGAAATTACAAAGCCAATAACAATTTGTCTTTCTTTGTTTGCTTGTTTTAAATTCCTGCAGCTCCTGCGATCTATTCCAGTTGGGGTGGGGCAGATTTATGGCTGCGATAACCCCTGGACTGGGGGAATTTTCCTGGTTGCTTTATTTATCTCTTCTCCGCTCATTTGTCTGCATGCAGCAATTGGATCAGCGGTGGGGATGCTGGCAGGTAAGGACTTGACTTGTGTCACAGATTTATATAAAAGCATGGAGAATAAAAGAGGAACCATGAGTGGAGCACTTACAGTCACAAATGTTTCTTCCATTTGAGAATGACTGCTTGAAAAAAAATATATATACACTTCTGTTTTAAGAACTTTCTTTTCATTGACTTCCCCATTCTCTTACCTCATTTTATGATGGTGGAAATCTTCAGAAGAAAGAAGCATATTTTTGGCCGAAATTAATTTTTATAATGAAAGACTTAATTTCTGATGGGTTTAGGAGCAGCTTAATAAAAATCATAGCCATCAGTCTGAATGTGCAAGTCTCAGGGATGCTTTTAAGGTTCACACCTACACTCATTCACTCATATATCTTCTGCTGAAATCGCATGGCCAAAATCAGCTCAGCAGCACCAGGGAAATTTTGCCATGATTGCATTAGATTAAAGTGGCTTTAGTCTTAGACCTCAGCAACACGACTACAAATAGGAGCTCTTGTGTACGTATGCAGGCTAGAGCTCTTAAAAAGCTGGATTCATGCCATTTCTCAGCTGCTTTATATCTTTGGCCAAAGAATGACACATCTTTGACTTATTTTCCAGCACTGAGCTTAGCAACACCTTTTAGCAAGATCTACTCCGGCTTGTGGGGCTACAACAGCTCCCTCTCATGCATTGCAATCGGAGGCATGTTCTACGCTTTCACCTGGCAGACACATTTGCTGGCAATTGCCTGTGGTACGTACCCTATGGATTTTCCCTACTGCCACGTTTCCTTTTGAAGTGAGACAAGATGGATTTATACTAGAGGTGGGCTGAAGCCAGATGGCCACCTCTAGACAGGCAGATGGACTCAGGCGAGATTGACAAATGATGGAGCCGGATGTTGGGGCTGTTGCTCTAACATACCCTGACAAAATAAAAGGAGTGCTTTTGCTTTCAGCCAAGAGTTGTGTTCAAAACGAGACGTGATCAGCGGACACTGATTAACTAAGGTCTTTCTTTGACATTAGATGCTTAGTTTTGAGGCATTAACTGTGTTTGTTCAACACTGCTGGATGAATCATATTGGTTTTTCCAATCATAGATACCAGCTCAAATTCCTTCATTGGAGAAGGACATATCTAAACTTTGAGAAGACTGGAGCTCATGATCAGCCTGCATCTGCAGTTAGTACAGTTTCCCCAGTCTATTGAAATGGATACCAAAGGCATGAGCTAGGCAACACAGAATGATTGAGGAATTATTTATAAGGCAATTCCATATGAAATTTCAATATCACAGTGAGCTGGGAGTGAAACTATTTCTCATTCAGTGCTCATATAAAAAAGATTCAGCTTTGTACCTCATTGACCCACCTTCTAGCCCTAGAGGCAGGAGAGATGGGGGTAGAAGGGTTATTTTCCTATTTAACCCCATCCATCAAGTTATATACTTTCCACATCAGTGCATTTTTCAAAAGCCTGTTTCCATAGCCACATTTTTCATGACTCCAGGTTTTTGAGGGTTTTTTGTTTTGCCCTTTCCATGAGCTCTGGGTTGGAGGGGACACAGTGCAAAGGAAAAAGCTTTAAAAGGGGGCTGTCCAGGCATGGTCATAAACATTGGCTGAGCTACCCAAGGCAGTGTGAGAGATGTTTGTCCTTGCTGTTCTCCTCCATGAGCAACTGAATTCACCAGGAACTACCTTTCTTTTTAACAGCGCTCTTCAGTGCCTACCTGGGAGCAACAGTGACTAACATGTTGTCTGTGGTAAGTAGTGTATCAGCTAAGGTCTTGTTTCCACAACAAATTTGAACGCTGTACATTTTCCTGGCTTGTAAGGCAAAACACCAAGATGTGGAGAAAAATTCAGTCAAAGGCAGGACTGATCTGGGAGAGGGGACACTATCTGCCCAGAGGTTTGGTGTGGTTCCCACTGAAACAGGCCACTTACAATCATCATCACTTTTCATCCTCAGAGCTTGCATGAACTTCCACAGCTCAGCCCTCAACACCTCCGAGATAATTATATGTCTATACTTTGTGCCTAAAGAGATGAGAAAGGGGCCCTCCACACATGTAAAGCAACCTCTACTTTGGTTTAATTGCTTTGCCCAAGTGCCAAAAGGCAGTCAGTACGACAGCCCAGGGTACAGCTGAATGCTTCTGGTATCCAGTCCTATCTCATCTCCATCCACTCCTGTCTCATCTCCATCCAAGATCACTGCAGATGCACAAAGAGAAGGAAGCCTTCTCACCAGAGCTGGTAGATGTTACGGGTTAATGCACAATGTCGAGATCTCATAAAGAAATTCTGCCTCCCTGGGCAGAGACTCCATCCAAAACCAAGTCAAGGCTTCCTTGAGAAAGCTTGTTCCAAGCGGTCTGGCTCCTAGTTTTGTTCAAGGGCTGGGGATCAAATGAAAAGATCAAAGAAAGGAACACAGTAAACAAGTAGTTTGTGTTTTTCTTTGCAGTTTGGGGTGCCGTCAGGAACCTGGTCTTTTTGCTTGTCTGCACTGACCTTTCTGTTAATAACCACAAACAACTCTGCCATCTACAAGCTGCCGCTCTCCAAAGTCACCTATCCAGAAGCCAACCGAGCTTATTACCTGAAGATGAAGAAACGTCAGAGGTCTTGCTGTGAGGTGTAAAGACCCAAGAAGAGAGATATGTCGCATATTTTAAGGCAAGAGTGCACTGTGTTTCCCAGAAGAACATGATTTGGGTGCTACAAAGTCAAAAGACCAAAAAAAACCCAGTCCACCTTCTGCGTGGAGGGAGTTTCCACCACATTCATTTGTTCTATCCTGATTAGATAGGATTGTGCTGTGCCGGAAGGACCTTTCCCAAGACCAATCTGTAATGATTTAAAACCACATATGCCTGAAAAGACACTTGAATTTTAAGCAGTGCGGAAACGACTTAGAAATTTAAATAAAAATAAAAATCTGTTTGTGAAATCCAAGTCACAGCAATCAGATGTTAAGGAACAAAGAGCAGAGCATCTCTCGGCATCTGAGGGGACTCGTGATTAATGGCTAAAACCAGCTTACAACAGCAATAGGATACATCTCAGAGAGCTTCATAGCAGCAGAGAAGTGGAACAGAGAGCACCCTTTGCTAAGTAGAAAAGAGGTGGTGAAGAGTTCTGCCTGGAGGATCCCTCAAGCCCAGTGGAGAGAGATGTGCATTAGCCATCATCACACACAAGACGGAGACAGATAAATTGCAGGCAGCGTTGCTAACACTTGCAAGACTTGTGGTAAAAATCACAATAACGGCAGGGAGGGGGTGTCTATAAGCCCCAGCTTTTGGATGTTTTCGTTTGCTTTAGGCTCTAACATTCAATTAAAAAAGTGTTTCAGGCCTACCCAGTTGCAGAGAAAAGTCTGTAAACCCAAGGTCAAGAAAGCAAATGACAGTGAGAAGAATCTTTTTCTGTAAAAAAAATGTAAGAAGTTTCATGATTTTATGTTAAATTCATTATTTTTCTCAATACTTGAACTTGGTCATTGGTTAGCAAAGGAGGGGACGACAGCAAAGTCATTGCTGTCTCTTTCCTATGCAATAAAATGTCTCAGTTCAGTTGGTGCACAAGTAGAACTAATTTGAGATGATCTTCTTGACCCATCTCCCTACACCACCCCTCTCAGCCCACAAATATCAAGCAGCAAAACAGTGCACTGTCCCACCCTGCTGCGGAAGTTGCTGCTCTGATGTTTCACCCTGACCCGCGACGGGAAGATGATGGTTGGAGAACTGGTGGACATAGCAGAGCTCTGCAGCAGACCAGTCTTGTCCACCTCTGCACAGGCCCCCGGGGTCTGCAGGTTCGGAAGGAGGAAGCTGACCTCGCACTCTACATTGCTGGTCACCTCTAACGGGGGTTACCTCGGCCACCTTTCTGCCTGGCTCACCAAGACACTTCATCTCATGATGAAGCTGACATCTTCACCGCAAATACTCCACATGCTCAGGTCATAGAATCACAGAATGTTCTGGTTTGGAAGGACCTTTAAAGGTCGCCCAGTCCAACTGCCCTGACATGAGCAGGGACAACTAGAGCAGGTTGTTGCTTTTGGGAAAGAAGAACAAAACCTGTTCCTCTTGAGGCAGAGGAAATAAAAAGTAGCCTGTGAATAGTGCTGCTGCTTGAGGTTGGGGAAAACAAACATGTCCTTTTACAAACACCAAAAAGATCTGAGTGAAAAATACTCGGGATGAACTGCTGGCAGTATTTTCTGGTGAAGTGTTAGGTTTTCAGACGTTTGACAGTATTTCTGTGTGACTGACTCTCCAAAGATCACTTGTAAAAATGTACCATTTGCTGTGTTTTGCTTGGTAAATATCTACATAATATTGTGTAGAGTTAATTTTTAAAACAAATATTTATACTTTTTTGAGTTTGGTATACGTTTTCCTCTATTTATCATCACTGAGCTCTTACAAAGACAGGTTATCTCTTCAATAAGTAGTCTAGGAGATGTTGGAAAATGAAATGAAGAAATCAGCGTATGGGGTATATTTAGGAAACTTCTAACTTCTGCTCTTTGTACTTAATGGCATTTTGCTGCATCAATAACTTATTACGTGTGCAAGTGCAGAGTCTGCTTCTGCACAGGAGGCACGATCAGCCGACGGCACGGCGCTGCGCCTGCAGAGCCACAGGCAGGGCTGGAAACCTCCTCCAGACCAGATGAAGACTTGTTCCTAGGGCAGATGCCGGACGGAGCCCCAGCCTGGAATTAGGCAAGGAGGACGCACCTCTCCATCTGCCGAACTCTGACGGCAAAGCACAGCTTTCGGTGCCTGAACTGACATCTCCCCAGCCAGGACCACGCGTGCCCCGAGAGGCAGACCAGCCTCAGCAAGAGGCTGAAGGCAAAGGCTAGCTTCCGCTCTCGTGTCAAAACCTGCGCACGGGTAAGACTACACACTTTATGACCGGTGTAAAACAGCAGATTTCCTCCAGCTGGTGCTATTTCAGCTTGCTGTTGCTGAGCAACAGGGATATTTTGGCAGTACCGTAAAGAAAACATATGAAGAGAAGAGAAAAACAACAAAAGATGAAGGCTATGTCTCAGCCGTTAGAAAGAATTTGTACGTCACTCAGAATTAATTCTTCATTTTACGCTATCCAGAGAATTCATTTTTCCCATCACCCCACGCAAAATAACAGTTATTGGGTAATTTGACATATATATCAGTCGGAATATCATGCTTTTCCCCATTATCATTCATAAAGCAGTCATTGCTAACGGGACTAACTTATCTTATTATCGAAACTCTTCCTTTTTTTTTTTTTCTGTACATCAAATAAATGCTATTCGAGTCACAACCTTTTTTCAAGCCCTCTTTTTGCTTTCTCATTTTTGGCACACAAGTGATATCAGACTCCTAAGAAACATTTCTGTTGAGCGGGAGCTTTGGGGTTCTTTCCTGGACTAATTCCCTCCCAGTGCCAGGATAATATATAGCAAAAGAGATGTCACTGTGTTTAAGATTTCTAATAATAATAATAATAATTATTATTATGATAATGATAATTTATTTTTTAAAAAAACATCCCACAACACCAAACCACTTGAAAACATCTGCTTGGAATCAGATTTTACTCAAAAGTCTAGTTCAAATGAACTGCCCGCTGCCATTTCTTAAGCCACTCTCATTGCTTCTGTCTGATGTGCGAAATGCTCTGCAAGACTCCCAGTTCCATGTCAAGCAATTGCCCCAGTCTCCACCTTTTGACGCTGGAGTGTCTCCTGCCGCCCAGCGCTTTCTGCTGTGGTTCAGCTGCCCAGCAGCCCTGGCTGCAGCCACACACCTCGTAGTTTGCGGTCGGAGGTAAGGGGAGGGAACGCGTGAATGACAAGACAAGAGATCACGGGATGCTGAGCAGGGACCAGCAGATTTTTGTCAGCAGAGCCCACTCCTCTCCTTTCCCAAAGCCGTGCTGCCTCTTCGCGGAGCCCAGGGCATGTTGACAGCACCAGCAGCAGTACCAAGACATGGGCTACAGCCCTCAATTCCCCTTCCCCCAGCAAACCAGTATCCGGGCAAGTGTGGAAGAGGCCAATATTTAGCCATGCAATGAAGATGCTACACCCTTGATGACGCTGAACTGGGAGGAGGAAACATTCAGCCCAGGTTACCCGAGGACCAGACCCAGGAGTCGGTTGCAGAAGCAGGACCAAAACAAGAGGTATGGGAACAGCACATTATCATTTTAGATGCTCAAATCTGGGCACATGCAACAATACAATCTCCTTTATCTTATCCTCCAGGACTGTTGCGGGGTTTGTTTGGTTTCACCGTGTTGTACATGAAATATAAACAGCATAAAATATGCTTGTGTTGATAATTATCTCATCTTTTGAATCTTGACATTTAGTGTAAAGGGTAGAATCGACACACAATTTGGCCATATCTGGGAATAATTCACCCGCTAAGAAAGATACTAGTCACGAGGAAGCCGGGCTGTGCATTCAAAAGAAATATTTTATTATTTTCCCCTTCCTCAGAGTCTAAGCATTGCCAAAACCACTACGGCAAGTGAATCGTTAGACACAAATGCACACCTTTCTGATGTTTTCTCTTTGTCTTGCTGTGGAAACCTGCCTTCAGGTGGTAAGGCCTTTTTTGTTGCCAGCAGTTCAGCTTACTCAAGATTTTGAAAGAGATGGGGAAACAGTATAACTCTCAAAGCAAATACAACCAAATAACTTAAGACCCTCACTCTGCTTATTCTCAAAGGCACAGATAGACCAAGGTAATTGGTTTCCCATGCACAGGAAAGTATTTAAACAGGAGTTAGAAGCCTTAATATTTCATAGATTTGGACCAGAAGACTTGGGCTTAGGTCCCAAAAGGCTACGTCCATGCTGGTAAACGAAAAGGCGGAGGTGCTGGCACACAGACACCCAGCCTGCTCGACTCAGCATACATGCCCTGGCACAGCCCCAGCCTTTGTCAACCAGCATCCCCCAGACCTCGCCTAGACACCGCTCAGCAAGCAGCATGGACCTCTTGGCTCCTCAGCACGTCCTACACCAGCTAATATTTAGAGACGTTGCACTTGCAAAGGTGCTCTGAAGGTTAAATTACCTACCTTGAGGTTGAGCCCTCCTGGCTTGCTATTGCATTTCAATGTGAAGACAGACAAATTTGCTGCATAGCGTTCCTGCGCCTTTCATCAGCGAGAGCCCTTCCACGCCTAACTGTTTGCAAGCGCAGCCTCCTTGTCCTGCACGGCTGGGGTTTAGCTCCTGCGCCGTGGGGCTGCTGCCAACCCCGCCTCAACCATCAGGGCCAAAGATGGCCTGGGCACACACAAGGGGTAGACCGCAGGGGACAGCAGTGTTGAAGCCCTGCCCCTTGCCTGACACAACTACTCACCTGGGGCAGAAAGAAGAGCAGAAATAAAGAGGGAGAGGGAACACAAGTAGCTCTGCGACTGGGTGGTTCTGGGCATCACCCAGAGGTACCACTGAAGAAGGATGCCACCGACAACCAGCAAAAGGGAGGCTGAAAGGGCAAACGTGTGACAGAGGAGCTCATGTTGCTTCATTCATGCTCGTGCTATGGCAAGAGCCTCAGAGACTGGGGCAACAAGATCCAGTCTGAGACCGGATCAGATCCTGCCCGTAATACCAGTATTTCCAACTGCTCTAGGCAGCGACACAGCTTGGAATCTGGCCCCAAATGCCGAGCATATTCAACCACCATGAGAAGGATCTCTCACAACAACTTCAAATGCTTAGAAGCGAGCAACAAATTCAACCCTGTGATCAAACAGAAGTACCTGCGTGGGAGAATATGGCTCAGTTGCAACTGTAACATCAGAGCAATTGCTTCCACTTTTAGGACCAGTGAGGTCAATGAGATTTTTTTTTTTTTTTTTGAGTAAAATAAAACCACATATGCACATGATTGCAAGATTGGGAGTTCAAATGCAAACACCTTCTAGGAAAATCTCTATGTTCCTTTCTTTTGCCACCCGTGAAAATATATAGATTAAAAAATTAGATGGGAACCATGGGCTTGGAAAACTGACAAATTCAGCTCACTTTAGATTAAACATTCTTGGATCAGTCATCAGTTTAATCAGATAAGGCTGAGATCAGTGGGAGGTTTAAGATCAGATTTGTTAATTAGTATGTTTAAAGAAGTAATACAAGGAAAAGCGTGCCCCTTCGGTGCACTGGGAAAGAAGGATTTTTTCAAGTGGAATTTTCCAGCAAACAGTCCCTGTGTCTCAGCCATAAAGAAGCTATAAAACACATTGTACTATATAGTTTTGGAGGAGGAGGATGGGATACTCATCCTGAAGAAAATCAGCTGCTCCAGACTCCATTGCTGCACAATGGATTTGCTCCAGGTGAAGGCACTACTCATAGTACTACACTACTCATAGTACTACACTGACTATGGTCTCGTACCACATCGACATACCAAAGTGTAGGGAAACCCAGCAGTGTAGTTTTCAACTTTATAGAAAACCTTTTGATGGTATCTTAACAATAAGTGGGATTTTTTTATTTTTAAAGAAATTAAATTAAAGGAATTAAGGGTCACCTTTCTCTCTCCGAGCTTTCTTTTCTATTAAAGGGCCATTCCAATAATCTCATGCTACCTTCCCTTTCCATATTTGCTGCTTATGAGACACAGGAAGAGTGGGCTATTTAAAGAGATAACAAAACTTGAAAACAGCTTCTAAGAAACAGAGAGGGAAGTTACAAACTGATGTGAATAGAAGTAACCTCCCTGCTCTCTTCCTGCACTGTCATTGCAAGGTGTACTGGAATTCACTCTCGGCACAGGGTGGGATTTTCTGCCCTGGTGGCAAGTTACATTCTGCATGTGTATTGTAAAGGTTGCAATGTCTATGAAAGGCCCTACACATGCCAGTCAAATGTGCAGGGCAAGACAATTACACATGTCAAGAAAAAAGAACAGGAAAGAGCAGATACATCCCCAGATTTCAGGAAAAATGGTTCAGAACACTAGTGAACGACAAGTTTAACAGCCTGACTACCATTAAGGATCTGTGCATAAAGCTCTCAGACTTATACTGTAAAAAAATCAGGATGGGAACATGACTTTGCACTGAACACCCTGCATTAGAATCCAACATACATGCATCTGACTACACACACACTGGGCAAACCATAAGCGTTTTTCGTTCTCATCTCTAAAAGGAAGATACACCGAACTCTTCTTCAACTTGCCTTGCCTGCCTTTAACCGTCAGATTTCTCTGTGGTCAGGTGACCCTTGAATCCTGCTGCGCTCTCTGTGATAACAGTGCCTGGCACTCACCAGACGCTGCCCTAGTAAGGCCCAGATATGCCTCGTTTGACTTCCGAGCCTCTTGGTGAAATGCGAGACTTTGGAGTCTGGTAGCCACAAACATTTCATGTTTCTTTCACAGAGAGGAAGAGAGGGAGAGAGAGTGGGGGAGAGAGAGAGATTCAAGGCAGAGAAGCATTTTAGTAATTCTATGATAATACAACCCTTTCTGAAAGAGCTAGCTAAGTAGGAGCAACCTATCTTTCTCTGTTGACCACAGAAGGGGCTGAGGGCAACTAGATGCCCACCTTAATGACAATCAAGTTAGGTGGGACAAATCTGGGCTTTAAGTGTAGATCCACAAGTGGTCTACATTCACAGTGAAACAGCTCCCAAGAGGTACCACATGACTCTATATTGGCTAACAGCCAGCTTAAGCCTAAATTTGGCAGGGCCTGTTGGGATAGGACAAGTGGTAATGGTTGTAAACTGAAAGAGGATAGACTTAGACTAGATATGAGGAAGAAATTTTTCACAATGAGGGTGGTGAAACCCTGGCCCAGGTTGCCCAGAGGGGCTGTAGATGCCCCATCCCTGGCAACATCCCAGGTCAGGCTGGACGGGGCTCTGAGCACCCTGATCTAGTTGCAGATGTCCCTGCTCACTGCCAGGGAGTTGGACTAGATGGTCCTTATGGGTCCCTTCCAACCCAAAGATCCTATAATTCTATGAAATTCAAGAATAGATCCTCAAAAACCCTTGCCTAACTGTGCTCTACCCATAAAGTATCCAGAAGACCACATATTAAGAAAACTAAATTTAGGTGTCTACATGTTAGCATATACATGTGTTTTAAGTGTCCTACTCTAGTCAATGAAGATCAAATCAACGCAATCCATGGAGTCCAGACAGCCGGCCTAATGTGGGGGGCAATTTTAGGGTGTGCTGAATCACTCGACCCCATGGACAACATTGACTAGAACTACACTGATCTTAACAAAAGCCTGGATGACCACTCATGCACATACAGCAACAAATAAGTTTGTCATCTTGGGAGATGACCCCACCCACACGCACACATCCAGAACCATCTGCATCCTGAGCCACTCATGCCTGGCCAATAACTCTCTTGAACAAAGTGCTCCTTCCACTTGACTGAAGGATCAGGAAGCATGAGCATCTCAGAGCATGCTCACAGACCCACACACACAAGAGAAGGAAGAAGTGGTGTTCTGGTCTCTGTCCTGACTTGTACCTGTATTCAGCACCGTACCACACAGACATATACTACCCTTATCTACCTTGCTATATGCTCTAATTACCTCATGTTATGGATTCACTTGAACAGAGACCAAAGTCTTTACCCTACTGTGTCATGAGTACTGGAAAACTACTGAGAAAACATGAAATAGCTTAGTAGCCTAATTCTAGATAGTATCTCAAGGAATGGGCAAAGGCTCTGAGGGACTTTTGCCACATCTTCCCCAAAGCCTTCCTGCTGGGTAGTCCAGGAAGCTCCCTGCGCACCATGATGCTCTCTTGGCTCCCTGGTCATGCCAATGTATCATGAACAAAGCATTTGGAGGCCAAGAGGTGGACCAGCGAGGATCCCAGCATTTCTGCCCTTCTGGGAACTGAGCCTTCATGTGATAAGTAGCACCACAATCTAAGGAGTTGGATCCTATGGAGGAGAGCAGTTTTGTTTCAGGTTGTAATTCTGAACCCTGGTTTCCCACACAAAGGAGAGAGGGAGGTGGAAAATCATGTTACTTTGGAGAAAGCAGGAGCATCATTTGTAAGTGGAAAATACCTATTCTCTAAATAAAGCTGGTAGTGGGTATTTATTACTCTTCAAAAAACAGAATGAATTACACAAAATATGACATTTTCTGGGGTTTAACATTTCATGGGTGAAACAAATACAACATTGATTTGTTTGTTTTGCGATGCTAAAACACAAATAGAACTCTCAGCAAGCAGTCAAGGGGCATCTGTATAAGACCTCTTCACTGCTAGTCTCTAGAAATTCTGTCACCTCATCTGCCAGCCCTAGTGAACCGGTCACTCATCTTATTAGCCATCCTGATGCTCAACACCTTTTCTGTAGGTAAAAAAGGTAGATGAGGTTTTGTTAGTGATGACAAACAGGCCACATAAGTAGCAGCTTGTGTTACGTCTGTCTCCCCTGACCTGGACCTTCTCTTGTCTGCATGACAAGAAAGTAAGAAAACCTCTTGTATCTGGAATTGCTATATATTTTTCACTACACATTCCCAGCTCATCCCCATCTTCCCTTTGCTCTCTGTTGTTTTCCTCTACTCACATGACAGAGAACACCTACAGCAAGTGGCAGCATCTGACAGAAAATGCACGATCCTCAGCCACCTCCTGCTGCCTGAAATGTCCTGGCTTTACATGCCTGGCTCTCAGCCAGAGGAAGATAGAACCCCTCCCTGCGTTCATGCACTCCCTGCACACAAAGCAGCAGTTTTCATCTCAGTAGGAAGATCCAGAATGATAACCCCCTTGACATATCTCTCCGATTCACTTCAGCACAACCCAACAGATCACTTATCTTCAACTTGCCCTTATCTAAACTGCATGGGTGACTCAACCCTACCTATGCACAGAGTATCTTCAAAATACAAACTCTCCCACCCCGGAGAGAGAAATCCCACTTAACAGCAAGTGTTGTGTGGTAGTGGCTTAGCAACCAGATGCACCTCTGTGTGTAACTTTTCTGCCAGGCACTGTGAGCAGCTAGCCAGCTTGCTACGTGTAATAAACCCAAGTTTTATGCAAGAGACAACGAATACAATAATTTGGAAGAACTATGTCCAGGACAAACTACAAGTCCAAAAAAAAAAAAAAAAATCCCCCAAGGGGATATTGAACTGCTGTCCTTTGCCCCAGGAAACCCTTCCCTTTTTGGCCATCCCACCATGAATGGCTCTGAGCCTTCGCTCCCTTCTCCATTTCCATTCCTGGCTTACTTGCAGTGTGTTGTTGGTGATGGACATGGTCACCAACCCCTCTGGGGAAGCATTCTAGCTTCTCCAGCACCACCATACACTTTGAACTCACTAACCCTTGAATATCCTTATCCACAACACCCTCCAGTTGCTACCAGATCTTGTTCTGGGGCTCCCTGCAGCCACGTTCCCGCCACAGCAGTCTCCTTCCATAGGCATCCATGAGCAGGACCCTCGCTGGAGTTCACTCAACCCTTGCTGCCCTCAGCAGCTTGCTGGAAAGTACATACCATTCACTTCTCTCCTGAAACACCTAAAGGCACAGGATTTCATCTCCATGGGGTGGAGAATGATGAAAGATGTGACCTGGCAAGAGAGTCCACAGCATCAGAGACTCTCTCCGTCCAGGTACAAGAGCAGCATTCCCAGAGGGCTACGACAGCAACAAAACTATTACAGAGGCATTCAGTAAAGGTTTCATGCGGGCAGATTACATTCCATTTGATCACCCTTCATCCACACGATACAGATGACACTGCTTGATTACATTAGTTTAACTGGAAAAGACCAAAAAAATGGATACAGGAAAGAGAGGATCCACGCAGCAGTGCAGGAGATGGACCAGCCCATCCAAAACATAGTGGGGATTTTACGTAAAGGGGAGCATGAGAGTACATTTAGCCAAACCATGAGACAACTTTGGATGAATTTGCCACATTATAATTTTTTTATTTTCCTAAGCCAAAGCTGAAAGCTGAGACAAAGCAGAGAAGAATTAGATTAGTTTTGAAAGGTCAAATGCCCACTAACATACCAAACGATACCCGTTGTGAATCAAAAGTCATGCTGGGGATTAAGAGCAGAATAGCAGGAACAGAGCAGAAAAGGAGACCTATCCTTATCCCTGAGATGTTTGCAGATGTGCTGAACAGAAGAGGATGGGTATCACAGAAATAAGTTACATCAAATGTGATTGGGAAATGGGCTCGGCTAGACTGAGACATCCAGAATTTCTCCACTGAATACCAAAAGCTTTTTTCTTTAGTACAAAAATGTTTATTGTTTTATATTTTGCCTGCAAAAATATATTCTCTCTTCCAGAAGAGAATCTTTCCCCTGACTGATACCTCCTGGAAGCTGAAGTTGTCTCTCATTTTCAGCACAAGCAAGGCTCGGGAGCAGCAAGTGCCAAAAGAAGGAATTACGCAAGAGGGATGCAGCATCCATAGCTCCATCCTAAACTCTGCTGGGACCTCGTGGAACGGTCCTTCTCAGCAAGCCTAACCAGCCATTAGCTCCTTTCCAGTGTAGCTGAAAATCACAGCTGTAAGCATTTCGCGGCCTCCCAGGGTGGCAATTCTGCAAACAAGCAGGAATCCACAAGACTCGCGCAGACCAGCCAGGCAAAACCAGAGCCACCCTTCAAGCTACAGCACATGGCAGGCCAAGGACTTTTGAAGCCTACGATAGCAGAGGAGGAATGTCAGCAAGAATGCCATGCAGGAAAGGCACATTGTCCTACAACAATCCTTCTCCCAGAGGAGGCCGCTAACCTGTGTGTTGCAGATTTACGTAATAGAGCTAAGGAGGTAACAGAGGCCCCATTTGTGATGTGACCGATAATCACGCCGGCGAGCTCTGCACGTTCATTTGTTCCATTGTCCTTTCAAAGAATGATGGCTATTTGTAAGACTTGCAGAAACGTGTGCTTTCAGATGGAGCTGTGGGCAAGCGATGAAAGAAATGCACCCAAACAGCTCTGACTTCAGACATGTGGGGTTGTTCATGTGCTCCTCAAATACGCATAGCCAGATTTCTCCTGATCATGGGAGAGGTAACCGCATACCCGTGCTGCTTTCAAACGTGTCACGAAGCCATCCAGGATTTAAGTTCTTCTGGGAACCCATCCAAAAGCATTCAAAGGATAACTGAGAATTGTCTATACGCTCAGAGAAAAAGGGCCAAAGGCCTGATTATTCAAAATAATCAAGCCTGACAGGGAAATAAGTGATTGCACCTCAGAGGGTGCACATGTCTGTTCTACCTTCCCTGGCTAAATCATGGACTAATCTTTCTATAGTATGACTATTTGTAACAAAATAATGTCTTCTGCCTGCAGGAACTTGGCTCCGTTTCATCAACGGATGAAGGCTGGATCAAAACCTGCCTGTACGGCAGCACTGGCACAGGCTGCCCAGAGAGGTGGTCAATGCCCCATCCCTGGAAACATCCCAGGTCAGGCTGGACGGGGCTCTGAGCAACCTGCTCTGGTTGCAGATGTCCCTGCTCACTGCAGGCGGTTGGACTAGATGGTCTTGAAAGGTCCCTTCCAACCCAAAGATTCCATGATTCTATGACAGTCACCTGCAGACTACTCCTTGAAAGTCTACCTGTGGACAGCCTTAGACACCCAGCTCCCTCACAGAAACAGAAACTTCCTTCCCCCTCTTACTGCTGGAAACTACAGCATGGGCAATCTAGGGTCACGTATTTTTAACTCTTTAGGTACATAAGGACATGCTGCAACAAGGCACAGTGATTTTCAAACACACCAAGATAAGCTCACACACAGCCCAGCAGATTGTGGAAACCCCAGGAAGAGTTTGCCTTCAGGGACTGCAGAGCCTCTCTAGTTAAATTGGCTAAGGTCTTTAAGGACATCACATGAGAAGCAGAGATTTGTGAGAAACCCGTCTGTCCCGCCTGCCAAGAAGTGCCATTAACTGCTTATTCCATTCATCATGTCCACTCCTAACCAGCACGTTCCCTTCCCCACCTGCTTTACCCGATTCCCAGCTTTAGACTACAAGTATTTTATTTACGCTGCAACATGACCAAATTTCATCTTGCTGATGTCCTGACTCCATCTTACTGTGCTTTAAGGCAACCTCTTTGCAAAAGGGACCATGATCAAAGGTCACAATCCATAAAGGGGGGTTAAGACTGGAGAGAAGAGAAATGACTGTATGGAAATATCCACCTCAAAGAAGGGACATCCTCCCCTCATCTCCCAGGTTCTGCTGTTCTCTGACACCGTAGCATCATCTTTGCCCAGCCCCAAGTTGCATCTCTTCTTCACCCCACTTTCCCACTATGCTTCCTCAACTTCCCACATTTTGCTACCTCTGTGTAAAGCAGTGTCCATCCTCTGGTGCAACTTCATTTTCTAATCTTGCCTGGACAGGAACACTGAGCTTTCAACAAGGTCCTCCATGTGAGTCAACAGCCACTTGGTTGTGAGCAGGGTGTATTAAGTGATGTAAATTGATCTATTGTTTGCTTCAACCCCGTGTGTGGTGAGAATTGATAAGAACAATGCACTCCCCGTAACACTTCTCCTCCACATTATCAGCCTCTGATCTTAATCCCAGGAGTCAATGTCATAATCCGTCACCGTTAACGAGTGTGAGCTCCCCTAGGCAGGGGCCTTATCTCACTTGGTATCTAAAGAGCCATACCGGGCTATAGCAATAGTGCCATTAAGTAAAGGTTACATTGGCCTGAAAGTGTTAGCACTGGCTGGTTGGAAACACTTCTATGTTATCAGAGACCAGAGGAAGCAAAAGTAAATCCCTTTATATGCGACAACTCGCATGTCTCTTCCTGGCACTTCCACTGCTGGGACATTCCGACCCAGCAGATCCCAGTATCAACACCACAGAAAGAGAAATTGCCAGCTTTGGGCACCTACCAACACAGACGCACGCAAGTGTCGCGGTTGGAAGGCAGGATTGAGCATGCTGGAGACGTGCTGAAAACAGATTGCCATTTATTGCCACTAAACGTTCCATTTACTACCAGAAATGTTTCCTGAGGTGAAAGTAAAGAGTAAACACACAGGCAGTAATACTTTATCAGTACGTCCTATTTAGCCCTGTTGCCTGCATCGATCAAAATATCACACCCATTGAGCAAACTGAATTCTAGAACAACCCCAAATAAGATAAAACAGCAGCAAAATCCCGTCTTGATCCTGCCTACTGGGGAACCCCTGCCACAGACAGTAAAGGTGATTCCTTCTTCTGGCTCTTCCAGGGACAGGTCCCTCCATCAGGGCAAGGAAAGTTGCCACCTTCATCTCACCCAATTCCTGTCCCAGCTGGAAAGAAGCTGATCTTGCACTGACAAGCTCTGCCAAGAATTCAAGTAAATGTCTCCTCTTTCAATAGTACCTACACTGCCTGCCCTTCATATAGGTCATGAGCTACCTACAAAAATTATTTGCAGTAGTCCATTTAAAGGCAAAGGTGTCCACAATGCCCTTAAAACACTCTTGCCTCTGCCTATGACTCAGCTGCAGATTTAACTGTAGCGTAGACAACCTTGGGACAAACCGGTCAAGGCTGTCAAAAATATTGCCTCCAGACACAGTTCACTGGAAAGAGGGATCACTCAGCCTCAGCTGTGTATTACCTCAAACAGCTTGGCTTCACGTCTGCAACTTACCTTCCGTCCCACGCTTGCCCAGTGTGGCTGGGCAAGGACTGCAGGCGCTGTGCCTTCCCTCACTCCTTCCTGCCACACATGGTAACACAGAACCTAGGTCAAATCCAAGTCTGGGAATTCAGTTAAGGAGCAAATGGGTTTAAAAAAAAAAAAAAAAAAATCTATGTTATACTAGAAGTTATATACCACGTCAGATTAGGTGGTGCAATGGTCTCCTCTGGCCATTCAACCCATTCTTGAAAGCCATCACTTTCAAACACATATTGGGCTATATTTAAGAGCGAGCATGATGGCAAGGATTTCCATGCAGGATGGAAAACCTGTGGTTGACACAGGTGGGTGAGCTGAGGAGCAGTCAAAGCACTTCTGGAGCTGTACAGCAGCCGATAATGCCAAGAAGAGAAATTCAGCTGAATTTTGCCAGTGACCAAGGTGAAACGGCTGAACAGTCCAGGCCTTAATCACATTTCAGATGCATGACAGCTTGGGGCACCAAGGTTAAAAAAACAACAACAATAAAAACCACAAGAAAAAAACCAAATCGCCACCACCATTACGGTTACATTTTGCATTTGGACCAATGAAGTGCTATAGGCTGTCAGACATTAGGAAGGACAAAGGGCAACAGAATGGTATGTTTCTTGGAGAAAGTTCCACACTAAACGTCAGTCTAGCGAGGCTGGGTGCAGGATCTCAGGCAAGGCAGAGTGTGAGTAAAAACGACAGGTACAGAGGTATTCTCCAGAGGCACATCCCAGGTCAGGTTGGACGGGGCTCTGAGCAACCTGATCTAGCTGAAGATGTCCCTGATCATTCCCAGGGGTTGGACTAGATGGCCTTTAAAGGTCTCTTCCAACCCAAACTATTCTATGATTCTAGAGAGGTGCGTTTCTATTCATTGCCACAGATTTAAGTCTAAGTGCTTTTGAATCTGCTTTAAGTCTGCAAAGCGAGATAGCACAGAGAAGCCCCATTGCTTCACTGGCCAAGAGTATTGTGTTAAGGGAAAGTTCAGGACCCACTTCAGATATCGCGTGGACTGATGGATATAAGCAGCCCACACTCCTTCCCAAGCTTCAGCGTAAGGGAGTGCATCTCTCATCCCAGAGAAGTACTACGAAATCCACAGCTAAAAGGAGCATAAATCTCTTAAATCACCAGCTGTGCTCATTCAGCAGGGAAAGACAGAGCACATAAATCTTCACAGGCTCACTTTCCGTAGGAAGGATGGGCAGGGACTTCTTTTCTGGTGGCATTTCCAGTGCCTTTAATCAGACATGTCATTTGGATTAGGCTAAAGGGCTGGTTTAGTGTCTCTGTTTTGGCACCTGGCTCACCCCCTTGCTCAGGCTAATCCCAGCATCCCACAGAGACCAGACCTTCAGAGCTTATTTGGAGGACAGGATGACCAGGGTAGGGGAGGTCAGTCAGTGGTTGGGTAAGCTTACACGGGTCCAAGGCGCTGGGTTCAGTCTTAAGACTTTCCACTGCTCTCATTAAGGAAGTCCATATATATCCCTTGTGAGCCAAAGGTCACTTAGGCTTGCCATTCTGAACGGCCACACCAGGCATTTCAGGGCAAAGCAGTGATGAAATCAGGTGTATCTACAGTGTTGGTTAAGCTTGGGACCAAGCCCAGTGCTGAGATGAAACAACTCCACTGTTTATTATAGGCTTGCAGAGTTTACAATTGCCCTGTCATGAGCTCTGTTGCTGCCTGGAGAAGGCAGGCACTAGCACTATCATGGCCCCAGGCTCATTCTCTCAATGGCTTTCACCTACCTTGGTACGGGCAAAGTTGAGCCTGTCCACAGGCTTTTCCCAAACCCAGTTCTTCCCGGTCATAGCAGAGTCTTTGTACAGGCAGCAGGAGGGATAGAAACGTACAGGTCTGGGAGATCAGACCTGTTCTTCATCTCAATGCATGGACATGACTGCAGAAGTCAACAGACAACAAGTTACTAGAGATATTGCTTCCTTTTCCTTCTTCCATCCATGATGCTCTGCCCATAATCAGATGCAAGCTATGTTTTTCACACAGTGAAATACGCATTTAACTTTCTTTAGCTGACGTTCAGCAGAGGCAACAAGGGCTCCCCAGCACCTCTGTTGCTGCTCCATCAATTCACCGCTGCAGCTTTGGTGACAGAACAGCCCAAAACCTTGCAGCCATGATATGGCAAGCAGGAGAGTTTCCCAGGTCAGGAGCATTTGTAAGGGGCTAAGCAAACACCACAGGCGATCGAACCTGTAGACTTTCAAATTGGATCAGCAGGAACTTGACACAGTGGTGACTATGCCCTGCAGCAGCACTCGGTGCCAGGAGGTAAGATCAGTGTCACCTACGGGAATGGTGCCCAGCTTTTACACTCTCCAACCCTCCCACCCCTTCAACTTCCCTTGCGTGGTAGCTGTACCTGCTGATTTTTTTTCTCCCTCCAGCTCGGTGAGGATGAAGCGGACGCACAGGGGAGATCAGCAGCCCGCAGCCGCTCCCCGAGAAGCTCAGCACGGCTCAGCTTTCTCCTGCTCAGCTGGCAGAGACCAGGCAGAGGGAAAATTCCTCTGGCCTCCCAGCTTCACCTCCCAGCTACTTCACAGACCCAATCCCTTCAGGGAAGAGTGCCAGATTTGACAAAACAGAAGGCTTTTGCGTCAAACATGTGCAGATTGTCATACTCAGAGGACAGGATTTGCACATGCCAGTGAAGTAATTGAAGTAGAAAACCTTGGAGCTGGAATTAAGACCCAAAGGGAGGGAAGGGAAACAACCAGCTTCACTCTGGTCCTTGAATAAGCAGATGCATCATCAGCACAGGTACAGACACACAGAAAAACTCATTGCTTACGTCCTCAGCAACAAACCTGGGACCAGGAGGCACAAGCTCTGCCATGCTCATCTCCAGCTCCGTCTTGCAACCTGGGCGCACATCACCGCCCTGCTCAGATCACAGCGGTTTAATACAGTGGTCAGTGGAGAAGCATGCAAGGTGGCACGGAGCAGCTTCTGACAAGTCCAAGGGGCTCAGGCAACAAGCTGCTGCCTGCCAACGCGCGTGGTGCAAGGGGTATCGCTGAACAGAGGGTCCATCTGCTAAGAAAGCATCCTGGCATGCTTCTGGGTCACCCTGCAAATTTTGTCAACCATCCATCACAAAACGCTGCGGGGATTTCTCAGGGAATTAGGAGATGAACACTCCACAAGAGACTAACCTCTAGAAAAAGTCAGCCAACTAGGAAAGGTTAAAAGAAGCTGGGAAATGCTGCAGGCCCAGATACCAAGATACAGCCACTGACCACCTTAACCAGTTTATTTCAACATCATTCTCTCCTTCTTCTGTGCTTTCTCCATCAGATCATGCTTTTAAATTGCAACCTATATGGTACGGCATATAATTCCCTACAGTGCCATTAACACACAGCTGCTGTAATTAAAGCAGCACCCAGACACCATACATCTCTCACCTTTTTCAGTGCCTCACGAAGCCGTCACCTGGACTCAGGGCAGACAGAGGAGGTGAAGTCCAGGGACCAAAGGCTGATGTTGGCCTTCAAAAGCCCAGGACTGCTATTAACAGGACCAGACGCAGCCATAAAGGCGATGGGAACATGAGATCTTCCCCTTAACTTGCCAAAGAGCACACCATGAACTGGCCACACCACTGGCTGAAAATTTGCCGCTGGCCTACATTCAATTGCTACTTACTTGTATTTACAGGTTCCTCTAGTTTTTATTTACAGGTTCTTTTTATTTAAACGGGTTCATCCATTTTCTGAGTGGGAAAACCTACGACTTCCCATTCTCTTCTCTTTCTCCAGATCCCAGGTATTTTCATAGCAGAAGCAAGCACCAGCAACTGGGGTGTCTCTGGGACCAGATCCGTGATTGCTGCTTCTATACAAGCACTGAGGGAAGATATTAGTAAAGCAGCATAACAACTGCTGTCATTACGTACAGCCCTTAAAAAAAGATTTACAAGGAAGAAAACCAGTATTTATGAGTATGTAAGGCATGCTGGTTTAGGTGTTGGACCAGAAGCAGCCTTCCTTCCAGTAATCTTAGATACTATTCAAGCACAGAACTGGAAGAAAAGGTCACAGGTAACAGAGTCTGTGGATCATATAGCTATGGATGTTTTTGTTCACAAGATTTTTTTGGTTGATTCAAATAGTTTGCAAACATTTTCAGCTATCTTGTTTAAAATGCAGAGCTGAAAATGTAAAATTCTTCATTGCAAATAGCTAACTCATGATCTGGAAAGAACGTCAGTCTAGAGATAAAACTCAAAGGATTCATACTTCTGCACTGATTTACCAGATATTTGTCTAGGAGATGCTCGTGTAAAACAGTAGAGAGGGAGAGGTCCATACTAAGTGTTAACTGCAGCTATTCATTTATGCTTCACCGTAACAACATGTTTTTAGCATGGATTTCACTTCAATTGTTTACTTTAACCCACTGAGTCCCACTGTGCCCTGAGTGGTGAAATGTTTAAAGACAGTCACAACACCAAAAAGTTTACATCGCAAATAGATAAATCATACAGTATATGGAGGAAAATGGAGAAGGTAGACAGAACAGAAGAGGTATATTACACAAATGGGATAAGGATGCAGGTCTCTTATTCGCCGTTTCCACCACTCGTACCCTCAGGTTTCTCTCCTGCCAGCAGCATGTATTACTTTTTGTAGCTATTAAGGACAGATTTGTGTTTGCAAAGTACTTAGAGCACTGTGCCCTGATCCTCCTGCTCTGGGAGGACATACATCGGGACCGAGCCAAGCTCTAAGTCATTAGTTGAAATTATACCACCCTCTGCTGAGTAGCAACAGGTCCAAGCCACTGTAAATAATAGCTAAGTACTCTCAGAGCCTCCTCCAAAAAGTCTGGGAAAACAGAAATCCCTCCCTTCACAGCCACTCTAACTTTGACCAGAACAAAGAAAGGGTTCAGAAAGCAATGAACACACTTAACGCAACCAAATCCCCAAGCCCCTCCCTTGGGAGCTATTGCAGAGCAAGTTAAGAAGGGAAAATACGCAGAGAATTTAAGGAGAGGAGGTGAGGAGCAGAGGGGAGCCCTGGCATCGCTGCTGGGGGAAGGCACCGGCCCTTGGTACAGGGAAAGTGGCAGCAGCTACGAAGCAGCAGCATCTTACATTGGCTCTGGGAGCCCTCCAGTGGCTACGCACCCATCGCTGCCTACTATAGGAACCGTGTGGGTGCTGCCGTCCCCAAATGGGAGAGAGGCAGCAGGACCCTACAGGGGAGTAGCTGCCCAGATGAGAAGAGGGAGCCGGACATCAGCCCTTTGTCCGGTCTGAAGCAAAAGCAGCAAACCTCGATCTAAGCCCCGACAGGGAATACCCCCTCCAAGGTTAAACTTAACAACGTCACAGGATCACGGTGTGGGAGATGAGGTGGCGGGGAGCACGGTCAGCTCTCCACAATCCCCGAGCTCCGCAGATTAGCAAACTGCACAACAAGTTTGCTAAAGCTAAACCCAGAAGAAAAGAGCAAGCATTTGCCCACGGATTCTGGGCAAAAGCTGGAGCTAAGCTTATTTCAAACACAGGTTAAGGAAGAGAATGACTTGCAACTCATCGGGGTCACGGGAGTCCCGGCAGAGCAGGGTACCAGAGCCCTCTTCCACCGCTGAACCTTGGCACAAGTGCTCAGATGATTTTTGAAAGAAGAGGACGGGTTTTTTACACCTAGGAATGACAACAACCAGTGAGCACAAGGGGTCAAACACAGCTGGCTTGCAGACTCCAGGCTCAGGAGGATGAACTACCTCAAGCCAGGAGAGCAAGGGTCTGCCTTGCCACTGCCTCTGGCAGACTGCAAGGACCTCCTCCAGACCAGTGAGTTGGTAGCACTTGAAAGCTTGTCCCCTCTTGCACCATCACACACATGGAGTGGGTGTTTGCAACCCCAATCTACAGTCCCCTTCCTTTAGCTGGAAAGTGGTAATGCTCCGATTCCCTCTGTTATATTTTTCACATGACTGACCACAAAACTATTAATATCTGAATCCAGAGCTGGTTCAGCTAGACAGCTCATTCCCTCCAAGGAGAGAGAAACCACAACTTCTTCCATCCCTGGAAAAACCTTTCGTGACTGCAAGACCAGCAGTTCAGATGTAGTAGAGACGGTTCTGGTTTGCTGATACACCTCAGTGGAGAACATCAACCAGCATGAAAGAGTTTGGCTTGTTTCTTCTGTGCCTCCTTCGCATCTCCAGGAAGGGTGAGTTCTGAGCTCGCTACGAACCCCTGTCTGATCAGGGCTTTTCTTCTCACTCTAGTTGAAGTGCCAGGGGAATTGCTTGGTACAGTAAACTCTTCAAGAATTGCACCATCCATTGTGCTGCTTAAAGGGATCTTGCAATTCCAGATGGATGTGAGAATATTGGAAAAACTCAAAGGCTTGATTCTGCAATTGTCAGAGAGGTCTTTGCCTTGGGTTTTGGAGGGGTTTTTTTTTGCATTTTTTGCTTTTTTGACTTGTGCAAGGAGTTCATCTTCATCTAACTTTTCCCCTGCATTGTCAGTCGGATGCAGCATTTCTATCACCACTCAGAAGTGCTGTGTTGTGTTCCGAGGAGTTATTATGCAGCGGACACAATTTACTCCACTTCCACTGAGCACTTAAGCTCACATTTAACTTCAAGTATGCACTTCAGTTCCATTCAAGTCAATGGGATTTGCTTAGATATACTGCCAAACAGTGTTTGCTAGAGCACGGCTGTTATCTGCAGTGGTCTCCAGCTCTTGATCTCATTACTGTGCTTGTGATTTCAAATCCTTTCCACTGACAACTAGCAGATACACCGACCTGACAGCTCCTTTCAGGAGTTCTCTCGTCTAAGGTCTGTAGCTATTTGCCGATGAACTTCAATCACATGAAGAAATGGAGGCTGGATAGTAGCAAGAAGCAGCCATGGAAGACTCCCATGGTGAAGCTTTACGGTTAAGGTTAAATTAAACACAAGATGCTGACAACTCCCTCCACTCATAACCGAGGCAAACTGTGTTTCCACAGAAAAAGGCAGAGCTGGTAACATTAGAAGCACTTATTTTTAACATTATTTCTCACGTGGAAGGCAAGGGGATGCTTCCATGCTAAAAATAATGTCCGTTGCTTAAGATTTTTTTAAAAATGCAAACCAGAAAGGTGGCACAGAAAAGCAAATCACGTACTCAAAAGCACATCATCTGCAGTTCTCCAAAAGTAAGGGTCACAATGTCATGATGTAAAATAAACAAAATAACATGAAATAAAATAGAAAGGAATAGCATTTTCTGTTTTCACTGCCAGGTCTTTGCAGTCAGAGTCCATGAGCTTCCTGGAGCTCCTGTGGCCACGTAGCCTTGTATGTTAGATTACCTAGGCTGCAAAAGGCACTCATAAAGCTATAAGGAACGGCAAGGCAGCCCAACTCCAGCTCTTAGAAACCAAAACACTGGCTTGGCGCCGATTCCAGGGAACTAACCTAACGGCAGAGAACCGGTCCCGCGTTGGCCTTTGTCCATTGTGCAGCGCACAATAAGTTAATACCAGCTGCACCAACGCTGAGGTATCTGTCAAATATTATGGAAAACAGATATATGAACAAGCAACAAATCAGAGTTTACTCGATTAACCCCACAGCTGAATGCCCACAGACCACAGTGAAGCCAGCTAGACCAGGGATGGGAGGCAGTTCTTTAGAGGACACCTATACATTTTTTGCAGTTATTCTCAGGTATTGAGGCGAAAGCTCCCGATTTAATCAAGCCATCAAGCGAGTTTTAAAAGACGGGAACATAGCCACAGACATTTCTGAAGCCACAATCTGCTGCTACAGCTGTTGCAGTTAGCAAGCCAGGGGATAGATACAGATATCTATATGGAAAGTACTGCCTGCAGGTGTTATTTGTTGATGCTGTTGGTTCCTGGGGAAGGGAAACAGATGAGAACTGGAGTTTTCCCTAAATACTTCCAAGGTGGAGAGTGTCTGTTCAGGTGAATGCTGCTTTCATCACTGGGCAGAAACAATCAGACTGGGTCTAGAGGCAATAAGGTCCAGCTCCCCAGACTGCACTAGGATTTACTGGGACCTCCTGTGGGCAGGAGAACAAAATCCCAATCTTTTGTGACATCTCAGCTGGAAAGCTCGGCGTTTCCCCTGCCGTGACACCAGGACAAGGCCTGTCTAGGAAGGTACTGGCAGGTAGAGTCCACACGGTGACAACCTGCTCTGCTAACGGGGAGATGCTTTCTCTTCTGTCAAGGGCATCCTCCCTCCTACGGCAGGAGCTGACACGGGGAACCTGCCTGTTCTCACCAGCCCTTTTAAGAGGAGGATCTCCAAGTCTTTATTCAGATCCTGTCGCAGCTTACGAATAAGACACTACTTTGTGATGACAGCAGCACTGATCATTAGAAACATCAGCTGTTGCTGCCTTCCCCAGGGGTAATGCAGCCCCCAGCTGATCAGCGTAACAAATACGATAAGGTGGGAGTGTGTGTGCACACACACGCAAATGGCTGCTGCACTTACTGCATTTCAGTGCTTAAAGCCACCAGATCTCTGAATAAAAAAAAAAAAGCTAAAGTTTTGCATTTAAGGAAAAAAAAAAAAGAAGCCTGTTCCTCCAAGCGCATAAATGCCTGCTAAAAGCAAAAGACTGTGTTACACAGCTTAAGGTACTATTGTTCACTTGGCAAACAAGAGGCCTGCTTAGGAATTAAATCACTTGTAACATGAGCTAGTCAGTCCCCTTAGCTCTGCTGCAGACTGGTACCAAATCCAGCCACAGTAATTCACAATCACCTGCAAGTCCTCAGCAAGAACACCAAGTAGCACAGGGCCCACCACGGGAACAGAGCATGTATTTTCTCACCAACACCACAGCCGATGCAGGAAGGATGCCCAATTTCCCTCTTAAAGCACCCCAGAGAAATCAGTCTCGATAATATCTTTTTGCTTCTAGGTGTGCAGTCCAACGGCTGGTCCGTCCACGTCCCGTCCGATGTTACTGGTGAACTTGGGAAGATGGTTATCCTGCCCTGTACTTTCACACACCCCTACAAAACATTTGACAGGACCCTCACTGCCATTTGGAGGATCAAGGAACCTTACAACGGCACGATAGTTTTCAAGTGCGTTAGTCAGGGTGCCAGCGAGCTCTGTAAGACCGCCATCAGCTACAAAAACAAATACAAACTGCTTGGCAACCCCCGGCACAAGGACCTTTCCATCAGGATTGACAATCTGACCTGGAGTGACAGCGAGAGATACTTTTGCCGGGTAGAGCTGTCCGGAGATATCCACGACAAGTATGAAAGCAGGAATGGGATAAAGCTGCATTTGATTGGTAAGAGGGCACGAGAGCCAAAGGAGGCAAAGCCACCCCACGGGGAAGCGAGAGCCACAAGATGTGGAAACAGCTGAGATGGTAACAGAAGTTGGTCTGAGACGGTCTTCCAAAGGGTTGGCTTCTCCAGCTCTGTGGATAGTTTATAACATTTGGGCAGGGAATACTCACTGCCTTCCACAGTCTTCTGGTACGAGGTGATGAGCGCAACGCGGGGACGGGAATAGGAACAAAATGGGTAAGGAAATAGCCAGGCCCTGGGGTAAGAGCCAGCCAAGTTCTGGGCAACCCTCTTTGTCCCTGCAGCACAGGATCTGTGCAGGCAGCAGAGAGGCGGGCTGGGGTCAGCAGCCCATGGGGTGGGCTTAAAGACATTCTCTTCATCAAAATCTAAACTGGGGGCTGACAACATGTTAGCAAACGTAAGCACAAGAAGGCCTGGAGGGTAACAGGGGATTGGAAAACCAAGATACTTGGTATACACAAGCTGTAAGTCCAAACTCCTCTGGAGCGGGAAACATTAAGGTACCAACAGCCTGGAAAACCATCTCGGATCAACAAATATCAAATGCTAATCCCATCTCCCAGGGCGCGCTGGCAGATCAGGGGAGTGCTGGGAGACCCAGGTGGCCTCGGGAACAGAGTCAGACGTTACCTGCGAGTGCCAAGGTGCCACGTGGTGGACGATTTTGCTTGTGAAGTGAAACTGCCTTACACCTGCTGTGCACTGGGGGTGTCCAGATGGGACCCGAAGATGAGCTCAGGTACTGCTTGGGAAGCTCTGCGTAGTCGAGGCTCTCCTTCACTTGGAGCAGCTCCCAAGCACCCACACACACAGCATGACCAAGGCAGGATGGCAGCAAGATCCATCTCTCAGGGGCTGCCTGGAATTTAACACCAGAGGAAAGATAACATACACATATACAGCAGCCAGGCTGCACCCTGCTTTGGGAATGGACCCTGACAGTATGAATGGCAGGGGTTAAATAATGCTTAAAAGGTTAATTCAAACACCAAAACACACAGACACATGACACACGACTAACATTTCTTGTGGATCTGTCCTCCAGCCTCAAACACCTCCTGCATTACAGAGACAAGGGGAAGATATGCTGTAAGTGGTTGCAAGCTATATATTTGTTGTCTAGCCTGACAAAAAATGAAATCAATATTGAACTACTGCCTTTGCTCTGTGAGGACACTCATTTAGTTCCCTTCAGTTTTCACAATGCCTTTAGAAACCAAATGCATTAAGTAGGTCAACAAGCCCAAGAGGAGAGGATTGATGGGCAGGACAAGCTTGGTCATATCAGCTATACTTCCTCAGTAGACCAGACCAAAGATGACGTGTTCAACAGCGCATCTCAACATTTTGCATCCCCCAAATGATTTTTACCACTGTTCATTCAGTCACACAATCCCATATGCTACAAATACAGGATAAAAAAACAGTGGCCCTACCTTGGTATTGGTGTGCTACCCCAAAGCAATCAGTAACCTACACCAGCTGTTGGATGGTCACTACATGGTTAGAGAAACACATCAAAAATAGGTTGTAGCAAGGAGTGTAAGTGTTCCCTGACAATAATTTGCCAAATCTGGCAAGTATCAGGCACCAAGCAAAGGGCTCACACAAACAGATCCATCCACGTACTCTGGAGGTCAAAGGAACAGCACAAGGTGCTTGCAGGAGAGCACCGTCATTGCCTTGTCCAGGATCATGTGCAGATGCAGCCAGTCGGGGAAGGTCACCTGCACCTGCACCTACGGCATGGACAGCACTGGGCTGCGATTCACGGTGCAACTGCAGAAAGCAACCCATCTTCACGGTCGATTGCCCTGCCTTCTCCCACCATGGAAGGTCACGACAGCTGAAGTTGACCAAAGCTCAGAAAACTGTGTAAGGCATTACAGGGATAAAACACAGAATACAGATCCTTGCACCCAGGCTTTGCTGGGTGAATCCCTTTGCTCCTCTATCCAATATAGGCAGGGTGGGGAAATCTAGGGAAAGAAAGTGCCAAGAAAAACAAGGAAGGGGAGGTTTGATCCCAACGTTACCCTGAGATAACACGCTGAGGGTCCACCAAGGCCAAGAGTTCATTCCAAGTGTTTTGCGTTAGACCTGCCTTTGAAGCCTGATGCACTTTCCCTCCCTGTTGTGATTTCTGCAGCTGCCCCCAGGATCATCAACATCACCGTCAGCTCCAACGGGGATCGCACCTTCCAGGCACGCTGCACTGCCGAGGGGGAGCCAGCGCCCGCTCTGACCTGGACCGGACCGCCCTACAGCAACCTCACCTCCACCACCAGCATGAACCATCGTGTCACCAAGGAGCTCCGGTACCTGACCCATGATGGAAAATACACCTGTACTGCTGTCAACAGCCACGGGAGAGCAGAGGGGACTGTGTACTTCTATAAATTCAAAGTATCCAACAGCTCCTTCTTCCTAATCCTGATCTTTGTCCCACTGGGAATTAAAGTACTTGTTTTGCTGGTGATACTGGGCTTCACCGTTTTCTCGAGAGGAGGTATGTATTGCTATTTGCCATGGTAGTCTTCCTCCATCAGATTGGGAACCAGTGTGGGATGTGGCAGATAAAATAAGGCAGGAGGGGTTGGTTTGGGGGGGGGGGTTTTAATGTTTATATGATCTTCCACATTAGGAGAAAGGCATTTCTAATGGGAAATGTAAGAACAAGTAAGAGGGACCTCCCCGCTGGCCAGCCGGAGCCTGCAGACCGGAGGTCTGCTTCGGGAAGGGACCTTTGAAAAACAGAGGGAGCAGGAATTTCCCAGTGCCCCAGGAGAAAGGTTAATAAACTAACAGATGAGCAATTAGCAGAGAACCCACTGCCTACACAACCAGATTTTTAATTTTTTTTTTTTTTTCTTGAAGCAGACTAATTACTATGTCTTTCCCTGGAGCCCGTGGGCAGGATTTACCTTTGCTGCATCCCACACAACAGTTTAATCTCCTGGGGTGGGCATCCTTGTTTTACAGACCCGTCCCCTCTCAGCCCCCCAGGCCTCACTACCCAGGCACTTCCCCATCATTAGTGAAATCCCATCAGCCAGCTGCGCCAGGCCCACAACAGCAGGGAAACCCCAGCTCGTAGGAGAGGAGAATCACCTCATGGACTGCAGGATGAGACCTCCCAAGATGACCAGAGGCCACTGGCTCCCAGCCCACCATCCCTGCTGTGCGATGGCACAGGGAGGAGGGGACCAGGAGGGACTCCGAGCTCTCCGTCTCTAGGCTGGATGAGATGTCATGTCACTGTCACTCATCTGTAGACAGTCTGATGTCAATGCCTTGAGAAAGCCACCGCTTGCCTCAAACTGTAGAAGCTGCCAAGACAAATCACAAATGCTTTGCTCCTTATATATACCAATGCCAAATTCCCACCCTCGTGAAGCGGACCACATGCCTGACAAAAGGTCTTCTCCCCATTCACTGGGGTGTCACAGCCACGCTCCAGTGCAGCTTCCTGACAGCTCTAGGTCAGTCCTGGCTCCCCAGCTCACTCTGACTACATTGCTAACCCACATCTTCCTTCCCACTTCACAGGTCCCTCCTCTGCTTCATCCAGCCTGGCTCGGTAAGGACGTCCTGCCTTCTAGTCACGTTATCCAGCAGGAGGGTGGAGGTGGCTAAGGAGAGAAATGCAACATGTCCTTGGTCTTCGCAACAGCCTTCTGGCCTGAGAGCAGGCTCCTGGGATAAGGACAGGGTTGGGCTGATGGTCAGGCAAGCCGGTATGAGGGACCCAAGGCTTGGGCACTGCTGGGAGGAGGCTCTGGCTTGGGTACAGCTGAGAACGGACCCAACTGATGTGAAGACACAGGACTGGGGCAGCAGGTTGGAGAGACCATGGTACATGGATACCACAGCAGCAAAGGGCTAGCAGAAGTCTAGGTGGGCAATAGGCCCAGAGCATGGTAGGAAGCCACATTAAACTAGCAAAAGAACCATCCACCTGAGGACAGGCGAGGGGAACAGGCTGGGACAGGGTCTGTACCAGGCTGAGGAATGATGAACAAGAGAAGGGAAACTGTGCAACAGAAACCTTCCCTCCTTCTGCCCCTCAATCTCTAATGGAGCAGAAAAAGTGAAGTGCCCACACCAAAGCTGATGAGCTCTGCCAAGTGTAGAAGAAGGTATGGAGATACCAAACAGCCCACCTCAGAGCCCGCTCAGGTGGGGCAGGGCCTGATTCTCTGGCTGGCATCCATACCATGCTCCCACAGTCCCCTTGGCATTTCCCATTACCCAGCACAACACCGACCTTGGACACTCCTGGCCAGGCTAGAAAGGGATGGGAGGAAAAAAAAAAAAACCAAAACAAAACCACAAAAACCCAAATAAACTAAAACCCAAAACCAACCCTTAGGCTAAAACTAAAGAAGCTGTATCTGAGGTCAGCATAATTATATCTGCCTGGGGCTGCTCCCTTCCAACCTGAGTTATTCCTATGTGATGTCTCCTTCCCTCACCTTACCCAAGACGGCCATTTCAGGACAGTCAAGCATACAGCATCAGGACACAGACAGAGAAGCAATGGGGAATTTAATCCTACAGTTAAATTTGTAATAATTATTTGCAAAAGCACAGTTTTGCCGATTTCACAGCATCTAAACCATATTGCACCCTTGATTGTATTTGTATAGATACGTACATAGATGAAAGCTTAAAAACCAAGATCCTCCACACTCCACATGAGAAGATCCTTCTCAGGAGAGCTAGTCACAACCTCCTGAGGCTCTGAGCCACAGGACAGTAGTAGTAGTTAATTCTAACGGTGTAGGAGATCATTCTGGTTGCTTGAGGACATAAAACATTAGATGTGACTCAGACACTTAAAAACTACCTGCTGCAGAAGGAAGGACCGGTATCAGACAGTACTGCAGACACTTAACTCGACACTCCTTAACTACTAGCTGAGGCCACTTATAAAGTCTAGAGCAGCCAGAAATGTGTCTTCACCTTATTCACTTCTTCTACTGCCAGGCCACAACTGCAAGACTCCACCTATGAGAACTTTGACCGCAGACACGGCAGCAGCCGGACTTTGCCAACAGAAAGAACAGCATCAAGACGCAGCTGAGGACCTGGGCGGCCTCATCCGCACCCGCGTGCACGGTTCCAATTCCTGTCTGCTCTGTACAAGGGTGCCTTTTCCCAGGGACGCAAGACTGATGTTGACCGATGCACAGAAGGACAAACAGGCCTCGCAGGTCTATGATTTCCACCCCCACTGCTGCTTACAAGCAAGAGAAGCCCTTAGAGGGAAAACAGAAGAAAGTAAAGAGAAAACAAAGAGGGATGGAGCTGGAAGAGCTGGAAGACACAGGATGTCAGTTCTAACCAGCCTGTGTGTTTTTAGCCATATCAGATAGTGTTTAGCAAGCAGATAAGTCTATCATTTGCTCACATCTTTTTGCTTTAGCGTTTTTTAAATGTTACTTCAGAAAGCAGTTTTCATCACTCCACTTGTGAAACCACATGCAGCTTCCTAGAGCCAGCAAGTGAATTATTTTCACGTTTCAAATACCAGCTGGAATCTCTGCAGGGGTTTTTGATTACTATTATTATTCCTTAACTTCCAGAAGAATTTAAGAGTTTAAAGAAAATCTCAACTTTCAAGAGGAGTCCAAGCAAAAAGGAAAGGAGATTTTCCAAAAGCTGGTAGAGCTGAAAGCAAGCCATGCAAAGGGTGGTCTGTACTGTAACTCTACTGCAGCTCCTGCTAATGGTACCTGCTACACAAGTCCACGTGCACACACAAGCTGAATCTCAGAGCTTTGTGATCAATACGCTGTGAAAGTGCTCCAATAAACCAAAATGGCTTTTTTTTTTTTAAAAGAAAAAGCATTTATAAACAGTTTCTATCTCTGTGTTACGTGAAAAAGTTCCTCTGAGGCCTGACTACTCATCTCTTAAATTCTTCTGTGATTAAGTCACTGTTATAAAGTCACCGGCCATCCACAATGAGTCTCTAACCCAACTGTGAATATGCTTCAAGACCAAGTAAAGAGACCCAAGTCAACCTGGAGTCTTGGTCAGACAGACAAAGGTCCAGAAGTGGGCTGTGAAGAGCAATGGGTTGTCACAGAGAAGGAGCAAAAAGAATAAAAAAAACAAGGAATGACAAGAACCTACTTTGGGGTTTATATCACTGGATTCAATGTTCTGTGCAATTATTCCAGTGCAGTAGCTCCAAAACTCTTCTCCTAATGATCCCAATTCTGGTAGAAACCACCACTGGCCAGGAGCCCAAGTTGCTACTGAATTACCATCAAGCCTGTGGTCCTGCTTGCAAGCTCGCCCCCAGCCTAGGAGTTACTATTTTAAAGTTTACCTCTTCATAACATCTGCGCTGAGAAAGTAAAGCGCAACTTTAAATAACGTGGCCCGGATAACCAAAAAAAAAAAAAAAAGAAATATTTGAACCCCATCTTTTAAATACCAGTTTAAAATCCCAGCAGTGGCAAAGCCAGGTTTAATAAAAATAGGAAAAGATGCAAAGAGGAAAAGGAAGTTATAGCAGACAGCATAGTCATGGACCAGTAAACTCAGATTCACAGGAAGAAAGAGGCCTCAGAGAGATTAACTGGACAAACCGATTTGAATTTCTGAGCCCTTATGATTTATAGACATAGAGTTACAAGAACCTGCAGGTACCCGTGTATGGGACTGAAGCTTGGCTTACAGGGTTTTTCTCTTGAAAACTACTTCATTTAACTCAAATAGTTTGAGTCTAGATAGAAGCATCAGACCTTGTGCCCCACTGAGTATGCCCCGTTGAATGTTATCAGCACCCTACGCACTGCCAGCAAATGCACGTCACAAAACAGCTACAGCAAACTTAGATGTGAGGAACTCGTGGATTAGCACTGTCCAACTTTTATTTACTCGGCTTCCAGAGCACAGTCCACGTTCGTGCAGTAAATGGGAGAACAAGGACGCCTGGGTACAGGAACCGCCCCCACACCTCTACACTAGGAAAGGCACAGGAATGAGTTTGTCTGAATCCTGCCCCTCTCCCCAGTGAGGGACCTCTTTAACCCATCCTAACTCCTGCAAGATCGATCTTCAATGGGAAGAGACTGCTCTCAACATCTCCCTGCTCACTATCCATTGTTTCATCCTCTGGAAAGCAAGAGGTGTGGGGTGATGTGCAGAGGAGAGACCTCGCAGTCAACAAAATGGAGTGGAAGGAGCCCACTTCTGTAGGCACTTTATTGTGCACGTACACTGGACAGCGTTGTGGGAAAGGTTCTCATTTCTCTTCTGAGAAATCAGCACAATCAGGTGCCTCCCAAGTGGGGGGACAAGCAGGAGGAATTAAGAGATGCATGTGCAGGCGCAGGGCTACAGTCTCACCGAGATCACGGAGATGGAGGATAGCTCGCAAGCCTGGAGTGGTGCCACAAATGCCTAGAGCCTCTTCAGGGCGGACAAGCTGGGATAGCGAGGAGGAGGAGGAGTTGTCCTTCATGTGACAGCACAGCGGGAACGCACAAGGCACTGGCCAGGGGTGGAAGACCCGGCAGGATGCTGCAGGGTCAGTCTGCACAGGGTGCACTGTCTGCATATTTCACGCATCTTTGCTGCTCAGACTTCTGGTTTTCCATTCCACTGACTTAAGTTAATGCCACATTCAGCTGTTACATCCATTTCCCTATTCGGTCTTATTTTCTTAATAAATATTTAAGCTGCAATCCACAGGCAACAATTCATCCCAATGCAACAACTGCTGTGCGAGTCAAACATTCAAAAAGCCACAGATGTTCATTCTCTGACTAAACTGCATGAATTATCCAAAAGGCACACTTGTTATTAAGTAGCTGACATTCCAATTTCATCTCTTTCCACTACAAGCTACAATGCTAAAAACACAAAACTCAGTTTCCCTTCTGAGATTACCTGGTTACATTCATGATGTGAAAAAGAACATTGCAATTTGGGGTAGGAGGGAGGGTGGGAGATGCTGGCAATACGAAAGTCTTTCCAGTAAAACCAGAAGAATTAAAAGTCATTCTGTTGGGCACCGTTTAGAGAATGACACTCCATGCCCTGCAGTTCACGGTTGTGACAGTGGATCTGTTAGTTCACAAAATTGCTCCCCTGTATTTCAGGAGCACGGGTTCAAATTTCTACCACTACCATGCTCACCAAGAAGCCAAGAGACTGGTTTGTGGGCGAGCCGTACAGGAAAAGCAGCAGCTCACGGTCAACTCTCCCTACTTCTTAGGACCTACCGTAGTATTATTCAGAGAGTACTTTAACCATGATAAACCAAATAATGTTCATCGCAATTATTAGACTGAGAAGGGGGGGCGTGTGTGTGTGTCAACAGCATCATTAGCATCAATTCTATTACATTTTAAGCAGTAAGTTATCAAAGAAGCTGTTTCAATGGTCAAGACAAATGGATATGATGATGATGATGTCAATGGTGTTTGCTGACAGCAGTGATCCCAGCCTGGTCCTGCCCTGCCCACCAGCAAAGCCCTCAGCAAGGACACTGTACCACCAGCACTGGAGGCACAGTTTTCTCCTACTTCCCTCCACACTATCAGCTTTCCTCGCATTTGGGATAAATACCAAATTCCACAGTCTAGGTCAGCTGCGAGTGCTGAAAGACCTGAACCAGTGTGTCATCCTACTGTCACATTACACAAGAACAGGCTGTTGTCACACACACACACACGTGTTAAACCCAGGATGTTAACGAGAAGAGTCTCCAGGTCTCCATCAACTAAGCAACTGTATGGCATTCCCTCATCATATTTTCATCTCCAAGAACAATTATGTATTACCTGATGTGGATCCTTCCAGCAACTTGAAAATATCATGGCGTTTATCACAAATTGATTTTTCATTTTTATTTTGCATGGTCTTTGCAGACATAGCATGTTATAAATACAACATTTATAAAAATCTCAACAGCTGAAACAATATCTCATTGTAAAAGTGCATGTCAAACACATATTTCTGACTTTTTCACATTTTTATGCAACTGATCAATAACACTGAATCTAATAAAACCAGTGCTTTTAAATCTTTGGGGGGCAAAAAAGCAGCAGAATGTATTCTTCCAGACATGAATTTTCCAAAAGAGTCTGTTAAAAAACACGCTGCATCCGTACCTGGTTAATATACATAGGGATGTACATAGGTATATGCATATATATATTTATAGGCTCGCAGATAGAGCAAAGAACTCTAAGACCACATTAAGATGAAGGTGATCTAATGACCCAGCTGGCACAGTTAGCAGAATCGGTCAAGAAGAAAAAGGTGATTTGTTCTCCAGCACTGGAACCACAGTTAAGAAGAACACTTCAAAGCATTATTGACCAGACAGTAGGTAGCACATTTCCTTCCCCTAGTGACCAGAACTCATGTTTTAACATGTAACCATATTATAAACATAAAGGCACAATTAATGGAAGAAGAGAAGAAGCCATCATTGTTCCTTCATGGGGGTGTACAGATTGGGACTGCAGGACCTGGGGCCACCTCAAATAGATCAGTGATAAAAGGGACAACATTAGACAGGCAACTGGGGAAACTTGCCTTCTACTTTCCCTGAACAAAAGTGCATCTTATGATCATACAAGGCAACAAAACCAGTGATCATTCAGGTGAAACAACAGATTTACGGGTTCATGGCTCATGCTTTGGCAACAGAATTTTAACGATTTAAGCGATCACCAGATTTAATGTAAGAAAAATACCCTTTCACAGTGTCACCTGAAACCCTGGTGCCATGCCCAGCTAGAGAGAAAATAGACAAACTCAAATGGTGGGTGTCCACTTCTTAAACCAGTATTTCCTAAACGACCAGACTTTCAGAATTAAGGAATCCTAACATGAACATAACTGACTGTTCCCCTCCCAGACACTGGGTGTCCAGAAAATCTGTCTCTGGATTTAAATCACCTGACTTAAAAAGAACTTGGCTAAAGTTACTTGCATTTAATCAAGCAATATGGATGCAGACTCACTAATAGTTGGGTTTTCCTATTTTCTAAAGTTCTTTAGTTTACATTTTAGATTATATTTACGGAAGTGGGAGAAGATTGTAGGCATGCCTTTCAACTACAGACTTCCGTGGGATAGCAAAAAAAAGTCTAAATTTTAAATACTATCTTTCCAAATACAGGGATTTCACACATCTCCAGACACACACTCACATAAGATTCAGAGGTACTCTGGTTAAGAAAGTCAAAACCTCTTTTATGCACAATCCTCCACTCACTTTGAACTGGCCTGGGTGATGACATGTTGGAAAATAAAAAAGGCACAAAGCAAAAACTTAAGATGCTACAGGATGAGCTTTGCTGTCTAATGATTTGTACACCTATCTTCAGGTACCCTCCTCTCAGATGTGCACCGTGCACAGCAAGATACTCGTGTTTTCAGTCGACAAAAACTGAGCAATTCCACAGGCCTAGAAATCAAAAGAAAAGAAAGACAACCTTAAAGAGGAAAAAACTTGCCAGTGTGCAGTTCCCATTCACACTTCTGACTTATGGTGGAACTCTGAAGGTAAAAATTACTTGTGCAATAACAACATTATATGTAAACCCGAGTAACCAACATTGCACGATGAGTCTGCGAGCTCAGTGGTGCTATCGTATGCTGTCCAAATAATGCACTTCTGGGTACAGAGTGTTAATAAGGAGAGCCAAGAGATTATTGCCATCTCGAAGACAATGTTCTGGATGCTTGATGAACTGAGAAGCCTGGGAGAGCTGCTCTTGATAATCCATATATTGTTTGTTTGATGCCATAGACTCAAGAGCATTCAGTGCCTATAGATACAAGGGAAAATTCTGTTAGCTGTGTGTGCTTTGGTCTCTAACAAACCAGTTCATGAGCCACCATATGCACAATTCCACTAGAAGATCCTTATTTACTAGAGATCCTGGAGTACTCGAACAAAATATTTGTAAAATACAATCACTTAATAGTGTTTCAAGTCATCTCATATTTTTAAAGCTGTTCCTTCCCCAAGATCAGCACAAAACACTGTTCTGCCGAAGCTTGCTAGGATTCTGTAACCCAAATCTTGTCAAATACTGACTTCATGAGCTCAACACATGGCTTCAAGCAAATTACACTAACTACAAACTGCAACACACCTGACTATTCACTTCAGGTTGTTCTTATGAACATCTTTGACTTTCATAAAAGTATTATTTTACTCCCATTCACGACATTTGGGAAACAACATCAAGTTAGAAGTTATATGTAAATAAGAAACTAAGCTGGCAGTACCAGCCAGGCTAAATGCTGAAAACCATGAACAAGTTTCATTCATTTCTTAGAGACGAGAAAAGAAAAAAGTTACAACAAGTAAGTTACTTTGCTTTGGTTTCTAATCAACTCCTCCTTCCTCTTCTGGTGTACTTACTGAAACAGTAACACGGTCAGCACATGTGCTAAAGAAGGAATGTACATTTGTCGTAGGGCTTTTAAGCCCTGATCTCACATAAGCAAGCGTTAGTGTGAAGCTAGTCCTGCTTTATCACTGAAAAGCAGGGCAATCACAGCAGCTTTATTTTAAACTCCTACCTGTAATGTTCCAAAGTTTCTGAACTCAGGGTTTACAGCTGTAAGTTCATCTGCAGCTTTGCAGCATATAAGTCTAGAAACTGATGCCTTCATATTAATACAGAACGCTGTATAAACAGTTCTACCTAGGATCACTTTAGGTTAGGGCTCAGACACATAGTCCTGCTACAAGAGTTCAAGAAGCTCATCACCTGGCCCGTGCTGAACCTGGGCTTATCTCTGGTAAATTTCTAAAACCAAATTCCAAGACCAAATAATTTCAAGACAGTGTTTTGATGTACAGAGAAATAGTACACAAGTTTGTGATATACCCCCTTCCCTGCAAAGACAAATGAGAGCAACAAGCTATTTCTGAAAGTCAGAATTTAGATCCAGATGCAAAGCAGTAGCAAAAAAAGGTTGAGGGCATTTGTTACCAAATAAAATCAACAAGTTGAGAGTAGGATTTAGCTTGAAGCGATGTTCTCAGTGACTCTTACAAGCCTCAGCCTACAAATTGAGCAACCACACAAACAGGGCACGTCGAGAAGCCAGGAACTGGCACACACTACCTGCTGGGCCTTCTGCGACAGCTTCGGCTCTGACCCCGCTTTCAGGCGGACTTGACTTTCTGCAGGAATCTGAACCAAGAGGAAGGCAGACAAACTGCGGGCCACCACCCGAAACCTTGCAAAGGGAAGACGACAGAGAGAGAAGGTGGCATCAGTTTTGCAAGTCCTCTATGGCAGATAAAACTGGAAGTTCTAACCCATGAGATATCTCTTGCTTAAGGAACACAGTAAAGACTTTAGAGGACCTTTTTCAATGCATTAGAAGGAAAAAAAAAAAAAAATCACTTTCATATCTACCTTATACTATATCATACATACTAGAGGATAACGCAATATCACACATATAAATTATTACAACTGTTCCAAGCTTAGCTGAAGCCTTGAGGTCATATCTGAAATACTCCTTCATTTCACAGCCTTTGAAACATTCTTGTCACTCAAATCAAAGGATGAGTTGAACAAAACTAAGATTTCAGAGCAATTTCAACAGGATTGCATCCCAGAAGGTCTTTCTAAACACAAAGTTATGTTTAGGTACTGTGCTGAACTGGCATTCCACAAACATGTGCATATTTTTTCTTGGCATTCTTTACACATTGATTCTACAACCTAATACCTAACAACTAAACTTGGTGTCTCTGGTTAGAAGGGAAAGTGAATAACAAACAAGCACGTATTTGTGATCTTAACATTTCCAACACCTCAAGGTTAAGATGGAAAAGGCGACCTGCATGCAATCATACAAAATTCTTGTGAAGTCAACTGGAACAGTCTTCTATAGACCAGGTGAAAGAATTTTCTTCTAACAAACAGTCTCCCTACAAACTTCGCTGGACACAGACATTAAGCCAGAATCACAACTGCATTTTCTTTTCTTTCCACCACAAACTTTGCAGAAGTTCAGAACCACTGCTTAACCAGGTTAAAACAGTTCCTACATTTTTTCCTGCAATGGGCCCAAACAAATTTGTAGATTTGGGGACAGCACAGATTCAGAACATCTTTCGACATTGCACTGTACAGCCTAGATCCAGACTGCAGCTTTAACGTGATGACTCAATTTACCACACCTTCAACTCTTACCTGGGTGACAAAGGAGACCTCCTGCCTAGGCCAATAGCACCAAGTATTCCAGAAGACAGTCTCTCCTCAGCCAGCTGACTCTGCCTGCCCTGGATTGACAGCAGTGTCCGAATGACATATTCGATCAGAATGGTGTCATCTTGCTCCATCTGAATCAAGGATAACTGCATGGCTTTATGCCACCAAAGAAACAGCTTTGCCTCTTCCTTTGCTGAGCTTTAGGTAAGATTTAAAGAGCAAAACCGAAACGAAATATAAATTAAAAAAAAACCACAACCAAAATAACTCAGATGTATAGGTTAAGAAGTTTGTATCTCTCCCCATTAGGCCCATGAAGAATTCAGATGGTTAATTAATGACAGCTAATTCTACTATATAAGGATAGCGTAACTATAGAATCATAGAATCTTTGGGTTGGGAGGGACCTTTCAAGGCCATCCAGTCCAACCCCCCTGCAGTGACATCTGCAACCAGAGCAAGTTGCTCAGAGCCCCGTCCAGCCTGACCTGGGATGTTTCCAGGGATGGTGCATCGACCACCTCTCTGGGCACCTGGGTCAGGGGTTCACCACCCTCAGTGTGAAAAATGTCTTCCTTAGATCTAGTCTAAATCTACCAGTTAGTATACTGCTGTAACTGCTATTGCTATGGATTTGATGCAGACATCAGCTAGCAGGTTTTAAGGGCCTGTAAGAGGACAAAGAACAATGCTTCCTCTTAAGCTTTACAACTGAGAATAAATGATACTGCAGCCATAAGTGGATTTAAACTTGTCTAAGACTTGGTATAAAAGGAATGAAGCTGCATCTCTACATTTTTTTTTCCCCTGTTACTTACCAATAAAATACTTTAGGAAACACTAGCTGCTGTTTCCACAACAATTTAGACTTTTAGTATGATCCTCCAGAAAAGGAAACATTGAAATTTTTTGTTGAGCAAAGCATAAAGTGAAGTTCCCCCTATGATATTTTTAATCCTTCCCCAAACAGCTTACAGTTTAAGTTAACAGGCTCAGATTTTCCACATAAAGCATCAGCACGAGTTTCCTGCATCAGACTATCCTCACATTACTCCACCCAGTCATTTCCCACCCCAGGCACCCTCAGCTTTGATGTTTAGAACAAGGTTTAATTTTTGTGTATGGTGGCTTTGCTGTCTCCTTCACACTTTGGCAATCAAATTACCATGGTACCTACAAAAGTGAAAGTATTCTTTGAATTTCAAGGAACAGCGGGAATGTGCATTTTCCCAAAATGCTCTTTCACAGCAAATACGAACGTTACCAACATTAATACAGAAAAATATTCACCACATTTGCTAAATTCTGGCAATTTCAACAGCAACTGTACATACAGTTGCTACATACCTTAAGTACAAAGTACTATCATTTTAACCTCAAAGCTACCCATCCTTTCCCCCCAGAACCCTGTTATCTAGTAAGCCGTTTTTCAGCAATACAGGCCCCTAACTCTGGGCACCCCACCAGATCCACTGGGCTCAGACTTGGTTCAGAGCTGCTGACAGTCACCATCGAGCAGCTTTGAACACCAGGTCTCTCCGTATCAAATTGAATATTTAGCACATAACTCATCCCACCTAGTGGACATTCTGGAAAGTGGAACCCACAGTGATTTAGGGTTTGCTTAAAGTAATTTAACTGAGCACAAATCCAGGCTGCCACTGAAATCAAGCTTCTCTGACTGAAAACTGACCAAAACTGCACCAGAAGCGTTCAAGCAAATAAAATTCCCTCTAACAGCTGTTGTAGTAAAACAGACATGTTGGCATCGGGGTTGGGCAGACTCTGTAATAGTGGATATAGAAGGATTGGCCATTTCCTCCAGCAGCCTGGTGAAGTTAACCAAATTCATCTGGCCACACAATTATACCAGCTATACAACTACAGTCTTATTTTAAAGTCAAGGCAGATTCAGAAGCCTTGAGTTTCATACCTTGGGTACACCTGCTCCAGCCATTTGCTGATGGTTAGCAGGATTTTCATTTCATTGGTAAGAGTTTGGTCAGTGTTTAGGCATTGCAGTAGATAAACATACAGGGTCAAGTAGCTTCCTAACGACAGACACTCCTGCAGGAATTCTTCCATGGTTAGCTCAGGAACTTGGAGGGAGGCGAGTATAGGTCCCCAGCCTAAATCCTGGTAGTGAGTACAACCTATAAAGAAAACAAAAGGACAGAACACAGAGCATGTGAGTAAGCAGCACTTGAAGAAACCTAAGAACTGGAACTACTTCACTGTATTTCTTTAAATTACAGAATTCAGACCATTTTAGCTGTTTCCCGGGTGATCAATTTGTCATGCAACTGATGGAGAGAAAAGAAAAACTATCATAAGGCATCTCCTCGAGATCAAGGCGAGGTATTTTCCCAGCATTCATTTAATCCCAGGATTAAATTTGAAAATTTTAGCAACAGAATTTTAAATATTTTCTTCAGGTGTACTGAAATCTGATCACATTCTAATACATAGTTCCACAAGGATTATGTAAAAAGAAACTACCACCCACAACCCCCCCAAAAAAACCCCACATGACACAATTTCAGAGTTTTACCAATTAGTAATAGTTGTTGGGGTTTTTTTTAAATTAGCCTACAGAACACTACAGGAGAGGATACGCATATCTGTTTTGTTCTCTTGGAATTATTCTTTTTTAAAGAAGTCGTCCCTTTTAGCTGGAAAAATGGCAACCATTACATAGAGCAAATCAGTCTTCACAGAGACAGCTATAGTTCTTAAGAAAATACACAATTCGAGCAGCTGAAAAACCCAAACCACAGTGGCCTAACTTTTCTATATCTAGTTACTACAGCACATATATGTGTGACAGTTGAGAGCTATCAGATACAAAGAAAGGAGCTCTAATTACAGAAAACAGATTAAAACCCAGTTCCAGTACTGGGCAGCGTGAAGCTATAAGGGTTCCAGCCAATTCATTATTTGATGGGCATCCAAGACTGACGGAAGCTTTTGAGACAAGCAGAAGAAGAGGACAGGCTCCTACCTTCACTGAAGTAAGCAGTGATACAGGCTTCTGTCGTCTCTGCCATGTGTCGCACAGAGGCCAGGCTCTGACACGCTGCTGTGAGAAGGGGCATTGCTAGCAACCCGTGCACTTTACTGTCGACCCACTTTCGTAAGCTCCCCCGTAGCGACTCAGCCGTTGTAACGCTAGAATTGTTCATCATCATCAGCGTTTCTGCAAAGAGACTGCTGAGGGCCATATGACGCGTTTGCAGATCCATATCTGAAAGTCAGAAATAAGAGAACCAGTTCAGTAAATATATGTTAGAACCTAAATTCAACTTCCACCACTGAACACTTTTCTGTAGACACTGGGAAAAACTTCTTGCTCACCATACACCTCAATTCCTTGTCTGTACTTATGAAACTGCAGTAAGATATCTGTTCCTTTGATGAGATAGTTCATCACTCATTAAACAAGGAGACAGCTGATAAGACTGTACAGCAGAGCACACTGGAAAGCCCATCTTTCTCTGGAGTCTTTTACCATGACTACAGTGCAAATAAATTGAATGATAAAGCACATTTATAGTCTCCAAGAAAACTTGGGTATTAAAACACAGTTTAAAGCACAGCTTAGAGTAAAACAACAAAGATTTTAGGTGATTCACTTTGAAATATGACCAAGACAAGCCCTGAAATGTTGCAATCCCCTTGTGCACTTCCGGGACTCTAGATTTCCTGCTAATCCAGCGTTCAGCCCCAGAATTTTTTTTTTTTTTTTAAACTATCTCTTGGCATTGCCTGAACATATTATCATGGGCCACCTGTAACAGTACCCTCAAAGCACAAACATTTCCTGAGCCTGGCTCTTAAAAGTCTAACTACACAGTAGACTGTTGCACATATTTATGAAAAAAGCCACCATCGTTAGAAAAGAAAGTTTTCAGGCAGTATCAGGCATCGTAGAAGGAAAAATTTAAACTGGTTATGAAGAAAAGTTGTGCACAAAGAGGGATTAATCACTGGAAAAACACTGCGCAAAGAGGTTGAGACCTCCACGTTTGCAGATGTTTGGAAGGTCACCAGACAAGGCCCTAAACAACCTGATCTAACTCGGTTTGAGGAGGAGGATGGACTACAGGACTCCGAAGGTCCCTTCCAAACTAAGCTATTGTGTCTATATCTACCAACTAAGAAATAAAAAGTCCCAAAAGTCACCTGTCACAGCACAGCTCACCAGTGAGATAAACATCTATCACAGACTAACGGAGAAAGATGACACCAGGAGGTTAACTGACTTGCCTAAGGTCACTAGCAGTTTTACAGCCAAGTCCCACTTCACAGGCTGCAGACCACCAAGCAGGACCACACCAGACACCTGACACCAGGGCCCACAGGATCTCCTGGGACAAGCCCTGACGCAGTGCCTGTGCAAGAAGTCCAGCTTTCTCTTCTCCAACTGTTGTCAACAGAAGGTGCTGCCCCAGAGGCTCTTCCAAAAACCTCTGCTAGCCCCCTCCAAACTTCACAGAGTAGCTAAACCCAATACATACCACCACTTTCAGCCACTCTGCATCAGTTATCCTCGGGCCCTCCACAGCCTGGTTGAGCAACACATACAAATGCACACAGGGGTGCATGAAACAGAGCTGTTCCTCTTATACTGGAGCTCCTGTCTCCTCCAAAATTTCTCAGCTACAAGGAGAGCTGGCAGCAACAGACAAGCCTTCACTTCTCTTTGAGTCAAAGAATTTTGCTGACTATGGGGCTGTCCTACAGAGCTTCCACAAGTAGCGAGACAAGTACGGAGAGACAGTTAACAGTATCATAGATTTTTGGACACTATCTGCTCACTCTTGCTAGCACACTTGTGGGGTCATGGACAGGAAGTGACATAACTCCTGACAAGTATTTTGTCCTGACAAGACAATGCAGCGAGATGACTGATTTAATCTAAAGTTTCAGTTTGATAGAGGAAGCTAAGGATGGTGTTAGTACTAAATTTGAGATCAATATAAATGCTTTGGTTGTGGACACACCATACTACTAGTGTCCATCAACGTAATTCCCCTACTTCAATACAGTCAGTTTTCCCAACTGTACAACGGTTTAGAACCCTTTCTTAGAACCCGATCCCTCAGGGCCAAAAGAGTGTATTTGCGTCATCCTTCCTTTTAAAAAATATGCAATTGCCAAATAAAATTTTAAAGATATTAAAAAAAACTAGACAAAGAAAGGAAACCCTCAAGTTCCTGTATATCGGTCAGTTTTATTCACAACATAACCCCTTTTTTTCTGTTGGTTTTGTCACTCTTGACAGTTCTACAGGGTAACGTTCATATTTTTGTTTTGTGCTAATATACCACCTATATACACATCAAAGCAACATGCCCTGCTGCCCATAAGGGAGACATTACAGTAATTCAAGTAATTACATAGTCACAGATGTTCAACAATCCATGCAGTGGAATAAAAGGTCTTGACAGCTTTAAAGTAATCTGCCACTTCTTTACCACAAACCTGGAGGATTAAAGATGACTACATCATCCAGCAACTTGAACATTTCTTGTTCCAAAACTGCAAGAGTAATCTTTCCGCTTTGTTCTAAGGAGCTGAGAAATTGAACCACCTGGCGAATATATGCTTGACACTTCAGTGTTGCATCCTGTCAATTAAAATTAAAATCAATTAGAAAAAAAAAATCATGCCTAGAACTCTTTTCACACTCCATAGTATACAAAAGCAGAACACTACAAATGACAACAACAGCTTAGAGACACTGCAAAGCCAGTTCAACTTACAAGGTGGATGTGACCATCCGACAATGCACCAAAGCCTGCTGAGATTTTCAGGAGCTTCACTATCAGTTCAGCTGCGGCATCCTTAGCAAGGATAACAGAGGGAGGGTAGTGACTGTTGCAGTAGCTGATGATGCTTTGATAAGATGAAATGCCCACAAGCTGCCAAGGAAGGGAGCTGGTCTGTCCAAGAAGATTTATGAGTGGCGATTCCTGAAGATTTAAAATACATCAGTCTAAACACCACCTTCTTTGCTGTTTTAAATTAATATTCACAGTACTCAATATTGGAAGGAAGCCCAGACTCCAGAATTTGAAGAAGGCTGAGCAGAAACCCCACAGAAATAGACCACTGGGAGTCTGGCTGAAAAGAAACTCCTCATTCAAGCAGCAAGCCAATACATGTATGTCACCTCTAGCATTCACGTAACAGCACTCAGACTGCTGCAGCAGCTCTAACCAAGCACAAAAATCAGTGAGACATTAAAATTTGACACATAAACATGTAAAGACAGCTAGAAAGAAATGGAGATCCTACAAAGTAAAGTCACCTCAGTAGACGTTTAAGAAAAGCATTAAAAATATTTTTAAAAAATTAATCTAAGTTCACACTAGAGCCAGCGACAGAAGGCAGGCCCCTCAATTTTCCATTCAATGAATTATCTACTAACCTGGGGGGACCCCTCAATTGCTTATTCCTATAAATACTCTCCTGAACAGTACAGTAGCCTACGATGTCCACAACTCATACAAGCAGTGCAAGTGTCCAGGTGGAAAAGTCTCTGTGTCTCTAAGCAGCAGAGAGTCTAGCCTGTTACCGCAATCCTCCTCTCAAGGCTTCATATACATCTGCAAATTAAAAGCCACACTCCCCCGCCCCGGCACTGAGAAGCACCAAATTTCTAAACATTATAGAATGAACAAATACTGGAATTGTGTTGACAGCCAACACAACCTAAAGACTTTAAGGATCCAGAACTAACCCAAATTAATCTACCTCAACAAGAACGTGACACTGATTACATCAAATACTTCTAAAGTTGCACATGCACAGGGCAGAGAAATAAAGAGTTTGAGGTTTAGGTCAAGGTGTCACAGGAACGTTCAGGGAGGTAAAAACCGAGTGACAGCGCATCAGCTTAACACGCTGCTGGAGGCTAGGAGGGAATTCCTGAGGCTGACTCATACAACATACAAACAGGTATCTTTTGAAGCTTGAGAAGCTTCTGATAAGCAAATACATTCAGGTCAAGGCACGTGAACTGTGAACTCTGGTAATTTTCCTAAACTGGAATACCACGTTGATCAAAGGCTGCTGGTGACATCTTGACACAGCATCATGTAATGCCTCAGAGGAAATAGAAAACAGAAGACGCTGCAAGTGGGAGAAAGCTGGCAGATGTGAAATGGGACTTCTTGAAGATTACCCAGCCCCTCTGGAAGAGTCCTCCAGAAGCAATGGACTGAATCAGACTGTGCTAGATTTACCCACACAGAGCTCTTAGCAAAAGCAGGGTTTGGAAAGTTCATCCTAACACCCAGTGTTTCTCTTTCCTATTCCAAGAAGTCAGAAATACTGGAATGCAGCCATAAATGGGAAAAGCACTGAGAAAGCAGGGATGATCAAATCCCCCTTCAGAGCAAGGGAACAAGAAAACTCAACTAAGATTCAATGGATAAAGTAATCTGTCGCCAGTAACTCAGAAGCAGACAGTGACAAGCTTCTTTTTAAAGATATATCTGGTCTTCAAGATGTTGTTGCATCATTGTGACTTGTCATCACATCATACAAAGTTAGGAGGGGAGCATTTTATGGTAAAAAATAAATGTTTGCAAAAGCAGTTCTGAGTAAGGACTGAACAACGCTTACTTATAACTCCTGAGAAAACATGTTCAAGCAGAAAATATTTTCTTTTTAGACAGCTATGGAAAAAAAACCCCAACAACCTACGTTCAGATCAAATGCTGCTCTTAACCTCACGGGGCCTAACCCCATTGCTGAGTTGTGCTTAACACTGCCAACGTGAAGTGTGACCAGAACTGAAGATCAGGCTGGAAAATATCACAAACATGCACAGTGAGAGACAGAGCCAGGCATAAGCTTTTCATAAATGAATGATTCTTTACCATCCCTCCACACATTCATGTTTGCCTCTTCAGAAAAAGAAGGCAGGCACAGTGGAGGTTTACATGACTGGCCATGACAGAATAAAGGTGACTCAGGGAGCTTCCCAGTCCTTCTCACAGCACCACAGGTGCTACAAGCATGCACACCCAGTTCAAGGTGGGCTGACGGTAAACACTCTCTTCACTCAAGTCGTCAGAAAAAGCTTCACCTTAAGTTATATATAATATTGCATACGTATGCACAGGTACTATAGGTGCATATGTAAATTCTTGCTAATACTACCTCTACTTTGCATGTGCTTATAACTAAGGCTCTCCAAAACCAGGGAAAAGGAAACAGACATTTTAGTTAAGGGCTGGCCTAAGAGACAAGAAAGATATACTATGCAGCATCCCATACTTAATTATGAAAACAACTGCACAGTAGTTTTACATAACAATTATTTTTTTTTAAATGAAACTAAAATATCTATTTGTTCTTTCCCAAACACAGTGAGTCATTTTTTAACTCCAGGAAACTGTCTGTATTTATTTACCTACTCTTTACAACACAGCACCTACAGAAGCTTCTTAAAACAAAGAGCAGCTCTTCTTTTCTCACACAAGCTATACAAAATGCCTCAATGTATTCGGTCTGGCTGAGATGGAGTTGATTTTCCCCCTCACAGTGCTGTGTATTGGTAGCTAGAAAGGTGTTGATAACACACCAGTGTTTTGGCTACTGCTGAGCAGTGCTGGCACAGCATCAAGGCTGTCTCTCCAACATTCCCCCCTCACCAGTAGGCTGGGGGTGAGCAAGATCTTGGGAGAGGACACAGCCAGGAGAGCTGACCCAAACTCAAAGGGATGTTCCATACCACATGACGGCTGCTCAGCAATAAAAGCTAAGAGGAAGGGGGTGGGGCGCATTCATTATTAAGACGTTTGTCTTCCAGAGCAGCCCATACTGAAGCCCTGCTTTCCGGGAAGCGGCTGGACATCGTCTGCTGATGGGAAGTAGAGAATAAATCTTTTGGTTTCTTTTGCTTCTGCACATGGCCTTTGCTTTTGCTTTATTAAACTGCTTTGATCTTGACCGAGGAGTTTTTTCATCCCACTGAGGAAGGGAGTGACAGAGCAGCTTGGTGGGCACCTGGCAGCCAGCCAAGATCAAGCCACCACGCTCGCATAAGGATTTAGTCTTGGCCATGTCTGGAACACTGTATGGACTATTTTACCTAGGCATGAAACACTTCCAGAATAACCATTCTGCAAGTCAGAAAGTCATCACAGCCTGTGTCCTTGTTAGCAAAGGATTATTCTTCTTTTAAGACAGACAGATATGAACCTTTTCAAAAATTACCTCTTTGTCTATAAGTCGTTCCTCCTTTGCCAACAGGACCATCATATACAGCAAACAGACAATCATGTTGTGAGTCTGAGGATGAGGGTTGGGATTCCAGGCATCAGAGAGGACACTGACCCAGTTTATTTCACATAAAACATAACCCAAGAATAAGAAACAGCTCTTGGGGCTGCCTCTTTCAATCTAGGCAGGAGAAAAGAAAAAAAAAAAAAAGACAGGTACATAAAACAATGTATATTGTTATATCCAAAAATATAATCCAAATTATATCCAAAGATATAAATACATTCATACTTTTCAACTCCTTAGCCAACCATAAATCCACAGCAGCATTTTAGGTCAGCAGAGGAACAGGCAGACACTGCTGCTCCATCGTTTTGCCCCTCACCAGCAGAGTTGCACATATAACTTTCTAAGTCTCTCAAATAACCACTACTGAGTACCAAGCGTCTGCAAAGCAGAAAGAAATAATCTATTACAAACTCTTCGCTGCGTGATTGCATCCATTTCTCTTCATTCTAAGAGCAACTATGAGCCTGTTTAGAACTGCATGAAGAACTCGTCCCAAACAGATAAGCAGTAAATCCTAGAGCATTTCCACACCTATCTGCAGGTTTATGTTGTCTCAGACAACTTGGAAGTGAGAACAACATGGCAATAGTAAAATATATTAACTCTAACTAAATACGTATTAAATATATATTTAATAAATGAGACATTCAAATAGAGCAATGACAGCTTACAAAGAATGCCAGCTTTACAGCTCCCCACAACTTTGTACAAGACTCAGTAGCACTCTTTCACAAAAATCATCACTCACAAAATGAGCAGCTTGTGACTCCTACAATAAACTTTAAAAGCTTACTTGCTACAGAATTGTCTCTAGCTTTCCAGTTATTTTCAAGGGCAACACCAACTATGAACTTAATTCAACAGATACCAATGTACTCACTTTAAAGAACTCTTCCATAAGTGTCTGGTCTGGATGCATTTCCTTCCATGGAAGCCTTCGGAACTCAGTATGGTAAGCATAGAGAATAAACTCAGGCATTTTGGGGGCTGTGCAACATTCACAGTAATGCATTAGATGTAACCAGAGAGCCCCATGGTGGCTTGGCAACAGCTTATCTAAGATTCAAAGAAAATAGCTGAATTAACAACAGAAAAAAATTCACGGAAAGCTTGATTACAGAAAGAAGTCCAATTTTGAAGATGAAAAAACATAAATGCAAGTTACACTAAAATACATTAAAAAAAAATATGCACATTAAGCTTTTAGATTTTTTTTTCCCTCCAAACCAGCAAGTGGGGAAGCTTACGATTTCATGCCCTTCCTTGATCTTTTGAAGAGCTGCTGAACAATAATCTGAAGTTATAAAATAGTCCTTCCATACAGAACTTCATTGCTTTTAAGTTGGGCTGTTTTGTGGTTTGTTTGTTTTTAAAAAAAGATCTTATGTATCTCGAATTTTGTAAAACATGCAATAATGTTATTTTTAATTATTTATTTTTCACAAGATAACTTTGAATCTAGTTCATCCCTCAAAGTTGTGAAGTGGTATTGTGAAATTAATTTTTTCCATTCCTGTGTCTAACTACACGTTAGGCACAATAAGCAAAGTTAAATTGAAGCTCAAAATGATCAGTCCTGAAGATTAAATTACCCCCAAGACTAGCTGTTGAGACACACGTATTGGTCATCGTGACACGCTACTGCATATGTTCTATGGGAACAACATACAGACCTGGAATGAAGTCAGGCACTTCTCATGACAGCTCATTTTGTTTTGCTTTTCTTCACATGAACTTCCTTATCGGACAGATATGCATTTATCAACCACTTTATCTATCCTTGCCAAAGAAAAAAAGCTGTCTTTTAAGGACGAAATAAAGAAATGCTCCCAATACCACTGCAGTGATCATTTTGGCTAAAATGATCCTCTCACGTCCCACATCTCAATCAAAAATCTTTTTTGGTCCGATAGAACAGAAAGAGCCACTACATTAAAACAGTGTGCACTTCACCCACCTTTAAAGCTCTCGTGCAAAAGCTTGATGCAATCTGTAAACAAACAGACCACACTGGATGCTACAGGAGTGTCACTCTCTAACCAAGGGTAACAGGGCTGGTTACTTAAAAGAAGAAGCAGAACAACACAAATTTCAGTGCTGAGTTACCAGACTGTAAACAGATCATAAACACTTCAACGATTTAAACATTCTAAAGCATAGTAAATTAATATAGTAGGTAGTACACAGTAAACCCAATGTAGTAGGTATCAGAAGTCCTTTCATTCAAACTCAACTCTTTAGGACTGCTCGTTTCTTCCTTAGAAGAGGTATGTATGTCACACTGAAGATCCATGATACCACTGAGTAAGCAGAGATTACTCGCTTGATATTTCATAACTGAATTAAATTTGAAAACACAGGAATTTCTGATTGACAGCACATACCTCCTGCAGTGAACCTTCTAAATATTGGAGATGAGCTCACTGCTCAAAAAGCTTTTGGCTTTGGAAGAAAGTCAAATTTAAGTGTATAACATCACAAATAACTCTGTGTGAAGACAGAGGCACACAAGACAGTAGATCACAGGACTGATTTGGTCCAAGATTTCTTCACGTACCACTGGCATTTGGGGTTGTATTTGTTTGACACTTTTGTTTTGTTTTAAACTAAGGAGTTACCAGTATCATGGAAGCTAAAAAAAAGAATCTAAAGTTTAAATTTGAGTGTTTCCAGAACTAAATGCAATCCATACTTTTCTCATCTCTGATTCCTGACCAGAGCTTGGTTACACTTCTTGTATCCGAAAAAATTGCTTAATCCGAGACTTGGAAAATTTGACTTAAGGAACTCAGGAATTAGTTCTGTAATTGTTACATATATAACACAAGTCACAGCTATTTAATGGAAGGTCACAATACAATCATAAATTAGAAAAAAAATCAGATAACAATCAAAGCCATTCTCATAGTGTTAAAGTCCTTACTTGAGCAAAAACTCATTTGATTTTAAAATGCAATATATACCTTGCATCTTCCTTATCCAAGACCAGTATCCATGGTTTAAAGAGCCCAGTAATGACTGAATACAAGGACTGCAATGCTAGAAGAAAATAAGACATAGAAGTTGCTTTTTTTCCCCTCAAATTAGCAACAGTGAACATATTACACTTTTCCAAACTTGAATACGATGTCCTTTGCTTATTCCAACATTTAATCAATTCTTCCTGTTCCAATAAAAATTTAAAATACAATATACTTAGTAGTAACTCTGGTTAACAATACGATTGTTTTAACAACAATCATAAGCATTTGCCTTGTTCAGACATTTTATTAATATCACTTTAACACATCTTTCAGATTGCAGGGGTAGTCATTATTCACACTTTAAAGCTGCATGTACTGAAACAAAAAGCGTTTTGGCAATTTTCTCCAAATCAAAATCACACCATGATGAAATTCAGTAGTCATGCGTTGCCAAACCTCTGATCAGTATGAAAGATCATATTTTTCTTTGAAGAAAATATGATCTCTTCAGAAAATAATTTTAAAGCAAGCTCAAATGTAAACAAGCTTACTCCAACAATAATAAAGACAAAGGCATAAAATCCCACTAAGTAGCATCAACATATTCCATCTGTATTTCAATGTTCTCAACACTGTACAAAGGCAGAACAAGAGGATTTTACTGTATATTTAAATGGTCTTTAACAGAGGAAATTAGAAAAACTGAGTGCCTGTTCTGAAGTAATTTGCTTTCAAGACACATTACCTGCTAGAGTTCTGTTACTGCCAATAGGCTCTTGGGCTAAATTGGCAACTTCGCTGTCAATAAGTTGTTTAATAAGATACTCCAGAAATTTATTCACTTCAGGCACATAAGGACTCCATTTTGAAAACAGGCCAAAAGTCCTGAAGTCCATCAAAGCCAGCCGGAGTTTGCAGAAAGATGTGGAAAACCATTCTATTGTCTCTCGAACCTGTAAGGAGGAGGAAACTATTAATCAGCTACAGAAGGACTGCACAGCAGTGTTATTTGTCACTGGTGGGCATCTGTTCCAGCTGCAAAACATAATAAATCAACTAGAGAGGCACCCACCTGTTCTGCAGAGAGGAGAATTTTTGCAGCATCCCGCAATGCAGGACTTTCAGTAGAATCACTTTTCTTGAAGCTTCCCTGTTCAGTCACCGGTGAACCACATCCCAAAGCTTTAAGTGATGCCTTCCAACAGTCAGGGCTTAGAAGCTGCTCTGATGAGCCTTAGGAGAAAGAGAAGGGAATGGATTTGTGAAAAATCAGAAGGGTATTAGTCCCTTTCTCAATGTGAGTCAGAAAAGTTCAAATTAGCGCTCCCTACTGCATGAAAAGAATTAGGTAAGGCATGAGTTTGAAAGCCCAAAGTTTAAGGGTGAGAGATAATGTTTAATTCCCAAACATAAGTAATTTAATATTCCTTTTTGGTATCTACATGCTCTCTCCTTAAAGAGTTTCCCAAGCACTCAGTACACCCCTGGCTGCATATGCGTATTAAGAGAGAGTTGCTGCCTCTGCACATGTGATCTGACAGAAAGGAAGTACTTTTGTTCTCATTTTAGAGGCACAGCAGATTATAGATAGCATCTAATGCCAACCAGGACATCTTCAGCATCAGTCCCAGGTCTCTGTAATTCCAGTTCTCAGTTTGACATTGAAGGGTGCTCAAGAACAAGGATGCTGCATTACAGATGGTGGTATAATTATCAATTAATAAGTGCTTCCATTAATAGAAACCTCTCCTCTATCCTTACCCTGTAAAACATGGGCTGAAAAATCTGTTGTCACCGACTTGTGCACTTCAGCCTACAGAAAAGCGTTTCTTTCTAGTAGAGCTAAAATATGTCTAATAAAAGCGTATCGCATAGCACAGACATAAATGTGCATATAGAAACATTTTTAAAGTTGAAATCATTCTGTACTTGTTGCTATCTAACTCTACTGCACGCAGTTCGTATCTTTAAGCCAGAAGAGTTCTGTATGAAAGGCTTAGTACGGATCAATTCAGATACTCACTTTGCACGAACAATCTTAGAAAATCACTATAGTGATCAGGGAATCGATACTGGAGAAGGTTAGTCCAATGCTTGCAGAAGATATTAAATGGCATCAAAATATCTTCTTCAGGTTCAAGGCCACATGCATTGAGAGCCAAGTGAATAGACTCCAGAAGCTTGGTACGTTCAGATAGAGGTGGCTTAGCAACGCTTAACCATTGCATAAGGTCAAACTAGAACAGAGGACAGAAAGCATTTGTAAGTAGAAGCTTTAGCAGCCACAACACCTTTAGGAGAAGGAAGAAATTGTCAGGGGAAAAAAAAAAAATCCTGACATTTTTATATATTTAAGAAAAAAGAAAAAAAAAGAATTTGCACCTCATTATCCCCAGCTCAAAACCAAGGTAAAACTCTAAGGTTACAATTCAGCATATTACAGAAGTCCCCAAATTTATGAAACAGCCCGTAGCAGGGGTTCTCAGATTCATTAAAATGCGTATGAATTTCCACACTTCGGTACCACTGCCAAACACACACTTGCAAGCATTACGTGGGGTAATCTCTGTAGCCCATAAATTTTCAAGTAGAGGTGCAAAGCTGTTGTAGCTTCTAGGCCATCTGTTCAGACCTAGGTCCGCAGGGAGAAAACCGATCATTGCCACTAAGGACAGCTCAGAATCATGCCCAAAACAGACTGCCTGCTACTCACAGCTGTCGAACCCTGTCTCTGTGCAACTAATGAAGAGAATTAGAGCGATATCAAAGCCTAAGTATAATAGTAATTTCTCCACTGGCAACACAGGTATGCAGTATCACACAGCCCTGAAACAACAGATGTGCAAATCACTTGCTCTTACCTAATTCTGTGTGTTTTAAGATAGGCAGAAAGGACATGGGTGCCAAACAGAGATGGAAGATTCTGACATTGTTCCATTATTTTTTGTTTGTTGGTTTTGTTTTTAAAATACCTGGGATTCACTGGCTACTTTGATTAATGTCTCTCCAGAGATATCAGGCAGAAGAAGCCACCAACAGCCTGCTAAAATTTCAAGAGTAAGAATGCACTGAAGAGCAAGCCCTAGGAAGCACATAGTGATACTACCTGGGGTAGGAAAGGGTAGTTTAAGCTTCCTATTTGCTTTTGCTTCCAGGCCCTCTTGAGCCTAAATACAACACACACAATTCAGGATGAGCAACACAGATCTACAGAACCTGTCAATGTTATTTTAAAGTACCAGATTTGCACCTCTTTCTTCCTTAGCCTAAAGTCACAGTCTTTGGGAAAAGAACACCCACAAAAGCAACCCACAAACCAGACACAGCATTCAGGAGTACTTTACTTTTGTCAGCAGCATGAAGACAACATCACTGTTATCCTCACTCAGAAAGGCCACGACTTTTTCATATAAAGTCACAAATTCACTGGGAGAGGCAACAGGAGTGAAGTATGGAGAAAGGAGAGTACAGAGCCTTCGATTCTGCAGGATCGTCTGGAGGAGATGTTTGCACTCTGACTTGGTGCCACTGATGAACACCTGAGGAAAGCAGGAATGGAGAGAACTAGTATGAATCTATTGGGGGAAAAAAACCCACCTCTTAGAGCTTTTTCTTGAGACCAGCACAATTTTGGATCTTTTAAAAATAGGAAGTTTTCTCAAAAATGACAGATTGTATGAAATCAACTTCAACTACATACTGCTGTTCCACAAAATATAATGTAAAATAAACATGTTTCCCAAGCATACTTAAGAACAGCACTTGTGACCAACACATGTTGTAGAAAAATACCTAGAAATACAATTTTTCTGATGGGCTAGCAAAAGAAAACGAATCCAGATTTCAGCAGCCCTGCTGAACAAAGGAAAAATTTACACAGAACTACGGCTATGGAGAGCTTTTCAGCACTTCAGCTGTCAGAGGCACTTAAGGACAGCTGCACATGGAAACAAACTGTATTTAAGAGATGAAAATAAACACCTAGACCCAAAGCAGAGGCTAATGTTTTTTCTTAGAGCACCCACATAATGTGTTCCCCACAGCAAATATTACCAAAAACAACAGGCACTTATGTGCTCTACCAGCAAACTTCTGGCTCTCTACACAAAAAATATTTATTGCCAGGCTGTAGAAGACAGGTGTCTAAACACAGAGGTTGACAAGACATATGTCTGCTAAAAAATGATTCATAACAGCAAAATATATGCCAAAACACTCTTCTACCCACTGGAAGTATCCAAAATTTAGTTACCTGCCCAAAAATCCAGCCTTAGCATTTAACTAAGATTAGGGCTAAGCAGGCATCTGAGAGCAACAGTTTCTGTTTTGCTTATATGCAAGCTTAAACTCTCCTAACGACTCTGCATATTATACAATTAGTTAAAAGGAAAACGGGATAGAAGCTTAGAAGTTAATTTTCAGGTTTCTGAATGCTTTAGACCCCCAGTATCAGCAGACAATTGGGATAAGCATTACGCATTCAAAAATCAGAGAATAAACTCACTTGGCCTAGAATTTCTATGCAGGACGTGAAGAACTGCCTTGTGGGAGGATTGCGTTGAGTTTCATCACACACATATTCCACTAATGTGAAAAACAAACTAATTCCGACTTTCTTAATTGCAGGCATAGGCTGTACTTTGTAGATATTTATTAAGGCCCTGAAAAAAAAAAAAGGGGGGGCAGATTAAATTTATGGATGGAAAACAATCTGTGACAATAAAGAAAGGTTTCTTGCCAATATATAGCCTTGAGATGGGTATTTCTGGCTTACGTGATAATCAAGCATGGGTTCACAGAATCACAGCACAGCTGAAGTTGGGAGGGACCTCTGGAGGGCAACTGGACCAACCCCACCCTCCTCAAGCAGGGCCTCCTACAGCTATGGACTATGCTCAGGACTATGCCCAGACAGCTTCTGAGTATCTGCAAGGACAGAGACTCTACAACCTCTCTGGGCAGCCTGTGTCACTCCTCACAGTAAACGAGTGTTTCCTGATGTTCAGAGGGAACCTCCTGTGTTTCAGTTTGTGTTCATTGCCTCTTGTCCTGCCACTAGGCACCCCTGAAAAGAGCGTGGCTCCATCGTCTTTTCACCCTCCCTTCAGGTATTTCTATACATTGATGAGAACTTCCTGAGCCTTCTCATATCCAGGCTGAACAGTCCCAGGTTTAGCTCAAGTTATTTTGCTCCCTGAAATGGGTACCCCCAAACCTTAGAAAGTCTCCAAAATCAGAGTCGGAAAGTGTTCATCAAAAGACTTTTCACAGCATAGTTCCAATAGATTATTTCTCCCTCAAATCATGTATTAGTCATGTTCTTAGGCTATCGCAACTACATTTGTAGTGCAAAAAAATGAAGCTAAGCAATAAAAGAATTAGAACAGAATCAATCTTTCCTTCTGTATTGCCAAATAAACATTTTGTTGAGCTCAAACCCCCATCTTCACTGAGTATGAATTAAAACATCTGAAGAACACGCAGTTCCACTGATGTAAAACCCAAGAACTAGCTCATCCACAGAATTTTTCAGATTAATGATCAAGAATGAACATGTAGAAATAGTAACCAAAAGTTTTCACTTGTACAGTGAGTATAGTCTACAGAAAACCGACTACACTAAAAGAATCCCAGCAGAAATCTAGAAGATTGAGAAGAATAGTGTTGCAAAACCAGACCTCTGGGATGAACTCTAGAAGGCCTTCAAGAGGAATATGCCCTTGGACTAATCCATTTATTCACCCCCGCAAAAAAGTGGTATTACATAGTCCTCTTTCACGGCATGATTTTATTTCACATATTGAAAAGCTACTTCAAATCACAATTCTCTATTAATGAACTATGTCCTGCACTATTAGTGGGAAAAACCTACAGAAAAATACATTAAAAACATACAGTTTGGCCTATGGTTGAAACAGCTCTGGCACAAGTTTGCCATTTCCTGAAGTTTAACACAGCATCCTTGTCATCACTCAACATGCTTTTGCAGGGTTAGAAGGGCTATTCTAATACACAGTACAATAAATTGAAGTAGAAAGCAATACTGTGTGCCCTGTGGAGGCTTAGTGACCAGCATTTAGCCTCTTCTGATAATACACAGAGTTATACCTTTAGAGGTCTGTGTCACAAACATACAGGTGTCAGGATTCCAGCTCTGTTGTTGACCCAAGTTGATAACCATTACGCAAAACACACAAACAGGGTCCACATCTTAACTCTAATATATAGAAAAAGAAATATAAAACATCGCTCCCTAAAACAGTGTCTGAACAACCTACGTTATAAAATTTTCCACATGTACTGCTGCTTCCACAACACAGAGAGAAGGTGGCTTCGTAGCTTCTGCCTGCAGTTGTCTCACTTCTTTACGCAAAGCATGAAGCTGCTGGCTCACTGCTTCATTTTTATGTTTCCCTTCAAACTAAATGACAAAGAGACACATATTCATTTCAGAATAATATTTTTTGCTGAAACTCTTTGATGTTGCACCTATTTGTAAAAAGATGAAGCAGAGCCCAGTAAGAGAACTCTGAACACAGATGGTTTTCCCCTGAGAGTTTTGATCAGATCTAATACATCGTGCCCAAGCATACACCCTTGGTCATGTTCCTATTTAATCACACACTAATGTAATTCATGTCTTATGTAAGACTTTTAATCCACGGGGACTGAAACTTAGAGGGGATCAAGAAATTCATATACCAAGCAACATGGGAGTATTTCTATAAACATTTTCATGCTTCTATTCCTATCAGTGAGCATATTCCCACATTCACACATCGGGAAGCAGTTTAGAATGGATGCTATGAGCAAAACAAACTTTATGCAACAATTTATTCTTCAGCTGTTGATCTGCATCTCCTTTTGAGCATTACACATTAGGTATTTCAGGTAACTATTATGTGTGTATGGTAGCAGTTGAGCAAACAAATCCAGTCTTGTAACCATTCAGTCATTTCACTTTCATTACCCATGTCTGACAGCCCCAAGACAGAAGAGATGATGCCATGTCTCTAACCTGAATGGTTAGAAGAGCTGCTCCCTGACAGCCTTTATTTGAAGTTCCCCGGCACTCCAAATGAAGGGTGATCTGCTCTTCCCGATTGACATACAGCTTAGGTACGGTGTCCAATATTTCACTATTAAGAGCAACGTGCTGAGATTCCCAGAGAGCTGCAGTTCTGAAAAGCATTTATTAATAAAGTTAAGAAAATCTTTAGTGGAAACAGTAATACTAAGAATTTATAAGTAAGAGATGAGACTTCAATTTAATGTGCTGTACAAAGACTCATGACACTTTCCTAGAAAATATAAAAGGTTATTAAATGAAACTGAGTTAAAACTTCAAAGTAATAGCACTTCAAAGTAATACAAAAATAGTTTCATAAGAACAAAACTAGTCAAGACTGCATGAGTTCTTTTTAATTATTCTACATGATAACCTGGAAGGATATTAAATAGATCACTTTCTGTAGGAAATGCAATTTTCCACTAGACAAAAAGCTGGACTGTGGGATGATTCAGCCAACAAAAAAATGCCCACCTAAAATTGCTGCTGGAATTGTTTAGACACATCCTCTCTTGGGCTCAGCGAGTTTTGTTTTGATTTTTAATACTGGTATTAAATTACTACATTGGGTGACAACAGCTATAGATTCATCAGCTATGTTTGAAAATAATTCAGCTGGATTCTCTTAGTAGGAAAATTAAAACCAGAAAGTCTCTTTCAGTCAACGCTAACAGTCCCAGAAATCAGATTTCTCTCTTGGGGGTTCCAGTGCTTCACATTGCAGCTACTACATTCATGCAAAAGGGTTAACTTATGGTCAACAAATCTAGGCTAAAGGGAGGCTTTATTTTAAGAAGTATGACAAATGAGAAAAACTGTAGAAGTTAGATGTCAGTTGATGTAATCTCAGTCATTAGATAAGACTTGTGTAGTCTTATCTCAGTTAAAGGAGTGGAATAATATGACAGCCAAGAAAAAAAAAACAAAACAACTGGGACAAGAAGCAGAAATCAACTACCGACAGTCTTGTGACAACACAAATGAGGCTGCTGTAAAGGGCACCTGAAGACACCGCTAGACACGCTAGTGAGGCAGAAAGAACACAGCTATGGCTTACTTGGCATGTTGCTGCAAGATGGCAAGGTCCGTGCGCATGAGTTGAACTGCTTCTTTCTGACTTACTAGACTGGCAGAGGAAATAACTGGCACAGGAGCTCTCATCGTCTGGAGCGGAAGAAGGGGCTTAGGAGTATCAAACTTCTTCAAATTATTCATTATCCTCTCTTTGGCTAAAAAAAGAAAGCAGAAGGAAGTTTTGTCAATAAGAAATTTAGAGGAAATTGAACAAAAACATTATTTAATTCAGAATTTTTCTGCATGAAACATTTTTAGCAGCAGACAAATATTTCTCATGTTTTCTCCCTTTTTAAAAATAGTCTTCCTATTTTTGTTGACAAAGTTTATTTCACACAGCTAGTTTTCATGATCAGCTCCATCTCACAACATTAAGATCCAAGACACCACTGCTTTCCTTGTTTCCCCCAGCCACTCCCTACCTTCTACCCTTCCAATTTTCCTCTTATCACCCCATTTATTCTCTTCATTGGACAGAAGCTCCCAGACCCAGTCTGCTAAGCCAAATTCATCTTCTCCCTACAATTCATCCCCATCTCTAGTCTTGTCAGCTCCCATTCCTCCCCAAAGCACAGCTCTCTCCTCCTGCTATTTCCCACTCAGTTCCTTTGCCCAAACACCGACAGTTCACCTATGAAACTATTCCAGTTTCCTTCTATTCCCTCGCATCCCTTTGTTAATCACCCCCCCCCCAATCCAATCTCACCATATCCTTAATGTACCTACCATGACTATTATCCCCTTGTGTGCTAGAACAACCCTTTCACCGTGCCAAAATTCCAGGGAAACAGCACGGAAAGACATTGGGAACAACAAAAAAAATAAACAAATAAAAATGCACAACAAAAAAAAGTCCCAAGCGACAATCTTTCTGTTTTCAGTTACAGTGGTTTTTGCCTTTGCTTACAGCTGTCTCTATCTAAACTTCAGGAAAATTCAGCCTGTCTGAAGCATGCTCTGTGCAGAGGAATCTTTGGCAAGTTCACCCCGAAGCTCGAGGTACAACATGACCTGCTGTTCTGTGATGTGGCAAACTTCAAACCAAAAATATCAATGTTAGCCTCTCACACGGGCACCTTAGTGAGAACAGCATGAAAACTTCATGCAAAATACTGTACCCATAAAAACCATACTCTGTTAACATCTTTATTCACAAGCATCATTATGTTCCGAAAGAAACCAGGGCTTCAACCTCCTAAGAATTCTTTCTGGCCTGGTTTTATTAAAAATATTCTTATCTCTTACCTGATAAAGGGTTGGTGAAATCTGTTTGCCCTGCAGAAACACAGGGTGTATGTGATTCAAGCTGAACCTGCAGCCAAAGATTTAGAGCTTCCTGAAACTCATGGTGTATAAGTTCAACATTGACATATTCCATCCACAAATCCTAAAGCACAAAAGAATTAAATTATCATTCCCACTTTGATCAGTACCGTATGCTTGCATCCACCCCAGTAGCTGGGGAACTAAAATAAGTACATAAAACTAGACCTTGCAGTTTTTCAGTCATAGGAAAATACTACTAGGGAAAAAATCTATACTGAAGAAAAAAGCTGCAGCATTTTTATCACGTAAACAGATAAGCCACTTGAAAACCATTCGTCACACCTGGAGAAGAAATCTGACAAATACACATGCTATAATTTCTAACAAATTAGAGTGAAAGGGTACAGATTATTAAAACTCAGTTCCTAAAAAAGGAACACAGAGTAAACCAAAATAGTCTAAACCATCATGGCACAATTAACTAACCTAAGCTAAGGCAGGCTGCATTTCTAGTAGTCACTTATCCTAGAGAAATAAAAACAAAGCAGGCAGGAAGAAATGCCCTTCCAAAATCTCTGTGTTCTTATTAAGGAAGAAACCTACTCATGAGTCCTCGCTCAAATATAAAAGGCGGCAGTTTGGGATAGCACAGGATTTTTAGGAAAAAAGTTAGAGCTGTGAAGGTATCATACGTGCCACAGGTGTACTAGAGACCAGTGACACCAAGTCTCTCACTAATTTAGAAGGCCCACTTTAACAAGTGAAGTGAATTTTGGATCCCAGATTGCCAATATCATTGCGACTTCACCTGTTGATTCTGCATGACTTTAGCAAGTCTATGTGCATCATACTGCTTCGGTAAAGAAGGAATGTATGTGTCTCCTTTCTGGAAACTCTCTTCTTCCAACCACAAAACAAAAACATTACAAAGCCTGAGAAGAAAAACAAAAAAAGGAATAAAATAAATCAATATGAACTTTAATCGTATGCATAGCATGTATTACACAGCAGTCTCATTCTGGGGTGTAGAGCTAAGGCAACAAATCATGCTGCAAGTTAACACGGCTCAAAATGTAGAGGTTTCAGATGCGTTGCAACTAGCTTACTAAGTGTCAGTTCAAAGACCAGCAGTAGAAAGATGTTATTTGGAAAAGTATGAAGGGCAATAACCAAGAGCAACAGACCAGATTTTGATAAGGAAAATATTGATGCAAATTAGCAAACATGACCCAGGACTGGAAGTGTCTCTTATGTCAGAGAATCATATTGACAACCCCATTCAAAAGACCGATGAAGGAAAAAAGATTATTTCTGAGCAAGTCTGGCTTCTCACCCCATCACTTCTCTAGAGTGCCTGCTCTAAAAGCTCACAACTGAGTTACATCTTTTAATTTCTTGTCAGACTCAAATTCACAGCTAGTTTATTCCCATTTCCTCCTCTGCTACCACTGTACTTTAACATAAATACACTTCTTTCTTCGACTGGCATCGCTCTGAGGGGTACCCTTTTTATGATCATATCATCCAAGCTTCCCTGATTAAATTACAGGAACAACTAGAATACCATTAAATCTTTGCACTGTGGTATTAAATATCACGAGCAAACTCCTGTTTTCTGTATTAGTGTAACTGGTGAAAAAATGGAAGTAGTCTAGTTCCAAGAGTCAGCTCTGATGAACTCTACCAATGTTTTCCCTCTTGTCTAGGGGGTCTTAAACTTCCTGAGCATAAGATTTACTTGTCTGTAGAGCCGTCTGGTTATGCTGGAGTGGGGAACTCCTTTGAAATGAAAGACTGAAAATATTAATCAAGTTACACACAGTGAACACCTCTGGATTATTTTTCACAAATGACCAAGCAGGATTTATGATCTCCCTTGTTTGCTTGTACAGTACCTACTGATTTCTAGGGTCAGGGGGAAAGCACTTAAAAGAAGCTCAGATCCCATATGATCCCATATGCCCAAACCCCCAGAACAAGGGACTCTTTCCAAATAACCCTTTCAACTAGTTTCTGGGAATATTCAGATACTGTAATGCTGCAAATATTTCTTAAGGTAAACTTCTCAGAGCACAAGTCTCCATGGAACAGAACCATGGACTTCTGAACAGCATAGCTACAGTCTCAGTGTGCATGAGATAAGGAGCTCTTAGAAGTTACCACCCATTAGGAGCTTTTAGAAGTTACCACCCATTAGGAGCTCTTAGAAGTTACCACCCCTTACAAAAGTGAGCATTCACCAGCTGACTTGCAGTGAGTGGCCATGCCCATCTCCTTAGCCTACTCCAACACAAGGAGATAGTCTTGTGCTAAGGTTTTGGTTAAGCAGACATTTCACTTGCCAGCTGGCACAGAACACACTTGTCACGCTCAACTTCAGCATGCTGTGTAAACTGCACTGAGTCATGTATTGAAGTCCCCAGTAATTTCCCTAACCAAGTAATCCTCCGCAGACATAAATTTAGGCCCTGGTCTGCGACAAACAGATGTATACACACAAAGTAGTGTTTTGCATTTATAGCTACCAATGTACATATCGGTAGCAGATATGTCTAAAGTACAAATATTTTACCAGCACGAGGATACCATTAATTAAAAAGCAAAGCTCTTCCCTAAGGGGAGCAACAACTCTATCAAGAATGTTTTATTTTTAGTAGTAAAATCAGCTGCCCCTCAAGCAAAACAAGTTTTATCAACAGAGGGACAGATTTGACCACAACTAAGCATATAACAAGCGCCTGCGGTACATCTAGGTCAGCCAACGGTCACATCCCTTCACACCTCCCACAGCTAAGACTGTGCTCTAGCAGTAGCTCAGGGGATTGCATTGAGTAAGATTGACCTGGGCAGTCTTTTTTTACCTGACAAGTTCCTTATGCAGTTCTGGTGAAGTCAGGTAGTCTGATGAGCAGCTTGCCTTCTCTGGTGATCTGTCACTGCCCTCTGCAGGACTCACCACTCTTAGTGCTTTACTGGCAGCATGGTGGAAGTCTGCTACCTCTATTAAGCGCTGCTTCATTTCATTTAGTAAGTTAACATGAGCTGCACTCTGGAAAAAACGTCTTCCAATACAGCCATCTACGGGTAATCTAAAAATGAACAAAAAAGCATCACAAAGTCTTGTTGCAAGTGTCAAATCAGCACCTCTGCAAAAAAATTGACTCTTTAGAGAAGTTGCTGGTACCCACTGCTTTCAGGTGCAGTCTTAGTGTGAGGCACTTAACCTCACTTGCAGTGCAAATTTATTAGTGCTTGATAATCTGTTAGAGCCCTTATGATCAGACTCACCCATATTGTGGTCCTGGTCGGTGAAGGTAAAGGAGGAAGAATTTCTGCCAGATTAGTGGCATGAGAGGGTGATCAGCAGGGGTAGCAAGGGCCTGGTGAGCCCAGCGGTAAATCATGAGCCTCTGAAGGGAAGGTACAATGGGCAGCTTCAGCTGGGTCTGTGCTTTCTGCAAAAAGAACAATTTTCAGACAAGTATTCTACTGCTCTTCCCTGTAACAGGTTGTCATAGCTTAATCCAACAGATTAGCACAGTGTGAAAACTCAGCAATTACAAAGGAGAAACCTTTGGAAACGTTCACACACCTCTTACAGGTCTTAGAGGAAGAGCTGCCCAGCTCACAGTTGTGTTGGACAACTGTTAGAGAGCAGTGCTACACCTCTGATGGTTAAAAAGAAGGTAGCATGAAGGGAGGGGCTAGCGTGATGCAAGGCCAACTGAGCCACTGGTGTCAATTACAGGGAATTACTGTTTTTCACGGAATGGTAGGGGTTGGAAGGGACCTCTGAAGATCATCTGGTCCGACCTCCCTGCCAAGGCAGGACCACCTAGGGCAGGTTGCACAGGAATGCGTCCAGTTGGGTTTTGAAGGTCTCCAGAGAAGGAGACTCCACAACCTCTCTGGGCAGCCTGTTCCAGTGCTCTGTCACCCTCACAGTGAAGAAGTTTTTCCTCATCTTGAGGGGGAACTTCTTGTGCTGCAGTTTTTCACCATGGAGGTGGTTTAAGGTTTCATAAGACCAGTGCTGTTAGAGAACAAAGCAGTAGCAGTGAAGCATGCAGTACGTTCCAACCAGTAAAACTAAGTCTTAAGCCACATGAGGATGCAGAATGCTACAGCATGCTACCACTTTTAGCTTTTTCCAGACTACATGCCATACAGCCCTACTGAAAATCTAAAATGTAAAGTAAAACTAATGTGAAGAAAGAATACAGAAGGAAAAAAATTTTTTTTTTTTCTTTTTTTTACAAAAAGCAGAACAAAGGCAATGCAACATATGAGCAGTAGCACTCCGTATTAGCATCACGGAACACTACCCCACAGACCCACTAAATCATTAAAAAGTCACACACGAAGCTCCCATGGACTGTAGAGTAACATAAAGCTCAGACTTTTGCAAAATTCAAATCATCTGAGAAATGCTCTTTGAAATATAGACACATTTTCCCACCTGTAATATAAGAGTGTCTGCAGTCCCCATCTCAGTGGTATAGAATAAATCCACTGAAGATCATGAGGCATTGAGATGACCCACAAAATTATACAAGAGTACTAATTAGTGACTGAAGTTTTCCATAAATAATGATATATTAAAAACCAGGTATTTGCATGGTAATTTTTAAATGTTCAACTCAAAATGTAAAAGAAAACCTCCCTGAGGTATATTTTCTCCTGGAAAGCCAGATGAAGCATTAGTTATGCTTTTATCCTGGCAAGAAAAAGCACATAAGATAAAAACTAAGAAATACAAGAGAACAATTTTCTCAAGTCGTTGTGTCTAATAAAAGCAGATGAATAGTTCTCTCACCTTCAAAGCTTGATCAGGAGTTAAAGCATTAATAACCAACTCCCCCTCCACAACTCTGCGAAGCTGTGAATCTTCTTCAAATATTGACTCCATATTTAACACCATCCACGAATACCAGACCTGTAAAAACAGTAGTAACAGAAGCACTGATAACAAAAAGGCAGGGGTAGGATCAGGAAGCTTGCTGTTTTTTTTAAGAGGAATATGTCTTTGCCAGATTCTCATTACAAAGTTGCAAAAGCAGTATCATACCTCAACAAGAACACTAAGAACCAGTTTCCTCCTTATCTACATTCAAACATCGGCTCTCTATTTTGTACAATCCTAGGATAGAGGCAGGGGAAACAGGGACAATTGACAGAATTATCCTGAGAGTTCTGGAGGAAACAACCTACTTAAACTCTGTAGAATAAGATCTCCTCTTTCCACCTGCACTACACATCTCCAGCTGGGGTACTGCAGGATTTTTTCTTTTTGCTCCAATGTAGAACTTGCTTAAGCAGAGAGAAAGCAACCAGCATTCAAAATATTTCTCAGAAAAAGACTGATCTAATAGAAGAGTTAGGCTTTACATTTTTTCTCTCATTAAATACACTGAGAACAATTGAAGGTCAAAAGAAATCTTTACTAATAAATCCTATTACATGAATTCTTGGACACAGATCAGACAAACTTTCCCTGTGCAAAGTGTCCATATTCCCTTTAGCATAATAAACCCACAGCATTCTCTTAGGCTAAATTAGGATTTTATCACAACAAGGCTCACAAACACAGGGATAGGAAGAAAGAGAAAACAAGAGAAAAAAAAAAATCTTCAAAAATCTGCAAAAGCAGGAAAAAAAAAACCCTCAACACCTGTATACTGCTTATCCCAGGGTTGTTTATACAATACCATCACACCACTTACCTGAGAGGAATTGGCATTGCCCTCAACAAAAGAAGGTGTCACATTGCCTGCCACGATCCAGCTAACAAGTGAAGACAGCAGACCTTTGTCACAATGATAGCCCAAGGCATTCTGCATGGGAACAGAAAACATTTGGGGTTTTTTTCATATGCCGCCTAACAGATGATTTACAAGTTACAGGTATGTCACTCTGCCTTCATCCTTTCCGCCTCATGTTGCTACTTTCCAACCTTAGCTCAACCAGTTACCACTGAAATGCCTGCTTGTACTTATTTCTTTTATGCTGAAAAGATTCTGTTATAGTGACAGTGTCTCTTTTCTCGGGAGAGGATGCTCTATTTTTGTTCTAAATACACTAGCAAAAGTTTGAAATGCAAAGACTACAGACTAACATACTATACAGAACTCATGAATGAGACCTGTGTTCCAAATAGGTTTTCATTCTTATTATTATTATTCAAATCTCAGATATTTCACTAATCTTGACCTACTCAGAAACAAATCAAATAACATAACCCCATTATCACTCATCATCATGACTGTGCCTGCTACATTTCAGGAAAATACATTCACATCAAAACTACAACGAGCAACTCATGAACTGACCATTTACTCAACAGCCACACCATTATACTATATCACACCCATTTACCTTGTGTTGTTGGTAAAGCAGCTTTTGTACACAGTCCTCTTGACTGTACTGAAAAGCAGCTTTACATAAGTCATCCAGCAAGACAAGGGTTGCCCAGTCCCTGTGCCACAGCTGCTGGCTGGTGAGGACCTGAACCCAGAACTCCAATACTGAAGCCGGCCCCACTCCATTTGGCTGGTCACTCAATAAAATGTGAGTCTGCCAAATTAAAGGGTAAAATTATTCAAGAGATTGCAGCTTCAACTAAAGGATAAGAATTTACTGAAGAACTATCAAACCTGGATACGGCTGTGGGCCTATCCTTAAAATAAATAATTTACAACGATGCTCTCTATGCCTATGTAAAAACAGCTCTGCCATTTCCAACCCCTGAAAGAGAGATCATAGGTGACCATCTTTGGCATCTGTTTTTGCTGATAGCACAAGTCGTAACTGGGACCCCTGGGACCTGCAGGTATAATTGGCACCTATTTCTGAAGTGTAGCCTGCTGTTCCTGCAAAAGGACTTCCCAAGGTAGGTACATTTCCCTTTAGTCCTTACCCATCTCTAATGTTAGTGGGCCTTCGTTCTTGACCTCTCTGCACTTAGAAAAAAATACTAGTTTCCTAACATAGGAATATTTTTTCATAGCATAGTCATCAACCAATGGTCAAAAGCAAAGCTTTCAAACATTAATATAGCTGCTGCATGCCTCAACTAACACAAGCAAGAAAGTAGTCCTGCATATTACATTCCCTTTTGAAGCAGTTTTGAACTGGTATTAGAAAATGCGTTTTCCAAGAGCCTGGAAGGCACATGTTAGGTCCAGAATCACATGTATTGTCAGATTTAGGCAAGTCTAAGTGGAAGTATTTCAGGAAACCAAACCCAACTATTTGTGCCCCATCACTGCATAACTGCCAGAGTTCAGTATCCTTTCTAACTTTAAGCACTAACTCAGGCAAAAAAGCCTATCTGTTTTTAAAACTCCCCCTTTTCTTTTTTTTGAATAATCTTCTTACCTGTATCATACTACTGAGCAGCTTAACATTTTCTCCATAGCTCACTCCTGTCAAGTGCTGTGTTACTTTATGGGTAACCTGCTGGGTCACACCTTGAGGGACTCCACTATCCAGATGAAGGAACAGTTGGACATAAGATAAAAACCTAGGGATGTCAACAAATTGGATTAACTCTAAAATTTCTCCTAAGCATAATATACAGAAAAGCTACTTCTAGAAAATTTAAAACCAGCTCAACAGCACTGGTGACACCTATACACAAGAATTTTGATTCACAACCATGCTGCAGGTTTAATTGCTCCAATTTAACTATATCATAGGCACAGTATGAGCAGTTCGCGGCAGACTGTAATTCCAGGCAGCTCATGAGGACTGAATACAGTTCTTCATCCACATCAGCACCCAAATCTAGGCCGGGAATTGTCTGGGAGACTGCCAGGCAGTCCAAGCCAAAAGCACCCCAAAGACTACATAATCAATTTACCAGGACAAACCGCTGAGGTCCCGCACTTGAATACACTCCTAGCTGCTCAACTTACCAGTAAGAACACAGTTAAATGGCACTGCCTGCTTATCTTTCTTGCTCTTCTAAACACAACAGCTACTTGTCAACACAGCCGTCTGAAGACCGCTTCTGTGGCACAGCAGCAACATCAGTGATGACTGAACACATGAGGTCAGTAGGAGACACTTCTATAACTACTTCCTCAACCACAGTCAATGTCAAAAAGTAACTAGGCAAATAAACCAGACGTACTTCCCCATCATCTGCGTCACATTCTCTCTGGATGCAAAACTCAGAATGAAGCCTGATAAATTTTAGCAGTTAAGATTAACTTCCATTGTTCTTTCTTAATAAATGTATTAGAAACATATAATGCTTACTGTTCATTCTTCAGGAGATAATACTGGCAAGAGTAAAACAAGGGTAAAATTTTATCCAGCACGTGGACTACTGTTCTCAGATATCTTGACTGGACGAGTACACCCAAAAGAGGGATCCCTTCAGCACAGAACTTCTCAATACTGTCAAAAGAAAAAAAACAAAAAAAACCCAATCAAAATAAACGAGGCAAAACACATTGACTATCAATAGAAAGGGAGACAGCGTGTTGATTTTTGTGTGTGTGTGTGAATGGAGATGTAAGGACGTATCTTTACACTTATCTTTGAAATCCTAAACAGCTAAATCCAGAGAGTTTTTTCTTCAGCTGTAGGAATCATTCAATTGCTGACAGATTTGGTAAGTATTTCCTGCCCTTCTGTGGGGGTTTGTGTCCTGTCTTCCAAAAATCACTGGGGATGGGGGTCTTCACCCATCAAGTTTCAATCAATTTAAAGCTCAGTGTTCTTGCTTAACCTAGCCAACTAGCCTCCCTCTCCAGGCAAAGGAAAACCCTACAGAGGGAATTTCATATTATCTAGCTTTGACACTTTGACATCTCCTCAGGATGGATGATGCACTGGACATCTTTCTTTATTACCTATAGATGGAGCTCAGAGGGTTTCCTTACAGTATGTACTTAGATGGCTGCAGTCAGCTGAGATGAATCCTTACTAGCCTCTTACTAGTGGCAACTTACTTGGTACATTGCTCTGCATCAAGTTTTGCTAACTGAGAAGGGTTGCACATTTGGAAAAGATGTGAAACATTAATCCTATGTCTACTCTGAGGTCATGAAAATGAAATATTATATTAAGTCACTAGCATACAGTACAGCATTTTGATTCTTCTGCTCATTAACATAACTGGCCTTGAACTTCTGCATGTAATAAATATCAGTGTTGTTGTTTAGATAGAAGAAGGATGTTAAGTGGTACTTCACAAGGTCAGAGTGGTTGGGGGCTGGGGGGGTGCACCATAGAAATACAGAGGTTCCTTGGTTTTCATTCAATGCTTGAAGTCATGTAAAAATTTCCACTCTCAAACCACAATACCTTCATATCAGTCTCAAATTATTCCAGTGCTTCGAAGAAGGACGTATGTATCTATGGCATAACCTTAGCATCAACCAATGGCTTGGGGAAGGAGGAGAAGAAAGCCAAGACAATTTTTCTTTAAAGAGTAAAGCAGTATTACATGCAGAAGACAAGTTAGTGAAAATTTTGAATAGAGCGAGAGATAATTAAAAGAGATCACAGATTCAGGGAAAACAGACTTGACAGATCGATAAACCTATCCGAGGCTCTGTACCTTAATCAAATATACTAGTTGAGTATGTCCAAAAGCCTTACCTACAAACCAGATGAAAGCACTGGAAAAGACTGTGTTTGAACACAGTCAGGGCTAGGAGATTCAGTATCAAGGTTGTGAAGTTCTCTATTTATCATTACCAGCACAAATGGGTTTTTTTCTCCTCACTATTTTCTGACTGCCCTGCTGCAGCCCTGCTAAAAAAAATTACCTGTAGAACAACCCTTTTAGTAAGCGTGGTTGAAGGTTATTCCTATCCATAGCAATCACACTAGCCCCTTAGTTTCAATACTATTTCTAATGACTATTTTGAGCCTAACATGCAGATGGCAAAAAATAGTATTAGCAAAATAAAAGGCACGTTGTTTGCAGCTACAGTCCCTGAAAGACTGCTTAACCCCTTGCATCAGAAGTCCTTTATTCTTTAACATGCATAAAGAGGTTAATAGCCCTCAGTTCATCATTAGGTAGGCTGCTCACTCACTGGGGCCGTGCACCCAAGGCAAACATGAAAAAGCACACTTACCTGTGACCTAGAGCAGTCATTGCCAGCGCCAGATAACAGCCGATAGGGATGCCTGCTTTAACAGCCTTCAGGAGGGGGTGAAGCGTGACCGACTCCGTCATGTCAAGCACACTGTCAGACACAGGGACCGCAGGCCAGCCATGTTGCATGCCACGGTCATTTCTGTGAAGCTTTAACCTCAAAATCAAACCCCATGCCCACTGATTAAAGGAAGTCTCTGGTGTTTCTCCATAACGAACAATGCTGGCTAAGTAGGAGACCTGGAACAAAGCAGCAGCAACAGGAATGAGAGGCAGCACAGCCACACTACAGCACACATGGCACTAGTCTAGGACTTGGGTCAGCTTGGATGAGTTTCCTCTTCTATCAAAACACCGTGACACCAGGTCAGAGCAACAGTAGTTATTTTTCAGACACACCATGTAGCACCACCAATTAAGTTTATCTGAAGTCTCTGTTTCTATGGCCTTCATTTCCACCACCCCTCTCCCCACCACCATCCCTTTTGATAAAGGCGATCAACCTATACTGGCTGAAGTTTTCCAAACTAGGTATTGGTGTCAGATTAAATTTTATTTTTACTACTTAAAAAAAACCCTCACAAACAACCTTCAGTAATGTTTAAGACTGCTAGTGAAAGGAAAACAAAAAAATATAGATACAAAAATAACATGTGTAAATAAAGAGCCTAAAACCTGGCAGCCTCTCCTTAGAAAGAGGTCTGTAATGTGGACAGGCAGAGTCTCTGTGTTGTGTACATGTGTCCATTATTATGAAGACCTTGCCTAGATAAGAAGGAATTATAGATCCCTGGGAAAAAATATTGTACACTGACAGATCAGTGTAAATTGCAGAGCTGGGAGTCAACACAGATGTTTCACCCGCTCTGAGTGGCTGTACGAGAACCTAAGCATTTTTTTCTCCCAAATTCCAGTTACCAGCTCATAGACGTCAGGACAGATTCACCAATACAAGTGGCAACCAAGGCTGAAATAAGCTTAAAAAGAGAACTCATCTAGCTGGCACAAGACAACAAACCATGATTAAGTAGTGCAGAGAAGCAAGTCAGAAAAGAGCAGAGACAACAAGGAACATTTCAAATGTGGGAAGACTGGGGAAAAAAGCACAGGGGAGGAGAGGAGGAGAAAGCACTGTACAAGAAATACTGAGAAGGCAAAAGCACAACACATTGCTAAAAGCTCTGAATAAATAAATAGAAGCATCTTGGACTGAATATCCAAAAAAGGGATTTTTAACCTTGATCTTTCTATCCTTCCATTCCCCTTCTGTAACTTGGAGCCATACCTTCCCTCAGTCACCAGTGTGCTGTAAAAATCAATGTAATAAATGTTTGTAGGGTGTTCAGGTAACAGCACTGATCATTACTGAAAAGTTCCTAAAATCTTGAGTCTTTAAATAAGGTAAGACTAAGAGCTGGAGACACAGGAAGGATGTCTCTTATGTTTGCCAGTAATAGTGAGTATCCTTTCATTAAGCAAGTACTGGCCAACTCCACATGAGTAAAGGATGCTTTGCAAGAAGTTTGCAACTATCCCACTACAGACTGCATAATAATGCAAACCTACAAGGGGGCCAGATTTAAAATTTCTATTTCTCATCTAAGTGTTCAACGTAAGTCTAACAGGATCTTCAAATAGGCCTGTGGGTGCAAAAATACTGAGAGTTGGTATATTATAATGTTCTAGTAGTATCAAGATAGCATAGCTTTTAAAAAGAAAAAAGAAAATAAAGTCTTGGCCTGCAGTTTTTCCTATCTGTCACTATCAACAAGCTACTCCCTGTAATTCTGAAGGAATACCTGTTTTATGCTTTCAGAAAGCAGCCCAGCATATGGTTTCTGGGAGAGATATTTCTGATATGCTTCCAGGACCATCAATGCAACTTCAGAATGGACAGCTGGATCCAGATGAAGAGCATCCTGCTAAGAACAGAATCGTATGACACAATACAACTGCATCATTCAGTTGTACTACGGAGAAATAAATCTTAATTTGAACAGCCAGAAAGAGATTAAGTATTCTAACACCTAGGCAAAACCTTGGCCAGCAAGAAAAATTTCAGTGCAACATTGAAGAACAATGAGCTCACATTGGGCAATACAAAGCTCAACAGCTAGATTATTTCCTGCAAAAAGTGACCATAATCACTTCTCATGTTTATTTGGTGGATTTATAACAATTACACCAAAGATCTATAGATGGCATTTTAAATTACATGGTACAGACACTGGAAATCTTGCCTTTAAAATACAAAACAAAACCAAAAAAATACTATGTTTTGATACGAAGAAACATGATAATCCCTCTTACCAACTGCCATATTAAAGAACTATTTTCCCCATATCAAAGGGTACAGACATGACACTATTGTTGCACAGCAAAGACCTCACAGTTAATTTTTCCCTACCATTCCTCTGTCTTCACGTGTCATCAAGAAATAGGGAAAAAAAGTAAAGCAGTTTTCATGTACAAGTATTAGCATAGCAAAGCTAAGAGTTCAGTATGGTCAAAAGCATAGATTATAATGCTAAAATGGATCACTGAACACAGGCAACAGGATTTTTCCCCCAATCTATTTCTCTTTCTCTCTGAAAAAGCATTCACCCTTGATTGGATCCTGAACTGATGGAGCTCCTAGAGTAGCCTGTTTTATGGAATATTTTCCTATCATTAAATAAAGTTCAGGGCTTTGAAATCTCTAGTTTCAATCATTAGTTTTCTTGCATTCTTACAACAACGTATCTGGATACCAGCCTGCAAACTACAGTCACACCAGTCTCATACACACTTCTTGGAGGATTCCTCTATTTCTGCAGCCACAGATATCTTAATGTAGTGACTCACAAAAATTGTCCTGTCACCTGTTTCCCCTTGTTTAGAGAGGGGAAACTCCTGCTCAAATATCTCTTTTAATCTCAGCTGCAGCACTATAAGGAAGCAACACAAGCAAATCCTCAGGCAAAATGCTGCAACATTATTGTGAAGTTAATAAATAGCGTGTAATTAACTGTTTTCAAATTCAGTTACAGTCCCAGGTTAAGTTAACACTTTTACTCTGTAAAACTGACCAAGTTCAGGCCTCCTGTTTTTAATACGTACATGCTCACCAAATCCCCAGTTTAGCCCTTCCAAGATAATGCAGGCTAGTTTATTCTCCACTGTTGTTAGACTGTAATTTAATAACCAGTCACGAATCAGCGCTATCTCAGATGAAGAAGGCTTCCACAGGTACAATGGCAGTTCTTTGAATAGATATAAAGAAACCTTTGAGGGCAGAAAAGAAAAAGGCTAATCAGTACTTAGTATGCAACAATAATCAGCACTACGCCCTTCTATCTCAAAGAGTGATATGATCAAAAAAACAGGGCCAAGTCTTTAAAACAATCCATTCATACCAAACCGTATCTTGTAACACAGTCTGGGACAGCCTCTTGTTTTAACTGGGTGCCTGCTTTAAATGATAGACCTTAGCACTTACCATCCCAATTTTCTCGATGGTCTCTCTAACTCGATCCAGCAGTACAGAAATAATCTGTGTATGGATGCTGGCAATTGCTCCCAAGAGTTCTCGACCAACTTTTGAAAATGTTTCTCTTGTGGAAAGACTAACATAAGACACCTGAGAAGATGAGCAGAGAGAAGTTATGGGTTACAGCTGGCATTCACTGTCACCACCATAAAACATCTTCTGGAAAATACAGAACCAAATTGCTCTTGGTTTATCCTGGACGAAGTTGATAAATGCCAATATTAAAACCAAAACTGACTGCCCTAGAAGATAAGGAAATGATTATGATATTGCACTGGTGAGGCCGCACCTTGAATACTGTGTTCAGTTTTGGGCCCCTCACTACAAGAAGGATGTTGAGGTGCTGGAGCGTGTCCAGAGAAGGGCAACGAAGCTGGTGAGGGGTCTGGAGCACAAGTCTGATGAGGAGCGGCTGAGGGAACTGGGGTTGTTTAGTCTGGAGAAGAGGAGGCTGAGAGGAGACCTTATCGCTCTCTGCAACTACCTGAAAGGGGGTTGTGGTGACGAGGGTGTTGGTCTCTTCTCCCAAGTAACTAGTGATAGGACAAGAGGAAACGGCCTCAAGTTGCGCCAGGGGAGGTTTAGATTGGATATTAGGAAAAATTTCTTCACTGAGAGGGTGGTCAGGCATTGGAACAGGCTGCCCAGGGAGGTGGTAGAGTCGCCATCTCTGGAAGTGTTCAAAAAATGTGTGGATGTGGCGCTTCAGGACATGGTTTAGGGGACATGGTGGTGCTGGATTAATGGTTAGACTTGATGATCTTAAAGGTCCTTTCCAACCTAGTGATTCTGTGATTCTGTGATGTCACAGTGCCAAAAACAAAGTCTAAAACTAAACATAGGAACAATACCACACACACTCTGAAACAAAAAAACGAAAAAAAAAACCAAAAAAAACAAAACAAAAAAAACCAAACAAACAAAAAAACCAAAAAAACCCCACCACCACCAAACCAAAAAACTACACACTACAACAGGAAAAACACCACACAAGAAATTTCAGAGCTATAAGTTAGACCCGAATGAGAAAAATAAAGCAAAAGAAATATATTTTCGTTCATTTGTTTCATTCTGGCTTGGTCCACAGAAAAGCTATTCTTCCTCCCAGAAGAAGATGCACTTCATCCTGTTTTAATTCAGTACAAGATTATAAACCTCAGAAGTAGCACTTTCTTAGTTCCATGGCAGAACAAACTACAGAAGCCATGAATGTTTCACACCTTCCACTGTTAGAAAGAAAAACAGGACATTCATCCTTTTCCAGAATGGACCAGGAAAGTTACTCGCCTCATATATCTCCAGAACAATTATTTTGATAAAATCCTCATCAACATCAGCCCGCTTGGTTTGTGCCATCTGAGCAAATGTGGTGAGCAGACAAATTTCTTCCGAGCAGTTCATTGATTTGAGATATTTTTCAAAATTTTCAAGGTGTTCCGGGTCTAGGGAAAAAAAAAGTCACATGAGAGAAACATGATAAAAGAAGTGTTAAAGGACACACATCATCAACATTTACACATTTATTCACGGTCCAATCCCAGAGAAAGAATCAGTGACAAAGCAGTTATCATCACTGGAAGCCTGTAAATTAGTATCCTCTCTTCAGAAGTGACTGGTACCAGCTGCTTTAAAATAACATGCAAGAAACACCATAATATGCAGTGAGCCCATATGATTCAGTAAATATGCTAGTAATTCATAATGAAAGCTAAAAATGCTTCAAGCACAGCTGGAATTCAATTTTTAATATTATTTTAACTATGCGATGTCAATCATCCACAGGAAGAACTGCTTGAATCTTTTTGCTTTTTAAAAATGTTATCACAATTTTGTCTTCCATTACATATTGGAGCAATTAATTCCACAGATTAAGTCCAAATTATATGAAACAATTCTAGTTTTAATCAACACACAGTCAAGAGAAGATTAAAACCAAGCCCACCCAAGCACAGCAGAGAGGTTTTGATCAAACTGAGACTCTGCCAATCCCACATACCATGATCTCAAGCAGCAATTAAAACTGCGGAGATCATTCTATGTCGATTACAAATAAAAATACTTCAAGGGTCTAGCCCTGGGCCTAGATTATGTCCAAGAGTTACAAGGAAAGGTCAGTTTCAGATTCTCAAACTCAATACAAGGAAAAAAAAAATTACTGAATGCACTTGTTGGGAAAAAAACTTGTTTCCCACGTTCTCTGCTGCAAGCCACAGCTCTGCAATCTCCCTTGTTTGGAGTATTTTTCACTCTCTGAAAACAGAGAAGTGAAGTTCCACAGGACAGTAAGGTTAAGAGATGCTTTCACTTGAATTCAAGGCATGTTTTCTCTTTAAATCCAATAGTGAGATGTTGCCAAATGCAAATAAACATTTAATTCCTCGGGGTGGGCGACAACAGGAAGGCAAGGGTACAAAGAAACCTGTACAGGACTTCCAAATAATTTTTATTTCTTCCAAATAATTTCGAATAGTGTCTGTGCAGCAAAACAAGCATTGAAAGCTGCATTTCAGCTGTAAAATGGTTTGGAGAGTGGCCTGCTTCCTCTGAAGCATAACATGCCAGTAAACACTGTTTACAGTGATCTTATAGCAATTGAATATACTGAAAAAGCACTCATTGTGGCACTTGACTACTTAATCTACACAGGCATGTGCTCAGCATGCTTGTGATTAAACACTTCCACTTAGGTTACATTCTATTTTAAGGACTTTCAAGAATTTTGCAACTGCACTTCAACCTGAGAAGGTCAGACTTTGTACAGCCCAAACATCTCATGAACAGTGTGCTACAGGATTGTGCAATTTAAGCAGAGTTTTTCCATATAGTAAGATAAACTACACTCCTGATAGATAGAATAGACATACATAGGATGTCTCATCCATTCATCTCCCTTTCCTAATGCTTCCTTTTATCTATTTTACCTTTATAGAAGAAGTTACAGAGCACTGGTGGTGGTTGTTGTTGTTGTGTTTGGGGGGTTACGGTAATGCAGAAGGACCAAAAGAAAAAAAAAGGACCATGCCATTACTATATATAAAGGCAGAGCAGAATGACTCACAGCATAGGGAAGGGGTAGGACACGCAAGTAACGGATGACTCTATGACAGCAATTGTCATATTAGCAGTGCAATGTGTGTGTCTGTGTTTCTTTAGGCATAGACGAGCTAACCAACAGAGAAGGGGTTTGGAGGGGGACAGAAGAGAAAAACGGGATCTGGGAAGTTAAAGACAAAGACAATAGAAGGGAGGAGGAGGGCTGGTACCAGCTGCTGAGCAGATGTGCACTAGACCTTCTCTTCTGCAAGTCACAGCTCTGCAATCTCACAGCTTCCTGCTTCAGCTGCACTTTCCTCCTCACTGTACCTGGGGTCACCTGTGGGCTCCACACACAGACCCCACGCCAACCTCCAACCCACACTAAGCCATAGCTTGAGACTGAAGGATGGGGACAAGGAAGAAGGGAAGACGACAGACTCCACCTAAATCCTACTGTCTCACAGTGGAGCAATGACATCTTCACCACACACTTGCTACTCGAGACAATTCCCTTCCTCCTCTGCACATTTGATGACACTACAATTCAAGTTCAGAAAGACCCTAAAAATTAGTGGCTCCTCAAATCTTGGTAATGGCAGTAAAGAAACTGTAACCAGAAATGCTGTTGTGCAGGTTCTTATTGCCAACCGCAATGGAAGCAAAGACAAAACTGTTAATCCTATATTTATAAGGCTTACAGAGAACACATGTTTGTACTCACACATGTATCCAACATCAAGAAGAAACTACTAGGTCATTACTGTGGAACACACATAGTCAATGACAAGCACAATTCCACTCAAGAATACATGAGGTAACCAGACTTCCCATATTTCCTCAGGGGTTTATTTTTTATCTGGTAGCTCTCATAGTCCAGAGGTCATCCTAGTAAGTGCAGCTCCATCACTGCACTCCATTTTATCGTGTTATTTCTACCTATCCCTTAAAAGTGACTATGCTCCCACCTCTATACGTTCAAGCCTAAAGCTTCCATCAATTACCAAGGCTTGCTACCACCTGTAGATTCACCACTTAACATGTCACAAACTTAATTTGGGACAGGAAATCAATAAAAAAAGGTTCTTTCCCAAGAGAATGTTAATGCCATGGTCTTCTAGGGTATAAATTACAGGAAATTAAGTCAGCATTATTTTAGTCTGTGTCAGTCAAAAGAAGCCATTTCAGATGATTAGATGGATTTCACTGAAAGAACTGTTGATATTCCCTGTCTAGACATTTGTGAAAAATAGTACTGTGCTGACAAAACCATCGAGAAGAATGAAGAGGATAAAAATATCCTGCATCAGCATATCAGGGACTTTAAAACAGAGAAGTTAGCTAAAAGCAAAACAAACCTTGAACAAAACAAAAATAAAATTTAGTGTTTGTTACTGTCAGAGCTGCAACCCACCATATCATATTACATTGTCTTTGTTTGAGATGCAGTAAAAATTTCTTGCAAAAACATAAATAAAACACAGTCCTGCTGAAACAGTGTAACTGTTACTGATTAGCACTTGCCAGCCAAAACAGATGAGACTTCATAGAGTATACACAGCTACAGTCTTGATATCCCTCCCCCGTTCTGCATAAATTGCCTTAAACATTAGCTGAACTTGCACAGAGTCAATATGCTCAGTAACCTCTCAAGATCACCATTTTCTTTTACTCCTCCATCAAAAGACTCGGTTGATGTGGTGGCAGCTAGCTGGGCTACCAGCTAGCTGAAAAGTAAAACTGACTGAGTGTGAGATTTGCTCTCCCTGAAGACAGCAAAGAGGCTGTGAAGTAGTGAGTTACTGCTTTGTTTACCTGTCTCCCTGTCAATCAAGTTCAGAAATATTTTCCATGAAGGCAGCAGCAAAGGGAAAATAGCATTCCAGCTGGCTTCTAAATAACTCTGCTGTGTAGCTGAAGCCACTGAAATCACTGTGGAGATCAACACAGGACAGAAGTCAAGAGGAAATAGAAAGAAAAGGTGGCATATAGGACAAGAAAAGCATCAAAAGAAGGCTTAAGATAAGGGAAACACCTGTGGTTGTGGAAGATAAGGAGATCACCCACAATGAAAGTTACTGAAGCCAAAACTAGCAAGTTCAAGGGAAAAAAAAGGACGACCAGAGTATTTATAGAGCTATCAACAGCTCACAAAAAAAAACACAAACAAAAAAAAACCCACCACCAACTCTACATGATACAAAATTCTGTATTTTAGGAGTTAAATCTCACTCTCCAAATACTATCAAAGGTCAAGATGGGACCTGATATGAGAATACACAAGATGTACCTATTGCATGGCACTCTTGGAGCTCTCTGAAGCAGCCAGTAAGCAGTCACTGACAGAGAGAAAACTAAAATAACAGTAGATCCAACAATTCCTGTTAAAATGACAGTTTGGGTAAACAAGTACTGGAAGACCACGAACTGCCCAAGTCACTTCTAAGGCCTCTGGACCAGTCATGCTGCTGAGGGCGTATTTAACAATGGAACATGCAAAGAATTAAAACCGTAGCTGATGCAGCAGTAGCCAAATTGATTAGAATTGGTTCCGAGTGTAGGAATTCTACCTTTGAGTCTTTGTTTGCAGTCAGCAGGTTGCAAAGTAGAGCAGAGTTTTTCCAGGTGCTCACTCTCTGCACAGTGCATGACAAAAAAGAGCCTCCAAAGCATGTTGCTGGATAAGGTTCCGTAAGGCATCTCAGACATGAACAACCAGACTCCCAACCTGTTGGATTTGAAAAGGCAGACAGAAACAGTTTCACCCTGATAAATCCTAACATTTGAAAAGCAGACATACACCCACATCTCTGCCCTGTAACAGGAATGTGGGGATGTGTCTTAGCATCTCAAATTCTGAATCAACCTCATCCTGAATTGAAAAGTCCTCAGAGCTTCTGTCATATGCTAGAATTCAAGGCGTAATTCCTCCCCATCTTAATACTAGCAATATGCTGAAAAATCCTGCATATTGCAGTCTTGTTTAAACCATTATGTGTTTGAAGCTACTGCAAATCCCAGTTTCAAATATCTAACTCCTCCAAGATGAAGCCAGTATCAATCACATGGGACAGCCTACCTTTTTGCCTTCAGAACATGTAGAACAGCTCTAAAAAACAGCTCATCAAACTCCAGTTGCAATTTTTCCACAGAGTAGGGATGCCCTACTGATCCATATTGTGTATTGCTGCTAACGTATTGGGACCAGTGGTCACTCACATGACAAAGTGTCATCCTACACAGCAGAACAAACAAGTCGAAGCAGGATCATTAAGTATGTCATCACCATATGAAAACACAGACAAGTGCAACTAGATCAGAGTGAAGTTGCAAGAGACACGTTCAACCTTTTGTCCTCTGGTTTCCAGAGATTTCCATATAAATAGCATTTCCCTCCCCTCTTCAGACAGGGTGAGTCTAAATTCCTGTGTTATCCTTCCTTGGTTTTGCAAACAAACAATGCATAATATTCTGTTATACCAAATGAGTTTGTGTATGAACTTTGGAGCCTTAAGATAATACTACATGATGAAACAGCAGTATATGCCAAAGCTCAGCCAGGAATAATTATATCGAGAAAGTTACTGCTCTACTAACACAAAGAAAAACATGTATTTTGTTTCTGATTTAACTGTATCCCCCCCTTGAAAACACACTCATAGAAGCCATATAAAGTGATTGCTAGAGATTTAAAAATAAAGAGCAACTTTTAGGTTTCAATTACATTTGCTTACTGCAATAATATGATGATTTTCAGGGAGCAAATTAAAAGCCCTAACACAATTTTGGATAACAACAGAAAGAAAGAAGTAACACCAGTTATAAATAGGGGTGATTCGAGAAACTGCTTGTTGGATTTCAGTGACTTTCCAAGACAAGCCTAAGCACATCCCTGATGGATGTCAGCCTGGTGTTCCACAGCTCACTCCGCTCCTTTGTACCCACAGCATTTAGATTCTGCAATTCCCCACTTTACAGGCAGCTTTAGAATCAAGGACTCTGGGATTTCAGATTCCCAGACTGGCTAACCCTAAACTGACCAAGTCTCAGAGCAAAATCTACTCAAGAGCTGTTTGGGGGTTTTGTTTGTTTTTGTTAGTGGGGTTTGGGTTTTTTTGCTTGTTTGGTGGTTGTTTTGTTTTTTTGTTTTAGGTGGGTTTTGTTTTTGTTTTCTAGGTTTTGTTTTTTTTGGGTGGGTGTTTTTTTTTTTCAACTCTCAACTTTAAACCAGACTGTATAAAAAAAACGTAATCAAATCACAGAGAAAATAGTCTCTTACTTGATCAGCTGACCAATTCGCTTCACAAACTGTCGGTAGCGTGCTCTGTTAAATGTTTCTAACCCTGCAGACAGAAGTTCCACTAAGGAGTTTGCAAAAGCAAAAATCTTCATCATCTCCTGGGGAGTTGTTTTTTCAGGAAAATAAGCACCTATGACCGAGACAGAAAAATAAGTCTCAAAAAAAGTGTGAATCTGAATTTTTTTAAGTAACTTAACAAGCACTCAAAGCAACAGTTCACCATATAGCTGTCAAATGGCTCATTGCTTGCTGGCTATATAGTGAATGGAAATTTATGTTTTGTTTATGAAATCAACAATAAATACCTGTTAAGTATGAAAGTACAAAAAAACTATGCAGGTTACAAGACCTCTAACAAGCAATTATCTTCATGTACTTATCCAGAGATTTAGCAAAATAAATGAATAAATAATTATAGGGGGAACTAAAAAAAGAAATCACTATAGCATTATCATAAGAGGCAAAAGGGAAAAATAAGTTCTGAGTACAACCTCAGAGCAGATCAAAACTAAGGGAAAGGACTCCAACATTTTGCATGCTAGTACTGCTGGTAAGTTTTTAAATTATTCCATACACATGGCATACACTTCCATCTCATCTAGTCTGTGAGTTGTTGCAGAGGTTCATTATTACTTCACTCAGAGACTCTCATAATGCAGTAGCATTCTTGGCAGTTTTAGTCATTAATACAATTAACGTGAGCAAAATGAAGAATAACTCTTTAGCAGCTGATTTACCTCCAGACTTAAACCCAAGGAACTGCTGAAAGAGTTCATGAAATGGAAACTGTGACAACAGGGCAATCAAGTCATCTTCCAAAAGCAGAATCCAGCTTGTCTCAGGATCCTCATCCTATAGACAAATACAGTCGCTTTTAGTAGCTTTACAATAAAAGGCGTGGTAAAAGGGCTTCACTATTGTACTAATAACAGTTTGCTTGTAAGAGGAAAACAAAACACAAATCAACTCTCCTTCCCATACACACACAAGCTTCTAAATTCTTTTTCTGTGGCTATTTCTACATAAAAGCCCTCATCAGCAAGGAAATAGAACTAGAGGCAACGCTATGTCAGTCCAAACCAGCTTCCAAAGGGAAGCACCTATTCAACCATATGTCTACTTCCATGCTCCTTTTGCATGCCATAGCTCAAATCTTTAAATTCTATCTATTAATACACATTCCCGGAAGCTCCACTATCTACAGCTGTATCCCAGACATACAAGCAGAGTAAAATAGATCTATGTTTTGACTGATGCTTTTTAACTGAAGTAGTCAGCTTTTCTTCCTCAATTTCACAAAAATCAATACAACAAGCTTGAGCAAAAGCATAAAAAGGAAAAAAGAAAAAAAAAAGTTATTTGCTGTACCTCTTCTCCTCCTTCATCTACCAGGGTCCAGTTTCCAGATTCTTTCCCAGATGAAGAGGAACTTTTCCTTTCATTTGGCTTCATATGGCACATGAAGTCCACCCGATTTCTGATTTAAAGTAAAAAATCAAGTTTACAAAAAGAGAGAAAATTAAAAATTCTGAATTAAGTCATCTTTTAGTTAAGAGAAGATATTAAAAAAAACAGATATCAAGAACAAGAAATTAACAAATATATGTCAGAAAGCTGCCTGGCAGAAAAGGACCTGGGGGTGCTGGTTGACAGCCGCCTGGACATGAGCCGGCAGTGTGCCCAGGTGGCCAAGAAGGCCAACAGCATCCTGGCCTGTATCAGAAATAGTGTGTCCAGCAGGAGTAGGGCAGTGATTGTGCTCCTGTCCTCGGCACTGGTGAGGCCGCACCTCAAATACTGTGTTCACTACCAGAAGGACATTGAGGTGTTGGAGCATGTCCAAAGAAAGGCGACACAGCTGGTGAAAGGTCTAGAGGAGACCCTCCTATGAGTTGCTGCTGAGGGAACTGGCGTTGTTTAGCCTGTAGAAAAGGAGGCTGAAGACCTTGTCACGCTCTACAACTACCTGAAAGGGGGTCGTAGTGAGGTGGGTGTCAAGTCTCTTCTCCCAAGTAACAAGCTTGTCCTACTGGACAAGAGGAAACAGCCTCAAGTTGCACCAGGGGAGGTTTAGACTGGATGTTAGGAACAATTTCTTCACTGAAAGGATTGCGAAGGCATTGGAACCGGCTGTGCAGGGAAGTGATTGAGTCACCACCCCTGGTGGTACTTGAAAGAACTGTAGCCATGGCACTTAGAGACATGGTTTAATTGTGGACTTGGCAGTGTTAGATTAATTGTTGGACTTGATGATCTTATAGACTCATTTAGGTTGGAAAAGATCTTTGATGACTTGACAACCTTCAAGACTTGCACAAACCTGCTGTGTTCAGTAAATAATCTTCCAAGCAATATTCTGAACAATGTAAATGGCTATCAGCCCTATATAGCAAGCACATTTAAATAGGCAAGAAGTAACACTATTCTTGCCCATGTGTACAAAAGCTCCTTTTAAAAAGGAAAAAAAAGATTAAAAGAAGGATATATTATTTCAGAAGAGGTACTCTACAACAAGCATTTAAGGCTATCACCTGGTGAGCCAACAACAAACAGGATGAGTGCAGGCCAGCTCCACTATACAACGTTCGTATCTGCATTAGCTGGACACCACATCAACATTAGTAAGACTGGTCTTACATACGCTGAGCTACCACAACTAAAAACCTTCCAGGAAAGAGTTGCCTTGAATCAAGTCAGCTCCAGTTCCATGTATTAGACCACCTTAAGTCTGGGATACCAGTTTTCAGACTTTATACCATATAAATGCTTAGTTGTTCAGGCATACCAGCAAGTTAAACGAACGTGCAGAAAGGTTATAGATATAAAAAGTTAAAATCGTAACATCCAACTTCCTTCTAACTTGAAACGTACCAGCAGAACTCTGCACACAGTGCCACAAAACTCCAGCATAGTATCACGCTCCTGATCTCCTTGAACTTATACTCTGATAATATGAACTTATTAGAAATGAAATACATGTTTTAAGATACTGATTTCACAAAACAAATCCAGAATTCAAACTTGTTTCTGACATGCAGCAGCTGTAACAGACATCTTGTATCAACAGTTGAGACCATCACTGCAGACACCTTAACTTAGCCCTTGCTCAACACACATCAAAACAAAGCATCAAAATACACTGGCAACACACATGCCCTCAGGATACACTTGTTTCCACAGAAAATGTGAAAACAAAGCCCTTTAAAACAATAGCCTCCAATAAACAGGGCTCTGACTTAACTCAGGGTCAGGCTATAAGGATCACGATCACAACCCTAAACACCAGCAGTTTTGATTCTTTGACATTAAAATTTGGGCAGGGCAAAATTTCTTAACTGAAGCACATACAAGTTTTCACTAATGACTGATTTCATTAACTAGCTTCTCCAAACACCATGTATTCTTTCTAGATTGGAAAAAAAAAAAAAAAAAAGATGAAAAATAAATTAAGAAGCCCAACCAGTGTATACACCAACTTAGCAAAACCTTCACGCAGGGGCCTCTGTTGCAGAGACAGTGTAACGAACAGGCCATTGTGCAAGGCGAGAACTCTATTTCAGAAGTCACAGTAACAAAACATGCGAGGTATGTCAGTCTTCACAAGCTATTTGACAGCTGAAAGCAAGCTGCATCGTACTGCGCACAGCTGGAGAACGTACTGCCAAAGCTGTATTTTAAGATGAGTGGGTAAAAAGAGTTTGAATTAAACTGTGAATCTCTTATTTGTGCCTGGTTTTATGACTTTGCCTGCAATTAACTTTCAGAGTTTTACAAGTAGTGTGTCACGTTTTCTACTCTTAAACAATAAGAATGTATTTATAAAATCATATTCATACTTACTTGACAGGAGACATAAGCAGGGCAAGAGACTGCATGAAATGAAAAACACCTGATGGGTTATCCAAGACTTTGATCTGAAATGAAAAGCAAAAATCTAAGTAAATCTAAATAACTAAAACAAAGGGCAAATCAGTTTTATCAGAGAAATGCAAATTCTGAGTTTCACATTTTTCACTAGCTTTTTGTTCAGACTAAAAAGTATCCATGAAAGACAGTGCCCACACCCTGGAGGAAGTATTGCTGGGGCAAAATATTGGGAGTTGTCCAAAAGAAGTACTCCTAGAAATTAAAGGAGTTTTAAAAAAAAAAAAAAATATCAAAGCTCTACAAAAAAGACAACTTTTCTCTTTGTTTCATGTGTACTTCTGGGCACCAGGGGGAATTAGAACGTTGAGCACAGGAGGATTTAGGATCCTACCATGTTAGGTTAACAGTTGGACTCAATGATCTTAAGGGTCTTTTCCAACCTAAATGATTCTATGATTGTATTCTATCCTTTTATTTCATTGCTTGCCTTTGTCGTGTTAGTGTAACTGCAATATTTTTCATATGGCTAGATTTCCCACATCTTCCCCTCTTGGAGGAACAAAAATGTTCTTTGCAAGAACACCCTGGTGCCTTTGGATATCTGCACTCCCTCTGATCTATACAGAATCACAGAATCATTAAGGTTGGAAAAGACCTTTAAAATCATGAAGCCCAACCGTCAGCCCAACACCACCATGCCCACTAAACCATGTCCTGAAGTGCCACATCAACACATTTTTTGAACACTTCCAGTGATGGTGACTCCACCACCTCCCTGGGCAGCCTGTTCCAATGCTTGACCACTCTCTCCATAAAGAAATTTTTTCTAATATCCAATCTAAACCTCCCCTGGCATAACTTGAGGCCATTTCCTCTCGTCCTATCACCAGTTACTGGGGGGAAGAGACCAACACCCACCTTGCCACAACCCCCTTTCAGGTAGTTGTAGGGAGCGATAAGGTCTCCCCTCAGCCTCCTCTTCCCCAGACCGAACAACCCCAGTTCCCTCAGCCACTCTCCATCAGATTTGTGCACCAGACCCGTCACCAGCTTCATTGCCCTTCTCTGGACACGCTCCAGCACAACATCCTTCTGGTAGTGGAAAAATGAACCCTTGCCCTTGAAATTACCTAATAAACTTCTCAGAGAAACCAGTCGCATTTCAATGTGCAAGATAGGAAAATCTGTTCTTCCTCATCCCTTATATACCACAGAGCTGCCTCCAATCTCGCCTTGTCTCATATACAGTTGCTGCTTCAAGCCTAAATATTCTTTAAATTTCTTGGAGATCACTCCCAAGACCTGCTGCTGCATGAGGCCTTCTGAGGTACACCACAAGTCCTTAACTCCCTTTCATGGAGTCCCTCTAGTCAAGAATGAAAAGTGTGTTTCCCTGTTCACCTGCTCATGGTTGGGCTAACATGGGTAAATACATCCCTTGACAAATCCCTCACTGTTACCATGATTCCACACACATGGAAACATGATGTCGGTCATGAGGGATTGACTAGGCAAAAGACATTCTCTGCTCCTATTCACTCCACTCCCACTCCAACTTTCTGACAATAAAGTATTAAACATTCACACCTGAATGAATGGACAAGCCCATTCGCTGATGCCAGCTGGACACCGAAGGATGTGGTTGAAGAGAAAGAGATGGTCACCTGGACAGCCAATTCTTTGCAACACAGACACCTAAAGGGAAGTGTATTAAAATCTTGTAAACAATTTCAAGGCTCACTCCTTTATAATCTTGCTAACTAGAGTAACTATTTTTTCATTTCTTTTTCCATGCTTTCTAACAAACGTCAATTTTCAGAGCAAGTTACAGGAGAACAGTATTTAAAAGTCTGCTTGCTTGGCTTATAAGCCACAAACTGTTTTCTTTGGTGTAGAAAAATTACTTTGCAATTGCATTAAAAACTAATTTATTTATAAATCAGCAAGAATAAAAGTTTCTCAAAAATGACAAGTCTGAATAGTTTTCATTTCAAAATAAGTAAAAGCATAATGAATGTTAAGTATTAAGTCCACTTTGAGAAGTGTCAGCTGCTCAGGTGCCAGTCCTCATTAATGCTGCTGACCTCCATCAACTTCATCAGACAAGGGAATTCATTCTAAAGATTCACTAACAGATTCTGATCCTCAAGTAGAGCAAACCCCCAAAAAATCACTGCACGTGGGACAGTGAGAGACACAGTAACACTTTCAGAAATGACTCCCGAATTCATCCCATGCGTTGGATCAAACAATTATATCCATGCTTACTCCCTCACCAGTCTCTGCAGCCACATAAGAAGGTCACTCTGAAACTGAGGGTCTTCGATAACTCTGCGAGTGAAACTGAAAAGGACGCTGATACATTCCTTCAAGTGGCTCAAGTCTGAAGAAAGATTTTCTGACTGTTTTGAAACTGTAAATTGAAAACAGAATTAAGGAGCTTTGACAAGCAGCTCTCAGAGCAGTAGCATAAGTAGTGGTTTTGGGGCTATATAGAAAACTTGCTCTTTATCTATAGATACCAAGATATTTCAACACAGCTGCTTGCTATATCTGACAGAAAAGAACTTTAGAGTACTTGATTTAAACTTATAATTAAGCACTGAACATTAATTACAAGAGACTATACTATGGTTACTCTCATAAAAAGCCTTTCCTCAACATAAACTTCATAAGAACCACCATTTACTATGCATATAAACTATCCAGGAGGTGGGAGGCAAAGGGAGGAGAACTAGAAAGGATAAATAGCCAGGGTGGGAGGGGGAGGAATGCTTTAGCTAAAAGGTTATATTGGCACAAATCCAAATAAAGAATACACCTAGGATAAAAACCAAAAAGTTTTCTAAGTATTAGAGCTGCGAGATTTCAAATAGCCTTCCAAGAGGAAGCAGGAAAAATATCCAGCTGGTTTTAGAATTGTGCATAACCAATTTGGAAAAGAGACTATATTAAACATTGCCTTTGACAACAAAAGATTGGGGTCCAGGTATCCCATCCCACCTGGTGTTCCTCTACAGTAACCAGTGGCAGTATGTAGCTTAGACAGAAGGCAGCACTCCTGCCTGCATTCAGCTTCCACTCTCCAGGTGAATAAGTTAAGAGAACTGGAGTTTTTCCTGTGAGAAAAAAAGTATCACTGATCCCTACATAAGATCTACAGATTTTAGGATCAGAGCAGAAACACTCCAGAATACAAATTCCACCCCAAGACTCCAAAACTGCAGGTGAACAAGGTGCTGGGCACTCTAAACAGCATGGGGAGTGGTCTAAACCAGCAACACACCTTGTTCTTGCTGCTGAAGAGCCACTGATCTCAGCAGGGACGAGCTGCTGAGCAACCTGTAGACATATGATTCCACTTGCAACCGGGACAACACCGAGGTGTACGAGTGCAGCACCAGCGTCTGATGCACGTGCTCTGCTTTGGCTTCAAACAGCTTTTTCAGTTCCCACAATACACTTTCATTCAGCTCCACTGTCTGGTAGCGATGATGACCTGTCACTTTGCACTGATCTGCACAGACACCCTGAAAAGAAAGCAATTATTTTATTTAAGTGGCTTTGTCATTTGCTGGGTTAAGTGTGCTTACAGAAATTAGCCTTGACATAACCCTCCTCTCAACAGATTTCAAACTTTGCATAAAAGGTGCTGCTTCACAGGTGGAAAAGACAAACATGACAAACCTGTCAGCCTCACCTCTGTGCCTGGGAGGATCATGGAGCAGATCCTCCTAGAAGCTATGCTGAGGCACATGGAGGGCAGGGAGGTGATTTGAGACAGCCAGCATGGTTTCACCAAGGGCAAGTCCTGCCTGACCAACCTAATGGCCTTCTGTGATGGAGTGGCCACATCAGTGGACAAGGGAAGAGCCAGATGTCATCTATCTGGACTTCTGCAAGGCTTTTGACATGGTCCCCGACAACAGCCTTCTCTCTAAATTGGCAAGAGATAGATTTGATGGGTGGTCTGTTGGGTGGATGAGGAATTGCTTGGATGGTCGCACCCAGAGGGTAGTGGTCAATGGCTCAATGTCCAAATGGAGAACGGTGACGAGTGCTCAGGGGTCTGTACTGGGACCAGTACTCTTTAATATCTTCATCCATGACACAGACAGTGGGACCGAGTGCATCCTCAGCACATTCACAGATGACACCAAGCCGAGTGGTGCTGCTGACATGCCTGAGGGATGGGATGCCATCCAGAGGGACCTGGACAAGCTAAAGGCATGGGTCTGTGTGAACCTCATGAGGTTCAACAAGGCCACGTGCAGGGTCCTGCCCCTGGGTCGGGGCAACCCCCGGTATCAGCACAGGCTGGGGGTGAAGGGATGGAGAGCAGCCCTGCCGAGAGGGACTTGGGGGTCCTGGGGGATGAAAAGCTGGACACGAGCCGGCAATGTGCGCTCCCAGCCCAGAAGCCAACCGTGTCCTGGGCTGCCCCCAAAGCCGTGTGGCCAGCAGGGCGAGGGAGGGGATTCTGCCCCTCTGCCCCGCTCTGGGGAGACCCCCCTGCAGGGCTGCGTCCAGCTCTGGAGCCCTCGGCACAGGAGAGACATGGACCTGCTGGAGCAGGGCCAGAGGAGGCCCCAGCAACGCTCCGAGGGCTGGAACCCCTCTGCTGGGAGGACAGGCTGGGAGAGCTGGGGGGGCTCAGCCTGGAGCAGAGAAGGCTCCGGGGAGACCTTCCTGCAGCTGCCAGGGCTGAGAGGGGCTGAGGAGAAAGATGGGGACAGGCTTTTTAGCAGGGCCTGTTGCAACAGGACAAGGGATGATTGTTTTAAACTAAGAGAGGGCAGATTCAGACTAGATAGAAGAAAGAAATTTTTTACGTTGAGGGTGGTGAAACCCTGGCCCAGGTTGCCCAGAGAGGTGATCGATGCCCCATCCCCTGGAAACATCCTAGGTCAGGCTGGACGGGGGTCTGAGCAACCTGCTCTGGTTGCAGATGTCCCTGCTCACAGCAGGGGGGTTGCACTAGATGGCCTTTAAAGGTCCCTTCCAACCCAAAGGTTCTATGATTTTTCCTACACACTTTTTAGAGCTGCTGGCTACCAAAGATTCACATCGCTGACTTCTGACAAAATTACTCTATAAGCCCTCGATAACTCATATTTAGAAATAGACAAGTGACTTGTCTGTGTCACTTACAGATGTGAACAAAATCAGGTGTCTTTACTCAGTGAGCGCAACTGCATCTCCGTTTATAGATTTCCGTAAATATTTGCAGCTGCTGTTTTAAAGCTAAAACATATACTGAAACAAGATAAATATTTTTCTCAGTTCCCAGAACTGAATATTTATAGCAATTCCTTACTGTACATTTAAAATTTTCAGAAATTAACTTACTATAACTTTTTCCCAAACTGGAATTAAAAGCTGAGGCCTGTCTTCCCCTGTCCTATCTCTAATTCTTCAGCACAAGAAAACCATAATACATAACATTCCCATTATTCCTCTATGTAACCAGGAAACAGGCTTCAGAGCCAGCACTTTGGAAGCTTAGCTTGAAAGTATCCCTGCGTTTCCTAAGTTAGTAGAATGGGAATTTTGAATTGGTCTAAAGATAACAATTGTTCTGGACATACAATAAATACATAGTGAATCAGGATGGAATAAAGCAAGCAGCAAGCTTAGCCAACTGTATGATGCTTAGTGGGGATGTAAGAGTGAAGCCAAAATTGCTTTCAACATTGAAAGCAATCAACACAAATCTGAGAGTCCAGTGAGGTTCAGTGTTACTCCCTAGTAAAAAGGAGAAACTCAAATCTGTTCAGTGGATGTCTCTCAACATCTCAACTCTGAGGAACTGCGCAGAAGCAGCACTGCACTCACAATAACAGTAAGAGCCACCATATACATAGGTACTTAGCACCTTTGGACAATTTTGATGACGTGTCGGCTATAAACAGCACCAGAGTGCCAGAACAATTTTATTTGCTCCCACTGTAACGTTGAGCTCCAAAAACGAGCTACACAGAATGAGTTTTGGGGAAAATTTTTCTGATGTGTGCACCAAAGAGCTCCCCAAACCCCTCTGGTTTGCAGACAGAAAGGCTGCAGAATACCATGACCACCCTGGAAGTAGCTAAAACCACAGCATCACTTACAGAGCAACCTACAGTTACTGAAAGTGGAGGGATCTCACACACCCTAGGCTTTGAGCAACAGGGTCACCCACAAGCATGACTCACGCTCCTCTGCAGCTACCACCTCTGACAGCGGGACAGTCAGGAATGACGTCAGTGAGAACTGTCACTAGAGGCAGCAAGCCAGATGGGACATCACTGCTACGGTCATTCTGAAGTACTTGGAGTACTGTGATGTAAACTACACCCAGCACTACAGGCAGAACTGGCTGTACACAGCTCATTCTGACTGACTACAGACATGAGTCTGACCCCAAAAAAGATCCTGCTACCCTACTCTCGCCAGAGTTTAAAAAAAATCAAACAACAAACTGTCTTAAATCTTAACAGGAGGATGATACTCTGAAGTACTGGGGGTCAGTGGGGAGACAGAAAGCAAAGGCAATCACCTCTTTTAAAACAAAATAGCTTAAATATGATACACCTGACAGCAAGTAAAATTAACATCTGGAATCACATCCAAACAATTTGGATTCAAAAGTAGCTTGCAACAGCACCTGCACAGTTTTCTGTTCTTCTTTAAAAGTCCATAATCTCCCCTTAACATTTTGGCAGTCTGTTGTCATAGCCTGCAGCTCTGCCTCAGCCAGCAACAGCTGCTTCCTGCAGCGCATGTAGTTCAGGAGTAGTTCATAAAATTCGTGCCTGTCCTGATGAGCAACACTTTCAAATTCCTCCGCATAGGAGTCAACATTCTCCAACCACGAACACGGCTCAAAAATTTTCAGCTGTTCTCTGGTAAATGGCACCAGTTCTGGTTCAGTTGGGAGCTCTGGATACAGCCTTTCATTGTGCAACAGTGGTTTAACTGCTATTACGGTTGGTCTTTCATAGGACAATTCAGCTGACAAGTCTGGATAAACTGGTTTCAATCCCAAACGCTGAATACGCGTTTTGGATTTCTCCGAGAGCTGTGAGATACTAAGAGGAAGTTTCTCTGAAGAACGGACAAGAGGATTTTTAATATCTGGTACATTTTCAGTTCCTTTGTCCTGTACAAAGCCCACTGCTGTCTGAGAGCCAGCAGCGCTGGAATGAAAGGTACTACTCGATAAATCACAGTTTCCTGATCCACTAGCAACCACCTCCACAGGGCTGCGAGGTTTGTCCGACTTGCTTTTTCCACTCTTCTCAATATCCCCCCCACATTCTTCATGGGAAGGATCAGCTTTGAACTCTTCTGCATCTGTGGGAGGATCCAGAGTCACTGTCAAAGACCCTCCACTTGCTGAAGTTAAATTACTCTGGGGGACGTGGCACACATCATTTATAGTTCTTCCATCCTCTACTTCATCATTGAGCTGAATTTCTGTAAATTCTCCAGGATATTCCACTTGCTCTTTACTGTCTTGAGAAGATACTTCTGCCACAGGAGGGAGGAAGACCTCATCAGACTCTTGTATCTGGGACTCCTCATTACTTTTTTTCTTTTTTTCCTAGGAAAAAAAAAATTAACATGTCACTACCAAGTGAATCTCTCCCCCTTGCATCCCAAATCCCACCACCACCAAAACCAGTATTTGTCAACATCACAGCTCTGAAAGTCCCTCAACACATTAATTTTCATAATATTGAAGGTATAACAAATGCACCAAACAGATCATTGTTCTTTAGTTGCCCTTTGAAGACTGTCTATCAGCACCTCTTTCCTTGGTCACTTCTTGAACAGCCCTTCAACATTTCTACATTAAAAGCTATAAACATCCCAGGACAGAGTGTTTCATTAACATATAAAATAATCAAAATAACAAGATCCTGAACTCTAAAAAGAGTCCCTGGATCTTCCCAAATTGCAAACAGTTATGTCAAGACTCGCCTTAAGTTTTACTGAAATTTTTTTTTAATATTTTAATGAATAGAAAGTCATTTTCAAAAAAGTACTTTCAGAACAATGAAAGTCTGGAATGCATTCCCTAATTACATTCTAAAACAATCACAAAATCTGTACAAATACTGAAATACCTCTTTTCAATAGGGATTACATACTAGAGACGTCAAAAAACTAAGTAGTGACCTTAAGATTATCCACTTTTAAATTATCAGTCTGGAAGTAAACAGTTCCCATAAACCTAGTCTAAGGTGTAGATTAGCCTCTTTTCCAAAGCGCAGCAAGGGAAATAATGTTGCAAAGAAAATCAATAAAGATTTTGTCAACTTGTAAATCATTTGCCAATTTGTAAAACAAAAAATTGGCAAAGCCTTTTGCCAAGTTGTAAATTGTTTGTGTATACCTACCTGTTTGTAAGAAGTGAAACCGAGAAGAATTAGGTTACAGCGCTCCAGTTTTAGATGGCCCAGATAGCATAACAAAGAACACAGCTGAAGTTAGGAAAAGCTCTCAATGCTCCTCCATGACTGGGGAAAAGATGATAGTTTTGGAAACTTGCTGACAGTATCATACTTTCACTAAACATCTGACATGACTTATGAAAACAGCTCAAATAAAGGTGATAGCTTTTATTCTTAAGCCTCATTTTATTGCAGTGCTCACAGCTTCTTTATAAAATGGCAATACACTGGCTTTGCTTTCAGACTGTGCTTTCCAGTATATTAAAAGCTGCAAACACTTCTGATCACACTCCAGTTCTGGCACACTCCAAGGCTAGCTAAAGCTACAGGTGAGAGGTTAAAAATAGATCAGCACAATTCTTTAAACTAGGAATTATAGTTATAATAAACATCTCCTGACAATTAACTCAAAGTCAGTAATTTCCACAGGATACTGTATCACTATATTGCATTTTTAACAGTGTCCACATACTTTACGAACACATGCTGGTCTTTTCCCCTCTACAACCTCAAAGTTCCCTCCTGCAGTCCTCATACAGAAGAAACTCCCTTTATCTTTGAGTGGCACCCTGTATTTCTCGCAAACACTACTGTTAGATTAAATCCCTGTTAACGATTGCGGCATTTTTTGCCTTGGAAAGTGAGAACTGAAAGGCACTTCATAAACTTTAAAAGAAACTATTTTATCTGAGAAAGGATGAAAGAAATCAGGTTCTGAATTAACATGAAAGCAAAACCTGTTGCTCTCTCTTCTGAAGTTTAGCCTTTGAGTCAAAGATGATGCCTGCTCGTTAGCCTTGTCCCGTGTCTAACCACCCTCCTCTCCTAGCCTGTCAGTGAAGGACACCTATAATTTTTCAAGAAACATCTCTGGAGTAACGTAGAGCTACCCACTGAGATGCACACAGACATACAGCCTCATCTTCACCAGTTCCAGGTTCACTGGTTTTGCCACCTCACTGTGTTTGAATCAGTCTGGTGTTGCTGGTGCTGGACAAGCTTAACTTTTGGGCTACTATTTTCAGAACGCCCTGGGCTCTGTTCCACTACTTGGCAGCTCCACAGCGGAGCCAGCCTGTCTCCCAGCTCACAAGAATTTCAGATTTTCAAAGGATTATGGCTGCTTCTGAAGCACGGGAATGGAAAAGTCCTTAATGTGACTGGGCTCCATACTGGGGCCTCAAACACCCCGCATATTAACAGAGCTGAGCATAATAATAGCAACAAAAATATCAGGAATGGGTCATGTGTAACACTGAAGGATTCTGGATTCGCACAGGTGACATCACCAGTGAATTGTTCCACAGTGAATTATACCTGGAAGGGATGGCCAAAGACAGTGGCCACTGGAGTCACCGTACACATGTCATTAATGAACTACCAGCGTCATCCGTGACTCACTGCCTTCCTGCAGGGAACTGATTCTCTTAAGCAGCAGTCTTTAGAGTTAACTGCCTTGCTCATGCCATGGGGCTGAACCAAAACAAAAACAATGACACACTCCTCTGGGGTTGCTCTTCCCTCCAATCTTTACTTGCCTTGAGTTCAGAAACCACAGCCACAGTTGATACTTGGATCTAACCTAGGTTTTTGTTTTACAAAACAGTGGTCAATCAATCCATTAATTTATTTTCAGAGGGCTTTGACAGCCATGACTTCAATGCCTTTGCTCTATGTGGTGCAGTTTACAACATGTAGAGGTTAAGCAATTAAGGGAAACATTTCCATTTTGACTCAACTCTGAGGCAAGATAGTTCAGTTCAGATCACGTCCACAAACTACCAAAATTCCATGTAGCACAGCTGCAGGGAATGCAAAGCCTTCAGAAAGCTCTCGGTACTAACATCATGAACATGAAACAAATTCACAAGAAGATTAAAACCTAGGAAAAGCGATAAATTTAACAACTGTAGCACCAACTAACAGAAAAGAAACACCATTATCTGCTACACACGGCCTCATGTTTTCAGCATTTCAAAGCCAAACCCATACGTACAAGATGGAGCAAGACTGTCATCCCAGACTATACTAAAACACCACTAAATGCCAATAAGCTCTGCTGCTTCACTGCAGATGCAACTCCAGCTGTCTCACTGTGCAGAGCTATTTGAGGAGGCCATATGCTATAACAATAAAAAGCTTGCTGACACCCTTTTACAGCACAGGCACTATCACACCCTTCACCTGGCTGCCAATTACTCTATGTCTTCTTAGATCGCTTCAGAAAAGTGCACGCATTCAGAAGCCTTTTTAGAAAAACATCCCACCCCCCGCCTAACTGCTTTCAGCAGAAGAGGACGAACAAACATGGATACAAACCCCGCCCGGGGCAGACACCCCTTCCGCTGCTCTATAAAAACAAACAAACAAACAAACAAGGAGTAACCCCAAATACGAGCCAAACCCCTTGACCAAAGCCCCACAGCGGGTAGTAACACCCTCACACACACCTCCCGCTTGCATTAAACCCGCCTCACTGCTGCGACCGCCGCCCGGAGCCGCCACAAACGGGAGGCGGCGGTGACAGAGCCGCCGCGGGGCCGAGCCCCGCCCCGGGACGGCGGAACGATACCGTGAGGCTCTCCTCAGCGCCGCCGCCACCCCCCGGCGCCCCGTACCTTAGGCCTGCTCTTGACGCGGACCTTGCGGGGGGCCCTCACGGCCTCGGCCATGGCCCCGCGCTGCTCCGCGCCCCTCCCGCTGCAGCGCTGGCCTGCCGGCCCGGGCCGGAAGGGGCGGGCCCGCCCACCCCGGCGCTTTCATCCAATCAGCAGGGAGGCACGTACGGGAGGGACAGAGGGACACACCGAGTCGCGGTGCGTCGCTTCCGTAGGGGCTTGAGAGGAGGCCAGGCTCCCCTGTGAGGGCCTGGGGGGAGGCCAGGCTGCTGCTAGAGGGAATGTGGGGTGAAAAGCCAAGCCCCTACTATTGAGGATGGGGAGTGTGAGGTCTCTTTTCACCTGCGTCATGGCAGGACCTGGAAGAGCCGTTGGAGCCGGGCAGCCTGTCCTGCAGCGCCTGTGGTACCTCCAGCCACAGTGGGGCTGCTGGTTCAGCCTGGGGTCTGCCAATGCCCCTTCTGATCCCTCCCTGGAGCCCCAGGGAGCCATGGCTGGAGCCGAGTCCAAGCCCCACTGGGAGCAGAAGTGATTTCTTCCAGACAGACAAGCCCCCACAGAGCTCAGGCCCACCCTGCAGAAGACATCATAGTCAAGGAGTTCATGATCTCGGACAGGCAGTGTCCACTCTATTGGACCTTGTACTTAGGGCTTGAGAAGCCCAAATGTTATTAACGTAATCTGTAATTTATAATATCTGTGGGAAAGGTAAACTATACATGGGTCAGGGCAGGATGCATTGATCCTGACCGGGAGCCCATTGCATGTTGGGGAGCCAGTGAGCCCCACAGCAGGCGCAGGGCTCATGGTAATGGGGTCTGTGGGCAGCTCCTGCCTGGTACCAGCCCTTACGGCACCTGCCCAGCCTCGCCTGTATCTGGAAGTGCAGCAAGAAGTTCCTGTGTGAATATAATTTAGGAAAAGAGATGTTTTCTTCTAAGTAATTTATATATTGGCTCAAAGGACCAAAAGAGAGCTCTGTCAGACTCTGCCCAAAGGTGGAATGCCCAGCATCTGAAGGGACACAAGATTTACTCGCTGTCTGTATTCCTCTTCTTTTTCTGCTTCTGATATTAAAGCAGTTATCTTATTAAGGCATTTGTTGTCTGTCTCTCCCTGTGAGGCACGCGGGGCAGGGATGGCAGGAGCTGTGCAGACAGCACTGCTCTGAGAAGTCGGCACAGCTGGTTATCAGGGGCTGTAAGGAGGCCAGGCCCTTCTATAGGGCCCAGGAGGAGGACAGGCTTTTTCATAGGTGCTTGTGAGGAGACCAAAGTCTTCTGCACAACTTGGAAGACAACCGGGCAAGGGAAGTTACTGAAAATAAAAAGCCATTTCAGCACTCATGGGCACACAGACTTGCTTCTCAGTAGCTCCATGTCTGGACACTCCTCTTCCAAGCCAGGAAGTGCTTGGTTTTAGGTCTATTCAAACAGTTGGTGTATTCAGAACCAGCACCCCTATTTTGGGATTGCTTCTGTGCATTAAGTGAATGGGCAAGCCAAGTTTCAGCCTCATTAGGGACCTCCACATCCAGAAAAGCCTAACACCATCTATTGTGGGGGAAGAGTGACTGGAGGGCTGCCCAGCGGAAAGGGACCTGGGGGTGCTGGTTGACAGCCAGCTGAACATGAGCCGGCAGTGTGCCCAGGTGGCCAAGAAGGCCAGCAGCATCCTGGCCTGTATCAGAAATAGTGTGGCCAGCAGGAGCAGGGCAGGGATCGTGCCCCTGTACTCAGCACTGGTGAGGCCGCACCTTGAATGCTGTGTTCAGTTTTGGGCCCCTCAGTGCAAGAAGAACATTGAGGTGCTGGAGTGTGTCCAGAGAAGGGCAATGGAGCTGGTGAGGGGGCTGGAGCACAAGTCTGATGAGGAGCAGCTGAGGGAACTGGGGTTGTTTAGTCTGGAGAAGAGGAGGCTGAGGGGAGCCCTCATCGCTCTCTACAACTACCTGAAAGGGGGTTGTGGTGAGGTGGGTGTTGGGCTTTTCTCCCAAGTAACCAGCGATAGGACAAGAGGAAAGGCCTCAAGTTGTGTCAGGGGAGGTTTAGATTGGATATTAGGAAAGATTTCTTTACTGAAAGGGTGGTCAAGCACTGTAACGGGCTGCCCAGGGAAATGGTGGAGTCACCATCACTGGAAGTGTTCAAAAAATATGTAGACGTGGCACTTCGGGATATAGTTTAGTGGACATGGTGGTGTTGGGCTGATGGTTGGACTTGATGATCTTAAAGGTCTTTTCCAACGTTAATGATTCTATGATTCTGTGATGCTCAGTCAGCTGAAAAATCCCAATAAAGAAACCATGCAATGTATTACAGAGTAGATACTCTTCCAGGGGAAACAAACCTACATGGTCTGCAGTTCATGGCTAATCACAAGGACTTGTTCTCATGCCAGCCTTCCTTGGGCTACTCTCTCCCACAACTCACTTGGTACTGAGCAAGTACTGAAATAAAGGCTGAGGAAGGATATGCTTTTGTGGGTTTCCTTCCAGGAGAGGCAACTCGCCCCGCCTGATCATCCTAGTGTGCTTTTGGGGTATACCAGCCCTGAGAGAAAGTGAATGTGACAGCACTGAGAAAAAAAAAAACAACATATCCAACACACAAGTCTCAAAACTGATATTTTTAAAATATGTATTTAAAGATTAAGACTACAGCAGGTTCCTTCAGAAGAATATTTGTATACGTGGTCTTTCAGAAATAAAATAGCACAACTGATTCCTTGACATGTGCACTTTGCACAGTTCATTATAATGCAGCAGGACAGATGTTAAAACTCGCCGTGATCTCCACACAAGGAAATACGGGGGACCAGTGGGCTTAGGCACACACCGAACTCAGGCAGATTCAGCTTGAAGAGTATCATATAACTAGCAACTCCTGTTGCTCCAAAGTCAATCACCTAGCACCAGGTTTAGACAGCTAAATTGTGTGCTGGTCCCCATGTCCTCTGTTCCCGTGTCCAGCGTCACAAGGCACTGAGGAGCTGTTCAACAACACTGCACGCAGGGACGACTTAGAGAGACCAGCAGCCCTGAGGCACGTAAGCGTCTGAATCAAAGCCATAATCATACATATGTTAACAAAAAGGGCATGAACTTCAAGGAGACCTGGTCAGGAAACAAGTTTCATGGCTCCAGGCCAACGGTTTGTTTCCAGTGATGCATAGCCAGAATAAGTCCAAGTTCAGGGATTCACAGAAGTTAATCAAATGGGGCTCTACAGACCCTACCAGTGACAAGATATACCACGAGCCTAAAAAAACATAACCCCTTAATTGGAGAGGCAGTTGGAAGAGCTGACCACCTTTCTTCAGATCCTCAACAATGCCGTAGGGTGCAGGACTTCCCAGCAGGTTTGTGGTGGCACAGCCTCTTGCTAGGTAGCTGCACTGTGGACTGCTGCACCAGGCAAGATGCAAATCAGCTTCCAGTATCAGTGCTTAATCCTGGAGCATGTGTACAGTTAAGCCAGACCCATGGTCCTCCTCTAAGTAAGCTCCTTGAGAGATGTTACTAAATTAAACCTGAATTACAAGTTTAATCACCATTAATGAAAAATGTTAGAAACAGATGAAAGTGTAACCTGAGGTCTGAGAGAGATATATATGCCCTGAACACAAGCCAGCATGCCCAAAGCATCACACAGTGCTCCCCTCGGCACATGTGACTTCTTAGTTATCTGGAGACTGGGAGGCTCCAGCCTCTCCCAAATGGCTGCACTTTAGAAGAACTTCAAATCAAAAACCTTCCGACACAGGTCGCCCCTGTGTCTGGGTCCATCACTTATGTTCCTTTTCTTCCCCTGAGTGTGAAGATGGGATATCTGTCCAAGCAATTTACTGATCAAAGGCACAGATTTTTAGTAGGCACCTTCTGAATATACAAATAATTATCAGAGTCCTCAAATACTTTCTTAAAATGGAGAAGCGCTTCAGCTCTGTGTGACTGGGAATAACTGGAAACACCACCTCTGCCATGCTGGCCAGACCAACAGTGTCTTCTGCCTGGAGAACCTACAGAACAGGATCAACAGCATCTAAAACCACAGCTCCAGCTCAGGCAAGCAACGGGAGGGCTGACATGATCATCACTCCCAGTCAGTCACCTCAAAATGTCATCCCTTAACTGACGGCCTTTCTTTCTCCAATGTCCCTCCTCTGTGTAGCTGCATCTCATGTTAAATCCTTTCTTCATCAAATATGAGTACTTACTGTGGCTATTAGTGATGTACCAAGCTGTAGCCATCAGCTGTAGCATAATCCGGCTCACCTGAAACACGGTGCACAAAAAATTAAGTCTGCTCATGAGAAGTACTCATTATGAGACTACGTAGGAAAAAAGCACCATGCTCTGGCCACCCATGTTCAGGGGATGGGAGGCAGGGGGGGATGAGGCTGAAATTTGATTTGCCCAAGAGCCAAAGCAGGATCTTGTTTTACTCAGTCCCACTGCAGTATCCCATCACTGAAGAATGATATAGCCCGTGCTGTTGAAGCAGAGAAGGGCGCAAACTGCAGAGGCAGGTGGGATCCCCAGCGTAGACATCCTTAAGCTTCAGAAATGCCTACACACAGGGCTTTGATCAGAACTTCTCCTGGATGAAACCTTGCCTTCAAAGTCAGCGCCCAACTTCCCAGCATCTTGCAGTGGGGACTGAACTTACAGCAGAAGCTTCACCTAAAGCAATCCCTTTAGAGAGCTGAAGGTCATGATCTGATGGGGAAGAGCAAGAGCAGAGAGTTCCTCTGTGGGGCCAGAAACCCCATAAAGCAAGTAACTCACCTGGCGCGCTGGTCGGGGTGGGTAGAGGTCCCCTCCTGCACAGAAGGAAACACAGAGCTGAGGATCTGTGTGGCTATGGGACTCATGTTGTCCTGGCTCTGCACTGCCAAACTGCCCTCCCAGAGCTGTTTGGGAAGGCAAGAGGTTTGGCCAGCCTGGGCTTTATGAAGACCTGGTACCAAAGCATGTCATGGTGGGCTCGCTGACAGCCTGCTTGGCAAACACGGGAATTGAAGCTGATACAGTAGGGGAGAGGAAAAAGTATCCAAAAAGCATTAAGTTGGGGAAACATTCACAAGTGGCCCTCAGGGCATGCCTTTTTACATGCCTTTGCCCAGAGTGAGACATCAGGAAGCCATAATTGGACATGACTCCTCTCCCAATGTGACAGGCAATGTGGCACACTCATCCTTAGCAAGAGTCTTTGGCCCTGAATCCCCATTTTCCCCCCAGCAGAAGCATCCTTCAACCCTGTCCTCCCTGCCCAGCTTCACTTCTGGAGGACTGAATTCAACTCTGCTGTGCCTCCCTCTACCCACACACGCTTTTAACTGATCCATCTCTCCTCAGACAGACAGACTACATGGAGAACTATGCAGGGAAGCCCAGAAGGTTTCATTTTGGTGTCAAAGGCTGCTCTAAAAGGGAGGTCAGATTGTTCCCAGAGAAAGCAAGACATGAAACTGCCTTTCTTTTCTGCTATCCAAGTACCACAGCTGCTTACTTTGATGCAAAGGACTTCTGGAAGCAGCTTAGCACAAGAAAAAATGAGCACACCCTCACCCACAAGCACTTTCAGAATAATATTCCCATTCATGAGAATGGAGAAATGACCCCAAAAGGGGGAGCAAAAGCCTCTGACTGGGCTTGAGGCAGTCTTTGAAGACCTTATAATAGGCAAGATATTGGCATAACTCCTGCTGTGGAGAGTGATTGACTACATAGCATGGGAAGTATTTTCCTCCAATAGTCCCAAGTCAAGCGTCCAACAGACTGAAAGCAACAAGATACACTGCCTTTTTTTTTTTTTTGGAGGTCATCTTTTGCAATAGCAATTGCAATTGTACATGTTATGTCCCTTACCTTGATATAGGTACAGGAACCGGACTTCTCACAGGAGTTGCATTTCTCTGTGTATTATAGTAGTTTTCATAAACAACAGGAGCTAGGAAAAATTAACAATAGTAAAGTACAGACCTTTTACAAGCATAAACTATGTGTCAACACCAACATTCAGCTGCTGAATCTTTCCTCTCTCTGGGAAAATGCCTGAGGAGGAAATTAAAAGTTACAGAAAGGGGAAATCATCTTCAGGGGCTGGGCATAAGTGGCAGAGATTAGTGCTGCATGCTAGTCAATGAAAGGAGGAATGTTGTAAAATCAATGGGGTCTTTTTGCATCCACACTGATGCTGATCAGAGCAGCAGCTCCATGAAGAGTACAAGGAAGTCAGCACTGCTTTGTGAGATCATACCTGGCTCTTACCTGGGGCCAAACTTCCAGTTTTGCGTAAATTTACAAAAAAATCAATATCCTTCTCAATGCTGCACATTTCTAAACTCTTGCGGATTTCCTCATATTTCTGCAAAAGGGAAATAAAAAGCATTTCTATACATCAGGTTAAAAAACAAGAGAGTTTTTTCCAGTCTTTTATCACAGTAAGCCCAGTGCTCACCCAGGATACAAGCTTCAGTGGTAGGGGAATCATAGAATCATAGTTTGGGTTGGAAGGGACCTTTCAAGGCCATCCAGTCCAACCCCCCTGCAGTGAGCAGGGACATCTGCAACCAGAGCAGGTTGCTCAGAGCCCCGTCCAGCCTGAGCTGGGATGTTTCCAGGGATGGGGCATCTACCACCTCTTGGGGAAACCTGTGCCAGTGTTTCACCAGCCTCAAAAAACATGGGAATCACAGAGGGAACATCATCTGCAAGAGCTTTGGCCAAAACTTTCTCCCTGCACACTCATCCTGGTGTCTGGTGGCTGATGAAAAGCCACAGCCCAACTCGGACATAACACAGCTCAGTGCACAAGAAAGCAAATTGGGCTCTGATTTCCGAACAGAAAAATGAAGATTTTCATTTGATGTACCTCATCATTCTGGACGCAGTCCTGTGAGAGCTGGTTGACATGAAGCCAGAGGGCGTTGCGGAAGTAGTTGATCCGCTCGCACTCCTGAGTCTCAAAGAACTAAAACGATACAGACAAAACAGCCCTAACGTTTTTAAAAGGAGAGAAAATCTCTTTTATCCTGATTGCTTCTCATCCCCAAGTGCCACCACAAAGGCAGCTGTCCTCAGTGAGGAGCAGGTGGTATTGGTCTTCTGCAGAAAACATGGAAACCATGAGTCCTCCAGCTTGTCCAGAGGAGAAATCGTCCCTCAGCACAACCAGGTGCTTCAAAGATGTGTGTTAAGCTTGGGAAAGTCTGCAGTACCGATGCGGAAGGGGTCACCCGGCACACCACTACCTCTGGGGAGATCAAACCAGTTTCCTAAAAGCAGTGCATGTTCCCTAGGTACCCCATGGTCCTGCAGTCCCAGCTCACTTCCCTCCCACCGGTACAGTGCAATAAAAAAACACAGGGCATGTATGAAAACAGAGGTGCATTGACTGGCTGGTCTTCTCCCTCTTTCCTGCCCATCCCTTTTCCAAGCAGATTTAAACCCAAGTCTTTTGAAATCTGCTATCTGGTATACCTCAATTTCACATGCCTTTACATATTTCCATGAAAGATAACCTTTCATCCCAAGGGTACGTAAGCACTTGTTATCAGTTATGACCTTTGCAACACACTGTGGGGAAAACCTCCATGTGATCCATCTGCAGAAATGAAACCACTGCTTCCCATGACCCACCATCAGGGAGGCTTCCAGAGACCCCAGACACGAAAAGCACACCAGTGCTGAGACACCGACGCACCTCACACAAAACAGACAGCCAATTCCATTTCAAAAGGAAAAAATACAATGGAAACCTGGAGGGAAATAGATTGGGAAGGAATTGGTGCAGCTGGGGATGGGACGGCCTTCCGCAAGCTTGGAGCAGACCTGGGATAAAACCTTGATCTCAGCAGTCCCTGTCCATCCCTCGGTCACAGACCACAGGTGGCAGCAAGACACAGGTCAGCAGCAAAGCGACTGCACGGTCCTCTCACCACCAGCTCTGGACTTCCCCAGCATGTGCTAGAAAACTTTGCTAGACCACTTTGCTATGAAACAGCCTGCTCTAGGCTGATACAACCACTCGGAGGGGTTCTCACGCTACTGCGTGGTCCGTGAGATACAAGGCGAAGGGCTCCGGGTGCGTGGGGATGGCCTCACCCAGCCTGCGTCCTCAGCCCACCACCAGCCTCTGCTGCAAAGTCATTTAAAATCAGAATTTCAGACCAAGTCAGCTGGGTGGTGTTGGAACTATAGCACATATTGGCTTCAAGTTGCCAGGTGTGCAGAGGTGGCCGTGGCCATGAGTGTTCAAGATGATGGCCACACCGAACGTGCAGGCAGGTAATGGACAAAAATGTCACTACTTAGTGCATTGACTCTATCAGTTTTAAAAAGTGGTGGAAGAAAAAAAAATTAAAAAAGAGTGGAAACTTCAAAGCAGTGGGATGTTGAATCCAGAAGCCAAGCATGAGACACACGCAGGGTTAGCTGCAACACCTGCCGGGGGAATACAGAGAAGGCAAATCTGCACCATCCCTAACCCCCGCAACAAGGGGACGGACGTCCAGAGGACCACGCTGCCACGTGAAGGTGTTTCAGGGCATTTACCTCACAAGCTTTGATGTGCTCTTTCTGCCATTCTTCCCGGATCTTCTCCAGTGTGGTAACGCTCTGCTGGTAACTCCTGTCTGTGAAAGAAATCACATTGTCATCTAATTAACATCAATTTATAAAAAACCTTTGCTAGAAGGTAATGTGCAAAGTTTAAAATGCTGGGACATCAGGGAGAAAGCAGCAGTAATGCATAAAAAAGCTGTAGTAGTAAAAGGTCGGCTCGGGGTGGGCACTGCAAGGGGACATGGAGCTGCACAGACAGAGGGTCATGCTGTGGGAGCAGCCTTGGTGGGGTCATGCGTTCTTCTCCAGGGCAGGTGCCCACCGCCGGTATCTTGGGCCCGTGTTTTTGAGGAGCCGTGCCTGACCCAAGAGCTGGAGCTCGCCCTGTGCCCGAGAGCCATGCCATGGCTTCACAACCCCCTGCCCTGGGAAACACTCCCCTCACCCTCCAAACGCTGCTATTTCAATGCTCACCAGAGTCCTCCAGAGCTGATTTTGTCTGAGCCAGCTTCAGGAACAACTGCCAAAAATGGGAGACAGAAGAAAGGTAGAGGAGAGCTCTGGTGCATTGCGGGCACAACCGAGGAACATCATCTGCCCTCCCATCTCACCCCAAGCCCCAAAGCTGGGAGAAGAGCCATGGGGCAGGAGAGCTGTGAGAAGAGACACCCCCTTCTCCCCCTGCCCCACAGCCACCCCTCTCTCCGTACCTTCTCCTGTTGCTTCTGCGTCACCAGGTTTGCGTTGCGGTGTACAGCCTGTTCCGCCTCGTCCTTATCCCTGCAGCGCTGCTCGTAGAGCCTCTTGGCCTGGGAGAGCCACCAAACAGGGCAGGAGCATGTCAGCAAGCAACGAGATGCAAACTACAGCTCACGCAGGAGGCTTTGGAGGAAAGCACAACCTACGAGTGAAAAGGTGGGCGCAGGCTGCCAGCAGAGCAGGGGACGGCATGTGAGGTCCCAGATGCCCTACTCCTTGGGGAAAACCGACCTCACAAGACAAGCTGCCCTTCATTTGGAATGAAAAGCTTATGGCAATTGAGTCCATGACATTTAAATCACTCACATCCAACTCTGCAAGGCTACCACCGTCTGTGTCCCTGGCATACTCTTCATTTTTTCGGAGCACGCCCTGCATAGTGCTCATGCAGACACAACATAGAGACTTGCAACAGAGGAGGAAGACCCTCGCATTTAAGTCTACCCCAGAGCTGTGCATGTGTGTGTTAGCAGCATTAACTCACATAGCAAAAAAACAGCAGCATGTTTGCTTTACCTCCATGGTCTTCTTGTACTGCAAATTCCTGTTTTTGTGAATCGCCTCCATTATCAGCTCTATCTGTGAAGACAACAGACCCGGAGTCAGCACACCAGTGACCGTCAAAGCTCCAGAATGAACTATGTGGCTTAGGAAAGGAAGAGGCATGGACCAGACTGAGATGGGTTTATGGACCTTCTGTCCACCCAAAACATCTTAAACCCATCTTTTATGCTTCTATCTAAGCCTCCACTTGTGTATGCAAAGGAGCTCTGCAAATGAAACCCTAGCAATATATAGTACTGTATTTTCTCCATAGGGTCTGGAAAAATTGGGAAGCCCACTCCCCTCTGCTAGGTCCAAACCAGCCCCTGGTTCTAGCAGTTTTCCCTTAATTTCCAGACGAAGGTATCTCAGGGCAGAAGAAGTTAAAAAAAGGCTTGCCAATTTTAGCATATCATATGGAGCTCATACAGCGCTACATACACATGCTTTAAAAAAACTCCTGGTTGAGGCTGGCATCCCTGGAGCAGAGCCCCTACTATTGCTGGCCCCAAAAGGTGCCCAGAGGAGAAGACACGGCAGTGAGAAGGAAGCTGGAGGTTGCCACACAGTTCACCAACACAGTTGCAACATGTGGGAGGGAGATCAGGACTTCCTGGCAGCAGCAGGCACCGGTGGCATGGAGGGGGCTAGGACATGGCGGGAGACACCGGCCGGCAGCAGCCGATCGCTGGGGCAGGATCGACACCCTGCGGTGAAGGCACGTGCTCCCACGGCACCTCACCTTTTTCCGATGCAGTTTTTGTTTTTCCCTGAAGTCCTCCATTTTCTTTGCTTCCTCCCGAAGGGTTTGTGCCAGCTGGATGTGACCTTGCCCCACATTGTCTATCTCTGCAAAGAAAAATAATTAAGTGTCTATATATATATTCCTAGAAAGACTCTGTTGCTCAAGTCAACTGTTGTGGTCGACATCAAACTGACCCAGAGACCCCACATCATACATCCCCTTGCACAAACACAAAAGCAGCAGCACTTTTGAAGCAGTCTCCAAGCAGCGCCTGCCTGTGTAAGGAGTTACTCAGGATCCGTCCTGCTGGGGCCTGCCTTTCAGGTTAAGAAAACTCCTGTCAAGAGAAGTTAGTCAAACAAGCACAGTCACATCCCCCCTCATCCAGATGAATCCAGGCACGTTTCAACACATTGCACTCCGAAGCAGCCGTCTGAAGGAAGTGTTGTCCCAACAAACTTGGGTCACAGAAAAACTAATGCTAAAAAAATCTGCGGCTCCTCTTGCTGAACGTGAGCAGCCCCACCACGGAACACCATCCCAGCGAGCTCATCAAGGGAGCGAAGCCAAGCTGCAGCTCACGATTCAACCCCCTGAGCTGTTTCAAACCCGCAGCTATTAAGTCAGCTGCTCAGAGGGCAGAGCCTCCTTAGGGAGGTCCACCACGGTACAGGGCAGCAGATGAAGCTGGCTAGGGCAGAGGCTGGGCTCAGCACAGGGGAGCAGAGTGCTAGCCCTCAACGTACAGATGCTGGCAGCCTGTACGCCAGCGGGCTGTGACACATGGCAACGAAGGGACAATATAAGGTGGCCAAAGAATCATCTTTCAGATGCTCCAATTACTGCGTATGTGTGTGAAGCGGGCAAGGCGAGCCAGTCCAACAAACTCCAGCTGAGCTTCCCACGCACAGCTTCTGATGCACAATGCAAGCACAACCTCTGAGCTGCAGCCAGCCCTGAAAGCCCAAGAGATCCCCAAAGGGACACCAGGGCCTCCTCTCCCACTCATGCCCTGGAGTGCTCCGTCCCAAACCCTACGTGCTGGAATGAGCCTGGCCAAGAAGACAGCCTATGCCTGACCCCAGCATCACGCTGTTTTGGAGGTTTCTCTTCTATTTTCTTCCCAAGCAGTTGCCTGCAGGCTTTGGTGCTGCCAAGTGTCCTGACAAACATAAAGCAGAAGAATTACTTACGTTGCTTGAAAACATCCAGGGATCTCTTCAGTGTGCTGAAAAACAGGCAGAGCATTAAAAAGAGTGGGAAAGCACAGCAAGGTGCAGGCATCAGCAGAGCACCTTTCCCAAACCAGATAGCAAGTCCCTCACTTGATGCTGACCAAAGCAGCTCGAAGCAGGTTTATTTATCCTCTCTACACCTCCGCCTTTTTCCCTTTTGGTGAGTATACCACAGCTCACTTGGTTTGAGATCCACTTTACATCTTTCTGAACATTGTACACTATTAAAAATTATGAGTTTCATGGCACATGTTTCAGGCAACCTCCTAAATGTATCATATGGGATGTATGAACACCTTCTGCATGGTGTGTTGGCCAGTGGTTGGAAATGTAGGGAACTTTTTTCCCTATTGATATTGTATGATAAAGATTTCAGCAATATTTTATGTGACACCTGAATATAAAACTGTAAATAAATGATCAGAGAATATCAGACAGGGCATGTATAAAGTATAGCAACAAAGCAGGAAGCAGAAGGTGCCAAGGGTCACTGAGGAAATGGAGAACTGCTCATGGAGCCAACCACAGCAGCCACAGCACCCCTGTGGGGTGGTAACATGCTGGGCTTTAAGATTTGTATGGTTAGGAAGTATCAGTACTTCCCTCTGGCCACAAAACCAGTCAGAAGTGAACCCAAGGTCTCATGATCCTTGGCCCTCTGCTGAAATGCCAGCCCACATCTCACCTGAGCATCTATGATACTTTGGTTAGTCTATAGCTGGTGGGAACTTGGTGGACTCCAACTCGTTTACTGGCAAAGGCCAACCCAACTGTGCACCATTCATTCACAAGGCCGATTTCAGATCATCTTTGGAACAGGCTTCCCAGGGAGGTGGTGGAGTCACCATCACTGGAAGTGTTCAAAAAACCTGTGGATGTGGCGCTTCAGGACATGCTTTAGGGGGCATGGTGGTGTTGGGTTAATGGTTGGATGTGATCATCTTGAAAGTCTTTTCCAACCTTAATGATTCTGTGATTCTGTGATCTTCTGGTAGTGTCCCAATCACATTTCAATACTGTTTTGTCTCTCACAGCCTCCTTCCTTCTCCTCCTTCTTCATTGCTCCAATTAAGGACAACCATAAAAGCAGAACACACACAGGACTGTGAACTTACTTCAGCTCCATCTGCCCACAGGGCTTCTTCTTCGACAAGTTAATGAGCTCTTTGCCATATTTTTCTTCTATAACTGCCCTGTTGAGGAAAGAGAGAAATGAGAGGAAGTTCTCATTTCAGAAACTGATACTTGTTCACAGCAGAGGCCGAGACCCACTCTTAACATCCTCCCTATCTTCTGACCTGCTGCAAACCAAAACAAATTCCTTCAGTTGGTTGAAGGAAGACTGTTGTTTGCAGTTACCCAATAGCCTTTCTAGTGAAAACACTTCATTTTGCTGTGGCTGTGGTCCCGATACATTGCTCTCACCATGTCCCCATGGCCAATGGGTACAAGAACCACCTCCACAGGAGATGGAGGACTAAGCAGCCAGTGTAGCTGGTGGCTAGATGCAGCCAGGTGAGTCACCAGAGCAGTTTTTAACTCCGTTTCCTATGGGAACAAGGCTTACACGATCACACGTTTTCTGCATCTCGGTTATCAGCATCTGTCAGTCCATCCACACAAAGTACTTTTGAATTCAATTTGGCTGATTTAAACCAAATGTGACAGGAGGGAGTAGGCACATCAAAGACCACTCAGCCACCATACATGCACCCCAAAGCTCAGCTGAGCCATTTCAGGTCTTCAGGACATTTTAAAATGAGGCAACAGGTACTCTCTCCTGCCTGCCTCTGATCCTTAGGGAGAACACCTGAAGAAGAGGTCACATCTTGTGAAGTAACATAAATAACACCTTTGAGAGATTGTATTGTCCTCCCCTCTTGGACGAAAGATGTGGGGGGAAAGAAAGCCTATGTCTTGTAGTCTAAGAACAACCAGCTTTCTGCAGTTGTATTGAAATCCGTACAGACAACCAGGGCTGGACTTGCCTGGTCACATGTAGATATCTTCATCAGGGCAAGCCACCCTAGCTGTCTGCTGGGGAGAGGAACAAGTACTGCTAGAGGCTTGCATTAGGTCAACTGGATAAAATAAATAGCTTCCTAAAATGCCTGTATCTCTAAAGCAGATGCAGATGCCTATGTTGTTGATTTCTAGAGTTTGGCAGTGGGGTTCACCTAACTTAAGTCTTTAAAAACCCCAAAAGCTTGTAGGGAAATTGAAAAAATAAAGGTTATAAATTGACTTTTTTTCCTCTAACAATATTCCCATGAACTTCCTTTTGAAACAAAGCATCAAATCCAACATGCATGTTCTCCATGTCTGGGACCATGTAACAGCCATGCTATACATGGAGAACTGGGCCATGTTCAGAGAGGAGTGCCAGTAGCAAGTCCAGGTCCAGCCTCTAATCTCCTGGCTAGACAGGTCAGCGGGAACATACACCGCCTTCAATAGCAAAGAGGAACGGGGCACAGGGTGTGGAGGAGGCTTTTTTCACTTTCTCCATTGTCACAGATGAGTGGGACACAGTTCTCAGGGTTCAGCGGATGGTTTCTCAGACAGCTGGAAAGCCCAAATTTTCCTGGGACATGGGATCACAACCCAGACAGATGTAGATGCATTAGACACTTAACTGCAGGTTCTCCTCCTCTTCATCCCCATTACATTTGTTCCAGGCTGTTTTGTACCAAGTCTTGTATTGAGAGGTTTGTTTTCTCCAGTTCTCAATATCAAAATTACATTAATTCAGGGTTGTTCTATAACGCTTTTCATATTTAGCCATTGCTAACCAGGTGAACCATAAAGTCAAAGTATATGGCCAGACCATCTCAGTTGTGCCCTTGTAGCCACAGAACCCCTACTTAGGTGATATTCTCTGATTAATAAACACACCATCTAGTACTGCTACTTCCTTTTAAAACAAAATCTGCAGGCTATCCATGATGTACAAAGACAAATTCAGGACAAAGACATGCCTCTCCTATGCCAAGGTCTTCACCTGATCTTCTGCAAGCTGAACTGCAAAGTGAACTTCATGGGAGAGCATGTGGCCTGGGCACGCCACCAACAGCTGCAAACACATTAGTACAGATGCCTGGCAACGTGTAAGACTGAATCATTAAACTGCTCCTGATTCCTTTTTCTTTTTAACAGAGAGTTCAAAATGTGAACATCAAGCCCTGGACACCATCGCTGCCTCACAGCTGAGGATTCCTGGGTATGGACTTAATACCACAGCACCAGCCGTGCAAGGAATCACAGAGTCACAGAATCACTAGGTTGGAAAGGACCTTCAAGATCATCAAGTTCAACCATTAATCCAGCACCACCATGTCCCCTAAACCATGTCCTGAAGCGCCACATCCACACGTTTTTTGAACACTTCCAGAGATGGCGACTCCACCACCTCCCTGGGCAGCCTGTTCCAATGCCTGACCATCCTCTCAGTGAAGAAATTTTTCCTAATATCTAATCTAAACCTCCCCTGGCGCAACTTGAGGCCATTTCCTCTCGTCCTATCACTAGTTACTTGGGAGAAGAGACCAACACCCTCGTCGCCACAACCCCCTTTCAGGTAGTTGTAGAGAGCGATGAGGTCTCCCCTCAGCCTCCTCTTCTCCAGACTAAACAACCCCAGTTCCCTCAGCCGCCCCTCATCAGACTTGTGCTCCAGACCCCTCACCAGCTTCGTTGCCCTTCTCTGGACACGCTCCAGCACCTCAACATCCTTCTTGTAGTGAGGGGCCCAAAATTGAACACAGTATTCAAGGTGCGGCCTCAGCAGTGCCGAGTACAGGGGCACAATCACTTCCCTACTCCTGCTGGCCACACTATTCCTGATACAGGCCAGGACGCTGTTGGCCTTCTTGGCCACCTGGGCACACTGCTGGCTCATGTTCAGCCAGCTGTCAACCAGCACCCCCAGGTCCCTTTCCGCCGGGCTGCTCTCCAGCCACTCCTCCCCAAGCCTGTAGCGTTGCATGGGGTTGTTGTGGCCAAAGTGCAGGACCCTGCACTTGGCCTTATTAAACCTCATACAGTTGGCCTCTGCCCATCGATCCAGAAAGGACAGTGTAAGCAAGTAAGTTCCTCATCAGTCAAAAATCAAAGGTGTTTTAACATAGTGGACAGTTAGACATGACAGAAACCAAACTGGGAATATAAGGAGTAGAAGTAGTGCCACCGCTTCACTTCCCAGGTTCAACGCAACCCATTTTCAGAGGCAGCTCCATACCTTTCCTTCAAAAAGTCTTCAAATTCTTTGCAGTTCTTCCTGCCATCATTCAGATGTTGAATGATGCTGTCATAGCCAACTGTGCTCGTCAGATCCGTACTCTGAAAACAGAAGAACAGGAGTCACATCCTCATCAGTGTAGTCCACAGTCACTGCCACCTCCAGTGGCATTTGAACAAGCGATGGCTCAGCTGGGAGCAAGTGTGCAAGTGCCTCTTTATGAAATAAGATCTTTTTCTTTTAGGGGTGGGAGAGGCTCCAGAATGAGAACAATGGTGGCAATTTGGGACAAAGCCCTTCCATGACTTTCAGAAAACAGAAGGTCTCAGTCCTACATCCTATTGCTCCCCCCTGGCCTAAATACAGCTGGCCCCATGGCACATGGCACCTCCTCCTAGGAGCCGAGCTGTCGGCTCTGACTTAATGAAATCAAACACTAAAAACCCTCCAAGTCTCTAGATATAACCCATCTTACTACTGCTCCTCCCAGCTTCTGCAGACATGGAGATGGATCTTGGTTAGCATTGACTTGCACTCTTCTGGGCATCACCCTCACGTCTGGCTGTAGGAGCCTACATCTGGGCTGGAGGGGAATTTATCAGACCTTTCTGCACAGAATCGCTGAGCTATGGGCTTCTCCCACTGCCCTCACAGCAATGTATGGATGCACCCAATGACTGCTGCTGCAACAGCCTTCTCTTTGGCCTTGCAAAAAGCAACACTGTCCCACACATCAGTTCAAAACACCACTGCAAAGATCATTTCCCTGAGTATCAGGTTCTCCCCCACCACTGCTGTATGCCCTCCAATACAACACGTAGGGCTGGCTAGCATCTTCACTCCCCACAAAACATCACAGCCATGGGCAGGTCCTGCCTCCACCACCCACGGGCCAGGTCCCATCTTCCAAACCGGGGCTCTCAGCCCTGCAGTGCCACTCACACTTTCCATAGACTTCTGAAGGATCAGTGCTTTCCTTCAAATTACTTCTTAAAAACATATATTGTACTGATGCTTATTTAAAAAAAAAATGCATGCAGCAATGATGTAGGTGGGCTAGGACGAAGGTTGACTAACTCTACCCCATTCTTTCCTTATACCCATGCCTGGAAGCACCTCAGGACAAAAAATGGATTTTTGCCCTACGACTGTTGAAGATTTACCACCCTGGGGACCTGGGCCAAGAGCAGGGCTCCTAAGTGCTATGATAATACAAAGAGATGCGCTGACCATGAGCTCTCCTTCTCTGGAAGAAGCCCAAAGCAAATGCGGGGAGCTGAGCAAAAGGTGCTACCTGTCTTCTGCAAGGAGGTCCAGTTGGTGTGGCATAGAACAGCACGTGGAAGCAAAAACTATAGGGAAAGAGGCTGCAGAAAGGAGGCAATGGTAAGGGCATATATGAAACTCTGGGAAAGGAAGCAGAAGCCACAGACAGTTATTAAAAAGCCTGAAGAGGAATAATGGCAGAACAGAGCCATTCAGGAAATGGTTCGAAGCCAGGATGAGAGTACGCATACAACTGGTGTGAAAGCGCGGGCGGCAGAGGCAGGGATTTCTCAGGAGTTCGTATCTTGCACAAGAAATGAAGAGAGGCAGGACTGGTATTTGTGATAAATGAAGGATTTAATTATGTGGACTTCCCTAAGTAGTCAAGGACTTGAATGTCAGTGGCCAGAAAGCAAGAAGTGAAGCAGAGATCTGGTGGGGTGGGGACCTGCAGGAAATCCCCGGGTATCCCAGATCAGCTTTGTTCCATCCACGGCATGCACGGGAATAGAGGACAGTGGAGCAGAACCTAAGCAGAAACCATAATGGTGTCTGTTCCTTTACAAAGCACAAAACATCCCTCCAAAATGGGCTTATTATCAATACACCCACAACCAGGTCTCAGTTTGCATCATGTCTTCGCTAATCGTGTCTGTGAAAAGGAAACACGCTTGCACTGAAGTCGGTCTTCGTGACAGTTGCAAAACACAGGAACAACCTAACTCAACTTCCTACCGCCGCTTTCAAAGGAAATAAAATGGATGCAGAGAACAACTGTCAGCCGCTGCAAGCTCGGGCAGGACGGAGCGGTCAGACCCTCATCGCTGCGTCTCAGAGGGCACCCGAAGGCTCTGAGACACTTGCGCTCGCTGCGCCAGGCAGAAGTGCCAGGGGACAAATTGGGAGCATCCACCAAAAACGTGCACTAGGCTCTTTATTTTATCACTTTTCCAGTAGATGGATTTCATTCCAGCACATAGGTATTTCCTAAGTGCCCAAGGCTGGACCAGACCTCACGGTGTTATACAAAGGTGTTACACAAAACATGGGAGGTAACAGAGATGGTGGAGGTTTCCAAAAGAACTGCTTCCAGGCAGGAGGAGCTCCTGGCCCAGAAGGAGCTGGGCAGGGTTGTATGCCATGAAACCAGCCTTCACAGCACCCTTCTGGGCAGTTGTTGACCTGGAAAGAATAAAAAGGACGAGCGTGACTGCCCAGTGGGACGTCCCAAAATCAGGGAGGGAGCAATGAAAGAGGAAGGGCAACAGGGCAAGCACAGAGCCATGGGTGCAGAGGACAAGATTTAAAGACTTAATAAACTGAACCAAAGACAGGTATGGAGGAAGAGGGAGTTGCACAAAGCCCTCCCCACCGGAGGGGTGCAGGAGGACGAGCACCTCTCCTCCCACCCTGCAGCACGCGGCTGCCCTGGTGCTCCCCACTGGGCAGAGCTCTGAACCCATGTGCTATTTAGAGGACAGCCCATGGAAACTACAAACAGATGATTTCAAGGTGACAAAGCAGCAGATGATCTTTCTTGAGCCCACAGGGCTCAAGCAGGACATGCCCCCCCCTTCCTGTCCCACCGCCCGGGTTTGTGCCATCCTCCTGACGGACTCACTGAGGAGAAGAAATTCATGTGCTTGTTGTGGTCCTTTGGGTTTTCTTTGCACTTTTAGCCAAAAGAGGGGCTAAAAATGCTCTAGTGGGGATCTGAAGTCACATTATGACCTTGTGTGAGTCACCGCTGAAAGGAAAGCTACTGAGCTTGACATTTCCATCTTCTATCCCACTTTACATGGAAAACCCACGCCAGAGACACACCCTATGAAGCCAATGGCATGGGAGAATCATAGAATCATAGAATCATTTAGGTTGGAAGAGACCTTTAAGATCACAGAGTCCAGCTATTAACCTAACACTGCCAAGACCACAACTAATCCATGTCTCTAAGTGCCACATCTACATGTCTTCTAAATACCTCCAGTGATGGTGACTCCACCACCTCCCTGGGCAGCCTGTTCCAGTGCTTGATCACCCTCTTTGTAAAGGAATTTTCCCTAATCTCCAATCTAAACCTCCCCTGGCGCAACTCGAGGCCATTTCCTCTCGTCCTATCACTGGTTACTTGAGAGAAGAGACCAACACCCCCCTCACCACAACCCCCTTTCAGGTAGTTGTAGAGAGTGACGAGGTCTCCCCTCAGCCTCCTCTTCTCCAGACTGAACAACCCCAGTTCCCTCAGCTGCTCCTCATCAGACTTGTGCTCCAGCCCCCTCACCAGCTTCGTTGCCCTTCTCTGGACACGCTTCAGCACCTCAACTTGTCCTTCTTGTAGCGAGGGGCCCAACACTGAACACTCACCAGTGCCGAGTACAGGGGCACGATCCCTGCCCTGCTCCTGCTGGCCACACTATTTCTGATACAGGCCAGGATGCTGTTGGCCTTCTTGGCCACCTGGGCACACTGCTGGCTCATGTTCAGACGGCTGTCAACCAGCACCCCCAGGTCCCTTTCCGCCGGGCAGCTCTCCAGCCACTTCTCCCCAAGCCTGTAGCATTGCATGGGGTTGTTGTGACCCCAGTGCAGGACCCGGCACTTGGCCTTGTTGAATCTCACAGAATTGGCCTCGGCCCATCGATCCAGCCTGTCCAGGCTCCCTACCCTCAAGCAGTCTGTCCCAACATTCCCAAAAATGAAAATTTTGGAGTACTGCACGGCTTACGGACCATCACTTGGAAGATCTTTATTTATGCAGAGCACTTAGTATGTCTTCTCAGCCTTATCTGCTCAGAGAAATACGGCCGAAGCTGGATGTCTATTTTAGTAGTCAGATACGCCATCCAACAATAAATGGCTGTGCTGTTCTTGCTCGCAATCAGTACCACCTGAGATTCACTCAGGGTCCTGCAGAGGTTGCTGAGACCAAGAAAAATGCTTGTGCTGATGCCTGCAGGGAGCAGAGTGAGGAGAGTAGGAGATGCTGCTAGAGGCTGCAGCTCCTCCCCATCCCATAACCAGGTGGGTACAACAGGACAAACAAAACTCATCACAGGGAGGAAGAGGACTCGCTGCAAATTCACGCACCTGAGAATGGCGTCCTGCGAAAAGCAGCTTTTTGGTGAATAATTTTCCATTTGCAGTTTTCTCTGCCCTGCGCTAACACGTCTACCCTGCTCATCCCAGAGACTCAGAGAGCAGCGGACCACCCCGCCTCCATGCACTTACTTCTTCCCAAAAACCCCACCTTGTTCCTTTCAAACGGTGACCCGAGGATTTCATAATGCTGCTGATAAACTCTGCCAAGCCAGTCCCCGTTTAGAGAAGGACAAGCAGGGGTAAGGGGAAGCGAAACGGCCCAGCCGGCATCACATCGTGAGTCAGCAGCCGCAGAATGAACCCAGGAGCCCGGGGCTGGCAGCACCCCCCGCCCCCCGACAGTGGGGGTGCAGAAAAAAGGAGTTTATCCCCGGCCAGCCACACGAAGCTAAAAAAAATCATGGGAGTCAAGAAGAAATACAGCCAGTCACAGCCCTGACAAAATACCATCCATAACCCGTGGGCAGCGGGTTCCTTTGCAGGCACCAGCACTCCCTCGCTCTGTAGAGGGGGGGCAAAGCATTTCTTTCACCCCACGCTTCGTTCCTGCCATTGCTGAAGGAGATGCGATAGCTCTTTCCTGTGTGTTGGGGGATAAATAAGTGTTTTCAGACACTTTGCCATGTGCTTTATTAGACGATTAAATATAACAGTGCAGCTTTTACTGCAGATGACTTGCCTGAGCTGTGGATTGTTTTAGCAGCATCACTTTTTCTTGGCGTGACAAATAAATATTTGAGAGTGCCTAAAAGATTTACATACGTAAGTCTTATTTAAAAAATTATCTTGACCAGACCAACCTCGGTGAGAGTCAGCAGGTCTCAGTCTTCAGCATTATTTGCTTATTTTTTTAATGTTTTACCAAATGCTTCTTTTTAATGCACCCTGGAACACACTGCAGAGAGCAGAGCTATTACTTTTGTCTTATTAAAAGCAAAACGACTGAGAATCCACTCTCCGGGTTGCAAGCTTGCCAACAGATCAGACTTAAAATGTGTTTTAGCATTATCATCGTTTCTGTTTTTCCCACACAGATTTACAGGTGCCTACAAGGATTGAAAGATGAGCCCCAAAGCTTTGCTGTCGGCTTACCCGAAATACTCTGCAAGAACAGGCTCGGGGAGAACCAGGCACGTACCAAGAAAATGATTAAAGCGAAAGAAGAGTCCTCGTAGAGTGAAAGATGAACAGCAGGTTGCAAAAATGAATGAAAACAAAACCCCACACTTGCTCAACTCATGGCAATCGCTACAGGCAGGAAACAAACATGATCGCTGGCGTATTTTTACTTTTGCACAGCTCTTTTGCAGGCAGCGCAGGCTGCAGGAGGGAGCATCACGTGAGCCGGGGCATTTGGAGCTGGTTTAAGGTCTCTCCTGTCCTCACGTGCAGCTTTGGGCATCTCCAGACTTTGGCTCCTGGGAGGGCAGGAGCTGCGGTAGGATGCAAAAGAGCAAACCCCTTTATTTGAAGGAATTTCTCATCTTGTGCTGAGGCCTACCAGGGTGAACAAACTCAGAGCAAAGTCACACCGTGCTTTTGCGATGCAGCGCATCATGAGCATCACTCCATGAACTCTGGCAGGGACCAGGTTCCAGTGCAGGAAAAGACAGACATGCATCCCACCAAAGAAACCAGAACTGCTGGGGTTTAAAGCTAAATCAGTCCCTGGATGAGGCTTGAAGGCACAAACCCGCCACCCCAGCAGAGCAGGGTGGGGCTACAGCTCGTCCCCATGAAGAAATTCGGCGGTTGCCATTCAAAACCAGCCACATTTCAAAGCTGGAAGCTGCAATATTGAAAATGGTTCAGCTTTTGGGGGGATTGCTTATTTTTTAGACTTTGTCACATCAGCTGGAGCATCTCTTCCCTGGAGCCCTCCCAAAATCTCCCCTTTCCCCACTGGGCTGACCTGACCACTGAAAAATCACTTGATTTGGCAAAGAGTTCTCCTTCCCTTTTTGGCTTAAGCAAAGTAATTTAAGAGGAAAAATTGCAGGAGGAAGTTTGAGCTCTCTCACAGCGAACCAAAGCCGGACGAGCAGCAGCCCTCCCGCACCTCGTCTAAATTTGTTTTTTTTCTGCCCATCTCTCGTTCCCCCCCTCCTTCCCCAGCCCTTGCAGCTGATGCACAGTCACTGGTACGTGGCGTGGAGGCTGGTTGCGGTGGTGCCTGCCTTTTCCACGGGCCAAACGACCGCAGCAGGGCCTCCATCTCTTCGCTGAGTCACGTCCACCACGTTCCTGTCCAACCTCCACCCCAGCTGCCTGCCCCAGGCATGTTTCCTCGGTCAGGGGGGTTGAAGCTCACAGGCTTCAGAAAGGAAAAAGCCAAGCAAAATCCCCTGGCAGCACCAATAGCTTTGGGCTCAGCAAGAACTGGGGATTATTCAGTAAATAGCCGCCTTTGCAATACAGGGGGCCGGGCAGGAGTGGTGCCCCCCCATACAATGCCCCAGCTCCTCCTCACCTTGGGGGCTTCAGGCTGCTCCTGCCCTGGTATTTTCTCCCACTGAGCCCCCTCCTCCAGGATCCTCTTTCAAAAAGCACCATGCCGTAGCGGGAGAGGAGCAAACCGAGCAGCGCTAGCCAAAGCCCCGTGGCGAGGACCTCTTCTTCAATCCAAAGCTCCCCTGAAGCACCACAAACCATGTCTACTCAACCCTGCCGGCATCACAGTTGTTCCCCCCAGCCTGGGGGATGCTGCCACCACCCCCGCATCCCTCCCCTCTGCACATTTACAAAGCAAAGGGAGCACCGTGGAAACTTCTCGGGCAACGACGAGCTGAGAAACAGCAGCCAGATGCAAAGCTGGCTTTATTTTCCAAGCCGGGTTTGATACCTATATGAGATTTACATATTTGAGAGCACTATGCCAGACGACATGCTAATGACGCCGGGCGAGCCCAGTGCCCTGCATTTACCCCTCTTATTCCACGACATGCAGCAGCCCCAAACCCGGCACCCGCTCCTCCCGGGGCCCACGCACCTTCGCCTCGTCCTGCAAGACAGGAGCTGCTTCCCAGGCATTGCCTGGGAAACCCTGAGCGTCGCCGTTCACAGACGGGGATTTTCAGCCCCGAAATCCAAATTTTTGTAATTTATTTCCTCGTTGCCGGTACCTGGAAGAAAGGCCTGCACAGCAAGAGGAACTGAGAAGCCGCAGCACCAATGCTCTGCAGCAGATAAGGGGCTGTTCACCACTTCTCCATTCCCAAAAGCACAGTTCAGACTCAAAGGAATAAATCGTGACTTTCCCCGAACCGTGTCTTTTTCTCGCAGCTCGGCAGCAGCACGCCAAGGGACTCACTCCTAGTCTGGGATTAGCTTCGTGTTGAAGGACCCTTTTTGGCCACGGTGCCTCCAAGTAATTCACTGGTGACTAATTAATATTACCAAACCCTCAGCCCAGCACCGACTTCTTCCAGCGCGGCAGTGGCAGCTTGCCAGGGCGCGTTTCGGCTGCATGGGGCAGGTTATAAAGCCACAGCTTTCAGGACACGTGTGGGTGGGCAGTGCCTGCCGTGGGATGCTCAGAACCTTCAGCAAAGGCATCCCAGTCGCCACAAAGGCAGCTTTGGAGCCAACTCTACCCAGAAAGAGGGTGACCCGCCGACCCAACTCTGACCGCCCCATCCCGGCCCCGGCTGGGTCCCACCCCGCTGCCCCCCGTCCACCATGCCCCTCGGCTCACCCAGAAGTGGTCCCTGAACCGCGCCTCCCGCATGCTGATGCTGGGGATGGTGATGATGATGATGCCGCCGCCGCCCCGCTCCACCGCAGCCACCACTCCCGGCGCCGCCCCGCCCCGCTGGTCCCACCCCGCGGCGTGGTGTCCCCACCCCGTCACCCGTGTCCCATCCCACCCTCCCTAAAGAGCACGGTTACATCCACCCCAGTCGCTGTGTGGAGCTGCGCTGCGCGCTGCTGGGTCTCCGTGTGTTGTGGGGACCCAGGCATGCTGCTGCCGATGGGTGAGATCTGAACATGAGCCGGCAGTGTGCCCAGGTGGCCAAGGTGGCCAACAGTGTCCTGGCCTGTACCAGCAATAGTGTGGCCAGCAGGAGCAGGGCAGGGATCATGGCCCTGTACTTGGCACTGGTGAGGCTGCACCTCAAATACTGTGTTCAGTGTTGGGCCCCTCACTACAAGAAGGACATTGAGGTGCTGGAGTGTGTCCAGAGAAGGGCAACGGAACTGGTGAGGAGTCTGGAGCACAAGTCTGATGAGGAGCGGCTGAGGGAACTGGGGGTGGTTCAGTCTGGAGAAGAGGAGGCTGAGGGGAGACCTCGTCACTCTCTACAACTGCCTGAAAGGGGGTTGTGGTGAGGGGGGTGTTGGTCTCTTCTCCCAAGTAACCAGTGATAGGATGAGGAAATGGCCTCGAGTTGTACCAGGGGAGGTTTAGATTGGAGATTAGGAAAAATTTCTTTACTGCCCAGGGAAGAGGTGGAGTCACCATCACTGGAAGTGATTCAAAAAATGTGTGGATGTGGCACTTCAGGACATGGTTTAGTGAGCATGGTGGTCTTGGGTTGATGGTTGGACTTTGTGATCTTAGACTGGTCTTTTCTAACCTTAATGATTCTGTGACTCTATGAGATGGGCAGGGGTGGAAGACACAGTGTCACTGCACCACAGGGAGAAACCCACTGGTGACGGCCAAATCTGATTGACCCCCACTTTTTTACAAAGGAAACATGAAGTGGAGGGCAAGTATCAGGGCCGGCAGCTGCACCTTCCCCACCTGGCTTGGGCAGAGGTTGATGGAGTATTTTGGGAAGGCTTCACCATACACGTCCTGTTCTTATCCTTAGTTGATTAGGGGCCACGGCCCGAGAACGACCTCTGAGCTGTTCTTAAAAACCATGAAAGCAGATGAGAGAGGACACTGGTGCCAGAAAGCCTTAATCATACCCACTGCCCTAGCCTGCTGCCTCTGCTTTGACACAGGGACAGCTAAAACAGTCCAGGAATATAAAAAAAGGCATTCTCCACTTAAGTAAGTGACCTGAGGCCACTGCCACTTGGCAAACATTTCTGAGGTTTATACTGAACAAGTTTGCATGGATTTTTCTTTCACTGTTCATGGCTGCCCCGGCAGCAGGGGTAGCATCACATCTGCGTTTCAGATCTGAAAGGGTTCAGTCAAGGCTTCAAAGAGGTTTTAACAACCTCACCTGAACATGTCAGCCATGGTGCAATCTGCCAAGCTGCAAGCACACAAATAGCTCCAATGTGTGAATCCGGGAATAAATTTCCAAGATTTCTGTCTGATCTGACTGCACTGGAAGGGCGTGCTTTAGGACAGGCAGATAAGCCCAAGGGGGGTTGAGACCCAAAGCGAGCAGGACAGACCAGCGTGGATCAAGGCACGGCAGTTCAGGGCTGCGTACGCAACAGTCATCAGCAGCCCCGCAGCAAAAGCCGCACATCACAGCTTTGGCGTGGCCTGCACAGGGAGCGGGCGTTACGGCAGCGCTGGCAGTTACATGTCAGAGGACACCGCGCCCCAGCTGCGTGTTTCTGGGATCTTTCTATGATTTGCCGAATCAGCCTTTCAGTCGATTTAGTGGGATGACCCTCTGCACACTCCCAACAGAAGAGGACAACAAACCCTCACCATGAATCCACACCATCACCACCCACTCGCTATTTCTCTGCTTCCCGGCACCACCCCACAGCACCTCTGGGGACTCCTGCCTGATCCCTCAAAACCGGCCCCTCTGCCCTTCCATCTGACCAGACTTATGGACCACACGGTGCTTTAATGAGGAAATTATCACCTTCCTAAGTCACAGCAGCAACAGGCAGAAATCAAAACTTTGGAATATTTATGTTACCAGAAACAAACGTATCTCCATGCAATTTTGGAGCTTGATGCTTTCCAACTACAGCAGCACGTAAGTAAAACATGACATGGCAACACCAACAAGTGACTGCGGTTTAGTCACTGGGCAAGAGCAGAGTAGCAAGCTGTAAAAGCTGTCCTGGAAGAGAGAAGTGATGTAGGGCAGCCAGAGCAAGGAGGCTCCACCACGGTTATTTCCATACCTGTTGAAGCTTCCCAGGTACCTGTGCTGGAGCTGTGTGTAGAACAAACGAGACTCTGAAAGACAAAAGGAACTCCACAGGAAGCCGTCCTCCGTGAGCACAGCACTATTCCAACATCCCAGCTCCTCCCAGAAAGCTGTCTGACACTTGGAGAGATACGGATTTGATGGGTGGATGAGGAATTGGCTAGATGGTCACACCCAGAGGGTAGTGGTCAATGGCTTAATGTCCAGATGGAGATCCATGATGAGTGGTGTCCCTCAGAGATCCACACCTGAGCCAGTACTCTTAATATCTTCATCCATGACACAGACAGTGGGACCGAGGGCACCCTCAGCAGGTTCACAGATGGCACCAAGCCGAGTGGTGTGGCTGACACACCTGAGGGACGGGATGCCATCCAGAGGGACCTGGACAAGCTCAAGGCATGGGCCTGTGTGAACCTCATGAGGTTCAACAAGGCCACGTGCAGGGTCCCGCCCCTGGGTTGGGGCAACCCCCAGTATCAGCCCAGGCTGGGGGACGAAGGGATGGAGAGCAGCCCTGCCGAGAGGGACTTGGGGGTCCTGGGGGATGAAAAGCTGGACACGAGCTGGTAATGTGCACTCCCAGCTCAGGCGGCTAACCATGTCCTGGGCTGCCCCCAAAGCCACGTGGCCAGCAGGGCGAGGGAGGGGATTCTGCCCCTCTGCCCTGCTCTGGGGAGACCCCCCTGCAGGGCTGCGTCCAGCTCTGGAGCCCTCGGCACAGGAGAGACATGGACCTGCTGGAGCGGGGCCAGAGGAGGCCCCAGCAACGCTCCGAGGGCTGGAACCCCTCTGCTGGGAGGACAGGCTGGGAGAGCTGGGGGGTTCAGCCTGGAGCAGAGAAGGCTCTGGGGAGACCTTACTGCAGCTGCCAGGGCTGAGAGGGGCTTAGGAGAAAGATGGGGACAGGCTTTTTAGCAGGGCCTGTTGCCATAGGACAAAGGGTGACGGTTTTAAACTAAAAGAGGGGAGATTCAGACTAGAGCCAAGGAAGATATTTTTCACACGGAGGGAGGTAAAACCCTGGCCCAGGTTGCCCAGGTGTAGATGCCCCACCCCTGGGAACATCCCAGGTCAGGCTGGACCGGGCTCTGGGCAACCTGCTCTAGTTGCATATGTCCCTGCTCACAGCAGGAGGTTTGGACTAGATGGCCTCTAAGTGTCCCTTCCAACCCAAACGATTCTGTGAATGTTTCCCATTCTGGGAAATCTGTTGCCTCATGTAGCACGCAGTCACTCAGGGAATAAAAGAGATGCTCTGGTATATAACCTCCTGTCAAAGCATTAACAACTGCAGTTTACTGACAGAACTGGAGAGAACTACAGAGAATGGTGGCATTTACATCTCCAGGCATTACTACTCTAACAGCTAAATGTGCAACTGCCCCGAGACACAAGTACAGTCAGTTCTGAGAATCCACCTTCTAAAAGCCAGGCACAAGGAGGATGGGTTACACAGCAGCTCTACAAAATACTCTGTCACAGCAGCAGACTCTTCAAGAATACTGTGAGGTACAGCTAGTTACACAGCGTGAAGCCCTTCCCCAGTTGTTTGCCCTTCTCCGAGATCAGCTGTCTAGTGGAAAGGGCAAAGACTGCAAGAGCGACCCTCAGCTCTCTCACGATAGGAACTGCAGTCTCAGCCACAGAATCCAACTGCTATCCCTACTCGTTCTTGTATGGGGACTGATCCACCCAAGAGATAATCACCTGATTTTTCTGAGTTTCCTTAGCAAGCCTGTGTCCACAGGAGTTTAACTCTCTGGTTTTAAAGGCCTGTGCTGCTCAAATAGCAGTAATTTCAAAGAGAATATATAAGCCTTTTTACACGGAAACTTTTATTCTCACTGAGATCTGTACATTCAAGTCGCACATACTTTTAAGTCTTTGATGGAGCTGGAGCACGGGATCACGACAACAGCCTGGTCTGTTTGAACAGTGAAGAGTTTATGCCTCAAAAGTAGCCAGGAAATTTGTGACTATTTCCTTCAACTTAGCTTCTGTCTGGTCAGAGATCTTTCCTTCAGTCCTGTTGAAAGAGTTTAGTTAAAACTTCTGACACAGAAACAGATGTATAGTCAATCCCTGACTACGGCAAAGAAAAACTTGACAATGAACCTCCCAATTTCTAGAGAAATTAGCAGTGAATTTATTCTGTTTGATACACGAAGCTGTAACACTGAAAATAATATAACATCCCTTCTCAAAAATTTAGCCCCGTTTAAGAACTAACGTTTGTGAACAAATACATTTGAAATAACTGTACGTAGTTCAACAAGACTCTGGCTTCTGTAGCGCTGTGCCTGAGATGGAAGGCATGCGATTTGACTCGCACCACAAGCAGCGAGGACCAGTTTACACAACAGGACTATGGAAATACTCAAAACCCAACAGTCTGCTCAGCAGCTGGGAAAGCAGTGAGCAGCACTTAATCCACAGTACTGTAACAGCTTAAAGCTGTCAAAAATATGGGAACTGACTGGATTAGGTGATTTCAATACCAGATTAGAGGAGAAGTATGCAAGTAGGTTCATTTTAAGAATCTGCTGGATTTCCTAAGTAAAAACTAGACATGAAGCTGAGCTCTGGACAGCACTGCAGGGACAGTAGGAAGGCTGATTTAACTACCAGTTCTGGTACAGGCAGCTTAAGGCCTGATGTTCTAGGATACACTAACACTTCAGTGACCATTACCTGCACTCCAGCCATCAAGTCAATATCCTTAGGATGTAGCAAGATAAATCATCATACCTGATCGTAGAGAGGAGGGCCTGGTGCTGGCTCAGTACATGAGCCAGGAAAGCACTCTCAAATTTAGTGATTTTGCTGGGCTCCAGCTTGTCCAAGTGACCTCTTACACCAGCATAGATGACTGCAACCTGTTCCTCAATAGCCATGGGAACTGCAGAAAAGAAAGCATTCATGCCATTGGGAACTCCTACATCGGGAGACGTCAGTACTACAGAGTCCTTCTTTGAAGATCAACTGCTCATATACAATATGCTTCAAGTATGTCTGCATTTACTGTGTCCACAGAATGCCACAGAGACCAACCCTGTTAGTGTAACAGGCTAATGGGAAATGCAGGTTTGTTACGTCCAAGACACTCACCATACTGCCCTTGTTTGAGCAGCTCTGTCAGACGCACACCACGGTTCAGCAGCTGTTGTGTGGCAGCATCCAGATCAGACCCAAACTGAGCAAAGGCAGCTACTTCACGATACTGAGCCAATTCCAGCTTCATGGTACCTGCCACCTGCAACACAAGATACAGGTCAGACTGAGTTTGACCAGTTTTTAAGTGAGCTTAGTAGTTTGCAGGTTTATCTTCAGATGACAGTTTGTCACAAGTCAGCTTTGCCTTGCATACCAGTCAAGTGAATCTCAAGGTTCTGACAGATGACTATATGCATTTCTAAAAATCTATTTGGCCTTTTAACATGAGCATGCAGTTCCTCCCTAGAATGCGCACAGCTGGTATTAAACCTCTCTCATTCCAGATCTGGATTAAAAGGAGCATGGGGTTAAGAGAGCATTCTCTATTTCTAGTTAGATCGGTACCCAGTTCAGCATACTGAAAGTTATCAGTCTTACATCTTTATGCAGATTCTATCTTCCTTTCTCCACCCTCTCTCAACAGGCAATGGATATATCAAAGATATCCCCAAAGTTTGTTGTTCTTATAAAATTTCATAACGCTACGGAATCCGAAGCTCTATTTCCTCTCTATTCACAACTCTTTAGTGTGAAATGGGTCTCTAGTAAGAGGACGAGCAGCAGTTTCATGCTTACCTGCTTCATAGCCCTGGTCTGAGCAGCAGAGCCTACACGGGACACAGACAGACCAACATTGATGGCTGGGCGGATACCTTTGTAGAATAACTCAGTTTCCAAGAAAATCTGTAGGAGAAAATTGTTTTATTATCTTGGTCAGAAGCCTGGGAGCCTCCTCAGAGACCTGACAGTTAAGTTACACAGACGTACTGGCATGTGAAGAAGTCCTACCTGTCCATCAGTAATGGAGATGACATTGGTTGGAATGTAAGCAGACACATCACCAGCCTGAGTTTCAATGACAGGCAAGGCAGTCAGAGAGCCACCTCCAAAGGAATCATTCATTTTGGCTGCTCTCTCCAGAAGGCGAGAGTGCAGGTAGAACACATCACCTGGGTAGGCTTCACGACCGGGTGGACGACGCAGCAGCAGAGACATTTGACGATAGGCAACAGCCTGCGTGGTATAAAGAAACATTTCAGACTTCAGTAACTCATTTAAAACTTTGCATTTCTACACCTGAGGTAATCTTATGACTATAAACACCAATGCGAGACTATGAGACCTAAAAACAGTATTTCCTGACCTGTTTGGATAAGTCATCATAGATGATTAATGCATGTTTTCCATTGTCTCTGAAGTACTCCCCCATGGAGCAGCCTGAATAGGGAGCCAGATACTGAAGGGGTGCTGCATCAGATGCTGTGGCAGACACCACAATAGTGTACTTCATGGCATCTGGAAAGAATTGGGGAGACACACCACTGTGAGTCTATTATCTTATCATGCCTGTCATCAGCAAATACAATACACCTATGAAGTACTAGTTGCTGAAGCAAGGCCAGGCAGCATCACTACATTCTTAAAGGAAAGAACACCATACTAGATTAACATGTCCATTAGCTCAACCAACTCAAGAAGTTTCAAGAGCAAGTTCACGGCAGCTAACTTCTAACACCTGCAGACAACCTCCCCATTTAAAATGAAGTTTAAACTTTCACTAAAACACATTTTGGTTCTAGAAGTAACTCCTGGCTTCTGCAAGGAGATACTACCCTTTGTTTCATAGCACCAAACACATCACTGTCTTTAAAATGTGTTTCTTTTCCTGCTAGGTATGACTGCTTGACCAGCAGGCAAGAGGTAAGGTGCCTGATCTCTTGCAGGCTCTGTTACATATTGGTCAATGAGGTCACCGTTTCTGACAAGATGCTATCATTTAATCCCTTACATTTGGGCTGTAAAGTCTATGTTTTAGCAGTAAAGTCTCTCCACTAAACTTGCAAATGCCATTCACACTGACTTGCACACATATGAAACAAATGCCAAGTCCATAAATACTTGTAGGCCATAGCTTGTCAGCAGGCCTGCCTGACTGCCAAGTGGAAGCTCTCTGAACCTGCTAAAAAAAAACCAACCCCACACATGGAAGGTGACTTCTCCAAAAGCAATTCAGCAGTTTTGGAGCTTCATACTAGTCTTTTAATGCAATGCAGCAAAAGAGGGGTTTTTTTCCCCAGATAGCTAAAAAGATTTCTTGACCAGAAAAGTAGTTCTCATATCTAATACGAAAAGAATTCTGTCTATACTTGCAGCTAGGAGAGGTCATAGCAGTATTCAGCATTATAACGAGAACAAGATGTCACTAGTTGCCAGGCTCAACCATCTTCAAAAATCTGTACCTGCATCAGTGAGCCTCTTCACCAGTTGAGCAACAGTAGATCTCTTCTGACCAATTGCAACATAGATACAGTACAGCTTCTTTTTCTCATCTGTTCCATCATTAAATCGTTTCTGGTTGATTATTGTGTCAATTGCAATTGAAGTTTTCCTATGTAACACAGAAGTTGGTAAGTTAAGCTGCCTACAGTTCTCCCAACCTCTACACAGTTCTGTGTTCAGCTTTGTACGTCGGAGCACACTGTACTCAAGTCTCTGTTTAAGGAAACATTTTTAGCTTGGGTATTTAACTTACCCAGTCTGCCTGTCACCAATGATCAGCTCACGCTGACCACGACCAATTGGCACCAAGCTGTCCACAGCCTTAATACCAGTCTGCATAGGTTCACGCACAGAGATTCGGGGAATGATCCCAGGAGCCTTTAAGCCAACTCTTCTACGTGTCTTAGATGAAATAGGACCCTTAAAAGAAAGGAAAAAACCTGTTGCAGTCTGTACCACATAGATATAAGCAGACATAGTAAACACCTAGTTACACTCACCTTCCCATCAATGGGATTGCCCAGGGCATCTACAACACGGCCCAGCAGCTCTTCCCCAACTGGCACATCCACAATGGCACCCGTCCTCTTCACAACATCCCCTTCCTTGATCAGTCTGTCATTACCAAACACGACAACACCAACATTGTCGGGCTCCAAATTCAACGACATACCCTAGGACAAAGATGACATTATCCTGAGAAAATCCACACCGACATTTACAAACACTTTGACAGTTTAATACTGATGTAATTATTCTACAATGTAGAATATCCAACATAATCTACCTCAACCTTATTTGTAACAGTAGTCAATGTTCTGCTTTTATGTACAATGCATGAAAGTTCTTCCACGCTGGTTAGAGAACCTGCCTAAGCCTTCAGCTTACTGCCTAATTATACTTGCAGCAGTTTAGCATTTAGTCATTTATCTCTCTAAAAAGAACAGAAAAGATAAGCAGGGTTCAAATACAACATTTCTCTTGCCTAGGAGTTGGACAAGGGGAAAAGCACTGGCTTCTTCCCTGCCTAAGATGAGTTAGGTCATTAAAAATACTCAAAGAGCTGTTGCAGTACTCTCAGAACAGTCAGACAGCTCTTTAACTCTAGTCTACTCTTAGGACTGTAAGAAGTCAGCAAGTATTTCAACTAGTTACTACATATTAAAGTTGCAATGAAGTCTGTAAAAGGTGCATATGGGTACCTCCAAACATAGTCTCATGCTCTCCTTAAAAAAAGTCATCTTTAGATTTCTAGGCTAAACAAACTGCTTTAGGGAAAGCTTACCTTCAGTCCAGAAGAGAATTCAACCATTTCTTCTGCTTGGACATTTCTTAGGCCATACACACGGGCAATACCATCACCAATTGAGAGCACACGGCCTGTCTCCTCAAGTTCAGCAGAGGTGTCAGCTCCCAAAATACGTTCCTCAAGAATAGAGGACACCTCAGCAGTACCTGGAAAGAGATGTTTCAAGCCAGATTTAGGACATTAAGGCACCGTATAAATTCAGTAAGCTTGTCCTGAATTCACAAGTCAAGGTACCCTTTCTCAGGTATGCCACAAGGTCTAGCAAGCAATACACTTCCTTACATAGGATGCGTAAGATGGAACAGCCTCTGTATTCACAGCTAATAAAAGCAGTGTCAACTCATCATTATGAGCCAGCTTCAATCAAATCGGTAGACAAGGGAAGAGCTACCAATGTCATCTATCTAGACTTCCATAAGGCCTTTGACATGGTCCCCCATAACATCCTTCTCTCTAAATTGGGGAGAGATGGATTTGATGGGTGGCATGTCGGGTGGCTGAGGAATCGCTTAGATGGTTCTACCCAGAGGGGAGTGGTCAATGGCTTAATGTCCAGATGGAGATCCATGATGAGTGGTGTCCCTCAGGGGTCCACATCTGGGCCAGCACTCTTTAGTATCTTCATCCATGACATAGACAGCCAGGATCAAGTACAACCTGAGCAGGTTCACAGATGACACCACGCCGAGTGGTACAGCTGACACACCTGAGGGACGGGATGCCATCCAGAGGGACCTGGACAAGCTCAAGGCATGGGCCTGTGTGAACCTCATGAGGTTCAACAAGGCCACGTGCAGGGTCCTGCCACTGGGTTTGGGGCAACCCCCAGTATCAGCACAGGCTGGGGGACGAAGGGATGGAGAGCAGCCCTGCCGAGAGGGACTTGGGGGTCCTGGGGGATGAAAAGCTGGACACAAGCCAGCAATGTGTGCTCCCAGTTCAGAAGGCCAACTGTGTCCTGGGCTGCATCCAAAGCAGCGGGGCCAGCAGAGCGAGGGAGGGGATTCTGCCCCTCTGCCCTGCTCTGGGGAGACCCCCCTGCAGTGCTGCATCAGCTCTGGAGCCCTCAGCACAGGAGAGACATGAACCTCTTGGAACGGGGCCAGAGGAGGGCCACCAAAATCATCAGAGGGCTCGAACACCTCTCCTAAGAGGACAGGCTGGGAGAGTTGGGGTTGTTCAGCCCAAAGAAGAGAAGGCTCCGGGGAGACCTTATTGCAGCTGCCAGGACTGAAAGGGGGCTTACGAGAAAGATGGGGACAGACTTTTTAGCAAGGCTTGTTGCCATAGGACAAGGGGTAATGGTTTTAAGCTAAAAGAGGGGAGATCCAGACTAAACAGAAGGAAAATGTTTTTCACAATGAGGGTGGTGAAACCCTGGCCCAGGTTGCCCAGAGAGGTGGTCGATGCCCCATCCCTGGAAACATCCCAGGTCAGGCTGGACGGGGGTCTGAGCAACCTGCTCTAGTTGAAGATGTCCCTGCTCACTGCAGGGGGGTTGCACTAGATGGCCTTGAAAGGTCCCTTCCAACCTAAGATAGCCTATGATTCTATAAAATACTAATGGCTGTTAAGTTACCAATTTCCTTCATTATGTCCTACAGTATTAGCAATCTCTCCCCCTAGAGAGCAATTAGCTTAAAAAACTAGTCTTAGCTCAGAAAGAACAGACATGCTAGCTCTGCTTCCAGAGAAGATGCTCCTTAGACTGGAGGCATCAAAACACCCTGTCAACTGAATTGTAATCCAAGATCCAAATAAATTTAAAGGAACTCATTATATTTAAGGAGAAATTTATTCAAGATAAGCTATAAAAATGTATTCTTCATCTCCCTCAAACTTGTTTGGCAGTATATCTCCAACAACTTTTTATTTCCTCAGCTAGGGAACAGTAAATAACACGGTAAAACTGTTATTTCCTAATAATACCTTTAATCACCCTAAGCTACTTCAACAATTGTACATGAACCATTACCAAGAATACAGCTATGCAGTGCTGCTGCCTTCTCTAAACACCAAGATGCTGGCAGGAAAAAAAGTTATGCTCAAGGACACAAGGTCAAGCATAGGCAGGCCTGGGAAAGTCATCCGTTCCTTCATACCATTACAAGTAAGACAGGAACTGCAACCTGAGGCATTTTTTTCAAATAATTCTGCAGGAGTTGAAGACTGAATTGAATCCTCATGAAGCAGGTAAGCTGTTTAAGCCAACTCACACAGGACCACTCCTTTGGTTTGGGCATAATTCAAATAATTATTAAAGTGAAGTCTCCTGGATGTGACTGTGTAACAGATAGTTCACTGTTAAATACTGTCAGTACATAAATGTCCTCAAGTGTTTTGTCAACTGACGCCCCCCCTCATCACACTCTGTATTCAAATTCCTTTTTGTCTGATAGAGCAATTTCTTAAACCGCACTCCGATATGAAGATCTTTGCAGACTCACCAGTTTTCTGAAAACGTGTTTTGGAGGCATGGATGTTTCTTGTAGCAACAAATGCTGCACCCAGAGTGTTTCTGGAAATCTAAAACAAATAATTGTTTCAGTAACAGTAGATTTCCTCAATCATTGAAAAGAACTTTGAGAGATAACACACTGAATTTTTTGATGATGAGCTTATACATTTAATGTGTCTCAGTTTTCAGTTGAGCTTCACAGGATGCCATTCACAAGTTGTAGTTATGGAACCAAGTCCAGTACTACTAAGGAAGGAAAGATGGTAAAGGAGATAACTGTAAATTACTTGCTGCATTTTTCTGCATTGCACTGATGTCACCCTCACAGCATCGCAGCAACTCCCAAAGCAACACTACCTCTCCTCTGCAATCTTTGCGCTGAATATCAAAAGCTTGGGTCATAAAGAAATCAGTGCTTCCCTCATGGTTCTGCACAAGGGAGAAATAGGATTGTATCTTCGAAGAGCTGGCCTTTCTACGAAAATCTAACTGCACAATTTCTGAAGTATGACTAGAACATACATGATAGCAGAAAAGAAAAAAAACAACTGTGACAATGAATGCATCAAAAGATTCTAATCCTACATGCCAAAGAAATCTCCATGTGCAATCTCATGCAGCATTAATGCTAGTTCTCTGAAAGCCTGGACAGGCCTCTCCTCCATTCACCTTCACAAGGGACACCAGCTGGGAACAGGTCCTGACAGACCTTTGCACCCTCGCTCTCCCCACAACACGGGGGGAAAAAAAAATGCCACCAGGGAAAAACCTCGCAGCTCAAAGCCCTTACCCTGACCGGGACCTAACAGCTTACAGACATTAACCTGAACACCAACAGTGTCAATCCGCATCCCCGGGGAAGGACACGCGGTCCCCTAGTCCCTCTCACCTCCCAAGCGAGGGCACCCCCGCTCCTCAGCAGGCAGTCGAGCCCCACGGTCACCCAGCACTGAAGTGAGCCCCCCCACGTCCCTCCCCAGACTCATAACTCGACAGGCCGCAGACCATCAATGTCACCACGGCCCCCAAGATGGCGGCGGCGGCGGCGCCTGCACCCCCCCGCCCCCGCTCGCCCCAAGGAGAAGAGAGTGTGCTCACCACGCCGGCCTGCCGCGGCAGGGACCGGGCGAGGGCGGCAGCCACACGGGCGGAGAGCATGGCGGCAGGCGGCGGCTCCTCCGGACAAGACTGAAGCAAACAGGAGACAGCTGCCGGCCCCGCGCTCTCTCCACAAAATGGCGGCGGCGCGCTCCGCCCCTTTTGGCGGCGAGGCCACGCCCGAAGGGGGCGACCCGGAAGTGCTTTCCCCACTGCCCCCGGCCAGTTCAGGCGCTACCCTCCCCTCCCTACGCGTCGGAGCGATGAGGGACTATATATACCCATGTATAAAATAATTTAAAAAAAAACACGAAACGGGGCTTTTAGAAAAATACCCCGTTGCGGCAGGTGCCCTTGAAATGGCCCTCGGCGGACGGAAGGGGCGGGGAGCGGGGGGGGGGAGCGGCGGTGGGGCCGGGCCGGGCGGGGCGGGGCCGGGGCAGCCTGAGGTCGGGGATGTGGGGCAGGGGCTGGTGGTGTGGGGCAGGGGCTGGTTGGGGGGTTGCTGCCTCTTTTCTGGGCGTTGCGGGTGCTCGCTCTTCTGGCCGCCCTGTCCCGTGGCAGAAGAAAGGGGTGGCAGAGAAGTGCGGGCATCTCACCCGTGCTCGGAAAACGGGTAACAGGGATGGGACGTTGTTCTTTTTCTTGCTGTTACTACAGAGCAGCTTACATTTTTTTACCCAACCTACTGTTAATAGGTGAAACTTGAAAGCTGGCCTCACAGGTGCCACCAGAGGTGACAGTGACACAATAGCAGCGTCGCCAGCTGAGGAGAACCTCACTGCAAGCAGCAGTTGTGCTTATGGCGCACAGGGGTCTCTTCCCTTGTGATCTCTCTACCGAGGCCTAACCCTCTGGGGACAGCTCACCTGGCAACAAGTCCCATACATGAGACATAAGATCTAGTCTGCTGGGGATCACAGCATGATTGTGTCCCCGTGGTAATCCTGACAGTCAGTAAAGCACAGGTCCCAGCAGACTCTTCTGGGAATTGAAAAGGTGAAGTGAAAAATCCTCAACCCTTTTGGCATGTGTTGTACCAAACAGGATGCTTCAGCAATGTTTCTTACACTTGATTATTTCAGTAATCAAATTCTGTATAAACTACCTGAAAAAAACCCACATTGATTTTACCTGGGGGCGCTGGTTGACAGCCGGCTGAACATGAGCCGGCAGTGTGCCCAGGTGGCCAAGAAGGCCAGCAGCATCCTGGCCTGTATCAGCAATAGTGTGGCCAGCAGGAGTAGGGCAGGGATCGTGCCCCTGTACTCGGCACTGGTGAGGCCGCACCTTGAATACTGTGTTCAGTTTTGGGCCCCTCACTACAAGAAGGACATTGAGGTGCTGGAGCGTGTCCAGAGAAGGGCAATGGAGCTGGTGAGGGGCCTGGAGCACAAGTCTGATGATGAGCGGCTGAGGGAACTGGGGTTGTTCAGTCCGGAGAAGAGGAGGCTGAGGGGAGCCCTCATCGCTCTCTACAACTACCTGAAAGGGGGTTGTGGTGAGGGGGATGTTGGTCTCTTCTCCCAAGTAACCAGTGATAGGACGAGAGGAAATGGCCTCAAGTTGTACCAGGGGAGGCTTAGATTGGATATTAGGAAAAATTTATTTACTGAGAGAGTGGTCCAACATTGGAACAGGCTGCCCAGGGTGGTGGTGGAGTCACCATCACTGGAAGTGTTCAAAAAACCTGTGGACGTGGCACTTCAGGACATGGTTTAGAGGGCATGGTGGTGTTGGGTTGACGGTTGGCCTTCATGATCCTAAAGGTCTTTTCCAACGTTAATGATTCTGTGCATGCATTTGCATTTTTGCTATATTGCTAAAGAAAGGAAGTTCCTTGATAACTGTTTAAAGGGCTTAACTCAGAAGATGCATTTTTATGGTGTATTTTCTAACAAGAAGGACAGCTTTTATAGGTTCAAATTCTGATTTTTACCCTTAAAACCATGATTTAAGCATTTTTGATAAAGGGCTTTATATGCCTTTATTTGTAGTTTGCCTCATGACATACATGAAACAAACAATTCTATCAAAAAATTAAATCCCCTGAAATTATTGTACTGATTCAAGGCTATTTTCTTAGAAGTATTTGATAGGGGAAAAGCAGGTTCTTTCAAAACATTTATAGTATTTAAATCCGCTTTGGTAAAAGCGTTGACTGCAGGTAGTGAATTGAACTAATTTTTTTAAATTTTCTCTGTGTTTTAAGAATTTAAAGCTCGGAATCTGGGCTGGGCCCCGCCGGGCTGGCCCCGCCTCACGCCCTAAGCTGAACTACAAGTCCCATTAGGCCCCGCGGCGCGGCGGCTGCGCGCGGGGCGAGTCGGGAGGGAGGCGGGAAGCTCAAGATGGCGGAGGCTGCCATGGGGGAGAAACTTCGGCGGGTAACGGTGGGGCCGGGCCGAGGCTTGGCTCTTCTCTCACGGCGCGGGTTTTCCGCGGGTGGCGGTGGCAGTGGCTCCTTTCTGGGGCCACCTTAGGCTGGGCCCGGTTGCCCATCATCCGGGGGGTTCCTCCCGGCCTAGGGCCTGGTGGGGGGCGCCGGGCGTGGCGTGTGCCGTGCCTCCACAGCCCCAGGGGCGGGCAGGGTACTCGTGTGTTACCAGAACCCTTGTCCCGTTCTCCCGTGAGCGTCTCTTTCAGTCCTTATAGGCCGAGCGGTTGCGCTGAGGGTTTTGCCGGGCCCTGGCCGTTGCCGCCACGCTCGGCTGGCGCGCGGGCGTTTGCCATTTAAGAGTAGAAACAGACCCGTTTCTTTTTCTTGCCCCTTTAAGCGCTGGGGGACAGACAAGATGTCACGGGGTGGGTTTTGCAGCAGTAAAGTCTCTGTTCACCCACTTCATCCTCTGCTACCTACTAGGTAACAGCCCGAGCTTGCTTTAAGTATAAGCTCACAGTTGTTTTAAGATGCTAGATTATTAAGATCTTGGGTGCCTGAAGTTTTTGCATTTCAAATCATTCTCACTGGAGAGATTGGCAGAAAGATGTAATTCATCTTTGTTCGTGAACTTGGCTTTCTTGCAGTATTAGCGTTTTCATCTACGTGTAATTCGTGCTGTTTGTTTCACAGGCCTTGATGGTTTTCTCCCCAGAATAGTTCATGGTGATATTTGCTGCGTGCAGTGTATGTAGGTGAGATGCTGGCATGGTGGAAGCATAAAGAACAACATGCTAGAAGGAAATACCTTCTTAAGCTATGAGGCTGAGTCCTCCATGAGGTTGCTTACATAGCCCTTAGTTAGACAAGAATTTGTTACGTCAGTGTTGAACTTCCATGTGTTCAATTGTTGTCAGTCATAATCTAATCTTTCTGTACCACCTGCGAGCACTGTGTTGATATCTCTCCCATTTCTGACTTCCTTTTCAGAGGTAGGGACTGTGTTCTCCAGGGGTCATGCCTGCACATCATAACAACTCTTTCTCCCCAGTTAGCCCATAGAGACTGTTCCCAATGATCATGGTTTGGGCAGTTTTATCCCATGCTGCTTTAATGCAGTTTTTACCAGCTGCCCAAATACCTGTTTAACATCTCTTGGATCATTAGTGTGTCTGTAGTAAACAAGTCATGTGGACAAAAAGATAAGACTTTATGACCTTGGAGATAAGCAGGTGTCCAGAGAAGTGAGGGAGATTATAAGGGAAATGGTTTTCTGAACTACAGAGGGTGTTTGAAGAAGAGACTAAGGAAGTTGTCTCCCCTTCTTCCACCCATGCTTGAACTGATGTAGTAGGAGTTTTTCTTCAGGAGTGCAGAGGTTGCAGCACTTTAAATTTCTCACATCTATCAGCTATTTTCTGTTGTTTCATTTGACCACTTACTCTTTTTATTTTTTTTCCCTTCTCTGGCAGGTTACTTTATGGCTAAAGAAAATATATGGGAATCAGCCTATTCCACAGTATGAAGTGACTGCAAGGACAGTTGATATCTTGTATGAGCTTGTAGAATGCAATGAAGCCAGAGACAGGGATGTTTCTTTGCTGATAGAGGACATGGAGGAGCAGGCAGCAGAATATGAAGCAGAAGGTAAGTTTGAAGCTCCACTTCTCGGTTCCATCAAAATTAGTTTTTCTTAGTGTCCCTGAAGATTGTCTTTGTTAAAATCTTACAAACAATTTTGTTTTTTTACATATATATATATATATATATATATATAAAAAATATATATATACACATATAACTGGATCGAATTCAGCTTTTGTTCTGGTACAGCTTTTCCTTTTCAGCCTTCCTTTCAGCAAAATTTACAGTGACATAAGGTTGGTCAAGAGCAATTTTTTAAGCCATCTTGAGCAAGCTGTAAATACAGACAAGCAGATTAATTCCTAAAACTTCCTAGCCTGCTGGGCTGAGTAGCATAGCATTGAAATATTGGCTGGATAGACAGGGAAGCAGCCCTGCAGCTGATTTAAGAGTTTGAGCTGGTGCTAATCCACTGTTAAGGAAAGTGCTTGAGGAATCTGAAGCAACAGTGAGGTGATTAAGTTATGCTTGAGCTGTCTAGAGTGAGTGTTTGATAATGTGGGGTTTTTTGGAGCGAGTGAGTTGTTCAGGAGACCATAATACATTTTTAACACACGTGTTAAGAGAGAGTCCCATCTAGGTCTTAAAACAACAGTAATAGAAAAAAATTTACTGTTTTAGGTTGTATTTTTTTTTTCCAGCTAACTACCTACAGAGCCTTCTCACAGAAAGCCTGGATCTTTCCCTCTCCAGTCTGTCCAGTGAAGGCACCAGCTACCTCAACGTCCTGGTAAACAGCGCAATGACACTTGAAACAAAGGACACTTCTCTTGCCAGGTGATTATTCCCACTGTGCATCAGGAGTGATGGTCTGTGCTGTTTCCCTCTGGTTTTTCAATTCAACAGTTTCAAACTTGACTTTCACACCAGGAATCTTACTTGTCCAGCTTCTTTTGCACCCCTTGGGCAGCTTTGGAGGACACAGGAACTGAGCACAAAGCTCTAACTCTTGATTATTCTGGCAAAGGAAGTCTCCACCTGAGAGGTGCCTCAGCCACAGTCAAATCCTTCTTTTTGCCCCTGCTTTTGTGGTCAGTAGCCACAGGATGTTGCCACTCAGACTGTCATGCCAGGTAGCACAAGCTAGAGCAGGTTTCATACTGCTTAGGCAAGGACCGGGGAAATGTAACTGATCTTTCGCAGCCCCTCTTTCTTCCTTCTCTTACCTGGCCTCAGTTATTGTAAGGACATTTCCTTAGTTCAGCTACAGAGGAATGGCAGCTGTTAGTCTGCTCTTCCTGGGCCCTTTTCCTAGCCTGGCTTTGACCCATAACACAGCACTGAGTGCTGAGCACTGGCAATAAGGAAGGGCCAAAATCTGCCTTGGAATCCAGTTTTTGTATTGATGTTCAGGAGTTTGGCTTTTACTGCTCTTCTGAGCTGGAGGGGCAAGCGGCTTTGAACTGTTTAGGAAGAGGAAGGGACTGAAATACTTCTGGGCATGTCAGGGGATGTGCATGTTCAGGGACTGAATACAGTTTCCCTCAAAGGCAATTTGGCAGGCTGGAAGCAGAGCACCTGATCATGTCAGACTCAGTGGTTGTATTCACTAGAGTGCCAGGTCTTGTTCACTTCCTCCTACTGAGATTGCTGGGCTGTTTCCTGTTTCAGATGACATCTTTGTTAGTTAAGGGAAGCAAATACCCTTAGTGACTTATTTTACTTTCCTCCTCTAAAATAGCTGGCAGTTATCTGATGTATCCTAATATGAAAACAAGAGAGTCATGTGTTGAAAGTGTGGAGAAAATAGTAATAATAATCATAATAGTAACAATTCTGAGTTTCAGAAGAGCTGACTGCTGAGCATTCACACTGAATCTTTTTTCACCAGCTTCTTCTGTGCCATCAATGATATGACTTCGGAGCTATATGCAACAGAATCAAAAAACAGAGAAATGGAACTGGAATTGACCAACATCAGGAAAAAACTAACTGCAGCGCTGATGCTGGAAAAGCGGCTAGAGGAGTGAGTAATGCATGAGAAAAGGGAAAGATGTAAGCAATACTGCTCATCTCTGTAATGTGCGACATTGGTTATAATAACTTATAATAAGGATAACTGAACTTTCAGGGCTTTGACATCTCTAGTTCACAATTTTTGGAAGTATCTATCAAAAGCCATGTGCTATGGACACATTCAATAATCAAAAGAGATTTGGGGTGCCATTGGACCCATTATTATAAACCAAAACTGATCTACAAGCAGTTTTCAGATACGAGCTGGCATCTTCCACCAGTTGCCTTCATCTGAGGTTGAAGGCAAACCTGATTTTCTTACTATGTTTAGCGTGGGCTCTGTAGTCAGAGTGAAGGAGCCAGGCAAAACAAAAACCATTCCCAGGCAAGAATTTCCTTTAAGCAGTGTGTGGGAGACTTAAAAAAATTATTGTAAAAAAATCAGTAACAAGTCCATTCCTTAGAGGATGTAATCTGAAGAGCTTTCTCAAGCAAAGCAGGATCAACCCCTGCCTTGAGTGGGGATTGGCCCAGATGATCTCCACAGCCCCCTTCCAGTCTAATTATTTTCTGTTTTTTGTCTTTTAAAGTAGTAAATTGTGGCGCTGCTTGTAGCAAACGTACCAGACCTGCTTGCTTTGTGCAGATTTGCTGTGGCCCTTCTCTGGTGTTAAGTTTAGCTTGCGTGACATGTCCCTAACTGAATTAGGGAATTATGCAGAAGACTATTACTCTTTGCTTTTATGCAGATGGCTTTCCCCTTGACCTGTATTTTCCCTGGCCTTTGGGACTCTGGATGTAACAGCTGTGGATGTTTCCACTGGGAAATCTCACAGGGAAATGCAAGTTTTTCTCCATTCTCTCCCTTCTTGTGTTGGTTGTATTAAAGGGTTTAGCTTGAGCATAGATAATTAAGCAGTATTTTTATACTGGTATCTCTTTGAATGTGAAAGTTTGTTTCTTTTTGTATTTTTTTTTAAAGGGATCTTAAAAAAACAGAGGAGCTTCTGGAAGTAGAAAAGGCCAAAGCTGACAGCCGATCCCAGAACTTGAAGTTCCTTAAAGATAAATCTGAGGATTTAAAAATCAGGATCAAGCTGGCTGAGGTAGATGGAAGGAATTTTCTAACAAGACATTGTGACGGGATGGCAGTCATGGTTGTTTGGGCCCAAAATTGTAGTTACAGAGACATCCCAAGAGCTTCTTAAACTCCAGGACTGAGGACTCTTGGGCTAACAGGACAGCATGTTGCTACACTTCAGTTGTTCCTGCTATATTCAGGGTCTCTCCTCAGGACATCCCATGATAAATGCAAGGACACTTTCTCTTCTTTCACTGAGCGCTGTATTTGCTCGTATTAGTTTGGACTACCTTGTGCTTATTGTGAGATACTCTCATATAAGAGTATACAGGCAGCTACCAGTCGAGCAGCTGATCCACTGAGGTAAATTGTGTGTAAAAATTCTAAATATAGGCATTTTTTTTAATTAATGAATGATTAAACACAGAAGGCAGAAGTTGTACTGTATTCTCCTTCACCTTCCTACATATGAATGCTCTATTTAATAATACTTGGATGCTGTCCAATACCTGGGCAAATATGGGATGAAAACCATTGTATTAGACTTAATGACGCCTCTTCCCAGCCTTGCCATGTGCTCTTCTCTCAGTAGTTTTCTGGAAAGACTTGTTATTCTTGATATAAATTTTAGTAGCAACTGATTTCATATACCAGCTATAGTTGTGGTTCAAACGCTTCTGTTGTTAACAAACTGCGTTCTTGTTTGCCTGTTTAGATCAAAACCCAAGGAATGGTAAAATCTTTCTCCTCCCTGTTATATTTTGTGGTCAGTTGTGAACAAACTTTTTCCTATTTGTAGGAGCAGCTTGCTGCCACGGGCTTGGACCAGTCGCTGACACATGAATCACTTGTGAGCCTATCTGAGGTAGGTCTTTTGGTACAAGATGGATGTTTCTGCAGTGGTACAGGCCAGGCTTGTTTGTTGTGTGGTTTCAGGAAAAATAGTTTGCCATTTTGTTACTGGAACAAATATTAATGCTAAAAAGAAGCACAAATAAAAATCCCATAGGTGGATGCCTCTGAACCAGGGTATGTTGGATGGGTTTGTCTCTCATAGAAACTGGGAAGAATCTATGGCTGCTGACGCAGTACCTTTTCTTCAGGGTTAGATGTGCGCTTATTCTGGACTTGGGAAGAAGCTTTTCTTCTGGCCTGATTGAGGGGAACAATGGGAATCTTTATTTTTGTTGCCGTTTGGTTTTCCCTCTCTTCTCTTTCTGCCTTTGTCAATAATTGGGAATATAGCCTACTAGAGAATTTCCATGAAATAAATTCCCTGCCACTGAAAGAAAATGGTCAGCCTGTGATCTGCATTCTCTCTTTGTGATCCATGTTATAAACAGAGTGGATATTCTGTGAACAATATCCTGTTACAGGATATTGCAATTACTTTATTGAGTCTGTGTGAAATAAACCTGCTTTCAAACACTTCAGAGCAAGTGGAGGAGGTCAAGTGAAATCCAAATTCTGAACCAATCAATTCTGAACTTTTTTGTCTTGTGTCTTTAAATTTCATTTTTCATTTTCATTTTTCAGTTGTATTGTAAGCCCAGTGGGGTAATTTGTTAAAGGAAAAAGTACGTTTCTTGAGTTGCTAGCTATAGGTTCTCCAGCTTTCTGCTGAACGATTTGTACACATGTATTTTTGTTGTTCTGTCTACATTCACTACATTGTAATATTATTTGTTATTACTGTAATGAGAACTTAGTCTTTCTCCCCATTTCTTTTTCTAGCTTTTCCTGCATGTTAGTCAGGTTGAACAATGAAAATAGGCTTCCTGATTTTTACATTGTCATTCTTGTGAACCAGCACTGGGTGGCAATGTTTACATTGCACAGTGTTTCAGAAGAGTACTTTCTTCAGAAAATAATTTCTGTTGGAATTTTACATACAAAAGGTCCTAGGCAATTTTCTAGATTGTCTTCTAGAACCTGAGCATAAGGGCAGGTTTGACTCCCTGACGTTTCTGTATCTGCTTTGCCAAGAGCTCGGTGAATTGGGCAGCACAAATGACTATCTTCGGAGTATGGGTTTTTTTGTTTTTACTTTAAGTTGATTATTTTAAAAAGTGTTGAGGACTGTGGAAGGTGCTTAATTTTCAGCCTCAAAGAGAAATTTTTCCCCCTTGTTAACAGAATAAGCAAAGCAATGCAAGTGGAAAGGAAGTCTTTTTGCTGCTGCATGTGCAAAACTGTTTTCACACAGAAGCCGTAGACATGAGAATGCATCCCCTTCCTTGGGGCTCAGTTCTCTCTCCGGCCTACAGGGAGGTTGACAGTGAAAGTCCTCTGTCTGTTGGATTCTTGTTTGAAATCCCTGCTCCTTTCAGGGAGGTGAGATCAGGTGGTTCTACTGCAAGAAAAGGTATCTGAAGATGTCTTCAGAATGGAGAAAAATGAATTGATTGTATCTCTGCAAAATTTGAACTGGGTTTGACTAACTGGTAACTGAATGAATACCAGATCTTTAGTTTCCATGGGTTTTAAGAAGGATCATGACAGTTCTCACCAACATCTGTGAATTCTGAAATGCTGTAGATAATTGTGGATCTATTTCACTGATATAAATCACTTCTACAAGTAAGACTATAGAATATAACCCACCTTGCTTTCTTCACAGAAACTGGCTGGACTGCAGGAAGAAATTGTGCCTTTGAAGAAGAAACTGGAGTCCTACCTAGATTTAACTCCTGTAATTTTTTTTTTACTGGTCTGTTTTATTTGCCATCAGATTAATTTTAATGGACCTCACAATGTAGAGGAGATTGTTGTGATGGTTTCAGTGGACAGGTAGATGTCCTACTGGTCTATTAATAGTCTAACCAGAAGACTTTACTTAAACAGAAGGCTATCTATTTATTAGTCAAAGGCAAGAAATTAAGTATGATTACCAGGCAAACTTTGTTCTAACAAAATGCACAGATTTGTTGGGTGCGCTCAGTATCAAGGCGAAGTAGCTAGAAATTAGACAAAGAAATATGGAAGAAAATACAAATTCCTTAGTATAACAATTTTTTTTTGAGATTTACTAATATATTAGCTAGACATGTCATCAGACTGTCAATATGGTGGACACAGCACGTTGTGCAGAGGTTGGAGCTCTGAGCAGGATTTTAATGCTTATGAAAAAATAGCCAAATGCAGGCATTGTCCCCTAAACAAGTACTCCAGCTTGTGAGTACTGGCTGCTTCATAGTTTTCTTTGATTTATTCTGAGGGCGCTGGGTACTTAGCTCTCCGAAATTGCAGATTTCTCATTTAGATGACTAAATTGCAGTTTTGAAAGCCTGTGTATCTCTTCTTCATTTTATATTTTGGCTGTTGTCACTATTGGTCCCTCTGCTAGGAGTTACTATCAGACTGCTATGGGGACCATCTTTTATAAAAAGGATTTTACTCTTTTCAAAGTAGAACACTTGTTACAAAAGACTGTTTTAGTTAAGGGTAATTTTGTGAACAACTTTATAGTGGCTTAAAAAAATCATGGGTAAACAAGGCTTTAGTCCATGAAACAGAAGGCTTTGGCTTTGTGTGATGTCTATATATCATCACCTGTGATATTTAGGACCACTAAACACAAGTATTTCTAGTTTCCTTTGGAAGATTGCCACTGCTTTCACAGAAAAGTATTAAGGACTTTTCTCTTTGTTGTTCAGAGAAGTAGCAAAAACTGGAGTGTAAATAGCTGAATGGGTTTCGGTTTTATTAAGTACCATTGTAACTGTCTAGTTTACAGTTTTGTATTTGAGTTACCTGATATGGCACCTGTTACCCCCTCATCTGAGCACCCTGTAGCCTTTCATAGAGCTAACCTCAGACCTTCCTGTGTAAGAGGTGAAAAAGATCTATTCCTGCTCTTATCAATGGGAGATAGAGGTCCAGAGAAACAGAGACTTGTCCAAAATCACATAGAAACTCTGCGATTAATCACGTCTCCTGTATTATGAACTAGGGATCTGTCTGCTGGGCCACACTTCTCTCTTCATCTCCTTAGCCCCTCCATCGAGTTCCTGCCTCTCAACACATCTCCCTCACACAACTACTGCTGTCTCCCTCCTAGAAGAAAAGGATGAAGGGAGACGGCGGGACTGATTCTCTGTTAAATCCATCTTAGTCCAAGAGGCTGCTGCCTCCTTGCCTCAAGCAAAACGGGATGTTCAAATTGGATTAGGTTCTCCAATTCCACCCCCTGCCATTTTGTTCTCGGTGGAAACAGAGAGAAACCTGTTGCCTCGCTCCTGGTGCAGGCAGAAGTAGGGAGGAAGGTTTATCCTTGCAAGCTTATTGTGCTTTGGAAAAATCCATGCACAGATGTGTTTAAAATCCAGTTCTTCAATTGGTAGGTTTGGAAAAATGCTAAAATTGGTTGGGTGTTTTTTTTAAAGACTTCAGGCCATACCAGACTTCTGTAAAGTATGTGACTGCCCAAACCAAACTGCTACTAGGTTTTTAATGTCAGTACCTTCTGCATGTGAGAGGTATACACAAAATTGATTTTATTATCCCTAAATTCCCCTGTGGCACATCATTAGACTCCTGCAATGATGCAGGGACTCTGTCTTTCCAGATGAAATACTGATTTTTATGCCATTTTCTCTCATTAGAATCCTTCCCTTGCACAAGTGAAGATTGAAGAAGTAAAACGAGAACTGGTAAGAGGGGTTTTTTTAATCTTTCACAGAGATTTAAACGAGTGGTGGTGTTCCAAAACAAGCTGTATATTTTAATTGGTTGTGGATTTATCTACCTCAGATTGTAGTCTTAGTGATCTCTAGAGGGAAACTTTGCTCTGGTAAGGCAGAAGCAGTGCATATTGGTAGGAGGAACTGCTGGAGGAATATCATCTAACCTACAAAAGCAGTTGGGTATAATGGTATCAGTGGGGATTAGGTATCTGTATCCCTCTGGACTTTGCTTCACCTGTCAGAATTTTTATTCACTCAGCTGTGTTGCAGCTTCTTGGTCTCGCAACCTTCCTTGCTCCTCCTGAACTCTGAGGGCTCTAGGGCCCGTATTTTATTTAACAGCTGCCTTATAGACTGCAGTGGGGACCTTTTGCTGTAAAACATAATGCCCATTTCATCTATGCTTGTGTAATCTGCAGGTATATTGTTGGGAAACATTCATATAAATGCTGTTTGGGAAGTTCACATGTAGCTTTCCTGAGTGAGCTGGGAGACATTTGAGCATAAACCTGTCTATTTCTCTGGGCTACTGTCTGCTCGCTTGTAGATAATACACAAGGTATTTGGTGATAAGTCTTAAAGCTATGATCAAAAATTGCAGCTGTTTGAGAGTATTTTGTACATTTTCAGATGGGACTGCTCAGGTTGGTAAGCCACTTGGTTTTGATTCAGAAATACAAGCTCGTCTCACCAGCTTGAGGCTTTTATCAGGTCAGAAAACTCACATCTGGAGTGTACCTCTTCGGCTTGGAGGTGTCTAATACCACATTGGGGCAGAGAATAAAGGCAACTGAGCTTGTTTAGCCCTTCATTTGGAGGTTTCTCTGGAGACTACTGCTGTGTTCAATTTGGGGTTGAAGATCTGGTCAGATCTTCCAATTCAATACTGGGTTAATCAGTGCTAATAATATCCCAGGATTTGATCATCGTAGATATGTTTGTCTAACAATATAAGAAAATTGTTTCACAGCCACTGAGTCCTCTTGGTTTTTTTTCTCCTGCTAGAACGCCTTGGAGGAAGAATTTTCAAAGCAGATTGACATGCTGACTCTTGAGATGCCAGAGCCCAGCAAACTCCATTTCTCTTGAAGTGGCCTGCATGGAAGAAGATTTCCCTTCTATTGTCTATTTATCTGCACTAATAAAACATTTTGGACTTCTTACTGTACTTCTGCAACTTTCTGCCTTTACTCTTCTTGCTGTTGGATGACACACATGTGACCTTTCAGCAAGCATACTCATTTTTAGGGGTTCATGGAGCCTTGCATTTGTAAACATGATCTGTTTTTCATAAATCAACCCCCAAACTTACTGTTTTCTTTATCAGTTCTTTTTCCATATGTGATACACACCCGTCACTGGCCTCCAGATGACACCTTCACCAGGACGTGTCCCTGCCGGGATTTAGTTGGAATTCAACTGATCAAGGAGTCTGGTTTTCTTCTTTTCCCTGTCTGGGCTCTGGATTGTGCTTTTCCCCTGCTGGATTGTGCAGCGTAAAACCATAGAATCATTTACATTGGAAAAAACCCTTAAGATCATTGATTCCAACTATGAACTGAGCACTGCCAAGTCCACCACCAAACCATGCCCTAGGTACTAATGTCTACATGTCTCTCGAATACCTTCAGGGATGGTGACTCAACCACTCCCTGGGCAGCCTATTCCAGCAGTTGACAACCCTCTCGGTGAAGAAATTTTTCCTAATATCCAATCTAAACCTCCCCTGGCACAATTTGAGGCCATTTCCTCTTGTTGTAGCACTTGTTACTTGGGAGAAGAGATGACCACCCACCTCACTACAACTTCCTTTCACTTTCCAGCCACTGACTGGATTTAACCACATTCACCACAAGTCTTTGGGCTCAGCCATCCAGCCAGTTTTTTACCCAGTGAAGAGTAGACCCATCCAAGCCATGAGTAGCCAAGTTTCTCCAGGAGAATGCTGTGCGAAATGGTGTCAAAGTCCTGGTAAACAACACCTGCAGCCTTTCCCTCATCCACTAAGTGGGTCACCTTGTCATAGAAGGAGATCAGGTAGGTCAAGCAGAACCTGCCTTTCATAAACCATACTGACTGGGTCTGATCACCTGGTTGTCCTGTATGTGCCATGTGATGGCAGTAAGGATGATCTGCTCCATAACCTTCCCTGGCACCAAGGTCAGACTGACAGACCTGTAGTTCCTCGGATCCTCCTTCCAGCCCTTCTTGTAGATGGGAGTCACATTTGCTCACCTCCAGTCAGCTGGGACCTCCCCGGTTAGCCAGGACTGCTGAGCGGCTTGGTGACCATGTCCACCAGCTCCCTCAGTACCCTTGGGTGGATCCCATCCAGCCCCATAGACTTGTGTGTGTCCAAGTGGTGCAGCAGGTCGCTAACCATTTCGCCTGGGATTATGGGGGCTTCATTCTGCTCCCTGTCTTCCAGCTCAGGGACCGGGGTACCCAGAGAACAACTGGTCAGTCAAAGACTGAGGCAAAGAAGGCATTAAGTACCTCAGCCTTTCCCTCAGCCTTTGTCACTATGTTTCCCCCCACATCCAGTAAAGGATGGAGATTCTCCCTAGCCCTCCTTTCGTTGCTAAGGTATTTATAGAAACATTTTTTACTGTTTTTTTACAGCAGTAGCCAGATTAAGTTCTAGTTGGGCTCTGGCCCTTCTAATTTTCTCTCTAAGTAAGGATGAGTAAGACAATCTTCTGTCTGTTCCCTAGTGGCTTTGCATACTTGGATGGCTCTGAGTTATCTGCAACTTTCTCCCTGCGTAACCTCACAGCATCCTTGCAGTCCTCCCGAGCTGCCTGCCCCTTCTTCTAAAGGTCATAAACTCTCTTTGTTTTCCAGAGTTCCAGCCAAAGCTCTCTGTTCAGCCAGGCCAGTCTTCCTCCTTGCTGGCTTGTTTTTTGGCACATGGGGACGGCCTGCTCCTGCAGCCTGAAGATTTCCTTCTTGAAGAACGTCCAGCCTTCCTGGACTCCTTTGCCCTTCACAACTGCCTCCCAAGGAACTCAACCAGACTCCTAAACAGGCCAAAGTCTGACCTACAAAAGTCCAAGGTGGCAGTTTTGCTGACCCCCCTCCTTACTTCTCCAGGCATTGAAAACTCTTATAATTTTGTGATTGCTATGCCAAGATGGCCTCCAAGCACCGCATCACCCACAAGTCCCTTCCTGTTCACAAACAACAGGTCCAGCCTTCCCTAGTTGGCTCACTCACCAGCTGTGTCAGGACGTTACCTTCCACACAATCCAGGAACCTCCTAGACTGTTTCCTCTCCGCTGTAATGGTCTATAACAGTCTATAACAGACTCCCACCATGATATTTGTCTTGTTGGCCTTACCCCTGATTCTTACCCATAAACACTCAATCCCATTGTCACCATCATCAAGCTCTAGACAATCAACACACTCCCTAACATACAGGGGTACCCCACTGCCTCTCCTTCCTCGCCTGTTCCTTCCGAAGAGTTTATAGCCACCCATTGCAGCACTCCAGTTGTGCGAGTCATCCCATTGCTTCTCAGCCTTTTGGCTAAGATCCAGTGTACTACCAAGTGTGTAACATCTGAGCCCACAAAGGGGGGTTTCTTGTGTGTATAATGGCTGTCTACCTTCATGGAAACAAGCTGAGCTCTGATGAACATGGATCATAGCACTGGCTTCACTAGCAAACTATGCTGCTGACACAGGTTAAGAGCTGAGATGAGATGTAGCTGCATCAACCTCCTAAGGTTCTGTCATTTTTTTGTCATCTGAGAAAATGGAAACCCATGGCACTAACCTGTAAGGTTTGCCTGTGTTCTCAAGGCTTTGAGAGATACTAGCCTACTATGGACTACTTTTTGTTTCTCCCTATGTTACAAATAGCACTAAACAAATGAAAGTAGAAAAATAGCTTTATGGATAATGAAGTGTTGGCTTTGAAAACAAAAAAAGACTTTATAGCAAGAGCTTTCTAGGTCTGAAAATACATGAGCATTTTTGCAGAACTACTGTGGGATGTGATCATTTTGAAGCTAGATTGTCCCTTCCAATTCTACCTCAAAGGTCACCTTCCAAAAAGGGTCACCAGAGCGCTCCCCTTATTTCCATGCCACCACCACACCAGCCTTAAACACCCCAGCTTTCTAAAGTTGCTTTGTACTAAAGTAAAAAATCTGAAAAGCTCCTGTGGCTGGGGAAAAATCAAAACCTAGAAATAGCGGCAGCATCTAAGGACTTCAAACATGGCCTAAGGCCCATTTGTACCGGGCAATGTCCAAAGAGCAGTGATGTTCTCGGGGACAATCTGTAGCTACATCTATTTGCAATTAGAGTTGCAAAAGATTATGATAATGATTTAGCATGGTGTGCCTGTCCCCAGGAGCTGTTACTTTAATGCACAAATTGATTTCACTGACCTGCAGGAAGAGAGATTCTTTCTATTGCTTCACGTCCTCCCTTGAAGCAACAGGATCATGAGATCTGTATCTGATTATGCTTAGGGTGTAGCTCTGACTTCTAAGAAGCTGCAAGCTCAGAATGACATGGGTGGCAGTGAAGTGCCTTCCTCACCTCGTTTCTTTCACCTTAACGGAGAGGAACTGAAGGATGTTCAGAGCACCAAGCTCATGGCAATCTTCTGCCTCGTCTTCCATATGCCGGAGGGAGTTGCTGTTTAATTTCAGGTTTTTAAATCAAGAAGTTAGGAAGGGGCTAGTTGCCTTAGTTTCATGACTCTTTTATGTTTGACTCTGAACTAGAAATCAAGGTGGCAAGAGCGAGTGGAAAAGCCATCTTTTGTACATGTGGGCTAAACTGGCTTAGGGGAAATTACCTCAGAGGTAAATGATGTGAAATCTAGAGCAGGCATGGTAGCGCAGGGATGACAGGTACAGCGGCTGCTTACAAAAAAAAACCCCAAAACACTGAAAGAAGGCAAGGGAGTAGTCTTTGAACCTGGAAAGAGCAAGAGCATAATCTGATCTTTCTTCTTGTGGAAGGGGAAAGAAGTCCTAGTCTTGAAAGCATCAGAAAATAGCTGGGTAGACATCTGAGAATGATTTAACAAGAAAGCCATTGTAAGGCACTGGAGGTCATGGCCTGAAGATTAAGGAATCTTAATCACTGGAGGCTTTTAAGAGCAGATCAGAAATGCTTTGCTTAAGCATTTATAATGCAAGGGAGCATTTATCATGCTTTGGGGTAGGAAGATGGATTAGATGAGGGCTTGAGGATGCTACCAGCCCTCCTTTTCAATGAGAGCCTCAAGACTCACTCAGCTAACATTAGAAGGTTTTTTATCACACATGTGTAACCATGACTCAAGGCTTGGAAGGATTTCCTGGGCCTGTGGCACCCCCTTAGCACCACTTCATCACATAATACTGCACCAGCTGTGAAATCTGGGGGGTGTTCTCCCCCTGCGCTCACAGGGCAGCTGCACCGCTCCCCGGCTGCTGCTATTTCACAGCATGTGCTGTGTCCCATTCGTTGACAAAGAGCCCGAATAGAGACAGCGGCAGGGCCAGACTCAAGAGCTGTCCAAAGGTAGCCACGTGTTGCTTCCTTACATTGGAAACACAAGGAGAAAAAAAACACCCAGCAGCTGCATTCGAGCTGTGGGCCACAGCTGAGCCATCTGCAGCCTACGCAACATAAATCAGCGGCCAGTTGTCAGGTCCAACAGTTCGGCTTTTGATGGAAATGATGAAAGTCAAATAAATGAGATTTATGCAGCTGGTGGACTGCCAGTAAGATTTCTCAGCTCTTTGGTTGTGCGTTTGCATAGACAGAGCGCCTTGCAGGGCAAGCAGAGATGTCCGTCCTCGCTGTTGGTGTTCTGGGGCGGTCCAGCTTTTCCAGCGGCGGGGATGGGATGCCAGGGGACAGGAACACCTCACAGAGGTCCTGCAGAGACAAAAGCATGCCAGCCCGAGTGCTCGGCTGAGAAAATGTTTGATTTTGGGCTTTACCCTCTGCCCTGGTAGCTGTTGAGCGTTTCCACGGAGGTCACAGCGGGTGGCGAGGAGCTGTGCAGCAGCCTGGAGGGAGGCTGCCCGCTGGACCCCTCGGCTGTTGTATATTATGAAATAATCACCCAACTGAGAATGACACGAATGCCTGGAGAGGCCTCCGCGGCTTCAGCTTCACTTCAGATTACATCAGCTGCTCTGCTGTGAACTCCCAGCCTGATTTTTGGAGACACCAGTCTAATTAACACCTGCAAGATGAGAGCAGTTGTGCTCGCTGGGAGCTCTGTGTGGGGCTCCCGCAGCTCTGGGGCAGCTGCCTAAGTGTGGGACCCCGCGGGGCTGAAGCTGGAGCCAGGCTGAGCTGCGGATCCCTTGGTTTTACAGACTAAGTGCAAAAGATGTGCGTGCTTTATCACCATGCTTTCAATTCCTCCTCCTGGAAAACGTAAGGATACAAATTCTACCCGGGGAAAAAAAAAAGGAATTAAAATTATGCACTAGACATGAAAACCACCTGCTAACCTCAACTGTAAACTTGGATAAGTTTTACCACAAAGTGACATACTGTTCTTATCCGGCCAATATGCAAAATAATTGCTTTAGGGGAAAAAAACCCCCAACAAATTAATCCCCAAATTAGCTAGGGGAATAGGGATTTATTTAAAAGAAAACATTTAGGTATTAAAACCAGAATAATAAAAATAAAATGCTAGAGAAATACGTGAAGCAAATTTAAGGCTACTGAGCTGAAATATCCATACATTTACTCAAAATGCATGAATCAAAAGATGAGGATGGAATCTCTTTTTGACTATATATTTTGGCTAGTACCGTAGAAATACTCTATTTGTTGCAAACATTTCATTGTGGTTGCTTTTTAATCTTCCTTTGCCTGAATGTATTCAAATTTTTTCCATTCATATACTTTAGGAGACAGAGAATATTAATATGGGACTTTGTAATTAAATACAATTTAAAAATATTAAAATAGTTTCAATATTTATTTTAAAAGCAAATTGGCTACATGTTGTACTGTCTTCAGTAAAACACTCCAAATATTATTCTGATACTCAATTCTGTTTTGGGTAATCATAAGCTAAAAGTGTGGTGTGTCAAATTGTAAATGTACTTAAGATTTTTTTAATTACATCTAGTACTGAATAGGTCTTACAGGTCTGGGAAAGATTATGTATTTCTGAGCTAGTCTTTGAATTTTTAAATGACAGGGTCAGCAGTGAAACAATAGTAATCCTGGTCCATGTGGCCTTGCATGCTGCAGGAAATCCTTTGCTTTGTCTCCGAGTATGCAGTTGCCGTTAGTAACTTCAAGTGGCTTTAGAAACATTTTTTGTTTTCTTATACACGCACTTCATTAAAAAAAATCAGTGCCAGGCTGGAAGCATTTCTGCTTCTCCAATTCAGAAATATTTCTTCTGCAAAAAAAAAATAATCCACAAGCGAGTAAGCAGAGACTTTACCAATAAGTGTGTGTTTAAAGTAAAACTTGTGGTTCCTTCTCTCTTTGCTGGGTGCCACCTACGTGGCAGGATACAGCGCTGCCTCCATCTGCCGTGAAGTCATTCAGCATTACACCATCCTTCCTGAACCACGTAATCTCTGATTAAAAAACCCAAGTAACAACTCCAAAACTACGACCTAATCTAATAAATGCTCCCTCTAGCCCCTTACTAAAGATGCCTTTAATGCTAATTAAGCAGCACAGCTGCTTAATTAGCCAATATTGGCTGGTAAAACACAGCAGCAAGGAAAGATTTTTGTACCTCTTCCTTCCTAAGGAGACGTGGGCTGTAGCTCAGGAGTGGGTGAACCACGTGGTGTCCCGGGTGCCTCTCCTGTGGTCCCTGTTCGGCCACCGCTGGTGGCTGCGCAGGAGCCTGGGTGACTTTGTGAAGGAGTGGGAGCGCAGCGAGGGGACGGCTTGGCCGGGTTTCAGTGGCTCATTTGTGATTTCAGATGCTTGGCAGCCTGCCGCTCAGCTTGGAAAATGGGCGTTGTTTAAATGTTACTTGGAAGGTGAAGTTTCTATATATTCCTGCTGCAGAGGATGCTTAGTCATGTGCATACGGATACCACCATGGGACGCATGAGGATGAGCTCTTGAAAAGTCATTCTCCCAGTCTGGAGCTGGAGGGAAACTTTTGGCTTGGGTCTGGTTGCGAGATGGGAGCAGGGATGGAGGAGCTCCGCTACCCCTGCAAAGAGCTGGGTGAGGGAATCTGGCCCGGAAACCCTTACGAGCCAAAATGCTTTTACTTTGACACGAGAGCATGGCTCGGGGTCACTCCTGCCATCTGCTCCGGTGCTGAGCTAATTTCCTCCCATTGTCTTTGGGGAAGCGCAAGTGAGGCAGAGGAGAGGTGGCGGTGGTGGTGGTGACCGTCCCCTTGAAGCTCAAGTGTGGGGCTGCACCGCCGGGCCCTTCGGCAGCTGAAGGAGCCTCTGCTGCTCCCTTCCCTGGTGATCCTTTCTAGAGATGTCCCACCGAGACCTCCATTTCTCAACCGCATTTCTTCGTGGTGGAGGAGCTCTTATCGCTTCCTCGTGGAGGTAACTAATGCTGAAATCATTTCACTCTCTCGGCAGAGGTGGTCAAAGAGTGATAAAACAGCCAAAGGTGGCACTGAGCTGTACTCCCTAAATTCCTGGAGCCAGCACCACCTCTTGCCTTTCCTTCTCCCTTCTTAATCTTTCTGCCCATCTCCCTGAAAATTCAGAATGAGTCCCCTGGTATTTCTCCTAATCTGGCATTTAAAATCTCAGGCAATAAAGCTTTCACCACTTCCCTTAGGGAGACAATTTTCCAGCCCACGGTTCTCCATTCAAAAGCTTTCCATTCTCAGCTTAAACATGCCCTTCCTTAATTTCACCCCATCACAATCATTAATGTATCACCAGTCCTCTCCCTTCATGCCACTTACTTCATTCAAATATTTACAGATCACTAATGTCTCCCTGCTTAGTTTACTAATTTCCTTGTACCTATGACAGTCAGAATTTCTTTTTTCGTTTCGCGATGCCTCCAGGCTGCCAATTCCTTCAGTCGTGGCTCTTTGAGCTCCTTTCCATTTATCACTCTTCTTGCAAATGCGAGGCAGATGCTCACCGCCCTCGCCTGTGTCGTTATGCTTTTCTGTACGCCATCCAAAGCTGCACTGCCTGTTCCTCGCTGCCATATCCTAACGCCCGTACAACAACGTGCCGTCCTCCGGGTGTCTTTCAGGAGCCATTCCTCCAAAGCACATCCTTCCCTTTAAATACAGACTCTGGATTATTTTTCCAGAAGTAGCCTGGTGGGTTGTGGAGGTTGTTTTTAGTTGATGGCGGGGCACGGCTGGAGCCGCGTAGGAAATCAGTGCAGACTCTGGATTAGAGCCCCCAGCAGCCCCCCCCCAGGGCAGGTTTTATCTTTTCTTAAGTACGGATTTCATTAGCGCCCTGCTTGTTCCCTCTTACGCTGACACCCCCAATATTGCATGCACCAACGGGGCTGGTGCTCTTGCAAAGGAACTTTTGTTACAGGTTTGGTGAGAAATAGCTTGCAAAGTACTGTTTTAAAAGAGAATGATGAATTCCTGAATACGTAGCTCTACTTCTACCTGAATCTCTCTCTTATTTCTCCTCAATGTGATAAATTTTTCCGAGGTAGTATGTGATGTCTGCCTTTGTTTTCCAAGTCCATGTATGTGATTTTGGGGGGGGGTTGAGGTAGATGCATACACACATTTCCATACTACCAACGCTACAACTGATTCTGTGCCACGAGCAGTGGCTGTAGCGGAGCGGGATCCTCCAAGGGTGCCTCTGCTGTACGATGCATGTTTAGCACTCGAATTCCCCAGGCGTTTGTAGGCCCTGATCAGGATTTAGGGACTACACTGAAATGACTGCGGAGCGCTACCTGCAACGTAAGTTGCGCAGCACACACACCCTAGGGCTGCAAAGCTAAGTACTCCGATTGAGAAACGTCAGAAGGATGTTTGATGTGTGCATTAGAACGTCGCCCTGGTTGCACCCCAGGCCTCCCCACCCAGCCCCCAGGCCTGAGATCTCGGCGACAGCAGGATCACCAGGACCAGCGCTGGAGGGAGAACGGGCGCTGGCCGAGAGGCTGGTGCGAGGCGTTTGCGGTGCCGGGCTCCCTGACGCCTTTGCCTGCGTCTCCCCCGAGCTCGGCCCTCCTCGTCGCTCGGCCCCTGCGCCGGGGGAAAATGTTTCTTTCTTCTCATTTCCTTCTGCCGCCTCCTCTGCCGAGTCAGCTCCAGCCGCCGTGCGTGGGTCGCACGCGTCTGTTTCGCCGCTGGGAAACCAAATTCAGCGGCGTGCCATGACCCGCGGGCAGGTCTCCCTCCTGGCTGCCTTACCGGCCTTCCTCCGCGGCGGGCGGCCGGCGGGGCCCGCTGGCGCGACCATCTCCGGCGGCGGCCGCCCGCCGCCGTGCCCCTCACGCGGTCGCAGCCCCGCGCGCCGCCACCGCCCCGCCGCCGCGGGCACCCGCACCTCCGCGTGCCGCAGCCCGGCCGAGGCCGCGCGCGTCCCCTCAGGCGACGCCGCGCAGGGGCCCCACTGGGCCGGGGGAGCTCAGGGGGGGCTCTCCCACGGGTTGCGGGAGGGGAGGGGGCGTGTGCGTGTCACGGGGGCCACACCCGGCGGGTGTGAGGGGGGCGCGACACCCGGGGTGGGGTGGGGAGGGGTGCGTGTGACAGCCCGCTCGCCGCTCCCCTCAGGGCGGGAGACGGAGAGGGTGGAGTCCGCCGGCACCGCCCCCGGCGCCGCTCTGCGCCGCTGGGGGGCGCTGGCGGACGCGGCGGGCAGCGGCCGCTCTGCGCGGCGCTCGGCTGCTCCGGCGGTGGCGGAGGGAGGAAGTGACGCCGCGCAGCGGAGCCCCGCGGCCTCCGGTGACATTCTCTCTGGCGTCGGGGGGGCGGCGGCGCGGCTGAGACCCGGCTCCTCCCGGCCGCCCATGCCCCAGCTGCTGCCCCCCGGGGGGAGGCCAGGAGGGGCCCTGCGTCGTCCAGGTGAGTGGGGCCGGCGCGGCCGGGGCTCGCCCGCCGCTCGCTGCGGCCGGGCCGGGCCGCGTCGCCGGCGCCGCGCCGGGCGGCGGAAGCGTTGCCGTTAGCCCCGCTGCGCGCGGGCGGGAGGCGGCGGGGCCCCGCGGAGAAGCGAGTACCGGCCTCGCCGCCTTCCCCCGGGGCCGGCGGGAGCGGGCGGGACACGGCCCGCGGCTCCTCGGGGGCCTGGTCCCACCAGGGCCGGGGGGCGACGGCCCTTCCCTCGCTGGGCGTCCTCCGCCCCTGCCGAGGCATCTCGGGAAAAGGTGGGTGCCCCGTGGGTGGCTTTTGGAGCTGAGCGCCTGGGTAGGGGGTGACCTCCATCACGGGCCGAGGCGCTGCCTGGAAGGCAGGAGTCCAGCCTGGCCGCTGCTTTTTTGTCTTAAACTTGCCCGGCGTCAGCGGATGAAAGCCTTGCCACAGCTCCCAGAAGCAACTTCTGGCCACTTTGTGTTTCCTAGGACTTCGGTAATGCGTTGTGGGATCGTATTAGCTGTTGGGAGAAAAACCTTTTGAAAAACAAGGCGTGTAACTGCTCCGGTTTTACGCTTCTCTAGGTTTTTTTGCTGTTTTGTTTACCTTGGGTGATGTGGGAATATATATTTTATGTGGAAAAAAAAGTTCAAGTTGTTCGTTGCTTATCTAGCCTGAGTTCCCCTTGATGTCTAACGGGTTGCAGATGTGGCTTTGAGAAGAATTGTAATATTTAAGTGTGCTACCTGTTCTTTTTAAATAGGGAAAAGGCAGTCTGAGCAGACTTGTAATATTTTACCTATTTCCTCAATTCCACTATTATAACTTTCTTTGCATTGAGGTTATTGGACAACTACTTATTAAAAGGCCACTTTTTGAAAGACTTGGGGTTTGTTGGTTTTTTTGTGTTTTTTTTTTTATGTTGACATTGTGCAGCTGTTAAGGAGAACTTCACCTTTGTTAAGTAGCATGTAATTGTATTTATGTCTCAGTTTGTTCACAGTGGAATAAGGCCACTTGCATTAAAGTTTGTAGGTACCTTAGTAAAACCATAACTGCAATAACTTAGTTAAACAAGGTCTTGGTTGTAGCTAGTTACAGACTTTAAACCAGTACAAAGTACCTAACAGCATTTCAAAGGCTGAAAAAACTTCTGTGTAGAGATGCTATGGCATAAGTCAATCCTGTTTGTATTGGGTTTTTTTGCTGGCAAGTAATTCTAGCTTTTAAAAATGAATGAGTATTAAATCTTTGAACCCTTGAGCATCTCTCTGAAAATGTAAAATTTCCCTTAATTCCACTCCCCTAAAATACTTTATTTGGCTTTAAGTCTTCTCTGGTACTTGCCTATAACTGAAACTATTATTTGGTCTTATACTTGACAAGTGCAAGTCTATTTCCAGTTTTCAGGCTAAAATTTTAAGTACAACCAGTAATAGCTCTCCCCTTAGAACAGCAAACAGATGTTAAATTTAAAACGTTTCTCTTAAAGTATCTTACATTGCTTGAGTCTATTAAAAAACTTAATGTTTGACCTTGAGGTGGAAACTGGGTATGGTGCTCTTTTGAGGTCTTCATCTTGTGGTTCTCCTGCCCTAGTTAATACCTGTAATTGCTGTTTCTGTAATACAAGAGCTGAAAGTCAGGCAGTCACAACAGTGCAGCTTATCCCCTGTTGCCCTGGAGGAGGGAAATATTGCCTTTGTGGAGCAAATAGGTTGGTAACAAGCTCTAAGGAGAACAGCAAGTTGCTTGTCATGAGTTTGCTAAACCCAAACATCCACCCCATACACATGTACGGTACAAAAGCAGTGAGCTGAAGTACAGAGAACCCGGCAGTCCAACAGCAGTCATTTTTAGGCGTCGTTTTCTGAGTATTTCACACATCTAGTGAGCTAAAGGAGTCTGGTGCTGGCAAAAGAAGGGGGTGGTTATGTGGCTACTAAAAGCTGTTAAAATATTACTTTCTGTGGTTCTGGCGTACCAGTAACACTGATGTTTTGTCTAGGGGATTAGGAGGAGGGACAGTGGGGGTGATGGAAGGCAGTATGTGAGTTTGGGCATCTGGTATTTATGCGCAAGTACGAGGATAACAGTTCTGACTCATTTTTAAACACTTGAATTTTTAATTATAACGTGTCGACTATTTCTGTTTGCTCTTCAGCCTAATTGCTGGTTGGCATCATGAAGAGGTGCGATGAGAAATTCCTGAGAAATCAGGAAGAGGAAAGGACTGTGGTCTTACACATCATATGCTTGTATGTGTATTGCAGTACAGCCTGGTGCTCGCTAAGTGCAGGAAGGCTGCCTGCTTGGTAGAAATTAAAATGCACAAACAAGTTGGGAAATGAGTGAATACGTTAAACTGGGTACTGCAGAGGGAGGGGAAAAGGGAAGGAACCTGAAGCCAACCACAAGGCAGTTGAGAACGGTCGATACAGAGTGGTCACAGCACACACACACAAAGCAAGCACTGCTCTAACTGATAAAAAAGAGGTAGGAAGGATGTTTGCGTGCGTTTGACAAATGGGCAGACCATGCTGGCAGCTGACAGCCTGGAGGAGGTGGGGATTAATGAGGTAAGGTAAGATTGGATGAACAAAGAGTAAATATAGAGAATCATGAGGGGCTCTGAACACTAAGCATCAGGGAGATAAGTTGGTGTAACTTGATCAGAGCAACAAGAAGTAATTGCCTTGGTTGTCCTGATGCCCCCATCTCCTTGCTGCGTATTTACCTTTAAAATGATGACTTCTTTGCCTTGCCTCAATTTTTGTATGCCTTCTTCGCTATCTCTTGTATATTATCACATCAACTCCCTGCTCCACCAAGGATACATCCATATCTTTGACCCACCTGTATATCAGCATCTCACTTAAACGTTTGTCTCTTAATGAGATGGGAGTTGCTACGTACCACACCGTGAAAGCAGCCGCGGGACCAAGCATTTGCAACTGTCTGGTTACCCTCTGACCAAAATATCACCACTAGATCCGTTAAAGCTTTGGGAACTTTTCATATGAGTAAATTGTTTTAAGCAATCTGTATTGCATTTTCTATAACATTTCAAAGTTAATGTGTTGATTTGACAGAATTAGGTCTGTGGTCAATCTCAGCTTCTGTGGTTTTTCTCTGCAGTTGACTAAATGACTTACAAAACTGTAAACATTGACAGAAACTGAGCAGCAGATTTAATAACACATTTACCAGATCAGAGTGAAAGATTTAATTACCATAGTTGCAAGCATATAACTCGCACCTCAGAACAAGCGCTTTAGAAAAGAAGTACCAAAACTTGAAAAAAATCTGCTGTCTTGAACGTTATAAGTTGCAATGGGGAACCAAAAACGAAGCAGCAGTGGGAAAGAGCTGTGGGATAAAGTGGTGTGGTACAGTGCACGTTGCTGCGCAGTTAAAGCTCCAAGATAACCTGAGGCTTATGTGGCAAGGAAACCACTTTTGTCTCGGTTTCCCGGTACGTGAATTGAAGTACAGCAGAGAACCGACACTCGTGCCTTTAACTTTAGCACTGTAACTCAGGGGCAGCTGAACTGTTATGACAACAGAATCTGGCAGTAAATGTTATTGCAGGGAACTTAGTATGATTTTCGTGGTGATTTGTGTTGTCTTGCTGTCGCATCTTTGTTCCAGGTTTTTAATGCATAATGCAGTTCTAAGTCTGTGACTTGAGGTCTAGAATGTAGCTTCTACAAATGTGCAATTCTGAGCAAAAAGAAAACTGGATGAAAGAGACTGAATGAAAATGTGCATACAGTGTAAATATTAGCCTCTGCAGTTGCTTTATTATGACAGAGTACATCTCTGAGCTAGACTGGAGTGACTGATACCTTGTCACTTACTCAGTGTTACTGCTAAGGGTTAGAATTTTAAATTTGTGGTTGCCTGTTCCCACTTGTTAGTGTTCCTTTTTCACATGTATGATCAGCATGAATAGAGCCTGTACAGTAGAGTAATTTCTCCACAGATATTACTGACTTTCTGCAGTTCAGGCACCCATTGATTACTCATTCAGGACTGAAAATGAGATGTGGCTCCGTCACTGAGGTGTTGCCGTTACACCGTTGCAGATGCATTATTGAATGCACAAGGGAGGTCAAGTAACTTGCCCGTGGTCATGTGGTGAGTCAGCTTTGGATTCGGAGTGATCCAACCTAATAGTGCTTTTTATTTAAGAAGGCATTTAGGGTTTTCTGTCAGTTTGACCATGTAGTCTGTCTCTTGAATGATCAGAAGTTGCTTTAAGTAGCAGAATAGTATACAGGCTTCAGCCGTATCATGCCCTGTGATACTGGGTCTCCAAGAAGACAATTTGAAAGCTGTTAGGACTTCATCTGACAGCTTTTTAATCATAACCAGAACAGGTGGTCACTTTTTAATTAAATGCAAGTATTTAAGACTCTCTCAAGCTAGCATTTTTGTTTCAGTGTATTTGGATCATGGCTTTGATTTTATAGTGAGATTTCAGCAGTGTCCTGTGCAGTACTCTTGTGCTTTGATGCTTCAAAGTTTCCTGGACAGGAGCAGGCAGAGCCTGACCATGATTGGATAAGTGTTGTTCTTACTGCATTTCTGCTGTAATGTCTTGTTTCACATTCTTGGTCGTTAGTCTTTCAAGACTTATTTTAGAGAAGGCAGATTTCATTCATCCAAAATGGGTAGAGACCAAGTGACTCACAGTAGCAGAGCTGGGAGTAAGTAAGAGCCAGACTTTATAATACCAGTTGTCTGTGTGATGATGCAGTTATTACCATTTCAGTAATTTGTTTTTCATTGGGAATGTTACATTTCCATGATATTCCGTGATGCATTTCCAGTGTGAGGTTGGTGCTGAATGCTCCAACAGTATTGTCAAACTCTCTGAAGTAAAAAGAAGCATCTTAACATGACAGCCCAGTAAGGTTAAGACAGTACTGTTCTCTTGTACTGTGGCTTTCTCCTCACCTCCCTCTCCCGGTTCTTGCTCTCTGGGAATGCCAACTCCTGCTAGAGAGACAGTCCTAAGTAATCTGGCAAAAGAAAAATTTTAGGCAAAAAGGTTGGTAAAGAGTAGGTCAGGAAGTTGTCTACTAATTCCATGTGCTTGTGGTTGGACATACAATGTAAGATAAGGGGGGTTTAGAGGCTGTCTCCTAATGAAGTAAGTTGGATGAAATACTAGTAGCCTGAGGCCTCATCATGTTTAATAAGATGTCTTTTGGAAGTGAAGTTGTCATTGTGGGAAAGAATGGGCTTGTGCATAGCAGTGCCCCTGAGCTGAATTACTGAAAAATACTATTTGAGTTGTCCGTAGCTGTGGTTCCTGCAGAGCTGGTAATACCTTTCCATCAGCACTACACAGAATCTGCGAGGAATCGGAAAAAACATTTCTGTGAGTGTTGTTTTTAAAAAGCCTTTAAGGTGAAGTTTTGTTTTTCCATGGTTCCAGTTACTGATATTAATAAGTTGTCTGTAAAGGCAATTCACAGCCTTTAGATTCCATGCTTGACTTTTCAGCTCCCTGTGATAAAGAAAATCCAAAAAATTGTTGAATACCATAAAACTAAGCTAGGGAAATTTAGTGCGTATCTAATGAAAGTTTGGATAAACCAATTTAAAGTTGGTTTGATAACAGACACTTGATTTCACTTTTTTGTTTTACAAGATCAAAATGGTTTTGCTGCTTTTTAAACACCTGTAGTGGATTTCACTTTTTGTCTGTGTGGTACTCATCAAGCTACAGCGATAAGACTGTGTTGAATGAAGAGAATGGTGTTGAATTAATACTCCAAACTTGATGCTCTTTTTTCTTCTATCTCCACTTTTGCTGGGGAATTTATATATATTGTCTACGTCTCCTGTAACTATTAGTTTGATTCTTAAGAAAGCTCTGCCAGTTGAGCCTGGTTTTCCTAAATCAAGAACAATAATGCAACTAATTATTTTGGGGTAAACGGTGCTTTTATTTAAGGGTAGATAAGTTTTTTTGGGGGGTCTCTTCTGTCAGTACTTGCATTGTACTGTTGAAAACTACCTTTTAATTTTCTTTTGCTCCTTTTATAGCTGGTAACATCATCTTATATGCTGTTATTTAATGTCTGTAGTCAAATATATGCAAAGTCTTCTCTGTGTTGTGGGAAAGAAATGTCTGTTTCCTGGTCTTTCTGTTATCCTTTCAAAGTAGAGGTCAAATTTCTTCACCTCTGCCAACTGGGAGTAAATACTATAGGAAGTATATATATATATTTTATATATATATAAAAAATAGTAAAACCAGTGTTAGAGGCATTATTCATAATGCACCCAGTCAGTTCCATTTTTTTTTAAATACCCAGAGTAGCTTTTGTTCATTTGTAGAGCAAACCTGTGTTTACTTCGTGCTATTTTTTCATCTGTTGTTTGTCAAAAGCTTATTCCAAACTAACCCATCTCCTGCACTGTCCTTTTTCTTTACCAGACTTTGTTCCCCTTCTATAACACACCATGCCACAGTCCCTCTAATTCTGCCAGATGTTTGGCTATGGCTGTGGTGTCCTACAAGAATTTAACTTTTGTTGCATTAGTTTTGTAGGAAGGCTCAACTAAGGAGGAGAATGTTAGGATTCATAAAGATGTAGACTCAAAGTTTAGCTATCTTGAGTTAGCTGTGCTCTTGACTGTGGTTCAGTGGCATGGGTGAGCTTTCTTGGTGAGAAGGTAGCGGGTTATTTCCAGTGAAGCTATACCTGTTGCTTACTGAGTCCTAATTAGGTCATGACAGACCAGTGTCATGAGTGCTTTCTTCTTTAGGAGCACTTTGGATGTGTAACAACTATGGTATGGTTTGTTAGCAATTTGACGGTGCTGAAAGCAATTGGCAACTCTTATTAGTGGTCAAAAAACTTATAAAGGGTTTGGTGTCAAGAACAGCTGAACAGCAGTTGGTGTCTTACTGTTACTAAAATTTTCATGCTTTGAATGCGATGTGACTTTGCCTTTAGTGTAATGATTTATTTTTCAGTAATATGCCTACTGCAATTTCATGTTGCAATATTTAGATTTTATACTACTAGCTTAATAATTAAAGAAACAAATGCATAATATTAGCAGCTTGTGGATCAAAAAAATGACTTGAGGTTGTCAGGGTTTGCTTGGCTTACAGCTGCTTTCCAGCCTTTCTGTAGAATTTGGGCATGTCACCTGATCTCTCTTCTTCAGTTGGCCAGACCATAAAATAGGTATATTATAGCCCTACGCCAGGAAGATACTGGCTTAAAGCAAAGACACAGTACTGGTGGTGAATTAAAGTACTTGAAGCTTTAACATAACTGAGGTTCGGTTTTGTTTATTTCCTGTGGCAAAGATGTGTAAAAAGGTCTGATCATAAAATACTTACTAAACTGTAGAGTCACTTAATATCTCTTAACTCATCTTTGTTAAATGGCTGTCATAAATCCATACCACTTCTAGGTCAGTGACGTGAGCTCTTCGAGAGCTGTAAGAGATGGGGAGATGCTGGCGAGTCGCTGCGTGAGCAATGGAAGTACCCGCAAGGCAGCCCTGGCAGTTGTAGCGTCGGTTAGGTAGGCAGCACTAGTAATGGACAGGAACGTTACACAGAACTTGACAAAACAGCCCTTTTATCTGCTGGGAGTATCTCTCCTCTTGATGTCAAGGGTTGTGCAATTTTGGGGCGGTGTTTTGCAAGATCAGGTGGATCGTCCAATGCTCTCCCTTGCCCCAGGCCTGTGGCTGCTGTTTGTTGTGCAAGATGTTCACCCTGCTTTCCTTCTGGACCCTGACTCTGATCTCATTCAGCCAGCTAGCCTGACGATAAGGTGCACAGCTTTCCTCCGGGAAGTTGAATTACAAAAGAAGTTGATGGGTGCTAACTGGCCCAGCAGGTAGATGGTTTTGCCTCTTTACAGGGGTAGTGGACCGCAGGATGGACTAAAGGGCTCCTGGAACTGCTGCCTGTCTCCCATGACACTCATTGCTTCTTCAAGGCTTCCAAATTACAGCAATAGCGAGGTACATTTGTGCCTGTCCGTTGCTGGACCAGCTTTGATTTTTGCAGGAGGCAGCACAAGCCCTTCTCTAATGAATACAGCAGCGCTGAGGTGACTTTAATACTTCGAGGTTACATTGCAGTTGTGCTGATCTGCCGATTGGGGCTATTAGTGAATAACACAATGTTTGATTACTTTCAGGATATTTCAGACAAATGTTCTTAATAGAAAGAAAATCTGTGCCCTGACAGTGAGGGTTAATTTGTTACTGTTATGCTCAAGCAATTTAAAATGTGGCTTTTCTGTGAGCATTACTTTATTGACCACGGCTGAACAATAAACCAACATTTCTTGAGAAGAAGTCCATTTATATAGAATGGCATGAACTGGTGGAGGAAGCACAGGATGCATTTCCTTTGGGTAATAGAAATGGGTAGGTAAAGTGGGAAAACTTGTTAAACTCAATCTTAGAAAAAGATGGTACATCCATATGACTATCCTCAGCAGGGTGATCTTCTGCAAGCTAATATATGTTAGACAGAAAAAGAAATGAAGCATGGCTATCCTAGCATTGATTTCTGCTACTAGTTTTGTTGAAAGAATAATAAAAAAAATCTAAGAATGAGTTGTTTAAGTTTTTAGGAACAGATAGTAATAAAAATATGCCCCCTCTAATTTTTAGAGTAGAGAGCATTGTAGACTTTAAATCGCTGCACACTTGAGAAAAATGTTTTCACCATGAGAAAGAAATGAGATTTTAGGAGGCTAAGTGCAGCCAACCCTGTGTGCCTTTATCTGCATGCTAATGAATTTATTTTTACGAGGCCTGTGGTGGGTTTTTTTTTGTGGGATTCTAGTGCAGCTGGTGAATGTTTCTGGAAGCCTGTGTGCAGACTTCTGAACTAACCCATAGTTGGTAGTTACCTTTCATTTGAAAGAGGCAGAATATGTGCATTAAGCATTACAATGCAAAAAGCTGTATTTAAATGTAAAGTCTGGCTTCCTATTTACGATGAAAAATGTTGCTTTTCAAGGTTGCAAAGGATGCTCTGCAAACCTTTGTTTTAACACATACACTTCTAATTTTTAGTCAGTCTTGGATAATTTGTATATGCAGCCTGTTGAGCACTCGGTAGGAGCAGCCTATTTTTAACCTTCATTTGTTTATGCAAAACCAGTTGAAACACAGCATTAGTTTAATCCTTTCTTCTTTTGTTTTGCGCCGCAATTCTCTTACCAGGGTCCTATTCTTTAGGATTGCTACTAGGTCTGATTTATGAATCATCTGATAAAGAGCCAGCTCCACTCCCAGAAATGTGCCTTAGGTAGAATTGTATGCCAGTGAGTCAGCTTTAGGGCAGCATTTTCAAAGGAACACTATATAAATTACACAGTATCCATGTGGGGGTGGCTTAGTGTTATGAAAAATATGCTCTCGAGCATCGCGCACGCATCCACACAGAGCTGAGTCAACTGTCTTGAGTTAAATTGAGTGCTGGTACACTTCTGTTGTTTTAAGTGCATGGGTATGTGTGACACTTATAAGAAAATAAAAAAGAATGTATGGTATCTTGGGGAGGAGATGAACAAGTCCAAAAGACAACAGTTGGGAAGTCCAGAAAGCATCAGCAATTCTACATTTGTCTGGATGCAGAATAGTTTTTTTTCTAATAGACGTCTAATTATTTAGATTGATTAGTTTTTAATTACTTTATTTTGTTGATCGGCATGTCTGTATGTGGTATTCATACTAGAATGTCACTGGTGAGTTTGCCAAATTAGGTGTTTGGCTTTTAATGGAAAAGAAGGTGACTCAAGTAGGAAAAAAGCATGACCAGCACACAGATACACCTACAAAGGTTTTTGGTGAAGCGTCGGAAGTCGCCAAAGTCATTAGTGCTTCACTTCTTCAGAGTTAATGTGCACTCTGTCAGAAGAGGCCATAAGTCTTTGCCAGAAGTTGCTCCTGTATTATGAAGTGGACTTGTGTGTTATGGTCAACTCTTCAGTACCCAGGTCATGGTCTGCTTTTGTCCTTTCCCAGCTCACCATCCTTAGACACATAGTCTGTCAAGTGTTTGATTTGGAGTTCTTGATGGGCTTGTCTGAGTGTTTACTTTTTTTACAGTCAGCTGTTTTATGTGATTTTATTAGCCTTAGTTGTATACATTTGTCATTACCTCTCTCACACCTCTGATTTTTTCCATCTGTGCTCAGTTACATTGGGTAAATGTGAGATAATGTAATCCACTGGTGATAGAAATAATTGTTTATGTAAGCATGAGCCACTGTGTTCTTTAGTTCTATGTAAATACAAAACCATATTCAGACTTAGACGAAAATACTGACTTCTGTGATGCTGGAGCTGTAAGGTAGTAGATGCTGTTGAATGATCTCTGTAAGCTAACTACAGTGTATTCTGAACAAGTAACTCCTATGCAGCAGTGTTTAACTTTTCATTTACATAGTCACAAAAGCTTAAAGAACATACTTGATGTTATTTTCTGCAAAAATGTTAGGTACAGTTTCTCATTTTTTTTCAAATTACAGCTTATGAATGAATGGCTAGTGGTGTGAGGAGGTAGGTCCTTCAGACTGTTTTCTTTCAGTGCTAAAATGGCATTAAAAGACAATATTCTGATAGATTTGGTTTTTTTTATTATTTAAACAATTGCTAGAACTGGCCTAAGAAGGTGATGCAGTTGTAAGCAGGGAAAAGCAGTGTTCTGTTGGAGACTGAATAAGAGGAAATGTGTCAGTAATAAACTAAAGTGACTTCTAACAGCAAGCTGCTATGGAAAACTTGGTACTGTTGAAGTAAGGATCTGTCATATCCACAGCTGCTCAGAAAAAGAGCTGGTTTGCTTCATATAGGCTAGGCATTCTTTATCGTGAATCAGTTCAATAACACCTAAAATGATAATGCACAATTAAGGCTAGGGTATCATGGTGCTTACTAAGTATTTCAGGCCTTATCGTTTGTTTGGGTGAAACTCATTTCCTTCTGACATGGCAGGATAGACCATTATAAAGAAGAACATTTACTGAGAGCAAATAAAACAAAAATATTACAAAGGATGCATGCGTGGCCAGTTATTTATAATGGGCATGCATGCCATCTTTGAATTAACTCCTTGTGCAGTAGTATATATTTACTTAATAACATACATTACAAGATAGTTGTTCTTTAGGAAGCTACTAACACCTCTGTTTGAATTTAATTTTTTGCTTTTTAATTATTTTTTATCTTCAAAAATCTCTTCAGAGCAAACAGTGATGTGAAAGAAACACTCAGTACCCTCTCCTATGTCTAGTTGAAACCTGTGAGTTCAAGGTGTGATGAGACCAAACAGCACGTAGTTTTTAATCAGATTTGTTTTTTTCTAAAGGGATGGTTTGTTGCTTGTCCTCCCTTCTCTCATCTTCCTGCCAGCTCTGGCAGAAAATTTCACTTATTTTCTGGTTTTGTTTTCTGCTGGCTTAGTAAAATGGATCTACCCAAGAAAGGATGAGCCAGCTCTGGTGCAAAGGCGGGAATATGGCTGCACAGTCACGATTAGGAGGTGAAAGAGTAGGGGATAAAACCCGTCCCTGTTAGTGGCAGCGAGCTGTCAGACTGGCTGGGCTGTCTCTGCTAATGTGACCTTCAAAATCCTTCTGGATTTCTTCACTAAAGTGCAGGTTTAATAGCATAAAAATGATGTGCCTTTACAAATGAGTCCACTATTTGAAAATAATGCCCAGGTAAAGGTACAGTTAGATATTTAATGGCTTCTGTATACTGGTGTGTTCTATGTGTGGCTGGAAAATAAAATCATTTCTGTTGGAAGAATGTAGCACAGAAGCTTTTACAGAATTGCCTTTTAAAATCATCAGGGCAGTATTGGTGCATCAGCAAAAGGAGAATGACATTTCTGAGCAATGTCTAATTAAGTATCCGTCTGTGTCTGTAAGCATCACAGCTTATTTTTCAGTGCTGTGTTCTCATTTAAGTAAGAAACTGGTCTTTCTGTAGCATCACCTTGAGATTACCTTTTCTTGTATGGTTACTAGAAAAGTGAGTGGCAAGAAAGGAATGGGAGTTTTTCACTGTAGTCCTCTCTGATCTATACATTTTTCAAGTAGAACTAAATCAGTACATTTTTTCTTTCTTTGAGGCAAGGCTTTCTTTGGCATAGATATTTTCCCCTGAACCGTCTGTATTCTTCCCTGCAGCAAAGCCTGTTTGAGTCATGACAGACTTTTTTTTCCGCTGAGATAGATATCAAGTTCTTTTTTATATTTGTGCTAATACTAGAATCGTTGACTTTTTAAATAACCAGTTCAGGGGAGCTGGAGGGTACAGACCTCATCAGAGGCTGACCAAGTATACTTCTGTGGAGTTACTAGTCCCTGTGCTGCCTTCTCACTGAAAATCTGATTCACTGATCCCTGTTTGAGGGATCAAACTAGCGTGGTTTGAGTAGTTTAAGTAAGATCCTACTTAATAACAAAAAAATCTTCTTAAGTCATTGTTATTAGGCTGTTGGCAAGGTGGCAACGTGTAGGTGAAACGTAATTTTTTCTGGTTGATAGGCCAGAGAGATGGAAAAGCAAGTACAGGTGTTCTTATAGTCCCTTTGGGAGCTCTGTGGTAGATGATGTTCCCAAGTAGGACGTTTGAGGGCGGGGGGGGAGAGAGTCTCTAGCTCACTTTGCCCTTTAGCTTTGTGTTGAGCTCTGTTCTTTGTGCTCCCCAGGCTAAAAGGATGAATAGTGCGGAAGCTGTTCTGCAGTTATTAGTATGAATATTTAAATACATTTCTTTTGGCCAGGCTAATATTTTTCTGATACGCGTTTGAGCATCCGAATTTTTCCTTGCATGTACATTTCAAAACTCTTAGAAAAGATATTTTTCTTTCTAGAATGCATGGCCAGAGCAAAGCTGGGAGCTGCACTAGCAGGTGCAATACGTATCCCACCGTGTGTAACTCTTGGCCAGTCATTCAGTCATCACATCTGTGTTTTAGTTACCTGTGTAACAGGAGAATTATTTGATAATGTAGATTTGTGGATGAAATGTGTAGAAATACTGATTTTATTAGAGTGTTGGGATGTGTTTATGTCTCAGAACGTGTGTATTCATCATTCGTGTTTGATGCTGTGCTGTGGCCTTGGAAATAAATTGGCTCTTATGTGATATTTATTGGCTACATTAAATTACCATCTCCAGAAATTCTTCTTTTAAGTTGCTTTCAAGAGAATTTTACTCAGTGCAAATATTGGCAAACACTTTTCTTTATAGATATGTTCCTCTGTTTTACAATATGTATTTTATTCTTTGGAGGGGGGAAAAAATGCTGCTTTTACTGAGTTTTTTGGGGTTTGTGTTTTTTGGTGGGTTTTTTTTTTCTTCATATTTAGCAGACCTAGAGTTATCATTTCTGTCTTTCTTGTCTTGTCTGATACTAACTAAGTTTGCTTTCTTTAACTGGTGTTTCTCTTCCATAAATATTATCATAATTCTCTTGCACCATCCAGCATTTCATTCAGTAGCCTGAAGAAAGCATCAGCTCTATTTTAATATTCTTTAAAAATGAAGTTTCAAAGTGGGTTAGGGCAGACAGGACAACACTGAGCTTTTCACAGCACCTTTTAGGAGCAGGGAAGTAGCCTTATTCTGTGCTGCAGATGGAGGGGGGGAAGCAGCACACAGTTACATACATACAATTCCAGGCAGCTGGGGATGGATCAGGAAACCGAAGGAGGATTGTCAGGGTACAGAAAAATCTTTCTGAAGCATCCATGCTCTCTCAGGCTTTCCAGGCTGCTCAAGTACTAATTGCCCTTGTCTGTAGAAATGTGTTTTTAAAAAGCAGTAGATTAAATCTTAACACTGGTTGTTTTTTTTCTCTTTACACGTTTTTTGAAGTGCCATAAATTTATCATATACTATACTTCTAAACCCATAAATGATTTTCACCATACCATTTATCTGTAAGCAAATGGGGTAATTGAAAGATTTTTATGTTGAATTCCAAGTGAAAATTTAGGTGGAAAGCAAAGTGTGAATAGTGAAGATAAAATGATCAATATTGATCTCTAAAACATTTCCCTCAAGGTGCTTCAGGTGCTTTTTGGTTGGTAATGTGCAAGTGATAAATCAGATAAATAGCTTGTTTTTTATGTTTGCAGTAAAGCCATGTCATTTACTAAATTATAACTTGAAGTAAAATGTAGGATACTGGTGTGGGTGGATACCGTTTCTTGCTTGCAGCCCGTACTATTTGGTGCTGTTTTCCTGGCAGATTTGAGAGAAACTAGATCAGCCTGTAGGTTCTCATACAATCAGGACTTGCATGGGAGACACTCGAGGAGCACTTGAATGGTCTATTAGATACTCCTAAAAAGTCTTTACATGACTCACCAGCACGGTGGTTCTCTGCTGAGATCAAATCTGTGTTACACATAGCTAATGTTTCTAAAGACCTTGCCTGTAGATGTCATAAACCCTGTGTCCCTGGCAATTTAGCATCATTTCATGGCACTTATAAATACATCTTTGTTCTGTGAGATCTACCGGCAGAGCGGCTCCCCTGGAAAAGGAAGGTGTTTGTAGTCTTGCTGTGTAATGTTCAGCAGCTGCTTGGTTTCTGCTCAAAGTGATTGGATTTCTCCTGTGTCATGTTGGTACTGTAAGTTTACAAATTACCATAAAAACATTGTAATTTTATAAGGTTGAGGTCCTGTTTAACTGAAAGTAGATTTCACAGAATCACAGAATCACTAGGTTGGAAAGGACCTTTAAGATCATCAAGTCCAACCATTAATCCAGAACCACCATGTCCCCTAAACCATGTCCTGAAGATTTCTCATAGATATGGAAACTGAACTATATTCTGGTCTGCCCAGGAAGATGACTACCAAGTCTGGGAATTTTCAGGATGGCATTGTTCATAAGGGCTAAAATTCTCCTTTGGATTATGTTTACAGTTCTGGGTAAAGGAGTTTAGTATATATTGTTTACTATATAGTGATTTAAACTTTATAAACTAAGAGTTTAGAAATATTTTTATTATTTTCTGATCTGTTTTGGTTATTCTCATGAGGTGAATCCCATTTGATGTGATTTCAATACGGTCTTGCATGGGTGTGTAAGAGGAAGACTAGTTTGGTGTATCAGGATGAGTTCACTAGGAAAACATAAATAAAAAATAACAATACAATACTGAACCATACTGTCTGTAATTGAAAGCGATAAGTTGTTTAGGTAATACTGTGAAGAGCAGGATTGAGAGAGTTATGTGGGTAAACTGTTCTTACTGTTCTGTTCTTGTGCAGGTTGCTGTACTGCTGAGGTCCTTATCTAGTTCACCCAGTCTTCCAGACAGCGTGCTCCATGCTTTGAGACCAGGAGGTCCTTGGTGTTCTGAAATGAAGATGGAGGCAGTGGGAAAAACAGAAGAACTGGTTGATTCGGAAGTTCCACCAAAGACTTCTGAAAAGCAAGAGACTGCTCCTGATGAAGACGGACCTATAGAACTGGAGACACAAACTCAGAAAGACAACGTGCCCACTGCAGCAGACTCTGCGGTGCTCTCTTCAATGCCTTGCTTACTGATGGAACTGAGGCGAGACTCCTCGGAGTCTCAGCTAGCATCTACAGAGAGCGATAAGCCAACGGGTGGTCGAGTTTACGAGAGTGACTCTTCTAATCATTGCATGCTTTCCCCTTCTTCCAGTGGGCATTTGGCTGACTCAGATACATTGTCTTCCACAGAAGAGAATGAGCCTTGTCAAGCTGAAGCTGCTGTAGAGGGAGACTCTTCTGCGGTGTCTGGGGTTGCAGTTGGGAGGAAATCCAGGCGATCCAGGTCCGAAAGTGAAACTTCAACAATGGCTGCCAAGAAAAACCGACAGTCTAGTGATAAGCAGAATGGTCGAGTTACCAAGGTGAAAGGTCATCGAAGCCAAAAGCACAAAGAAAGAATTCGGCTGTTAAGACAGAAACGTGAGGCAGCTGCTCGTAAGAAGTACAACCTGCTGCAGGACAGCAGTACCAGTGATAGTGACCTGACGTGTGACTCGAGCACGAGTTCATCAGATGATGATGAAGAGGTTTCAGGGAGCAGCAAGACAATCACTGCAGAGATACCAGGTAGAGGATGTTTTTTAAACTGAACTGTAACGCATCTGACATCGTTTCTCAGCTGTCATGCTAAATTAAATGAGTGACACTTGAGAAAAACCGGGAGAACTGCAGCTCTGTGTAAATTTGAAGACTGCAGTATATTACCAAGACGTGCAAATTTTAAAATCTGTTGTGAGGTTTCAGTGCACTTTTGCACACCAACAAAGCCTAGAAATGGTAAATTGGAGGAAGGACTATGTTTGAATTCTGGAATTTTCAGATCTTTTCCTTTGTAAGCCTATATGAACTCCTATCAGTGCTGTCAAATACCATTAGATGGTGATAATCTAATAAATACCTTCTTAAGATAAGTGGCCAGCTTTGCTTTAATATATTAAGACCATAACCCAGCAGCTGTGTTAGAAATAACACGGCATACCTCTTGCCTGTGTTACAGTAAGGCCCTGTTCACTGTTGCACTTGCGCTGCTCTTTCAGCTCTACGTTTCAGCGCATGACAAACCTACTTAGCCTTATTGTAAATTCTTGCAGATTGCAGCTGGTCACCTATTTTAGGACATAAATATGGAATTTGTTTATGCAGGTGCCCAAGCTATATCCACACCTAAATTTTCAACATTTTAGACAAAGCTGTTACCATTTTCCTATGTCATAAGGATCTATAATTTCTATACGTTTAATTTTCTGACACATACGTGTTAAGATTGGAGGCAGCAAATTACAGGGGCCTTCTCATGATTTTATTAGCGAAAGAAAGATTCTTCAAGTTTTTTGTCTGCTGAGTCTTTGTTATTTTATTAGCCCAAGTGCCATGGACAGGATTTTGTGTGAATTATTCTTGCAGCATATTATACCATAGAACCGTCATCATATGGCAATCAAAAATAAAATCACATAAAAATAAACTTTTTGGCTTGCCAATTTTTACTGGGTTACATGCCTTTTTGCCTCTTGTGCTGGAAGACTTTTTGGAGACAAATATCAGCTTACATAGGGCAAGAACATTTGAAGGAAAACTGCAATAATTAGTCTCAAGTTGCTGAACTAATGTTTGCTAGATTAATTATTTAAGATATTTGCAGCAGATTTTACAAATAACGGTTTTAAGTGACTTGATTATGGTGAATGATTCTGTCACCATGAGAACTGGCATTTTTCCCACATATTGCTAGGAAGCAGGTTGCACAAAGGAAATTAATGTTTATTATTAGAAAGTCTGGGAAAGGCATATCCTCCTATAATTATTGTGTAGTAAACTTCTAATAGAGATCTAAAATTATTTTTACCAATTTAATAGTCAAACTTCTAGCTTTCATATTTTTGTGCCTTTTTATTTACTATATTTACACTTTGCTGGGCAATTAAAGCCTGATTTAAAGCCTGCCGAGGAAGACTATTTCCCTGAGTTTTGGGGCAGGTTCCTCCCCACCCCTAAGAAAACCCAAAACACACACAGTAAATCCCCCAGGTTATGTTCTTTAAGCCATAAAAGTACCTTCTGACCCAGAAAGGCACCACTAGGTATTTTCAGATCTGCCTAGATTTTGGACTTCCATTGCAGAGACCTGAAACCACGCTAGGGTACTTTTTCTGTGTCACTAGACTCTTCTATATTTGAGCTTTTGGTCTTAACTGTGAAAAGGTCCCACTGCAGTGCATGAAAGTACTTGATTATTTAGTGATGATTACACCAAGGCCCAGCTTTACGTGTGATGCAAGATGTGGGAGCGCAAAAACCATCTGAGGAACGATGATGTTTATTTTTATTTCATAGCACTTATCATCTGTTTGATACTAAATTACGTTTAAGACATGAAAACATTTGAGCTGTCCTTTTGGAATTGGGCGCAACACGTACCTGCCACATCGTGGTTTTCCTTTAAGTAGAAACAGCTTTGGTTTGTGGGAAACAGTCTCCAAGTACAAGAGAAAAATATTCTCTGTAGAGATAAGGACAAGGTTGGCCAAAAATGCATCCTGTGCTGCTTGTGGGTTAATGAAACGTTGTGGTCTTAACAGATGCGGTGGAGCTGTGAGTCGGAGTAGGACTCTCAGCACTCTGTCGCAGTGGTAGATTCACATGCCATCTGTGATCCCTCTTCTTGGAACTGGGAAAGTGTTTGACTTTTTTTCTTTTTCTGATGAGAAAGCCATTTCAGTGTGCTTGACATTACACTGTGAATATCCTCAAAATTTAGGGAAAGAACACGTAGTTAGAAAATAAAACAGAATATCAAAAAGCATTACTGGCGATTCAGGCCGTGAGTGTCCTTTGCACACAGTGAAAAGCTAAGAGGTTTAACTGGATACTTGAACTTGAGTGTCAGGAAACTACAGTGCACCTGTCAGAAGGACATAAGTGTGAAAAAACTTTTCCCTTTACTTTTGAAAAAGTCTGCAGACATTGATGCAGAAGAGTTTTACAGGTAGCCTGTGTTCCCCTTAGTCTTACTGTACTTGGACACTTCAGTAACCTAATGTTGGTTACTGCCTAAACATAGCTTATTATTGGGACTGATTTTCAAATGTCTGTCATCTGAAAAACAGTTTTGCCAGCAGAGATGCTCTAAAATTTTTAGTGACAGTTAATTTAATGTGGCCTCCATGTACAAAGGTTGTACATACTCTGGCTCTTCTACCTTCTATGGACACATGTAGAGTTACAGAAGACAGTTTGCTTGTGTGTGGTCTGAAAATTAAAGTGCCACGTTTGAGAATACAGTAGTAGTCTTTCATGTCACGTTACTAAACCTCTTCTATTTTAATAGTGCAGTTATTTTTTTCAAACTATCCACATGACTGGCTCTGAAGTATGTTTGTCTAAATTAGTAAGGTAAGAAAAATGTTCAGCGAAGTACATAATAATGCCATGAACAACTGTAGTGTTATTAGCTTCAGTTTGTGCCTGCACCCAAGTTGTGAAGTGAGCAGTTGTGCAATAGAGAGTCGGTTCTCTCTGCTGAGCTCAAATGTAATGTGGATTAAAATACTGGCAGGCTTGTTTTTCTTCTCTCTCAACAAAGACAAGTAAAGAGTTGAGATCTTACTGGTGATACCTCAGTACAAATATTGTGAGCTCAGTAAGAGCTAAGCAAAATATGATACATTTTTCTGAATATATTATATGGTGTTAATTTATACCTGAAAATACAGGTTCAACCTAAACTTCATAGATGCTACTGAGAATCTTTTCATTGACCTGAGCAGTTAGGGCTCGTTAATTCAGGGAATGCCATGATTTTTTAATTACTGCAGATGAGGAGCATTTTCTTATCTTTTAATGATTGAGCCTCTCTGTTGGCATTTAGGGTTTTACCATTCTTAAACACCAGACAGTATTCACAGCATAAGAGGATGACCTTTGAGTTCTGAAATAGGTTCTGCTAAACCTGCTGCTGTTGACAGTTTTTCCTTTAAACAATTTCAAATTTGACCATGCAAATAAACTGTGAATGAAACTGGCATGAGAGCAAGTCTGGGAATTGATATTTATTTCTGTGTAAACACTTTTCTTTGGAAAAAGGAAGGGACTTTTAAAAATTCAGATACAATATGGAAAAAAATAGACATTTCACCACCATTATGCTTTCTACAGCTCCAAAAAATCTGAATTGAAATAGGGGTGACTCATGTTTTAGGCTTTAAAAAAAACCTGTTAAAAACTTTGAATAGAAAAAGGTGAGGCAGCTCACTTTGTTAAAAAAAAAAAAAAAAAAATTAATACGCAGAAATCTGAAGAGAGGGGCACAGTGTATGTGAGGGACTCTCAGCCAGGTTACTGCCTCCTAAGAATTGTGCATAGACCTCGGATGAAGCATCTCACAAGGAATGAATTTGGTTGAAGTAACTCAGAATGACAATTATTTAAGAACAGGGGAAAAAAACCCCACCCAGTCTGTTAAGAGCGATTTGCAGTAAAATACTCATTTGGAAGTGTCGGGTAGCATAACAACAGGGAGGAATCCACCGTTGTTAATTAGAATGAAGATATCTTCTTAGATTGTTACATTGTCTGATTTCCTAAATTACATCCCTTTGCATTTGGTTGTTATTTGGATACTACTTAATAGATCCCATAAAGAGACAGTATTGGGGAATTTCTTAGGTGCTTTTCTGCATAAATCTTGAAAATAAGATAAAATTCTTGGATTCTGACCCCTTTGTGATTGCAAATTTTTCACCTTTTAAGTTGGTGTAACATCAAAAACTATAGAGCTGTAAGTTTACAGATAGCAAAGGGACCAATTAGATAAATGCTAGCTTTTTGATATAATAAAAATACTTTTTTAGACTTGATTACTTTTTGACACTGAAGGCCACCAGTAAAGAGGAGATTGAACAAGGCTTCTAAGAACTGCAAGGGAAGCATTTGAAGCATTTGCTGCTACTGTAAATTATAAATATACTATGAATGATGCCTTTTAAAAATAGTATTACAGGGTAATAGATATTTCAATACATAGTCTTTTCAGTTTACAGAACAGTTTTATCAGCTTTGACCATGCTAGTTCATTTCTTAGCTTTAAAAGCCTACCTAGATTCTCTCACATATCGCCATCAATAGTTTTTATTTAAATTGCAATTAAAGCTTACTCAACATTATTTAAAGGTGTCTGATCGGAAGCCTATGGGAATCTGAAAGGCTGCTGTTTAGTTACTTGATCTTGTGATGAGATCTCTCACTAAAGATGAATAAACAGAATCATACTGGATGTTCAACACTAGGAGTATATGAATGGAAGGAATATTTTTTTAGAGAGGAAAAAGGCATGGAATATACAAAAGGAACCACATTTTAGGAAAAAGGTACAATTTTACTTAATTACTTTGAGTTAAAATGCAGTTGGAGGGATGTGAATTAGTTGCTTTAAAGGAATTTATTTTTGAGCAGAGGACTGGAATGCTGAATTTCCAGCCTGTGTGATAGGTAAACAGAGGGGACAGAAGACTTAGAGCAGGGTTTTTAAATGAAGGTTTTTGCCCGTGACAGGTAGCATTGCTGCTGCTCAGAAATAAGACTATAATCCTAGGCTTTGTTTAGCTGTTACTGAAGGACTTATGTATACCTCATTTAAATAGTTCCTAGAAAGAACGTATTGTAAGTAATACTGTAATTTCATGTATACAGTGAAATCCCAATAAAGATTTAGTGCCTTATGTTTTTATTAGTAAATATTTGCTTAGGTTGTGCAATGTTTTCTCTCATTTTTAGGATATTTTCTATTATTGTTAAGCAAGAGGATCACACAAGTTTCATGTTTACATGTTAAATTGTCAGGTTCTATTGCTGCTTTGCGTAGTTTAATGTGGTGCTTGTCTTGTTTTGGAATTAGCTTAGGTAATGTTTGTGTGTTTGGACAGCATGCATACATAGTTTCTTATTCCTCAAAAGATACAGAGCTGCATTTTCTTGGGGTTTTATTGCTTCCTAGAGGATTTCTGAGTGAACTCTAAACTTAAAAATACAGATACCACTGCCTTTTTGTATTGATACGTAGAGTAAGATAATAAGGATGGCCTTCCTTCTCCCTGCTGAAGTTCTTCCTGATAATCCCAAAGCCAGTAATTTTAACCATCTTTTTGATGGATAGAAGGAAGGAGAACAATTTCCTTCCAACTATGCCCTATCTTGTTTTCTGCCTTGGCTAGAAATAATGGTAGCAATGCTGCACAGCCGGTGGCTTGTGCGATGAAGGGCATTGCTTCTAGTTGATGTCAGGTTGATCACTCCTGTGTGCTGTGTGCGTTACCCCTGTGATGTAGCTGTGTCCATCAGACCTAACAGAGTGCTTTCGCCTCATGTTATTAGCATAGCAGTCACATCTTTTCGTGTGTGTTGTGTGTTCTCTTCATTGGTGTTTAGTGTGTTTTCCAAAAAGACCGAGAGTTTTGGGCTTGCCTACTTCAGGTGCTGCAGTCACTATATTGGCCTTTATCTCTGTTACCTTGCATACAATTTTGTCTATGTTTAACAGTCCATTATAAAACAGTTCAAGTATGTAAGTAAAATAAGCATAATTATTCATGTTTATCAGTTAAACAGTAATATTTTTGGATCGCAGCATAACAGAACTAAACATGTTACTGTATAATGTTTTTGACATCTTCAGTTGAATTCAAAACAAATTGCAAGGGAATTGGACTAATTTGGTTTATTTATTTAAAAAAAGACCTTTGTGACAGAATTGTCTGAGAATTCTAGAATAAAAACAATGTTGAAGCCAAAATTTCTATTATAACCTCAGTGAGTGTAAAATGTGATTTTTTTTTTTTTTTTTTTTGACGGTGATACTGTTGATTAATGTTTGCTAATTCCTCCCCCATTGTCATATCCAAGGGACACAATTAGAAGAGTTTGTTTTCCTGAGTTAACATGCCTTAATAAACAGTATTATGTTCTTACTTAATGATGTCTTATCAAATGGCCTCAATGTCTTTAAAGCTGGCTTCAGTCGTGCTGGGGGATCTGGAGGAGCGACCAGGGAAATTCCAGGATTGCTTGACAGGGGCACCGTGTGGGATAGGAACTGCATAGGCAATGTCCTGGAAGAGGCCATGAACTGCTTTGCCGAGATGCAGAGGCAGACAGAGGAGAAATTTCGCATGTGGATAGAAAAGCTAACCCGTCTTGACACGGATGAAGAAAGCAAGCAACAACTGGAGCCCAGGGAACCTAAAATTCAACTAGTTGGCCAAAGAATCCCCCCTACCACTCAGTCAGGGGCTATCATACAGACGCCTGATAGCCAAGTACTTCCACAGCAGTCGTTTAATTCTTACGTGGGCTATCAAAATGTCGATGCTACGCTAGAGTTTCCAGCGACTTTTAATAACAATTTTCCACCTATCTTTCCTGAGAATGGGAATATTGCAGAGCCTGATCTGAATCAATCATAACCTTAAAAAAATTGATCTTTGCAATCTTGATGTTACTTTGGATTATACTAAAAACAAGGTTTGCTTTTCTCTTCCTGTATGTTTGTTTTGTTTTTTCTCTTTTGGGTTTTATTACCATAGTGTTTTTTTTTTAATTTATAGAGAATATATATCTAGTTTTAAAACACCCACAGTTTATCCATGTGCATGTGCCAGCAGACACATACAAACACCTTTAAAGATGTGAGGGGGAGCCACCCTAAGCTTTCATCACCAAACTTGGGAAAATATATCTTAGAATCCTTGTTTAGATACCCCCAAATCAGTAGAGCTATGTTTGCTACAATAGGAGCATTCAGAATGTTCATGCAAATGCTCTTTTTGCATGTTAAAACATTTATATAAGGAAATAAGTTTTGTATTTGAAGATGTAAAGTACCCTAGAGAACCAGATTAGGTACAGACCCATAACATTTCCTTAACTATCTGTTTACTTCCAAGTTTTGCAGCTTGAACATGTCATACATTCATTTTTTTCTTCTTCCTTTTTAGGCAGAGGTAGTAAATAAGCTTACCCTAAAGATTTAGCTATATATAACAAATGTGTGCAACTGATTATTTTTTTGTCTCCCATTTAGTAGTTCATTTCCTGTCCAGAGTTTTTATTAATGTCACTGCTGTGTTGCACATGGCATATTTATGAAAGCAGCTGTCTTCTATTGTGTGCACAAATATGCACATGTATACATATATGTATGTGTTTGGTTTGGGTGGAAATCATCTCCTCTAATTTTAGGTGTCTAGTTTGCTGTTCTGTGGATATCCTTCTGAGGCAATGGGAAGAGATAAGCACCTACAAAGGATACCTCCTGGCAGCATCTTTCTCTTCAATTAGCTGTCTAAACCTCTCTTATAAACAGTTTAGAATAGATAACTTTCGGCTAAAGTGAGGTGAGATGAATCACACCCAGCGGCGTGTGCATGCACGACGCGTGCACACAAAGCACTGCTGCTGCCTTCTGTATATACGATCAAACTGCATCCTCCACGCTGGAATAAAAATAGTCGTGTCAGTCCTAAGATAAGCAGCTGTCGGTGGATGGGTTGAGCCTTGGCACAGGGATTTAAAGGAAGGTTTGACAGTCAGATCAGTAAGCACTGTGGTGGTCTGTGAAGGTATGGGTTGCTGGTCTGGGTCGGACAGCAAGAGCTGCTCCTGAACCATGTCTGAATGCCACTGAAATAATTATTTACTTGTGATGGGGAATGCCAGAACATTAGTTTCATTTAAATGATACAATAACTTGCTATTGTGTGGATTTTTTATACTGATAGTTATCCTGAATAGGCAGGCTTGAAACTGTGATGTTTAAAGTAGGAATAATTTAAACTATATATTAGAAATCTCTATTTAATTCTTACTATTATCACTACATACAGGGATTTTTTGGTCACTTCTCCATTAAGGCCTTTCTTCATGTGAAGTAACTTCTCCGTAGCTACCAAAAATGTATATTTATCATCAATTAGAACTTGCTAAAAGTTTTCTAATGCAAATTAAATCAAAATTCTGATAATGAAAATTGAAAGTCTTTGCATAGACATAGTTTAAGTAAACAGAACACTATAGGTCTCCTTTAGCTCTGTTGTTTTGCTTTTTAAGCCACAGTCCCTTTTTCCCCCAATTATTTTAGTGTAATTCTGTTTCTTCCTCTTGGAAGTAACCACTGTATCTTCTGTACATCTGATTTATTTTTTTTCCCTCCCTGAAGTTAGTGGGAGTTTTTCCATCAATTTATATGTGGGTTTGGATCAAACCTGTAGCAGGATCTCAAGAAATGTTTTTTGTTATCAGTATAACAGAGACACCTTTGTTTTAACACTACTTACTTTTTTTTTTTAAAGCATTTTAACATTTAACTTTTTTAAGTATGTGATGCCTCCGTTAAAAAAAAAAAAAGAGGTTAGAGAGCTGTGTTATCTTCAGAGCAACTGTTTGAAAGACTATGCAGAAGATAATTTTTAAGTACCGGAATAAATTCTTTACAGATCACCTTCATGCATAATTTTGATACAAAGATTTTGATATGAACTTGTAAGAAAAATCCCTCATCTGAAATTGTGTGCATTTTTAACTTGACTATAGGTAAAAGTTAAATGAGTTATTTAATGTTTGATTGCAATTTAATAAACTTGTCCTCATCTGTTTAAAATTTAAGATCCTTCAGGGAAGATTATGTGTTGATGTTAAAAAAAAAAAATCAGATCCTTCTGGTGTTCATAGATTTGAGAGATATATATATACACACCTTTATGATGATGATGATAAGAGCAGCATATTTTAAAGCATGACAACTTTACAAATCTTCCCATGCATGCATAAACAGCTTTTTTGCTGTGACTGGTTTCTTTTAATGTGTAAGAGTCACTTAACTCAGTATGTCTGTAAGCATGCCCTTAACCTTTTTTATAAAATAATATATATGGAGCAATTAGGTATTTCAAAACAAATTGTGTAAGGAGATCAGCTGAACTTACTTAGCTCTCAGACTGAAACAGACTTTTACGTACTAATCTCATAACTGGATAATAACTTTGTTAGGGATTTAGCCAGCAACATTTCTGCCAACTTTCAATGTCTTGGTTAGGTAATCTTTAAACAAAAAATATAAAAAATACTGAAATCATTCAGTGTATTAAAAATATAAAAATTTTTTTATTTGATTACTACAGGCAAAAATTAAAAATTCTGTAACATTTTTATCCATTACTGTTAATAGTTTTTTTTTTTTTTCAATGCAAGCAGCTGCGAATGTAAAGAACAAGCAGAGGGTTGTAGCAGTTGAGCATACAGACTTTAAAGCTGTATTTTTTCTAGGATAAAATTATTCCAAGGCACCCAGAATACTGAGGGGATAGTTCATATTAGATATAATTTTAACTTAATTTCCTCACAAAAGCTACCTAGTGTTAAGAACACTTGTGCAAGACCAGTGGTTGTAAATGGTTTTGTAAATGGTAAATATTATTTTCTTTGGTCACTCTTTTCACTTGCCTCAAAACTGGAGCCAAATCTGTAGCTGTCATAAATCAGCTCCTTCGAAATGAAAAGTGTGTGTTGATTTACACAGTTGAATATCTGGTCCATTAGCTTGTTTTCCATGTGAAGTGTGTTTCTCTGGGGAACCATGAGGGGAACCCCACCTTTCTGTTGTTCAGGGGTAGTGTAACCTACCTGATGAAGGATTTGGCAGGCTGTGCAATTAAACAGGAGCATCTCTCTTCTTGCTTTGTATTGTGAATTTGAAAGATGCAGAGCACTGAAGAAACCAACCCTCACATACCAATACTAGTGATGAGTCTGTATTTTAAATGTGTGTGTGGTCTCTTTGAGAAAAGAGATTCCTAAGACATAATTTCAGATTATTTTATTTTTCCCTCCTGGAAATATTTTTGCTGCATTATATGACTGCAGTTAAGTTTGTCATGATTTCCATTATAAGCTCTTCTTTTCAAAGGGCTTTTACTAGAAACTTTCAGGGAGTTAAAATTTCTTCAGCTGAAATTTTAACGTAAACTTTAATCTCATCCATTCTGTATGTCATTAAAGCAGTCCGGCCTTATTTATAACTATTTTAAGATTATCAGAAGGAAACTCTTCTACTTTCCAACCCAGAGTTACATTTTGAATGTATGTTTATACTCAGCATCTAAACAAATTACTTCAAAACCACCAAATTTAAGAAGTAGAGGAGAAGTTGGTAGTTTTGCACAGATGTGGAAAATCACAGATGATAATTTAGAGTTTCTCTAATTGCCCTAGGATTTATACTTCGAAGTGGAGTAAAGAAAGATTCTAGTTTTCTTTAAAGAATTTTACTTATCTTATGGTTTGAAAGATTAAATGCATCGAGTCAGAGCAGCTGGTGTAAACTGGTGTAATTCCAGGGAGGATGCTGTCAGTTTAAACCCAACTGGCTTATTCCAGTCTCTATATTGCCATTTTTAATAACAAATTATGTTTTCAATCTGGCAGCTGTTTGCATGGGAGTAATCGAACACCCATATGACTGCAGAGTCAGGATTTAGTAGCAGGTGAAACACAGCTACTTTGTTAGCATTTTTTGTGCAAGTGCTAAAGAAATAAGTCTTTATATAAAGGCTCAATTTAAATGTCACTAAATGTCAAACTGACAACTCAGTAAATGAAAAATTAAAGGATCTGCTCCTAGAATTGGACCCTATGTAGGAATCCTTGGAAGTCCTGGGGGTTTAGTGGGTGGTGGATTTGCAGGCTTGGCTGCAGGTTCTTCCCAGGCATTTGTGCTGCTTCCCTCCCTGGCGTGGGGTCTGGTAAGGAAGGTCTATCAGAAATTCCACCCTTCACACATCATTTTATCTGAGGGTTTCACATGCTTCTAACACAACATCTGAATTTTCCGGGTTTATTTAGAAAAAAATTAAGGTCATCTGCAACATAAATGCAAGTAAAGGCAGTGAAACTTTTTATTCAGTGTTTCTATTGCAAAACAAAAAAAACCTGAGCAAGGGCGAGGGGGGAAGAAAGATCTTAAACCTTTTAGATACACTGCTTTTCAGTGTCACTTTTAACAGTATTAAGACAAAATAATTCAGGCAGAAATCTACTTTTTTTTTTTTTAAAGTTCACGGTGTCAGTATTTTTGCAGGATTGTTAGGTTATTTTATATGAGCTGCTAGAGTTAAGACTGGAGGACCAATCTTAACTTCAATGAAACGGGATTATATTTGGCAGTTATTTTACAAATTGAAATGTATTTATTATCACTGATTTCTCTTGTTAATATATTTTGTCTCTTCCTGTGTCCACATACTGTAAATCTTTTTTTTGAGAGTAATATTTCAAGGGCATTAAGAAATTAAATCCTAGCCCTATTAAAACCAGTAGAAAATTTCTACTAATTTCAACGGGGCTAGCATTTCACCTCATTAGAAATTGAACTTATTCTGCAGTTTTTGGTCAGAGAATCCTTCAGCTGACTTTAATGGGAGTCTCTGCCTGGTGAGCATGTGTAAATCAGGCCAGTTGAGTAGATGTTTTTCAAGTAGTCAAGATCTGCACTGTGACCACTGCAGTTACATTTGGAAGAATTAAAAACAAATGCGCTGTGTAATTTGTGTTGTAGAAGCTAAAATATTCAGGCTGATTGATAGAGATGGACAGTACCTTGCAAAACATGAAGCTTGAAACCGGTCTTTCTCACAAATTTGATTAGTCTCATAGTCTTAGATCAGCAAAATGAAGGCACATGGAAAATAGGCTTATTAAGTTAGGAATGATTTCAAGTGCTCTGTTAAATCTCGCAGCCTGATCGAGCAGGGGGTTAGTCTGGATCATCAAAAGTTTTGCATCGAGGCTGTACTGATGGGGAGATGCATCTCTTCCGTGGGGAGATGCAGTTTGTACTTGCAAAAATGTGATGTTTTCTGGAGGGGTGCATACGGGGTCTGTGTTTGCCTGCCTTTTCCTAATGTAAGTTGTAAATACATAAGGAATTTTTTTTTTTAAAACTCTCATAGTTATATAAGAGTAGGATGTGAGGGTTTCCAAAACCCTCCTGATACACTTTTGCAAGTGAAACTGAGGAAGAAATCTGGCTAATATATCTCCCTCCATAATGAATGATTCATTAGGTGGCATCAATGAAAATAAATCCTATGATGAGATATAAAGTGCATGCCACTTCCTGATATTTTTCAATACACAGCCACGTTTCATGTGCCTTTGCTGAACGCACAATGAAAAATACTTTATTACGTCTTTATATATAATTTGGTAAAACAAATCCAAGGTATTTTCTGTCTAGTCATCAAAAAGCCTGAAAGAATGAATGTTCATCAGCAAGACTTGAATTTTTGAAATCTCTTTTGATGTGATATATTAAAAATGATCCAGTCTGAAAACAGATACTTATTTGGTTGTGCTGTTTTAATTTTCTTATTTTATTATTATGGCAACAACAAAAAAAAAAACCACAAAAGCTTTACTGTGTGAAATGAAGGAAAATGTGAGGAAAGTGGATTCATCGATAACTTTTTGTTCACTTTATGATTTTAGAGAGAATGTTGTTACACTACTATTATTTTTTATTGTATTTACAATGTATTCTTTGCCTAACCCTGTAAATTTTGAAATGTAACTACTGTAACTGGAATAAATAAATAAATATAAATAGTAATGGAGTGTTGCATGTTGCTAAACAACATAGAAAAAGGACAGACCTCCTGCCCCTCATCCTACTTTGGGAATTGTTTCAGGGTTCAGCTGGCTTATGCCATTTGAACTGCACATACTTTATGAAACTGCAGTTCTGGATCATGTCTTAAATGATACCAGGCTTGTACCGTTTATCTAAAATGAAACGACTGTCACTTCAGCCTGTAGTCTTGCATCTGAAGCCTTTCTGTATGGATCAAAGTTACTGATGTGTCTACTGTAAAACTGTTTTGGCAAGTCACTTAGGATGAATCCTCTATTTTTTGGCACACAAAATACGATTATTTCAATTACTGGAATGATCATCTGATCTTAAAATTTATATAGGTATTAAAGTCCATTCTGTGTTTTGTTAATCTTGAACTAAATGGAGTTATCTCTTAAATTTGTGTCAAGTGTAAATGAAGGTCGTCTTAACTCTTTTATTATTTTAAAACATCTCAGTATTCTCTTTTGTTACATAAAAATAAATGCAATTTAGTCTAGAGTACTGAGATTGAGACAAAGCAGTGCCTGTATTCACAGTGCAGATGCAGAGGTGGAGCTGAAAGAAGCCGTATCTCCTTGGGCTTGCGAGTACCTGGGTGCCTCTCTCAGTTGTCTTTTTAGATTTTGCATGTTTCACGAAAGCATTCCTAAACACTATTTTTAAACTCCTCAATAATTTAGCAGTTAAAAATAGCTCTGTAATTTGAGAGGAGTGTTGTCTTCAGCAAAGCTGAGCTCCTCTGCTTGTTAGCCTTAAGCAAGCTGCAAATCTCTGCTTGCCTCAGTTTCCCCCATAGTAATAAGGAGGTTAATAACCACCTCAGAGCTCTATGAGAACTACTAATGGAAAGCTTTTTGTAAGAATAAAGTGCTGTAATTATTATTGCTATTATTATTGTACCTGCTCTGTGTGTTTTAAAGCTTAGGGTGATCATCACACCTAAATAAGGCTCCATGTCTCTTCATTGCAAAGACACTGATGACTGCAGAGGGCAATTCAGACTACCAAAATTAGGCTTTTAATTTTCAAATTACTTCAATCGGGATAGTCCTCTGGAGATTTCAGTCTTTTTCCACTACTTGTAGAGAAAATACAGCAAAGTTTAAATCCCATCCCTAAGGCTGGCGTTCATTTTGCTGAACTTCAGCAGTGTAAAAGTTAAGTGCCTTGTCTAAGGTGGTTGTCTAAGCTGCTCCTGTTTACCGGGAAATGGGGGGAGATGATGAAGCTCCAGGCTGAGATTACTTGACCCTGAAGTTCCTCTCTCTGGCTACAGCAGGGGGGAGTTAGGTGATGAGCTTGGAACTACATGCCTAAATTTAAACAAGCTAAAGAGAAATGGTGACTTAAAGGACTAAATTCCCCATTCAGGTTCTGCTAGCTAACCTCTTTTGTTTCCTGTGATAAAGTACTGCTGTGCATTGATACACAGCTGTCTCAGCACAAAGGTACGGAGCTTCTTATAAGATCGCTGCTTTTAACCTACAGCTGAAATTTTACGGTTGATTCCTCCTTTTTGCTTGTGCTGCCATTAGAATGAATCGAGGGATAATAGGAGTGTTGGTCTTACAGCACAGTGTAGACCGCTGAATGTTGAGATGTGGCTCAATGAAAAGTGTGAGAGTGGCTAGCAAATAAGAAATCGCTGAATTCTCTATTGGAAGCTTAAAATAAAAATTGATATGTGTAGACCTTGATTTTTGTGCATGTGGCTTCCGATTCAGTTGTCCTGAGTGGAATTAGTTTTGATGAGCTCTGTAAATAAAGGGAGAATTGGACACTTGGAAATGCTGTCCCCATGATGACCTCTGCCTCTGAACTAAAAAAAAAAAACAAAAAACTGAAACAAAACTCCAGCCTTTCCCTCCCCCTTTTAACATTAAATGTCAACAGCTGTATTTTGCTGCTGGTACTTATTAACTTTCAGCCTTGTCTTTTTCAAGCATTTATTGCTTTAAAAATGAATTAAAGCTTATCACCAGGGAAATGTAAGTCTTCCAGCTACCTCTGCTTCTCAAAAGATGTGATTTTTTTCTTAAATAGATGGTTTAAATTACTGACCAGAGAACCTCCTAATTGTGCTACATTAAATTTTGATTCTGGCATGGTTTGCTTTGGTGTCTGTTTTTCTATCTGTTGAAATCCTGTTGCAGTCAGTAATTATGAGGAGTGGCTCTGCTGTAAAGAAAAGATGATAAGTTACAACTATGGTTGTAGTTAATCCTTTTACCCTTTCAGACTGAAAGCATTTTTTCAGTTCTTATTTCCTAGGTGAAGCCAGTTGTCCTTATTTCTTAGTACTACACATTCACTTTGCATCACATCATCGGATGATCACGTAGTTGGCTGGGGAATTATTATTTATTTCCAAATTTAACCCCTCCTGTCCCATCCTCGTAGCATTAAAAAGGAAACGAGCTTTGGGGAATGGAGGCTTTTTAGAGGGTTTTTTTAATATGCCTTCACTGCAACTTTCACCTAGTTGTAGTTGTCTACAACATATATTGGATGTTTTGTTTTTAAAGACACATAGGGTTTTATTGCTTATTTATTCTTCTATACATGCTGGGAATCCTCAGATTTGTTGCAGCTTAGTGGCTGTTGTCTTGGCCTCGTTGGTCATTTACTGGTGATAGGTGTGGATAAACCTGGTGTCAGGGGCCTTTCGTTTCCTAATCTGATCCTGGAAGGCAAGGCTGAGAAAAGCAAAAATGGATCTCTGCTGTGATTGCTTTGTAAATAGGCAGCTGCTTGTTTCCAGATTGTTAAATTAGTGGCTATTACACTGACAAATATAATTACAGTATGTAAATTACATTAAAAATATTTTTGTCTGTTTGATGTATACTAAATTTAAGCTAAGTTATAAGGTGTGCTGTTTGGAAGTGTGGAAGATACAAGAGTGGAGCTACAGATAACAAGTTTATGCTTGTATTTCCTACTGATGAAGACTTTCACACAAGTTATTTCTATGGGTAGGTGATGAGAATATCACTCTGCATGTATATACATTTATTATACATTTTTGCATGATTATACATGTAGGAGTGGTACAATTTTGACTTGAGACTATTGGTGCCTTTTGTCCAAATATAATTTTAGTTGTATAGACACGTCTATCTGAAATCAAATTTCGCTTCTGCTTTTGGAGATCTTAGTAAGAAGTGAGAGAAACAAAGACCTGAAGGAACAGTACATAGCTCCTGAAATTTTAGATAACCTGAAAAAATGGTCAAACAGTCAATATTGTACTTGACCCTCGTATCTTCTGCACTCGACTGTTTATTTTTATAGATCACATTATATATGTTCACGCTGAACTCTGATGATAAGACTGAAAGAAAACATGCCTCTCGTGATTCAGTCCAGTTGTAACTTTGGCATGTAATTTAATCATCGGCTTTCACAAATAATTAACTGAACATCAGCCAGCTTAATTTTGAACTTGGTATTCCATTATTTTGTAATTGCCTTTTAAAAAGACAAAGTTTGCCTTTCAGTTAATTACCAGGACTTCTTTTCCAGTCATAATCATCAGCGTGTCATGTTGCGAACAGTTTGGTCTTTAATACATCGGCATTTAACTACCCATTTATTTTTGTCGGGTCTGTTTTAAGTTTGTACTATAACATTGTTTCATGAAATTGTTGTTTTGGAGGCAGGTGTGATCAGAAATATTTTGTGAATTTCTTCATACCTTGTTGCAAAACTGATCTTTAGTATGACTTAAGCAATATGATCGATCTTTAATGAAGTGTGTTGCTAATCACAAAATAGGCGTTCCTTAAAATAGTGGGTTGAATTATGTTTCAGGGACCAAGTTACCAAAAAAACCCTACAAAACCAAAAAAAGCAACCCTAAAAACAGCTTTTCAGAGAACTAAATTTGAAACTTTTAGTTCATTACGTTCTGTCTTCAACAGCCACTTAACACTCCTAGAAGAAAACAGTCTTTCCTGAAAAGTCTTTTCATTTTATTCTTTGTGACTTTTAAAAATTTCTTTAGCCATTTTGTAATTCTGAAGGTCTTGTCTTCCTAAACACATCACTAGTTTATGTTTATTCTATATTATCCCATACAAATTATACCCTCTGTGTATCATACCCATAACAAAAAAGTCCTGCAGACACTCAGCTGCCAGAACTTGTAGTTAAATAATTGCAGTAGCAAAGCTGCTGAGCTTTGACCCAACCTCTTCGTCTATGTTATATTCATTTTTGTAGATGAGGTCTTGGCCCAAAGAAAGTTTTGATTCTCTCATTTGGGGAGTGGGAACTCCAACCACTTTCATCCACTCCGAGTCAATAAGCTGTAGTTGAGACGAGGCATTTGAGTTAAAATGTGCATCCTTTCAGAACTACAGTGTTTATCCATTCTCTCTTTGCTTCCCCATTAATCCCTGTCTTGAATTTGACTTTTTTCTGAGCCTCTTTTGTTTCTAGCATGCTTTCCAATTATAAGTGATTGTCATTAAAATAGTCCATCCTAACAAAACCGACCAAAAATAGCTTTTTGTTACTTCTCAATAGAATAGATTTCGGAATCATGTAAGCAATTTTCTCTCCCTCTTTTCCCCGTCACTTTGGTGGCCAAAGATGCATATGGTAATCATATTGAACTAAAAGCATATTTATTGCTGCACATTATAGTTTTGTTTCTTGTTATTCTTGGTCTTAAAAAAACAATGCCAAAAAACATTGACATTTTGAAAAATTCCCCTGTCCTTGACAGGTAAATGTTATGTAAGGAAAGTTGCCTAATGTTAAATTTATTGTCACTGGATCAGGTATATCAGAAAGTTAGTTTTATTCAATCAACCCTAAAGTAATGTAAGCTGTCACTTGAATTTTGTAAAATTCTCTAGTTAAATACCTTGTCTTGCCAAATTTAATGTCCTGTAACTTAATATTTTTTATTTTAAACTGAAGGTTTTATTCTTTTATGATTGTAAATGTAATGTCATCAGATATGGAGGTGTTTATTTGTTAATGTGAAAGTAATACACAAATAACCGATACATTGATAAACGTGTTTTTCTTACATTTGTGTTTTCTGTGTATGCAAAGGTTAAAATGTCTGTGATCTCAGTGTTCATTAACTGACGTTTAATAATTCATATAATCTATAGTTTTTTAAGAGCTTCATATAGGAGATTGCATTAATCCTTAAACAATTTATTTGTACTTTTAAAGGTGTCTTTCACAGTATGCTGACTTCTGATACATGTTGCTTTTCTCTCCTTCTGCAGATGGACCTCCAGTTGTAGCTCATTATGATATATCAGACACAAATTCAGACCCAGAAGTGGTAAATGTGGACAATCTGTTGGCAGCTGCCGTAGTTCAAGAGCACAGTAATTCTTTAGGAAACCAAGACTCGGGATCTACCTGGAGAACCAGAGGGCTGCTAGATGAACTGAGTGCTGAAACAGGTTTGTTTAAATTCTCTTCCTCTGACATTTGTTCCAGCACCTCAGCTGGTGTCTTCTCACTTTCTTGCTTTCAGTATTTTTGTAGTTTATACAGCTTTTAAAAGCTCCTTGTGTGGATTTTGCAACAAAACAATATAGGTGCTTATTAAAATGCCTGACATTTATTCCAAAATAGAGCTGATAAAAATTGACAAAGATTCCTGCAATGTATTTTTTGACACTAATTTTCTTAATTATTTGTTGTCCTCCTTTTCTCTCTAATTACTTCTTGGAACTTAGTTCTGGGGTTTTGGTGGTGTTTTTCTTTTAAATGAAAGTGACCTGAGCTTGTTACTGAGTGGTCGATTATGATGACCCATGCCACCAGCTAGTAAACCGATCATAATCTCATTTGAAGTATTGTAATTGTCTGTGTATGTCTTTTTTGTCTCTTTTGTTTGTCTCTATTTCTTTAAAACACAAGCATTAATTATTCCCATATTCCATCTGCATTTCTAACATACCTTAGAAAATTGGACAGACCAGCATCAGAGAAAGAAGAAGGGTGAAAAGGTGCTGGTAAGTGGGCTTAGCATCAAGAGACAGCACAGAAATTTCTTCAAGAAAGCAAGAGCAGGAATACTGTGGAAGAATTCAGAAAAGTTCATGTAGCTCATAAAAATTGTTCAGCTTCGCTGAGTGCTTGCAGCTCTTCACTAACAAGAGAGTTAAACAACCACGTGAAATCCTACTGTGTTTTGGATGCAGAGAGCTAACAGGGAATATTTCCTATCAACTTCATCCCATAGCCTTGTATGCCAACATACTGCCTTCCTTTCCACTCATTTTTTTTAATACCCATGTTAAGATTTTTAGCTGCGTAAGACATGGAGTCCTGCTTGCAGTAATGGAGCAGGGCAGCTTTTTGTTTCATGCTGTGTTTTCCAGATTAAGCCTGACAGCGGGCACCTACATTGGAAGTGTCCTGGTAGCTCTGAGCTACTTTTCAATGTCTATAAGGCTTAAAGAAATAGAAGTATGTGGCAGATTTTGAAAGAAATGTTCCATTATTGTATAGTGGACAAGTCCATTATTTGAATATGAGACTCTCAGCTGCATTATTTTCACTGTGGTCTGGGGCTGGATGTTGTTCCAGCCTTTTTGAAGCTAGTGTTTTCCAAGCTCTCCGGTATTGTTTGCAGGATAGCAGCTGACTGATAGTTAGCTATTTAACCCCTAACAAGCCCACTCCTTTATGAAGTGATTTATTAAACAAATAGAACAACTGAAAATAACTTTATTATATAGCACTAATGGATTGGTACTGCAAAGGAGTGTAAGGAAATAAAAAACGATGTTTCTTACCAAGCTTTCTTCCACTTCCCGCTTATGAGTACAGTGCTGCGATGCAGGTAGAAATTTGTCTTCCTTCCTCCACCTATATCCTAGGGGACGTGTGAGGAAGAGGCTGCCAGGTAAAAGAAAACTAGAAAACTCCAAGAAAGTTCTTCATCCCTGACCCTATGGGAATGTGTCCAGACAAATTTGCTCCTGGTGCTACAGCCATTTCAACGTTTGGAAGGATGAATCTCATTTTCTTCCTGCATACACCTTGCCCCAGAGCCCTGTAGCCTCCATACACCTTTGACTGCACATTTGTCAGTACTGGGCTTTTCTTACCATGTCTGGGATTGCACATTTGGAAAGTAGAATTTTCAAATCTGATATCTTGTTCCCAAATTTAATCTTCAGCCTGTATCTAGTTTTACAGACATTAAATGATGTGTTCCCATGGGAAAATAACAACATAAGCTTTATCTGAGTGAAAAATCTTATTAGGACACACTATCACATCTTTGTGCATGGGCAAATATTTTGGGCTGTTTTGCAAGCCCTTTTGTTTGTAGGGCAAACAAAACATCTGCTTTGGGCGTCATCCTAATGTTAGTGCAAAGAAGTTAACAGCATAAGCATGTTATTAGGCATGAAATTTGTATGGCCAGAGGCTATAAATCTATCTGTATGCTATAATCCTGATTTACACTTAGCTACTGTTGCAATATTTACTCTGCTAATCACGGTTTCTCTACTGCTAATCACCTTTTTGTTGTCTGAACTTAAGCTATGGTAATATATAAAAGCTCTTTTGGTGCTCCCGTTTCTTCTGGAGATTTATGTTGGGGCTAAAGCTGTCTGCTTTGCCCCGCTGCCAGACATTACCCTGTCTAGTAAAGGGTGCAGAGTGGCAGTACCTCATTAATACAACATATTAAGGCAGGTCGATATCCATACCAGTGTGCATGAATCGGTGCCCAAGGACTATGTTGCTGTTGTGCTGCCTGTGCTGTAGCAGCAACGACGTTCAGCAGCGGGGCGATGCGAGTCATTGGGGTGGTGATCCGGTAAAGCTCCCGGTTTGCATCGCCAGCACGTGAATCAAAGCCTCTGAGTGCTTCCATTTCATGTTTCACGGTGTGCCCAGCCACTTCTATTAAAGAAACATCTGTGACCCATTTTGGGACTTTGTGGCGGTCAGTGATATTTGCCAAGAAACGTTCAACTGAACTGTAGTGTTAGGAAAAGACTGCCTGGGCTATTAATTCATTTTAAGTTCAGCTGACAAATCTTTTTTTGTCTTGTGAGGTGGAAGCTCCTCCTTCAGATACATGGCAGCACACAGGTTTCCTTCCCTTGCTAACCCTGATCGGATGTTGCACTAAGGGTCTTTGCTTTCCAAAAACTGAACATACAGTATGGTCTCTGCCCCTCTACTTGCTTGCATCTTTTCCAAGTACTTGAAGCAGTCATTAGAAGGTTTCCCTGGCACTTGTTTTAATTTCTTCTGTCTGTGTCCTCTTGATCTACCCGGGGGTATAATCAGTTCTGCATGTTCGCACACCTTTGAAATTTGGTGGATCGTTACTGCATCCTCCTTCTCTCATCTCTTCAGAGATGTCCAGTCAAACTAGATATACCTAATTTGTTAATCTAATCTCAAATGTCCTGCTTGACAAATGATTCTTCCTCTGTGTAATACAGCTGAGTGAGTGGTTTCCGAGAAGTAGGTAGTCTTGTCTGCTTCAGGGCTGCCCAGCATCCACCAGGTTACTGCTAAAGACAGACAGTAGAAGTAATTTTTTTTTTTAGAGGAGGAAAAGAAAGTAGAAGTTATCTTCTTTATTGAAATCTTACTTGTTTTTAATTGAATTTTTAAATAATTTATTTTTTGCAAAACAAATAATTATTTTGGCTGTTTTGTGTTTTCCATGCAAATGTGATTTAATATGTCACGACACGGCTTCACTAATTGTGGTGAAGGACCTTCTTTGCAGAAAAGGCAAAACCTGCCACGCTTATTGTATTTAGAGAGGACTTTCGTTTGACTGGATAGCATTGAGGAACTGTAATAAAAAAACAACACTTACGGAACTTATGAAAAACAGATTTTTTTTTTTTTTTTCAAGCATTTGTAATAGTGTTAAAGCAGACATGTGAACCAACGCAACCAGAAACTGATGGGTTTGTTGTTTTTTCCACTGACAACCTTCCCCTGTTTTTTTGGGGGGAAAAAAAAAAATCATTTTCCTTGGTGTGCGTGATGTTTCTGTCTGGCCTATAGGCTTTGTTTGCCACAGTATCACCGAGTTTGATTTATTGACAGTAGATTGTTATGTTTCTCTATTTCAAAGAGATTTAGGCACAGTCTAACTCTTAGCATTGTGGTAATATAACAGCTAGAAAGCCTAATTACATCAAATGCTCCTGATGCAATAGTCGGGCTTTGTTCACACTGGTGTCATAACACCATCACTAGAGCTACTGAGACTGGATAAATCATAGGTCATCAAGGTCATCCTGTATCAGGTGATGAACTGAAAGTTGGACGACTTGATCTAACAAGATTTTCCAATTTCAGTGTTTCAGTCTTTTTTTTTTTTTGCTAGCTTGGGAAATTCCTTTTCCAGCTGATTTCTGAGTTGTGTAAGCTGTTAAACATTGGCTGTGTTTGCATTTTCCCATCTATAGGTCATTTGGATCCAGGCTTCCTTGCAAGTGACAAAACCTCGTCTGGAAATGCCCAGATCAATGAAGAAATTAATATCGCCTCTTCTGATAGCGAAGTAGAGATTGTTGGAGTTCAGGAACATGCCAGGTATGAATTCCTTTTTTCTTGCTTTTTCCACTTCTAATGTTTCGTTCATTTTATCAGAATATCTGTATTGCCAAAATTAATAAAGAAAAAACTACTGACTTCCGCTTCTGTAGTTATCCATCCATGACTGATGCCCGAAAAATAGCAAATGTTGCACTTGTTTTTTCTATTCTGCTGGTCACGGTGATAGCAGAATGTGTTTTTCTTTAGAATATTATCAACTTCATATGTATTCAGATTAAGTTTGTGATTCGATATCAGACTGTTGTGGTTTAACCCCAGCCAGCAACTAAGCACCACGCAGCTGCTTGCTCACTCACCCCACGATGGCATGGGGAGAGAATCGAAAGAGTAAAAGTGAGAAAACTCATGGGCTGAGATAAAACTGGTTTAATAGGTAAACCAAAAGCCACCTATGCAAGCAAAGCAAAACAAGGGATTCATTCCCCACTCCCCATGGGCAGGCAGGGCTTCAGCCATCTCCAGGGAAGCAGGGCTCCATCACGTGTAACGGTCACTCGGGAAGACAAACGCCATCACTCCGAACGTCTCCCTCTTCGTTCTTCTTCCCCCAGCTTTATATGCTGAGTGTGATGTCATATGGTATGGAATATCCCTTTGGTCAGTTGGGGTCAGCTATCCTGGCTGTGTCCCCTCCCAGCTTCCCATGCACCCCCAGCCTGCTCGCTGGTGGGTGGTGTGAGGAGCAGAAAAGGTCTTGGTGTTGTGTAAGCACTGCTCAGCAGTAACAAAAACTTCTCTATATTATCAACACTGTTTTCAGCACAAAACCAAAACACAGCCCCACACTAGCTATAACTATGAAGAAAATTAACTCTATCCCAGCCAAAACCAGCACATAAACATTAACAGGCAAAACATATGTCGTATTAAAATACCAAATATTGAGATACCAAATTTATATACATCAGGAACCATTGTTAGGAATTCAGATTTTAAGGGCATAGTCTGAATATGCAAATACATAAACAAAAATATTTATGTGGGTTCTTGTTTCCTTTCAAAATACTCACTTTAAGCTTAATCAGCTTCTAATTTATATAATTAATCATTAGTTCTAAAAATACTATCAACTTTTTAATGGCTAATGTCATAAGCTAGCCCTTTTAGATTAAAATCCGGCTCCTTATGAATCTTGGTTTTATTTCAAGATACAAGAGAGTTCAAACCCCCGAAGTAGATGAAGGTAAGGAAGCCAGAGGTTTCTCTCAAGCTCAGATAGTCGAGCTGTGCTTCAGCTGTTATTCTGGGTAGGCGTTTTTTGATGTTACTCTTCATCTTTAGTCTATGATCTTTCCTTGGCTTAAGGTAATATGAAGCAGTTGAACAAGACCAGCATTTTTCTATAGTATAGAGTGTTAATTTGATGGAATAAAAGCGAGTTATAACAGTATGCAGACAAGCTCTTTCTAAAACTAGTCTGCTGCTTGGAGAATGCTTGGAGGTGGAAAAGGGGTGTGAGGGACAAGGAACAGAGCTGTTCCTCATTGTCCCTTCACCACATCTTTCTTGAGGAAAGGCAGAAGGAAGGTGTACAGGACCCAGTTTCCCAGGCAGGAAACTACAGACAGTGTGGGCACAGTCCAGTGCAATTGGATGTGAAAAAAGGAAATTTTAAGTTGCTTAAGGAAGAGAGATTTAGTCTTTGCTTTTAGAACAGTGGAAGTCCCTGCAGGGCTAACTCTTTTGGACGATATTAATTCCTTAGGAAATAGCTCTCCTGGCTGTTTATCCGGCAGACCCAGGGCTTAGAGGATCTTTGTCCTAATGATAAGCAGCGTGGACTTGTCCTCCACTACTAGTTCGTGTAAATCTGTCTAGTGCTATGTACACACAACCCTGCTGCTCGAGGTCCCCTGTTCAAAAGCTTTCCATGCCACTTGCTTCAATAATAGTTACCATGTACAAGAATGGAAATGTTGAGCAAATGTAGAGTTGCTATATAAAGTCAGTTTATCTGCCGTCTCCTGAACACTAGTTCTTACTGGCTCCGTTGAATACTCACACATTTCAGTTGTTCGAATCCTATTTAGAATTTTATTTCTTCTGCAGGTCTAGGCTTGCAGTTATGAAGTATTGATGGGCTTCTGACAGGGTTGTCGTTTGGAAAAGGTTTAGGTTTTTGATGAGTGTTTTTTTGCATGCTTAGTTAGTATGGTGTTTGGATTCAGTTCTTTTGCTCACACTGTTTATCGTGATGCATATTCCATGTCGTCGTTGGACTGGCGTGAGTCGTGAAACCCTAGAGTTCGTCCATCATCTCTAGTTTTTCAGAATGCTAGTGAATTGGTGGTGTTTCTCATCATTGGAATATTACTTGGCATCTCCTTAGGACACCAAGTCATGTTTTTCGGTTTGTTTAATTTTTGTCCAATAGATTTTTTTTTTTATTATGCATGTATATAAAACAGTCTTCCTCTGTTTTTTCCTAGGTTGTTTTTTTTCCCCCTCCTTTTTTAGTTACCTTTACTTGGTATCTTCCCTTAGCTACAGATTGGAAAGCATGTTCCCTAAGCTAATGTTTGATTGACCGTTTTGCTATTGGCTGCTTGTGTGACTCATCTGAGGATAAGCACTTTTATTTTTGCAAGGTATCATTTTTATGAGATAATTTATAGCTTGCTTTTTTGTCATCTTTAGGGAGAAAATGTAGTATTAGCTTTGCCTGAGCATTGAGGACTGTTCTGTGCAGAATGATGGACCGTAGTCCCCGAGACTGAACATAGTATTTAGTTTTCTTTGGCTATGATCTTTTCTTGTCAGTTATGCTTAAAAATATTTCTTCTTAAAAGAAAATTAAAAAAAAATAATCCCCTAGATTTGTTAGAGTTCCAGTCTCTTACTACTAATTCTTTGTAGATATGTACTTTAAGTAGGTATTTTTAAGACTGAAGAAGTAATAAAAAAGTCATTCTGAACATCACATCCAAAACTAAATAGCATACCTGAGAGGAAATGAGACATTTATGTTCAGAGAAGTTAGAGCTCAGAGAAGATTTTTCATTCTATTTCATGAAACTCTAACCAGAGCCAGGAGAGATGAGCGTAACCTAAGTAGTTCTGGAGAAAATAAATTGCGCTACCGTAAATTAGAACAGATAAAATGTAAATGTCAGGGATATTTGACCGGTGCAGAAAAGCTGGGTTCCTGAAATACAGTACATGTGCCTTCACAAAGAAAAGGGAAAGGGCTGCCCCAGCAGCCGAACATAGCCTGCGTACGTACGCAGCCAGGAGCAGCTACAGCCACCACCAGTGCTTAGAAGAGCAAAATGGTTTTTGGAGCACTAGCTATAAAGTTTTTCTAGCACTTCTTTAAGATTTGCATCTGGAAATGGAGTGACCATCTTAAAGACTTCAGTAAATTCCTGTCACCGCATGTAACAAAATTAGTCTATCTTTTTTTCCCCAGTTATTATTAGCCTGTACTTAAATTGTCACATATCTATTATGAATATAATAGGTAAAAATTCTGTGCAAATAAGTAGATCTGTACCTCACTTCAGCAAGGCACTTGAGTGTGTGCTTATCTTTAAATACGTGATTTATTCTCATTGACTGTAATCACTGAAGGCTTAAATGTTTTACTGAAGTGGGGCTGTCCTGTTATCAGTAAGCATTTCCCAGCATGTTTGTAAATTTTAGTTAAAGACATAAAGAAGACCAAAGAAAAATCAAGTGTAATGGCTGTAATACGTAATTGCAAGATGTCTCTTGTAATTATTGTAATGAAAGTATCATTACGTCCTTGTTTTTAACATGATTTTAATTTCATATAGAAAGATAGCTTTTCTCTTTTTCTCATCAAGCCTCACTTAAATTGTCTTCTCTTTTTAAAAGTCCAGTGGGTAAAAGTGCTAGCAGGAGACTGTGCTTCTGAATAATGCATGGTACTACACATGATGGGGCAGACTTCTTCAAGATCCTTGGGATCTAGGGATACGTGCATAAAAACGCACACATTTTACACCCACTGGCAGAATTCAGTTCTTAAAAATAATTGAATCCCCACCACAACCCCCAAGTTTAAACATAAGTTTAGTCTCGGCTTTGGTACTGGGTATTTCATGGACTCTACAGATGGAAAATCCATGAGGGCATTTTGGAGAGGGACATGTTAACAAGATGGCTGAGTGATAAACCACAGCAGCTGAGAGTCTTGTGCCTGAATTCAATAGTAGCTTTAATCCTCTGTGTTTTTTGCCTCGCTGCAGGTGCGTGCATCCCAGGGGAGGTGTGATTCAGAGTGTGTCTTCCTGGAAGCATGGCTCCGGCTCACAGTACATTAACACTCAGCAAACACAATCATGGACAGCTGTGACTCCCCAGCAGAATTGGTCTTCGCCCCCAGAAGTAGTAGACCTCACTTTGGATGAGGATACCAGACGCAAATATCTACTGTAATGCAGTGTCACTGTGTTTCTGTCCCCACCCCTTCTCCCCTTTGTGGCACAGAAGTTCATTGGTAAAGCTTCAGCTTCGGAAGCCTTGTTCCTGGCATAACAAAATTCAAACTCATGAAGTTTCTCATTTCCATAGGAATGTAGTATAATTTCAATATAATTTAAAATGGTTTTGCCTTCTCAAAAGAGGATTCCTCCCAATTAAAACCCAATAGCACCAAATTTAAAACACATCTACAGTTACTAGCTCGTGTACGTCTTAATCTGAAGAAACAACTGTGTGCAAACTTATGTCCTCCCACCCTTTCCCACCTCCAATTTCAGAACATTTTTAATTTATCAGTATATTGAGTTTGTTAGTAGAAGTTAGTGTTTTGCTGTGTGAGCATCAGTGATTTTGAGAAATGCTGTGTCCTCACTGATTTCAGTGGAACTGGGGGTATTCAACACTTCTGAAAATTGGGCCAAGAGTATTTATACCCAAGCTGATTTGGTTATGTTACCAGCAGGAGGGACTGTCTTTTAATACAATGGCCCATAACATATGCACTGAACAGCTTTTAATTAAAGGATTTTTATTTTCAATATAATTTATAGTTTACACTCTTTTCAGTGCTGAGTCTTCTGTCTACTTGACTACTGTGTTTCACTGGTCATTTCCCACAGCTTGTTACGGTTTAAAATAGTAGTGACTTAGTAGCAGCTGATTATTACAAAAGCACAAGAAAAAGAAAAGTAATAAAAAGGCCCAGCATCCCTTTCCTTTTTAAATACAGCTGAACTTTTTTACCTATATCTGAGTCTTGCCTGGAATAGGAGAAGGAGAGAAAGGAAACATTTTGCTCGTAGTCCTCGTTTCTACTGTTGCTTATTTGCTTCATTGACCACCTCAAAAAAGAACCAACCAAAACGACTTCCAAAGCCCCAGTCTGGCAAAGCACTTTAGCAACTGCATAGCGTTTGGCTCGGGCAGTTTGCTGAAACTTGTGGGGCCATTCAAGTGCTTAAAACTCTGTCCTAAAAGGTATTGCAGGACCAGGGCTTAAGGTTGTGATCTTTTTTTTTTTTTTTTTTTCTTTTTTAACTAGATGTGCACCATTTTCCTGGCTTTAGGTCATGTGTCTCATCCTAGTTTTGGAATTGTTTTTAGGGTATGATCCAGGAAACACTTTCTACCAGAATATTTACTCTACCGAAATCGGTGGAACTACTTACTTTAGCGAGCTGTAGTTTCTGCAGCGTACATGGAAATTCCTGCCCCTCATCTGTCATTTTGAGCCTTTCTCAAGGCAAAAACCAAAGATTAGATTTAACAAGATGATATTCACTTTAAATGTCTATAGTGCAATTAAAATGTCCCTTTGTATTCCAGATGTTTCTAGTGGGAATTTTGGACAGCTCTATCATCAGATTTTTTGCCATTTGAGGCTGAACAGGGGGTAGTCAGGACATGGGAAGTTCTGTTTATGTTTTGTGTTGGCTGGTTTCTAAATTTATTTGGCTTCCAATAATTGTATTTGTGGGCAAGAAAAAAAAATAAAATGACCTATGTTGCCACATAACTTAAAAAAAAAAAAGGGAAAAAAACCCCAGCAGTGGTGGTATAGTTAGTAACAAACAACAACTTCTTTAATAAGCAGAATAGTTACAACTGTACTTCAAAAGAACAACTAGGTAAGGGATTGATATTCCAATTTCAAGCTTTCTAAAACATTGAACATAAGTGTATTGCATGGCCAGAAAAATGTATGTGGTGCTTCTAGTGACCGATTTCTTTTTCTGGGGGTGGGAGGGAGGGAGCGGCGCATGGATGGAGCCCATTCGCATTGCAGTGGGGAAGAGCCCTGTACTGTCGGGGCACCATATTAGTAGTGGCTGTCGGTCTTTTCTCCTCATATTTTAATCACGCAACTCAGCCGTCGTTTTAGTGGGCTAGCACACATGCTATAAAGGTAATTTTGGAACAGTGATTTAGTGTGGCTGCTTTTTCCTGTTTCACAAAGTCTTTTAAAGATCGGTTTTGAAGAAAGCTGCAGGGACCCATTTGTAGTCCTTCCATGAAAAATGCAAACTAACTCTCTTGTTTTTCAGTTTGTATATGATGTGACTTCCATGTATATATAAAAATGACTGCGTCCTAACCAAACTTCCTCCAGTTGTGCACTGTGTTTGTTTAAACAATTCATGTATTGTAGTCTGATGCAGGTTTTCTTTTATTTAAAACACTACATATTTTCTCTTATTCTTCACAAATTTGAAAGGGTAGTGATCTGAAAACCGCAATCACTGGATAGCTAGGAAGTGGTTTTGTTTTGTTCCTTGTTGTTTGTTGTTTTGTTTTTTTTTTTTAAAGAGAGCAAAAGGTGCCTGGATGGTTTTGCTCTTCTCAGCAGGAAAGAGAAATGTTAGCCATCGTATGGCTGAGAACCAATGCACTTGGGGCCTGATCCAGAACCCACTGGAGTTGATACGGGGCTTTCCGTCAACTTCAGTGTGCATTGGCTCAAGCCCTTCATGGTTTAGCAGTTCCTGAATTGCTGGAGTGTGAACTTGGAATCTTCTGTAGTGAAGACAAATCATTGCTTAGAATATAAATGTTTAAAACGTGCGAGACTAGTTAAAAAATTTGATTCTTCTTGACACTCATAATTTAGTTCTCATTTTCCATCTAGTATTTAATGGTCTTTGGAGAAAAAATAATAATAAAACAGAGTGTTATATATATATATAAATATATATATTTTTGGTGCAAGATGAGACCTTCTGTTTTTTGAAACAAGTCTGTAGCATAAAGGTTAAACTATTTTAAGACAAAATAAAATAGAGTGTATTATTTAAACAATATCAACTCGTTTGGGATTTTTTTCCCCCCACTTTCATTCAATATGCTGCTGTATGTCACATCTCCAAAATAAAGCTGTAAGCTCTGGGAATGAGTTACAGCTGCCCAAATCCAGCACTGGTCCCTGCTGTAATGTGTTTAATTTTGAACATCCAGAATGTAAATGTGATTTCCTGATGACAGAAGCTTGCTTTTATCTCCCAGACCAGGTCAGGACCGCTTCTCTCTGCAGTGCTGGTGGGGGATGCCCGGGGATGCGCAGGTAGCAGGAATGAACCCACGGCACTCTGCAGAATCACAGAACCACAGGATGGTTTGGGTGGGAAGGGACCTTTCAAGGCCACCTAGTCCAACCCCCTGCAGTGAGCAGGGACATCTGCAACCAGAGCAGGTTGCTCAGAGCCCCGTCCAGCCTGACCTGGGATGTTTCCAGGGATGGGGCATCGACCACTTCTCTGGGCAACCTGGGACAGGGGTTCACCACCCTCAGTGTGAAAAATGTCTTCCTTCTATCTACTCTAAATCTGCCCTTTTTTAGTTTAAAACTGTTACCCCTCTCAGCCCTGCCAGCTGCAGGAAGGTCTCCCCGGAGCCTTCTCTGCTCCAGGCTGAACCCCCCAGCTCTCCCAGCCTGTCCTCCCAGCAGAGGGGTTCCAGCCCTCGGGGCGTTGCTGGGGCCTCCTCTGGCCCCGCTCCAGCAGGTCCATGTCTCTCCTGTGCCGAGGGCTCCAGAGCTGGACGCAGCCCTGCAGGGGGGTCTCCCCAGAGAAATCCCTTCTAGGGATGCTATTTCTACGCAGCCTCCGTGTCCCCACACACTGCAGTCCTTCAGGTGTCTCAGCAACCTTCACAGCAGTATTTCTCAAACTGCATCCCCTCGTCCCATCCTCACAGCTGTCTTCTGCTGGTCAGTAAGAGCATTTGAGTGATAGTCCCCTGTTTTCTCGGGTTTTCTCACGCAGCCAGGTAGCGCTGGCAAGCTCTACTGCCATTTGAAACGGATGCGTAGAGCAGCTCTGAAGCTCTGGGCAGGTCCTTGCAGACCAGGAGAAGTGGTGCCAGGCTGAACAGCGTTTGGAGAACCACTAAATTATACTGGGGAATTTACAGCTGCAGGTAAACAGAAGGACGGTGCGTATAACCGCACTGTGCTAAAGTTAGGGTCCTGCTGCCTGCCAGTCTTCTCATAGACAACATGGAAATCGGAATAACAATAACAACAACAACAATCATCATCATTGTCATCCATTAAGTTTCCAGCTACACAGGGATTTGCTTTAGTTTACAAATTCTGGGCCTGGTGGTGCTCGTGGAGGTAGACAACAGACTCGGGTTTTATTTCATGTATATCGCCAGCTGAGGGAGAACAGCGCTGTGGAGTTTGTTGATGCAGATGTGGGAAGAGGAGCGCTGGCGTATCTCCTGAATCATTTTTTTCTCCATCACCAAGAGATACCCAGAGTCTTTAGGCTTCAGGATACACCGAATAGAAAGCTTAAATTTTCTCCTGCAGCACTGAGCACATCCCTCGTGGCTCGGGCTGCTTTGCTTTTATGTAGGAACCACTCGGCTTTGTGGGAATTGTCATTTCTGGGGCAATATGAGAACTGACAAAAACTACCCAAACCGGTTAGATTTGGTATTGCTTTCCCCAGTGAATTCGCTGCAATGCAGATTAAATTAGTGGCTGAAAATTTAGTTTGTCTGCCTTGAAATGGGGACTGAAAGGGTTTTACTAAGTGGATTAGTTCCCCAGTTCCCTGGAGAATCTGTAAATGTTGCCCTTTGCTGAGCGCATCACCTCTGCTGAAATACTACTTGTTTTTCCCTCTCTTTTTTCAGGTCGTCATCTGTGAATGTCGGCTGCTGTGGCTTCTCTCCAGAGCATCACAGGGACGCAGTTTCCCTTCTGTCTGCAAAGGAGAGGAGTAGCACGCCTGCAAAATGCAAACTTGGGATGGACAAACCCTGCGTTTACTTTCATCTTTGGTGCAAATAAGGTGAATGCCCTCCTTTCATTGAAATGAAACAGCAGGTAAGGATCCAACACCCCCCCCAGGTCTCTATCTTGACACCAGGGAGTTTATGAGAAGTATAAATGCGTTCGTGAGAATCCTTACTGGTTCATAAATGCCCCTTGGAAGTTTTCTCCTGGAGCTGGTTAATCATCTGGATTTGCAATTCAGTTTAAAATTAGAAGTGAGTGCCAGCTACTGGGAAGGAAGGATCTTTCAGACAGTACATCTCGGGGCAAAGCTGGAGTGGGCAGGGGAAAACTGTCTGAAAGTTTAATTTCAGATAATTTTCTGCATTTACTAGCTGCATCGGCAGATTTGGGTGAATCCAGGGCAAGCACATCAGAGCTGGAAAAAGAAACAAGAGTCCCTCGTCAAATTCATTTTTCATTGCTGTAGGTGATGCAAAAAAAGACCCTCCTGGGGTCTGACCAGTGCCTTTTCCCCGGGGGGTTCCTACACATGCCTCTGACAAAATGCCACCTTGTACAGCTTTGTCCATGGCTTCATAGCATTGACGGCTTTTGGCTGGCCCAAATCTTTCCCATTTCCTTTCTGCCAGGTCCTTGTGTGTCTACATTAAACTTGACATTACTGAACTGCAGTGTCACGTCCATCACTCCAGCTCGTCTGACCTCATCTTCCAGTATTGACAGTGCTGCTGTACAACTCTCTGTGATCAGCAGCTTTCGGTAGAAATCTCCAACTCTATATGCCAAAGTCATTTATAAAAACAGTGACTTCCCATTGCTTCCTTGGAAATGCATCTTTTCTAATGTTACCACCGGCAGATTTAATTAACTACAACCTAAAATACTCTTGATTTTCCCCCCATCATTACAACTATAGCACTCTGGCAGCATGGACCTCCAGGGGAGGCTGCCATTTCGAAGCAGGGCGCATTCAAATCCCCCTTCTGGGGCTGTAGATATGTAGGAGATGCTTATCCATGGTGTTATGAGCTGGCAGAAGCCCTGTAAATCCAAAGAGGAGCTTTCAAGTCAGAGCTGGTTGGGCTGGAGTGATGCTTTTAAGATCCTAATGGGCAATGATCCTCCTAGAAGCTATGCTGAGGCACATGGAGGGCAGGGAGATGATTTGAGACAGCCAGCATGGCTTCACCAAGGGCAAGTCCTGCCTGACCAACCTAGTGGCCCTCTGTGACCGACTGACCACATCAGTAGACAAGGGAAGAGCCAGATGTCATCTATCTGGACTTCTGCAAGGCTTTTGACACGGTTCCCCACAACAGCCTTCTCTCTAAATTGGAGAGATATGGATTTGATGGGTGGCATGTCGGGTGGCTGAGGAATCGCTTGGATGGTTGTACCCAGAGGGGCGTGGTCAATGGCTCAATGTCCAGATGGAGATTGGTGAGGAGTGCTGTCCCTCAGGGCTCTGTGTTGGGACCAGTACTCTTTCGTATCTTCATCCATGACATAGACAGCGGGACCGAGTGCACTCTCAGCAGGTTTGCAGCTGACACCAAGCCGAGTGGTGTGGCTGACACGCCTGAGGGATGGGATGCCATCCAGAGGGACCTGGGCAAGCTCGAGGCATGGGCCCATGTGAACCTCATGAGGTTCAACAAGGCCAAGTGCAGGGTCCTGCCCCTGGGTCGGGGCAACCCCGGTATCAGGAGAGCAGCCCTGCCGAGAGGGACTTGGGGGTCCTGGGGGATGAAAAGCTGGACACGAGCCGGCAGAAGCCAACCGTGTTCTGGGCTGCACCCAAAGCCGTGTGGCCAGCAGGGCGAGGGGGGGGATTCTGCCCCTCTGCCCCGCTCTGGGGAGACCCCCCTGCAGGGCTGTGTCCAGCTCTGGAGCCCTCGGCACAGGAGAGACATGGACCTGCTGGAGCGGGGCCAGAGGAGGCCCCAGCAACGCCCCGAGGGCTGGGACCCCTCTGCTGGGAGGACAGGCTGGGAGACCTGGGGGGTTCAGCCTGGAGCAGAGAAGGCTCCGGGGAGACCTTCCTGCAGCTGGCAGGGCTGAGAGGGGTAACAGTTTTAAACTAAAAAAGGGCAGATTTAGAGTAGATAGAAGGAAGACATTTTTCACACTGAGGGTGGTGAACCCCTGTCCCAGGTTGCCCAGAGAAGTGGTCGATGCCCCATCCCTGGAAACATCCCAGGTCAGGCTGGACGGGGCTCTGAGCAACCTGCTCTGGTTGCAGATGTCCCTGCTCACTGCAGGGGGTTGGACTGGATGGCCTTGAAAGGTCCCTTCCAACCCGAACTATTCTGTGATTCTATGGAATGTCTCACTTGTGTTACATGTTCTCACTCAAAACTCATCTCACCTGACATGGGACATGACAGAGATTCATGAAAGGGTAATTTTCTTGCTTTTCCACATGATTACACTTCCCATTCTGGTTCATTTATTCACACTCCCCCTGGAGTGACATATGTGACAAAACCATGAAATAAAAATACCCCTCACAGCAGCTCTGCCCGCTACAAATCACCGGCTGAGCACCTCAGACCTTTTTTCTGACATCTCACTAACACGTCCCTTCTGCTAACGTTTTACAGTTCTAATGGGATCCATCGTCTGCACAAAGAGCCAAGGCAAAGCTCTCTGCAATGCAGTGATGCGCTGGACACCACCTCCCTGGCTGGGCTTTCCTTCTTTTCTTGGTCAGCAGCACATCCCCGAGAGGAAGATACCCCCTCCTCCTCCTTGTATTGCTCAGAGCAGCAAGAGGGAAGGACACCCTAAGAAAGTCATTTTGCATTTAAATAAAGCGGTGACATGGGTTAATGAATAGATTTGGTCACAGTGGTGGTTCTTCTGAGCATTCGCAGTTGGCTCTTGAAGGTGAGGGACTGCACTTGCTCACCTCCCCATCTCCGTTGTATGGGAGTGGGGAATGATGGAGGCATCCTCAGAACTCAGGGTACCAACAAGGATGGGACCCATAGCAGTGGGACGTCATTGAGGGCAGCTGGTGGGTGACTCCTTATCTGCTCCTCCAGCTTTGCCTCTTGCTTCTGGAGGAGATCCCAAAACCCTGGGCTGAAGGGTCATCTCCAGAACAGTGGAATGATGCGTCCTAAACCTCGGTTTGTGAACGCATCTCTGGTGGGGATGGTCTCCGATTTTCTCAGCGAAGGTGGGAGACGGGCCCTACCTGTCTATGAGATGCATCCCAAGGAGGAAAAACCACAGGTTTGGGTGTCAAATGATTTTGTTTCTGATGATGGCTCTTCATGCATGCTGGGTCTTTTCTTGGATTGTTAGTCTCACGTTTCCAATCCCATGCTGAACACTAGGCTGGACAGGCAGTGATGGGAGCTCACCCTTGGTCTGTGGAAGGACCAGAGATCTTCAGAGAACTGTTTTCAGCTCTGGACAGGTAAGAGGTGGAGATCATCTAGACAAAACCCTGGTGGACAATCGGATGTGGGTACACTAGCTTGTAGAAACACCCCCATTCCTGTGCTTTGCCCAACCAGCCTCTCAAATACCTCTCATTGAAAAAAATCCCTGAAATGATGAAAAATCCAATCACTGGGAGTTGCTACATGTCCACAAACCATGTCTGGCCTGGGAAGAGCCAGACAGGGGAGCCAGGAGCGCGTAGGGGAAGCAGTGTATATACGGTATGACCTTCCCCAGGTACTCGGGGTTTGCTCCAGCAGCCCCAGGATGTACTAAATAACCAGAGACTCAACCCATCCCTTAGCACCTAACACAATCTTATGGCTTTTTGAGGTCTGTTGGCTCCCGGGGAGGTGTGAAGCTGCTCAAATGATCCTGCATTACTTAGGCTGGAGCGAGTAGGCAGATGCCTTCTCTTGAATAATTGAAGACCTTGTGTTTACCTGTGCTGATGCACTCATTTGCCACGGGTGTGTTGCAGATGTATTCTTGATGATGAGCATCAGACAGCCCCAACATTGTCCTTGGACTCCTCTTGTGCAACCCAGCCCACACCACCACCTCGGGCCCTGCGTGCTGCCCCATGGGTGCTGCTGCTGGGAGGTGTAAAACCAGTCTCAACTTCATTCAGTTGCGTTTTATTTTTTCCCACCTTATTTCCATCGGTCATGGTGAGTTCCCCCGTGGGTTCACCACAGTTTTGAAGACCACTGTCGCCTGCAGAGGCAGGGAGATGGGTGCAGGTGGACCTCTGGGGTAACCCACAGCAGACTCAAGCCATTGGAAGTCAACAGTGGGAAGGTGATGTGCAGGCTGCAGGTTTAAGACACCCAGAGCAGAAGACAAAACACAATGAGTAAATCCTAATGAAAAGAGGGGTAACTTCAAAAGGCAGCTCACAGCATGTCTTGGAAAAGACTTGGCAAGTTGAAAATGCTGTTTGGTTCATCTGCTGCATTGCAAAAGGAGGATGAGGCCCTGGTGCACACCTGACCATCCTCCACACCTCCTGAGAGCGTTTTAGGACTTCTCCTGTGGCTGGGATGCTGCTAAAACACAGTCTCAGGCCATTAAAAACCCCGTCCCACTTGGAGCTGCATCCCACTGGCTCCTTGCACAATCTCTCCTTCCTCCAGCTCCTTGTTAAGAGGAAGAATTAGGACAATTTTTAAAGCAGACCCACCTGGGCATTGAACAAGGCAGAGAGCATGCTTTCCAGGAGGGTCTGAGCTCCCTGCCAGCCAAAAAAGTGTTATTATAATGCTTTATACCCAGGCAAACAGCAGCACCGCATGCTACGGCCAAGTTTTCGGAGGGGTGATGCTGAGTTCCCCCATCCTTCGATGGCCTATGTGAGGTCTTGCCCTGGATCAGCACCCCCAGCTTGTGCAGGGGTATAGCAAAACTCTAAAATGCTCAGAAAAGTTCTCAAAAATGCTTCAAAATTAGCTTTACACCCATACCCTCCCATTGCCCGTGCCCCAGGGATGAATCCCCTTAATTCCTGGTGCTCCAGGCTCAGCCACGGAAAGGCTCGAGGCGTGTGTGTGGGTGGAGGTGAGGGCTCTCGGCAGCACCCAGTCTGCAAAGGAGGTAATATTTGTGATTTTTAACGCAATTTGGCCATGGACATTTTAGCTCAGAAAGCCTGGGCTGGGAGCAGCCCGTGGGAAGGCACTAGATGGCACCAAAGCCGGAGGATACGGGCTCCGGGCTGCCATCGCACCCTCTGCTTCATCCCCCAGAACAGGGGAAAGTGCTCCCAAAAACAGGCAAAAAGGCTTGTGGAAGTAAAAACACCAAATTATTTAGTTTTCCTGACCATGCTGGACTCCATCACCTTGGCCAGACCCTTCCCACACAGCCAGCATCCGTCCCACTGCAGGGAAACGGGCCCCGGGAAGAGCAAAAGAATTTGCTTTCGGACGTAATGCCGAAATTAAACTACTGAGATGTGATTTTGAGGTAATTAACCACCAATGAGTCCGATGGAGGTTCGTTTCTCCAGGTATCAAGCTCGGGATCTGGGAATGTGGACAGGGAACATCGACCTTGCCCTATTTTTGGTTACTGCAAAGCCACCTTGAGAGCAAGGAGCCGATTTCATAATTAAAATATTGCAACATCCTTGATTAGTGGCAGAAATCGCAGGGTTTTGCAGCGAGGCTGCTGCCGAGCATGTTGCCAGGAGAGGGCTTTCGTTTCGCCCCGACTCTCGCATCGGTCGCAGTTGCATCCCAAAGCCCCTGGCAGGATGCTGGGATGGGGAGAGCATTGAGGGGACCACCAAGGGAAACATACCAAAACCTCTGCTGCCCAAAAATAGGGGCAGGGTGGAGGACAAAGGATGAATTTGGGGCCATTATCTCTTAGTGCAGTTAAAAGTATAATTTGAAGGAAGCATTTAATCAGCCTCAATACCCTTCTCCAAACTCGCTGCAGCAAAACATCGCCGGCTCCTATTTTGCAACAACTATCACGTGTCAGAAAAACGACATCATTTTGTAAGTTGCCGTACCCGTGCAAATGGAAATTCCTCGAAGCAAAATAATTCCATTTTAGTAAAACGATGTGACATAAATGGGGGCATCGCAACCCCCTGTCATCCTTTGCTGCAACAAATGGTGATCGCTCTTAAACGAGCTCAGGAGGGCACTGGGTGGGCACTGGGTCCCTCCGAGCAGCTGTGAGGTCCCGAAAATCCCCACTCTTGGGGGAAGAGGGAGAACTGCCTCCTATTTTCCTCCAGAGAAAGTCCTGGGCTGCATATCTGAAATCTGCTCTGGCAAAATGGGAGCACGGTGTTTTCTTTCTCACCTCCCAAATGGCTGTTCTTTGGATGTCTTTTGACATCCAAAGATGTTTTACCTGTTCTCTTATTTTCTCCCCATAAAACTGGAAAACTGAAATGCTGAAATGTTTCATTTTCATTTTAAGCTAATGCACAATGATTTTCTCTACCTCACCTCTCTGTTTTTTAGAGAAAAGAGAGAAAGAAAGGGGGTAAAAGGCAGAAGAGAAAAAAATTACTGGGAGAGAGAAAATAAAAGAGAAAAACAAGCATAGATTAAATGTCAGTGTAAATAAAACTCAAATAAAGCCCTTTCATGAACCAGAAGCCCCTCACTTTCTGGCTCCCCACCTGGGTTTGGGATGATGTCACTCCCAGTCACAATACGATGCTATGGTGTTTGCTGGAGAGATTTCTCCTGCTTTTTCACTCTTTCTCCATCTGTTCTTCATTTTGCCTTCAATTTTTCCACCTTCACTTTTCTCTGTAGGTTGTCCTCTTCAGTAGTGGTCTCCCAAGCCCAAGAGGCTTTTTGTCTGCCCCATCTAAGTCTTGAGACCCTCAAAACCCCAAACCTGTTCTTCTTAATGGGATTTGTAAGACCCACCATCCTTCCCACCACACTTGCCCTAGAAGCACCACCAAGGATCCAGCCATGTCCATGCCGTGGTTGTATCACCATTGACATCAAGACGTGCTCCTATGGAAGTTGTTATCCAAAATGTAGCTGAAGACCAGAAAACAATCAAAGGCTCAGACCATCTAGCAAAGAGATAGCGCCGTCCACATGCTTCATCCCCACCAGGAGCGAGACATGGTGTCTTTTCATGCCATCAATCCCCTTGCTCCTCCTCCTGCAAACTGATGAAAGGGCTGCTGGGGGTGTGAGATGTCCTTCTACAGCAAACTGCGGCTTCAAAACCGCTGGAAAAAATCCTTCACCAGGGTTTTTCTGCTGTCCTGCCAGAGGTGGCCAAAAAAACCCGAGTTCGAAGGATGTTAGGTCATCGGTTTTTGAGCCGTTTGATCCCATCCTGACTTCTCGAAGGATTTCACCCAGCTTGGTTTTGCAGAGAAGGTGAAAAATCCCATATCATATCAAAATTACTGAGGGCTTTGAGGTGGGCAGAGGGTGAGTGCGAGGTCTGGCAACGAGCTGAGAGTTATGGTCACCCCCAGATCTGCCTGAGGACGGCGGCTGATGTACCGAACATGCCATACTTCTCAACTGCTCTGTATCGCATTTATATTTCTTGAATATCCACCATGCTTGCCTGGCTAAGGGGAGAAACCTTCCCCGTGGGACCAAGGGGTGAGGCAGCCCTGGCACCCTGATGCCTGTGTTGCAGCATCTCCAAAACATCTACTCCATAGGCACACTGGTGGCACGTGTGACATCCATGAGGCTGGAGGGCGTCATGTTGGAGAAGAATCTCATGGTGTTAATTTTTAAAGACAGCTTGGGGCAAAAACGGGATGATGCCTTACATTGGAGGTGCTGGGAGCCCAAAAGCTGCATTGGGGAGCACCAACAGGCACCGGCCATGTGGGCAGGAGGAAGCCAAGGGCTAATTTTAACATCACCCTGTGCCTGCGGCATCTGCGTGACACGCAGAGCCCCAGCGGTGATGGATCGGGTGTCCCGGGGAGGGGGGCAGCGTGCGCGGATGAAAAGCAACAGCAGCGAGGGCTGAGCCCCACGAAATACCGGCGACAACTGCCGCGGCGGGGCTGGGGGCCGCGGGAGCAGCTGCCGAAGGCAACCGGAGCCGGCAGCGGGGCTGCAGCGCCCGGCCCGGGACCAGCGGCGGCCTCAGGGGACGGCGGAGGGACGGCGGGGTGCTTCGCGTGGTCCGTGCGCGTCCCGAGCGTCACCCGGGGCGCGTCCCGTCCACAGGCGAGTGGAGGCAGGGTGGAAATGCCTCCTTGGCGATGTTACCCCTTCCTGGCTTTTTAGAGCTTGAAGCCGTGTCCCTTTGTAGGGCGTGTTTAATACCGCATAATCAAGCAGATCGCACCTTGCTGCTGGGAACGATTTCTCGCCGCTGGCAGAAATGGGTGGAAAGCAGTAATTTTTCCGTGCACCGCAAAGGGGAAGCATTTTTTTACGGCATAGGCATGGGAAGAAAAAAAAAAAAACAAAGAAGTTTGCTCCTTCCTCGGACATACCCGTGCTGGTATGGACGACGCGTGGTACCCGCAAATACCAAGTGTTGCAAAGTGGGTGAGAGAAGAGGACAAGATCCAGTCGTCCCCCACGGAAATCCCCCACGGCAACCCCTCCTGGAGTCAGCACAGCCCCTTGGGAGACACAGAGTGGGGCGAGGCAGGAGGGAAAATCCAAACTAGGATGCATTCGGGTGGGCACTGGGTGGCAGCGGGCACCTAGGACCTCTCCTGCTCCCATTTGAGGGGAGCTCTGCGCCGCAGCGGTGTGAAATCTTACCCAAAAGAGCCCTTTTCGGGTGGATGTCACAGCTCCGAAGAAGGCACTGAGGGCGTGCAGGCAGCTGTCCCCGCGCCGGGCCCGGCATCAGGGTTAAGCGGATCCAGGTTGCCAAGCCGCTGTTTTAATTCCGATCAAGGAAAAAAAAAACAACCAAACAAAAAAACAACAAAACCAAAACCAAAACCAACAACTAAACCCAATGACAAGCCCAATGCAATAATCCGGGCGAACAAATCCGTCGCACACGCACGTTAGGAGGCTGCCGAGCGCTTAAACCTGCCAGATGCACGGGATGGATAAAGTTAAGCGGGGATTAAGGGGGCTCCCCGCGGCGGGACAGCGGCCGGCAGCGCGGGGGGGGGCGCGGCAAAACCAGCCCCCGGCCTGGCCAGGGCGGAAAGGCCACCCCAAAAACGGGTTCGCAGCACGGCAAAAGGCTTCCCGGGCCCCTGCGCCCCGGCAGACCCCCCCGCCTCCTGCGCAACGGGGTCATTCCCGCTTCGTTAAAACGGTTTTAAATAAACAGGGATGAGCTTCCGGTTGGAGTTTTTTTGGGGGGGGGGGGCGGGGGTCCTTTGTTAAGCCACGGGGGTTCTTGACCCAGGAGGAGGGCGGCTGGGCGCCCCGCGGGGGTTCCACGCGCTCTTCGCACTGCTGCGGGCTCGGCCGGAGCCATTTCGGGTCAGCGCTGCCCCGACGAGTAACTTCAGCGGTGACCGGGGCGTCAACACCGCCGGGCGCCGCGCGCCCGCGGGGGCGGGGCCGAGCCCCTCCGCGCTCCTGCCCCCGTCCCACCCGCCGCTTTGGGCCCGACTCGGCGCGCGCTTCCCACGCGGGAAGCTTCCCGCGTCCCGGGGCGCCGCGGGCGCTGGCTGCGGGCCTCGGGGTGTATGTGTGCGTGTGTGGGATGGTGCCCGCGTTTTGCGTGTGGCTGCAGGCCTGATGCGCGTGCGCGCCCGTACGCGTGCCGTTAGTTGCGCGTGTACACGTGCGCGTGTGCACGCACGCTGACGTGCGCGCACGTGCCCGAGTACGTGCATGCAGGCGCGCGTGCACGCGTCCCTGCGCCTTTACGGGTGCAGTGCCTGGGGGCGGGCGCGCGTCTCCGCCGCCGCACGGGCGCGCATGCGCAGACGTGCCTGCACAACGTGCACCTGCGCACGCCCGCGTGCACCCGCGCGTGCACGCGCGCGCCCACCGCCCCTCGCCCGCCGCGGGCTCGCGCACGGCCCGCCCTTCGTCCTCTATTGGCCGGTGCGTCGGTGGAGGAGGGCGGGGCGTGGCGGCGGCGGGGGGCGTGGCGGCCGGCGGTCGGCGCGCTGCCATTGGCGGCGGGCGCCTTTGTGTGCCGGCGGAGCGGGCGGCCGCCACTCGCCGCCGCGTCGGAGGGGCCGGCGGGACCGGGCCGGGCCGCGCCGCGCCGCGCCACAAAGGCCGCAGCATGGTCCTGGTGCACGTCGGCTACCTGGTGCTGCCCGTCTTCGGCTCCGTGCGCAACAGAGGTACCGCGCCCTGCGCCGTGGTCGCGGGTTCGCGTCCCGGGGTGGTGGTCGTGGTGCGGCGTGGGGAATTGTGTGTGGGGGTGTGTGGGCGGGCGGGGGCTCGGCCCAGGCTCCGGGTCCCCCGGCAGGAGAAGGGGTACCCCTCCCCGCCCCCCCCCGCGCTCCAGGCGCTATTGTCAGGTCGGCGGTGGGGGCGAGTCCGCCTCACTCCGCGGGCGCTCAGGGCTCCGCGCATTCCCCCCCCCCCAGCCTCAGCAGTACCCGTTCTGGGGGTTCACCCACCCCCCTTCCCGTCCCCCGGGGCCGCCCCGGCCCAGCTCCCGCCTGCACCGCCAGTCTGTGCTTCGGTAGATCCATTTTCCTTTATTTTTTTCTTTTTTTTATTTTTAATTTTTTTTAAACCTTATTTTATTTTTTAATTTAACCTCCCCACCTCCTCCTCCCCACCCCGTCTCGCCGTCTAGCGTAGCCACCAGGCCATTTCAGCGTAGCTGTAGACGATAACAGCCATTTTTGTACCTCCATCCTGTTTAGCTGAGTACATTGCACTGTAAATTCCTGTTAAGTGGATTCATTTTGCCGTGCTCGTTGGGCGCAGAGTCTCCTGGGGGGGCTTCGGGGAGGGCAAACACCCCCAAATTGCGGCCAAAACACCCCACTCCCCCCACCCCCTCTAAAATTAAATGAGGGAGGGGAAATCCCTCAGGGAAGCGTAATTGGCCTTAATTCCAAAAGCAGGATTGGAAAAGAGGTGGAGAGTAAGATTCGCGGTACCCCCCGAAAGCTGCTGGGGAGAGTCTCCCGCAAAGGGGTGCAGCATCCCTGCCCACAGCTGTCCCCCGTGGGCGCCCGGCCAGCCCCGCGCTCCACCGCCCCCCCCCCCCCCCCGCCCCGTCCCCATCAGCCACAAGTGTCCCGTCCCCGCTGCGCGCCCCCGGCGTGGCGCGCGCCCCCTCCAGCGCTTGCTCGCGGAAAAAGGCGACTGGCAAAATGGTTTTCCATTAAACAGGGATAACATTTTTTTCTGCTGTGCTGAATTACTTCCTGTTCTTATTTTGTGGGTAATTTTCTGTATCGAATATCCTTTGGTTGTGTATCTTCACCTTTTTCTTGTACTAAAACTAAAGCATGGTCTGTATTTTTTTACATTACCTAGTTTCTGATGTAAATCTCTCTGTAGAGACATACCCTGCTGAAATGTAATGTGCTGTAGCCTATACATCTGCTCAGTGTACGCTGCTTTTGTTCTGTTGCCCTTCCATAGCATGGTGGGCCTTGCCTTTTTGTATTGTGTGCATGATGACATTGTTACACACGATTCCACTAATACTAATATACGATCTCTCAATAAAGAAACTAGTTTTCCTATATTAACCTAGTGTGCTTTTTCTATTGCTGTTTTCCCATTTATTGTCGTATCCTGCTGTTTAGATTTTTTTCCTTGCTTTCTCCCCATCGTGAGGTTGGAGTGAGTGGATTTTTTTTTCCCCCCATAGTGCAGATATGGGGGCTTTTTAATACATGATTTTTTTTTTCCCCCCTCTCCTATCCCGTATCTACCCTCAGCATTAGTCTGTGTGTACATACTCCTTAGACGCACAGTCCGTATTACAGAATTCTGTTTTACCGCAGAATAACAAAAAAAAAAAGGTATATAAATCCAAGCCCTCGTTATTAATCAACAAAACAAAAAAAAAGCTATTTGATGAAGGGTCTGCTGCTTATTTCATTCTAGTTACAACATTACACATTCCTTACCAGAGTGATACCAAAACGAGAGGGATGACCTCTGGATGGATGGGGGGGGGGGAATTATTTTAGTTGGGTGTTTTTTTTTTTTTTAAACTCTGATTAACAGGAGGTAAATGACCCTGGGGGGGTGGAAAAAAATCCCTCTAAGCCATTAGCTGTGTATTTAAACATATACATATATGCGAGTGCCCTGCCCACCATCTGCTAGGCGAGAAGTTGCCGTGCCTCGGTCCCGCGGCGACTGGCTATAAATATCTTCGCTAGCCCCCTGCAAGGCAGGGCTCCTAAAACCCTCCCCGCTGCTAATGTTGTAACTACATTTTTTCCTGCTGGAAGCCTCCAGGCTCACCATCTTCTGAGTCACCCCATTTGGTCAAAAGAGTAAACGATGGGGTTGGGAAGAAAGTTATCGGGAATCTTAAAAATACTGGAAGCGGGGAGGGACAGACAACCCAGTTGCGGTCAGTGAGCAGTTTTGCTGCAGCTGCGAAGCGGTAATAACACCGGTCGCCTCTCCTTGTTCCTACGCCAGACCTCCTCTCCCAGGTCTGCAAAACGCTCCTGTAAAACCTCCCGATTTTTGGCTTGGGTGTCACCAGAAACCGAGGGAAGTCAGGGCTCCCAAAAACAGGAGCTGGGGCTGGGGCATCTTCTCTTAATTGCATTTCCACAGAAGGGAAGGGGGGGAGACACAGGGTTGGTTATTTGTCTTTAATGAGAGGAAGACAAATCCAGCAGGCCGGTGGTTCCCACCACTAAAATTTCAAGAGGAACCGCTTGCAAACGAAACAAAAGCAAGTGGCTCCAGCAACCCGCCCTGCCTTACCCTGAGCATCCCTCGAAGAGACGCATCATTTTGCAAGGCCGTGCCTTTCCACCTTCCCTCCTAGCTTTAGCCTCAGTTTGGTCGTCTTGTTTTTTGTTCTTTTGGTTTTTTTTTTTTTTTAGCAGAAGCATTTATTATTTCCTCCTCCATATTTCCTTTTTCCGTCTATCTCGGTGACTGTTTGGCCATCCTGTCCCCCCTCCTGTATGAGCACAAGCGGGTTGCCCCCTGCTCCCTCCCTGGATGTAGTGTATGCTGTGGCCCTTTGTTCTCGCTCCATCCTCGCCCCGGGCCAGCGCTGAGCTCCGTGCGTGACACACGTCCCCGTCCGCATCCCGAGGAAGGAGGCTCTGCTTCTCGCTTGCATGAAGGGAGACATGCATGCCTGTTGGGGCTGATCATTTGCCAATGTGATATTTTATTCCCCCACTCCCCTTCTTCTTTTTTTTTTTTTAATAATTTTTTTTTCAATTCAATGAGATTTGGGTTATGGCGTGGAAAAAAAATGAATCCCCTCCCCCTGCCCTGACACCCACCCCAAAACCCCGACACGGATAAACCCAGTCCCCTCCGAAACGTACCTCGTGCTACAGACACCTGCGGGCAGCCGCCCCTTTGTTGATTCACTGCAGTGAGCGTAATAACCCCCCAGATCTCCTGCTACAAAACGGAGCAAAACTGGTCAATGTACTCCGAGGATACCTTGGTAATCTAATCGTACAGAAAGCTGCTGGGTTAATGGCAACTCGGACTAAGCAATTTATCTCCCACATCATATTTTGACCTGCCTTGTTAGAAACACATTCTTACAAGAGGAAACATTTCCCCCCCTCCACCTCCCAGCCTTATTAGTCAGTAACCACCAGGCTTTCATAGCTCATAATCCATCAAATGCATCCCCAGTTTAATGACTTAATTCCCTTGACACGCCGAGTCTTGAAAAGCCACCTGGTACAAAGAAAATAATCTTTTTTTATTTTAGCGTCGCGGGCTGAGGAAATCCAAGAAGCGTCACGTGCTGGTGGTGCTGCTGTGGGTGTGGAGGCACATGCAGTGATTTCTGTAAAGCCTATATATCTCTCCAGCACCAACCTGTATTCCTGGGCTGCTTTAAATAACTTCTTTCAATAACGGGGAGACGGATAATCCCAAACATGGACGGAGCAGGCTCTGAGATTCATTTATATAAGGGTTGTGTAAAGGGCTTATACACATCTGCGTGCATTTAATGATGCCAAACGGGAGCTGGACCGATCTGTCTCTCACACGGGGCTTGGGGCGCTGTCACAATTTCCATCGTTTTTAAGAAACAGATAAACAAATAGTGGTCACGTTTTGCTCATATTGGGAATTTTCAGCGAAGTCTAATGAAAGCTGATCTGGATTTACCTTGCCGTGTGCGGATCTGGCCCTGTGGAAGTGTGTTATTTAAAGAACCGGTGAGTTGGTGCCTGAGCGAGAAAGCAAACGCAGCTGCGAGGCTGGGGGGCGCTTGGGGGATGTTTGCCACAAAACCTGGGAGCTGCTTGGGGTGGGGGGGGACGAGGCGGTGGGGACACGGGGGGGACACAGTCCGGCATCGCTCGGTGCGTCCCGGACAGAGTGTGGGGTGCCGAACCGGGGGGTGAGATCCGTAGGCGCCGGGACGCTGCCATAACCGCCTCCGGCCTCGGTCCTCGCCGAGTCGCCGGTCTCGTGCCAAGTCCTCTTCTGTCAACCTCCTGGAAGGACTGTCCTAGAGTAAGTCTTGAGCATCCTTTTTCGTTGTTGTTTTAAACCCTGCTTATAATTTGGGGAGCACCTCGTTAGCTGAAAGGGGAGGATGGAGCACTGCTGGGGCAGGTGCGGGAGCCCCATCATCCCAAACCTGTAGGAGAAGCCCCCCAAGTGCCATGGGGAGCACGGGTGACATCCAACACCAGCTCATCCCTCCCCACCAACCAGATGGAGGGTGGTCGCAACTGCTGGAGGTGCAGGGGTGGAAGGAGAGGGGAGGACGGCTCTTTCGGGGGCTCTGCGGGGCACGACGCCGGGTAGAGGGGGCATGGCCATCCCCTCCAGCCCGTTTACATGCTGGTTTAAACCCAAACCGTGTGCTGGGGCTGCCTCGTGTCAAAACTGGAAGGTCCTTATCTCTAGAGGTGTTCAAAAGGGGACACATGCTGCAGCAGGTCAGCAGAGCAAGAGCCTTTCCCACCCTTAACCTGGGAGCACTCGTTTTGCGAAGCATTAAATAAATGTGCCAGAACTGCGAGGGGACACTTTGTAAAAGGTCTTCTGCTACATCTAGAACATCTTTTACATCCTTAACCTCCAAGGCCAGAGTTGGTTTGGCAGCTGGGAGAGGTGTGGTGGCACCACCAGATGTCGTGACTCTTGGGCATCTCACGGTATTTGGGTGTTTCTACATAAACCTGCAGCTCCTGGAGTCGGGCAATAGCACGGGGCTTTTCGATTAAAGGGTAATATATAAAGTAGGGCTTCAAGCTGCTGCTTATGGCAAACTTGGTGCTCAAAACTCAGAAGTCAGCTACAACACTCAGGAGGTTTCTCAGCCAACGCGGTGGTTTGGGAAGGAGAAGGGCAACGTGGGGCTGTGGTGGGGCCAGGGCAGGGACCTGCAGGCGGGCATTGAGAGTGGGGCTAAGACCCAGTGGGGAAGAGGATCATTTTCTTCCTTTTTTGGGTTCAATTCAGGGGAGACGAAGTGGGTCGGTCTGCAGTCGGGGTTAGCAGAGGGGTTGCGGTTTCCCAAGCGGCTCCGCACAGGACCCCACGGGACATCCCCCAATTAAGTACTTGTGTGGTCTTGTCTTGCTCCTAAACCTTCTTAGGGGAAAAATCAGGTCTTTTGGGAATGGCTAAATTCTCCTTCTAAAATAAAAAAGCCCCCAGTCACTTTTCAGCCGAGGTGACAAGCCGGTGGTGGCGGCAGGGGCTGGGTAGAGAGCCAGAGAGCTCGGGCGGGCAGAGCTCGGCAGCAGCCAGGACTAAGGGAAAGCAAACCCACGTCTGCTCCATGCCTCCCCATCACCTTGGATTAACACTCTCTGCTCCTCCTCTGCTCAGTTTTGCAGTCTCCCAGGACTTTTTCTCACCCATTTTCCCACCTGCTGGTCCTTTACATTTCCCAGCCCCAGCTGGGTTGGGCTGGTTGGCACGTGCTGTCGTGGATCCCTCTTGGTAAGTGTCCTTAACCGCTGTTGTTTTCTCTCCCTCCCTTTAAAGGCTGTAAAATGTGCCCGCGGGCAAGTTGCAGGGTACGGCTTGTAGTTCTTTAATGAACATTATTGCTTTGGTTTGAGTGACTAAGCCCGGCGGGGTCAGGAGCAAAGCAAGTGCTGGAAGCAGTGAAGATGCAGGTTATGGGGAGAGGCAATAAGGGGCAGCTTGGTACCCGCGGGCTGGGACACGTCGAAATAAGGACGTGCCTGTGGGGAGATGTTTGGATGAGGATTTCGGTAGCTCGGAGAAGGATCTGGATGTCTCTGTCTCTCGCACCGCATCCTCGTGCTCCTGGCCGCTTGCAGCGGCCGCCCTGCCCGGAGGTGACACCCCAAGGTGGAGGTGACCATCAGCTTAGACAGAGCCACCGGCCGTTGCTGTTTTTCCCTGGGGGGCTCGAGCAATGCTGCGGTGTTGTTACCATGCGTCGCTCCTCCATCTCCTTCCCCAAATGGTACAAGGAGCAGCCATTTCCCAAAACGAGGAGAAAGCCAGGCCACAGGTACCTTCTGGGACTTCTTTGAAGGGACCTTGAGCAGGACTCTGGTGGAACTGGTCACCAGGCCACGTGTCCAGGCACCCAATGCTGGGTCTGAGTTAAGAGCTGCTCTGAAAACCTGCTTTTACCTTTTTCTCCCGGCTTGGGAGAAGGTCTCTAAAAGACATTCAGAAACACAGTCCCTTGGGCATCTGTCATGCTGCAGCTTCTCCCCACACTGGGCTCCTCCAGTGGAGGGTGGGATTGGGAAATGTCCCCATAGCACATGTGCCCTCCCCAGCAGAGCTTCGTGTTGTGTCTCCAGGCTTTCTCATTCTCCTGGTGGCATCTGACTCTTCCTTCAGTCACACTTCTAGCTCAAGGTACTGATATATCCAAAGGGATCTTGGGTTTTTTGGGAAGCTGTGGGTGCGTGAGGAGGCACCACCCATGAGCACTGCCCAACAACCTGTTTCCATGGTATGTCTGCCTGAAAACTGGGCACCTACAGATACAAGGAAGCTTTTTTCTCTTTTTTCTGATAGCAGAGGAGGTGCCTACTCTCAGTGCAGCCCTGAAGCATTAGGTAGGATCTCATCTGCCTGTGCTCCTTGGGGCAGTGGAGGATGTTTGTCTGGCCCATTCAGGGCTGATCATGATCACCTGGTGGGAGCTGAGACTTAAATAGACTCTCCTGGGAGGCCCAAACCTCAGTGAGGAGCAGCTGGAGCCAGAAACAAGCTGTGGGTTCATGGTGAAGCTGCCTGGATGTGGGACTGGACACCAAGCCAGAAAGGTCTGAACTTGTTTAAATGTGCATAAATCCAAAATAAGTCCTCAACTTTTAAAAGAGTTGCTTGGCATTTATACTGGGATGACTAAGATGATAATCTAGTTTCAGGGTTTTGTTTTTTTTAATTAAAAAAAAAAAAGGAATTGGCAGCAAACTGACCACAGTCTAATGGTATTTTCTTTGCAGGAAGGTTTGGTGATGCAGTTATCTTTGCAAGGCTATCGGCACGTTTGCAGCCCTGGCATGGCAAACTTGAGCAGGAGATTTCAAATCTCAGACAGCGTAATGGGGGTTCTAATGCTTCAGGAGAGGTGTCCGTCAAGCCTGGCAGTGTCCACATACTCCAGGTGGAAAATATCATGTCTCTAATTTGCCCGGCAGGAAAGGAGCTGTAAATCTCATGCAGATTACTGCGCTTCGTGTTGTGGTTTGCTAAATCCACGTTTCTCTTTCTAGTAGCCTGGCCTTTAATATTAATATCTTTAATTTCATTTATAAATTCACTTATCAGCTTTCATTAGTCATCCTGTTAATGATCCCAGGCAAGAAATTTGTCATTTGACGTCAAAAGACAGATTAAGGGACTTCCAGAGCCTTGGGGAACGGCTTCATGCTGCACTGGAATTATAGTGGTTGGCATGCGAGGCTAATACTATGTATAATTTGCATCTGCTGCTCAGAGGATGAGTGATTATTTTATATATTTAGCAGAAAAAAAGAGCATTTCTTAATCATGAATGGTGTTACATTTCCTGCAAACTCTGCAGTATTATGAATCACTGGGCTATAAACATCTCGCTGCCGGCATGCCTGGCTTTGGGTTACCACGGCGGTAAGCCCTGGAGGGTCGGATCCTGACAGCTCGCCTCCTCCTGGGGTGGGGGCTTTACTGCGCGAGTGGCTAATTGAAATTAAGAAGCTCCCTCAGTGCTAGGAGCTGGAAGGGACCAGGAGTGGGTTAAGCTTTTCTTGGCCAAAACTGAGCATCTTTGGTCTCTGCTCTCCCTGACGGGAGGTGAGGGTGTTGGTAGGGTTTGGAGATGGGCGTCTAAGGCATGAAAATGGGGGGAAAAAAATCACAGTATTTGCTCAAAACATCTGGAAAAGAGTAGGGTTGGACTGAAAACGGGTGAGATGTAGCATCCCCAGGCACTGCTCCATTCAGGTCCGTCACGATGTGGCTTTATAGATGTTGGGAGCAACCAGCATGTTGGAAGAAGCCTTATCTTGTCCGTCTGTTATTTGTGATATCCCACAAATCTCCGGGGGCTGAGATAAGGAACGAGGAGGCTTTCTGCGCAGAGATAGCGTGACATGAGTGGGCCTGGGGTTACAAGGCTTTTTTTTAAATAGTGAATGTTTCTGTTGCATGCAACCCTACATGAAAGGGTCCCCTCCCGTGCTGGCCACCTGCAAAGCCCATTGGCAGCCCCAAAAGCCTCCCCGTACACGGCTTCTCTGGGCAGAGCCCCCTTTGAGATCGACGGGCTGCAGGCAACTCTCCGTGAGGCTGAACAGAGACATTTTATCTGTTGTGTACCAAAAGCACCTTCTGAGCTGGTTTTGCTCAGCCCTTGTTGGCCTGAGCGGGAAACTTCTGTATGAACCTGTATTGGGTTGACCTTGGCAGGATACCAGGTGCCCACCAAGCCGCTCTATCATTCCCCTCCTCAGCAGGACGGCGGGGAGAAAATATGATGAAAAAGAACTCATGGGTCAAGATAAAAGCAGTTTAATAAAGTAAAAGCAAAGGTTGTGTGCAGAAGCGAAGGAAAACAAAAGATTTATTTTCTACTTCCCATCCGCAGGCGCTATCCAGCCGTTTCCCAGGAAGTCGGACTTTAGCACACACAGCGGTTGCTCCAGAAGACAAATGTTGTAATAATGAATGCCCCCCACCCCGTCCTCTTAGCTTTTATTGCTGAGCAGCCGTCATGTGGTATGGAACATCCCTTTGAGTTTGGGTCAGCTCTCCTGGCTGTGTCCTCTCCCAAGATCTTGCTCACCTGCAGCCTACTGGTGAGGGGGGAATGTTGGAGAGACAGCCTTGATGCTGTGCCAGCACTGCTCAGCAGTAGCCAAAACACTGGTGTGTGATCAACACCTTTCTAGCTACCAATACACAGCACTGTGAGGGGGGAAAATCAACTCCATCTCAGCCAGATCCAACAAAGAACCTGAGATAATGGTTATATCACGTGGCAAGTGCAGCTCTGGGACAGCCTGGAGGTGGCAACAACCCTGGCCGAGGGCTGCAGGCTGACCTACACCCTCTGGCATTTTGGTCACCAGTGCGTGAATCTGGCCTGGGTGGGAAATGACAGCCTGGGTGAACACAGAGGGGCATGAGGCAGCTGGAGGTTGTGGGGATGTGTGGAGATGGAGCCCCTCAGCCTCCCATCTGCAAGGGCTGAAGGGTGACCCACAGCCCAGGGAGTGAAAAGGACCTGGGGGTGCTGGCTGACAGCCGGCTGAACATGAGCCGGCAATGTGCCCAGGTGGCCAAGAAGGCCAACAGCGTCCTGGCCTGTATCAGCAATGGTGTGGCCAGCAGGAGCAGGGCAGGGATCGTGCCCCTGTACTCAGCACTGGTGAGGCCGCACCTCAAATCCTGTGTTCAGTGTTGGGCCCCTCACTACAAGAAGGACGTTGAGGTGCTGGAGGGTGTCCAGAGAAGGGCAACGGAGCTGGTGAGGGGTCTGGAGCACAAGTCTGATGATGAGCGGCTGAGGGAACTGGGGTTGTTCAGTCTGGAGAAGAGGAGGCTGAGGGGAGACCTCATCGCTCTCTACAACTACGTGAAAGGGGGTTGTGGTGAGGTGGGTGTTGGTCTCTTCTCCCAAGTAACCAGCAATAAGACGAGAGGAAATGGCCTCAAGTTGCGCCAGGGGAGGTTTGAATTGGGTATTAGGAAAAATTTCTTCACCGAAGGGGTTGGTGAGCACTAGAACAGGCTGCCCAGGGAGGTGGTGGAGTCACCATCCCTGCAGGTATTTAAAAGGTGTGTAGATGTGGTGCTTAGGGACATGGTTTAGTGGTGGGCTTGGCAGTGTTTGGTTAATGGTTGGACTCGATGATCTTAAAGGTCTTTTCCAATGTAAATGATTCTATGATTCTATACCTTCCTGCTCTTATCAAAACAGCAGCAAAACCCAACACTCATTCTTAAACTGTTGCTCAGCTCTCTGCCTGACTCCTTCCTTGAGACCCCCCTTGCAGTGCTGCGTCCAGCTCTGGAGCCCTCGGCACAGGAGAGACATGGACCTGCTGGAGCGGGGCCAGAGGAGGCCCCAGCAATGCTCCGAGGGCTGGAACCCCTCTGCTGGGAGGACAGGCTGGGAGAGCTGGGGGGGCTCTTTGAAGGTGAACAGTGAGGGTGGTGAACCCCTGGCCCAGGTTGCCCCGAGAGGTGGTGGATGCCCCATCCCTGGAAACATCCCAGGTCAGGCTGGACGGGGCTCTGAGCAACCTGCTCTGGTTGCAGATGTCCCTGCTCCCGGCAGGGGGGTTGGACTGGATGGCCTGGAAAGGTCCCTTCCAACCCAAACCATCCTGTGATTCTATGACTCCTGTGTTGTTAAATTAACTAGTGGTGGCCAGGCTCTTGTCTCTGAGGTTGTTCCTTGAAGCTATGAGCTGAAAATATGACATTGCACAAGAATTGGGCCCCAAAGCAAGGGGTGTCGTGTCCCAGTGGCTGTGGGTGGGGTGTGCATGTGTGAGCAATGGGTGGTGGACCAGCAGCTCAGGTGACGGCACTTCTATTGACCTGAGTTGCTGGGGACTAGAGCTATGTGAAAACAGAGATATCTGGTTTTGATGATGATGACTATTTTGCGGTTCACTGGATGAAAATTTATTTTCCTGGTTTTATATTGTCTTTGAGTTTTTTAGCAAAATGGGGGCGGGGGGGGAAGTCTTTAAATGGTTCATTTGAAGCGAGATGAAATAGCATTTCCCTTCTGGGGTTATGGCCTATCTTATGGCAGAAAATGAAACAGCATCAACTGGATGCAGGGAATAAAACCAATTTATCATAATCTTTCAGTTGGATTTTTCATACAGAAACGTTTCACCTAGATGTACTTCTTTTCATATCCGAGAGATGAATTCAGTGTTTTGTGCTCCCTTGGAAAGCATGCAGTGGTCAGGAGTAGACTGCCCCAGTCCTCTGTGTTCTTTTACTGCGAAACCATGTTACATGTGACTTTAGTGTGTGCAGAAATCAGATTTATTGAATCAACAGAAAGTGCTTTAATACCTGAGACGAGTCTTGGAGAAGGAAAGGCTGTGTTTCTGGTGCGGGAGGTTGCAAAATGCAGTTGGCTCCTTACAAAATGTGGGAGGTCATGTCAGCTCCTGTCTCTTATTCCTTCTCCCCTCTGTTGGCAGCGAGGGTGGGTTTCCAGGCTTGGGGGGACTGGAGGTGGTTCCCATAATGAAAATGAGAGCTGAGGTCTTGAATGGAATGTGCAATCACCACTTTGCTCCTCACTGGGCTCATCCACCTGAGTTACTTCAGCCTTCGGAGACAAATAGCACCTTCTCCATCGCCTTGTTTGATTTGAGTAGGAAAATCTGTTTGACATGTGTGATTGATTACAAACTTGCTGGTGGAAGCCTCAGGTGTTTTGCCAAAGGAGACCATAGAAGCACCCTGGAGATAAGGATGTATCATCTTGCCGTGGGTCATCTGCAAGGAGAGTCCTGTACTGCCAAATCCAGATGGCATGTGATGCCATCCAGGTACTTCTTCTACAGGGCGCAGGGCTGTCCTGGGGAAGGAAAGCATTACCAGGAGGCAGTTACAAGCTTAGAAAAATAAGACATGGACCGAGGGGAAGGAGGCAAGGTAAATCCCCCCATGCCTGGGACAGAAAGCAGTTCCTCCTGAAAGGAGTCGGGGTGCTGTCAGGGAAGCCAAAGTACGTTTGTCAGGTGTCCGGTGTGACTCCGTTCTTCCTGTAACAAGTAGTTTTGAGCCCCAATAACAAAATCAAGGGCCAGACCTCAACAACATTCAGAACGCTCGTAGCAGGTTTTGGGATATGTTACACTGGCCCGTGCATTCAGCCAGACCGTGTGGGACCAGCTGTGCTGAACCCCCCTCCTTGCCCTAGGACTCCTTATCCACAGCCCAGCAGCTCTCACCGGACTCTTTCTGTTAGAAGCTAAGCAATGTGAGGAGTCCTTTCAGCCTGGGCTGACCTCGATGCTGGCAGACCCATCCTCTGGCTCTCTGCAGAGACACAACACTCGCTGCTCTTCAGCAAACGCATTACGAGGCTGGTTATAAGCCAGATGAGAAGTCCTCCTGGCTAGCACTGCTGTTGGTATTGCCTTGGCTTGATTTCTTCACCTTTACCCCTCTCTCTTCCCACCGTGTTTTAAAATACCTGCCGTGTTTTCCCCCGTGGATGTGATGGGTTTTTCTGAATTGCTGCTTCTTCACATTCATTCCCCAAGCACAAAAGTCTTCTTCAGGGCTGGTGCTGGCTCTGGGGCTCAAACCTGCTGGAAACACTTGAGATGCTCAAGCATGCTGGTCTGGTGTGTGTTGGTGGAGGGGAGGGTGAGGCACTGCTCTCATGGGACAGCGTGTCCAGAAGGTGGAGGACCTCCTTGAGAGCTCTGTATAGGCTGAACGGATAAGGAGGCTGAAGAACAAGTGCTGTCCTCTGGCCGCTGCATTGGTTGTGGTTGATGGTGTTGGACAAGTCTATCTCATAAGAGGGGTACTAGCTTTAAAGCATGGTTGCGTTGGTCATTCAGCCAGGGGAAAGGAGCATCATGGTGTGGTACTGAGTAGGCTCTAGGTAAACATCCTTCGTCCGGCTTCCCTTCTAGAAAATACTGCTTTGGGGGGGGGGGGGGATGATGGTTTTGATGGATGCTTTGCAGAAAATACCTGTAGAGAAGTCCTGCTCTCCTTTCATCACATTGAACAGGGAGTTCTGGTGCCTCTCCTCTCCCCCACCGCTTGTTTTTGGTGCACCGGCACTACTGGTCACAGCTTTCTGGCCCCACAGTGGGAATGGGGAGGCAGCAAAGGCTCCTTCCCAATGCCCTGCAATTCAGATGGGAAACAGGGAGATGGACATGCTTTGCAGAAACCCAACTCACTGGCAGCATCCCTGGGGTGGGAGGTGACACCCAGGCCAGCACAAGAGCCGAAGGGCATCAAAGAGGTGCTGGGACCCTCCTGCGAGGCAGGGCCGGGCAGGTGGATGGTGCAGGGCAGGAGGGATGTACCAGGGCACACAACTAACCCTGCTCGGAGCTGCCACTTCTGCAGAGGACTTTGGGGAGTCCTCTTTGAACGCAGCCTGTTGGAGGTAAGTTTACGGAGAGGTTGGGTGTCCAGCATTGGTACCCTGCTCCCTGAGCCAAAACGCTCCTCTCCAGCCCATGAACAGACCCAGTTCCTGCTTGCCTCCCCCCCCCGCTCCAATGTAAAGAACAAGCCCGTTTCTAGTGGTGCCGTGACACACACACTTTTGCGTCATGCTGGGGAGCTGGAGCTTTGAGAAAGCCAACAAATATAATGAGACTTCGTGATTTAAATGAAAAAAAGAAAAAAAGCATAAAAACCCAGAACACAACAGTAACATGAAAATGCAAAGCGGTTCAGACACCAAAAAGCCAAGGAAGGGCTGCTTTGTTCTTACCGATGCCTGCCATGAGGGCTCTGCTCCCTGCATCTCCTGGGGCTTGGGGTTGGCTGTGGTGCAGCCCCTAAGCTGTAGGAGTTGCTTTCTCTGTGTGTCCATGTGCACACCACCCTCCATGGTGAGAAAGGTGGCTTTCAGCTCTGGTGTCCTCCTCTCTCCAAAGAGCAGGTCTTGAAATTCCTGGCGAATTTGCATCTGTGAGAGAGGTTTTAGCTGAGCTTTGGTGTGGAAGTGCTGGCTGATGGTGGAGGAGGGAGGGCAACACACCACGGGAAGCCCGGGAGGCTCTCAGGGCAGTGGGTGATGGACTGGAAAGTCAAGGAAAAGCAGAAACACACAGACAGAATCCCACACTCTGGGCTGGGGATGCTCATCAGCGCAGCTTGGTAATGCCTAGGAGAACTGTGGGTCTCTACTGCATCCAAGCTGAGCAGGGGTTGGGGGTGGCTGTTGACTGGTTTCCGTAATATGAAGAGAAAAGGAGACCTTTGCCAAGTGAGCCGAGGTGCTCTGAAGGGCTGGGTGCTTCGGTTGAATGAGCCACCACTTGCCATCAAGGAAAATGGGGCATTCAGGAGCGTGGCAACTCTGCCCAGGCTGCACCAGTAATACCAGGGCATCTCTGCATTTAAAACTACAAGCAGGATAACGTTAGCAGGGCTTTACGCCGGTGTGCTGCTACCCCGAAACACAGAGAACAGAAATCCATATACTCCATTAGAGCAGAAGAGTAAATGACCTGAACCCAGAGGTCCCAGGAGCAAGTTTGCCATCCGTATGTCTTTTGTTGTTTCTCTGAAAAATAAGAATGATCCCATTGTAAAATGTCAGATATCAAGATCGACCCATCCAGCTTTCTGTCTGAGGGTATTCAGGGCTTGGGGACTGCCTGCAGGCATCTCTTTAGGGCTAGATGTTTGAGATCTGCCCAATCTTGGACAACTTCTGAGCCAGCACCTCCTCATGGGGCTCGGTTTGATTTGTGTGGTCAAAATGCTTCTTCTGAATGGAAGAACAAGATTAGGTGCTTTATAACCTATGTTTGTCAAAAACGCGTGAGAAATTTTAGAAAAGCAGCATGCGCTCGGCTCCTGTTCTAGAGGCACCAGGCTTTAATTAACATCACTGAGAAGTTCAGATTCCAACTTTAATTCCTCTTTGTTTGTAACTGGGAGCTCTAAGGAGTCAACAGATTTTGTGGTTTGAACAGATGTTTTTGTGGGTTTTTTTTCCTCCCCAGAGCTGGGTTGAATCTGAAATACACCTTTACAATTGCTGCTTTTATCTCTTCTACTTGATACCTGCCAGAACCACTGACCAGTGGACATTACATGGGTTAGTGTTATTCATGCTGTATTATTTCAACTGAGGCAGAAGTCTTCTCTTGGATTCAGTGATTAGAGCTGTGAAAAATCTTGTAATCTTTTTCTGCTTTCTCTAAAGGCTCAGTCACACTGTGATCCGACAGTAAAAATGGAAAATGCACATCTAGGATTATTTTCATTCCATTCTTTGAGTGAAGTCTGCGCTCCTCGTGACGCAGAAGTGCGGCGCGCTGCACCACTCTGCACTCGTGCATTTACAAGCACACCCCTTGCAAGGGTAGAGGAAGCTTTTTCCATGGTGGTGGTGCTTTCAGAGCTGTAATGTGAGCATCTTCCACTGGCTGATACAGAATAACTGGGCTGGGAAGGGACCTCTGGAGGTCTCCAGTCCAGTCTCCTGCTCAGGGCAGGGCTACCTTCACAGTTATTGAGTGTCTCAGGGTCTTGCCCAGGCAAGACTGGGATATATTCAAGGATGGAGATGACAGCACCTTGGTGGTGCCCGCTTTCTGGTCAGCAGTCCATGGGGGTATACCCACTCCGGCGGCTAGATGACCAGTCAGGTGGCATGGGCAGGGGTGCTGATGTGCTCTCCCCTGCCATAAAATTCAATATGTGGGACGCATCCCTGCCATTCTGCACTGGGGTCCTCCCCTCCAAACAAGGGGACTTTCCACGGGCAGGGAGATCCACTTCCAAGTCCACATCTGCTTGGGGAAGATCCCAAACCACCACAGGTCTGGTCCAAGACCAAGCAGCTGAGCTGTGTCCGACACCCAGAGCAGAAACTGGCTCTCCCCAAAGGGCTGAACACGCTCCTGCTTACCCAGATGGCCTGTGTGGGTCCAGGTGGGCAGAACATGCTGACCCGAGCTCCACAGATCCCCATTTGGCCCCTCTGGTCTTCCCTAAGTTTGAGGAAGTGCTTCATTTCTCCACCCGTACAATGCGCCAGTGCCCATCTTGCAGGTCACTGGGTATAGAATTCAGGGAACAAGGAAAATGTAGATGATTCTGCTCCTTTGTAGGTAAAATTCCTGGGAAAATGTAAATTGGTTTTCTGGTTTTCATCCTCCTTTCTGTGGTCACTATTGAGGAAATGTGTTACAGGAGATGTCTGAAGAATTGTATTTAGCCATAAAAACTTGGTTAGATGTCTCTGCTTTCTTCAGGAAATAGATTTAGAAATTAAACAGAAAGCTGACAAAGCTGAGATTTTTGGATGAAAGATAAAAACCTCAATTCTGTCCTAGTGCCACAGCCTCACACACACACATATATATATTTAAGGAATGGGTTTAACATTACTTGGTTTTAATCCATGGGGAGGCATTTTCCCAAGGTCACCCATGGCAGCAGTGGGAAGAGTGACTCAGGCCCCATCTCCTCTAAGAAATCTGCTTAGAAATAATGATCTGGGGGAAAACCCAGCTGCTGACACTAACTGTACAACTTCCTTTTCTAGCTGCTCTGATCAATAGGTTTGCTTTCCCTGTGTAGCCGATAAGATCTTGACTTTTTGAGTCCGACAGCGATTTTTTTGCAATGCCAGCTGATACAGGGCCATGGAGACTTGTGGCCACTTCTCAATACTAGGGGATTTGTCAAAGTACATCAGTTCTGGAGTCCCTGAGAGGGAATTAATGTGAAATGCCTTGATGTTAGTTTCACAGTTGCTTTAATAGGCATAACTACGCTATTAAACTGATCTGCCTGTATTTAACTCTTATTTGTACTTGAGTGGAATAAATGTTTTCCTTTAGGAAGGATGAATTTTACAGAGTAAAAGAGCTATTATAAAGCTCCCAAATGCTTCAGCAATAATGACGTGACAGTTTATAGCCTGAAACCCAGACTCCTCATGCTGTGGTAGTGCCTTAAAGTCCTATTTCATCCTCTTCCCCACTACTTCTTCTCCCTCACCCCAATTACACTTTCAAAATGTCTCTGAAACAATAGGATTGGGCACACGGCTGGCTAGACTTTGGATAGTCACACACAACTAAAATTGTCATCTTGCTTCAGCAGAGCAACTCCTGACTTCAGTCCAAGTCAGCTGCTTCTCCATGTTGTCATGTTACATGGTGGAGAACATCCTCACCTTGATATCCAAGTGGGACTTTGATAACTTAAAGCTCAATAAGAAGTTGCAGCTCATACTGGTCTGGTATAGGCATGAGCTGGCTGCACCCTTGGGTTTGGGTTAATTGTGCTAATTAGTTAATTAGCACAATAACTCAATATTAATTGAGTAGGAAAAGTGCTTTCTGATGTTTTTTAGTGGTAGGTCCTCCTTTACCCATGAGTGACAGTTGCTATACCACTTTATTGTAGAAGCAGGGAGAGAAACTGCAGGTGGAGTGGGCCACCAGCTGTGGGGCTATGTCAGGAAGGTATGGGCAAATGATGGGGTGGGTACCAGCATTTCTTACTTTCCTGCTATGTTGACTGCCAGCTCCTCAAAGCTGCTTCCCAGCTGGGCACAGAGACCAAGGAGGACCCAGTGTTGGTGGCTCTTGGGCTGTGAAGAGCAGAAGGACCAACAGACCAAACAGACTGGAGCGAGTTCGATATCTTTATTGATGAGGAGATCGAGTGCTCTCTCAGTAAGTTTGCAGATGACACCAAGTTGGGCGGGAATGTTGATCTGCTGGAGAGTGGGAGGGCTCTATAGAGGGATCTGGACAGGCTGGATCGATGAGCTGAGATCAACCATATGAGGTTTAATAAGGCCAAGTGCCGGGTCCTGCACTTTGGCCACAACAACCCCATGCAACGCTACAGGCTTGGGGAGGAGTGGCTGGAGAGCTGCCCGGTGGAAAGGGACCTGGGGGTGCTGGTTGACAGCCAGCTGAACATGAGCCAGCAGTGTGCCCAGGTGGCCAAGAAGGCCAACAGCGTCCTGGCCTGTATCAGCACTAGTGTGGCCAGCAGGGCAGGGAAGTGATTGTGCCCCTGGACTCGGCACTGGTGAGGCCGCACCTCGAATCCTGTGTTCAGAAGGATGTTGAGGTGCTGGAGCGTGTCCAGAGAAGGGTAATGAAGCTGGTGAGGGGTCTGAAGCACAAGTCTGATGAGGAGTGGCTGAGGGAACTGGGGTTGTTTAGTCTGGAGAAGAGGAGGCTGAGGGGAGCCCTCATCGCTCTCTACAACTACCTGAAAGGGGGTTGTGGCGACGAGGGTGTTGGTCTCTTCTCCCAAGTAACCAGCGATAAGAAGAGAGGAAATGGCCTCAAGTTGCACCGGGGAGGTTTAGACAGACTGGATATCAGGAAAAATTTCTTTACAGAAAGAGTGGTCAAGCATTGGCACAGGCTGCCCAGGGAGGTGGTGGAGTCACCATCACTGGAGGTATTTAAAAAAACATGTCGATATGGCACTTCAGGACATGCTTTAGTGGGCATGGAGGTGTTGGGTTGATGGTTGGACTTGGTGATCTTAAAGTTCTTTCCAACCTTAATGATTCTGTGTGAGTTTATCCAAATCCAACGCCCATGAGTCCAGCAACAGGAAGGATCTTGTAACATCTTTAAATCCTCTGTACCGTCTTTGTGGCAGGCAACAGGGTGAAAAAACTTTAATCTTGCTCATTAAGTGAGGGATAGAAATTCATGGCTGGGGCTGAGGGCTAGCAACTGAGACTGAACAACCCTGCTGAAATCTGTTTCTTGCTTTTGGGTTTTCTTTTTTTCTTTCTTTTTTCCTCTTTTTGGCTCTATCTTTCAACTGACGCTAGTGCAGATTTGTCACAGGTCAGAAAAACTTAAGCCATGATTTGTAGAAGATGAATGGACTTTTAAAATCAATTTTGCGGTCCCCGGTGTCAGTGGGGTGCCAATCACTCTGTGCTGGTGCTGCCTGGTTCCTCTGCCACTATCATTAGGAAGTATGGGCAGCATTCATTACAGGGAGGTTGAGTCTCGCTGCCTGTTAATGGAATTGAGCTGCCTGACCTTAATGTGTGACTGATATTTAATTTGAAGTTTCTGTGGACACGGACAGGCTGTAACGGAAACAATACAGGCCCAGTGATGCAAAGCCTTAGCCCCGAGAAGACCGCAAAATAAATTGAATTTAGTAATTAGTAAAAATCCTTGGGGCCTAGAGGTCACACATGGAACTAAAAAAAGTGTATTTTTTTTCTACTTTGTAACCACACAGGTTCCTGATAGGCTCTCATGTGCTGCTGGGAGGAGTGTGCTACAGTTTGTTTGGCCAGGACTGGTGGGAAATTTTGTGATGCTCCTGGCCCCACTCAGATGGGTGCATCTGCAGCCCCGTAGCCATCATCATCGCTCTCCTGGTCTCCTTTGCTTTGCTGAGGTGCACAAACCCTATACCCCCAAAATCCTTGAGGGTGGTGAACCAATGAGGGCAGTGAACCCCTGGCCCAGGTTGCCCAGAGAGGTGGTAGATGCCCCATCCCTGGAAACATCCCAGGTCAGGTTGGACGGGGCTCTGAGTAACCTGATCTAATTGAAGATATCCCTGCTCACAGCAGGGGGGTTGGACTAGATGGTCTTTAAAGGTCCCTTCCAGCCCAAAGGTTCCATGATTCTATAACCCTCATCCATGGGGTCCCTCCTGATGCACCCCTTGCCCCATGGGGTCCCTCCTTGCAGGTGTTACCTGCAGCAATTGAGCTCCCTGTGGTCCCCATCTGGCCTCGGGGATGGTCACCTGCTAAAAATCCAGCTGGATTTTTTTGACATGGTCACCTGCCATCCCTGGTGGTCAGTTGCAGTCCTTGCTCCACTGGGAAGTGCAGGCAGCAGGTTGTTTTTATATTGTATGCCTGGGGACTGTTACACTGATTTGGGACGCTCCCTTGGTGAGGTTGTCTGCTGTTGAGAACATCTGTGCAGCTGGATCACAAGCTGGGCTGGGCAAAGGCTGGTTTTGTCCTTTGTGGGATTTTTGAGACTCTGGGAAGAAGCATAAACCTCTGCCTGTGGCTCAGGGCTTTGGGCTCTGCCTGGGACACAGCACTGGCCAGTTCCTGCCCTGTGAGTGCCAAAGATAAAAGGTATGAGTAGGTGTCTGGGCTGGGACCATCAACCAGGTTTATTGCCTGTTCCCATCTGTCCATGAGCTCGACTTGCCCCTTGATGCAGCAGGTCAGGCAGGGAGTTCCCAGCATGAGGCTCTTCCAGGAAAAATTAAAATTGGAGAATGAGCCCACCATCCCAGCTGTTTGGCAAGGAAAAGCGAAGTCCCTCCTCAGTCCTCAGGAGCAGATGAAGATGTCTCTCTGGAGCCAGGAGGAAGCTCTGGGCCGGCATGGTGCCAGGTAAAAGATTGAGTGACAATTTCCTAAATGCTTCCTGACTGTCTCGGGCCATGACATTGTCATCCTTTGGGAAGGAAAGGTCTCTGCTCCCTGAGATGCAGGAGTAACAGACAAAGATGAGCTATCTTCTGGTCTAAATCTGCTGCCCACCTCCCTGGGGCTGACCCAGTGCCCTCCAAGATGCGTCTTCCCACTCCTGGTCATGTGTGTCCATGGTTCCCAGGGCAGAATACCACCCGCTGCTGGGAAAAACAGTGCGCGTAAGGCAAGAAAGAGCTGTCTAGGCTGCTACTGGTAGAAACTGAGCCCTGTTCTTCTTTGGTTCATCTTACTAGCCATGGTAACACGCTAATCGGTGTGGGAGCCCGGGGTGGGGTGGTATCTGTAAGTGCCCTGCAAGCGTGGGGTGGTGTAGGTGACCTTGGCTGGTCATAGGGGAAAGGTGACTTCGGCCCCCGAAGCGTCACCAGGAGGCAGTGGGGAAGGGAACGGCATGGCAGCAACCTGCGGCTGTACGAGCGCCTCTTCACGGGAGATACGCGGGGAGAGGGTCTGGCCCTGAGCCCACCGCCCACCACTTCTGCTGCCCAGGACAGCTCTGTCTTCTGCCCAGTTCCCATCTCCTCCTCCTCCGTACAACAGGGTGCGTTCACCAGCTGGGTTCACACTGCACTGGACAAGCACTTTGTCCTCCTCCCCCCTGTGCCATTTAAGTACAGAAACAGCTAATTTGGGTGTGTTGTGATTTACCATGGCACAAAAAGTCTGCTTGAAGGCCCTGCAGAGGAACCAAAATCAATAAATTTCAGATGGTCTAACAAATGAAGCTGAAAGGTCATAACATATTAAGCAGGAGGTCATGTGTGGTGTTGCAAGATTCTACTAAATATCAGCCAACGATTAGTCCATCCTCTCCAAAAGACCAAGAGGTATAAAGTTCCTTCTGCCACATGTTCAAACTCGCAGCATCTAAAAATGGCACAAGCCCCCTATGAAAGAGAGACACAACTTGAAGAACAGCAAATGCGAGGGAAAATGTCAGGTTGGTGAGGTGTGTGAAAATGAATTTGGAAAATTCTTAGCTTTTTTTTTTAAAGCCAAAAGGGACTTGTAGATCCTGTGGCTAGCACTAATTAATTTGGCGTTTTGCAGAGCATCGTCATTGCTGTTTAATCAGCAGCTGTGAAACAGTGTTGTCCATCTGCCAGCCTCCCACCCCAGCTCCTGGGGATGGCAAGGGACATCCCTTTGTTAGACAGATCACCATATCTTGCATTTGTTTGAAAATCTGGTCTTTTAAAGGCCTCATCTGACATAAAAGTTCAGGAACTGTACTGGACAGGAATTTCATCTGGGAAAAGCAGAGTCAAGGCATCAGTTTAACTGGGGGGTTAGACTCTTGCAGAAAGAGCTCAACAAGGCTGCAGGCTTCTCCCCAAGGCCATCAACCTTCTCCTAATAGTATTGTGCTAATTGACTGGCAAATTCCTTGGCTCTTGTGCTTACAGGGATGGCTGGACTAACTGAGTTCACTAATTCTCCCCCAGTCCAATTTCTGGTGTCTGATACTGGGTCTCCCACAACCTCCAGTGGTCCAAGACCATGAGTTTGAGGAGCAGCTGAACCTCACACCCATTAAAACCACTAAAAGCCCATACCAGACACCCTGCAAACATGAAATAACCCATCGGCATGAGAAAAATCTCACCTCCTATGTGGTGGGTAGTGACTGATCCTGAAAACGTGTGGGTGGACGCATCGGTTAAGTTAAAAAGTGCCTGGTGTGCAGAAAGCCTGGGACACGCACACTTTCCCTGTGTGCCACAACATCTCACCTTCCTCCCCAAGGGGTGACAGCTCACTGGGACTTGGTCATCGCCACTGTTTGTATTTATGGGGCACTTAACCAGCCCTACAAACAACAATTCACAGGTTATTCTGCAACCTGTAACTGAAAACTTCTTTATTTTGTTGTCTCTGCTAAGAGTAGCACCTGCAGCCCCAGGGAGCCAAATTCCCTCAGAATGCCAATTTTGTTTCCGGCATTCTGCCATTTCTGGCAAGGCTGGCTTTGGAAAGCAAGATAACGGTGGCAACCTGGTGCTGCTAATGGGCTTCTCCAAGGGCGTTTGCTGGTCCAGCAGGACTGAGGGCTGTCTAGCCTCCCCGTACCTGCTGTGTTTGCTGGTTATGCTGAATGGCAGCGTGTAGGTTTCCAAGGTAGATGTAATAAAAACAACATCCATGTGAGAGAGGAAGATGTTTCTGTCTGAGTGGGCTCAGCAAAACCACTGTCAGGAATGGTAAAAATCATAATGGGAGGTCAGCTCGGGTCCCGGCTGGGCGCTTTGCTCCCGTGCGCGATGGGACGAGGCAGCGTTTTGAAAGAAAACGGGAGAGAACTTCACCTACCGTTGCCTTGGTAGCCCTCCCTTCAGGTGACTTAAGGCTGCCTGGTTTGGCTTGTCCCCTGATACAAAGCACTTGCTTCTCCCAGCAGCTCCCCCAGCTCCCCGGTGCTCTCCATCCCATGAGGTGCCCATCATGTCCAACCAAGGGGTTGATGCAATGCAAGGACTCTGGACCCAGAGCCATTTCCCACCCTGCGATGCTCAGTTTAGCTCTGCCTGAACTAATTCCATGGGGAGCAGTCTGCTAGAGGTTGTGTTTTGCTCGAAGGAGGGAGCAGACGTTGCTGCCGGGGTCTCTCTCTTCCTCCCCCGCATCCTCCTCATCTGCTCAAGCCCCTCATTCCTCCCACAGCAGCTGAAGAAGACACGAAACCCGGGCTTGCAGGTTTGCGTATGGGCCTCCCTTGTTACCCAGCTTGGTCCATTCTGCATCTGCCAGTAGTTTCTGCGTCTGTGAATTAACCTTTTGGCTCTGCAGCGGTTTTTCTGTTTGAGGTGCCTGGGTTGGCTTCTTGGGACTAGTTCAATTACCGGCACTCTATTGCCTTTACATTTAAAAGCCAAAAAAAAAAAAAAAAAAGCCAAACCCTTCATGGGCGGCAAGCAGAGGGAGCGCAGACCTGCCTGCAGACAGGCTGAAGCCAGCGTGCCTGGGTTTGCAGCGGGCACCGCTGGCGCTGGCCTGAGGGAAGCAAACGCTTCCCGACCGTGGACCATGGCTGGTGTTTCCTCCAGACCTCCAGCTGTGGGAGCTGGGTTACGTCCTATGTGAACAAGAGGTAGGAAGACCTTGCTGTGGTTGGAGGTAGATTTCGACGCAGTGTTGCGATTTGTCCACCTAAAAATTCATGCAGGGGCCTCATTGCAGCAGTAGGGTGCTTCTTCCTTCGGTGCAATTGCTATGCCATGTGTAAGTAGTTTCACATCAGTGACTTCTTGCTGTGATAGCTCCTACGTGCTTTATAATGTGGCTTATGGCTGGTGTTGCTCAAGGACAGATGGCCCAAAGTGTACCTGTACATTTGGGAGTTCTTCTTCTGATTCACGGCTCCCGCGTTCATTAAGTCACCTGGGTCCTGTGCAAATCCATACCATATGTGGGCTATCCCATTCCTCCTGGAGACCACATGTACGCAGGGCTGACGGCAGGCTGGGACCTTCTGGGACAAGGGGTGGGCTCTGCAGCACGAGCCACCTGCCTTGCTTCCAGCCAGCAAATTCCCCAAACCTCTTTTGCAAGTAATTCTTCACTGGGTCTGCTGGGATCTGGGGAGGCTGAGACGTGGGACGAGTGCATGGGGAGGCTCTGTGCATGCCATTGGGTTGCAAGCCCAGCGCTGAGATGGAGAACTTGGTGGGAGGCTGTTTTGGGGGGAAAATTTCCAAGCCCGTAGGGTTGCCTTCAATCTTCCCTCCCAGCAAATGGGGACGTGGCTCAGAGGGGACGATGGGTGGACCCATACCCCATGGAAAGGACATTTTCCTAAGGTAACATCTGCAGAGTCCTCCTTGGGCCACGTTGCATGACCCTGGCCCAACATCCACCCAGCTCCCCACCCAGTGCAACGTTCCCATACCCGGCAGCTCCCCGTTGCTTCCTGCAAGAAATCCCAGCCCTGCAGATAATGAAGCATTCGGATAATGGCACCGGCTGGACAGTAGCCCAGCGTCCCACTGGGGACCCTCTGACATCTGGAGCCAAGCGTATGAGATAAAACACTGCTATTTCTCTCTGCTCCAGCTAAGGTGGACTTTTGAAGGCCGGCCAAGCCCTCGGGGCGTCTCCTTGGCTTTTGACCACTGGAAAGTTGCTGGCCTTGGTAGAGCAAAGTCTGAGTTTGGGGGAAATCTGAACGTGCCAAAACCCTGGCAGATAGCTAATGAAATCCAATGCTCACCCAGCGGCTGGTTAGGTAGTGCTGGCTGCAATAACTGCCTGAACTCCAGAGAAGTGGGATGTCACAGGGGAGCAATTAGAACAGCAATCCATCCTCAAAATGTTACACACATTGATTAAAGGGCTTGGGGAATTTTGCCTTGTTTTAGCTCTTCCTGAACGTCAGGCTTAATGTGCCAAAGATCGAATAATCCAGTGTTGCAAGTAACCCCCGGAAATCTCGGGCTGTGATGCTGGACTGCGCTGGGTGAAGGACATTGATCCTGTTAAAGAGTGGGTATTAAAAAGGCAAGATATTTGAGAGACAGCGTTGTGGACTGTGTGTATCTGAAAAAAGCCTGCCATTATTCAGCATAAGCTGCTTTTCTGAAATTATTGGAAGGTAGGAAAAAAAATCCCACACATTTTTCTCTTCCCATTTTAAATGTTTAAGCCAAAAAAAAAAAAAAGGCTTATGAGATTTAAGCTATTTATTACCAAATAAAACTGCATCTGGGCCATGTGCTTCTATGCCAAGTTTTGGCCTCACGAGAGCACAAACATCGAGAGTAACAAGCCCCTCAAAAGTGAGGTTGGTGACGGAAACATTGGCTTAATCTTAACCCTCCCAGGGATGCCAGATGCCTGTTGAGCTATTTCAGAAGCTGGTTGCAGGGAAATGAGATACTGTCTGTGATGTGGAGCTGGACCTGCAGCATCCTACCTGGTTGCTGCAGGGCCACCTGCAGCCCTGTGGGATATTCTTGATGGAATAAGCAGGAACCTGATTTCCTATTCCCATTGTGGTGGAAAAGCGAGTTCCTTGCAGTCAGCCTCCTTTGACTTCAGCGCGAGGGGAAAATACCCTCAAGCGGGTGGATTTTCATGCTGGAAGGGACAGCTGTTGTCACCTTCATCCCACATCCCAAAATTAATTCTTGCCCAAGTGAGGGGGATGTCCTTTAGGAAACCATCCAGCCTGGGCTTTGCCAGCACCGGTGCTGAGGAGGGGATTTTGGCTGCGGGTATGTGGCGCCTGGTGTTTCAGCCTGTGTTGGCTGCAGGTCAGTCTCAGCCGATGGGTTTTGTCAGGCTCGTTACCAGGCTGATGAACCTCCTCCTGCCCAACCAGTGCAAGGTACTATTTTAGGCTGTGCTCGACCATGGTTTCATCTTTGCTCTTGCGGATGTGGAGACATAGGTCTCCTGCAATGCCTCCCTCCAGGATGCATGCGTGGCACCCTTGGGCTCCTCTCCAAGACTTCTTCTTGGCTTTGACACCAATACAAGGAGTTTATTGCTCCCAAGGGACCCCACCTCCTTATTTTTATATAGCAAACACTTGTGCCTTCAGATGTTGCTGGGGCTCTGGGAGCTCATTGTTTGCCGATTACCAGAAATCACTTTTCCTCGGATAGCCTGCCACCTGCAAATAGGACTGTATGGTTTTTCTTAGATGGATGACTTTACATTTAGCCCTGTAAAATACATATTTCTTGCTGTCTGGGTAGAGTTTTCCGTTATATGTTATTACAGCAGGGCTTAGAAGCACTAACTATGCCAAGGACCTCATGCAGAAATGTAAAGTAAGAGCTATTTCCGCATCGAGAAACTGATGTTTTACTTGTACTTTAAACACAGCTCGCTCGCTCTCCTGGAGAGACACATACCTATAAAGTTTGGGATATTACGTTTAATAGGGAACAGGCTTCCAGGGTCTTTGCTTTTTAGCTGCAGACTTCTTATTCATGGAGCATACAGGGGGAATTGCCAGGACGTGGCGCGTCAGGGCTCGTGGTAGCTGGGGTTTCCCCAGAGCTGAGTTGACGTCAGCTCAGTGCAAAGCGTGGCTGAGCTGCCCTGACCCGTGCCAGCTCGCTGACGGCACCCACCGCATCTCACGCGGCTTCTCTTCAGCCTTGGTCCTCGGGTTGGACTGCGTCCCTGGCTGCTGCCATGCTGCTGGGGGTGCAAACAGGTCCCTGCACAACATCTTGGACCGGTGCACAGTGGTGGTCTAACCTCCAAAGCCCTTTAGGTTAGTTAAATGAAGAGGTCCAGCGGGGACTGGGAACTTGCAGAAGCTCTGCAGGTGCAAGCCCCCGTGCTGAGGGCTGCCCTTGGACCAGCGTGTGGGCTCAGGATAGGACCTTGTCGTGTTGTACGGGGCACTTGCTAACCTTGTTGCATTTGCTGCATCCCATGGACCCATCTACCAGGAGTGTTTCTTCTCTCTTAAAAGATAATCTTCCTTTTTTGTACCCTAGCATTTCTAAGACGCTCCTGTCTTCTGTATATTGTCATTTGGAAGAAGTGCCAGGTGCTGAATGGCTCCCGATTCCTGCCTTGTGGGGTCAGGAGAGGTATTTTTTGGTGTGTTTTTTGGGTGGCGTCTAAAAAGATGGAGGGGTACCGTACAGTGTACTGGCTTCCCTGGGCAGCGGGTACCACACATGCTGCAGTGTTGCCCTCCTGGCCCCGCTGAGGGTCTCTCGCAGCCTGGTAAATGCTCTGCACCACACTTGGCATGTCTCTGCAAGGTTTAGGATGAAATCCAGAAGATGACCTGCAACATGAGATCAACCAATCTCTTTGCAAGTGGATGTCCCATGTCCTGACTCTCATCCTTGCCTCTCACCTTCATTAGCCCTCAGCATTAATAGTGGCACTAACAACACACCCACCACTTGCCACCTCCCTTTTTTTAATAGCTAGCCTGACTTCTTGCTGCTTCCCAATGCTGTGCTGTCTCCTTGAGGTCAGACAGCTGGTTTTGGTGGAACATTTCTGTAGATGCTAGGAGAAACAAAACTCATCCGTGCTCCACTGTCAAAAAGTTATCGCTTTGGGGTTGATTTGCCAGAGAGCCAGCAAAAAAGAAAGACTGGACTGCAAAACCATTCCCCATCCATCCTGATGTGCTGTTCCCAGAAATGGTGAAACATTCCACCGGTTTCCCAAACCCGCTCCCCAAATCACTGCCACTCACTCTGGAGCTGTGCGGATGTGTTGGGTGGGATCTCCCACCTCTGGGCTTAAGACAAATAAACCCAGCAGGCAAAACCAGCTGGTTATTACAGTCCCATTTAAAACATGGGATGGGGAGGAAACAATGCATGCAACATGGAGATGGGTGGAATTGATGCAGAATAACCCACCCAAAACAGCCGCCTCTGCTTTTAGGACAGGTTTCAAATGCTGTTCTGATCTCTCCCTAGCAGGGAGGTTTAAAGCAGGTCAGGCAAACCATGCTCCAAAAAGCATCTTTTCCCTCTTTGATGATAAGGGGAGAGCGGGATGGAAACCTTGACTGGGAATCCCTATATAGACAGGGGAGACAAGGTTTGTGGGGAGGAGAAGGTTGGCACCGACGCCGCTGGTTGTCACCCAAAAGCTGCAGAGGAGGGAGGGGATATTGGGGCCGACACAGGATTGGGATGCTGCCGCGGCACCCCTCTGCCTTGTGGGGCAGAGCAGTCCCACCCCCTGGGCCGTGCCGGGACTGTGGATAAGCCCTGGTTCCCGAGTGCCCACGGGGTACGGGTGTGCCAAGGGACTCTGCTCCTGTCTGAGCATCTGTGGCACAGCACGGGTTGATGCTGAGCAGATGCAGGTTTCAAACCAGGTGGGGTCACGAAGTCTTTTGCTTAAACAGGGAGAAGAGACAGCTGAGAGCATTGGCTCTTCCCATTAGCTCCTTCCATGGAGAAGGGTTGAAGGTGCATTTGAATTTCAGACACACCGGGTCTGGCAGCATTTGGGTGGAGGGTTTTCGTTTGGGCTGTCGCAGAATTAAGAGGCTTCATGAGCAATGCAGCACAACACCAGAGATCCCACCAGGTCCTTGCAACATCTAGCTGGGTTTTTCCCCCATGGTTTTAGCTTGTTGCCTCTTTCTGGATGTCCTGCATATCATTACTGGTAGGAGGGAGCTGCTGCAAGCCCTCCAGCTGGTCATGAGGAGAGCTTAAGGGTGTTTTAAGGCAGGTGTTGAGAACTTCCAAATGTCTGAGGAGGGCTTTGGACACTGTGAAAGCATGGAAATGTTGGAAAGCCAAGTATTGAATTTCCCTTTCCAAACAACTGGCTGCAGCATATCGCTGCCCGTCAAAGTCGAAGGCTCCTGCGTGCACGAGTCAGCACGTTTTCACATTCCCAAGGGCAGGATAGGGCTCGCTCCAAGTGCTTCCTCATTGCTCTCTGCAGGCAGAGCCAAGTAATTGACCTCAGTCACGTCAGGATTTTTAATTATTTTTTTTTTAAGTTGAGGATTAATTACTTCCCCTGGTTAATTTTCCCATTTCCAGGCTGGGGACTAATTCACGTGTCTATAACACCCTGCTAGTAACATATAACCACAAAAAGATGAGCTCTCTTGCCTCTTTTGACCAAAGGGGCCCCTGGTCTCCTCCAACTCCCTTTTCAACTTTTTTTTTTTTTTTTAAATTGGGCTAAGAGTCCAAACCTTGGAAAAGAGCCATTGAGCCCAAGCGCCTGCCAATAAACTGGGAAAAGCTCTGATTTTGTTTGCCTTCCCCACCACGCGGCACGTAAAATGGGCTCGGGTTACACGTAGGAGCCAGCTGGAATGATGGTGGGGGAGAAGGGATGGGTGAGCAAACCAGGGTGCCTGGATGATGGCCAAATCCCCAATAATGTTGGGAGCCTTGAAGTTCAGGTATCGGCCAAACCGTCTCTGCCCTCAGCAGCGCAGGGGTTTCGTTCAGGCGTAAGCAACGGGCCAAGCAGCCCAAAAACGTCATTGACACCTGAGATGTGACCCCTGCTCTTAGCATGGGGGTCGAGGGCGCGTGATTCCTGTCGGCCGTTTGTCCTTCACCCTTTCCGGCGCCTTCAGACCGAACAGAAACGAGAAGCGTTATAAAAAAGTCGCAGAGGGGTTTTGCAACATCGCCAAAGCCGTGTTTCCTCCGGTTCCCGCTCCTGGCAGGCTTGCAGAGCTGGGTCCAAAACTGTGAGAAACGGGGCAGTTTGGGGAAGAAGAGCTGGGCTGTGTGGGAAACATCTTGCCAGGCTGCCGGGGCCACCCGTCCCTCCGGGTACGTGAGAGCCTGGGAGGGGAGGAGTGAAACTGGGACTGGTAAATCTCAGAAAACATTTTCTTTCAGTGCGATTTGGGGTTTTTTTGTGTGTGTGTGATGATCCAAAAATCATAAATACACCCTCGAATGCTGTACATGAGAATAAAACTATAATTAAAACATAGTGTGAAGTATAAAAGCAAAAAGATGGGTTTAAGTGTAGCAGCGCTGCCGAAGTGTTTCTCCTTCCTCCTTGGAAAATATTGCCGAATTCAACACGTCCCTGTGAAACATTATCTTCAACAAAACTTTTTTTTCCCCCTGAAGCTAGTGGAAAAGGGTTGCAGGAAAGAAAAACCTCATCCAGTGCTGCACAAACAGCCGTCTCTCTCCTGTGATGGGTGCAGGCTGCCTGGCTGTATCCCACCACTAGCTCTGGCTGCTCCCCAAGCCCCCCTGCCCAGCATCGCTTCGGCCCTGGTGTAAGCTGATAAATGCTGGTTATTGCCAGTTGTAAGTGGGGTTTGTTGTTGTTGTTGTTGAATGCTGAGCCTAGGCTCTGGAAGGAGTCCCACCTCGGCTTCTTTTCGGGTGCGTCAGGGCTGCACGTGGTTTCACCCCACGGCGTGCCGGAGAGGAGATGCTCTGCTCAGCGCTGGGGACCACGGGTGTGTGCACGAGCCTGTGCTCCAGCCAGGCCAGCTCATGGCGCTCAGCAATTAATGGGAGGCTTCGTTAGGGCGAGAGGATGTTGAACAGGGATCGTACGAGCAGGCAGGGGCAATCTGCAGTCTCCAAGGTCTGTGTTCACGTGTTTTTCGGGACGAGCTGAGCTGTGTTTGGCTGTGCCTGCACAGAGGTCCGCAGAGGCAGGTTGCAACACGGGCTTTGGGTGGCAGCGGCCATCAAACCATCGCATGGCGACGGGGGAGCCCATCGCAGCCCCGTTCCCCGAAACCCCTTTGCAGCCCTTCTCCATCAAATGTGCAAGACTCTGAGCAGGAGGAAGATAAACCTCCAAAACCTCATGTTTCCGCCCAGGATCCAACCACGCTCCGCCAGCCACCGCAGACCAGCCCTTTGCCCGCTGCAAGGGCTTCATCCTGACTCAGTCCCTGGCACTGTACAGCCTGGACAAGCAAATGAGGTGAATGAAAACACTCTTTATCCAATGCTAACCTGTGCCGGGGCTGCTCCTGGCCCAGCCACAGGCTGGTGCTGGGGTCTGCTACACACTGCAGGGCACTAGACGTGTGGGACGGCAGGCTGCACCCTGGGCTGGATTTGAGCTGGCTGCCTGTTGGTTTTGGCGCAGTTCTTGCCATTTGCTAAATGAAATGAGAAAGCTGTTGGCAAAGGTGCTGAAATTGAGACAGATTCCTTCCCGTCTGAAAAATTTTTCTCAAATTCTTTCCTCCTCCTCTTCCATCCTCCCTGCCCTGATCTCTTTGCCCAGCAGTTTACTATCCTACAACACGGGTGAGACGGCGTGATATCTCCCTCTGTGCAAGACCCCTAAATTTTCATGCAGCCGAATATACCACAGATTTGGTCTGGGGGGTTATTTTTTTAATTTTTTATTTTCCAGGTGCGCTGTCAGCCCTCATTTCCTATTTGTAAGTCAATTTAACTCGTTTAATAAGGGTATATTCACAAATCATTTGCAAAGGGTTAGCGCGTGGCTGATGGCACCAAGCAATTAGTAGCTCGTCTGTCGACGCCGCGCGGCCCTTCTCGGCACGCCAGGTGAGGCCGGAGACGCTCCCGCGACTTCAGCCTTTACCCACCGTACGCCGTCGGCACCGGTGCGAACTTCCCACCGCACCGCTGTCTCCGAGGGGAATTTTAATGCACACCCAGAGAAACAGCCTGCGGGCACCTGGCCTGGCAGGCTCTCCACAGACCCCGGTGCTTGGTGCGGCACCCGGCACGGCTCCGATTTTTGGGGTCTATCTGCCTCCCCGGGGCGGGAGGAGAGGCCGTGGCGGCTCTAATCAGGGCGAACCGGCCGAGGCGGCACGGCTCCGTCCCCCGGCTCGGCCGGCTGCGACCGGCAGATCTTCCGCGGCTGCAAAACCCGCCGGCGAGCGAAGCCAGGGCTCTCCGGGAGCTGCCACCCCGCTCGGCCGCGATGGGATCGAGGCGTACAAACAGCCCCGGCCCTCCCGCCGCCCCCCGGCCCCGCGCGCTCGCACGCAGCCCGTGGGTGCCTCGGCAAGCCGGCCAGGTTGCCTTACCCAGGGGAAAAATTCACACGCATCGCAGACGGCTTAACAGCGTAAGGCAGATTTTGTTTTCCTCCCGAAGGCGGCCGCGCTCCCTGGGCCGCAGCTGCCTGCTCGAGATACCCACCTCCGGCCCCATCTCTGGGCCTGATCCCCTCTCCCTTACCAGCAGCCCAATATTCAAAAATATTGCTGCTGTGAGGAGAGGAGGTGGAAATAAATGGTTCTGCTTTCTGGGTTTTTGTTTTCATAAAGCCTGTAGCATCCCCCGCCTCTCCGCAGGGTTTACCCCGGGGCTTTGCGTCTCCGAGATGGGTCAGCGTGTAACGAGCACGCGGATCCCTTGGGCTTTTCTGGGTGAAATATTGGTGGGTGGATAAATTTGCGTGTGCAGATGCACAGTCAAATCCTGATGATGCTAAAGGAGAATCCCCAGTGACAGAAATACCCAGTATCAGACCAGTAAATTTCAGTGACTTGATGTCACATACCAAAAATATATGAACCTGTCATTTCCAGGGTTCACCTGGGGGCACGAAGGAGTTTGGGAACATTTCTTTTAATGAAAAAAAGTCCGGGCTGCTTCAGATAATGTATAGAAACAATAAATGTAATGGTAGAACTGAGAGGAAAAAAAAAAAAAAAAAAGAAAAAGCCGTGGAAGTGAGAGCGGCGGCCAGGAGGACGTGACGAGTTTCCCCACGGGTTTCCGCTGTGCTCGGAGCCTGCATGAGCGAATGGTGGACGTGGCGCGGCCGCGAGCAGCCAAGCAGGTTCAGCTATCCACGTGCCTGCATCATCTGTCGGCTTACTAAAAACAAATTCATACCTCCTTGGTTTGAGACCCAGCCTGTAACACCGTCTTCTAGCTGAGCATTTTGGGCGCGTCGTAAATAGCTGTTAAGCGATGCTCCTCGCAGGGTTTTTATCTGGGGATCATCTTCACGGTGTGGGCAGGGAGGTGGGGCCGTGGCGTTGCGTAGCTGCGGGGAATACAGCAGAGCCAGCTCCATGGCGGGTCCTCGGCATCGCGGCGTGCAGCCGTGGCGTCAGTTGCGGTAGCAGAGGTGAGCCAGCCCAGTTGGGTATCTACTGATCTGCACTCGTGTTCTGGTAGCAGTAGGAATTAACGAAGTGCCGATTCACCCACCCCTTGATCCCTGGTGCTGACCTTGGCTCCAGGATGTGATGGAAGAAGTCGAGGGGGAGTGGACCAAGCAGCTATCAGAACACCACGCAAGGCAGGGGGGTGTTGCTGGTGTTCACCCAAAGGCACAAGGTGGATGGGGCCACGTGGTCCTACACCATCATGCCATGCCGTAGCTTCTTTTGGGGCAGGCCTGGCCCCGGGCATGTCAGAAGACCACTGGCTTGCCCAAGACTTGATTCATGTTTCCACTAGATCCCATCTTTGTCTCTGCGTGTTAGGGCAAACCTTTTGCAGGGCACTTCTTAGACCTGGATTAGCTGGGCTCAGACATTAGCTGCCTTTGTGGCTTAACTGAGGCCAGAGGGGTGTAAGGCAACAAGAATTGTCCCAGCTGGGAGATTGGGTGTGTGGGTGGGCAGACTGAGAAAGAGAGCAGACCTTCCACACGTGTATGGTTAAGAGAAGAGCATAAGGAACTAATATGGAGAGGGAGAGGAACTGCAAAAAAGGGGGAGAAATGCCCCCCTGCTCTGCTAAGAAATAACTCAATTTAGATGCTTGCATTGAGACAGAAGTCTCTGATCTCAATGACATTTGGCCACAACCAGTTAATAGGAGACTACAAAAAAATGAAGTCATCTGCTTTGCTTACACAGAAGTGACATGTGGCTCAGCTCAGAGCTGCTGATCTGATGTTGCTCTGAGTTGCCATCATCTGCCTGCCACAGCAACAGCGTTTAAATGAAAAGAAGAAACAACAGGACAAGGAAAGAAGGATTTCTGGCTGGTGGGCAGCCTGACAGTAAGCCCAGAGAAATCAGTCTTCCATGGCTCCAGGTATGAGCAGCTGAAGCTACTCATGCCACTGGAGGAGCACGTCAGTGAGCCTCAGGCAGCAGGGTGGACCCTCTCCTCCTGACCAGTAGGCTAGACATGGAGACACGTCTTTCCAGGTTGGCCTCAGGTCAAAAGCCTCTGAGGGATGGTGAGGACTGCATCATCTCTGCAGCAAGGGCACTGGGCTTCCCCCTCCCTCTTCAGCTGGAGGAGGCAGATGTTTGCAGCAGAGGCCACTGAAGCTGATGAACCTGTTAGGTGCCTTTGGGGTAGGCCATAAAAAAACATCCAAGATCTGGCTGGCCCCTTTTCCTGCAAAATCAAAGTATCCCAATGGAGAAGGATAATCCTACTGTAGGATGAGGACCAAAACTCTGGAGCCTATTGAGTGGGGAGGGGGTCTCTGCCTTGCCAATCTCAGAGCAGCATTGTCTTTCTGCAGCCACCACTGGGGCAGTCAGTGGAGAACATGGCTGATGGAGGATGTGGTTAGTAGCTCTGGAGCTTAATAGGCACAGTTTCCAACCTCATCGTCTTTGCTGCAGAAATGTCTTCAAAGCTTAGCTAACGAAAATGTCATCCCTGCCCTTGTTCTGGGGAATAAAAACAAAAGATGGAGTGGGGTATCTGGACTGGCTTTTAGTCATGGATTGCTCTCCACTGTGGCAGACATTACTATCCAGGCAAAAAAGCAGATTAAATTCATGAATCAAATTTTCTTGAAGCATTTTATGGGCGATGCTTGTCGCTTCCAATGCAAATGTGATCCAGGACCAAACCGCAACTTGGGAAAGAGAAGGAAGATGTAAGATGGAAGATGTAAGAGAAGGAGTAGTCATTAACAGGCACTGCTAATGTGAGATCCTCCGTTACGTTGAATAGGGGTGAGCGCCTGCGAGCCAGATTCTGGTGCTGGGCATGCTGAGTTACTTGGAGTAAAGCTGCTTAGCTGGTGTCAGCAGGGTGACACTGGATTTACCTTGTGTACGCAAGATCAACATATGGACTTGGAAAGCAGTCCCCACCAAAGCCCCTTTGTGGCTAAGTATGATGAACAGGAGAGGGTAAACTTGAAAATAGGTAGCTCGGAGATGAAATGTTCTGTTGTACACTGTTACTTGTTTGCCAGGGCTTTCTGGGCTCCACCAGTACCATGCTCAGCAAGGACTGGCTCTTTGTTGTTCAAGCTGGTTTGAATATGCCAGATGTATGATTTGATGACTGCTAATAAGCATAGATTTGCTGAAGTATTCCCCAAAGTCTTTGCTTTGCCATCAAAATCCTCATCAGCAATTGGATTAGTTGTAGGGAATGAACAGTTACAACACAAGATAGTGAATTATGTTAAGACAAATTGATGGATTTTATTTAATCATATGGTCTCGGTCACATCTTGATAGTATTTTTCCCATGGAGGGAAATGCATCATTGCACTGGTAGGTATCAGAAAAAATACTAAAAAATGTTTGTTTTAATTGACTAGTGCCTAAAAATAAGCAAATTAACTCTCTGTACCAAAACAAAATGGCTTAGGCTTTTACTTTAGCCTAAGTTGACTCTGCATGGGCCCTGCACACCTTCCTGCCCAGATAGCAGAGGTGAAGTTTGTGTTTTCTGGACCACAGGGAAGTGTATGACCAAGTACCTCACACGGACTGTTTTGGTGTGGGAGGAAAAATTCAAGTCAAAAGCTCTGACAAGGTCATCTGCCCACGCCGTCCCCTCTAGTTCATCATGGCTCTGGCCTCAAAGGTCCTGCAGATGTTTCACTAAATCAGACTAAGGCCTCCCAAGATACAGCAAAAGGCTGGAAATCCTTAGCTAAGGTTGCACCAGGCATCAAGAGATGATAGAGACGCAGAGACTGGCTTTCTCTGCTTTACTTATGTACGACAAAATTTCTCCTAGTAAACATGGAGGAATATCACTCTACTTCGTTGTCTTGCGTCCCCCTAAGCCAGTTCCGTCTGAAATACAGCTAAACTGCTGCCTGGTGGCACAGGCTGGTGTGTTTGGTTGCGCAGAGGGAATAGCACTTTAACCTGCTCTGTTACCTTGTCGTCAGGTGCCGTGAAGACCTAGAGGTGCAAAACGGCTCACCTGTGACTTGCCCATAGCCATTAGAGGTTGAGCAACTCGCCATGAGTTGCTCTGCAGGTACCCAGCAAACACAGCACTTAGGAGACATCTCCTCATGATTGCGGTGTTGCTCAGCTTGAGCAATGGGCCAGAGGAACCCGGGGTCCCCATTTCGTTACTTGGCCTTTACCCGTCAGTGGGGTACAGTGAACTGAGGCCAAGCCGATGGCAGCAAATATAACCTGCAGTACCAGGGGATGGGATACATGGATGGCTCATGAGTCTGGGTCTGCAGCTCCATCACTGGGGAACGGTGGTTCTGATCTCACCTCCTCTGGTTTTAATTAATAGGGGAGCCGAATCATGCTGTTATCTGACAGCATGAGAAATTAGCTCCTTAAGAAGTTCTCCTGCTGGTGGCACACGCATTTGTTACCCGCTGCCTCTCAGAGGGCACGCTACGGAGGATTAGTTTGTATTTAAGAGATGCTGTGTGTAATTACTTATGCACAGTTTTGCAAACCATTCGTTTCTGTTAGGTCCTCTCCTGTTGTTTCATTTGCTGGCATCTGGCTTGCTTTGTGCATCTCCCGTTTCCATACGGACGTGAACAGAAAGCACTTGGGGCTCCCCCAGCTGCTGTGATGTACGGGCCCTGCCTGCCAGCAGAAAGGAGGTGTGAGCAGAAGCGATCTGGGTGAAGAAGGCATCATAGGCACGTCTGTCCTGTGTCTCGGGATGACACTCAGTGTCTCTCGGCGCTGTTGTTCCTGAATTGAAAAAAAAAGAAGAGTTTTTAGGAAGATGAGGTGTTCAAAAGACGGCGCAAAAGGGTAGGTCTACTACCCTGGGGCTGATCCTCAGCAAAGAGGCATCTCTAATAGCCTCACTCGAGTCTCATCCTTCACCTCTGAGCTGCTTCTCTCCCTAGTTTAAGAGCCAAAAACATTGCTGTGATACCTGTAAATGCTTCAGGAATGCAGGAATTAATCTGCTGGGTTGGGCCAAGGGCCCATCCAAGCAAGGATCTTGAGGGAGGTGCAAGCCAGTGCCAGATGTTTTGCAAAAAGCCTCTGCTACGGATCTCTGTCACACCTCATTTCTTCCTCATTCCCATCAGTTTCATGGCTGGTCTCGCAGCAGTCCCTGTTGTGTTTCCCACCACCGCACTCTCCCTCTGTGCAGTTCACGAGGGTGGGCTACTGAAGGGTCTCAGCAAAGATGCACAGCCTTAATCTCATCTCTCAGAGGTGGAAGGTGTCTCATTCACATCCTACATTCAGCAAGAGACAGTGTCTCAGATATTATTTCCTTGCCTATGAGACATGTTTCGACAGGCGGAGAAATACCTTGAATTGCATGGGAACTGAGCAAGCTTAAAAAACTTCATAACTCATGAAAATATACTTTAGAAAACAGATTTTTTTTTTTACTTTTTCTAAAATGCTGAGGCTTTTTCATAGAATCATGGAATGGCTTGGGTTGGAAGGGAATCTTTAAATGTCACCTAATACAACTCCCCTGCAATGAGCAGGGACGTCCTCAACTGGATCAGGTTGCTCAGAGCCCCTCACTTGGGATGTTTCCAGGGATGGGGCATCTACCACCTCTCCGGGCAACCTGGGCCAGTGCTTCACCAGCCTTAGTGTGAAAAACTTCTTTCTTTAGCTAGTCTGAATCTATCGTCTTTTAGTTTAAAAGCATTACCCCTTGTCCTACTGCTACAGGTGTATTAAAACTTTTGTTCTTTTTCTCTTTAAGACAGGCAAACCAGAACAAGCTGAAGCAGTTTTCATCAGTATACACTTCAATTTGGAGCCAAAAAGCCGCTTTGAACTCAAACCTATGTTTTGGTTCCAATGTTTTTTGGAGGAGAAAAACTATTAGTCAAAATCAACATTTTTCCATGTAACCAATGTTAACTGACCTGTTCTCTTTTTTTTAACCCTTCTGGCAGAGGAGAGAAACAGCTGTTTGCCCAATTCTTGCCCTGGATGGGCAACCACGGGGCTGGGGTGCCCCGGCCACCACTGGCCCCCATGACGGCCATGCTCTTCTCTTCCAGGTGCTCCTTTTCAAAGGTCTCAGCATCCCCATGCTACCTCCTGCCGGCACTTCCACCTGGGTCCCCAGCCTCAGCTCTCCGCCGACTTCACCCTGCCTCACGCAGTGCAGCCCCAGCCGGGGCTGACCCCCCACATGGCCCCCGCGCACCAGCACAGCGGCCCCTTGCACCAGCCCCTGGCACCAGTGCCAGCCCTGCCCTTCCAGGACATGGCCGGTCCCTCCTTCCTACCTCAGGCGCTTCACCAGCAATACCTCCTCCAGCAGCAGCTCCTCGAGGCACAGCACCGCCGGCTCATGCCCCATCCCAGGTAAGGGGGTCTTACTCTTCCTGAAGGACGCCGAGTAGCCGCATCAGCCTCACTTCAGCAAAGTGGCTTCTGCAAAACTCCGGCGGTACGTGCCGGTAACGTTGGGTTTTCTTCACAAGTTCATTTGTGTACCTCCAAAATTCATCCACCAGAAGGGAAGCTGCAGGGCAGGTTGCATCTGCGGGTATACCTTTCCCATGGGGATCCATACCATGCTCATCTAGTATGTCCCAAGGTCGCCTGTAAGACGGTAACATCATGATGGTAACACCTTGGTCTTGCAGTGAGCCTGACCTGCGTGACAGAGCGAGCGGTAGACGGCACGCACGAGCTACCTCCTCGTAGCTGCTGTTTCAAAACTGCGTAAGAGATTGTATCCACCTACACCGTCAGGTTTCGCACATGACGAGCTTGCTCCTCTGGGTCTAGGTAGGCTTCCCAACTCCGTGAGGGAATGATGCTGTTGACCTGCCGCACATTCAATCACAGAAAGCAAGCCTAAATTCAGACTGGGCTGACGGCTGCAGAGAGAATTACTGTAACTCAGCAGAGGTGGAAATGGGTGCCTGGTCTTGTCCTGACTGTGTTTCTTGAGAGAGGGGTTTAGACAGCACGTAGGACAGGAGTGCTTTTTTTGGAAACATATGGAAGCTATTTGTGGGTTGTACCCGTGGACCAAGAATCAGAGGATGACTCTTTGCGATAACGCTTCATTTGGAAAGAATGCTACAGACGGAAAACACTTTCTTCCCATACCCTTTCTGCCTGAAAATTGTGCGTTCTTCTCCCCCTTGTTTTGTTCAGCATAAACTGGATTTTAGGTGGATTTAAGGATTAGTTAATAATCGAGTAGCAAATATGTGTGAGGCTGAGGCATTGATGATACAAGTGTTTATCTCTTAGTCATAAGCTGAATTCAAATACAGGCACGGAGCACAATTCCACGCAGAAGCTGCTTTGGTAAGTGCTGCCAGTGCTACATTTGCAAGTGGGCTGTGGTGAGGAAAAGGGCAGAAACCTCTTGCCCAGTCCCACAGCCTGTTTCTGAAAGCCCAGCTGCATCCGAGGAGGGTGTCAGAAACCTTACAGGTGTGGGGCATGACATCCCAGTAATGGCAATCTGGGTCATGCCTTCAAAAGCAAAACCTCTGAGCTGTGGCTGCATGAAAAATTCTTTATCTAGCAGCTCCCTGCTCCATCTGCTCTAGTGGCTTCCTATAGCTTTGCTTTGTGATGGCTCCACTGGTAAGCAGGGACTTGGCAGGGAGCAAGGGGTTTGAGTCTGTTTGTAGTGCAAATCCAGCTCGTGCATCCACCTTTGTATTTCTCCAAGCGTGGACACCGAGCAAGCAGCACATGCTCTTCCCCTGAGTAGTTCAAGCAGGCAATAATCATGAGAGGAGACTCGAATCCCTCGAAAAGCCTTGCTATATATTCTACCACTTTTCCCTTCCCTGCCTGCAAAGGCAGCAGAGCTGGGGGAGAAGGAGCTGGATCCCAGCCTGGCCTGTCCATCATCCAGAGAAATGTTGGCGAAGGCCAGCAAGAGTAAATTCTGCTTTCAGTTACTCCTGAGTAATCCTGTTATGAATGAGGTTTCCCAGGAGTTTATGGACTGCATGGGGAGACGAGGCAACCTGCAGCTTCTTTATGATGATGGATAACGGCTGAAGCAGGGACATGTTTTATCTTGTGTGCTGTTTATGGGGCTGACAGTGGAGAAAAAGAAAATAGTGCAAGTGGCACATAGCTGCTAAAGAAGAAGTTGTTTGTTTCTGCTTGCTCTCCATGTTGCCACCAAACAACATCTCCTGTAAACTGAGTGCATGTGGATGCTACAGGGGACGAGTGGAGGTCTGTGTCATGTCCATGGTGACGAGTAAATGACATAGCTCTGAGTTCCTCATCATCCCTGACACCTGCCTGGACTCTTTTCTCTTGGACACATATTCAGAAGCCCAACCGCTTGGGTTTTCCCCCAGTTTATTGACAGGGACTCAGAGCAGCAGCCATACGGACCAGTGCCTTGGCCACGTGGCTAACTCGCTTGCTGGTCTCCTCCTCCCCGCAGGCGGGCTCAAGAGCGCATGTCCGTTCAGCCTCACCGTCTACACCCCAGCTTTGACTTCAGCCACCAACTGCAAACACCACAACCCATGGGGCCCCAGCCCAGGTATTTAGCTGAAGGCACAGACTGGTAAGTTTTCTGCATTTCACTAGGGTGTTGAATGAGGTGTTTAAAAAATCCTGGGGAGGCTGCAAGGGTTGGTGAATGTCATCACGGATCAATTCTTTCATGAAAACTAACAGTTCAGCGCAACAGGCACAACGTGGGGACTGTGCGGTGGGAAAACTCATCTCTGGGAAGGCCATGAATGCGTGCTAGAGCCTTTATGCATGTACATGATAACATCGAGGCATCGATGCTGCCCATAACTCTCCATCCATGGATGCAGAATGTAGCCAAGCATTAATCTTGCTCCAGGGTATTTTCTTGCTGCAGGGTACAGCCAGGATCTTTTTCATTCAGATCTGAAACCGCCTGAACTACATCTTCTGCTGTCCACCAGGCACTCAAAAAACAGTGGCCACAACTATTTCTGTGGTCTAACTTAGGGAGCACGGTGCTGCCCTGCACCGCCGGGTGGTGTGAATGAATTAACAGTTGTTAATCGTTCCCTCACTGTAGCGTTTGATATCCTGGAAAAGCTGAGCAGGTAAATGATCAGGTAAATGAAAAATGATCCTTTCATTTTCAGAGTGGGTTTTGAGCTCTTGCACAGTTAATAAAGAACTGGACCCTACTTGGAAGAATAAGAAAATAAAAACATACTTCTGAGTAGCTGCTTATTAGCTGAGCAAAGTCCATTCTGTGCACTGAATGGAAAAAATAGCATGTGAACATGTAATTAGAGACAATGGCAATGTGTATGCACAAGGGGACTGCAATAAAATGTCACAGGAAATCTTAATTATGGCATTTCCTAACATCTGAGTGCTTCGCTCTGCAAGTAGAGAGTCCTTTTAACACAGGGGGGGTGTTTCCCCCTCTGGGGTAATAATATGCAACCTAAAATATGGCCAGACCCTTCTGCCATTTTCTTCTCAGGTGTTCCCATTACTGGCACCACTGTGAGCTGAATTTGGCCAGGATGACATTGTTCAGATCAGTTTGCAAAGCAGTTCACGTACCATCTGGATAGAGCCATTCTTCCTGCCTCTCTTTCGGCTCAGAGTGTTTAATTATAATCATTAGAAGGATCTGATAAAGCATTGCTTTGTGTTCCCCTCCTCCTCCCTCCTTTTTCCCCCTGTGTTGCTCCTAAGGAGTGGGGATGAGAGAAATGGTATACCATGTATACATATTTGGGTGACTCACTTCCCCTTGGGCCCGTTTTGCCCAGTAACAGATACAAAAACTTCCCTCTAATGTGTTACCACCCCGTGGGCAGCATCGGCGCTCGCTCGGAAGCGGTAGGCACTGTCACGGGAAACGGGGATGGAAGGAAGATCTGAAGGTGATCAGGCATCTCGGACAGCCCAACCCTGATTAAAATCTTACAGTGAAGAAGAAATAAACTCCCATTTGGTTCCTTAAATCATCTGCATACGTATTTAGTGACAGCCATCCGACTGTTGTCTGGAGCCTTATCCCTCAGTTTTTGGTTGTTGGCAGTCCATGTACCATAGGCATCACAGCTCTTGAACGTTGCATCTGAGCATCAAGATGCTGTGCAGTTGTTCACATAGCACAAGCTAGAAGGTGATGGTTAGTTTTGGTTTTCCTCAGCTAATGTGCTCTGCTTATTCACCCCCAAACCCTGGGAGAACACCGTTCCTTGCAGTATCCTGCTTTGGGCCCTTCTTTGCCCTTTGCGACCCACGGCATCGCTTCAGGAGCCTCCACATCCAATTTTAAAGCTCTAGATGCACCAGTGCACAAACAGTTCAGCAGTGCTGTTACTGCAATTACTTGTGCAAGTTAAGAATGGCTGTTCATCTTTGAGAGACCTCTTTGGTCCTTGATCTCAAAGCGCTCTGTGGATTGCCACATCTATTTTGTAGACAGGAAATATGGGAAGGCAGAGAGGAAATGGTCAAGGTCATGCATCAGGCCAGTGGCAGGGCTGGGAACAGACCCAAAGCCTCCTGATTTGCAATCGAGCCTTCCATCCACCTGGGAACAGTCTTCAGTAACTGGATAAATACCCAAAATTGTGACACGGGAGCTGGAAAATACCCAGTCCTGTGGATTCTTACCCTGGTTGTGTTCCAGCCAGTTGCCTGCTGTGTTTTATCCTCTGCCAGGTTTTGTCTGCCTAGCACATGGCTAGCACAGGGCCACCAAAGGCAGTCCCTCTCTTTGCTTCAACTTGGGGCAGGGTGTCTTATTCGGGGTACTAGAGCGCTGGAGCTGCTGCCTGGTACTCAGGCTGTTCTGGGTAAAGGATTTCTGCATTTACTGTCCCCTCACATCCGTTATCTGCTGTTGGGCAAAAGCAGTTTCACAGCTGCTGGACGACACGTCTGGGTTGCTCCTAACAAGCCGTTGCGCTCGCTGCTGCTGTCCTCCGTGCAGGGGAAGAGAAGTTCGAGGCCAAAATGGGAAGCCACCCCTGTGCTCTAATTAGCTTTGCTTTGGCAAATGTGAAGATAGCGGTTATTAGAGCACCGGCTTTTGTAATGATGATAAAGTGAATGACATTCAAAGTGCTTGTTTGCTGAGAGACTCTTTGGCTGGAGAGACAAGGGATCAGCTAATTGGATTATAGATGGAGATGCTGCATTGGGCCTCCTCCCATCCCCTCCACATGGCATGGCAACGGAGTTGCCGTTTGTCTCTGCCTGCTGGATTGGGCAGGTCTTGGTCATGCCAAGTCCTGGGATGGAGCTGGGTTATTTTTCTGGAGGAAAAAAGTGCCCAAACTCACCAAGCTGAGTCCCAGCTCTGGCTGCCTGGGCCAGGCTGCATGCTGGCAGGTGGGACCATTGGGGATGTCCTGCTTCATTGGTGTTGGCCCGCTGGTTGTGTGACATGTTTCCTACAGCAGTCTCATCCAGAAATTTCCAAAAACCTTTTTATTTTCTGCATAAACAGCAGTTCCGGAGTTCCCTGAGGCTGGGTTCAGGTGAGGTGCAGTCTCCCTTGTCTCCCCGAGTCCTACTGTGACCTGGGCTGGGGTACCTACAAGGAGAGCACATGCCCATCAAAAAGCCCCTGGACAGTGCCCAGCTGGCTCCTAACAACCACCCAGAGCAGTTCATCAGTGTGTCCCCTGACTAGCTGTATTCCTACAAAATATTCAACGCAAAATGTAATTGTTTGCAGTGATGGCAGCACAGGGAGGACCTGGTCTGGCCAGGTTGAGCTACCGAGCCTGGGTATCTATTGGAGCCACCAAAATGATCTTGCTCTGAAATTAGCAGGCTGCATCTGTGCAGCCCTTGACCTCGGCTAACACAAATGCTAACTGGCATAAAAACAACGCCTCACTCCTTCGTGCTGGCCTGGTGGGTGACTGCCCAAATTGGAGGAAATACGTTTCCAAGCGGTAGCATCACCCCAGGTTGAGGAACCCACAGCAGCCCAGAGCCCACCTGTGGAGGTTGCCCTGTGAGCATGATTCGACGTGCTGTAAGCCATACAGTAAAGCTGTGCAGTCAAAGCCGTGTCTTCATCCTCGTGCCCACAGGGACCTCAGTGTCGATGCAGGACTGACTCACACCCAGTTCCAGGTCCGGGCAGTCCCTCAGCCCTATCAGCATTACTTAGCTACACCTCGGATGCACCACTTCCCCAGAAGCACATCCTCGACACAGATGGTAAGTGAAACGCTTTTACCAAGAAATGTTTTATGCATTGTCTGCCAGAAGGCAGTCAAAATAAAGGCTGCTATCTTTCTATCACCTGTCTTCTGCGAATCCCACTTATCTCCGGCCGTGGGAGGGAGTGTCTGAAAGGATAATGTCACATCATTGCGCTCTGCATTAGGAAAAGGAAAGGAAAGCTCAGCTACTCTGGAAAGGTTCGGTCCGTCGCATGCAGCACCACGCTCACAAGCTGGTCCGCAAAACCTGGGCAGGATGGGAGAGGCTCAGCAGTTATTACTAATAATATTAACACTGGAACAAATTGTGGGCTCTCAGGACTTTTTGTGTGCGGAAGGATTGGCAGTAGGTGACTCTTTCCCCTGGGCTCAGCCCGGAGGACCATCCCTCATCACATCGTTGCTCTCTACCTCAGCCTTGATGCCATGTGTAAAGGTTTTGCATGAGCTCTTGCACAGGTGGAGACGGGGTTTGACGAGAAGATGGGCTGACTGGGGTCACTTGCTGGCCCTGCTCCCCGCAGGGTGCTGTATTTGGAGCTGAGCCATGCCAAGCACTGCTAATCCTTAAAGAATCCTCAGGAAGGTGTTTTTTCCTTCTGTGTCCATAGTCGGACCCTGTGTGCCACAGCGAGGCTTAAAAAATCAAAGCCTGGATGAAGTGAAATCCACCCATTTAAAACTAAATAAAATAAAATCTCTTTTTAAGCTAATCCATGTTGAGAGTTTGGAACTGAAATGTCATAGATGCAACAGGGATTATTGTAACAGGTAGTTTATTCAGAAGAAATGCATGTTCTTAGTTATCATTTATAGGAGATCTATTTAATAAAACCTAATTTTTTGGTTATTAAAAGGCTTCCATTGGGGAAGGTGTCAGTCTGCTCTTTCATTTTGAATTTTTAAAGCTCTAGATTTAAATCAAGGTACACAAGGGATTTCTACGTGCAAGTACAGGTGGCTTTATTTTCCTCCCTCATTTCTCGCAGGTTGTTCATGAAATCAGAAATTACCCTTATCCTCAGCTTCAGTTGCTTGCTCTTCAGGGACTGAACCCAAGCAGGCACACGTCCGCTGTGCGGGAGAGCTATGAAGTATGTATCTCGGGGACTGGAATTATTATAAAAATTAAGTGCTGGGAATCTATGCACGCTCTGGCATAAACTTGTAAGACTATTTTGTGGCATGGCAGTTGCATTGAGTCTTGCAGAAATTTTAGTAATAACTGGGAGGCGAAGGGATTGAGTGAGTTTGGTAAAAGATGATTTACTCCAGGGTGCCTGGGTCTGGTTCGGGTTGACTTTGGCTCACTTCATGTCTGTGAACAAAGTGCCTCCATTCTACGGGGCTTTGTTTCCCAGTCTGTCAAACGGGGCTCAAATTCCACCCTAACTTCTGAAATATTGGATGTCCAGCTCTCTGTTCTCTGCCCTGAACCCCTAGTTATTGGTCCAAGAGCCAGGGCTCAGATCCATCATTTAAGCACAACTGATTTGGGTTTGATGGACATTTCCACTGAGGAAAGGGCGGGAGGGAGCCTTGTTCCCCAGCAGGAAGGGCGGGTGGTGGGACCTCAAGCCCCAGGAGCAATGCTGATGGTGCTTTGTTGCTATTCCTGTGCTGCAGGAGCTGCTGCAGCTGGAGGACAGGCTGGGCAGCGTGAGCCGGGGCGCCGTCCAGAACACCATCGAGAGGTTCACCTTCCCCCACAAGTACAAGAAGGTGAGAGCCCCAAAACCACGGCACAGCTGCCAGCCCCTCTCAGTTGGCCAAGGGTTGTGGGCACAGAGTGGATAGAAGCACAGACTTTGGTGGGTCGCAATCCTTAGGGTTGGCAAACTGGCACCATCAATCGAAATATTCCCTGAAATGGGGGAGGAATGTAAAGTCCAGAATTGGTGCTTTAATATCTTGTGGGGCTCCCTGACTGAAGCGGTGGTGTAGCTCAGCTGGCTGTTTCTCACTTCTAGGCTAGGAAGCTGCGGGCCAAATTTTCAAAAGGGTCTCAACCTTCTCCCACCCAGCGGGTGCAATTTCCCCCCTGTCCGCACCTGGTAAGAAAGTGCACACACCAAGGGGGCTTCGTGCATGCAAACCCACCCCGTTCTGCATGCAAGTGGCGCTGCCCGCGCACCCCGCCGTGAGGGCTCCATGGCGTGGGGGATCTTGTCCTCCCCTCGTTTTGCAAGAGGTGTCACCTCTGTTGGAGCTGATCTCCTGCCCATAAGGAAACGGGTGCCATGTTTTTGGGTTGTGCTAAATAGAAAATGGGAAAAGTGCTTGTCTGCATAGTAATTTCACATGTTGGTCATTCCTGGTTGGGCAGTAGCAAGTAGGGACGTTACATTGCCCAAGTTGGAAGTGAGTCAACTGCTGCACTTATCTCTGGCCGCATCTCCAGTGGATCCAGAAAAATTATGTTAATAGGAATGGATGTGTGGGGGGAAGAGAAAAGGAGAGAGTTGACAGGCTAAGCACTGCCCCGTGGTGTAGTGTGGGCCTCGGCCAACGGCCAAACTGGTATGGAGGACAGTGGTTGCCCTTCCTGGCAGTGGTGGTCCCACATGCTTTGGGGTCTTCAGGAGAAGTCTCCAGCAAAGGAGACCATGGGGCCATCCCCACTGCAAGGAGGGTGGATGAGGTGGCAGGGGGCTGTGTTAGGACAGCAGAGGACAGGCTGCTCCTTGGACAGGCTGGCTACCACCATCCCCACTGCCGCTGGCCCACAGGAGGAGACGTGCCGACCAGCAGCATGTTGGTGGCATCCTCCCCTCACAGGCTGTTTTGGCTGGGCTGGCTTCCCCAAGCTGGAGGATCTGGCTGACAGATGAAGCTCTTATTATTTGCCTTCGTACAACTTCCCAGGCTTGGGAGAGCATTAGAAAGTCAAGTTCTAACCAAATTATGTCTTTAACCTTGCTGCAGAGAAGACCGCAAGAGGGCAAGGCTGAGCAAGAAGATGGAGAGGAGTCAGACACTGATGAGAAATGCACAATCTGTCTGTCCATGCTTGAAGATGGAGAAGACGTCAGGTACGATCCTTCCATCTGCTCCTCTGCCTCTCAACGCTATCTGAGTTGTGTTTATTGGGATTAATGCTGCTGTGTGCTGGTGGGGTTGTCCCTGTTCTTGTCCTGACAAACTCACTTGGGCTGTTGCAGGGTCTGAGAAACCAAATGCCATTTAGATGGATATGGTATGGGCTGTAGGTAACAAGAGCTCTGCAGCAGCAGGAGGGCCAAGTTTTAATAGTGTCTCCTGGGTTTGGATCACCTGCTTCAAAGCTGTGCTAATGGGGCAGGTGGCAAGTGTCACAGAAGGATGGGTCCCAGGTCTCAGACAGCCATCTGGAGCTCAGGGTTGTCAACGGCTGAGCTTGACAGATGACCAAAGTATGATAAAAGGGAGTATGGGTGTGAAGTCCAGGGGAGTTTGGCTTGTGGCGAGGACAGAGCTGCTTTATTGTAGAATAAGTGAGATTACTCTGCCCGCACGGTCACAGGGAGCTGTCCTAAACCAACAACAAAGCCCCAGTTATCCATCACAGATGTCCCCAGGCTCTTGGCTGGGTCAAATCAAGCAATTGCAAGGGGCTGAGCTACTATGGCTCACTGCAGGTGGGCAGTGCAGCTGCACTGCCTGGTCCTGCTCCTCACATTTTAGTTGCCTTAAACCATCAAGAAAAACTCCGATCCCCTTGCTGCGGATCCTTGCGGTTCAGGGTCCCTCCAGCTCGCGAGGGTGAAGGGATGACAAAAGGTGATGTAGGTAAAAAGCAATCGCATTCCCTGGGGCACACCAGACACCCACCACCACCTGACTGCTAATGACCCGCAACAACGAAGAACCAAGAGGCTTTGGAGTATAACCTAATACTCCTGAAATGTTAAAAAGCAGCAGCCAGGGTAATTAATAACTGGAACAACTCAATTCAGGAGGGTGTGGGGTTTTATAAAAGGCTTTTAATCAAGAAGGACATCATCTTTGACCTACTGCCCTATCTGAGCTGGCGTGGCTGGGGAAGTCTGTAGGACCTAGACAGCACTGGTGTCGCTACACCAGTGCTTCTCCGTGTTTGAAGCAGCCCCGGCTGCTGCTTTCTGGCTCTTCTTGGTCCCCTGGCCCTCTTCCATCCTAACGGGGTGGTACTTGTCTCTCTGCAGGCGGTTGCCCTGTATGCATCTCTTCCACCAAGTGTGCGTGGACCAGTGGCTGGCCACTAGCAAGAAATGCCCGATCTGCAGGGTGGACATTGAAACACAGCTCGGCTCGGACAGCTGAAAGGACTGGCTGGACACACCATTTTCCTTACCAGGTCGTATGGCCATAAACCCTTGCAGCAAAATTTTTGCCTTCTGAGCCATTTGATTGAGAGGAAAAGTCTGCAGGCACGTTAGTGAGGAGGAGGAGGAGGCGGTACAATATCTAGCAGTAGGAGATATTGCACAGACGCAGGATACGGGCCCGGTGAAAGGGAGCTGGCATTCCCGGAGCTCAGAGACCCCGTGCTGCAGAAGATTTAGTGTTGAACATGAAGGAACTAGTTGTGGTAGTCTGGCCTGTCAATCCTGCATTTCATGAGGATTGTATATATACCTCTCGAATACGTAGACACATGTTAGGGGTCCTTTAGCTATTTCTATGGATGGCAGCTGGAGCATGTTAGCTTAAGAAATGTTGTGTTTGATGCCCTACTCATCTTGTGGTGGACATGTTGCTGTTACCTAATTTGCACCAAATATTTTTTCATAGATTCCTTATTTTGGTGCCTGATTAATACATTGAAGAGGGGGAATAAAGAGGTCAAGCTTTCCTACCCTTGGGGGGGAAGAGGCAAAAAAGCAAAATCCTGTTTACAGTCAGAAGGGTTGCGCTCTTTGCCTCAGCCGCGTGTGCTTCCTTTCCTTGTGTTTACAGTGTGCTGCAAATTTAGAGAAGCTTAAAAAAATAAAAATTTGGAATGAAATGAATGAAGCAACAGGGAGGAGCTTCATTCCTGCTTATCTGCTGGTGCTGGACACTTTCTGTAGGGGCACAATGTTGGAGCAGATGCTGTTTCTTTGCTTTCCGTATCTTAACAAAACAGCTTGACGTATCTAAATCCAAGGAAGGGCTGTCTTCATGATTGCCATAGTCCGTCACGCTTTCTCCTGCGGGCAGTGAGGCTGGTTGGCTTCAGCAGCCGCTGCCAGCACTGGTCCAAAATGATGATTACTGGATTCGGCGCCTATAGCGGTGTTTTGGGGTAGAAAAATGCCGGAGAGGTGCTGGGAGATGTACACTGCCGACTCCTGTCCCACGCAAAACCATCTCTGATAACAGGACAGAGGAAAACTCGTTGCTTACGAGGCACTGCTGAGGCCATGAGCATTTCGGTGCGGGAGGGGAAGGCAGGTTGGAAGCGGGGTTTGCCGCTTTTCAGGTGGGCTGGGTTATGGCCCTGCACCCGCATGCGTTTGTATTCGTGTTTCAGGCCGTACCTATATGGAGAATTCGGTGGTTGTTAAAACAAAACTTAATTGCATTAACGCTCAAAACAGAATTAGGAGGTTTTCACCCTGAAGGAGTGAGCTGTTGCGATCCAAGCTCCCCTAGAAATAAAGATCTCAGCATGCCAACCACAGGGACTGAGATGAAAACCCTCCGGAGAACCCACATTCATGACCAAAACTCTTTTTTCTTCTTTCTTTTTTAAATCTTTTTGCTTTTTTTACATACTAGGGGAGAAAAAGAGAGATGCAGAGAATTGACAGGAGTTGCAGTCAGGAACATTATGTATTGAAAATGCTGATGTGACGGGAAAGATTTCTGGCTCCCCTGAGCATCCATTTTGCTGGAGCCAAGCGATGCTCTCCAAGTAGAAACAATCATAAATTACCGTCTGAGAGATCATGGGATTCCCATCAGCTGGAATTGGAAAACACCAACCACAGAGGCACCCCAGAGATTTTTTTTTCCCCAACTGGGGAGGGGAGGGAAAGAGGGGAGCCCCATGTGGTGCAAGGATGCAGGAGCCCCTCTCTTGCTGTGCCCATGCAGGTAGGAGGGAGTGGAGGGGGACACGTGGTGGCATATAAGGAAGATAGAAGGAAGAAATTTTTCCCAATGAGGGTGGTGAAACCCTGACCCAGGTTGCCCAGAGAGGTGGTTGATGCTCCATCCCTGGAAACATCCCAGGTCAGGCTGGACGGGGCTCTGAGCACCCTGCTCTGGTTGCAGATGTCCCTGCTCATGGCAGGGGGTTGGACTAGATGGCCTTGAAAGGTCCCTTCCAACCCAAACTCTTGTATGGTTCTATGATTCTATGATATATTTGCCACCAAGAGCAAGTAATGGCTTCTTGGGGAATGTGGTGGTTCCAGCACTGATGTCCATGGGTCAAGGAGTGGTCCATCAATACCTACAGGCCTTGTTCCAGCAGCAGCAGATTGAAGCAGCATTAAAAATAATACTAATATTACTAATAATATGGACAAGCAAGGCAAGGCTTTGCTGCTAAAATACACTGTAAGCCGGTCTGGTCTGTCCAGACGTGAGCTGAGGGCGAAGCAGGGGGAGGAACAGGGCAGTGGGGACCCTGGCCAGGCGGGGAGGGAATGAGGAGCGCTTCCGAACCGCGCGTTTTCTTAAAGCCTATGCGAAAGTATTACTATTTGCCTAATGAACAAGCACAGTTTTTAAAAAAACAAACAAAAAAAACCTTTGGTGAAGAAAAGCACCAAATTCCCGTGGTCTCGTGTGAGTGACTGATCCCAAGGTGCGTGAGAATCTACAGCGTCTGGAGTTGCATCGGTGTGTCAGGTTCCTTTGCGTTTAAATAATTTGTACGAGTAGCTTGCGATAATAGGATGAGTTTAAAAACAAAATGAAACAAACAACAAGAAATCTCTAGGAACAAAACATTGATAGTTTACAGGGTTTTGTGAGTTTAAATGCCTTATATTTAACAATCATAATTTATGACTAACTTGTAGATATTGTGGGTTCTTATTTAATTATTTTTATAGTTGTTTTTTGCATTTTTAATTATAATTTATTTATTTAGAAATTAATACTAATTTTTTTTATTACTCCTATTACCTCATTTTTGCATTGTTTCTGGGAATGGAATGCTTTGCATGCATCGGTACTTTAAAAAAAATTAAACATGGGATGTGGGGGGTAATGCTTATCTTGTCAAAAAAAAAAGAGAAAAAAATCAGGGTGTGTGATTACAAACTGTATTACTGTGGTGCTGTTACCTTGGATACATTCCATAAAAATGCAAACCTTTGATTCTGTATGCTGTGACATAGTGGAAAACTGCAATATAGTGACTGTGTTTAGCACATATATATGAATATTATTTGCACTCATAATCAAACTCCGGTGATCCTTTCACTTGCGTCCTTGCGCATTGACGGCGACTAACAGCGCTCTGCAAAACCAAAATGTTTCGGCCGATTCTTGCTACTGCCCTGTCCCCGACACCGCTGGTGATGCAACTGCTCTTGCTGCTTGTGTTACCCTGCAATAACGCCTGGCTTGGGGCAACGCATGCATTTAGTGCAAGACTCTGCAAATTTCTTCAAAAGCCAAGGAAGGAAGCCCAGGCGTGGTGGCTCTGCCCAATTTTTGGTGCCTGTCGGTGCTCGGTCTGGCTCTTTTCACTCCCTGTGCATGCACCCCGGCTGGGCACTGCGGGGAGGATGAAGGAGGCGGTCGATTGAGCCTGAGCTCGGAGGCAACCAAACTGAGGGATTCGTTGCAATTTTAAAGGGTTGACCCCTGGTCTAGCTGAGAGGGGCTGGGATGGACGTGGGAGCAATTCAGCATCCCTTTGTAAGGTCTGGCCACGAGCATCTGCTGTGACCCAGCTGTGAAACGTCCATGGAGCAGAAGCCCTCAACGCTGATCTTCTTGATCAGTTGGTTTCATCGTCCCTGCCATTTTCCCCTTCCCAAGGGGGAAACCTCAACTTGGAGCTTTTTAACCCACTCTAGAGCTGGGACCTGCACCAGAACCCTCCCGTCCCCAAGGAGGGGTCAGCCCCAAGCTGACGTCCCACTCCTGCAGTGGTGGCCAAGCATCCCCAGCCCCAGCCCTGGCCGCGCCGCTCTCGCAACGCACTGCCCTTTCCCCAAAGGCTCCTGAATATCAAGCGCTGAAGCCTCACACGAGGGCTGGAGCACCTCTGATGATATTTTAAGCTTTAAGCCATAACTACTCTTGGTCAGCACAGATGCTTGGCCGTGTACGGACAGAAGTGGGGTTGGACGCTTGTGCTCAGCCGGTAGCCGTCCCCCCCAAAAGGCTTTGGATGCAATTCTCTTTTGGGTTAGAAAGGCACAAAATGACTGTACCTTAAGTTTTTTCTCTCTGTCCCTTCAGGGTGCTGCTCTGCTTTGTTGACTTTGCCTTACCCTAGGTTTAAAACCTGTCTGTGTTTTTTTCCTCGCTGCTCTGTAACACTCCTCCCCGGTGGCCTGGAGCTGCGGTTCTGAGCCGTGCAGGGACAGAGGGTCGGCTGTTCCCCCCGCAAAGACACTGTAAAAGAGATAAGTAAAACAAGGAGCGAGCGAACAAAAATCCTCTCCTTTAATGACCCGGGCTGGTGAAAGGATCACCCACATTTTTGTACTCCTACTGCTGTTCTGTTGTGCTGTGCAACATTTTGCTACATAGACTATTTTATAGAAGAAAGCTAGAAAAATATTTATTATTAATATTAAAGCAATAGTGCATTGAAGAAATTAAAAGACATTAGAAATTGTGTAAATGCTTAGATTCACTTTTGGTGGATTTTTTGTACTTTATTTATAACTAATAAAACAAACTGCATTGCTAACTATAAACCCGTGCCACGCAGAAGTCACCTGGCAAGGCGATCGCTTGGTCTTTATTTACTGCTGGTTTCTTGTTTCTTTGGGTCAACGTCAATTCTTCTTTTGCTCCTTATGCCTTTGGACTTTGAGGTGCACAAGGGACGCCGATGGGGTATAGAATGCTCTGCCCAGCTGGTTTGCAGAGGCTGTTGGTGCTTGAGCTCCATGGCAGAGGCGATGTGAGGCTCTCTGCACCGGGCACACGACCGTGTGTGATGGCCTGCGGCACTGGTTTTGTGATGAGGTACCAAAACCACTTTCTAGAACCAGGACAGAAATTGCCTGTTAAAGAGAGATTTCTCCTCTGAACACATCTCACAGTGCCTGCAGGATATCTCTAGCAAGTCCTGCAGAGATATCGACAGGTCCTCCACCCTCCCAGTAGAGAACCATCTCCCTCCCTGTGTGTCTCCTGTTTAATGACTAAGGAAAGAGAAAGTTACTGGAAGAAAAAAGAAAAATCCTCCAAATGAATACAGATATATTCGAGGGTATTTTCAATCCTTTTGTTACCTGTTGGAGAATCCAGAGGGCCACACAGCCAACTTTGCATCCTGCACAACTTATTTCATAGGTCCTCTTGCACTTGTATTTTTTCCCACGATGAACGATGCCAACCTCTGCTCCTACCCGCTCTCGATTTGGCTGTTCCTCCACATGCATTTCATGCAGAAAGGCTGAGACCAGTCCCCAGCTTTGACTATGTGATTAGACTAAATAAGCCTTGGAGAGAGGTGGCTGCTGATCATAGAGATTTGGTTCCCGTAGCGGAAGGGAATTGCCGGCTCCTCCAGCATCCAGCGAAGGCTGCATAAGGGATGCACCATATTCAGGCAACGTGGAGCTCCCTTTATAGGAAGCTTTCACAAATTCAGAAAACAGAAAACAAGTTAAAAATTACCTGCTGGCCCAGCTGGGGAAAATCTCAGTTGCTCGCTGAGGTCTTGCTGATGTCCTTCAGAAGGGTAATGATGCCAAGAGGGTTGCTTGAGGTGGCAACGGGTTTTGCTTCAAAGCTGCCGCAGCAAACGCGCCGCCGCCATCTGATAATAGCCCTGATGTGTGCAGCGAGCAGTGCCCGGTGGCTGTGCCGGGGAGGGAGAGGGGTTGTGCCCGTTAAGGCATAACAGCACGGACCAGGTTGCAATGTCTTTATTCACTGCCAGCATCTGCTCTTGCAGCAGCTGCCCGGGGCCGGGAGGCTTAGCCCTTATTTGTGTTTTGTAAGTATTTAAATCCTCTGCGGGCCCACAGGTTGCAGCTCAGGGCTGTACAACCCCATCAGTAAATATCTTTTTCTTTGGTTGTTTTTTTTAAATGGAGCTTTTTTCTATGTCAGAGTGGGCCTCTACACATAACGATGGGGCAGGGGAGATTATAAGATGGATACTTCAGAGCCCTCAGTTACTCTGCCCTCATGCACGTGATGTTGGAGTAGGTACACGATGCTGTGCAAAATGTTTCACAACAATTTCATAGAGATTTTCCTCCAGCAAGAGACAACCAGTCCCTTGTAGCATCCAACACTGCAAAGGACTCCTTGGTTATACCTATTTTTACTGGCAGCACCCAAGTACTTTTGTAAACACAGCACTTCACTGGCCTCCCAAAATGATGGGGACCACAGAGATGATGGGGTAGCCTGGTTTTGCAGACTCCCACTGAGTGCCGCCATCCTTGTCCTTTGCTCTTGCTTCTCATCCACATTAATGCTTCTCGGAAGAAGGAATGTACATTAAAACCCCACCAATTAAGAAAAAAAGAGCAAAAAAAAAAAGGTAGAGGGTGGCGGGGGTAGCAGGAGCTGTGCATCTGCCTAACATACAGCTTTGGGATGCTCTGCCCCGGCAGGCAGAGATTGCCTGAGCCCTGCAAAAGGCACAGCCCTGGGTCAATTTTGCCTTTTCTCCTCCCCAGTTCTCCACTTGGCCAAGAACATGTCGGTTTTAGCAGCTTAATGAAAATCCAGCCCTTGGAAAAACTCCGCTGTTGCTTTTTTACTTTTGTGGCATTAGCTGTTGTAGCAACAGAAGGACTCCCCAGAGCCAGGGTGGAGTTGAGTTTTGCACAAACAAGGGGCATTTTTGAAGTCTTTAGAAGAAAAAAGCAGAGTTTTTTCATGCTTTGCCAAGGTTGCCTTCCTGGGAGGCAGTGAGGTTGCTGACCCTGTACCAGCAAACTCCCCCATGGCCTTTTTCAGGGCAGCATTGCCTGGAGTTCAGCACAGCTCTTGGGCTGGACATGCCCGTCCAGGGGTGGTAGGTGGTCCTGACGGCAACCCAGATATCTACAACCCCACCTCTCACCTGCGCAGTGGTTTGGTGACACCGAAGACGTTTGCTACATGTGATTACTCCCAGATGTGAGCACACCTCATACGTAAGCCAAGGATTTCTCTTTCCTCCTCGCCCCATGCAGGGATGGTGTGTGGCTCAGGAGCTGCCTCACCGCCTCCGGGGCTGGGAGCGTGGCGCAGCGCAGGTCCCATGTGTGTCACGGTGCATTTGCGCAGGGGCTGCCAGGGGTTAAACTGCGGTGATGCAGCGATGATACAAAACCAGCATCTCTGGCATCTCCACGCCAAGTGGGTGCTGGTACAGCATTTTAATGGGAAAAACTCCTACTTTGCTGCAGCACACATTTGGCTAAAAAAGGGACAAATCTATTGACAGGGAGGGTTTTTTCATGGGCTGGGGTGGGAAAAGCAGAGAGATCAAAAACCTGACCCTTTTTTTTTGTTTCAAAGCGCCCACTGGGGATCGGCTGCTTCGCAATGACACTGCACAAGCACAGCAAAAGCAAATGTTCCAGACTCTGCTGGTGGGACACGCTGGCTGTTTGGGGAGCCTGAGCCCCATCCCAGCAGGGTCCCGGGGATGCAACATGCCTGCTGGCCCCAACACCCACCTTCAGCCCTCCTGAGATTTGTTCTGCTCCTCCTGTGAGCTCCCAGCCCTCGGCTCCATCCTTGCTCAGAGCTTGGAAGCACCAGTCTGCAGTGAGGAGGGAGAATACAGCCCGTAAGGGCTGCTATTATTATTATTCCCATCAGTGAGTAGCTGATCATTGATGAGGTTAATTACTGGGCTCATTTAAGCAACTTGCTCTGCTCCAAAACCATCAGTTACCATAAAGGTTTCTAAAATGAATTAGCCTGAGCTATTATTTGCAAACTGGCACACACAGACCTGCATAAGCTCAAGTCTTTTCAGTGGTGCTTGCTGTGGAAAATAAAGATGTGGTGCTTCCCCAGCCAGGCTTTGGTGGAATGCAGCAGCTTTCGAATATCCAGGAGCAATCAACAGCACTCGCAACATGCCCCTAACTCCTGCCTCAGCATCGTTAGCCTTTGCTGGGGACTCCGTTGCCCATCACCAGGCAGGGATTCAGCAGTGGGACAGTCCTGCCTTGTGGCCAGGCAGGTCCAACTAGCACCCTGCTCCAGCTGCAGATGTCCCTGCTCACTGCAGGGGGGTTGGACTAGATGGTCTTGAAAGGTCCCTTCCCACCCAAACCATCCTGTGATTCTATGATACTATGTCCCAGCCAAAGCATTGTCCCCAAAGCAGGGACTGAGGGGGTGGGTGGGCTCAGTGGCTTTAACCCAGTCTTGACCCAGTTGATCCCCATTTGCACAAAGTACTTGTTTAAAACCAGCTTCTGGGAGGGGGAAAGAGCTAGGATATGGGTAGACCAGGAGGAAGATCTCCTTCTCATGGTGGCTCAGACACCCCGTTTTCACCTCCAAAGGACGTCCCCCCGCTGCTTTGCTCCCTGGGGAGGGAGATGGGGCTCCAGAAGTAATGATTTGTAAACAGCTTTTTTTCTTGGTACCTGTTGAAATGCAAGTAGCCGGGAAGAGCTCACCTACAGGAGCACTGGCCCTTATCGCGGCTGGGAAATCCCTTCTCCACCACAGAAGAAAGCGAAGACGCAATCCTTATTAAAAGAAAAAAAATCGAAATGAACGGCAGCTGCTCTGAAATGGAGTTGGTATTCAGGCCATATAGGGTAAGATTATCCTGAGACAGCTTTGAATATAGCTAGCACAGCTTCCTTGCAGTGGAATTGATTATTTAGTAGGTCTTTTGCTTTGGCCACTGTAGCTGTAGATCTCCTTTCTGGGCAGACCCTGATGAAACCAGCCTGAGTGCTGGGTCTGGCTTGAGGAGGAAAGACCACGGGTGGAAAAAATCAAATCCCACCACTTCAGACCTGGCTGAGTGGGTAATGGGTCCTTCCCAACCTCCCTGCAGAAAGCCCTGCTGTGCCCAGTGCTTTCAATGTGGCGTCTTCTGGAGGTGTGCACGTGTGTGTACGGACATGCAGTGTTCACTGTTGCCAGAAGCGGGAAAAACGGGGATCTCCAAGTTCAATTTTCTTAAATACATTGGCTCAATTATCTTATTCCTTTTACTCATCTTAAAGGGGAGCTCATCAGTCATGGAGGCCAGTGAGCTTTCCCAGACCTAGCAGGGCGAAGCACTGAAATCAGAAGATGGCATCTGAGCTGTTAAAGCATAATTTATGGCTCTGCTAGTTGTGGCTTTTAACCATAAATGAGAAATGTATTTATTTCATTCACAATTTTATACGCACTTTAAAAAAAACAGTATTACTTTTACAAAATGTTAACCCAGGAAGAACATCTTGCTGCTAAAAATCTCTCAGTATAAAAGGCAGTGTGTTAAAAAGTAAAATGCAATATAAAATGGTATAATGAGAAAAATGTGCATGCACGAGGGACTGAAGCCCTCCTGCAGCCCTGCCCTCCTCAGTACCTAGGAAAAAGCTCCCTCCAGATTAACCCATCGCCCCGGTTTTCATCCAGCCACTTCCCGCAGGGAAATATGGTGGTCACACCGGTGGCCGAGTTGGTGATCTCCACCCGCTCCACCAGCCAGCCTGGCGCCAGGCCACTGTTGTCGTGCTCAATCCGGACTTTTTTTAGCTCCCCCATGTCCAGCGTCTCCAGGTAAAACCTGTTGGTTTTGCCCCGCTCAAAGAGGTTCCTGAACTTTTGCTTCAGCGCCCGCTTTCCCGAGTCCCCGTTCAACCCGAAGATGGTGATGAACACGTTGGCGTCAGTCCCCGCTCCCTTTTCAAAGCCTGTGACCACGATGGTCTCATATTTGACTGGCACCAAGCTCCGGGCTTTGCTGGCAAAGCTCTCGGTGACCTTGGCACACTCAAAGACTTTGTAGTCCCGTCTCTTGTAACGCAGAGGGATTTTCACATTGCACCTGAAAAAGTATCTGCCAAAGGAAGATTAGCAGCATGTTAATGGTACGGATGGCCAGTGTACTGGGAAAATGTTATGGACTGAGCACGCTACTAAATTGCCCAGTATTAATGCTGTTTCAGTACTTGTCCATGTGTGTTCTAGCACTAGAGTTTCTCTCTAGAAAGACAGATTGAACATTGCAACTGCAACTGGAAAACCCAACATCTCCCTAGACAGCCACGGACACCTCGCACCTGGGAGGGTTGGTGTGGGGCACTTGTCACCTCTTTTGCCCGTGCAGTGGCATGCCCGTTCACAAACCCACAGCAGCAGGACGAGCAATCCGCCCGGCAGCTACTGCAGCCCAGCGCTGCCGAGTACAGCTGGTCTGAGAGCAGGGAGACCAGCAATTGTCCTCGCTGATGGTATGGTTAAGGTTGGGCTAGGAACTAGGAAAAAGAGAATGGGAAAAATGGGAGGAGGAGGTTTAAATCCCACCCTCCTTCCCCGTCCTCGACTAGATCACGCAGCCCATCCTTAGCAGGCAAAAAAAAAGCATCGAGCACAGAAATGATAGGCACCAGATGCCGAAAGCCCTTGGCTCTGCAGTGCTGCCTCTGGGGACGTGCAGGGAGCACACAGCACATCCATACGGCACCGCGGACCTGGCGCCCGGCCAGAGGCTGGAGCACTCTGCTTTTAACGACGTATTTCATTTCCAACGATGCAGATCATTTCCAGATGAGTTTTTCCCCCTCCTCCCCCCTTCGCCAAACTGCAGCAGGTCCTCCTGGAGGGAGCGTAGCTGGATGGCAGTGCCTGCGCCTAAAATAAACACCTGGAGGAAGGCTTACTGGGATTCCAGCAGTACTGTGTTTCTTAAGTGCTTTCAACACTTTTGACATTTTCTGCAGCCAAAGGAAAGCACTCCTTTCTCTGGAAAGAAGCTTTGTAAATGAGAAATACTGGTGTGAGCAAAATTTTAGGCTCAGGGACAGAAAACCTGCATGAGAGTGGGGTGGAGAGATTGCTCGTTGCTGCAGTTTTATTTCCTGGGCTAACATAGTATCTCATGGTCTGGAGTTATAATGGAGCATGCCAGTCTTCATGAGGGGCAAGAAGAAAAAAGATGACCTTTCTAGCCCTGGGATTTTCAAGAAAAAGCTTCTAAATAAATCCCTTTCACATACTAAGATCTACTACTAAAAGGCAAAAATCCCAGTGTAATTAAAAAATATTGCTGCAGCAATATCATAACTCTTTTAATTTGGTCTTTGGCTTGACTGGGTGGATTTTTTTGATGCTTGGGTTCAGGAATATCTGAAGTAAGAGCTTGGTCTCATAGTGAGATCTGCTCCAGTTGACCGTTTGCAGAGCAAACACCACTGTGAAGTGCTGCATCTGCGGAGCCGCAGCTCTGCTTCAGTGCGACGACAGGCTGCAGCCTTTACTGGTATCTCCCGGCTGCCCTCTTTAATTTACAACTTCAAAAAAACGGGGGCTTTATGAGAAAATCTTTGGCACCTTCCAAATATACTACTTCAGCAGTTTCAGCATGCTCCCAGTCAGTTTAGTGCACGGATTTGGCTGCACAGATGGACTTTAAGGGTTCCAGGTTTTTCCCCACCAGGAGAAAAGAACATGTTTTAGTATATAATTGACTGAGTTTTCATTCAGCAAATATTATTGTGGCTCTTCTGCTGGCTGATTAATTTGCTAGGAGAGACTCTTAGCTTCTAAAAAAAAAATCCACTTCAAGGGTTTCTTCTTAAACACTCAATTGTCTCAGCTGGAACAAACTCCTTATAGTTAAATTCTTTAGCAGCAATGGAAATGTGATGGAGAAGAAAAGAAATCCACAATTAACACTGTGGATATTTTCTCTGAAGGGCAGTTTGTTCTGATTTGACAATCTTCTCTGGTTCCTGCATAATCCTTGTGCTATCATCTGCTTCCTGAGTTGTGAATGTCATCTCTTCCAAAGACGGGCCTCAGACCAAAGCGTGTAAGACCTGACATGTTCAGGGCTCTTCAGTCAGGTACCATTTTTCAGCCGTGGCAGATTTCATATTCCAATATTCAGTCATATTCAAATCAGAGTAGCTGAGCTGCATGCAACCTTTCCAGTGGGCCTTTTGGACCATACCAGAAGGATCTCTCATCCAAACCAGCGTGAATTGGAGGTTCAGGTTTTGTCTCACTCTCAGCTCTTTTCTAGGAGCTCTTTTTACAAGACTTACCTAAAGACAATTCTGTGCAGAGCATCCTACAAACTCCTTAAATTTCAGTCAATTTAAATATTTTTCACAAGCTGAGACATTAATTTGTCATAGCTGCGAGATTCACCAAGACAACTTGTCATAAATTTATCTGCACGTGCAGGTGCCCTCTCTAGCGACTCAGAAATTGCACAGGCAAGTCAGCTGTGGGCTCGACACACCAAACAGCTTGTTCTTAGCTTTCAGAAAGGAATGGAGATTTGGTAAGACTTTCCACTATTGCTCAAGTCTGAAAAGCTTAGGAGGACACATGTGGAGCTGCTCAGCATCCCCATGCCCTCCCGGAGCAGCTTCTTGCAGATGAGAAGGCACTTACTTGTTGCAAAGCTCCATCTCCGTTACGATAATCTCTTGGACATGCCAGAAGACATCAGCTTTTGCAGATGACTTCTTTCCATCTTTTGGGCAGTGACCAACACAGATGGCTGCAATATCACCAACATTCTTTGAAGAAAACTGAAATGTGTCTATTGCTCCCCTACAAGAAACAGGGAGCAGTTTCAGTTAGTGTGTTGAAGGCTGGCAGTCACTTGTCTCGTACGGACATTAAGTAATTTGCACATGGCTACAGAAGATAGAAAATAAGCCTTCATTTAAAGTAATTTGATTTAACCTACCACCATTCAACACAAAGTATAATTTCCATATTTAAATGTAGTATTTTCTCTGATTAGGTGTGACATTTTAAATTGTTGCCACTAGGACTTTCCAGGATAAACTTTCCACACACAAAACCAATTTGCCGCATTATAGATAAAGCTAAAGAATGACTAATTTCCCTTCCGGCACTTATTCATTCATCCTTGACAGATACTGTATCTGTTACACATCTACCCACCATAGCTGTTTTAAATTTGCTAGTTCTGCCACCCTTCCTGAAGCTCAGCTTGAAAACAGTTTAAAGAAAAAAATAGGTCTCTCTCAAACCCTTGGCTCCCTGTCGTGTCCCATGCATATCTGTTAGGTTTATCTCCTTGGATCAGTCCTTATTCCAACCTGCCTCCAAGGATGGACTGTGACTAATGCTTTGGAGAGTGGTGTCTTTAACTCCGCTGTAGACACCATCAGCTGAAGGTCAGGAGGAAGCTCCTCCTGATCTTTCCTGTCTCACAGGAAATCTCAGCCATTCATACTAGAGTCCACGTCAGCTGTAATTTCACCTTTCTTTTCAGAGCCACAAGAAAAACCTTTCCTCCCTGCAAAGCAACAGAACATCAGCAGTGTCCATGACTTTGAAGAGGTTCCCATTTCCTAAGGGCGTGTGGTGTCCTTAAACAAAGTAGAAAACCTGTCTCACACCTGGAGCACTTCGGTCCCACATGGGAGAAGGAATCTGCCACACGTTAGATAGATGTGCCTCCAGCTCGTCGGCGCCCAAGGCTGATACTCATCTCTCCTCACGCGACAGTGATCTTTCAGCCTTACTTTGCCTGGAAAGTCAAATCTGAGCAGCTCTGACAACATTTAGCCTCCAACTATTTTTACTTTCTCTCTGATTCCCACTGCCAGTGAGATGCTGTAAAAGGAATTAAAAACACCTCCAGCTTCCTTCTGCTCCTCCCAGCTCAAAAATACACAACCTCCCTGGCGGCTCACCAGAAGCCCATTTGCACTTACTAATACAAAACGACACACACACACATGCATCATCTACATTTTCTTGTACCAAATGCCTTTTTCCTATCATTGTAAAACCTGCTCTGTGTCTGCCCATCAGAAATTGATTTTACATCTTCCTTTTACTCCAGGTGAGAAGCCATTAGGCTTTTTGGAAGGTGGATGAGAAACAGCATGGCACAAACGCAACTCTGTAAACCATCCTGGAGAAGAGGTGGCATTTGTAGAAGACACACAGTGGGTGGGGAGTTCCTCTAGCCCACCAGCCAGACCCACTACCTTTCAAATCTCCGTTTCTTGGAGGAGTTCTCCATAAGGAATTCTTTTGAGCGGCCCAGCTTTCCTTCTAAGATGATCCAGATGTTTTCCTTTGTTTCTGCATCCTCTCTGTTGCTTGTTACTGTGACAATCTCATAGGCTTTAAAGCATAATTAACACACACGTTAAACAGAAAAGGAAGAGCAGATGGCCAGAAAGTTCTCTTCATTTGGCTGTCACTTTGCTTAAAAACTCTCTTACTAATATTTATCACAACACACCAGAAAGCACTTGCAAAATAAGGATGGAACCACACTGAAGCCTGTGGGACTTTAGACTTCTGCGTGCTTTGGATTTCACACAGGGGTAGAGTAGATGAAAAATATGAGTACTGCTTGATCAGCTGGCAAGAGTAGATGGAGCTGCTCTTGAACAAGCTGTGTCCAGCTCCCTGCTGCACTCAGCACTCCTTTTTTAACACAGCCCAAATCCTACAGTTTTTGTCCCACCGTTCCTAACGGGCCAGTGAGGGTATCCAGGTCCCCCACAGGATACGCTCAGATGCTGTGGTGGCATGTAAGTACCCAAAATGGCAATCACAAGGCTGATTTTTGCAGGGCAGAGTGAAATCACACTAAAGTAATGTGATTATTGACTCTCCAGGACTCTCCTGAAAAAGAGCGCTGCAGTGCAGGAGTTCTTGAGATGTACTTTGCATATTATCAGTGCGGTTAAATAACTCTTGCTCTCTCTCTCACTCACCACATTAGACACCAGTGTAATTACCTTGGACTCAGTGGAATTATCCAGAGCAGACCCAGGGCTATGGGATGTTAAGCTCAGCCATCATATTCAGCTGGGATACTTGAGCTAGTAGCCCAGAACATGTTAAGGAGGAAGCTGGAGCAATGTTACTTACAAAGCTTTAAGGACTAAACTTATTTTCCACCTCAAAGATTCAAGCCTATTATTTCTAATGAGACCATAATCATGTGTCCTTATGGCTTACTGCTGGATTGAACTGCTGCAGATGGGTCCCTCTTAGGTTTCAACCCAGAATGAGATGTTTTTGTTCCTCATAAATCCCGATTTGTTTTTTTCTTACCACAACATTGCACTTTTGCACTAAAGGGTACCTTAAATAATCCAATCCTTAAAGCCTGCAAATACAAACATCTATTGCATGGGAACCCTTAGTAGAGCAGCTTGCAGGAGATGTGGTCCCAAGGCCTCTGAGGTCCCTCCGCAAATGCCACAAGTCAACTCTAAACTTACCAGTCCGTTCCTTCAGTTCCAGGATGTCATTATTGGCACAAGCCAGTTCCCTTATGAGCTGCCCATCATCTTCACCTTTAGCCAGCCAGCGATCACATTGGAAGCGGAATGTCTTGTCCATGGCGCAGTCCTTCACGTCAATATATTCCAAGTGCCAACCTGGTGCGATTCCTAGCAAAACAACAAAATAAAAAAGATTTGGATATTTTCACAAGGTAAGGAGATGGATACCTCTCCTTGGTAGCACCCTGCTGAAATGGTTGGTATTTGTTTCAGAAAATGTCACCAGTGAACAGACATTGTTCTGATACCAAAAGCAATGTTGGCTTGCTCAAGACCATAATCCCCTTCTAGAGTCAGGCCATACTTTTGAGGGGGTTGCTGGTTTTTGATCAGATATAAGGGTGTTAGAGCATGCTCCTGGATAAACTAGATTTCAAGCTCTCTGGGGAAGGGATCATCATTTGTCCTTGCCCAACACTTTATATGAGATGGGGCTTCTGCAATACCAGTAGCAGCAGCAGTGAGCAGGGACAGCCGGGGCCAGTGTGCCCGCTGTAAACATACCAACACAGGGACCGTCCCAGTAAGAAGCACAACTGTAGCTTACGGACAACAAACCTTTACAAAGCCCCAGGGACATCAGGGCCCTGCAGAACTGTTTGCCAGAGCCAGAAGCATGGATATCAAAGGGTTTGGGGGCAAAAGTTAATGGAGCAGCTTCTGTCACAGAAACTGCTTCAGATTCTTCCTTCCATTTTAAGGGAAACATGAAGCCTTAAAGCCAAAAGAGAAAGATATGAGTTTATGTTCCACCTAAACCCCACCCCTCCATGACACATGTCTGTGTTAAAAAAGACATAGCGGTGTGTGCATGGTTTGTGGTGGTCCCTTCAGGTTTTGGGAATGCTAGTTGGTCACAAGCTGTACGTTTTAGTTTTTTCCTCTATGGCCCTTATTACCCCCAAACCCTTCATATTTGGATTTGAAGGTCAATTCCAACTTGCTGCTTTGACCCTGCCAGCTAGCACATGCAAGGAAATTACCTATGCTATCCTGACTTTGCCACCAACCAGGGTGAGTTCACTAATGCTGCGACAGGACATGAACATAGGACAGACTAAAGTGACGGATGCTCCAGCAGGGACCACCAGATCACCTAACTTTTGCCTTGGGGCCTTCTGAGGAGTCATAGCTCCCTTTTAGTTTTCTACTCTCCTCCCCCCTTCTGCTCTTTTTTTTTTTCCCCAGTGAAAAAACAACTTGAAAATGAAGAAAAAGGCATTTGGGAACATTTTCTTGATTTCTTCGTTGAAATAGAAGCCTTTGTTGAGCTTAGGGGGATGGGAGGTTCTGACAGCTCTACTTGCAAGTCCTGTTATTAGTCAGACAAAGAAAGGTTATGTTCACGATGAAAGATCTCTGCTGACATATTATTTACATCCCAGAGACATTAAACAGCTCTTGCTCTTCCAAGAACTCACTGCCATGTGCCTACTTCCTTAGTTTGCAAATATTAATCTTCTTTAGCCCACAAAAGAAAATTATAGCAGCTTTTTGAGTTATGTAAATCCCTCACCCTGCTCTTGTGGACTGCGATCCCTCCACACCATGTGCTGGCAGTTCTCTACCAGCCTCACAGCCATTCCTGTTTTGCACTTCTTCTTCCTGAACCTTCTTCAAGCTAGGAAATAAACTGCTACAAAGCACAGACCTCAACCAAAGATACCATTTTCTCCTTAAATTGCAGGGGCACAGAACTGCAGAAATATTGTGGCTGGAAGATGTTCTCTCTGAAGAACATCTAATCCAACCCCCTGCTTAGACTAAGCTCAGCTAAAGCAGGTTGCTCAGGTTGTGTTTGGTCAGGTTTTGAATTCTCCAAAAATGGGGACTCCCTGATCTCTCTGGGAAACCTGTGCCAGTGTTTGATCTCCCGTGCACAGAAAAAAGCTTTTTTCTTATGTTTCAGTGGAATTCCCTGTATTTCAATTTGTGTCCATTGCCTCTTGTCCTGTCACTGGGCACTGGTGAGAAAAGCCTGTCTCCACCTTCTTTACTCCCCCGATCAGATACTTGTATGCATCTGCAAAATCCCCCTGAGCCTTGTCTTTTCCAAGTTGAATAGTCCCAGCTCTCTCAGCCTCTCCTCATACAGCAGGTGCTCCAGTTCCTTAATTGTCTTTGTGGCCCTTCACTGGACTCACTCCAGCATGTCCTTGTCTCTCTTGAACTGGGAGGACAGTGCCATATGCCAATGACAAGACCTGGGCAAATACCACAGGTGCAGCACCCAGGCAGAGGAGCTAGGTGCACCACCCGAACATGCAAGACCTCCTCCAGGCTCCAGCAGCAGGACAAAGGTACTAGAATCATAGAACAGTACCGGTTTAGTGCCTCCTGGGCAGATCCTACCAAGTTCCCCAGGGTTCCCACTGCCCCCTAACTGGAACAACTTTCTCTTTGGGGCTGTTTGGAAATTTATTCTAAACATGTTGGCAGTGTCAGTCATTAATCTTTTTGGCAGGCTCATCTCCATTTAAGTTCAATGAACATCTCTGCAACATATTCAGGAGGCTGCTCTGCTTCCATCAAAACTTTAGTTAAAACAGTACAGGATGAAAGAAAGAAAACATCCCATCCTTCTCCAGAGAGAGAGATCAATGGCTGCAGACTGGGATAGAATAAATCAGTGATCTTAGTCTTGTTGCCAGCAGTGAACAGCATGATTGGGACAGGATCAGTGCTAAGCAGGGGTATCGGAAAGAAGCCTGAACGAGATGCACATACTCTCCTCCCCCTTCTCCAGCCTGGTCCCAGTAGCCGCTCACCAGGAGAGCTGCAAGAAAAACCTGCTCTTTTATCACAGGGAGAGCTGGGCCAGAGCTGGCTTTCCAGCACATGTTGGAGTTGAGGGTGAAGCAAGCACAAAGAGCAACTTTTCCTGGTGTTCTCTGGAAAAGATGCATTTATCAGCTCTGGGCTATTTAAAGAGCAAGGTCTGGGCTCTGTCAGGGGGTCAACACTGTAAAGCAAATACCAGCAGGGTGTCCCTTATAGCACAAGGGTACCTCAAATCACTGGCTGGTCACCCTTAGAAAAATGGTGCTACTGTCCCAAAGCATCCTCCTGTTTGCTTTAGAGAAAAAAATATTTCTCTTCGCTCCACTAGAATTGGTCTTTCCTTTTTGCTGTTTTCCTTCCTGACGGTGAGCAACTTAAATTAGATTAGGAGTCCTGGAAGCTGTAAAGAATCCTATATTGCTTTTCATTTCTCAAGGGAAATAATTCATCCCAGGTGAATGCTGAACTGGTTATGTCCAAAGCAACACATCTTCCCACCCTGTCCATGTCAGAAGTGGTGTCACATCAAGGGTTTCACTGCCACAGCATTAAACCCCATTTAAAATGTGAATGGAAGGATTGGTTTGGGGCCAAAAAAATGATTCTCCTTTACCAGACAAGGCATTGTTTTTCTTTTGTTTCAGACTGGGAGAATACACATTTAATTTCTTTTTGCATTGATCTGGAAAAAATGCTAAGTCCAGAAATGCACAGAGTCTAAAAGTGAGACTTTCCCTCTGTTGAGCTGGCTCTGTGGGCTGGGGAGCACATCAGTGGAAGGAGAAGAAACCGTATTTGCAGAACTTTGCACTTTTCAGGTCATGAAATCCTGGATTCAGGTTATTACCCTGTTTACATCTTCTGTTCCTGTGTGGCGCTTGCAGAGCAATGGGCTCAGAGACGTTACAAGAAGCAACAGGAAAGGAAACTACATCCCATACAGACGTAACCCCAGAGGAATCAAATCCTCAGCACAACTTGGTTTATGGAGCAGGCACCGATGAAGGAGTGAGGAAGAGGAGCTAGAAAAGTGGTGCAGACGTAGTAGGGTGGACTGACTTTCCTAGGTCCTGTCCACTGCTCACACAGCCTGGTTGTGCAGGAGAAACTGGAGGATCTCTGCAGTGGTGGCTCACCAGACTTTCCCCTGGATGCTGTTGGATGGTGGATCCTGATCCACCGTGAAAGCCACAGCTGCTCCATCACTCAATTTTCAGCGCTTGCAGTTTGTACCCTGTTGATGCCTCGACCAACAATACCAGGAGAACAAGGGCTCAGGAGCGAATCGACTGCACCAATGCCTTGGAGAGCATCGCGGGCTTTTCTGCAGTCACCCCAGTACAAACCAGGACCACTGCATTCATCTCCATTGCTGCTTTGGGGCAGAAGGGAGGAAATAGCACATATTTGAGCAGTTCCCGCTTGATTATGCAGGTCTTGGTCTTTAAAAGAGTTTGGCCACCACTGTGCCTTTGTGGAAGATCCCCTATCACCATAACAAGTGTTCAATGTTTGTAACAAAAGGTACTTCCCTCCAGGCCTGTTTTGCTGCCATCAAAATCCCCAGCAGCAAACCTGCCCTAACAAAACCCGTGTCTGTGCCACGTAGGTTCCTTAATGGTCCGCAGCTGGAAGTGACATTTTCAATAGCGTGCAAAACATTTCAAATGTAATTAGAGGAGGAGAAGAGCTTTGGGGAAAACAGAATCACTTTGCTTGCTTGACTCTGGCAGTTGTATTATTTAGCGTCATGTAGGGAAATGTATTCTGTTCCCCAAGTGTTCTTATCCAAAAGAGCAGTTATTTGTCCCATTTATAGTCCTTTCCAAAAGGGCCCAAGCTGACAATAGGGTGATGTTGGGCAAGGACCCTCTGTGTACGTCTGCAAGATCTTCAAAGGACCCTCTTATCTCTTTCCCAGGCAAGGCTAGAAGTCTGTGCTTTCCTGACGTTGGACAGACAGGCTGGATCGTGCACCTCTTGTCGTCATTTCTGCAGCAGTCAGCGCAATCGAGTCTGACGTTAGAAGTAGTAGATGTAACACAGATAATGACGTCACTGCTTCATTTAACTAATACCCCAACTTGCAGCACCAGAAGTTTCCTTTGCCCCTCTTGGGAACAGCCACCACTTGCACTAGCCTATATTCACCCCTAAAATATTAAGCTATTCTGACACACGCAGAAACATGGGAGGATGGGAGAAAAAGTCTGAGAATAAACCACGTGGTGGGTTCATCATTCACCAGGCACCTGGTCCCTGACCTTGCTCCAGTGAATATTAACTATTCCTTGCGAAATGAGAGCTGGTGGGATCAAATCTGTGCTGGCAGAACCACAGCCAGGCTTGGATACACACTTGTCCATGAAAGTTAAACTGTCTCCACTCTTTGCAGCCATATTCATCGACCTTCCCCTCTATCCCTTGTCTATCTGTAGGAGACCTTCTTTGGTTTGGTTTTGAAAGCAGCTGATGCCTGATCAAAGATAATAGTTGTCATTACTGGTGCTTACATTCCCATTGAAGTAAAAGAAAAATCCTGCTTGGGACATTGGCTGCTCAGGGGCCAGTGAAGAATTGCTGCTTCCCAGCCATTGACAACCATCAGCCAGCACTGCTCAGCCCCCTAATTGCTTTTTGTAAAAGATTTTTACATTTTCTGAAACATAAAGTAATGACCGTTGCAAAGACAGTTCATCAGCCTTGTGTGCTCTGACATTATTTATCCCCTGCTTGGTTAGATGACCATCCATCCCTAAATCCCACCACCTGAGACGTCACCCAGAAAGTGGTGGGAGTTTTGATAGCAGCAGTCAGATCGCTAGAAAAGGAGCGTTAATTGTGAGGTGTTAAAATCATGGCATCTAGCTTTGCATCAGTACATCCCAAAACACTTTAGGAAGGTGAATAATTTTTATCCCTGATTTACATAATTAAAAACGAGGTACAGGGATGTGATTTATGCAAGGTCATTCAGCAAGCCAGTGGCAGAATAAAAATAGATCCGTTTTGTATCTCTCTCCTTTAGGATCATGTTAGTTCACACCACAACCTTTCTGATCAGAGCAGACAGGCGATGCAAAACCTCTCACAACCTTTGAAAAAGAAAAAACTTAACACTTGGGACAGTTTTAACAAATAGGTTCCCTGTCCCCCCTCCCCTTTTGTCTATGGAACTTGTTCAGTCCAGGATTTGACTCAGGTCAAAACCACCCATAAATTACTCTCAGACAAAAAATCAAAACCAAAACCAAAACAAAACCCACATCTTACTGATAAACTACTCCTGTACAAAAACACTTAACAGCTCAGAGTGAAGATACAACAGTTTCTCAGATTATATTCTTGCAATTGAAGCATATTTTGTGTTTTACTGAAGCATACTTGATGCGAAAACGTTTAACAAGGACACAGGATAATTTGTCCCCAAGAGGAGCAAAGGAGGCTTGTAGAAAAGAAACGTTTTTACAGAACTGATAATTCTACAGCTATATCTGGCCTTTTGGGCTCTTTCCACTCTGTAGTGAAGCGTTCTGCAGTTACAGGAGATTTGGGAAGAAATGAATGACTCTGCAATGTCAACACTGAAGTCTTCACCTTCTCTCCAAGTCTGCTGTTTTATTTGCTTACATCTTTTTTTTTTTTTCTACTTAATATCAACTCTGGACTGTGAGATCTTTGCTGTGTCTTTTGCTTGGCTGTACTGCCTGTAGCACATCTTTGTGACTGGACTGTTGAGTCCAGGAAAAAACCTGCCGTTGAAGAGGGAGGAAGGTGCATAGCGTGTGAGGAGGGCTCTGCAGGTTGGCGCTGGGGTCTCCCGAGGTGCTGAAGCCAGATTTGGGCAATCTGAAGGACTAAGCAGCCATGGCATGGTTGTTGGCACGCTACACAGGTCTGCAGCGTGCATGCCTGTTTGTGCCTTGTCTAAGGTGTTGACTTCAGTCCATGCAGAAAGATGCAGGAGTTGACATTTTCTTCCTCTGTACTGAGTCATCAAGAAAACAGGAGGGATGATGGATTCTCGTCTCCTTGGGCAGTTTTGCATATCTATTTCTCTTCCTCTGACTTTATATTTAAAGCAAAAAATATTCAACAAATTTGCCCCATGGATCAGCAGAGTTTATGAAGCAACAGTCAAGTGCTGAGAAGACGGCTTAGAAAAGCCCTTCTCAAGTCTGATGGCTGAGCAAATCCTTACAAAGGGCTAAAAAGGCAGATATTTAGGTTTCTTTTAATACAAATGCCAAAAAGGCTTGGAATCATGTCTGTGAATTGCAGAAACATATCCCTGTAAAAGCCATGTCCTGAGAGTTCAAGGCCTGGGCAATTCAAGATCTGATCGAAGATACTGCTCCTGAAAAAGGTAGTTCCTTCAGAGAAAGAAAGGAAATACAAGGGTATAGCAATGCTTTTGACTTGGGTCCAGATCAAGAAAGGGGGATAAGGTACTTTCTCCGCTGGAAGAGCCACATAAAAGGAGTCACTGGGGCAGTTAGGCTATTTAAAACTCAATTAGACAATGTCAAACCAGTCGGTGTAATTGAGAGAAGGGCCCTGTTGAGGCAAAGAAGAAGCTGGGCTGCATAACCTTGGTATTTACTTCTGTCTTTGCTCCTATAATAACACAGAGAAGTCTAGTTTATCCGTAATTAGACTCTTCCTGGCTCCCCTTGGCTGATGGCTACTGAGATAATCAAGAACCTGAAATTAATGACTTTAGAAAGACTGCTTATCCTCTGGGTTCAAATCTATTCAGGCAGATGAGGGAGCTAAATCCAGATTTCCCACATCTCCTTGTTGCAAGGAGAAAAAGGAAACAAAAAAAAGGGTAAAAAAAAGCTTTTTATAGGTAAATAATTCCATTACTGAGATACTGAGAAACTTTAAGCCATTATTCCAGAATGGTGATTTAGACCTTAAACCAGAGAAAAAATTGAGGCCTATATTTAGAAAGCCAGCATTTCTACAGACCTACAGATACTGATCTTGCATAAATGTAGAAGTAAATGAACTCGGATATGAGAAAATACATAGTGCCTATCTGAGATCAGGAGATGGGGAGTCTGGAAGCGATTAAATTTGCTCAGGGAGTCTAAATATATTAGGTCGAACATCAGTATCTCAAAGTAAACAGGGGCAAGATAAAAAGACACACAGCAAAACTTAAAACTGAGTTTCATTCACAGAAATTCATTGTTACCAGACTCTTGCTGGTGAGTTCTAAACATACGAAAAATCAGGAACAAGTTCCTTGAAATTGCACTTGTGAAGTCTCTAAACTGCCTGTTTTCAAATGAATGCCTATCAATTTTGCTCAAGTCAGAGGAATTAGATGGGGGTTTCATTCCTCCTTTATATCTCATACCGAAATGCCGCTCAGCAGTTTTTGCGGGGAAAATGGCATTTAAAGGCATTAAAGTGGGACCATAAAACTAACATGCTTTTCCAGAGGAGGTAAATGCAGTGTTTGCAATTTAAAGACCTTCTGACAGTCTTTGCCATTGCAATTACTGTCTCTTCAACTCTGAACACCCCACTGCAGTCAAATTTCAGTGAAAAGATAAACAAAAGTGGGATGTGAACTGGGAGCAAAGCCACTGCAGCAAAGCTTCACTGATGGGGATGGATGCTGAGCTGGACTTCATGGCAAAGTAGCCACCTTGGGCAAGCCACTTAAATGTATTTTATCCTGAAATGGCGGCAGATTGGTTGACTTCTTGCTGGGACCAGGTGATGTCTGAAAGAAAAAGAAGCCTTTTGATGGTTAGCAGTTCCCTTAACTAGCTAAAGGCAGCTGACGTGAGTCAAAACAGACTGATGCTGTCATTGAGGCTGATTGTTGAGAAAATTAGGAAAAGAACATCAACCATGTTCCAAGCGTTCAGCATGTAAGGACCAATGGGGTAGGCCAGTGTGAGTCTGAGTCTTCCACAGACCATTGGCAGAGAACCATTTAGTCCAAAAAAGAAAAAAAAAAACCTAAGGAAAGAATGATCAACATCTGATGCCTCAAAGTAATGGTAAATACAAGCACATTTTTCTTTAATACCCAAAGTCCCCCAAGCATCTGACAAAAAACATACATGACCCTCGAACCTTGACCCCACTAATCCTTTCCAAAAAATAGAGCCAGGAATTTCTAACCAGTGGCACAGCCAATTTATATAAATTATATAGAGAGAGCAAGCATATATGCAAAGGATAGCTATAGCCTGGGATCCCAGCAGTAATAAATACTCTACCCACCCAACAAACTGTCATGCTGCATTGTGTGAAGTTTTAGATAGGATATGCCTTTCACATGACTAATGCAAGAACAATGAAGACAACATATGTTATGATTTAAACTGCAGTTGTCCTTCTTTCTAGAGGGAAAAACAAGTACATTTTTGCTGAACAAAACCTGAGCTTGTTGTTTGTCCAAGGCTTAACCGTGCAGTCAGCTAGGTCTGGTAAAAACCCTATTAACTATTATTTATAAATGGAAACCAGTGATATGAGGGGAAATAAGGAAAGAAAATATGAGGTTGCAATGTGTATTTATATTCATAAATATGAAGCATTTTTTCAGGTTCTGGGCACATGGTTTACTATTTTAGCTGGCTTGTGGTGGCTCTTTGGGTACATGCTCTTAGTCCACAGCAAATTTAAAGTAACCGAGCCTATTTACTGCCTAGCCTAAGGCTAAACTCATTTACTTCCCTTTGCCACTAACCAAGAGCATGCAGATAGCAACTACCATATCTCAGCTGTAATGTGGTAACTCTCCAATCTGTATCAACATCATCATCAGTGGCACGGAGAAGGTGAACCGTGACAACTTGTGCAAGAAAGAAAAGGCAGCCAAGTGCCTAGATCCACAAGATTCACTTGTCATGCAGCAGAGAGCAGACCCATGAGACTCATCACCATGGGATGCCATCGGTGCTAAATATCTCCTGGAGAGTCTGGACAAGCACTTGAATGAGAAAATTCACTGAAAGTTACTTAAAGGACAAAGGTGATACTGAGTTCAAGAGATGCCCTGAGCTATGCCTAGTAAGATGCAGAGGATTGGGGAAGGATTACACAGGCTCACCCAGTTCCTCCTCTTCCTCGGGCACCCAATGACACTGTTGGAATCAGCTTCTGGGCTCGACAGACCCTTGGTCTGACCCAGTTCTCATCTTCCTACATGGCAGCCTGAGCGTGCCTGAGCCCTAAGGAGCAGCTCTGCTCTGGTGGGTGTATTTCATTCTGTCAGCATGACCAGTCACCAGGGACCCATAATGCCTCTTGAGGAAAATGTTCTTTTTGTAGACATTTTAGCTGGTAATATGTTTGAAAAGGAATCTGCAAGTCCACATTGATTTCTTGCTGCTCCCAGAAGGACTTCTGAACCACCCGTGCAACTGCAGAGATGCCTGTTTGATGAGCTAAAGCTCTAGTGGGTATTTTGATAGATCTTTCCATTTCTGCATCTAAACTGCAGATTCAAAGAATAAGTATTTTGGCAACTAAAATCAGGTAAAAGCAGCTCCCTTACTGCATTCAGCACCAGCTATATAACATGATATTACAGAAGTTAATCAACTAAATTGTCCTGTGTTGTGGGAGTGATAAATACAAGCCCAAAGCTTGCAGTGGCTGGGAATAAACGATCATGTTAGGTGGATGGTGGTATTTCCTATTTCGTATTTCACAACAGACAGAAGCTACAATGAGTTTTCTTTTATTTTTTTTAAATAAAAATAAGGAGGCAAACTTCCAGTGGGAGAGTTTGATCCAGAGGTAGCATCTTTTATTAATATTGCATGAGATGCAGCCTACCCCATCTGCCACAACTTTGAGAAGTCGAGAAGATGATGACCAGGATGTGTCCATACTGACATATAACCCCAGCCCAGCCATAAACCAGCTGCCTCAGTACAACCAGGTAATGACTGGGTAGTCCTGCTGCCATTCCTCCCAGGACTACGATAGATACTGCTGCCCAAACTGCCTTGTTGGTACTGACCCAGGTGGGTCTATGGAAACCATCAAGCTTCACCTTTAGGCTGAAGGAAGGGCCTGCCATTAGCAAGCAAGTCATCATTAATGCAAGATCATCTCTTTCAGATGAAGGTGGAATGGGATGAGATGTCATCACAGCAGTGTGAGTGATGCATTTGTTACAAGATGCTGCTTGGTGCCTGAATGACAACACAAATGACTATGGCAGTGGCTCTGCTGTGTGTGAAACCAGTTAGGGTATCCAGCAGCGGGGAAATGTCAGAATCTCTCTCAGCAGGGCACTGCACACTCACCAGCTGATGTAGTGATTGTAATAAAGACAGACACAAATCTTTATCTTCTACAGCTCACTGAGTTATGCCAGGTTGCATTACCCCAGGTGCTGATGTCAGGATGACATTAAATTGCTAGGAAAGTGCCATATTGACCAGTGAAAAAGGTATTGCATTGATAGAGTCAGCGTGTTGGGGTAACAGGCTGGATGGCTTTGGAGGAGCTATCAGTGCTGCAGTGGTGGCTATAAGCTCAGACTGAAGGTGGGGACCCATTAGAGCAGATACTACACCAGCACGCAGGGAGATGGTCTCCTGCATGAAGGGTCGAGGCAGCCAAGCTGGGACACAGGATCCAGGTAAAATCCTTGAGGTTACCCAGGTGCAGCAGAGCTGGGAGCAGTGCCCTCAGCCTGCCCCATGTCCTTGGAGGAGGATGAGTTTCCTCAGGTGAAAACGTTTGTCCTGCCCTTTACCACCCCGCTCAAGTCCCTGCCCTGACCTTTGTTGTCGTGCCAGATCCGCACTTTACAGAGATCTCCCAGGCTCAGCATGTCCGAGAAGTTGAATTCGTCCATCTGGTTCCTCTCAAACTTGTTAGACTTGTTGGAGTCCTTCAGAGCCAGCGTCCCGCTGTCCCCGTTCTCCCCAAACAGGATCAAGGACACGTTGGCGTCGGTGCCCGCTCCTGGAAGAAGAGACCAAGGCACACAGTTACGAGCTAGCCTGCCGCACAGGGCTGACACCCAGCCCCAGTCGTGTGGAAATGGAGGCAGCAACGGCAGGCTGGATGAGGCTGGAGTGATGCTCAGGTTGCTCTGGGCACAGCCAAAGAATTTCCGTGAGTTTGCGCCCTGCAAGGAGGGCACCCCATGGCAGCTAACAAGCCAGCCCTTCCAGCTCATCCCCCGAACACAGGTGGAACGCTTCGCCCTTGCATTCAAGGTGTGGTGACCACGATGACAGCAGTACTAATTGGAAGCAGGAGTATCTGCTCTTGACGGAGCACTGTGCATCGCGTTGCTTTGCAGAGGATGTCAGCGTCGTGACTCCCTTTTTCCCAAGGTGGCTTGGGAAGAAAAGTGACTTACCCAGCAACATCCAGCAATCTATGAAAGAGTGTTAAAGAACATATTTTAACTTTTCTAGCTACAAAGTATTAGTACACATTGTCCTGGGCTTCCCACTGGGCCACAGTCCCTTTTCCACACTGTGGTCTCTTTCTGCAGTTCCACAAGCTCCTCCAAGCTGTCCTGTGGCATCCAGGACACGTCAGCGGGGGTCTGCCTCGTACGGCTCTCCCTGTGTTGCATGGCACAGGGATTTAAAAGCAGAGTGCATATTATCAACCAAACCACTACGGCATCTGGTGGCCTACTTTCCCCTCCCATAGGTCTTCCTTCTATATTCCTGCTTCTCAAAATATTATCCATGCTGCATTCAGTGGAAGAAGTCCCAGTTTCTCATACAGCAGTTTGCTCCACCTCTTTTTACATATATCTTAGGAAAAGAATGATTTTTAAGATGCTCTTTATTACCTGATATTGAATTCCATATGCCCACTGCTGTGCATGTTTTGCCGCAGAAAAGAACCATGCTGTCAATTCTCCTGACTTTTGGAGGCCAAACCACCATCTGCAGTGACCTTATGAACATTGTAGCTGAAGGTGTTACAACATTTTTACCTGGCACTATTTATAATTTGACCAAAATCATTGCTTTTTATTTTTGATGTCATCATAAAAAAGCGGATTCATAGAAAGCAGGTTGATTCCAGATGGGCTGACATTCATTGCTGTGTCCGAACCAAAGCCCTTAAATTTTGGAAAATGAAAATGAGATCATCAATCCCAAATCTGTTTTACAAAGACACTCAGCATCTGCTGCCCTCGGTTAGATAGCCCAGCTTTGAAAACTCTAACTGCCTGCCAAGCCATTTCTTACACAAGAGTATTGTAAACCCACTCTGGGCCACACGGATAGTATTTCCCGCAGCTCCATTCACAACACAATGCAGAGACAAATTTGGGGGTACTGAAAACTTCTTGAGAAAGCTGCCACTTCTTTAGGATAATTATTTGAATACAGAAATTAGGAAGAAATCACAACTTTTCCTATAGAAGGATTGAAAAAACACTAAAAGGAAAAAAAAAAGGAAGAGAAAAAGAGTCATACAGAGAAAAGGCAAAGCAACATTTGGTGTCCACGTGAAAAATCGTCTATATTAAACTGGGGCTAATTTTCAGCAGTTCCCCAGGAAGGACTTAAGAAGGAAGAGAAAGCATCAGGGATTCAGGCAGTTCATCCATACATGCGGTACCTTTTATGACCCTAAAGCTTGCTGAGGTGAGGAACAAAGCAAACTGAAGTCCATTTCCTTGCAAGGAGCAGGCTCCCAATTAATGCAAGGTCTCAAAAAGCACAAACCCAACTGTTTCTTAGCAAAACCTTCCCCACAGGAAGAGCTTATGAAGGCCTCATGCCGTGACATTTCCCTCACAAGCAATTAACAGGAGATGGGAAAGAAAAGCACAGAAATTGCTGAATCAATGTACATTTCACCTATTTGGGTCTCTGATTTTTTTGTTGTTGTTGTTAATTCCAGGAAACTGTCAGGCACATTTAGGAACTGTAACAAATTTGACAAATGAAGAGATAAAGGTACTGTGGTTGCACCAGACTCAACTGGCAATGAGTGCAATAGCTCATGAGTCGATACTGGGGTCTGCAGCACTGAACTCCATCATCAACACCCTAAACAATGACAGTGCATCCTCAGCAGATTTCTGAATAACATTAAATTCGGGGGAGTGACTGATGTGCTGAATGGCAGAATGCCAACCCAGATGGGCCTTGAGAAACTTGAGGACTGAGCAAGTCAGAAATCCCATGAAGTTCAGCAAGGAGAAATGCAAAGTTCTGCATCTGGGGTGAAATAACCCTGCACGTGTACATGCTGGGGAGTTGAAGAAGACCCAGAGGTTACAGCAGTAACATTCATATTCAGGTTGAATCTGAGCTAACAGAAAGTTTTCAATGTTCAATGCAAACCACGCATTTGGCTACCTCCAGAGGAGCATGGCCAGCAGCTGAAGGGAAGATCTTACCCCCTTTGCTCAGCATTGCAGAGCCCATACTGGAGCCAACCATGGTGCCAGTTTGGGTCCCTGGATCATGACGAGACACTGAGGAAGGCTCAGCAGTTTGTTGCCAAGATGGACAGGAGCTGGCGCAGGTGAACAAGGGCCCCTTGACCACCTGGAAGGACAGTGATAATGATGACAGGGTCATGTGCTGTGGAGATGTCAGACCGTACCCCAAGGAGCCACAACCACAAATTGCTGGGGAGGTTTAGGTTGGGCATCAGGAAAAAAGTGTTTCTTAGGAAAATAGTACAGATCTGGATCAGGTACCTGGGGAGGTGGTGGCATCACCATCCCTGGAGGTGTCCAAGGGCAGAGTGTTAGCTGATTTGACCTCATGCTAGCAATAGTCCTTTGGGCAGGAAGATGGATTAAATAACCTCCAGAGTCCCCTTCCAACAAAAGTGTCTATGATTTTATGTTTCTTATTGAACATCTGCATAATTTTTAAACAAAGCGTAGGCTTGAGTCACAGCCTTCGGAGGCCAAAGAATGTCCTTCTTTTGACTTAACAGAGACTTGGATAAGGCACTAGGAATTGACACCAACTGTCCTAAATTATGTAATTTGTAGGCTGTAGCTGAGCTGACAACATACTAATTGATCTTATAACAACAGAGATAAAAACCTCCTGCTTCGTTAATGCTTGGAAAATGAGAAAGTAGTATTTATTCTTTCTCCATCTTTATTGCATTACCATGTATATGATGCCTGCATATAGAATACAGAAAGTCTGCATAAATCAAAAACAACAAGCGAGGACATTTTTGTGCCACAGAAAGAACCATCAGGCAGTCTGGCTCTATTGCAGCTGTGTCTGTGGGTCATACCTTGAAGAAAATGAGATTGTGAGTTCCTTCTCTTATAAGATCAAAAGTAAATCAAGATTTTGGTTTTAACCAAAGTTTACCCATCTCACTTGGGATGTGTCTGCCATAACAACCTCTTCTTCCTTTATCTGTGTGTTCGCTGAGAGCTGCCATCTGAGGTACTTCTGGTGGCCTCTGGATTTGACCTTTGCAAGAGAGGAGTCTTTCCCTGATGCAGCCTCTGTATGTTACATAATCATCCAAGTTGAATGACTTCTGAAAAGCCAAACTGTAACTCAAAGGTTTCTTTGAGGAAAAAGTGGGACTTTTGTTAAATATGTATGTATGGTGGGGAGAAAATCACTGCCGTTTTCTAGTTTGCTGCAGGACATTTTTTGTGGGATTCATTTTCTCTAACTTTAGCCACCTAGCCTAACTTAATTGTGCTGGCTCTGTCTGAATCTGATGAAGACAGAGTGACAGAGACCCTCCAGAAGATGATCCAGACCACTGCTTAAGACTCCTCTCCCAGATGAACTGACCAGAAACAGTCTAGACTAGAAAGAGTTAAGACCACAAGTATAATTTTTTTAAGAGTTACAAATTGGTGAGATGAATCCTACCCTACATTTTCTTTTTCTTTTTTCTGTTTGTTTCAATGCTTCTGGTGCACTGGAAAGTTGAAAGCTATTGCAGAAGAAAACATTATACCTAGAAAGAAACACATCTGATTCTATTCACTGTGGGGCATTCCTGTCCCTAGACAATGTCAGTGTGGCAGGAGATGATAAAACATGTTTAAACTAGCCATCAAGGGTAAAACATCTTTTTTTCCTGAATTGGTCCAGCCGGGAGTAATCGTGGAATACATAATGATCGAAGAGGGGACATGGTTCATGACTTGTACCCTCTTTAGATAAGCACTATGTGTGATCTAATCATAAACAGACTCTCTGAAACCCTCTCTGTAATCTGCTCTTTCCTACTGGTTTTTGCTATTCATAATGAAATAAAGTGTTTCATCATTAATACCCGCCATCCCTCATTCAATGGGAAGGACAGATCTGTCTGCTGTTGCTGTCGTCTTCTATTCTCTTCTCGTTTCTATTTCCATTGCCTTTGTGAGTTAGGGCTGGCTTTCACAAAAAGGTCACAGAAAGATCTACCATTATACCAGATGGATTGCCAGATACATAAACAAATCTTCCTCTCTCGTTTTTGTTTTTTGTATTTCACTACATGTTTTTCAGACAAGCAGCAGGCAGAGCAGATAGATAAAAAAGGGTGAGGTGGCATGAAGATGCTCTGCCAGGGGAATTTTGATATTCTCAGATCAAACCTCAGAAGTTGCATAAATTACTGCTGGTAAATCCAGGAAAAGAAAAAAAAAAAGAAAAAAGAAAGAAAGAGAAGTAGAGATCAGGAGGTGATTATGTGCACTGGTGTGGCAGAATCCCATCTGAGGGTCAACCTTTCAAACAAGGTGTCTGCAAGATGATGTCTAACTTGCCCCATTTTGGCATAAGGCAGCTTGTATGTGGTTGCAGCTTTCATTCAGCAGCCTGACAGAAGTTCTCATGAAAAGAGGCAGGGATCCCAGGAAATGACATAGAAATCCCATTTCTTGGCTTTTGAAGCTCTGCAGCTTTCTTTATACTCTGTTCCACCTTTTCTATCTGGTGTTCATTTAGGAATGGTTTTTCACGGCCTGAGATAAAAGGTCTCAAAACACTTTGAAAAGGAGGGGGAATTATTGGCTCCTCTCTTTGGCCAAAGTAGATAGTGCTGACTGGCAACCTGCAGCCCACCAGCTTTGACCGTAGCCTTTTTTTCCATCCTACATGGATGGATCTGAGCTGACCAAAAAGAAGGGGGCTCCTGACCATTGCAATGGGGTCTGGCAATAGCTTCTGTTAAGGTGTCTTCAGAGGAAGCAACAAGCAGTCAAATCTAGGCCTTGTGTCTAAATATTTTATGCCTGGAGCTCAGATGAGGATGAAGCCCACAGAATAACACTGTCATGATGAACAGACAGCCAAAATGGCAGTGTTCCATCATAGGAGGGCTAAATTATGCTTTTTTCAAACATAATTTCAAATTAAGCAGGAGGTATTCCATTCCTAAAAATCAAACTTCATACTAGAAAAGTCATAAAGTATCCACCACAGACATACCTCCAACATCACTGGTTTTAACCTGAAGAGTGTATGTTGTGTCCTCCATCATCTGCTCATCATTTATGACCGCTGGCATCTCACACACAAGACTTCCCTTGGCATTTTTCATCTTTGACAGCCATTCACCGTAGGTAAATATGGCCACTTCTTGATTAGTCAGGTTCTTCAGGGTGATCTGTGAAGAACCAATATAAGAGAAAAAAATTCAGCTAAACTTCAGCTACCATTTGAATGAGGGCAAAGATTAAACTTATAAAGTGCACAGTGTGGTAACACATGGGTGGAGCTTGGTCATAGCTTCAAAACCTGTGCTGAGCTCTTCTGGGATAAATGGAGCTCTCTCTTATGGACAGTATTTGCTGTGGTAACTTGTCCTGAGAAATGGTCTTCATAATATTGGACGTTTTCATGCACGGGGTAAAGCATAGGAAGAAATTTGCTCCTGTGACATAAGTTATGGACAAAGCTCATCTTTAAGAGACTCTGACCTTTCCTGGAAGCCAGTATGGAATTAGCTCCAAAGAAGAAGTAACGGAGAGTTATTAAAACCCTCACTACCTCTCCTTGAAGTACACAGCATCTTTCTTTCACCTGCCTCTTCTGTGCAAACACACAGCAATCATTGTAGAGATATGCAAACCAACCCCAAACAAGTTAAAGCAATGCACAAGATAAAATTAGGCCAGCAAAACTTAATGCTTCACACTCTTCTCCCTCTGGGAAAAGGTGACAGAACAAACAGTATGCAACAGATATTAGTCACACTGTCTAATGTGTCATGGGAAGGAGCTCAGATGCTGTGGTGATAACAGAATAGGAACCTATTTAGAACAAGCCAGTGAGCTACTCCAACAAACATCCAATAAAATACCCATCTTTATGTGTCCTATTTCAATGTGGGCTCAGTGGAGCATCAGTCTAGTGGGAGAAGGACATTACACTTGCCTACAACAAAAACCTAGCAGTAAATTCTCACTCAGTTGGGGGAGTTGGAGGGAAGGGAGGAGACAGGGCTGCAAATTACAATTTTTGTTACCTTCTAACAGAAACAAAGACCATACCTGAGTGAAGCAGGACATCAAGAAACAGTGTCTTGCAAGGCACATCTCTGCAAAGGCCATGGAAACGTGAGCCCAGATGACTCAGAGAAGTGTGATGTGACATTAGGAAGAAACAAATCATGGAGTTGTGGAAAATGTTAAGTTAAAAGGGACACCTGGGGGTGTCTAATCCCACCTCCTGCTCCAAGCAGGGCTAACTGTAAGGCCATGCCCAGCTGAGTTCTTAAAATCTTCAAGGGTCGAGATTCCCCCAGCACTCTGGGCCTCCATGCTAGGACTGCATCACAATTGAAAGAAGATTTTTTTTTTCCTTTATATCCAATCAGGATTTTCCTTGTTGCAGCTTGTGCCCATTGCCCCATGCCCCTTCACTGTTCACCTCTGAGAAGATACTGGATCAATGGTCTCTGTATCCTCCCTTTAAACAGCAGAAGACTGCAATTTTATTCCCCCCACACCTTTTCTTCTTAAGGCTTAAAAACTCCATTTACCTTAGCCTTTCTTATTATGCCATATACTTCAGCCCTTTGACTATCTCACTGACCTTCTGCTGCACTCTCATATATCAGCCTAAGAAACTTATAAAACTTATCTTGAGATAAAATGTGCTCACATTCAGTCCTCAAACTGCATGTGTCCCAGTCCATGCACTTCTGTTGACCCCAACCAAGCTTTGCCAGAGCCTTTAGCAGTTCAAAAGAAGAACGTTGCTCAAAGGTTATAAAAAATTATTTTAAAGAGGGCAGTAGCTACACCAAAGCTGAAGCAGTAGCTGTGCTATTTGTGCATTGTGTGGTTCCATGGGTAGGACACTCATCTGGGGTTTTCTCTCTGCCTGATGCTAAACAGGGATCTGTAACACAGCACCTTCATCCCAGAGGTACAGGACATTTCGGGCTGTTGAAGCTGTCCCACTTTTCTAAAAAGGTGCTTATTCACAGCCAGTGACACTATTATTTTGTGGTCAAAAAACTGTTCTATGAGTCAAGAGATGTTGAATCAAATCTTTGCTTTGAGCCAAGCAGAAATCAGGTCTCCACCACCCCAGATGGTGCCCTCTCTCTGCTGGGGCACAGACCAGAAGGAAGGCTCCTCTCTCAAGGATGCATGAACAATGTCTACATCCTCTTAGGATTCCAACCTAGAAACTTTTCTTTGTCTAAAATTTGCAAATTTGAATTGTGAATAATCTCAAGTGGACTGAAAATGCCTTTTTTTCCTCCCCTTGGTGCATAAACTCTTTGCTGGAAAAGGTTCAGCCAGTTCTACCTTTTCCATGCTTAGGAATGACAGCGATGCTGTTAGTAGCAAAATGTCCTGAGCAAAGCTTGCAGGGAAATGTCAGGAAAGCAGCGGGGGGTAGAAGCAGATTAGAGTTGCCAGCTGGAGGGCACTCACAGACAGAGATCAGACCTCTCACAAATAACCAGCCTGTGCCCAACGCTCCAGATGCTGTCTGAGGAAAGCTGTCTGGCTACTAAAACTACTGGAGCAAAATGCCCTCTCTTTCCATCCCCAGCCCCTCGCCCGGGATGAGTGATTTCAGCCATACGCAGCTTCATGTAAGCACTTAGCACTGACGGAGAGAGCAGCCTCCGCTATCTCATTCTGGGGTGCTGCTCCCGAGAGGAGCGGACAGGAGCAAGGGATTCGTTTTGCGAGCTTTGTTTGCTCAGGAGAGATCACAGCAAGGAACGCAGAGGCAGCAGAAAACCTGTGGCAGGCTGATTGCTCGGTCACAACATGGGTACATTGCCTACCTTACCTAGCACGAACCACCTGAACGCCGGGCATCCAGCCCAAGCACATCGTGCTGGCCCTCCCTATGGTCAGTGGTCAGAGCTAGGTATCACCAGAGAAGCAATACATCCCACCCAGGCAGTGTCGTCCAAGCTGGGGGCATGTAAATGGCCGTTCAAGGCATCTCTCCCTCTGGCTACAGAAAAGTTCTGAACAGTTTGGTAGAGGAGGTGAAAGATGAACATCGCTTTCTCAATGACTAAAATAGCACAAAATGAATCCCATCCTACAAGGAGGTGTTTGTGGGTGTTGCACACAGACAGGATGATGCAGGATTTTGATTTGGATCATGAGGGTCAAGAAAGTCATCTCAGGAAGCCGAGCTGAAGCTGTTTTTATTTTCTATCTGTTCCTCTCAGAAAAGTTAGCTACCACTTGGCAATGAGAACGCTGCTTTACATTGCGTCTAAACTATTTTTTACAATACCTAGAACTTGCTGTGGACATCCTGCATGCTTTTAATGCTCAAACATTATCACTAATTATGCATAGGTTTTAACTGGGCTGTAGAACACCTATAGAAATGAAAAAGAAGTGGGAGTGATATGGATGAATAAAATGTTGATAATTTGCTTTGCAGCTGAGCAAATATCGTAGCTGACAGCAACTTGAAATTAATTGTGTGCTGTAACAGAAAGGTTTGACATGTCTGATCATTTGTTTTACCTCAACCCAGCCTTCTCCCAGCTGCAGTGTGAAACATGGTCCACAGGGGCTCACACCCCACTAACAAAAAAATACATAGATCCTGGATTTCATCTTTAAAGACTCAATTGCATGTTTTTTTGGTCCTGTTGCATGTCATTGGTCTTCGCTTAAAAACAGTATCCTCTGATTGTAAAACAAAAAGACTTTGCTCTGTTGCAAAGAACAGTCAGCTTCAGCTATAATGAATTGTCTCAAATTCTCTTAATCACCTTTATATAAAGGAAAAAGAACTGAATAAAGCCCAAGTCCCACATTCACGATAATTTGTGACGTTTGAATGCGATGCAATTAGTGCTTCATTAAGACAGCTTCTTATCTGCCTGGCTTTGACAGCACAAAGTAGCATTAAAATTCTGAAGGAAGCAACACTGCAGAATTCAACAGTCTTACAACTCCTGTTATTTCACTCAGAGAGCTCTCATTCTTTCTTACTTCTAGCTTTTCAACTTCATAACTAAGACACTGGGCAGCAGGTGAAATCATCACATGGACTGAGGAACTCTCTGTCCCAGGAGGAGGTTTCCAAAGCATGCATTGAGATAAGTTTCCTAATTAGAAGCCACAAATTTTTGACAATGAGGGTGGTGCCAGGTTGCCCAGGGAGGTGGTGGATGCCCCATCCCTGGAAACATCCCAGGTCAGGCTGGACGGGGCTCTGAGCACCCTGCTCTGGTTGCAGATGTCCCTGCTCACTGCAGGAGGGTTGGACTAGATGGCCTTGAAAGGTCCCTTCCAACCTGAACCATTCTGTGGTTCTGTGATTCTATGTTTTTATTCTCTGATTTTTCAGAAACACAAAGCAGCGTTGTGGTAGCTGTGATTCTATGTTTTTATTCTCTGATTTTTCAGAAATACAAAGCAGCGTTGTGGTAGCCTGATGTGGAAGAGCATGAGATTCAGCATTAGATCAGAGGAAAATATCCAAACTCTGTGTCTCTCTCAGCAGTGGTGAGATCAGAAAGTGTTGCTCAGCTTTAGAGAGTTTTCGGTATGTCCTTCTGTGCATAGCAAGAATCAATAATATTCGTTCTCACCCAACACATCACTAATCAAATTTTGTTCCCTCTAGAGGATTAAGTTTAAGTGTTTAAATCTTATTGCCACTTTTGGTGCAGTTTGAATCTTTGGCACCAAGTTCATTACTTTGCTGAGATTCTGAATGAAGTTTCCATGTATTTTATCTAGACAGAAAGGAAAAAAAAAAAAAAGACTACTTCCCTGCTTGTAAATTGAATCTTTTGGCTGTGTACAATATCATTGATAATTCATGCATTTTAATTGGTATTTATGCACTTCTATTTCTGGTAAACTAAAAGCAGTATAAATTATGACCAGCAACATTTTACAAAGAGACCAAAGAGAATTAAAAAGATCATTTATTGTTATTTTAATAGAACAAGAAAACTGAGAATATCCTGTAGATAAATGGAGCAACAAATGGTTAATTACGGGGTTGATGGCTTAATCTAGCTTCTCATTTCACTGTGCTAGTTAGCACTAACTGTGAACCATCTGTCTGAGAGTTTAGCACTACCCCCACAAGTATTTCATTATGCAGTTTTAATATGCATTTTTGACAGAAATGGAAATGGGCTCAGATCAGTTTTCATGTCACACCAGGCTACATAAGTTTTCAAGGCTGGAATACAAATCAGAGAACACAAATCCTTCCTCCCCTTTTCCAGAGCTCTCCTGTCCTCCCTCTCTGCCTGGGAATGCAAATGCTATATTAACTTTTGCAGGAAAGGTGAGAAAGAAAACTAATAAATAAAGTTCTTTATGTATCACTGGAGCTAGAAGATCCTCCATGCTCTGTTTCTCTAAGAAAAACAGAAATTACGGGTACAATTTTCAAAAGCTTCTAAAATCCTCGTCTCAAAGAGTTGCGTGCATGGTCTGCCTGTTGCTTCTGTAGAGCTATAAGAAGGCTATAAGCCCATCAAATGGGTCCACATGAGAGTCCTTTTTGTCTACTTCTCTGGGAAAGCCTTGCTTTGGGTGGGACAGTCCAGCAGGCTGGATGACTGGACAGGGTGGCACCAGGAACACGTGAAGGTGTTATTTGCCACGAAAGATGCCACTGTCCCTTGCCTTTGAGCTACTGCTAGCTCACGACTGCAAGATCTGGAATGTCTCTGGATGAATAAGATTTATTTGATTTCATTTTATATGAATATGATTTATAAATCTCAAGAAGGTACTGGGAAACTGGCAAAGGGAGTTTGACCAAGATAACTGAATCAAATCAGAGAACAGATTGAGTTATTCCTTAGGCACAGGAGAAAAATTGTGTCTGTGGCATATATTCGGAAGATATATGCTGGAAGTCTAATGCTTTGGAAAGCTGCAAAAGAGTTGCTGAGAAAAAACTTAGAAGTGACAATGCTAAAGTACAAAAGGTACAGAAACACTTTTTAGACCATGCTAATGGAGGTGTAGAGCAGTTCATCACTTCACTGGAAACTGGTGGCCACCTACGACCAGTGTTTAGAAATGCATTATTTATGGACAAATGAAGGAGGACAGCTTCAGACCAGTCAAAAAGGGTAAAGGACCCAATAAAAAAATCCTGCGCTATTGTTTCTGACCATGAGTTAAGCTATTGGGTCTTAAACTATTCTCATTAAAAAGTCAAGATACAGAAATCCAGCAGGATATCTACTCCAGAAAAAACATGCTAAATAAACATGGCAGAGAGGTGTTCCTCCTTTAATGACATCTGATGGTGTGGAATCAGCACATCACTCCACCTCTATCTTAGAAATGTGATTACAGGGACCCATAACAAGCCAACTAAGTTTTACTGCCCAAAAATAAGTGAAGTTTACATGGGGCTGGTGGTTTGGTAGAAAAGATTAGCAGACAGACTGTGCTTTTTTGCAAGATAGGACACCAGGGAAAAATACAATCAACAGAAGCAGTGGGAGCCGTTTTACATGCTGTATTCAAAATGCAAGAAGAAAACGACACCTTAATTGTATGAAGAAGAAAAGAAAGAAATCTGCCTGTGTGCTAGAGGGAGAAGGGAAGGGGAGAGATATGATACCTCATCTGAAAGGATGGATTATTTGGAAATGTCCCACCCGGCCCAGGCCCCCGCTAGCTGTCCCTGCCTGGTAGAGGGAGATCCATTCTCCCACAGGGTCAGAGTATGGCTGGGGTCTGCAGGAGCTGAGGGTACTCAGAAAATATTGCAGGTGGCCAGGGTGGCAAGGCAAGGCTCTTTTGCAGGGATGGAAAGCGAGATCTAACAGCAGAGACTGTGGTAAAGCTGTACAGCACAGCTTTTGCCCTTGCTCTCTTCTTTTTTTGACTCAATTCCTGCAGGAAAAAACCATGAGAAACCAAATGGAAAGCAGCAGGAAATTAATAAAAAAGAGTCACTTGCTGCCTTCCTCCTCTTTCTCAAGGGCTTTCAACACAAGCAGGTTGCACAGAGACATGCAATGTGAGGTGCATTACCCTTTCCAGGAACCAGTGCGGGCGAGTCCCCTTCCCGTCCGTCCGAATCCTCATCTTCCTGAGGGGTGCAATATCGGCGATCTCCATAATGAAACTGTCCTCTTGGCCTCGCTCAAACCTGGAGGGATTCAAAGACCGAGGAGGTTTCCTGCTGCTTTACAGCTCCGTTGCGTCTTGATCCCCTGTCTACGCTTCAACTCGTGCCTTGCCAATATCCTTAAATTAAAAGTTTATTAGTGCACTTTATTGGACTTGAGCTTTTCTGTCCTGCAGTCACCAGCTACTGTGTTGTTGGCAAGACACCTCAGATGCAGATTTGACAGGGATTCCTCCTCCCCGGGAAAAACAAGTCCATACAAGGCACCTGGAGTCATTCCAGGCAGCCTGTGGTATATATTATCACTCTGTTTGTAACTAGAACAATAAAGACTCACAGTTGGGTTTCAGCACATCACCTTCCTCCTGGCACCTGCCCAAGTGCCTGCCCTTAGCCCATCCCAACTAGAAGGCAAAGCAATTTTGCTTAATCTTCTTTCGCTAAGACGCAGCACATAACTTTGCATTTGCCGTGGTGATAGACAGTTGCTGCAGCTCAGCTAAATACGGTGACCTTATTGCAAGTCGGAGCCCAACACCTAAGTTAGTAAGTGCAGGCAAACGATGTTAGAAAGGAGCCAAAACCGACCGTCCCACACTCCCCTCCTGAATTTGGGGAATTTGGATTTGCAAACAGGCTCCGTCTTTGATAGGAACCAGGATAGGTTTGCGTAACATTGCATGAATGATCTTACCCTGTTCTTGGCTGCTGTATATAGGCACAAGGATGTGTAGGAACTGCTCATCCGTAGCAATCAGCAGAAAGCAGAAGAAGGGGAAAAACTAACATATGCTTCTTGAAGAAGATATTACACTGGCTAGAAATGCAGCTACCTTGCCTTCCTCTTAGCATCAATGGTGCTAAGAAGAAAGCCTTGCTCCAGTGCAAGTGCTGCCTCAGGCTCAATACTACTCTGTTTAGAGCAAGTGCATCTTCTAGGTTTGCCCCCAAAATACTCTGGCAGACCTGCTGTGGGCTTGGAGATGGAAATCCAACCCTTGCTAAGTAGAAGCGAAGCCAAATCCAGGGAGTCTACCAAGCACCACCATGACCACTCTGCTGTTGAGGTTCCTCCTTCGTGCAAACTTCTCCTTGTGAGTTACCCAAGTCTGCTGAGAAGTTTGGGAGAGAGCTCTGCAAACTGTGGGCACTACCGTAATATAGACAATCCATAATGATGCTATCTCACCCCTGGCAATACAGTTAGCCTCCTACAGCTGTGCAGTGCCAGGATATGGAGAAAAAAACATTTCTTTACCAACCTCTGCTCAGATTACACCCTGCAGCATGAATGTGATTATCCTCACACCATTATCTGAGCTTGCATAGCTGCAGATGTTAGCAATAGGGATTGGCTTGAGCCTCTCAGTTTTCATCCAGGCATTGCTTTCCCTGCACTCCCAGAGGCATTTGGACGGGGCGTTTTGGTCCCAGTCCATTTCTCGTTATTAAGGGTTATGTTTGCTCTTTGAAAAACTCCTCTCTTTTGTTGTTTGTCTTTCTGTGGTACCAGATACCAAGACAACCTGTCTCACTGTGAGAAAGAGAATGTGCTTTTGTGCCTGGACTGGATTGATTTCCACTTCTATTGAAGGAAAAGGTGTGACCCTTCCAGCTTGAATTATCCCATGATCCTATGATCAGTTTTCATTACAATCACTATTACTTACAAAGCTTCATAGAAGTCTCTCGCTCTGCTCCTTTGCAGGCTGAGCAACTCTAAGCTAAACAGTCTGTTAACAAAATAAACCATTATTTATCTTCAGTAAATGCCCTGTTTACAGTTTGTAAGGCTGATACTCACCTGCTACTTTCAAGAAGCCATTGTACCAGAGGGAAACAATTTCTAAAGTGACAAACTGGGTGACCCAAGAGCTCTTTTCTATCCCTAATTTATACGAACATGAACATAAGCCTGAAAAAAATTGAGAAGTACCCAGACAAGCTGACTGCAGCTATTCCTTTTCCAGGACACTGAAGCATTTATCTGAGGGATTTCATTACGCTTTCCTACCCATGCCTGCACTTATAAATATTTCTATTGCCCAGAGGTCTTGGCAATAACAGTAATGTAGCTAAAATTGCCTTAAATCTGCAGCAGGTTAGACAGATGATTCTTCGTAATGCACTGAGCTGCTGTGAGTGAATTGGCACTGGATGGCTCCAATAAAGATGAAGTGCCTTTTACCGTTTGGTTGCAGCGGCTCTCACCCATACCTCGCTGCTGGCGCAAGGGCTGGCGAGACTTCCATGCGAAACCAGAGCTGGGGAAGCCTGTGTTGTTAACAGCTGGGTGAAGGCTGGTGGGAGTGGTGTGGAAATGGGCAATATGTGTATTTGGGAACATGCGTGTCCTCTGCAGAGGGTGCTAATGAGATGACAAGAGCTCTGTACAGTTGGAGGTGTGATACAGAGCTCCTCCAGCTAGCAGAGATGTGCCAGTACATCCCCAAAGAATAGCACAGCGTCCTGGGGATATGAACATCTTAACAGCTGTGTTTTACATGTCCTTCTTCATACCGCCCCAATGAGTTTTCACCACATTTTGCAGATCTTCTACTGGCAGAAGACAACCCAAGCAACTAATAACATATAAACTGTGTGGCCCTCCTTTATTGCATTTTCATATCCTTATAGCAGAGGTTATCCATCCCACCCGTATAAACAAAAGTGATTTTTTTTATAGGCCACACACTTGCCTGGCCAGCTGGAGTGAAACTGCAATCCCTCTCTTCAGGGGTTGAAGATGTCTTGGTCCCCTTTAGAGGTTTTTGGCTGATGTAGCTTGATGTGAATTTTGCTTTACTTTTAAATACAAACAGTCATGGTTCATTTCCCCATGTACTAGAATTGAATGTTGGGCTTAAAATAGTGAAAGACAGATCCGTTTGGGATTGCCTGAGGTCTTGGAAGCAGGACGTCACTGATAGCCCAACATGCAGGTAACCCAGGTACATTGCCCCACATGCTGGGTGCCTCTCTGTGATGGAGAGCAAGGCCAAGAGCTACAGCTTTCTGCATGACTCAGCCATGTTTCTCATGGAGATTTTAGTCAGCAGCACCTCTGCTACATTTTTTCTCATAGCAAACAGGGCCCATGCTTGTTACTAACTAAACACATGAAGGTTTCAAGCTAGGCTGAACACGCTTGCCCAGATATCCACTCTGCTATGACAGCTGGAAGTAAAACATCCCCTGAGCAAACCCCTCTGTGCGAGGAGCCTTATCTTCAATTATCCAGCCCACACGTGATATGCGGAGCTGCAGCAGAGGACCTGCGTCACCTGGAAGCTGGGGGAAGTGTCCAGCATCACCTCCGCGAGCTGAGCTCGACCCGTGTGACCAAATGCTCCAGCCCTCCTGATGCTCTGTAGATGCTTTGCTGTATAAGATCAGAGGTAGTCAATTAATTAAATTTAAGCCTGATGAAGCCCATCTCTAAAAGATGGTTAGTGGCAAGTTTATTTTTGAGCATGCCGAAGCTTTCTGTACCGAGGGAGGTGCTAGAAAGGAACAGGAAGGCATTAGGAAATGGATCAGTGGCACATGGGGTTTTTTTGGCTTATGGAAATGCTGGCGTCAGACTAGGGTTACAGTGTTTGAAGGCCGCTTATGCTGAAGAAAACATGACATTTCAGCTTTTTAGTAAAATCAGAGCATGCAGTGCAGCAGTCTGCACAGCGCACAGCCTGTTTCTGCCTCTCTGCGCTGTAAGGCCACATCTGGGCAGACAGATGTCATCGCGTGTCCCTTTCGTGCCAGCTGCAGACAAGCCAGCTCCAGTTCCAAAAGTGCGCGGTTACATTAACAGAGCCTGAGCCTGATCTAAGAAGCTCACTTCTCCTCCGGGCCCTCAGTTCACCAGCTCAGGCCCTGGCATCCCTCAGGCAGCTTCTGGACCAAGCTGGCTCATATCTGGACACTTCAGCAAAGGAGAGGAGCAGACAGAGGAGAGTCAGCACCTTCCAATCACAGGCACTTCCCAAAGCAGGTATGTGCATGTTGGTTTGTTTTTCATTATGCAGTTACTCATGCATTCCCATTAAATAATGTTCAAATTAAATTACTTATTTTTCCACAAAAGATGCATTTTGCAGAAACTACACCTGTGTTTTCATGCAATGTCCACAGTTCCTCTTGGAGCCAACGCAGGACTTCACAATTCATATTTTTGTTCACAATGTTTATCTCTAAAGCCATTGAGGAATAGGATAAACGAAAGTTCTGCAAATGACAAAAGATGATTCCCCTGGCTACAAAGTGCACTGCTTCCCTCCGCTCTGCTAAATACATTACAATAACAAAGGGCCCCATTCTGAATCTATAAAGTCAAAGGGAGTTTCTCTTTGTGTTTCAGTGTGAGCATGATCAAAGCCCTGAGTGCTTCTTGACTTGACACCAGAATCTGTTACCACTCCACTTCTAACCAACAAAAATGACAAAGGAACTGTACCTGTCTCCGTTTTTTTCGAGCTGCATCTCCTCAGTGTTCCCATTGGATCCAAAGACAGTCATGAAAATACTGGCGTCGGTACCGCCGCTTTCGATGTCTCCAGTCACAACTGTGACTTCGTAGAGGATCTGGTGAGGATTTGAAACAATCAGAAAGTCTCATTCGAACAGCTGTCCTTACCCCACACAAAAGGCTGGGCAGAATGCTAGCCAGGCTCTGCAGGAGATCTGCTGCTTTGCCAGAAATCATTACAACATGGCTTCTTGAGTTCTCTCCACATCGTGGTTCTCAGAGGCAAAGTTAGAGATTGCAACTTGCTACAGGACCTTCCTCTTTGCATCATCTATGACTTTTTCTGCAGATTTTCTCAGCTTAGATGATAGAATCAGAGAAAGACACATGTTTTTTGACAACTATATGTTTGGGGATCGATGAAGACCTGGTAAACTGCTTCTCCACGGGAGTCATGACCCTACTGCCGCCTCCTGCCAGCCACCTTTCAGCGCTCCAGATGTCCATACTGCACCAAAAGTTTGCCATTTTTAAAAACAGGTCCCAAAGACAAAATTTTTTTGTTTCCCTTGACTGCAAAATATTTCCCCCAAATGTTCAGTGTCCATCTGGGCAACATTTAGTCCAACATCACTAATAGTTTTAAAGTCTATACAGCCAAATGTTCTGTACAGCAGAAAAATGCAGCTATCTATTTCCCAGTGGGACGTACACTGCTGCATCGAACGCAGAGTGTTCCCAAATCTCATACATTAAAGTTATGCCAATTTGTGAAAAGATATTGTGCATCATTTTCACCTTATTAGCTTCTGTTCTTTTCTCTTGACATGTGAATAATAAGATTCAGAATAAAATCTTTCAAAAGCATGCAAGTCCCAGTGGCTGTCAGTGGCATTAAGACTTTTAGGCCACTTAGACATTTTCAAGATTGTACCTATGGTAACAAGATCTCTGGATTTAAGAGGTGGAAGAATATCAAGAAACAGCCTCAACAAAACATATTTCAAATAGTGCACCACTGGACAAGTTTTATTGGCCTGAATTGTGATTGCCACATAAATAAACAGTGCAAAGGAATAATGCCATAGAAAAAAATTTTTGCATGCTTGTTCAATCCTGAGTAACCTGTCCATCACATATTCATCCACACACATTTTACATCATGGCAGAGAATCATATTTACAATAGATGGTAGAAGAAAAACTCTTTTACAAATGCGTTAAAGGTTTTTAATGACTGTGGTGGACATTAATTAATTTCTTTTTGTACGGGAAGGCAAATAATTTAAAACACAAAGAGCGAATATCAAGCCAGGAAGAAAATTAAATTGAAATGTGTATGTATAGCTGTGCAAGAGTCAAGCAAAAGCAAAACAAAAAAGCATTAACTTTCCCAAAGATGTTAAGGGTATTAGTCTTCTTTGAACTCTAAAAAAAAAAAAAATTAAACTCAGTTTCTAACTACAGCTATTTATGAGGAAAGAGTCCCAAATTCCCTCAACTCGGAGATTGATCACAAAGTCAAATATGCACTTCTGATTTAACGTCTCAAGCATCTTCCCTGATTTCCTTCAAACCTTTCAGCAAGTTTCTGCCCCAACATCATAGAATAAAAAAAAAGTTAGATATGTCTATTTTTGGCATGCTCATGAAAATAAGTATTCAGGATCGGGCTTTTAAAGGAAGACTGAACATAAGTCTTCATTAACATCCACTTCAGTCTATGGGCAAGCCATCAGGTCACTGATAGGAGTTTGGAAACCTCATCCAGGAGGTTAAACAACTTATGGGAAGTTTTTAAGAGATTAGATTTTAACCGTGGTATTCAGTCTGAGGGAGTTTATTTTCCCTCTTAGGTAAATTCTACCACTAAAACCTGAATCCTTCAGAGATGCTAAAAATGTTATCATGCTTTTGTGTGTCTGGGGAACAAAAAAGATTTCAGGAGAATATCCGTAGCTGGGGAATCAAGGGCAGCATAAAGAAAAATTCTTGTACTATGAAAGTGTAACCTCACTGTAAATAGAAACATTTCTAGAGAGATTTTAAATTGCCATACAGGTATTAAACACAGTATTATTGTCCCATTCATCCAGGTTGTTATTTCTATTATAAATCTTACATCCAAAATCAGCACAGCTCAGCTTTCCAATTTGTACTTGGTTGAAATATGGCATGGCATATATTACTTCAAATTTCATATATATGGATGAAAAGACTATATGGTTTTCTTCATTGTTTATTCAACTTTAATCAGCTATTCATTTCAAAGATCAAGCTTACAAGTATCTCCATGTTTCAACAACTTCCAGTTATTATTGGTTTCTAACTGAATTAAGTTTCCCTATTCCATATTAGAAAAGCTGATATGTAGTCATACTATGCAGAGATTAAAATATCTCCACTACTCTAATTTGATGAGTTAGAAGTACGTCCTCAAACAAAACACAAAGTTAGATTGCACCAAGGTGTTCATCTTGTGGCTGCACCCCCTCTGTGGGTCCTAGGGGATGCAGTGGGTGCTCCAAGTCTGGTGACAAAATGAGGACGTGCTGCTGAACTGTGCCCTACCCTGTTCTTTCTCCCTATGCCATGTCTGTGTCCAGCCAGCTGTATTAAACAGTGTTCTAAGTGGTAACGATGGTAAAAATTCCTAAAGATTTTGCTAAAGAATTAACAAATAAATGGCTCAAACCACATCCAGAAGTCAAAGTATGAGAGCTGCTGATGCACAACCTGTATCAGCACAGGTCCATGCAACAGCTAAAGATACAGGATGAGCCTAGAGCCTACCTTGAGGCCAATGTTAACACAGTCTGCATCCAGAATATTGAGGATTCGTGAGGTTAGTCCATCACCTTTGTCTCTGGCCAGCCAGCACTTACAGACAAAGTTACACATGACACCTTTGGTGGGCACGACAATGGTGAGCTCTTCCATCAGCCAGCAGCTCTCAGGAGTAGCGCCGTCGTGTCCCACCTGTGAGAGTCATCGAGAAAACACCTGCTGGTTAAAGGGGATTTCTTTGGAGGCGAGACCCTGACTGAGGGTTTTAAACAGTGATGAAGGACTAAGAGTGTTGACTACGTACACTGTCACACAAACCACTTCCACAGTGGAACGGAGCAAGCTGTGAAATTTTTTGTGCTATTGCCGCCCAACATTTAAGACATCAGGGTACATAGTAGCTGATGTGGGCAAGGAAGCTCAGGTCATGTGCTGCTGAGCATGAGGGAAGGCAGGAAAAAGTAAGGGAAAAATAAGCAAGGGGAACATGAAATAAGTAGACTGCACTGACCTACACGAAAACATGTCCAGTCTCTTATTATTCTACTTCTGCTCCATTGGCCTCTATCTGCAAGTCTACTGATCTCTGCAGACCCATTTCTCCATCTTTCCAACCACTGCTGTTGCAACACTTGGAAGCAAATAGCCAAAACTTCATAAGCAGGAGTAAAGATGTAGCTAGGCAAACACCCACATGCGTTATTCAAGCAATCCTTCCCTCACAAAACTACATCTAAGTTAACTGTATGTATCAGGCTGTTTCTCTGCTTCCCATCTCCTTAAACTGCAAAAGTTCCATGTTTGTATAGGAGCCCACAGATGGAGCTTACATCTGTAGCTGTTTGATTTTCAAGAAGCACCTTCTCCAGGCTCAAAAGTGGTGCATCCTGGAGAGCAGGAAGTCACACAAGAGTGGCAGGAAGCCTGCATGGATGAACAAGGGGCTCCTGACAAAACTTAAACGGAAAAAGGAAGAATAATAGAGGTGGCAACAGGGACAAGGGACCTGGAGAAATACAGAGACGCTGCCCAAGTGTGCAGGGATGAGGTTAGGAAAGCCAAAGCCTACCTGGAGCGGAGTCTAGCAAGGACCATAAAGAGGAACAAGCAACGTTCCTACAGGTACATCAGCAGTAAAACGATGCTGATGGTGCAAACTTCTGCAAGAAACTGCATGTGTTCCTCTTAAAGAACATGGGCAATTCATCCCGGGGCAGACTTATGTATCGCAGCTGATGTACAAAGTTCAGTCAGCCAGTCATTTCAATGAGCTATCTGTACACAAAAGGTTGAATATAAGAACTACCAACAGTTCATTATTTTCAGAGCAAGTGTTGTTTGTGTCGTTACTAGGAAAATTAAGTCCTTAGCTCTCGCTGTTTTTGTTTTTAAATTATTAGGATGTTTAGAGTTGTGCAGAAAATAATTTTTAATAACAGGTTCATCTAGGGTGATATATCTGTGGTATCTTTTTTTTCCCCAAAAAATAAGTGATCTTTTTTATCTGACTGTCTCAGCCATCACTGCTATTAGGAGTATTATTACTATACTAATGTCTGTGCAGCTGCAGAAAATTAACGTTAACCACTAGGGAAATTCAAGTCTACAATGGATGCATTAATTCTCAGATTCCTGGGGTGTGAGGTGAATGGGAATATAACACTTGCCTTCCCATTCCCTCTCTGCCAGCTTGGCTGCCCTTCTCCAAAGCCAAAGCCCCTCTGAGAGCCTGCACACGGCCTCTTGAGACCTGTTGCAGGACGGGACGGATGAGGCGCTGGGGAAAGTTCAGGGCAAAGGCTCTGCAGTGAAGCGGGGACAGAGCAGCCAGAGGAAAAATCCCAGTGAGCCCATTAAACTCTGTTCATCTTTTGGGTTCATTATAGCCACCTCCTAAAGCATCATTCCAAGACATTGCTAGGTACTAGATTTTCACAGCATCCTTTAATTCCTTTGGTATCAGTGACTGGCCAGAAGAAAGCATCCTGCACATCCAGTTGCCTTGGAGAAGCTGCACACAAGCAGATGTCCAAGGGCTCCAGCAACAATGTTGTAATGTCTGGGATAAACTCATCCAGTGCTGAGTCTTCCTTATGGCTGGTCTTTCAGAGCAGAAACACTGGGATTTGTCTTTCAAGCAAAGTCTTTAGACAGACCATGCCAATGGAGTGAATGATCCAAAAGCCATGGCCACACCAGCAGTGTAGCCTGGACATGCATACCAATATCGCAACAAGTTGTTTGGGCTGAGATGTTTGAGCTAAGTTAGAATGACAGGATTTCAAAGGCAGCTAGATTCTTGGGATGTTTGAAAATCTTTGAAATCACCAAGACTAAGATGTACAATTTGCACTGGACAGCTCACAATCGCATTGAAACAGAATGCAACAACAGAGGAAAATGGCAGAGAATGTGAGTGGTAGCTAGAAGGAAAAGATGAAAAAAAAATGGGATTTCTTGCTTATTCTGGAAGGTGCAGAGAATATTAGAGAGACCTGAGGGTCTTCCAGGATCAGGTCCCTAGTCAGTGAGGGACTGGACTTGCAACACTTTACAGTCCATCACACTTTGCTCTGTGCTTGTGATGGAGAAAGGCTCTGAACCAGAAATGGTTTAGAAATGCAGACCAATGCAGGACACTTCTGATCACACCTGTGTCTCTCTGCAGCAACAGCAATCTAGGAACAGAGATACTTTCATTAATTAGGAGAAGAAATATTAAAACTTGTTTGAAGGACACAGTATAAAGTGCCTATACCAAATAACTTGTATTATTTATTTTCATGTCAGTGTGTCTATTAAAGTACACCAGTAGTAAATATTATATCTGTAGGCTTACAAGACAGGTATAAATGGGCCCCTTTCAAATTACTTCATATTCCACTGTTTCTGCTCTCACTATAGTATATTTGCAGCAGGAGAATAATACCAAACTAAAAGTGGCATCACGCTGCAAATCTTACGATCCTACTAAATCCTGCAGTCTGCTGCCTGGGTTTACACAGAGGACTTCTGGAAACTTAATCCCCATGCTATAATATTTTCACATGGTAACTCATATTCAGAACTTCTTGCCTTCTTCCAGAAGCAGCCAAATGCCAAATCAGAGAACGAACTGTTCCTCACTTTTCCCAAGCAGAAAACTAGCAATTTTCTGCAACGTCCCTGAACACTGCAATTTTCTACATGGAAAATATGGACTGATTCCATGGCAACCACAGCAGACTGGCACATCGATGTCATCGCTGGGACATGGATCAACAAGAAGAGGCCTTCCAAGCAGGGGGCAGGCAGAAGGCCAGGAGCAGATGGCTTCTCCAGCCACGAGCTGGGGGGTTACAAACTAAAAGGGAAAAATGAGCAAGAGGTGAGGCAGCAGACCGGTAAGATCATTGAGGACAGGGGTGAAGAGTGCAGAAGAACATCAACCAGCTTGAAAGCTATACGTTATTCCTTTTTCTAATTCTCTGCATTTCATTTGCAATCTTTTCTCTTCTTTCCCATTTGTAATCCTTTTAAAATTATTTCTTTTCCTTGCTTCTGTCCATTTCCAAGTGTCTGCTCCTACTTTCTCCCATTCTCTGCCCTTCCTCACCCTACTCACTGTCTCTTTTCCAACATCCCTTTCTATTTCTTTCTTCATCCAGCTCCTTCTCTCTCTCTGACACAGAGGGGTAATACTGGCTTTTTCCTCCCTCTCTATCCCAGCCCAAGTTGTTTCCATGTGCACACAGTCTAGAAGAGAAGGATTTACGTACTTGCTTCACTTTCAAAGTTTGACCTAGAGATGGGCTAGATTGAAAGTGCCACTAATAGTCATAATAACCAGGCACTTGGAATGCATTAAGAAAATGGCTTGATAATAAACGCAAATCTAGTATGGAGACTTCTCAAGGTGTCAGAATCCATTGCTTGAATGAATGCTAATGGGAGTGCTTTAGTCTACCAGCTGCTAAAACATGACATACAACCGCAAAGATTTTTTTTAATTAGTTAGGATTTCTCTCTTTATATTTCTTTCACTAATCTCCCTCTGAATACACAAGCACGCACACCAACAGGTTGGTTTACTGCAAAACAGGGGTAAAAATAAAAGTAGGCTTTTAGGAGGTGGAACTGCCTTATGAAACAAAAACAATGTACACAAGTGCTCCGGAAGATTCATGTGAAGTTTAAGCTCAGTGATGGAATGTCTATGCAAATTCTGTCTCCCTAAGCCATAGCGGAAAAAATGGCTCCTGTTCCAAAATCTATTTGTGCATGTTACTTATGAACAATGATTAATTTTCTTCTCGAAGCCTGGGTCCTCCAAGCTGTGAAAACAATTTTCATGTTTAGCTAGAAAATTATACAAGATGTGTTTCTCACTGCAGGCACAATTTATGAAACCCAACTGGAAGTACTGTAAAAATCAACTAGGAAAAAGACTGATGGTGGAGGACTGCATCCTGGGAACATTCACTGCATCTGTCAATAACAGGGCTTGGCTAAGAAAAAACAGTGCCAGAGATGAGACAAATCTGGGACATGTTACAACTTCTTTATAATTCAAAATTATCTTCTGCCTCCCAAGGATCTTGGTTTTGTGAGATGTAAAGCATACTTATTTTCAGGTTCAGACACATGTGAAATCTCGTTAGCACATCCCTGTTTACATTCCTTTCAGACCCAAGTGCCGTTCCTTCACTGCTAAGAATAACAGGAACATGTGCTTTCTTTGGCCACGTATTTCATATGGCTCCAGTGTTTGTGCTGCATTCACAAAGTACCTCCACTTTTTTGATCTCTCCAACATCTAGGCCCCAAACAGAGAATTTCTCTACGGAGCCATCCGCAAACTCATCTTTTCCTTCTGGAAGATCCAGCCACAGCCTCTCCGTCTGCACTTTCTGAGGGCCCACGATGATGATGTACACTCGGCTGTCAGTGCTGGAGTCATATTCTGTGCCCGTCGTGACGGTGATGTGGTATGGGATCACTGCAAGAAACAGAGGTTTAATCATCAGAAAACCCACACGCATACGCATTTACACAAGACTTCAGAAAACCAGGGACTCATCCCATCAGAGGGAGCAGCTGTGTATGCTAAATAGGTTCACGTCCCATTGAACTCATTCAGAGAAGGGATAACACCATGCTGCATTGGGCTACAAATATGCATGGGGGACTGCTTTCCCATACACGCTTGGGACTGAATGCCGCAAGGGTTAATTTCCCCAGACAACTCTACTGGCTGCAAGGAGGTTATAAGTCCAGATTTCTCTCTAATAGATGACAGAACAGCAAAGGGCTTGAATCCTTATTTACACCAAGAGACCTTCCTGAAGATGAGACTGAGCACCTAAATCTTAAATAGGCTATTAAACCAAAGCGATCTTACAATCATCATTCAATAAAGGCAAATAAATCTATGCTGACTCCAAGGTAAACCATCACTGACTAAATACCCCAATACAACTGAAAATGTTCTCCTTTCTGCTTCATTCAAGGATTGCTGTGATCTACGGGGCAGCTCAGGGTTTCAGCATCCCTTTGCAAATCCAGACAAACTATGAATAATTCTTGTATTAAAGGTAGGTCATTCAATAATTTTTTACATTGCATAATAATATTGGTTAGGGGAAAAACCTTCAGGCCAAGGCTTGGGACTTAGCAGGTTTCTCTGTGGTTTTCAGAAATTTCAGTTCAGCTGTTAAAAGGGAGGAAGTGCCAGACTGCTTTTCAAGTGCCTTCCAAGAGCTCATTTGGGTAAGCCGAGCAGGCTGTGCAGAATTAGATGCTAAATACTGGTTTGATTTCTCAGAACATTCATGTAGGGCTGTTCAAACTGTTCTGACAAGACTCGGAGCTCTGAAACTTGCCTCGTCACAGACTCAAAACTCAGCCTGACCTCATCATCACTTTTTCAATTTAAAAAAAAGGTTTATAAACCTTGACAAAAAAACTTGGTTGGCTTTCAAATCATCCAGGATTTTGCTTTATAATGACTAACAATATTTTTGGTGCAGAAGGTTGTGCTAGAAACTCACATGAAGCTCAGGATATGTGTGCAATATCAGGGAAGGCATGAATTGATGCTGACCAAATCTGTTCTTACCTCTGGACAGAGCAGAACCCAGAGATTTGTTCAGTCCCAGTTTGAGAATCTTGTGTACCAACACAAAATGAACTGATGATTAGGCAAGACTTATTCTCCCCTTTATGGTATCATTTACATTTCAGTGTGCACATCAGCATAATGACATGCAATGCATTCTTCACGAAATAACCATTGAGCTGCTGGTATTAGCAGGAGAAAGGGTTTAGCTGAGGCAAGACAGATATTACAAAAATATGTTGAGGGGTCATGTTTAGAACAGCTCCAGACTCCTTTTTTAAATAAAGGATGTTTTGAATAGGGACAAAATTTTCTTTTATACAGTTTTTATCCTGTTCTCCTGTGGCAGGCTAAGTTCACAGAACTACCAGCATTTCCAACTAATGTTGCACCCTCAAGCCAAAGTATTTGAAACACCTATATAAAAAATGAGAACTATAAGAAATTGTTAAATTTCTCATAAATAATCACTGTTGTTCTTTCCTCTAAAAACTGCAAGAGTGATCCTTTAATTTCTTTATCTCCCGTCTCCATTGTCTCCCTCTTTCTCTGGGAGTTCTACTTCTATTGGAAGTTCTACTTCTTCAAACATCGGAGAGTGCAAAACCTGAGGTACAAGGCCACAGTAGGACACCACAGGTCTGCCAACCCATCTCCCTTTGCCCCCTGTTTCCCTGAGTCCCTGGGCAGAGTTCAGGCTGTTGGAGGGCACATGTCCCCTCCACAGGCGGTTGGGTTTCGTCAGGGATGTAGACCACACCCTTTCCAGCACTGCCTTCCAGCATGGAGCAGGGTTCCCAGTTCAGACCCAAGCGGATTCCTAGTCAACAGGACTTTTCTCTGTGCTCCATCCTGGCATCACCTCCTGACTCTCAGAGGTATTCACCATCTGAGCATGGGAGAGTCAGAACTGGGCTGCTCAAACTGTCACTCCCTTTCCCAGGCACTTCCCAATACCACTTCCCCTAATCAACTAATTAACAGCTGGTTTTTTGCCCAGCTCAGGAGGTGGCTGTCTGGCTCCCACAGTCCATCGTATCTGACATTCCTTCAAGATGCAGTTTCCTTAATGAGGCCATGTCACTGCCACAGAGATAGTGGCGATGACAAGCTCCAGGACTCAGAGAAGAAAGACCACCCTGTCACAATGGGGATGATGGGAACTATCCCAGCTCTGCTAGAGATGAGTTCTCCGGGGAGATGCTGATGCTTTACCCATTATTTGTGAAACTACATGGCATGCCAACACGGCAGATGTTATCCATTGTCTCACCACAGAAGTAATATCAGAAGGAACATGGGAATCACATCTTTTTCATTTGGACACATTATGGGATTACAAAAGAACGATTGCCCCAAGACGCATGGGTTGCAGACCAGGTTAAGCAATGTGCAGCATTATGTCTGCTTCAAAACTTAAAGGTGTGAGACATGCAACCCAGGTATCACATCACAACCAGCTACTGGGCATCAGCTGAGCTGCAGTAACCATTTGTGTGAATTCCCTTGGACCATATCAGAGAAAGCCATCTTAAATTCCTATGCCAAATTACATCATTTTACACTTGGCTTACCTTGGAACTTTAAGAGAAGTTTAATTATTTTGCACTTTCTGTGGACTAAGAGCACATATACAGACAGTAACAGTGACTCAGCTGCTGCCCAGTTACTTGGTACAACACAGTACAACATCTAAAATCTTAATCTGAAGCTAAAAGATCCCATGTAGGATGGCAATGAACTGTAGGTGCAGTCTGGATGATAAGTCATTGTCCTGGAACACAGAGGTGGTTAATCAAAAGGTACATAAATACAGAGAAATAAAGCCTGTGTAGTAATGAAGTTATAAGGAAATATTAATGGACTGGGGAAGTTTTCCATGAAGGTTAACTTCAGCTGATGGACAGTGATCTTCCACACTTTGTTCACAGCCAGGACAGAAACAAAACCTGCACAACTGTCCCACTTCGTATCAGACACAGCCGAGCAAGACCAGCCTCCCTGCATGAAAGCTGGCTTTTGCAGACACAGTCCAGCATATTTCACTTTTTATAACTTGCAATCCAGAAACATATTTTTCTTTTATACTCAGCTTTGCTTTGTCTCAGGGACCAGAGACTAAAGACAAAAATCTAGACTGGAACCTCAATGGTTTCCATCAGTTATTTGAGCAAGAACTTCAGTCCAGAGTTCATGGACTCCTTTTCTCTCAGTGACAGCATTTGCAGACCTTCCTCCTTCCAATTATAAGACAATCCACCTTATAGAAAAGAACAAATTCACCTGAGCGCTCTCAGTTGAAGCTTGTTTTCTGAGAGCTGAGAGACTTATCTGTGCTCTTGCTCCACTCCCTGTATCCCACTCCCCTCCCAGCCCAACAGGTTCTGTCATGCAGCTACATGTTGTAAGGAAAAAACCTGAAGGTTTCTAAAATAAATCACATTTGAATTCATGTTAAAAAAACATCCTTGGTGATGAGGCACTACTGGCCTGATCATGAAAAGGGGAGATGTCTTAAGCATGGCAAATAAGATCACAGGAAATTCAAAGCCTTCTTTGGAAATTCAGATCTAATATGCTACATGAAACATCACCTTGAGTAGGTCAAAGAGATATAGGATGAAAAAAAAAAGCTGATATCAGCAACAACAGCTACTTTAAGGAATCACGTGGAAAAGAGCCTCTGGTAATCCAAAAGAGGCTCTTTTGGTGATAGCATGTCTGACTACGGTCCCTCTCACTGCAAAGAGCTTTGGATCCTTTGAAGGACACTTCAGACAAAATTATATGAAACTTGAATAAATTATTCCCTTAACTCTATCAGACCCCGCCATTCACTTCTCCCCACCTCTGAAGTGCTGCATGCAATGAGTTTGTTGGTGGTGGAGGAGAAGGAAGAGGGAGTATTATTCTTCAGGTCATTGGGTTTCTTTCTGAGGAGGCCCTGTGGATGTTGTTGACTAGCTCCTTTTCCACATTTGGTGGTGTGGATGCACTCACCTAATTTTAGACAAGAACACAATTTGGGATTGTAGTTGCCTATAGAGGTCCCCTGTGCCTTTTACCTCACCACAACAGAAAATGGCGTACCCTTGAATAACCACCTACCTAACGATATTGTCACATTGTCCGAAGCAGAAGTCTGCTTGGAGAACTTACGTCTGCTGGCAATGGAGAAGTTAATTCTGACAAGCTACAGCATCACAAATTTCCACAGGAGAGGAAACAATAGGGTTGGAAACACCGAAGTTGCTGTTAACTTCAGGCTTATTCCACTGTTAAGGTCGGAAAGCTATAGGAAAAGCAACAAACACAGAAACACAAGCACTTCTCCAGCCTTTCCCAAGCAGTCACAACACAAGGTGAAGAGAAGCAACTTGCTGTTCTGCCTCTCCTTGCAAAAGGAGTGAAGACACCGGGATGAATGCAACCTCTCAAGCACTGAAAGCCAAGAACACATGCATGCATGCAATCAAACATGGTGCCTGCTCACATGATCCTTCTTCTGCCGCCTTGACCAAGCTGGATTTCTTCATCTCCTTCAGGTTTGCATTGCTATCCTGGCTCGACAGGCTGAGAGATGAGCCATCCAGGCTGTTTCGCTCGCCATCATAGCTCTAGTTGGAAGGCATGTATGGGAGGGTAATGAGGTTGAGTGCTCAGGTGTCGTCAGCTGTTCCCATATGCCTCCAAGAACAACAAGAGAAGAAATCCCTCTAGTTCCCCAGGTAGCTTTTCGCTCAGTGTAGCTCAAATAAGTGTGACTTCTAATTTACTGCAGGTCATTCACTTACTTCACTGGTAAACCTGACAGGCCATTTTGGATGTGTGTTATAATAAAAGAAAATATAATGGACCTAATGGACTTTATTGGTACCTTGTGACTTTTCCCTGCTACCTGTGTGAGCAATAGCTGCAGAAAATTCAGATGGATGGGACGGTGCCAGATTTGCTTATCAGGGCACACACTGTGGTGCCAGATTAATTGACCTGGTACAGGTCAAAGAGCGTAAGAGGGAGAGTACGGCAAAGCTGAATGATATGAAATATCTATTGTATTTGAGGAGTTAGTGCAGATGCATTTGGTGTCATTGTCCAATAAATGTGAGGCTCTTACCACACAGTCATGTAATTAAAAAAAATAAATTGATTAGCTTTTCCTCATTATGAATTAATATGAGCAACAGGGCAAGTGTGACCACAAGAATTCATAGCATTGTCTGCTGCAATTTTATGAGGGAGCATATGGCAATAATCATCCATGGTGTAACTCTTCTTACATCCATTCTGTTGTATTCAGGATGAGTTTGGCCCAGCTTCATCGATGATAATTTTAGTGGTAACTGTCAATTAAAATGTCACTGTATTTCGTGAACTCCTTAAATACAATGGACTTATAATCAGCTGCTTTATTATGCCTCACTGTACAGAAGCAAGAGAGGTCTATTAATCTTGTTTGCTAATTTTAATTAGTGTATGTACCTCGAATTCCAATTAGCTATATTAGCCTGATAAAGCAACAGAGAATGTGCAAGTAGAAAGGACATTTCACTAAAAACCATTTGGTGATTTGAGCAGTAGCAAAGAAATTAGATTTTTTTATGTTTGGCATTGGTGGAAGAATTTGCTGAAAAGATAAACTCATCCAGTTCAATGAGGATGAAGTCAAAGGACCTAGAGTCCTTTTTTGGGTGGGCGTGTTGATCTGCTGGAGGGCAGGAAGGCTCTGCAGAGGGATCTGGACAGGCTGGATCAATGGGCGAAGATCAACACATGAGGTTTTATAAGGCCAAGTGCCAGGTCCTGCACTGGGGTCACAACAACCCCATGCAACGCTACAGGCTTGGGGAGGAGTGGCTGGAGAGCTGCCTGGCAGAAAAGGACCTGGGGGTGCTAGTTGACAGCTGGCTGAATACGAGCCGGCAGTGTGCCCAGGTGGCCAAGAAGGCCAACAGCATCCTGGCCTGTATCAGCAATAGTGTAGCCAGCAGGAGCAAGGCAGGGATCGTGCCCCTGTACTCGGCACTGGTGAGGCCACACCTCCAATCCTGTGTTCAGTTTTGGGCCCCTCACTGTAAGAAGGATGCTGAGGTGCTGGAGCATGTCCAGAGAAGGGCAACGAAGCTGGTGAGGGGTCTGGAGCACAAGTCTGATGAGGAGCAGCTGAGGGAACTGGGGTTGTTCAGTCTGGAGAAGAGGAGGCTGAGGGAAGACCTCATCGCTCTCTACAACTACCTGAAAGGAGGTGGTAGTGAGGTGGGTGTTGGTTTCTTCTTCCAAGTAACGAGCAATAGGATGAGAGAAAATGGCCTGAAGTTGCACCAAGGGAGGTTTAGACTGGATATTAGGAAAAATTTCTTCACCGAGAGGGTGATCAAGCATTGGAACAGGCTGCCCAGGCAGGTGGTGGAATCACCATCACTAGAAGTGCTCAAAAAACATGTGGACATGGCACTTCAGGATATGATTTAGTGGGCATGGTGGTGCTGGGCTGACGGTTGGACTTGATCTTGAAGTCAGTCTTTTCCAACCTTAATGATTCCGTGATTCTGTGACCCAATATTTTGGCTTGAGGACTTTGAATAGTGGGACCCATAACTAACCTCCTTTGTGGGCACAGCAAGGAGAGCAGCAGGGAAATATACTCTACTGTGCAGGGAAATATACTCTACTGTGCATCAGCAAGGTACTTTGACTCTCAGCTGTAGAGTTTCACTTAGACTCCTAGATTTTCCTGTTGAAACTGCAAATTACAGACCTAGTGATACTGGGCTGAGAGTGGCCATACTTTCAGCACTTGTCAAAAAATCACAAATTCATTTTGGACAAGTGAAAAAGCATAAGTCCCTAATGATCTGTGTTGGACTTCAACCAGATATTCAGTCATTTTATATTTATAAGTAGCAGTGGTTTGTGATCCCAGCTTTGAGCCATAACCATACCTGTTCATAAAGTATACGCTCTATTTTTTTGTCCTCTTTCTTTTTAGAGAGCCAGCGCTCACACAGGAAAATGAAAGACTCCTCTGTGGTCTCATCCAGGATCTCTACTTTTTCCAGGAACCAGTCAGGACTGAACATGCTATTGTCATGACGAATCTTGATCTTGTACAAAATACCAAGGTCCACAGCCAGTATAGTAAATGTATCCTCCTGCAGAGTGTTCAAGAGCAGTTGATTCTGTTAATGAGCTCTCAACAGATCATCTACTGGACAAAAGCAAATGGAGACTACAGAGCATAATAGGCGCTTAAATTCCATCTCCCATGATGGTGTTTGGTTAAAAGCTTTGCAGCAGTCTATAGAGGCATCTCTGTACGCTAAAACTGTTCTGCAGGGAAGTGTTTTGAAGCCTTTTTCTGCTATGAGTGGAGCTGCACAAAATGTCACTTTTACTACCAATTAAAATATTGAATTCTTGGAATTTTACATCTTGGTTTTTAAGTCTAAGAAAGACTTCCTTTTCTAATCCAGTTAGATTGATATGGACAATCCAGATAAGACAATCTTTGCTATCATTATATCTGAGTATCTCCGTATGAGGCTGTGAATATGACTCATGGACTGACCACAGAGTACCACTTTCAGACTTATTTTGTCAAACACAGCCACTGTTTAGGTCCCATCAGTTTACTATGCTCTGCAGTCGATTATAATATATACTATGTACATGGAAATCAGTTGCACAGAGGCTAAGGGACAGAGAGACCTCAGGTTTTGTGTGCTCTCAAATCTGCAGCTAACAATTCAAGCCAGTTTGTGTGAACCAAACTCATGATTTATCTATCAAGGACTTCACAGGAACATCTACCCATTTGCTGCAGTGACTGTCAGTCGTAACACCCAGCTGACAATCCATACAAAGCGTTTGAAAAGGTAATGAACATGACAAATAGAATCAATCCATTCATCCCTCATAGGAAAACTCGGCCTGTAAAGACAGTCATGGGCTTGTTAGGTTAAAGGCTGCAAAATACAAAGCATTATTAACCCGTTGCATTTGTACCTGTCCTCTTTCAAACTTGTTGAAGTTTGTTTCAGATTTGCTGAGTTTTCTCTCTCCTGTGTCCCCCAGATCCCCATAGATATTTAGGAAAACATTAGCATCTGTCCCAGCACCATAGATATCTCCAGTGAACACGCTTATCTTGTACGTGTGAACTGCAGAAAGAAAGGGAGATGTGATTTCTGGCCTGGTGAATTATTAAGACTTATCTTAGATACTGAATTTACCTAAGAAAATGGTCCCCAAACTTTCTGCTCCTCACTCAGTTCTTGGAGGTTTAAAGTCCTATATGCTTTGTCCTTCCAGGCTTCTGATAACGATCCAAAGGTTGAGGAATCACTGGGCTGAAATTTGCTGACTTTCCTTTTTTATATCTAATCAATGCCTGTGTGGTTCTTTGATCACATAGTGCACAGTTAGAAATGCAAAGAACCGTTATGGTTATTACTGGATGTGGTGTCGACAGAGGTGAGGGAACTCTGCACCTCTCCATACTGAGGCTCAAGGGAGATACATCTGAATACAAGTGATTCAGTGTTGTGAATTCTTAATACTCCATCTTCCATAAACAAACTCCAGAGATTCAGATGTGCAATTACTACCAGAGTTAATGGTGTGTATCTCTATACATTCCCCAAACAGAAAGAGAACATGTTTCGGGTCCTTTTGCTGAGACAGTATTTAATTAAGGAAGTGTTGGAGGTATACTGCTTAAGTACCCTTTCTCTTTAGCTTGCTCAATGATGATCCAATAAAACCTCACCAAATCTTTAGTAATGTGCTTTACTAAATCTGTTAAATACTCCTATTTTTATTTTGCTACTCTTTTCCCAATTACACAGGGCAAACAAAGTTACTGAAAGCATCCTCTCCAGAAAACAATTAGGAACTGTACAAGCCTCTGATTACCCTGGTGGCATACGAGCCCTAAAGAATGCCTCCTTGCAAATCCTAGGGCAATACAAATGAGGAAGAGGCACAAAGTCTTAGGATTCTTCTACAGATGTACATAAACATCATCAAAGAAAATACCTATATTGTCATTTTCTTCTGTACCTTGCTTTCCCAGTAAAACAAGGCCTATTCTGTTTCATAGTCCATGAAAGATTTCCATTGATCTCTCTAAGAAATGGATCATGGCCATTCATCAGGCTAGGTGCAATGCCAGGTTTTCTGGTTTGCCTCTTCACATTACGTCCTACAGAGTGACAGCTTCATATTTGAGAGACAACTGCTACATTAGTAATGAAGGAAGCAATGCATATAGTCTAATTAGTCAATGCTTCCCTCTTTGGTTTTGCTTGCCTGTTCTAGAGACCTTCAGGACTGAAGTGCAGTCTACTACATAAAAGATGATCTTCAGAATACCACAACCTGATTTTCCATTGCTCTCGTGTACACTGTGTCACTCCCCAAGGTGTATGAGGACTCAGAGGTGCAGAAGATATACTTCCCGTCCAATATTTTATATCTAAAGCAGAAGTTCCCAAACATAGCCCTAGCTCCCAGCCAAAAGAAACTTTCAGTTATCCGAAAAGCCTATTCCATGGATTGTAAAACTTGTTTTAAGGCTTTGCCTTTAGAAGGGAAAAAATGAGTCACCCAGGTTAGTTAACACATGGTAACTAATGCAAGGTAAAGCAACAGAAGTTAGTAGGTTAAAGAAAATGTCATGCAGGCACCTAGCAGTCATGCCACTTACTAATTGATAGTAAAACTGTTTTTGCCTTCCCAGGGAAAAAATCTCCCATGAGCTACCACATAGCTCCTAACAGGAGGAAAGAGCACACTTGTCTCTTCTAAGGGCACAGTGCAAAGGCCCCAGCCTTCCTTACAGCAAGGCAGCTCTTCCCTTGGCAATTGGAAACACAGTCTGTATAAATTCCACCCTGACAATGGTGCACTGTAAATGTAAATCAGACTCTCAGAGAAACGAAACAGGGAGAGGAATGATTTTCTCTGTCAAATCATCTTGTTCCCAGATGCAAGAAACAAGAATGAAGGTGGCAGCTGAATTCAATTTGCTCTGCTCAGGATGTAGGAAGGTTCATGACTTCTCTCAAGTGTAGAAGGAGCTCTGGGTGGGAAAAGGAAGTCCTACAGGAAAAAGAATTAGGAACAGCTGGGCATACAGAGAAACAATGAATTTAGGATGAAACTTCATTTCTTGTTCAGTTGCTTCAGCTACCAGGAGGACCAAACGCTGAATGTGAACACTTTTTAAGATGGGCTCAGAGCTGCATAAGAATTTATTCTACTCCCCAGAGGTACTTTAATGAGGTTAGGGTGGCTGCCTAGAGCCAAATTTTTAGAGGGTGTCCATATGTACCTGAAGAGCAGCAAGAAAAACAACTTTGGGAGAAAAGAGGAGCATCAATCAGACTGTGTCCAGGTGGCCAAGAAGGCCAACAGCATCCTGGCCTGTATCAGCAATAGTGGCCAGCAGGAGAAGGGAAGTGATCATCCCCCTGTACTCAGCACTGGTGAGGCTGCACCTCCAATCCTGTGTTCAGTTTTGGGCCCCTCACTACAAGAAGGACGTTGAGGTGCTGGAGCATGTCCAGAGAAGGGCAACGGAGCTGGTGAAAGGGCTGGAGAACAAGTCTTATGAGGAGCAGCTGAGGGAACTAGGGTTGTTCAGTCTGGAGAAGAGGAGGCTGAGGGGAGACCTCATCACTCTCTACAACTCCTGAAAGGAAGTGGTAGTGAGGTGGGTGTTGGTTTCTTCTTCCAAGTAACTAGCAACAGGAAGAGAGGAAATGGCCTGAAGTTGCACCAGGGGAGGTTTAGATTGGTTATTAGGAAAAATTTCTTCACCGAGAGGGTGGTCAGGCATTGGAACAGGCTGCCCAGGGAGGTGGTGGAGTCACCATCTCTGGAAGTGTTCAAAAAACATGTGGATGTGGCACTTCGGGACATGATTTAGTGGGCATGGTGGTGCTGGGCTGACGGTTGGACTTGATCTTGAAGTCAGTCTTTTCCAACCTTAATGATTCTGTGATTCTATGGTAGGGTAGGAAAGGAAGGGGCAGAGTGCACAGAACAGGTGAAGTTGGGCAAACAAGTGAAGATGTTTACAGTGCCTGGAAGACAAGGACAAGATGGAGGAATTTTGTGAGGCATCACAGGAGATATGCAAACTATGCCTGTGTGAAAGAGTGTCGGTGAGAGGTTTATAAATGACCTGCAGGAAAATAACGGTATTATGGCACAGAAACACTTCAGGTATAAGAGAGGCCAGAGAACAGGAAGGGAAAGAAATGTGAACTGTCATACCAGTGTTGCATTTGCTTGAACCACACATCCACATGTCCACATGTTTTCTTCCAAAAAATCAGATTAACAGGTCCCTACCTACTCCTAGGATTATATTACCTTCCAGTGGGTCTTCAACTTCTTCCTCTATCTGCTTGAGTGTCCCGTCCTTCATGAGCTTTTCAGTAAAAATATCAGATGGTACCAGTTCTCTGACAATCTCGCCATCATCTTCAGACTTTGCAAGCCATCTTTCACACGGAAATGTGACAGTTTCTGAGCCCTGAAATAAACATGACAGAGATAATCTCTTCAAAACAAAATGAACACATTAGCATTTCCCTTTTGAAAATACTCTGATAGTCAGGCAAGGATTTTCAACTCATGTATGTATGCATGTGTATGTAGATGCGGACATGAAATAGTATATAGAAATGTAAGTCCACCAGAAAGAGGACATCTGAGGGCTCTGAGAAGCACTGAACGTCTCGCAGAGAGCAGTATTCCCCGTGGCTGCGTGAGATTGGCTGTATGATCCAGTAGATCTCCAACCTTTCCAGTTTTCGATCTTGCAAATTCCTAATCAGGACTGCACCATTCCCACTGAAGCCATGTTTCATTGAGACTCTGCAATCCCTCTTCAATTCTTATTCAGGCAGCATTCTCTTTGAAGTCAGTAGGGGTTTTTTTCTGAGTCAATACTTCAAGATTTTGCCCTATAATTCTGTGACTCAAGCTGGTTTCCAGGCAATTCCCATACGTGCATTAAGAGGAGAAAAATAGTGATTTAATTTTTGATCTTTTGTTTTGACTTCACTTTGGTGGAAACAAATATGATTTCTATCATCAAACAAACAAAAACAATAGAACATGTGTTTTCCACTTGGTAAACAAAACCAGCTCCAGAGTACTCATTAAGAACAGGCTCCTGTAAGGCCTCCAAGATGGTACGAGGCAGGCGGCTCTCTGCGTGCTGGGCACCCCAGGCTATGTCTCCATAAAGGACCATGAGCCACCATGCAACTTGCAGAGCCCACAAGTCTGAACAGAAAAGAAGTTAGTTCTAATCTCACAGTAACTAAATAAAGGGAGAAAAAATGGCGCTTTCCTTAACGACAACTTCAGCATTTCTCTCCTAAATAGCACAGGGGCTTTCTGCTGTTTCCAGTTGTATTGGGTTTGCCTGGCAAGGTTTTGGTAGCGGGGGGAGCTACAGGGGTGGCTGCTGTGAGAAGCTTCCAGAAGCTTCCCCTGTGTCCGACACAGCCAGTGCCAGACGGCTCCGAGACAGACCCGCCGCTGGCCAAGGCCGAGCCCGTCAGCGATGGCGGCAGCACCTCTGGGGGAACAGGGTTAAGAAGGGGGAAGAAACCCGAGCAATTGCACACCCGAGGAGTGAGACCGTGTGAGGAGAGCAGCCCCGCAGCCCCCAGCCCAGAGCAGGAGGGGCAGGAGGGCTCCAGGCGCCGGAGCAGAGGGTCCCCGGCAGCCACTGGGGAAGCCCCCGGGGAGGCCGGCTGTGCCCTTGCGGCCATGGAGCTCCACGGGGGAGCAGATCTGCACCCACATCTGGGGAGGGGCCCACGCCTGAGCAGGGGGATGCTCGACGGAGGCCATGAGCCCGTGGGCAGCCCGCGCTGGGGCCGGCTCCTGGCAGGGCCTGTGGCCCCGTGGGGAGAGAGAGGAGCCCCGGCTGGAGAACTGGCAGGACCTGGGACCCCGCGGGGCCAGGCTGGAGCAGCCTGTTCCTGAAGGACGGCACCCGTGGGGGGACCCAGGCTGGAGCAGCCTGTTCCTGAAGGACGGCACCCGTGGGGGGGCCCAGGCTGGAGCAGCTCATGAAGAACTGCAGCCCGTGGGAAGGACTCATGCTGGAGAAGTCCGTGGAGGACGGTCTCCCGTGGGAGGGACCCCAGGCTGGAGCAGGGCAGAGGGTGAGGAGTCCTCCCCCTGAGGAGGAAGGAGCAGCAGAGACCAGGTGTGATGAACTGACCATAACCCCCATTCCCCATCCCCCTGCGCTGCTCGGGGGGAGGAGGGAGAGAAATTGCGAGTGAAGTTGAGCCCAGGAAGAAGGGAGGGGTGGGAGGAAGGGGTTTTAGGATTTGGATTTATTTCTTATTATTCTATTCTGATCGGTAATAAATTAATTTCCCCACGTCGAGTCTGTTTTGCCCATGATGGTAATTGGTGAGGGGTCTCTCCCCGTCCTTACCTCGACCCACGAGCTGTTCATTACGTTTTCTCTGCCCTGCCCAGCTGAGGAGGGCAGTGACGGAGCGGCTTTAGGGGGCACCTGGCGCCCAGCCAGGGTCAGCCCCCCACACCAGTAATCCGTGTGCCACCACTTTCACATAAAACATACATATGAATACTCTCCACCTTTAACTACTCTCATGTAATTCTTTATCAAACCAATACGGGGTCCTTTCTTCACTATTTCTACTATTTAAATACTGAAATATTAATACATAGTCGAGGAAGGGAATAGCTCTCGGTGTGGCAATATGAACACAGCTCCCACTGTGCACCACTGCACCTACTGCCTTGAGCCGCCGGACCCTGCCCCGCCTGCCGCGGCCGCCGGGGAGGAGTAGGCTGTGCACCTAAGATCAGAGGTGCGGTCAGTCACCGCTAACCTGGCAGGAACGGGTCAGCGTACCACTGCACGCAGACCGCGGACAAGCTGATCTGCAGGAGCTGAACCCCTCCAAGGGGCTTGTGTGATCGAGCGTCCTGAGGCTGCAGCAGCACCATCCCTTGCACCCACAGGGCCCAAGCCTTCCGCTGCCAACAAAACCCCATCTCTCCTCTTTCCTTCCCTGCAGTGATGCTGTTTAACCCCAGGCTTGCAGTTTTTAACTCCATAAGGCAATTTGGAGCATGACTTGTACAAAATGGTGTCAGACAAAACTGGCAGCACTTTAGATGATTTCAAATATTTTACTTTCAAGTGTCATTTGTGCTGTACAAGCAAAATACAGCACCTAGTGACCGGCCGTACCACTACTTCTGCCTCCTCATTTCTGCACTGGCTGTCTGACCACATAACCTGTGTTATCTCGCTGTGAGCTGAGCCGATGAACAGTGCTTATCTCCCCACCTATAGTCTGGGAAGAGAGGGCTTTCCAGAACGATGCTTCAGTGCTGAAACTCTCTCCTCCCGGGAGAGATCCCACTTCAGTCACGTCTCTCAGTGAACCTTTTAACTGCTCCTAAACGTTGATAATGTTGGCTGTACGTGCCATTGATATGAACACACTTTATTTGGTAATAGGATATCTAGGGACTTGAGTGCCTGCACAGTGGGGCATAATGTGCAGTTACCGCAAGAGTTAATTGTATCATTATTGTTAATCACCGTGTCATTGCCACAGTTTTTATTGGCGTTTCCTTGTTAGTGATTGCATTAATATTTAAGTGACGTAAAGTGCACTGTTTCATGTTACCCACGGTAAAACCCTCTCGCAGCTCCGAACAGAATTTGTTTCATTAGAGTCTGAGTCTGGCCCTAAGCTAGAGCCAAGGTATGGCAGTGTGCTAAAAGTCAGTGCTTTGCCCTTCTCCAAGTTATAACAAATGAAATATAATTATAAGATATAATTGGCATGCCAAGACAAAGCTTTATTGTCATGCAACAATCCTAGTTTCCTACTCAAGTGCTTTCAATTTAATCTGAAAAGTTACTGACCTCATTTTTCTTTTGCAGCATTACGGATACATCTAGACACATCTTAGCAGTCTAATCAGGTAGCACAGCTTTTAGAAGCGTTGGCAGCATATTGCTATCCTGTGGCAGGTCATAATATCCTGCGGCTGATCAGCGACATCATGCAGTGCTCTGCTTTCTTCTTTTTTCCCATGCCGTAATCAAAAGATCAGCAGAATTGTAAATCTCTCCATTTTTAAGTTGTTCATGGTTTTCCTCCCTTCCTCCACCTTTCCAGGTTTCCCACCATTTGTCCTTCAAAGCTGCTGTAATGACTGCAGAGCTGCGCAGCCCCGAGCCCCTTTCTGGGGTAAATGGAAGAGCACCCAACATGAGCTCTTGGGAGCTTCTCAAAGTGCTCCAAAGTCAACTGTAGGTATAGAAAGAGGCAGCCCAGAAGTCTTTTTTCTTTGGTTTCCATATCTTTGCATATCCCCCTCTTCATTTTCCCTAGCCTGTGACCAATAACAGTATCTCCAAAAACAATGTCATCTTGTTCATTAACCTAATGAAGCTGTACAAGGCCAGGGTTAGTCAATACCCAGATAGAGGGTCTGGTAATACCAGACTGGCAAAAAGGAGATCATGAGAAATAAACAAAGGGTATTGGCTTGTGAAGAAGCTTGTACAGGCATGAGCATGATGAAGAGGGTTCAAGGCAGACCTTAGCATTGATCATGAGGCAAAGACAGTAAAACATATCCTGTAAATTTTGAAAGAGGAAGCAAGATGAGCAGTAGGTTCACCATGACTGAGCAAGTTGTGTTTACACTAACACTTGATATTAGAACTCACTTCAGGAGAGGGCAGACCTGAGCACTGAGGTGGAGATGAAAGCTGACATCCCTTCAGAATAAGGGGAGAAAGGACAAGACAGAGGAGAAAGCCCAGGTATTCCCAAACACAGCTACTGCTCCAATTCTGAACTGGTCCTGAAGAGGTGATTTTCCTCCCTGCAGACAGATTCATTCCTGTTCCTACAGCCAGTATCTGAAAGCAGGGTCAAGGAACAGTTTCTTATGTTGACAAGATCAAGATGACCAAATTGGCTGCACTGCCTTAATGCTGTTGACATGAGCAACCAAAAGTCCTAGGACTTAACTTGATGTTTTTTATAAGAGTGATTCAGGGGCTTGCACTGACAGGCATTTTGCTTGTCTTAATTGTACTGGCTCCCTGCATTTATTCTTCTAGAATTAAGGGACAGAGCTGGTGAAATTATTTCTTGTCCATGTTTAGCAATAATACCTTTTATTTTTAAATGGTACATGCGCTTCCCACTTCCTTCCCTGTGATTGTTCAAAAGAAAACTACACATGAAAATATGAAGCTTTGGCCTCTCATGTCACCCAAAACTACCATTATCTAGGTTAGCGTTGGGCACTTTGGGATGTCCAGCAATAGTGGTGCAGTGCAGCACAGGGATATCTGCTCAGCACTGTAATTCTTTAGCTGTATTTGCGCAGCAATGGGTGCAAACTCAGGAATCTCCCCTCAGTCCAGCAAGCGAGTCATGATAATGTTGCCTCCAAACCCAGATTGCTCCTTTATACAAAAGATAAAGAGTAGCAAAGACTTCCAAAAGGTTGGGGAACAACATCACTGCTATGCTCCCATCCACTGCAAGAAGGAAATAACTCTATTCTAGTCAGAAGGTACAATGAGAACAGCATTTTTTAAAAAGCAATGATCGCAGTGTCTTATAATCAACATTTGAAGAATGAAACATGGTAATACATGTTTGCTGTCCCCAGGTCCCCAAGCTGTAGCAAGTTCATTAGTGTGCATAGTTCTTTAGGGAGTTGTTTTTCACTGTTAATCATGCTTTGTATACAGAAGATGCGCTTTGGGAAATGGAAGCGGCTGCTAATGGAAACATATTGCAGAGTGCTGGGATTCGCAGCCTACCTTTCCATTTGGCAACAGTCTCCGAATTGCCACGCGGTCCAAATGCCATCCGGAGTTCAGTCCTCCACCTTTGTGTCCGATGCGAATTTTTTCAATAACGTCACCAACATCCTCCAGCTACAGAAAAAAAGACAAAAAGAGTAAGATTATGCAATGAACAACAGGTGACTTTTAGAGACACTACTTCTTTTAGATTATTTCCTATTTTTCCAGTCTGTATGAAGTCCCAGGGGAGCAAATATCAGCGTTGATGCCAATTATGCCCTAACTTGCATTTCAGCTAAAGGCTTCCCCTGAACTTCTGTTCCAAGAATGGAGAGAATCTTGCTCTACACAAACTACTCACTGTATGAGTTAGGTTTGGTTGCACAGCAGCAATCCTGTATCTCAGGCTTCTCTGTATGATTGGGAATTAAGGTAATTTTTTAGAAATTCCAATGCTGCTGCATCTTAAATTTTTCTTTTTATAACCCTTTCCTTTTTGAACACTTATGTGCGCTCTTATAACACTGGAAGAATAGCTTTGAGGTCAAAGTACAATATTAACAGCCTAGCATTTTATATTATCTCTCTCCTGTTCTGCCACAGAATCCCAGTACCAGTCTGAGCAAGTCAACAGGATCACTACCTAATGAAGTGGCTACTGTTTTTATGCCTCACCTTATTACTCGAGTAATTTGTTACTCAACTAATTTGTTACTAGTCTTAAAAGACTTTCAAGCCTTTAAGTCACTTCACTTCCAAAGGCTTGAATAGGAAAAATTATATTTGCTCCTAAGTAATAGCTTTTGGTTATTTCAGTGCAAACTTTTGTATAGATGGCCTTTAAAAAAACAAGGCTGGCTGTAAACCTCCTTTACATGTAGGAGAAGCACACCTAGCCGTCTTTCTGTCCACAGGGACTTGGAGTATTTTTTTCTTGGAAACATGAGAAAACTGAACATCTCAGTTTGCACCCCTGGAGACTACTCCCTTCTTCTCTTCCCAGATGACAGAACTGGCCCATACTGAAGAAAAGACATCAGTAATTCTAGGAGACTCCTCAACTCAATAAGACTGACTGCATAACTCAAGGAGTTCACACTCCGAACGAATTGGATTTGACTTCACCAGCCCTGCCCTGACTTTAGACAGCATAAGCATCAATTGTAAAATAATTAAATGATCCAAACTCCTTCCTAAATGTCACGCATGCACAAAAGTATACACTGGAGGAAAATTATTTTCTTCCTTTTTTGTCCTGTCCAAATAGTCAACTTTTAATGAGGTTTTTAATCAATACATAACAATAAAGTGATGCTTGACCACTAAAGATTCATGTTAAAGAAGAAGAGGTCTTCACTCTGCTGCATGCATCTCCAACAAATCATCACTTGGGAGCGTAGCTGAGACCAGCCTCTAATCTTTTTTTGCCTCTTTTGCAAAATACGAAATGGTAGGGGCAGTTAAAAACACTAAACCAAATGGGCAATTCTCAGTTTGTGTTTCCTGAGGTCCCCAAATTGTTTTTAAGGTCTGTTGAACTCCAGATTATGGCTCTACACAAATAAGTGAAGGAAGAATATATTTTGCTTCATCCCCATCTCCTGCAGCAAGAGCAACTGGTGAAGAGAGAATGAGGTTTGGGGACAGGTTAATATGATGTTATAAATCTGGAGAACAAACTGCATTTTCCCTCACTTCATCTGAGAAAAGTACTGATGTTTCAGATTCTACCAAATCCAAAATAAATCTTCTGGAATAAAGAAATAACAATAATGCTCGGTTTAAGATTTATACCTATGGATTAATGCAACCTCTGTTATGAAAAACTGTGTGGAAACTCCACTGAAATAAGTCTTATTCTTTGTTTTTAAGGAATCACACTGGGGGCTTATTTTATGATTCATGCTAGGTAACAACAATGTGGGCTGGAAACATTTTAACTTGTTAAAAAGTTTGGTTTAAGATTTGCCTTCAATTATGTTACTCAGACAAACAAAACTCAAAACACAGAGATGTTTGTGCCATCCTCTACATCCAGGGAGGGAAGGTGAGGACATGAAGCAGTACCAAAAGGACAGCCCAGAGCAGGAGTGCTTGTATTTTTGCCTCTCACAACTTCTCAGCAGTAACAATGCATTATGAGTAGGAATTGCTGAATACTGTAGATGTAAATGAGGTAACGCATTTATGTGCACTGGTTTAGTATTTGCATACAGTTGTGCAAACACTTCGGGAAATATTTTATAAGATCTTTCAAAAAGTTAGCCTCAGGTATTAAAAAAATCATGGTGCCTGCAGCAAAGTAACAATCTCTGTCCGAGGACACAGAGAAACAGAGCATGATGCTTAGGTTTCCACAGGGTTAGAAAAAATGAACAGACCATACCCCAAATGAAGTGCTACACAGGTAGTGAGCACCATGGACCAGATACTTCAGCATAATTGGCTGAAACAGGAACATGAAAGGATGCATATGGACCTTAAACACAAGGCAACTAGTTTCAGCAATACTGCAAGCATTTATTTCCTGTTACCTGTCAAAGTATTGCAAACTGCAAGAGAAAGCAAATATGTGAGCAAATAAGAGTGACAAGGAGAGGTACGCATTAGATCTGGCATGCATGGAGACCGATAGCCTCTTTTTATGAAGTATAGTCTAAGAAATGAAAGATGTAAAGACCTTCCAAAGTGGCTTTCAACTTCACCTGGAAGGGCAAGTCTCCGTGTCTGTGTTTTGGTACATCTCAGCTCCATGATAAAATTGCACTAGGCAATAAAGGTTTAACACGGCATAAGGCCACAGGGACACTGCATGTTGATACCTTTGAGTTGCTACTAACTGGAACTCAGTGAGAAAAGATTTGACCCAGTACACAGTAAGCCTGTTGCAGAACAGAGTTTTGAACCCACATTCTTCGATTAAAAGAGCTGAATAGCTTTCCCTAAAACAGGAGAAGTTCTCACTTCATTTTATCTTCTTAATCGTAGAATTGTGGAATCTTTGGGTTGGAAGGGACCTTTCAAGGCCATCTAGTCCAACCCCCTGCAGTGAGCAGGGACATCTGCAACCAGAGCAGGTTGCTCAGAGCCTCATCCAGCCTGACCTGGGATGTTTCCAGTGATGGGGCATCGACCACCTCTTGTGGCAACCTGGGACAGGGGTTCACCACCCTCACTGTGAAACATTTCTTCCTTAGATCTAGACTGAATCTGCCCTCTCTTAGTTTAAAACCATCACCCCTCGTCCTATGGCAACAGGCCCTGCCAAAAAGTCTGTCCCCATCTTTCTCCTCAGCCCCTCTCAGCCCTGGCAGCTGCAGGAAGGTCTCCCCGGAGCTGGCTGAACCCCCCAGCTCTCCCAGCCTGTCCTCCCAGCAGAGGGGTTCCAGCCCTCGGAGCGTTGCTGGGGCCTCCTCTGGCCCCGCTCCAGCAGGTCCATGTCTCTCCTGTGCCGAGGGCTCCAGAGCTGGACGCAGCCCTGCAGGGGGGTCTCCCCAGAGCGGGGCAGAGGGGCAGAATCCCCCCCCTCGCCCTGCTGGCCACGCGGCTTTGGGGGCAGCCCAGGACACGGTTGGCTTCTGGGCTGGGAGCGCACATTGCTGGCTCGTGTCCAGCTTTTCATCTCCCAGGACCCCCAAGTCCATCTCGGCAGGGCTGCTCTCCATCCCTTCGTCTCCAGCCTGGGCTGACACCGGGGGTTGCCCCGACCCAGGTGCAAGCTCCCCTTAGGGCAACCTCAGATGCGAGTGAGCATCTTTGATCTTACCTCCACAATGAACTGATTCACTGAGTTCCTTTCAAAATACATCCTTTGCTCTCTCTTGTTGAGGCACAAGGATTTCTGTTGAGTGCAGATCCCATCGCTTCCATAGAGAACAATGAAGACATCTGCATCCGTGCCAGCTCCAAAGATGTCGCTGGTGTAGACTGTGATCTCATAAGGAACAACTGATTCAGGACATGGCAGAAAATGAAAACGAACCAACAAAAGTTAGTAAGCAATATAACAATGTTCCTAAGAACATTTTAATGAAACAAAATCTAGATTAGAAAACTCAACAGTTAAAGAGGACACGATAGGGTTCACACACTTGTGCTCATTTAGTTATCAAGCTGGTCAGTACTATGAGAATCCAGAGGAATTTCCTTTAACCCTATAAGGCCAATTAACCTTCGTGCATGTTCATTTACTGAGATTTTGGGGTTAATCACATGATCAGAAAGCACTCAGTATATTTATGCCTGCCATCTAAAGTTATTGAAACAGGATTTACTTAAACAGCTCAAGTCTTAAAGCAAAACATGAATTCACAAATTTTTGAGCAACTAGGCAGATGGATGACACTAAGCCAACTGGAGGCAGTATATAAATATTCAAGCTGATAGCCTTATTGATAAAAAAAATCTCCTAGTATTTTCATTACTTACCGAGCAACAAAAATCAATCATAAGGAAAAGAAATAAAACCCTCTTCTCTCCACTCTGATCTAGTTTTCTCTTAGTACCACCTTCTACTTAACACCAAGGCAAAGAGGTTAAATTACTACCAGATCAATGGTGAAAGCAGAACAGTAAGGATGAAGCCCCTAAATACTTCTTTATTTTGTTCCCTTGGTTTCTCTAGAATGCCCCATGACCCCAAAATCTGATGTCTCCTTTTGTTCTTTTCTATCTTCACAGCTTCTCAGTCCTGAGTCCTCCTGGAGCATGACTTGGACTTGCTCAGGGAAAAGACTGATCCAGGAATAAGTCTGGGGCTCTGTTCCTGGCTCTGCTACAGATTTGCTGGATATCCTTAAGTCAAGTCACTTTGCACCTCAGTTTCCAAGTTTAGATGGTGTTTAACTCACATGGTAAGAGACCTGCATTCAGATATCTGCACATCAAATACGTGTGTACATCTCCAGATATAATCAGTAAAGTCAGTGGAGTTTGGAGAAAGAGTCAGACAAGCAAATGCAGACATCTTCCTTGGGGTCAGCTGAATCATTCTCCAAATCCGTCATCTGTGAATGACCAAACTTCTGTTGATGATAATGGGAAATCAGACACTCCACTGTCATGAGGACATGTAAATACAGGTGTGCCATCTGGTAGACTGAATCCCATCCCTATCTCTTTCAAATCCTTTCTGAAATCTATAGATGAAAAACGTCAGGTAAGACTTGAGCACCACTGGTAAACTGCAGGGACTTCCCCGGCCACAAGCAGACACAATCCCTGTAGTCCACATCGCTACCAATAAGCACAACCTTTGACACCCAGCGCTACCACCAGGATCAGCTCCTGGCCATCCCTCTCCCATACACCCCCCACCCAGCTTTCACCGTTTCCCATCCCTCACCACAATCTTCTCAGCTGCTCATCATCTGCATCCTCCTACCCTGCATCAACTTCAAGCATCTTTGCTATTTACACTACAGTACTTTGTGCTATCCTTCAGATTCTGCATCTCTGTTAGGGTAGAGAGAAGGTTTCTGGCACCATATCTGTTGCTTTTGGAATGACTCTGATTATGCGTATCACAGACTAATCATTCATTAAAAATCCAGGCTCTCTAATACATCTCTCAGGAGAACAGAGATGAAGTTTTCTTCTACAGAGAGTCAGCCTGGAGGTACTTAATATTCTTTCTGCCCAACTCAATGAAATCTGCTCTGCTGTGCTGCAGGTAAACAAGAATAGTTTCTCCGATATGTAAGGGGGGGAAAAAAAATCCTGGAGACCAAAAATCACATGCTATGCATTATAAATTTAAAATTATTTTCTCTGCTGAAATCCATGGCACTTGCTCTTGTTGCTTGAATATTAACGTCAGCTTACAACTGAATCAGCAAAGCAGCACTGTAACAAGGTCACTAGCGGCACAACTTTCAGCTGTCAGACTCCCATTTCATTTACATGGCGCTTTTAAAGTTGTATCCCCACAGGCATGATTTTAATTGGACCGCCGATGACATGTTTTCATTGTTTGTTTGGCGTGAAACAATTCTGGCACGAGTCATCATAAAACAAATCAAATAATTTTTGTTACCTCTGGCAAACTGAACCCCCCAGGTTAATAGTTAGGAAACCAGAATGCGGTAAGTAGCACAGTGGGAATGGTTTAAATGGTGAAACAGCCTAAGCTGACACTGAGTCTGGTGCTACCTTTTTGCCAGAGAGGCCTGACTATTTTCAGGCTGAATGTGGACAGCTGACAAAATCAGGTTTACATGACCTATGTACTGCCAGAAACTCTTACATCATTGTAATATACAGTGACATCAATAAATTATATAGTCCACATCTGCATCAAAATATAGATCAACTGGGATAAAATGGGAAAACCTGATGAGGAGCACATACAAGGTCTCTGGGTTATATTCACTCCTATGAACGTATTCACTGTATCTATCTACAAATTTATTTTTTCGAACATAAAGACTCTTATGTCTCCCTGTTGACTGACAAAAGTGATGAAGGGAGCAAAGATTATCCGTTCCTCTGCTCCAGGAGGAATAATGGGGGAGGCACAAAGAGATGACACTGGCAGGCCCTCAGAGAAGAAAGATGATTTTATCTTACAGACTGGAGGATATGAGGATCTGGACATTGGAGGGTAAGGCCAGCCAGTGTGAAAGAGACTCTTACCATGAACCACAGTCTTGACAGTAAAAAAGAAGGTGCCAAAGCAGCTGATAGTCTTCTGTGTGGTTATTCTCACAACTACTTATGAACAAGGAAATTGAGGCAGAAAAAGAAAGATTGGACATCTCTAACTTTTGATGTCTAAATAAGGAACTGCAGGAGGTAAGGCTTTTGGTACCATCAACACATACAGTGAGGGATGCAGTGAGATATTTTTGGTGTGAAAAACTTATCACTTGCCCAGAGTGACCTAGGAAGCACCTGGCAGGGCATGGGGTCTAAATCAACTCTGAGGTTCCAGACCTCATCCCTAATTGTGTCATCCAAGCTATGAAGGGGAAAGGTAATTTTGATAGTCCCCTGAAGGTGGGTCAGGAAATATTTGTCGACAAGTTGAAATGAGGCAGATCAGGGAGGGACAAGTCAAATAAGTCCCAGGGCTGTGAGTTCCCTGCACAGGGTCAAGGACGCACATGTGAAAAGGGAAAGAGAGGGCTACAAAATAAGGAAAATAATGTTTCCAGTCTTATATTTCAAGAAAGCCATGTTATCTGATTCTCAGTGTTGTGAAGACAGGAAAAGATGTTACCTGAATAGAAGGGTTTGAGGTGCCATAGCATACTTGAAAATTATAAGGTTAGTGCTCAGAAAGATCTCCCAAAAGATACTGGGTTTACCCCAAACATTAATTTAGAGGGGACTGAGGTGAAGAGTAAGGAAAAATTGGAGAATGCTAAAAGAGGCACATTGCTACAACACTATCAGAAAAGAAGAAACTCTGGAAGAAGGTCTTTCAGCAAGAGGGGTGTGCAATGCCAAAGGGACTTGGAGAACCAAGGCTTGGAAGCAAAACCAAAGTGTCTGCTTTGACAATAGAAACAGCAATATTAGGATGGAACAAGATCAAATGGAAACAAGGAGACAAGGAAGACAGCTTGGAAGGGGCTGAGGACTTGGAGATGAAAGGGCAAGAGGGAGCAAAAAGACAGTCATACACAGCCACATAGCTTCTAATGACTCTCTGATTTGGGAAACAGAGGAAATGTTAGTCCAGAGCACCAAAAGGAACCTTCTTGTAGTAACTGGAATAGTTAGCATGTGATGTATTTATAAATTTTTCAAAGCCAATTCAAGGGAGAGGCCAAGCCATAAAACTCCATGAGCTAGTGAGATTTTATCTTCTATAATGATGGGTGTATCCTGGAGAAATGGCATTCTGCTCACATGGGATATATTCTGTTGTCTGCAGTTCTGCAGGGAAGATAATTCTCTCAATGGCTCCATCATCCTCTGATTTATCCAGCCAGCGTCCACAAGGGAACTTGAGGCACTGTCCCAGTGATGGGGCGTCAATCTCCACCCATTGCAGAAACCAGCCAGTTGAATTACCTGTGGTTGGAGAGATAACAGTGAATAACCCACAAAGCCTTTACAGACAACAGCAAATGAATCATTGCATACCAGACCTCCGAGAAATAAATCTTCCTCTCTTTTGCTGATGGAAAAATAGAATAGATACCATAAAGACCATTGCAAGTGATTGTCCAGGTTTGAGCTAAAGTGTTTTACAATTCTATATGTGTCAGCTTAAAGATGTGCACGTGATTGGATTAATTTGCCTTTGTAGTAAGACAGAGGAGTTACCAACAAACATGTCCCTTGGTGCCCCATAGGGAAGGAATCCACGTGTCTTTCCACTGCTTCCCTGGTTTTAAGTAGAGACATGTCTGTCTAAGCAGCAGCTAGGACTTGATGATGAAAACAACAAAAATATTGATAAAAGAAATGGGACAAGCCTATAGGTCCCCAGGTGGAACAAAAAAAACCCTACCAGATTTTGTGATACATGAGAAATCTCTCTAAATATGTGGCTGCAAAACTAAAGAGCCTCTTACAAAGAGAGAGGTTGCAAAGGTACCTGCGAGTTGCCACCACTGTGCTCTTATTGCCGCAGCCATGGGAATGGTATTAGCAGCAGAGATAGTAGCAGCAACAGCCAAAGTGACAGCAAGGATCTGTCATGAAAAGGTAAATTACGTTTGAGGTCTTGGAGGCAGGCTATTTTATACAGCAATGTGCCTAATGCACTAGAAATACTACATTACAAAGCAGATTATCTTACCTTTATTGTCATGGCCTATCTTGATTTTTTTCAGGTCTCCAATGTCCACAGACTCCACTGTAAACTCATCTACCTTCCCACGCTCAAACTTGTTCTTGTTAATCTTTGAGGCCTTTAGGCTGACTATCCCTGTTGTGGTGATGCAAAAGGACATTGTTCAGCATGTGAAACAAATCCTCTGGGAATGTCAACATTGGAACAGGGGAAGTGGCTAAAATGTAAAATATGGCTTTTCATCTCAAGATCTGAGCTTTGTCCCTCCCTCCCTCTGAACCCAAATCTGTATCAACACCCAAAATATACATAATTCCTTTCTTGAGTGATCCTCTGGCAGTGCCACAGGGACAATGCTGTTGTACTGTGTTCACAGCTAAAGAAATTTCTCCTACCCATCAGTTCCCTGTCACTCTCACAGGCATCCGAGTCACTGCACACAGAGCTCGGCTGCTTCCAAGAGGATTTGTTCATCAGCTGATTAAATACTTCTGGGCCACTCGAAGAGGCAGAGGAGAGCTGGATTTCAGGAGCATGCTGATTCATTGCTGAGGAAAGCAAATCATTCACTGCATTCACTACTCAGTAATGTAGTCCCAGTCAACTGTGCGGTTTCTATAATTGAAATTAAAGCCTTTAGATCAGCGGCTGGTGCAAATCAGCATCGCAAAGCTCGACAGTGATTTACAGCAGCTGGGGGTATGCTCCCAGCTATGACAATGTATGCGGAGACAGTGAGAATATGAAGCTGTGCTAAAAAGGAGTGAGGAACGGGTATTGAGGAAACAAAAGGAAACCATGACCTGTCTTTTCATGGATCCAGCAGTGAGGTGCTATCCTTTTCCATCACATGAAGCCGTACCTGTATCGTCTCTACTTCCATAGAGAGTGATGAAGACATTGGCATCTGTCCCAGCATTCTTCTTGTCCCCAGTTTTCACTTTCACGGTGTATGTTGTTGATTTAGCTGTCAGATAAAATATCTTAATTTAAGAGTGTGAAATCTGAGCAGGAATTAACTCTACTTTTTATTGCATATGTGTGTTTCGTTTGGATTTTATTTTGACTAATTACAGCCATGTTGTAATCTCTAATTCCTGTCATATGCTGTGGTAGCTCCTGGGGTGAGCTGGGCTATCTGGTTGCAGTCTTCTACTGCTCCAGTCATTCAGTGCATTGTCTACATATCTATAGATAAGAAATGAGTTCGAGCCTTCCCATTTGCTTCCTGGGAATCTCTAAGGCTCCTCAAAGCTGCCTCTGCCTATACTAGCTCATTAAAAAAAACACATCCCCCGCTTTATTCTATTAGCACCGAATAATATATGTGCATAACACATACCAGGAGGTATGTGCACTTTGACATATACAGTTCATATTCACAAATACGCCCTTCACAATAGCATCATTAGGGAGGTTTCTATTGCACCATCATACAGCAAGTGCAGTAAACTCATGAAAATGTGAAAAAGTCTAATATAGTCTTCACTGTGCTGCAAAAAGGTACTCAAGATTTCCAAAACAACACCATTCTTCCATAGTTAGAAACATGTTTCCAAGATGTTGCTCAGCCAGCAGGTCCTCTTGAACCAAAGGGTTAAACAATTTGTGGAAATTATTCATGCATTCAAAAGCATGTGAAGGGGGAGTTAGGGGAAGAGTTTAACGCCTTTCACTGGCAGTGAAGCCAGCAGAAGTGCTGGGCACTCAGCACCTTTCAGCATCAGATCTGGGAGCGTGTCATTGCTCTGTGGTTACTGCGCAAAATCATGTGCAAAAGAGACAAAGCTCTTTGTGAGGACAATGGACACAAGCAGCAAGATGGAAAGTGAGACAAATTTAGGTCCCGTCACTTCCCCTGGTCATGTTTCCCCTCTGCTCGGTTTCGTGTTGAAATGTTTAACCGTTCCAGCCCATGATGTGAAATGGTTGGAATTTATGCCTTGGATATTAGCAGTGAATGTGCATTTCACTTGAGAGATGATAACTGAACATGTTATCCATCTTCTTAGCTTGCTTACTTTGGGTCTAACCTGGCAAAACAATTAAATCACCTAAAAATGAGGAGTGTCCACTCCTCCCTGGCTGACATGCACTTCACACTTCATTCACTCCTGAAAACTTCACAGTCGGGGCAGAGTTACTGACAGCCCAGTGAACGCTAACCACTAATGCCCTTAGCACTCTAAAAACTTGGTTCCTTTTCAACCCCATACTGGAAGGAATACAAGGCTAACATAAACCTTTCTGCTCCAGGCCCAGCGTTGCAAGAGACTGGCCATCATTTTCCGAATCTTTCTTTACAAATGCTTCATCCACTGGGACCAGCTCCCTGACAATCTGACCGTCATCTTCCTCAACTGCTAACCACCGCTGGCATGGAAAATAATACCTACAAGAATGACAGCAGCACCCAGCACTTACACAGGACTTCACAGGCTTTAATAACAAAAATAAACACAGATCAGAGGCTACTTAAAGAAAACAAGATTAGTCAAAGCTGAACAATACATCTGTTTTCGTCTTTGAGTTTTGGTATTGTTTGTGGGAGCTAAATCCATAAATAGGTTAGTGAGCACTTACTGAAAAGTGTTGTTTCTGAGCTGTCAGCCCCATATGATTGATTCCTTTTAGTTTTCACTCCCAGAAGTTGAATAACTTGAGGGAACCTCCGGTCTCCCAGGCATTTTATGTTTATGAAGAGTTATGAAGATAATGTTATGAAGAGACCCATCTTGAGGTCCTTATGAGCAGTCCCACCCACCAGAGCATTGTGCAACTTTTAAACATGTGACTTCAAGCATGTTCCAGCTCAAAGGCAAGCCTGTGTTTTAGGTTTCTAATAGCTTAGGCTTTGCTCAGCCAGCCGTCTGTGAAAATCATGGGAATTTGCTTAGACCCTCTTCAGGAGAGAGAGTCCCTCCCAGGAGAAACAGAAAAGCTGAGGTTTCCTTCCAACCACCGCTGGTTTCCTAACTGCGGAGATTCTGGGACAGCAAAACCCCACACAGAGGTACCCAAGAATGGCCCCACGCTCAGTATAACAGCACAGTTATCACAAGGCTTCCAAAGGATGACTGCTCCCTGTGAGTTGGTGAGGAGCTATGACAACGCCCTTCTGCACCTCCTCTGCCTTCCCGCGGTTCTGCAAGTCTCCTGAGACCGTGCCCCCTTTTCTGACCACATGAAAAGGGTGCGACAAGCTGCTCACGTGGTGCTCTCCTTGAGGTCAACAATCTCTACCCTCTCCAGGAACCAGCTTGGGCTAGCACCAGAGTTATCATGGCGAATCCGCAGCTTCTTCAGCTCACCCAGGTCAATGGCTTTGATGGTGAACACATCCACCTGCACAGGAGGCAAGAGGTAAATGACTGTGTTTCCCAGAAAGGAGGAAAGGTAGGCAGTAAATAGCCAAGGGTAATCTTTTTTCCCATTAAAACAAAAGGTGTTTGTGAGTCTCCCTCGTATTCTCAGGGTGGATGTACTAAAATAACTACGGATCTGTGAGCTCTCCCGTTAATACTCATGCTTGGCTCCAACAAGGCAGTAACAGCCATGAAGCTGCACAACCCTTCACTGTTTTCTTTACCTCATCCCCATTTAAACTTCCTCTAGGTTTAACTCATATCTCCTAAATCTCATTCCTTTCAAGCTTAGCATTTTCCCCCAGATTCAGTCTGGAACTAGACACAAACTTATTGACTCCATGGAAACTCTCCTGTGCACCTCCATGTGCTTTATTTCAAACCACAGAATTTCTTCCTTTTGTCATTTACTACAACCAAGAGGTTCATTTATTAGCTGTATTAGTGTGACAGGATGGACCTTGTTATCATAATACCTCAAACATCTTAATGTGATTAACTTGTTGGTAGACTTTGGGTTTCTACTCCCAAGAGCAGAGCTTGTAACATTTGCAGCTTGGAACTCTGAATGAAGAACCATGTGCAGGTTGCAGTATCACCGGTGCCAAGCTCATAAATCACAGCTAACAGCTTATTTAACAATCTTAGGCTCTTTTTTTCTGATCTCAAGTTTTCCAGAGCTGCTTATTTTTTCTGTAATTTTTCGTTATTGAAAGTTATTCCGGGCTATAATAGTAGCTTTTTAATTGTTCATATACATTTTAATGGCAAATATTCAATCTACAAGAGATACTGTTTAATTGGATTGAGTTATAATGTAATTATAGCACACCATGTAATACTGCTTTTATTCTCTGACAGGTTGAGTAGAACATTTAGAATTGCATTTGCAATCTAAATACTGACATACTTGAGCTGCCTCACAAATACTCTCCAATATTAATTTAAAGTTCATGGTGCTCAAGTACTCCTGGCAGGAAACATTATTACCAGAATGTTTACAGGAAGCAGATGCAAAAGGTGGCTCCGATGTAGAATTGGTGTTCATCTTATTATTCAAATGGATTTCCCCTGGAAAATGTTTTGAGGCGTTTTGCTTTAAATAATATATTTAAGAAATAAAACACATCTGAGCTTTAAGCTGAAAGAAGCCAAGCCTTGCAGAGAAGAGACTGTGATGCACGGCCAGCATGATAACTGAGAGCGGTCTGCCAACCTTCTGCTCGCTTGAGTGAGTTGAGTTCATGCATTACCTGGCCCTTTTCAAACTTGTTGAGGTTATTGGACCTTTTCAGCTGGCGCTCACCCGTGTCTCCTCTTCCTACGCCATAGATGCTCAAGAAGACATTAGCATCTGTCCCAGCCCCCCACACATTCCCAGTGAGAACATGGACTTCGTACGTATTCTCTGCAAGTAAAATTGGAAAGGCAGATCAGGAAGAGCCCAGAAATTGCCATATTTCATCAGATCCATGGCTCACCGTGAAAGCACGTAGCCCAAAAATGCTGGCACAGTCAGCTTTATGAAAGATTTTGTCTGGAGTTTGTTTGCATCTATCTTAAAACATGAGCAGCTCCATCTTTCTCCATCCCTTGTCATTAGCCATGTAAATAGTTACAGCTTGCTAAACTCCCAGCCACAGTGGTCACTTGTGGGACTTGCAACCCAAGTGCCCCAGACAAGCCTTGGAGAACCCTACAGAAGTCCTTTAGGGTACTCCCATTTCAGACTATCTCCTCCATCCTCTGCTTTAGTTTAACCATTGTCCTCTTCCTCCCCAGAGCTGATCAACCAAACCGCAGTGTAAGCTACACCGCAGACCTGGAGCAATGGGATGGCTGGGAGGCCATAAGTGGTCCTGCAAAACACCACAGTGTGGTTATCATCCTTCATGCAATTGCTGTATCCACACACACCTGCACATTCCCTCTGATATTTACCCTCCAGAGCAGATTCTCCATCAGGCACCAGCTCCACAACAAGCTCCTTATCTCCTTCATCTTTAGCCAACCAGCGGTGTGCCACAAACGTGTAGACATCCATTACTTCTTCCACCTTGGTCTCCTCTTCTTCCTCCTCCTCAGACTTTTTCTTTTTCTTCTTCTTCTTTTTATCAGACTCTGTCATCTTCGTGGCAAGCCGCTTCAGTGTGACGCTTTCCAGGAACCAGCCATCCCCAATGCCTTTCCCGTCATGGCCTATCCGAATCTTATAAATCTTGCCAACATCTGCAGCCTCTCTCTGCCATCAAAGGAAAGTCAGCACCCAGGAGGATATAAGACATCTTAATTTCATAAAGTGCATCCTTAAAAATGAGGAGCGTCGCCTCTATCACCCAAAGCACCTCAACAAAGATAAGATAAATATTTTATGCAAGTTTACCTTTACTTTTTCCTTCCTGTTTTATTCTTTCATACTTTCACCCACCAAATCTCATCTGAACAGACTGAGCTGAAGACATTCAGAGCAACCATGGTGAGAATAGGAACTGAATCCATACTTCCTACTTCTCCATTGCTTTCCTCACCAATATTGTCTCTATGTTGGCATAAAAGGTGAATAAGCCAAAATATCATATTATTTTTTTACAGAATCTCAGTGCCTGAGGTCTTTTTTAAATTAATAACAAGATACACTTAATACGTAGCACGAGGCATGAACAAAGCAAGAAGCGATAATGGTATAGCGAAAAGGCAGTAAACTTGGACTCCTATAACCTGATCTCTGATACGAACCATGGGCTTGGACTGCCCTTCTCCTTCCTTCTCATCTGGAAAATTAGAAAAGCATATTCTCAGTTCGCTAGTGTGCAGAGAGGATACAATCATTAGTGATTACAATGCATCAGTGACAAAATGCTGTATTCGTAAGATTTCAATCTCTCTAGTCAATATAGCAGATACAAAACCTTGTTGGTTTAGATTGCTTGTCCAGATTACTACCTCATGAAGTTGGATGAAAGGCTTTACTCCACGCAATCCTTCAACAACCAATTACTTGTTTCTGATGATTCCTTATGCTGTTAGGCACTGTTTATGTTATAAAACTTGCAAACATTTCCTTCGGGCTGAAATCTGGCAACTTGGCATATAAGGTTTCAGTCTAGAAGCGTTTTTTTCTATAGCAGATTAAAACAAAATCAATTGCACACAAGATGCTTATCAGAAAACGAAAATTGATCCAGCTGTCCTAGCATAAAGAATGTGTCTTTCCTTATGCTGCTTTGCCCCTAGATTTGCTATAATCATCCTGCATGCTCTGTCTATAACTGATGGCATTTCCTATTAGCATGTAGCTCACACAATCTTATTCTTGCCCATATCTTTCAGTAAATATTCATATCATGAAAGAGGTAAAGGATCTGTCTATTAATGGTTCAGAGCTTCTGCCTTGTGTGCTCATAAAAAAAGTCACAGAAAATGGGCAGAACTTTAAAGTCTGGCAATAAACAGCCAAGAGAGGATATAAACATGGCTATGTAAACAGAACACTGTACATATGGCTTTTTTATAAATCTGATATTGGCTAATAGCTTTTACTCATAAATTTTGGAAAGCTTATTTCCTTTAAAATCAGAGAAACCTAATCTTAGAATTATAGAGTGTCTTAAAAAAGCAAACATTTATAAGACGTTAGTCATCTTAAATCCCAAGGAACTCATTAAAAATTGATAAATATCACTAACTCCATTCTGTGAAGCAAGAAACTGAGGCAGGAGGACGTGAACTGATCTTAAAAATACAAACTACAAAACTGTGTTAAAGCTCTGGATAAAGACACCTGCCTTTGGCCAGTGACAACAGGAAGGATACCCCAGTCTTGATGATTCAGGGGAGCTTCCACGACTAGCTCCAAGTAGGTGCTTAACTGTGTGATGAGATAAATCTCATCCCTGTGGGACTGCAAATTCACAGAGAGACCTAGGCGCCACAGTGCTGAGCCTTATGCTGCGAGCACATATGACAGATGTGCCTTAAATCTTGCTTCCATCTGTGTTTTACTGTCCAGATGTTGACGGCCCCTGTGGTTATGTCAATACAGAAGGATGTGGCTCTGATATGCCACGATAGCACAGCCAACTCCTTGCTCTAACCCCACATCAGGGCAAGAACTAAGACCATTCCTTTCCCCCAGACCTTGGTTTCTCTGGACAGAAAACCCAAGCAAGGAAGCCAGAAAAGAGTGGTGGTCCAATATAGCCAGGCCCCACTGAGGAGAGGACACCCAACCACACTGCAGTGCACACCCACTGCTTAGCCATGTCAGCCCAGGACCTCTTGCTGGATTAACCAGGTCCTGGCTCACACACCGGAGTTTTGCCTGAGGTTTTGCGTCCCTGCAAATACTCTGCTTACTGTTGGGTCGCTCAGAAAGAGGTATGGACTCTGCAGTGTAAACCTAAATGCTGGCCAGACCGATAGCCGCAGGAGTGTGCTGTACACCTCGAGCGCCGTGGCTGTGCAGTGCTTGCTGGACTAGTGCCACGGGCAGTAAAATCCGTGGGGCACTCACACGTTCACAGAAAATACAGCAGTAAACCTCTGCAGGGTTGGGCTGAACAACTTCTACCTGTGGTTAATGGCATGTGTGACCACAGGCAAAGCCAGGAGTCCTTATATTCTGTATGGAGTTTCTTTTTCCCCAACTAGATAAAGAAAAGGAACAATAACATATGGTCAGGCCCAAAATTTAAGCTTAAGGTCTTTTGAGATCTAACATGAGTACCTCCTTTTGAAAGAAAGGGTAAACAAAATTGCTATGAGATCATATTTTTCTATGACACCTTTGCTACCAGTCCCTCAGAAGATGAATGTCACTCCACAAAACTTCCCAAAAGAAATACAAAACCTTCCAAAAATATGGATAGAGGACAGCAGATACCAACAGACCTTGTTGTTAAAAAGTCAACTGTTTTGTATGCTTGGGCCAATTCTGTTGATGTCTCAGTTTTGACTGGTCATTTCTTTCCCCTCATAGAAGCGGTAGCTACTGCCTTCATCATACCTTGAAGATATCTGTGGCTCCCCGTTCAAAGTTGTTTGATCTGTTTTCTAAGATGATCAGTTCGGTTTTGCCTGTCTCTCCATAAATCTGCATGAAGACTTTGGCATTGGTGCCTGCAGCCCGCATGTCTCCAGTAACTACAGACACCTCGTAGTTTATCACTAGTCCAAAAATAAAGCAATTAAATCAGCAGAGAAGCTCAGATAACAACATTCCTTAGGGCTCAGGTTCAAAACTAAATTACCTTGTCTTAACAAATGACCACGTAGCCAACCATTTGCTCTTATCCAAATCAAATGTGAGATAACACAACTCTTCACTGAGGGCTAACCTAATAGTTTTCCTTTTACAAGTATTAAGCCAGTGTCAGAGGGTGCAAAATAGAGCCTTAAAAGGGGATTTCATTTCAGTATTAAATAGAGAGTGGTTAAATCATCTCCTTAATATAATACAAGGGAGGGAGTTACACAGAGCATCCTTTCTCAGGATCCCAAGGCAAATTTTAAGCATAGCCTTAAAATAAAATTAATCTACTGATAAAAGTCAAATAGACAGTAGGGATCTGGTCCTTATTTATCAAACAGCTTCTCTCTTCCAGGCAATGGGGTAATACAGGCAGGACGGGATATGTTCTGGTGCAGGACTGGGGCAGCGGAGCAGGTAAATGTGAAAAAAGCAGAACCCACTGATATTGCAATGAAGTAGTACAGCGCCTTGTGCTGTGTTACATTGTCCAGGATGCAAATTTTTCATAAGATCTCAGGAAATGGAGATGGAAAACTCAGTAATGTTTGTCCAACTGTTTTAGAAAAGAAAAGAAAAGAAAAGAAAAGAAGAGAAAAGAAGAGAAAAGAAGAGAAAAGAAGAGAAAAGAAGAGAAAAGAAGAGAAAAGAAGAGAAAAGAAGAGAAAAGAAGAGAAAAGAAGAGAAAAGAAGAGAAAAGAAAAGAAAAGAAAAGAAAAGAAAAGAAAAGAAAAGAAAAGAAAAGAAAAGAAAAGAAAAGAAAAGAAAAGAAAAGAAAAGAAAAGAAAAGAAAAGAAAAGAAAAGAAAAGAAAAGAAAAGAAAAGAAAAGAAAAGAAAAGAAAAGAAAAGAAAAGAAAAGAAAAGGAGGAGAATAATTTCCTTTGCTCACCAACATAAGCTCTTTGGGACAGGAACTTTTTGGTTTTGGTGTCTAACACAGCGGGGTCCTGATCCTTGAGAATGGTAGTAATACAAATTTAGTCCTAGCTATAAAACAGCACACATTTCTCAATGTGTCTTCTCTTACATTTCTCAATAGGCAGAATCTCACTTGGGTAGACCTCCACCTCCACCCTGCCATCAGCCTCATCTTTGTCGAGCCATCGGTTGCAGGGGAACATGTATTGCCTTCCCTGGACTGGAACCGTGATCTGGACACTGGCCAGGAACCAGCCAGACCGGAGACCCACATTATCATGTCCAATCAGTATTCGGTTGATCTTTGAAAAAGCAAAGAAAAGCCAAGAGGGCAGGGAAAAAACCCAACACAAAAGAATTTACTTAATACACGTCTCCTTCCCCTGGCACCCTGTTCTTCCACTGTGATCATGTAAATAATTTATATATGTATTTAGCTATAAACTTAAAACACTTTTCACATGCCAGCATGTACACTAGACTGTTGATGTAATAGTCTATACAAAATGTATTTCTTAATACCTAATGTAAAGGTCAGAGATTCTCACATCATATTCAATCCTGAGCATCATATTGATTCTGAATTCAGACAGTCACACAAAGTACAGAGCTACCTGTCATTAACTCTTACCTTCCCAATATCCATCGTATCTAGAGTAAACTCATCCACTCGACCACGTTCAAAATAATTGCCTAGATCATTATCAGAGACCAAGAGAGGCTCTTTGCTGGAGTCTGCTCTTTCACCGTAAAGTTTGATGAAAACTTTGGAGTCTGAGCTGGCACCGGGGATATCTCCTGTCTTCACACTGATATGATAACTGACATCTGAAGTGAGATCAACGTACAAAACACAGACATGTGAGTGGCATTTCCAATGCTCAGCCAGGCAATTGGCTTCAGAGAGATATAGGGAAGGGGGGCTCCAGCCACAGACGCAGAAAGGACTTCACTCCTCCATTCATGCATCTTAGGACCACACTGAATAAGCTGTCATACCTTGGAGTTATTCACCAAAACATGAGAGATGCAACAGATATATTAATAAGCAGAAAGTATCCTATATTCCTCCCTCTCACCATTAGACTATTACCAAGCCATAAAAATGAGCTTAGGCAAGTGAGGTGATTTCACCCTTTTTTATACTTAATGATTTATAAAGTCAATAGCTTTGACTTTTTTTTCTAAAACAAAACAAAAAACATCTCAACCTGAGCTGTATGAGTACTGTTTTTTAAAGAAAATTGCAGTATTAGAGCCCTGGTTCTCCAGAAAAGGACAGTGTAATCTTTTTAGTGATTTTCTTCTGGGAACACAACGTTATTTGACGGAATTTACTCTACTAAAGCAGTGGCAATTCAAAATCCTGCAGAGAAAGCTATACAAGAAAGCAATTCTTAAACAAATTATGACATTAAAGATCAAAGTTTCTTTCTACATATATAATGTTGCAATTATTCTCTTTTATGCAAATTAATCCCATTTCTAAACTAGGATTTAAGGGTCAGAGGCATTTCTCCCCAAGTGACCTACTGCAGCTTCTTGCATAAGAATGGCAAAAAAAGCCCGGTAGATTTACTGTGAACTGACATGAATCATTAAGTAGAATAAAGCAAGTAAATACATGCATACACAGCTCAAACCCAGACCTTCTTTTTTCCAAGCTAAACTCACTTTTTAGCATTGGTGATTCCCCAGCAGGCACTAACTCTCGGACAATCTGACCATCATCCTCATTTTTGTCAAGCCATCTGGTTTACAAACAGAAGTAAGTTACCTTTGAGTAATTAGGACCTATTAGACCTTTCAAAATCCAGGCTGGCTCCACACATAGTAAAAATCCACACCACAGTCAAAAAGATATTTTTTACAGGGCTCGGTATCTCTGTTAACTTTGCAGAGCTTGACCAGTCCCTATAGCAGTCGCACTTTAAACCTCAATTTTTCCAGGAAGAGAGACCATGAATGCCCTGCTCGCAGCAGATAAGCATCTGCTGTGATGTCCATCTGTCTGGAAAGCACAAAATCCATAGCCACAAGTTATTCCTGTAAGTGGGCAGTCTCTGTAAGTTAAAGCATTAACCTTCATTGACCAGAAATACTTGCCACCTTTATTACTAGCTGCCTTGATTACAAACTTTGTAGCACCTAAGTTACTAAAATCCCCCCTTTTTTTAGTGTTTGCTTACTCAAGTCTATCATCACTTTTGTCTTCCTTACAGACACGTATTTTTTCTCCACCAGGAAGGGGATGAATTTTGTTGTTCCCATTTTCAGAGCTGGCTAAGTGGAGGCAGCTGACACCAGCAAAAGGATTTCCTTTGTTTCTCAGCGTTAATCTAATGATCCAACTAGACTAATTGAGAAGAAGAACCAGGGACAAAGCAAAAGATCATAGCGTGATCTCACGGGGAAGAAAAATCTGAAAGGAAAACAGAGGGGAACCAATTGCTAACCTGGTAACCTTCACAGCTGCTCCTTCAGCCTCAGGGATGAAGGAATTACAGCCTCAGCCCCACCGTACGCCATACGGAACCGCTGTACCACCACAGCGAAGGCCCTGGCAGAGGTTTCGCACTCTCCCCATCAAACCCAGACTGCTGCAAGCACTCGGGAAATTCCTGTAAGCATCTGCTTGGGGTGAGGCTTCCCACAGTGGTGCACTGGGGCCATTTCAGTCCCCAAACACCGCGTCGTGAGAGCAGGCACGGTTTCCAGAAAGCCCCTTGTTCCCAGGTGCAGAGCTATCTGCAGCAGCATCCTGTGCAGTTAAAAACATCGCTGGAAGCCAGTGGGGGTGAACGAAGGACAAGTGAGCAAGCGCTGGCAGGTCACGCAGGGTATTGAAGTCGCTTTAATAATTCCCAGAACTAGAAAGAGAAAAAGAAATCCCCAGAAACTGTTTCTTTTTAAAGGTGCCCACACAGCTACGTGAATGACACCAGACCACAGAAGTCCTGCTTCTCAACAAACACGCGTGGCACAGACGTACTGCAAGCTTCCTGCAACGTCGCCGTGCCGCGTGCGCTCGCCTTGGCCGACCCTCACACCAAAAAGGAAGGCAGCTCTCTTCCCATCTAAGTTTCCACCTTTGATGTTGCTGATGAGCCAGCACACATGGAAATCGGCAAATGACCCTCATAACAGGGATCCGGGGACAAATGCCCACGGAGACCTGGATCAAACCTACGGTATCTTGCTGGTAATAAGCCAGCACAGCTTACTGTCGTGATGAGTTGGACTCACCAAAAACAAGAAAACAACAAACACAAAGGAACCATGCAGAAAACCAGCACTGGGAGAGAAATCCAAACATGAGCTAGAGCTGGCCGGTCCCAGCAGAACTAGCAGCAAAGCCCCCATGCAAAAGAGGTGCATACAGCCCCACCTCAAAGACACACCTCTCCACCCCCAGGTCTCCTCTAAGCTTTGGTGGCTTGTCGGGTATGCAGTCTACCCCGTATTCTTCCCTTTTGCTCTGTAAAGCAGGTGGCCATGTGCAGGTGGCTTGAAAAGTGCTAAAAGCTAAGAGGGTCGGCATGAAGGTGCCGAACACGTGAACACGAGATGATCACATGAACACCATGTCAGGGCATCAGGTGTGGTGTTGTGCCTCAGTGGAGGCTGAGAGGTGTAGAGGAGATAGAGGAGCAGAAAAAGCTGTGGGGAAGACCATGAAATTGATGTCAAGAACTGAGCAAGGGTGGAGTGCAAGGAGAGCAGAGGAGCAGCATGCCAAGACAGCACGTTATCTTAAGAAAGGAAGCCTTTATTGACGTTTTGGGGTTGGGGGATTCTTTTTACCTGTTAGAACTGGTGCTTAATACCTTTGCATCATGTAGTTCTTGATGCTGGCTCAGGATTCACATCCTTGGACAGGTATCCAACGGCTAGGGGATCACATCCTCCCAAAAGTTAAGATGCTTCTGTATACGTGGATGTTAACTGGGAGGACCCACAAAATTCGAGCTTGAACACCACCACCCCACGACCACTGAATTCAGCACGGTCTTCAGGAAGGCAGAAGCTCACAAGGTAGACACTCTTCTGCTCTCCTGTTGCTGTTTTTTGTGTCCTGCAAGCTGCTGTTTATGGTGCCAGTGTACATGCTGTTGTTTTCTGTCACCTTTGCCATTGCTGATGCTTTAGGGAATCATGGGATGAATCTGAGTGAAACACTTCTGCGTCAAGGTGACAGGACGAAAATACATCCCGCAAGAAACAGATCTCTGTGTGCAGCATGGAAAATGATAACGGTTTTGGCAGTGAGTTTGGACAAGAAAAAGTAATCCAAAAAGGAAGACACATGCCTAATTAAAGAAATTCCCTCTACCAATGTTGGTAGCTACTGATGGCAACAGGAGTATGTCTTGGACTGGAAGAGTAAGAGGAAGGTTTATCAGCAGAAGTGGATTAAGGCTCCTTACTTTGTTTCAGCCAAGTAAATAGCTAGAAGTGGCAGAAACACTATCTTCTCAATAAGATTACTTCAACTAGTGACAGAGGAAGTATTTGGATGAGTATTTTGTTCCTTCCCTTCAGCACATATGCTGCAATATCCTAATTTTACTTCAATGTAATTCCAATAGTATATCACTGAGCAGCAGATTGCAACCAGGGGTTTATAGTCTTACACTGAGCACAAATGGACTGGCACATTATAAACACATCAGGCTGCAGAAAATAGAATTTTTCAGTATAGTGGCATCATATTCCTAGTACAAAAGGCCTGTCAAAATCTTTTATTTTACCATTTTACCAGAGCTTCCATACAATTTCAGTGCATGTAATTCACATGGCACTGTGGGTTTTGCAAGGGTGTAGTTGTGTCCTGTATCATGTACTTAGTTCTAAAGAGGTACTGTATGCCCACTAACCCAAAGCAGACACAAATACGACACGAAAGTCACTTCAGAACGAATTTCTAGAGGATCAGAGAGTCAGGGAAGCACTGTGGGAAAAAAATGGTGTGACATCATACATAGCATTCAAAATCCAGTAGATGACACCTGTGTGCAATTAGAATGACTAGGAGATCCATTAGATCCAGAGATACATATTTGTGTGTGTCTGTAAAAATAACCTATGTGTGAATACGTGTAAAATAGATAGACATTTCAGTCTATTTTTAGGCAACAAAAGGAGGTTCTCTGGATCCCTTATGCAATGATCACTTTTGGCATTTAATTGAATAAGTGTCCTTTCACAGGAGCATCATCCCATTCATGGTCTGTCTATTGTTCTTCAAAGAATTAACGATGTTCCCTTATGCTTGTGCTGGAGAAAAATTAGGATGGTGCAGTCCCTATGCTCAGAAAAAAACATAATGCAGTATCATTGAAGATTTCATTGGAGCTGTAATGATTTATAGCATACAAAATTCTATCCTATCATGAACTCATGACTTTGCCTGATTGAAAATTCATTTCTGTCTGGGATATAAATATTATGAAAAATAGGCTATTTTAGAGAATGTCAGCTAGTCCATTCCTGGACTTCCACAGAGCCTTGAGAGAAAATGAAATCTGAAGAACTCAGTTCTGAGCTTCAAAAGAGTTTGGTTCCAGTTCTGGGGCGAAAGGCAAACTCCTTCGTTTTGAACTCTCCAGCAGTATTCACAATCACAATACCTAAACCGCATCAGGTATGATAAGGTATAAATGGTTCAATTATGCCACTGAATGATTCAGTGTTCAGTCCCTAAAAGCATGGATATTATAATGTCATGTGGTCATAAGGGAGGAATAATACTCCAGTGCATCCAAATGATGTCCTAGTAATTCTGCAAATAATGCTTGGAGAAGTTACTTGCATTTACTTCTTGCAAGCACAGATCAAACGACCGCTTTAAAAATCACTGAATCTAAGAGGAGCTACAAGCTATTCCCTTTACAGCCAACTGTTTTAAGAGTTGAAAGCACAGGCCTGGGAGTCATTATTTCTCGATGCTCTTCCTGAATCTGACACAAATTCACAATTAATCCACTTAGTTTCTCTTTATCTCTGCTGGCTCCCTTGTACAACAAAGACAGTTCTTCTCATAGAGCTCTTGTAAATATTAGGTAATATATGTTCCTATAAAGTAATAAAAGAGCTTTCAAATTAAAAGACAAAATATAGCCATGCGTATAAATATGTAAATAACAAGAACACAGACTTCAATGAGTTATATTCAATGAAGATCTATAAGGATATCCTACAGACATTAGTTATAGTGGTTAGCCAGTTCCTTGCTATAATATTTGCTCTCCACACGCTTGTACAGCCTAGTTTTTACAGAGGTAAGAAGCCTGTGAAGCTTTCTGCACGGGTGAGATGTGTTTCTGCAAGAAGGTATTTTGTCTTCCATCTGTCTCACAGTAGCAGCTAGGCAGCAGAAAGTCAATGGCGTAGCTTTCAATAAGGACACAGCAGCAGAAGTTGTTTTCTCCAGACCATGAAATTATGCTGTGTAGAAAAGTGGAAGTTAATCAGGTCTTGGAGGTGAAGGCAATGAGAACATCAGCATGTCCACTGGCTGGCCACAGACAGGCCAAGCAGAAATAGAATCTTCCCTTGTGTCCCTCAGATGGAGTCTCTAACTAACCTCACTTGAATTGCCTCACTAAAAGAAGGCCACTACTCTTGGCCGAGTCTTCTTCAACATCTTGGCTCTGAAGAAGCAGGCCTCCCTGAGCACCTGCCAAAGCAGCGAGGACATAAGCTGTCCTTGGCCTACAGGACTGGAGGGGAACATCCAAATGCTGCAGGTCATGGAAACATTTATCCCTCACATGGAGGATGCAGTGGGTGAGCACCTTCACCCTCAGATATCTCCAGACTCCATGACGACACCCGTATACTGCGATGATGCCCCAGTCTCTCAAGAGACACAGGCACCAAAGATAGCGAGAGGGATCAGCTGTCCCTGTGTTTGGAGGTGATCAGTCATGTTACCTTCTCAATCTGAGAGGAAGAGATAATGTTGGCACAAGGACAGCAAACAAAGCCACATGAACAACACTGGTATCGCTTGGAAAAAGAGACATTAAGAAAGATAAGAAGAGTGGAATTCCATCACTTTTGACTTGAAGCCTGAATGCACCCCAGGAATATCTTGGGGATAAGGTCCTGGGTTTTCTTTCTCCCTCCTTTTTCAGTCCCTGGCCTGAGGGGAATGCCCTGTGGACTCTGATGCTTCTGATCCACAGGTATAAAGCTAAGGGGAAGGGAGTCATCACTCCAAGCTGAGGGAATACACCCAGTTAAACAGTCAAGCAAGGAGACAATTCAAAAGGAAATCTTCAAAATGAGCCAGCTGCACAGAGCAGTTAGGACACAGAAATATTGCTGAGGAGTCTGAGCAAAAGAGCTCTTCACGTGGACACTTCATGTCCAAGTGAAAACCTAACTTGCTTGCTTAACTCAGTAAAACATATGGTTGTTAAATATGTATCAAGAGGCAGCAACGACAACGTGGTGGTTTGTTCTTCGAAAAGGGAGAGACTGGCTGGCTTTTCACAACCAAGATGACGTTGTGCCTGCTACTCCGTGCCGTCTCCCTGGTGAGCTTGCTCTCTGACATGAAGCGGCTTTAGCAATGCAGAGAGGCTGGGGCTGTCTCCTGTTTTGTGTTTGGCTGACTCCCCTCGTTATCGTGGAGTTCCTCCTGATTTACAGTGACAAGAGACAAGTAACCAGCTTAGAGGTTTTACCTTTGTTTGCAATTTAAAAATAATTGTATTTGCGTTTTACGATTCCACTTGTCCCCCAGGAGATGACTTTTTAGAACAGGTACTTGATGTTGCTAAATGGAGCTCAGTGAACTTCCATCCTACAGAGTGGACATCCTGGGAGGGCAAGTGGGACTTCACAGGACACTGAACTACACTGAAGTTCGTCTCTTATGTTTTCACCTAGTTCTCTCTAGTTTGTGCTGCAACGTTGAGGCAAGCCCTAATTAGTGCCAGGAGAGATGATGCATCTCATTCCCCACGGGTAGCGTCAGTACAGCACATTCTTTTGGCCACTTGATTGTCTAGGAAAGAGAATAATTCATTTATAACTCATTCAAAAGGATAAGTGACAGCCCTCTGCTCTACCGCTATCTCTATCTGCAAGACAGGCATTTCCCTTCATGCAAGGAGCTCTCAAGTTGGCAGCATAGCGATTTTGCGTTCTCCCAACACAAAAAGAACATCCCATCGCTCCTGGAAAGATGGGATGTGCATGTGAGGAACCAGAACCTCGTCCCGCACGTGCAATAAAACTAGCAGATTGCAGCGGATTGCAGAGCGCGTTTCTGCAGCAGGCAATCACAGTGACACTGGGTGTGGTACTGGAAGGTGGCATTTTACCTTTTGGAAATTCTCTGTATTACTGAGCTAATTGCTGAGAAGTTCACAATTCAGATTGCTGTTTGTTTGGTAAGGGGCGTTAGTCATATCTTAAAACTCCCAATCCACACTCTTTGCTTTCAGGCTTAGCAAAAATAACTGAATGAATGAATAAAAAGGATGAAGCTGTGCTCAGAACATTCCAGTCTTGGAACAACAGCTAGGCTCTTCAAAGTCTGGCAAATGCATAGATGGAGGCATAATTTGCAAGCATTGTTTCCAGTACCTGTAGCAGGGGAATTCCACAGCCTCACTTTCTGGCTGTCCTTCTTCCCTCACTATCACTTTGGCAAGGTACCAGCCACTGCTTCCTCCTTTGCCATCATGCCCTATCCTCACCCTCCTCACCTGCTTCAGCGTTACTGCTTCAACGAAGAATTCATCAGCCTTTGAGAAGGAGAAGAAAAAAAGTAAGGCAATATTCCTCCTTAAAAACAAACAAACCAAGCAACAAAATTTATTATTGCAATCCAACCAACATCATCAGCATGCTGCAAGATAATTCTTCACAAGATGAAGGAGAAAGTCTGAATTAATTTAGCAAAGAATGAAAGCTTGAATACTTGTGCTAGATGTATAACATTAGATTTACAAATATATGATCTGCCAGCATTTTAAATCTCCCACATCATTGCATGCCCTCCACAACTGCAAAAAAAAAGAAAAGTAACGTGATTATTAAGAAGTTCGTACAGAGAAGGAGGAAAACCAACTTCAAACCCCAGCTCAGATGTCAGCTTTCTGGGTAACCCAGGGCGGGTACTTCAGACCAAATCCATGGAGGTATTTAGAGCTACAGTTCAAAGACATTACCCCACATTAAATTCAGGCGACATGGACTACTGAGCACAATTTAACTCCAGCCATTTCCTGGCATGCAAGCATCACGCATGGCTGCACAGGGGTATTTCCAGCTGCTCCATGAGTCGCCTTCAGAGGTTGGTGTGAACCTAACCCAGATGCTAAATACCTTTAATATTCCACAAGACACATGAATTTTATATCTTTGTTTGTTTGGTTTTTTCCCTGGAAAAGGGCTCAAATCACCAGCCTGCAGATCAGCCTACGTTATGGCCCCTCAGGAACGGAGCCCTGATGGTGCTGGGAGCAGCAGTTCCCAACGGCTGAAGGAAGAGAGATATGCTGAAAGAGCGAGTTACTCCTCGGGGAATCAGGCCAGACAACTATCTGTGGTAGATGTACAGGTGCACATGCATGTACAGTAAGCACCTGTGTAAACGTATTTCTGAAGCATATAATATCTATCTGAAACAAATATACATCTGAAACGTATAGCCCAACAAACACAACTGCCGTGGTTACCATCTGGCTGAGATGCATCATTAGGTAAGAGAAAGCTAATCAAACACTGTGATTCATTCGTTCTTCGTCTCTCAAAAGCCCGTGAAGCACATACAGTGGTAGCATATATCCAGCTAGCTCCCAGAAAGCATGGTGACAAGGCACTGTTTATTTAAATATTTACATTTGTTAAAACGATCGTGATATTTTCCGTCATTCAGGACTCCAAACTGACCTTTAAAGTAAAGACAACTAAACATATTACCACTGTTTTAAGTGTTAATGATGTGCTTACATACACGAATGGGTGTTGCTTACATAAACGAATGGGTGTTGCTTACATACTCAAAAGTGAATCGGGATTTAAGGTATCAAAACCTCACTGAGTCAGTCTAAGTCAATAAAGTCTAATTCATTAGGCCTGATGTTCGTCTTGCTTATTAATGGCTGATATAAATTAATGAGTAAGTAACTAAATGGAACTGCAGCAGAGCAAACACCTAATTTAGAGGCCTCTTTAAATTTTACCTTCTATACAGGCTGTTAGTTTGCATCGGCAAGCAAACTTTTCAAGTTAAATTGGTAATCAAGGTACTATTGGTTTAAGTGGCTGTAGATTAGAGACCGCACTGACTAAGCTACATTTCTTTTTAACAGGGTATCTGAGTTAATCAGTGTAGATATACTCATTCAGTCGCTTGAACATACGAGCTCTAAATTTGTCAGGATCAATCCTTAAACAGCTTCCAATTCATTCACCAGCTTTCAGCTCCTCATGCTAAAAGAGAATTTTTCATTAACAGATTCCAGTTTTATTTATATAATGTGGATACTATTAATCACAAGAATTTATTTCCAAAATTATTTTTCCTATTTTTTTTCACCTTCATGCGAGTTACCCTACAACTCCTTTTCGGGAGTAAAAATAAAATAGTCATCATCTGTCTTTAAAATAATTTTGTCTTCTGTAAACCAAACATCTATTTTAGGAACTCCATCGAAACGGTCTTCAAACCACCACAAAAACGTGACTTATTTAGCTACCATTTTGACAAAACAAGACTTCACCAAATGACAAAATGCTGTCCGTTACAGCTTGGGCCTACCTTTTAAAAGTAAAAAATCTATAATGTAAGTGCACAGGCAAAAATATGATGTTTGCAATATCCATGTCTGCAAACCTTTATATCATCTAGAAGCAGAATGGATTTTTCCACTATGTAAATGCCACGTGTTTCCACAGACAGGTCTTACAGGCACAAGAAAACTGATCAAAGTTCTTTTAGTCTAAAAATTCAGTGATTTCAGTGAAGAACTGGAAATTCTGGACACTTAAAGGCAAATCCAAAGTGTTAATGCATATTTCAGAAGCCTAAATTCAATGGTCAATTTTGAAAACCTGACCTCCTTTTATCCTCATTTTCTTTCCACACCAACTCTTCAATCAAATAATGACACAAAAGAGAGGAAATCTGCAGAGTTGTGTCATCAGCTTCTCAAAGTCTCCTCCAAGAGATACTGATCACATTTTACCAGTCTAAGTTGGACCCTAGAGATCTGAATTTGCCATATAATTGAATATATATTAAGCATATATATTAAGCAGGTTGACCCCACAGATCAGATCAGCTTTAACTACAGTTTGACCTCTTCATTATCTCCAGCTTCCCATAGAACAAGCTCAGTCTTCAGTTCAGGCCATTTCCGCCCCCCTCCATTGAGGACATGGGCATACAAAAACGTGTTGAAACATAGATTGATAGTAAGACACAAAAATTGAGAGCAGCACCGTTAAGGGGATACTGGAGGCAGTATAAAGGAATCTCACTAGCCTTTTGGTTCTGATTTTCACATTAAATAAGATGCTTTTTCTTCCTTTGCCCCAGGAGCCAAATTTTTGCCATGTTGGAGGGAGGGGAAAAGGCTCCCTCTTGTTCTTGGAAGATGGGCAGATTTCCTGGAAGACTCCCCCAATCTGAAGATGCAGTTTCATGAGTCAATACTTAGCTGGGGAGCAAACCAGGAGACTCTTATGAGCATACCAATGTCAAGAAAGGGCATGCTGTCCCTGCCCTAACCCTCCCTCCAGCAACCTGTTATGATGCTCTGTGGACATGATTTATTTCTCCTCACTCCCAAACTGGCAGGGAAATCAGCCAAGTTTGCAAATGCACATCTCAAAAAAAACAGATCTACAAACCATCACACACTTTAAAACCCATCTTAAGGAGGTGCTGTGTGAACTTACATTGCCTTTTTCAAATTTATTGACAGTGTTGATGCAGTTGTAGAGAACACGTTCTCCCGTGTCTCCCTGGTCACCAATGAGGCAGACAAAGACGTTGGCATCTGTGCCACTCCCACTTACCATCCCAGTGCAAACTGTCACCCGGTATTTTATTACTGTGGAGACATAAATTAATAAAAAATTTCATCAACACGATTAATTGCCATTTAAATTTACTACATTTTCCACAGACTTGCAATTAATTTTAAGTGTTCATACTTCCAGCTGAAGCTTCTGCTGACTTATTGACTTTTATACTTCAATGTTATCACTAGGAAAAGAAAAAAAATAAAATAGAAAGGCCTGAAATGTTAAGAAAACCCATAAAAACCTCTCCAAAGAAGCACATAGAAATGCCATCCCCTTCGGGTAAAACTTCATGAGTTGGAGTGCATAGCCTCCTTGGGGCCCCAGCCCTCCTACCTCCCTTCCTGCCTTCCCAAGAGGGTCATGGTGATGGGGGACCTTGTAACAACATGTTTGGGGAGAAACATCATTTGCATCACCCAGGGGCATGGCAGTTAGACAAAGAGAGTTAAAGAGGGCCGAGCACTCAGGGACCTGAGGAACGGACTTTTCATGTTGGCTTTATGTGGCAGGACAAGCTCAGCTGGTCCCACCTCCTTGGGACCCTCATAGTGCAGAAGGCTGGGTCACATCTTGTCTCCTTGTCACCTTTGAGGTCTTTATTTAGGATTTTGCTGGATGGATTTTGAGCAAAATCACCTTTCTCCCCCTCACCCCACCCTCATTTCTGCCCTCCTGTCCCATTGTGGGGAGAATTTCCAGAATAAATTTCACAATGAAGAACCAGCCCACAGACCAACCTTCAGGACAGAGACCTTTTTCTCCTCCCTCCTAAACCCGCCTGCAAGCCCAACACATGGGTGCTGCATCTCGCCTCCACTCAGCACAACCGCTCCTCACGGAAAAGTGCCTGCATTTGAACTCAAGCAGCCCTCTCCATGGTTGATTAAAAATACATTTCAAAACCAAGTTTATTTACATTTTAATAACATCTGCAATTACAATTACTCTTCCACTTCTGAGGAACTGCTCAGCTGCATGCAGATCACCGAGTTCATCAGAAATTTCAGAAACCAGGGGACTTGTGATCTACAGAGTGTGGAGCCCCACTGGGTGCTTTGGTGGAAATAAGAAAAAAATCCCGATGGCCACCTTGAGATAGTCTGCTCTCCAAAATTCTCCCTCCATGTACATTTAATTCTTGTGACACAAAGTCAAGACGGAAGTGGCCACTTAAAGAAGCCAACACAAGTTCTGTGGCTTTCCTTAATTAAACATCCAGTGCAACCATAGTTAACCCAGTAAGTATTTCAGATTGCTCACACGTACTGTGAGGATGCCTATGCTCTTGCACAACTGTTCTGTGCAACTTCCTATACTGTTATACATATCGCTGCGTAAATGTGCATATAATTAAATAAAACTTTAAAGCCCCAAAATAATTGCTAAATTTTAGATTGCATTTCAGCTAAGCTTGCTTTACATCAACAACCCTTCAAACCTGGCATTTCACATTTTAAGGGAGACTGGAAAAAATACAAGTTTGAAAAAAAAAATACAGCTCTGGAAACAATTGTGCTGCAGACAGATCTCTCCCATCTCCCACCACAGAGAAATCTGCTCAGAATAAGAGACTGGGATTTCTGAGGCTTCGCGCAGCTAATGATGCACACAGAAAATACTGCAGAGAGAAAGTGCCAGAAAGAGAAACTAATTGAATTGCATCGGTCTGCCTGTGCATACCTTCCACAAAGAGGGTTTCTTTCTATTCAGGTCCTAAGTGAGCCCCTGCACGGAGCCCGTGGCTCTCACCTGGCATGACTTCAGTCACTAGAGATCCCTCCGCAGGGAGCTCCCGCACGATCTCATTGTCATCTTCATTTATATCTAGCCAGCGGCCACAGTTGAACGAGTATTTTTCTTTTGTCAGCGTTTTCAGCAGAGTTACCTTCATTAAAGCAAAACACTGCGTGAGTTCAGAGGTTTAAAGACAAAAAAGCAACAAGCTCCTGACAGGTTTTTTGCCTGAGAAGCACGAGTAGGTAGCAGCAGAGAAATAACACGCATTAATAACAAGACCTTCTTTCAGATTCGCGCACTGCAGTGATGCACAGAGCAAAGTCTGTCATAGCCGATGGCTTTTCATTCCTCCTTTCTCCAAGAGCTCCACGGTGTTGTGGAAGTTTTGATGGATACCGTGGCTCTTAGTAACTGCTCGTCATATACCACTGTATAAATCCACAGGGCAAATCATGGATGGTTCTTGCACTCCTGATCCCCACAGCTCAAAAAAAGTGCATGGCATATTTAGAAAACACCCAGAAAACGCCAACAAGAATGCGCAGAGATCTGCAGTAGCTTCCAAAGGAGCAATAAGCAAGTAAGGTAAGGCTCTGCAGATGGCTGGAGAAGTGAGTGAAGAGAGGGTATGATGAAGGTCTACAAAATCACAGGTGGTATGGAGAAAGCAGAGGGAGGTCAACTATTCACCCTACTGCTACAAGAAATACAGGGCATCAAATGATGCTTGTAGAGCAAAGTTCAAAGCAAACAAAAGTTCACAGTCAACCTGTGACGTCCTTGCCAAACGCTATTACGGTCACTAAAAGTTTTATTGTTCAAGGGGAGACTGGAACTTTTAAACAAATAAATGCAAGAGAAACCTCCTAAATGCTTCCTGTTTAGTAGATCTATTCAGGAACTAAGTCTCCAACTGGAAATAGTTGAAAGCTGGAAGAATATTAGTGGGAAGTATCATAAGTGCTTGTCCTTTTCTTACTGTTCTCTAATCATGCACTTACGTGACACAGGAGAGAGGATGTTGGGCTAGATGTACTCCTGGCCTGACCACTATGGCTGTTCTTGTGTTCTTGCAATAGAAAATGGAAGTCTGCCCCAACATGACGCAAGCCTGATGTGAAATGTCAGGAACAAAGCATGTTAAGGCTAAATGGAACTTAGGCTTCATCTAAGTTCCTAGATGCTAAAATGGATGCACAAGCGATGGGATTCATGTGCCCTGAGCCTGATGCGTCTGGAAAACAGCCTGGCTGTATACGGACAGATTGATTTCATGCATCTTCTCCAGGCTTGCTTAGACGGTTTGGCCCAAGGTGAATCCTACACACACTGTCAGATCCCTCTTGTCCTCCCTGAACACAATTTTTGTGCAGGAAAAAAAGATACCCCAGGGAAATGTATAGCTATGGAAGGCCTAAACATTCTTGCTCATCATCTGTGAACAAATTAAAAGAGGTGATTGCAGTGGCCCAAAGTCTGACCAGCACTCTCTTTTTGATAAAGACCACAGCCAGACACCTTCTCCCACCATATGGTGAACACCACTTGATGCCCTCTCCCCACTGGAGGGGCCTTTGGCTGTGTATGCTTTCACAGCTCCCTGACAACGCAGGAGAGCAGGATCTGTCCAAGCACATCAGAGACACACAAGAAAAGTCTGTGAGTGGTAAATTGTGATTTATCATCACAGTTATTTATGGCTGTGGAGCAAAGCATATGTTTTGGTTAAGTGCAGAGAACATGTCCCAAGCTCTGCAAGAATATGGGTGAAGCTTAGAGATGAACTTGCTGCCTTGTAGACCCAGGCGAGGGCTGACAGCATGGTAATCATTGCTGGTGGAACAAAGGAACAAAGCGGCCGAAGATGAAGGGGATCACGCTTTATTTCCCAAACAGCTCAACGCTGCTCTCTTCTGCACAGTCTCCATGGGCTCCTCCAGTCTGCAAGTGTCCGCCTCCTGCAACGCGGTGGCAGCCCTTCAGGGCAGGTTGTACTCCACTGTACAACAGGTCGCTACCACAATCAGTTTTTTGTTATGACCAGCCTAAATAGGCCATAGAAGGAGTGGGTTTGCCTCTCTGTATAGTAACTATGGCTAAGAGTAAGAAGCTTCTGAAGAGAAAGGGAACCCCCCCTGATAGCAGTGAGGGGGGACTGCAGTGGTCTGATGGTGGAAGGATGGGGAAACGTGCTTTTCATCATCGATCTGGGATCTTGGGAGCTGCCATTTACCATGGCTCTGAGCTGGGCTGAACTGAGAGAGACAGGAAGGAGAAGGAATTTCCTCCCGAAAAACACGCAATGAAGCCTTCTCTCCCCACATACTTTTGCAAACACTACAATGTGCTCTCTTCACATCCCGCTTTCATGTAGGACTCTCATGTCCACCCCTTGGCCAGTGCTGTCTGGAGCGGGAGGCACCTCTGACCACTGCACATCACACTTCCAGCTGGGGAACATAGTGACACACCTCTGTGACCAGTCTTGGCTTTTCAACCTTCCCTTGCTGTCCCCTCACCTTATTCAGATGCCAGCCAGCAAAGGGATTTCTTTTCTCATGCCATATCCGAAGCTTATAAAATGTACCCAGATCAGGGAGCTCGATCTATAGAGGGGAAGAAAACCACACCGTTATCTATTTCTGTAAGGCAGCAAAGCACGCACACAAAGGACACCTCTCAACATCTTTTAAGAGCCAAATCAGAGAGGAATCAAAAACTAAAATAGAAAACAATTATGTTCTTTAAAAGTAATAAACCCTACTCTGCAAAGACAGCTTGATGCTTCTCTTTTCAGCAGAAGAGAACATATAAGTTGAATCCAAACACTTCTGATCATGAGAACTCCTTGAAAATGTTCCTCCCAGTAAGAACTAAGGCCAGTTGTCAAGCTTCAGCCCTTTCTCAAACAGGGTCTGCAAAGCACAGCCATGCTTCCTCCAGAAGGCATTACGGCTGCTGGTGCAAAAGGGGTACGTGTTTTGGTTACAGCCATGCGTTAAAATCCTTTGTTTCTCAATATTTCTGTGACCAGTCCCCAGTTAACTTCTAAATATATTTGTTCCTAAACACAAGAAGACCCTCCCCAGCCTCCAAACCCAACGTGCTGTTTGAGCTCAGCCCTAAACATACATGGAGGCTCACATCCAAGGAGACTGGAGACCAGATCACTGATGAGAGGAAACACCGCTGCTAATTCTCCTGTAAATAGCCAATACCCATTTTGGCACCGGGGGAAAAAATAGGTAAATTATTAGCTGTATTTCCTTTAGAGAGGCATGGTCTAAGTGGGTGGAGCAGTCTATAATGTGAGTGGGGTAGTGCCTGAGGGGAAGACTATCTGCTTCAGGACCCACAAAGCAGATGTGGTACTTATTACCACCATGACTTGAAGTCGTCACCCCCGAGCACCCAGGAGCACCAGCTGGTGCTTGGAGAAGACGAGCCAGATCCACAGGTAGGGAAATCATTTGCAGTGCCACCAAACTGGATGACTTCACCTCTGCTTCAGAAGAATCTATTGAGGTAAAGATCTCATGCTGGTGATTTTCTGTACAGGGCTAAAGCTAATGCCCTGGAAAACAATACCAAGACAAATTTACCACTAGCACAAGATTCATACCATGAACTTGTCAGTCTGTCCAGTTTCGAAGTTGTCTGAATTGTTGTCCAGTTTCATCTCATCTGACTTCCCCTTGTCTCCATAAATCTGGAAGAAGATGGTGGCGTCTGTCCCTGCATTCTTAATATCACTTGTCCAAATCCACAGAGACCAGGGGCTTTCTACAAAGAAAAGTTCAAGACATTTTGTTTAAAAAGTAATTTTTAAAAGTGTCCTGGTAAAAAACATAATTTTCATTCTTTCCCCTGGTGGTAGAGAGGGCAGGATGGTGCGAAAGAAGACCAGGATATTTTATCTTTTTCTGCACAAACATATCAGCTGCTATAAGACATACAAGAATAAGATTGTCTGGAAATATAATTCTGTGTTTCCATTTAAAATTAAAACCATAAGTCACCAATTTCCAGGTGAACCATATTCTACTGTGTCATACATTACTAACAGGGTAATCCAGGGATGTGCTCCATCTCTGTAGTTTCAATATACTTCTCCAACACCTAAAATTCTAGCTTCAAAGATCATTTTAAAGCCAGGGAAATACTGTCAGCTTTCTTTTTGTCAATGAGAAACAGTTTCCAGGTACTTGCATATGGTGCAATGCAGCTCCAGGTAGCTCCTAAAACTTGCTGCAGATGATCTGTGTCTGGAACAAGGAGGAGATGGACACAGCCACATATCACTTTATAGAATCTTTGGCTTGAAAGGGACCTTTCAAGGCCATTCAGTCCAACCCCCTGCAGTAAGCAGGGACATCTGCAACCAGAGCAGGTTGCTCAGGGCCCCGTCCAGCCTGACCTGGGATGTTTCCAGGGATGGGGCATCGACCACCTCTCTGGGCAACCTGGGCCAGGGGTTCACCACCCTCAGTGTGAAAAATTTCTTACTTCTATCTAGTCTGAATCTGCCCTCTCTTAGTTTAAAACCATCACCCCTTGTCCTGTCGCTACAGGCCCTGCCAAAAAGTCTGTCCCCATCTTTCCTATAGATCCCCTTTCAGTCCTGGCAGCTGCAGTAAGGTCTCCCCAAAGCCTTCTCTGCTCCAGGCTGAGCTAATGAGTCTTTACCCTGAACTAATGAGCCTTCCTGAAGCTAATTACCCCACTTATGCCTCTTGCAGGACCGGCACAACGCTCAGGCATCCTGGTTTGGAGCCCATTCAGGTATCTCTAGCCAGGCCGCATCATGTGGGGCAAAAATGCTCAGAGCAATCTAAAGATACTTTTCAAAAGTTTTAAACATCTTTAAATGCCTCAATCTCACCTGACTTCAGTTAGCACATGCGTTACTCCAAGTGACATGCCCAAAGGTTGGGGCAAAGCTACAAACTGAATTTCTGTCTCTTGAGTCTTCACCCAACATTTTAACCGTAAGAGCAGCCCACCTGCAGCAGCTTTACATTGGTTTTCATATCAGACGATGGTTGCGTATGTAAAGGTGACAGCATTTTCTCTAAAGAGCCCCTCATCTGCATTCTTTATTGATAATAACATGTTTCACTTCTGCAGGCCTTGCAGCACCTACAGGAGAGGGAACGGGTTTCTTTCCCAACTCAAGCATCAGCTGAATTATTAACAAATCCTAATGAAAGAATTGCTAAACCTTTCGGCATGCCCCAGCCCACATAAGCACGGCTTGACCTTCAGAGCTCAGAATGAATATAAAAATACAGTGACATGCATATAAATTAAATTTTTACTGACCTACTCAGCATTTAACTGTAAAAAAGAGGCAAGCAACCGCTATTAAAAAAAAATGAGGGGGAAAGGAAACTCTCTTTTAGAAAAAGTTTTGCCCTTTGTTTAATAATATACAAAACGTTGATGGCCGCTCCCTTCTGAAAAGGACCAGCACGCTTTATCCGAGCAGAAACCGAGCCAAGGCAGGTTGGCACGTGGCAGGCCATACAGCAGCCTGCTCCCCCCGGGGAAAGGAGCACGGGCGCTTCGGACACCAGGGCGTCCCTCGGCTGCCTGGTTTGGCCCCCCCGGCCTCCCGCGGCAGGGAAGGAGCGACGCGGGCGGGGAGGGGGACCGGGGAACTGGTACCAGGATTAAATGCTGACAGAGGCTGTCAGGGAGAAACCACGCAGGGGGAAAGGTGGGTGAGCTAGGTCTGCGGCTGCTGGGGGACACCAGGCATTTCCCCAAACACCCGTCATCACCCTCGCTGGGCACGTGCCCCTCTTTCCTCCCGCTTCACATCAAGGGATCCGGGCAGTTTGGAAATTCTCGGAGCCAGAACAAATATTCCCCAGGGCACAAACACCAGGGAGTGCTAGACTTGACACAACAGTTTCCAGGATAATGTTTGAGATAAGGGGGAAAAAAATTTAAAAAAGACCAGGAATAAATACAAGCTACGCATCGAGCTGCAGTCGGCTGGGGGAACGGCTTGCAAAGGCTGCGCCGGGAGCCATTTCGCCATGGATACCCAACGCGAGGTTGAACCGAGCTTCGGTCAGCTCTGCAGGAAGGGGCAGCCCTGCACGCACGGGGAGATAGGCGAGCTGACATAATAGGTCTTTTCTGACTCCAGGTCTTCTGCTTCTGTAATCCGGCAGCTAAAGGTCACGGATTTCTCAAGGCTAATGCTCTCTATCTCCTGCACTGCAGCAGCGGGGGATTAGCCTGTCAATAACAATCAGAGCTGATAATAGAGGGTTAAAGGTTGCAGATGCTTTAGTTAAATGGAGCGAGTGAGAGGCACAGTGTGGGTATAACACTGACTAACGTTTAGATAAAGCTTATTTAAATGAACTGCTGTTTAAGCAGGAGCCCACCCGAAGCATTCGGATTAAACTGTACCTATTATCTTAATTAAAGCATTCCGCTTTCATGTACAGGCTGGCGCAGGCAAGACGGCAGCGGTCCGTCTTGGTGCAGATCCAGCCAGCGAGGCTGGGCGCTGGAGCCGCGCGCGGACGGACGGACGCGCCGCTACGCTGCCGGCCGGCCTCCCTCTAGAGAGGAGGCTTCACGTGCAGTGCTCATGTGCCTCGGGAGGCACGTTTGGCAGCTGGACAGGACTAAGAGCTGTTTTTTTCCTCTAAGGCCAAGAGTAAAAATGTTGAAGCTAGAGGGAAGAGTTTGGTTTTTCTTCCTGTTTTCCCCCAGGTTTGTCTTTTTATTGTATTTAGGTTTTGTTTCCATCTAGAACAGGGAAGCTTTGCTTCTGTAGTGATAAGAAACGTAGCCTGGCTTTTCTGCAAAGGTGAGATGGCACCTGAGGCAGCCTGAGCCCAGTGAACCTAGGAAGGCTGCCAGGTCCAATTTCTTCCCTTAAAAAAATGAGTTCAAGTCTTCAAAATATTTTAAAAGTTTCATTTTATACTCCCCAAACCAGGTTGTTCAAAGCCGCAACTCATGCAGGACTCAGTTCACTTGACCATGGGTCTACCCATGTCATGTCGCATGGGTGGCATGCAGGGTGCTTTCACACGGGGGGTCACAGGAGGCTCCTGGGCACTTGTACCTACTTTTGAGTCTTCTCTGGCGCAGAGAAACCATTTCATAGAGCTCCCGCTCAATGAGACCATCTCCTTCATCTTCATCCAGCCATTTCCCACACGGGAAGGTTTGCTCAATGCCGGTGAATGGGCAGTAAACCACCACCTAGGAAAAGAGACTGGGAAGGTGAGTTTGACTGTTCTGTTACTGGCTGTCCACAGGACCTTGATACTGAAAAGTGAAGCAAAGACAGAGCCAGAGATCTTGGTCCTGCTCTCAAAATCGGGTTTTCTGGGCCAACATGAACTGGACTGGTTGCACGATTCCCAGTTTGGAGTAGATCTAGGATCCATCCATCCTGTTCCCACTTTTCCAGAAGTACACCAAAATGGGTCAACCAAGAAGAGGCAAAACACTACCAGAGGAAGGGAACGGGAACAGGCAGTGTGGCTGCAGGAGTCAACGTCGTGTCCGTGTGCAGCACACGTCCTGCACACGCCAAGGCACAGTAGGGTTTTGCAAGAAACATGAGATACAAAAAGCCTTCAAATGCATCCGAAGCTGATTTTGCTTTCCAGGAAAACGACGTTTCCTCCCAGCTTCAGGGTAGGCAGCTGCCTCACTCTCCACCCTCCCATTAGCCCCTGCTGGTCTCATACACGATCTCACATCACATACTGCTCCACTACCTCCCGATAACAGCCACTGTTTTTTCCCTGAGTTCCAAAGCAGCATCTAAAAACTTCAGGGAAGTCTGAATACAGATGATAACTTTGAAATGCTCAGCACAACCCGAGACTGCATTTCTGTCCAGCCCCTTGGGCTAACATCTGAAGGTGCTTTTGGTGCCGAGCAAAAAATAATCTTTATCTTTGTGACTGCAAAGGGGCAATCAACCCAATTAGCAAGTGATTGATTTATGCATCTAATGTGCCTTTGAGGCAATCAGCTACTACCATGCATTATGTATAATATTGACTAGCTAAGCTGGGGATATTGTCATCCAGATAAAAACAGATTTTTTAATTTTTTTTTTTTTTTAACTGTATTTCATTGTTGGGGTCAGGTTCTGAATAGGAAATAGTCTGAGAGCTGCCTACAAACAACTTAGTCTCACCTTCTCACAAAACCAGCCAGAACTGACGCCGCAGTTATCATGCCCAATGGTGACTCTGCTGAGAGGGCTGAGAAGAGCAGCTATCTCCACATTAAAGAGATCTGTCCTGGCACGCTCGAATTCACCTCCTTCCAGGAAAATCTTCCCACTGTTCTTTAAGCCTTTGGAGCCGTGGAGGATTACGTGGATCTTGGAGTTTGTGCCAGCTCCTCTGATATCTCCTGTCACTACAGCAACGTTGTACACAATACCTGAAGGAATCAGGAATTCGGTTAGGAAGAAAACAGGGGAGGAAAAAAGGCCGAGAGTAATAATTTTCATTGAATTTACACTGGGCTCTACTGGTTTCCCACTGGTCTTTTTAGCTTTTACACACAGTGTAATGCTTCATTTGTTTTCGTTCCACACACACCTCTGAGAAACCTTCAGACTGTCTGAGAGAAACAGGTTTGTGGTGACAAACTCTGCCGCATGGCCCAATGGAAAAAAGTATGGTTTTTTTTTTTTATCACTATGTGGTGATAGTTAGGTGAAGAAAGGCAAAAAATGGAATCGGCAACTAAGTCAGTCGCTCTATTTTGAGAGGTACCGAGCACCAGACATGTCAGAGGGTGTTTAGAGGACGGAGAGGTGTTGCTTTAAACAGTGGTAGCAAGCTCTGCAGCATCACAAAACTCTGGAAACTTGGGGTCAGCAGCCTATAATGCTGCTGAAGCCAGCAGGACCTTCACTGTCGCTGTGAGCGCCTAAAGATCTCGGGAAAACAAGGTTTGGGAGATGTATTAGCCCAGCTGGAAGAAAGCAAAATATTTCTGAAAAGAAGTCTATATGCATAAAAGTTCACTTGTTTTTTTCTAGCTCTAACTGCTGGTCTAAGAAAGATGACGCTTCTTCCTACAAGTCTTACTTCTCAGAAGGCTCATTGACAGGCATATCTTGGGGCTATGTCATGGCATCAAATAAGGAGACACCTCTGTGATTATAGCTGTGTTTTAGGGAGCACGTATAAAATATTTGAGGTCCAAGCTAAGTTCTTTCTCTGCTTAAATCACCCAGAAATGTCAACAGGGACTTTGGACAAAGTAGAAACATCTGAACTCACTCTTTTCTAAACAACCCTCTCCTTCTTTGAAGTTTATGTTAACAATTGTATTCAAGCATGTTTTCTGTGCATATATCTTCAACAAAACTCATGAGAGCAGGAAAAAAAATGCAGAGTCATGAATGGTAAAGGAATAAGGGAAGCTTTTATTAAATTAATTGCATTTTTTTGGATTTTTTTTCCCCTGTCTTCTCCTAATTTTTCCCAACCTGTATCCTGCAGTCAGGACTCTACACCCAGACCACTTTCCTCCTGCACATGCAGGGGGAATACAAGGACAGCAGATGTTGAAAACAAGAAGCAATGAAGTAAAGAACAGCTGTTACGTGCATAGTCAAAGTGTTTATATTTATGCTAATGAATAAGTGTTAATGAACGAGTGGCATTCCTCATGGGTCAGTATTGGAATGGGTGTTGTTTAACATCTTTGTTTGTGACATGGACAGTGGGACTGAGTGCACCCTCAGCAAGTTTTCCAACGATACCAAGCTGAGTGCTGTTGTCAACACACTGGAGGGGAAGGGATCTGGACAGGCTTGAGTGGTGGGCCCGTGAGAACCTCGTGAGGTTCAACAGCGCCAAGTGCCAAGTCCTGCCCCTGGGTCAGGGCAAACCCCGGTATCAGCACAGGCTGGGGATGAAGGGATGGAGAGCAGCCCTGCCGAGAGGGACTTGGGGGTCCTGGGGGATGAAAAGCTGGACACGAGCCGGCAATGTGCGCTCCCAGCCCAGAAGCCAACCGTGTCCTGGGCTGCACCCAAAGCCACGTGGCCAGCAGAACCGGGGGGGGGGGGTCTGCCCCTCTGCCCCGCTCTGGGGAGACCCCCCTGCAGGGCTGCGTCCAGCTCTGGAGCCCTCGGCACAGGAGAGACATGGACCTGCTGGAGCGGGGCCAGAGGAGGCCCCAGCAACGCTCCGAGGGCTGGAACCCCTCTGCTGGGAGGACAGGCTGGGAGAGCTGGGGGGTTCAGCCTGGAGCAGAGAAGGCTCTGGGGAGACCTTACTGCAGCCTGCCAGTACCTGAAGGAGGCCTACAAGAAAGCTGGAGAGGGACTTTTTACAAGGATATGTAGTGGTAGGACAAGGGGTAATGGCTTCAAACTGAAAGAGGGCAAATTTACCCTAGACATAAGGAAGACATTTTTCAGGATGAGGGTGCTGAAACTCTGGCATAGGTTGCCCAGAGAAGTTGCGGATGCCCCATCCCTGGAAGCGTGCATGGCCAGGTTGGATGGGGCTTTGAGCAACCTGGTCTAGCGGAAGGTGTCCCTGCCCACGGCATGGGGGTTGGAACTAGGTGATATTGAAGATCCCTTCCAACCCCAACCAGTCTATGAATCTATGAAATATAGGCAGAATACTATCCAAATAATTTTTTACCTTGTATTAATTTATTTTATTGAATTTACGTCTAGGTTTCCTTTAACAGAGACAGAACTTCTGGTTGTCTCTGCTCTAGCCACATTGGATAAATCAAAAAGCCAGTTTTAGAGCTCAGCACTGCCTTTCTTGCTTTGTAAAAGGATGTGTAGTTCCCCAGCCAAGAGCCTGAAGTACAGTATGCACTCCTGTGTGGCAAGTTGGTGACTGTGGAAATAGCAACACATTTTCTGAAAGCTGGTGAGTGACTTGCTCAAGTACAAGCCAGATCTTTCATCCTTTGCCCACCAGCCCCTTATCTAAATGTGTCAGGTGATAAAACAGCATGTAGGTCCTGCACAGCTTCACCAGTGAGGTGTGGAGGTGGGAAATGTGATGGTAGTTCAGGGACCCTCACACAAAATTGCCTGTCACCAGCAGATGGTCCACTGCAGGTGTCCCTGAGTGCAAGGCATTCAATCTTCTGAAGAAAACATGGCTAATAATATCAATTAGGCTTTTGTATCTTTGCATTTCTCACCATGGATTCAGTCCATGTCTTTACCTGTGGCTTCAGTGCCCCCAACAAGAATGTCCCTCTGGATTTTCCCGTCATCTTCATCTAAAGCAAACCAGCGTCCGACTGGGAACTGGTACACACATTTATTGCCAATGTCTTCAATGATCACCTAAGAGAAAAGAAGCAGTACTTTGCAAAATACACATGGAAAAAACAAAGGTGTTACACGAGGGGTGAGAGAAGAGCAGAAGCTCAATATACACCCTCTCACCTGATATTTAATATATTCGATACTCAAGCAGATCCCTCTCTGCTCCCTAATTAGTACTGATAGAATTTCAGACAATTAGCGAGTAAAAAACCAGGCTTTTTTCTTTTCTTTTTTTATCCAGTGAACTCAATCTGTATCTCGCAGTGTACGAGACCAGATGTCTCTGCTAGAAGACCAGCTGGCTGGCCTGTCTTCCTTCTCTCCAGAGCCCGTTTGCTGGCTACTCTTCTCCACCAGCTGAACGGCAGCTCTTTGTTCTGCTTCAGGAACAGGCTGTCTTCTTTCTCTCTCAGTTTTAGAGCCTTTTTATAAAATAATACCAAAGAATTTCAGGACGAATCAAGACCATCAGATCAGCTTGTGTGACCTGGTAATATCATGTTGTCCCACTCAGTTACTCCTGGATGGAACCATTGCAAAGACAGCCGTGAAACTCTGTGGTAGGAATAGTTTCTAATTTGGAAGGATTTGGCTCTTGGCCCTACTCTAGAGATATATTCTACTGACACAAGCCCGAGACCAATCTTCCCCTTTAAGCCAGCATTACCCACTTGAAGTTTCTTGCACCTCCTGCTGAGGCGTTTCTTACCAACACCTTCTGGGTTCCTGAAGCTTGCCATAGTTACTGCAGTATTTTAAACAAGCAGTGAAGAGTAGTGAAGACTTTCATCCAGAAAAGAAGAAATCAAAATCTCTACTCGCCTGCGTGGCTTGTATCTCAGAGAAAGAAAATTCACTAACAGGGATAGAAAGTAATTTCCAGTTTTCTCTGCCTTCACAGCAAACAGGGAGGATCTGAAATCTGTCCTTTCTGATAGATTTGTGAAACCGTTCTTTGGGAACCAGAGCTTGCCCTCCTGTCACTCATCCCACGCTGCGCTGCTGCCTGTAGCATTACCGATTTTCGTGGTACCCCTGAGGACGCGGGCAGCAGCGTCTGCTGGGGCTGGGATTGTCAGCACGGGAGAGCAGTGCTGTGCTGGATTGTTAGAGACTAAAACACATGAAGTCCAGGAGAAATATCGACAGTCAGATTCCCCTCTATCTGCTGATCCTCTTTGGGTTCCTGTTAATATCTTTATTCATATATTTAGCGGTAGAAAACCAGCTCTGAGTATAAGCTACACTGAAAACCCAGGAAATATGAGAAGAACTTCTAATGATGCTGAGCAGGTTCACCCAGGAGTGACAACGCTAGAGTTCCCAAATATCGGAGCACATCAGAGAAAAACATCTACCAACAGAAGAAGACAACTGGGATATGTTTTAGCTCATTCCTCCAAGCTCCCAGCTGAACTTGCAAGGCAAAGTTACCTTTTAATTAATCACAAACATCTCAGTGGTTCCCGTGGCAGAACATAGGATTAATGTGTTGGCTGCGGCTAGTCACCACTTCAGGCTTTGGGACATAAGCAATCTAACCAACATCAAAAATCACGTCGTGCAGACTTCACCTGCAATGTGAGAATGAGGTTCCCTTTCTGTGGTTTTTTCCCCCCGTTTGTTACAGGGAGCACAACAGTTCTGTTTTTCATCTTCTGCATTTTTCATGGACAACCACCATCATAACTTTTAGTGCAGCATATGGTGATGGTGGAAGAGCCTGTGCTTGTATTTGCATTTATAATACATCAAACCACCCTGTTATCTAGGATTTACAAATTTAGGGTCAGATCTTTAGCGGATTAAAGCCAGCTGTGTTAAACTACACCAGCAGAGGAAAGAAAATGAGATTAGAGAGTCACAAATTTCTCCTTTTAAAATATTCCTTCAACCATTTCACTAAAAGCTGCAATACCTTCACGCCTTAGAGCAGAAGATTAAAACGAGGAGAAAAGTGGGAGTGGAAGAAAAGGATCTTTGTGGCAGGTATATCCTTTTTGCTGTACCAATGATAGATCACTTAAATTTGGCCCAGCTCTAAGTCTTGGCAAATTTCCAGTGTGAACAGACTCAACAGATATTTCTTAGATTCCGGTACCTTTACGGTCTTGGTAATGAGTTAAGTCAACAGAGTGAGGGGGGGCTTGGAGGACCCAGCTTGGAGAATTCCCTCTCATCTGTCAAAGAAACTGCGGTGACTGGGACATAAGAAATATTATTAAAGCAGGAAATTCAAGTCTTAACAACTGGATTTTCTCACTGCCACAAAGTTGCCTGAGATGCTCGACAATTTACCTAAACCCAGTGTCCTTCACTTTCTAAATACCCGATTCGAATCTGCTGCAGCTGATTTAGATGCACCAGGCTGCTGCCAGCACTTCATCAGCCCCCCTTTGCTCTGCAGAGAAAGCAAGTGCTGGAGAGGATATTTCTGGAAAGGTGAAAACTTGATTTGTGCTTTTCTCAGTAACCAGGAACCTGTATCCTCGGCAAACGTCCTTGCATTTCTTGGCATCAGACCACCAAGAGAGTAAAAAGTGAGACATTTTGATCCCACAACGTACTCATGTTAAATATCTCAGGAGCAACTAACCTTTGCGAGGAACCAGCCAGCAGAGCCACCCTTGTTATTGTGACCTATATTAATTTTCCTTAACCTTCCCAAATTTGGAGCATCGAGTGTGAATTTGTCCTCTGCTCCCTTTTCAAAGTTGTCTTTGTCGTTGTCCAGTTTCCTCACGCCTAAGGAAAAAAAAAATATAGAAGAACCGAGGAGGAAAGGCTTACTGGCACACGCCTGTTTGTAAGTGAAGAAATATTTAGGAATGTCACCACTGACTGAATCAAATATTCTCCAGGTACCAGCTTTCTGCAATCAGGATTCAAGGTAAAGGCAGAGGACTTTATATTCTAATAAAAAATGTACCTTTTCTTGAGCACGCAAAAAACGAGGATTTTCACTGTAATGTCACAGTTACTTACAGCTCTCGGAGTTTTCAGAAATATATATCCAGATGGCTCTTGCATCTTTTTTTTTTTTTTTTTTTCTTCATACCAACACATTTCCCTTTTATTCTTAATGTTTTTAAAAACCTCCAAACTGTTTAAAAAAGAGCTTTGGTCACAAGCTGCAGAATCTGATATTTCAGGGCATAGGATTCTTTGCGGCATCACACAGGAAGGATTTATTTTCAAATTAGGACCCAGCCAGGGGTATTGCCTTTTCCCGGTCTCACAAGAGCTCGCCTTTATGAAAAGCATCGACGTGCTGACCAACGCGGTCCCTGTGCGCGCGGTGCTGCGAGTGGGACCGAACCCACCCAGGCACCGGTGCAGGGGAAGGTGCCGGGGGGCAATTCGCCCCCCTTGCCTTAGAAGGGGATCAGTCATTTTCTAGGGGGGTTATTTCTCTGTGTGAATATGACAGAGTGCCTGGGACAACCAGCTTCGTTTCAGACTCCCGCTTTCAGACGTCTCCAGCAAGATCAGATGAATCCCCTTATAAAAGTCTGGAGAATTAATCAAGGATGAGGCCTATCTACTAGGTTTCATAATCTGCTCAAGGACACTTGGCAGACATCATATCATTGAATTTGACAGGGTAGGTGCAGCACGGAAGAGAGACAATATTTGCTCTCTGGGTCTCCAGGAATTTCCGCCCACTCTTCTCCATGGCGTGACCCAAAGAGTTTGGTCTGGGCACATCTTTTATTATTATTCCGTTAAAAATATTTTTTAAAAATTAAATTCAAGTTCCTAGGCCACTGTCGTAGCACAATTTACATTAAAAAAAAAAATTAAAGAAGAGCTACCACCATTAATTTAAAATGGGCTAATATAAACCTTGGTCAGATTATCTTTCTAAACGTCCAGGCAGGCTCAGCCACAACCCGTGCCACACTGAGGGGACAGCATTATCTGCCCAGGGACACAGAAAGACGGGACATGCAGCTACCGCTGCATGCACTGTAAATAACACAATGGTGTCGGATCCCTCAGCGGACTGGCACTTACTGCGCTGGTTTGTGCTGCATTTTCCCAGGGTCTGGGTTTTTTGGTGGTAGGTGACTACGGCCACGCTCACAGCCCAGCCACGTCTGCTGCTCTGCAGACGCAGCTTCCAGGAGCCGTGGATGCGAGAACCCCCAGAGCTGACATTGCCATTTGTTGTGCCTTTCACTCAGTCAAATTATTCTGCGTTTGCCAGATTGCTGCTGTGTGTTGTTCAGATCGCAGGCCTGCAGAGCAGGAAGAAATATTTTAGGAAATGATTTGCATTTGAATACCTGTGTCTCCTTTCTCACCGAAGATATTAATGAAGACATCCGCATCTGTGCCACTGCCGCTAACTTCGCCAGTAAAAACTCGGACCACGTATTTGTTGACTGCAAGGAGAGAGGCAGAAATCCCAATACATTAATAACTCAATAGTTTGATACAAAACATAATGGTACAAACCAATCCAGGCCGTGCTGATGCTGTCTTGAAAGCATGGCCGAGCCATGGCTCCCGGATCCTGTACGCTGACCCGTTCCTCTGCAAGAGGAATAAATCCGTAAGCAGAGCTCTGACACTGCGTATTCACTGCCCAGGGCAAGAGGAATGGATCACGCGGCTCCTGGCCTTGACATTGAAAGCTGAAGTAGATGAGGGGAAGGTGCAAATTTTGATGTTGATACATGGCCATTACGTGAACTCGGACTTACACACCAGTCGTGCTTTTTCAAAACATCGGTGAGTTATGGAGCCGGCCATCTGCCCAAGCTCAGACCTGACCCTTCTGATCCAAATGCTATCCCTGAGCTGTTTTTGCAGCTTAGCTTATGTTAAGCCTGGCTGGTGACAACAAGTATTTTGCAGAAAGGTCAGTCACACTGCACGAGCACAAAAATTTGAAGGTGACCACACTGCTATTCTGCCCAGTTTGAAAAAAAAAAAAAAATCCAGTCCTTTCCATTTAATGAAGAAACAGGATTAAAGCCAGGAGCTGTGACACTATGAAGCTACATCATGTGTGGCACCAAAAAACGCAAAAATCACATGGGTGAGCCACACCACACCCATTTCACACATGCCGCGTCAGTGAGTTTGAGACAGGGAAAGTTTTTCAGAAGGATCAGGATGGAACTAACTTGGCTCCAAAGGACAGCAAAGGTGAGCTCAGCTTCTTCTGAAATCGATGAAGAAACTGCCATGGCCTTCATTTGGGGCAAACAAGAGCAACTTTCAAAATACCCTGCCGAAGTCTACCTAACTTGTTCCTCCAAGCCAACTCAACCATGACAGATGCCTAGTGCCGTATCCTCTGTGCAGAACCAGTGCTGGAGACAGACAGCAAGACACAAAACAAAACTGATAAAGATCAATGCAAAATCTACTACCCAACAGTACATGATGTCATATATGCCCTCAACAAAGTATCTGTCATATCCTGTATTATTGTGCCCTGGCTAACTGATGCTGCAAGCTGTGCTACACCACCTCTATTTCTGAGTCCCGGGCATGCTGCTTCTGCAGAAGGGACAAATGCACAGGCCACCTCACACATACCTCCCTTGCAAAAATAAAACTTTTTGCACCATGACCCGTGGTGAGCAACTTTTTTTCCTTCAGCAGGTGCAAAGTTAGGGGAGAAGCTTGTTTGGGCTTCCCAGCCAACACGAGAAATTAATTCCTCGGGAGCTATAGACCATCACAAACCCTGGTTACGACTCCCAGAACAGGTCACCTGCTGCCTCCATCATAATCAGTGTATATTAAAAATTATTCTAAAAGACAGCAGACACTTTGGTGCACATGCTCCCGCTGAGGCAAGGGATGTGAGAGCAAGTCTATGAGAAGTGATTGTTGGACTATCCCCTGAATTATAAAGATGTGCTCAGCTCCCGGGGTGAGGAGTACAAGGGCAGAGCCCAAACAGAAGGGAAAATCACCCGTCTCAGTTTAATGAATGTGCTCTGAAAAGGCTAAAAATTGAGCTGACATTCTTGGCACCCCATCACAAAACATGCCATTACAAATAAAATAATAATGATAAAAGTGCAATAAATACTAAATAACAAGAAAGAGGATGACAGAGCCAGGCTCAGGCAAGGGAGAAAATGCCTTAATGTTTCTCTTTAACTCTTCTGTTTCAGTTCATAGACCTCTAACAACCTGCTAGAGACATGCCAACATCAAAGGGTTTCATTTGTATTAGCCAAGGATGGAGATGGTGGAATTTACAGCTCCCACTCGGTCACTAAGCTGTTCTAACTAAAAGTGACGCACTGTACACTGGGATCACAGACCACATTTTTCAAGAAGCTTCACTCCTTGTACCTCCTGTAGAATATTTATTCTGATGTCGGTCATTAATTTTCCACTCTACTTTTTAAGGACCAGAAGAAGCCAATCGGATAAAAGAATCCACAAAAAGATGCATCAGCGGCTGAACTTAGATTACCCTTGTAGGATTACCCTTGTACCCTTGTAGCTTTATGCCTCTGAAGTATAGCCCAGAAGGATGCCTGAACACATGCGGAGCAGCAAGGAGGACATGTAGAGAACAAGTCAATGAAGAGCAATCAGCAGCAGTGACTAAAACCAGGGCAGGAAGCACACCTCGTACCGCTTCTGCAGAAATACGTCTGGTCGGCAAGAAAAACGCTGGTAAAAGTATTTGCCAGATCCAACACCTTGAAAGGCTTCTCAACATCACTATATTTCAAATCTAAGGTTTATAACGACATCGTTTGACAGCCTGCTCAGAACACCAAGTGCTCCCAAGGGCTCTACGAACACACGATGCTGCTGTCAGAGTGTCAGCATGGAGACCCCATCGACAGAACTGATTCCTGAGCCCACAAAGATGGGCGATGAGTTGGGTTAATATTTTGGGCTAGTGTCAATCACAGGGCACTGTGCTGCAAGGGTATCCTAAAACATAAGCAAAGCTGGGGTGCATGGCATGGACTTGCCCACCTCTTCTGTGTGCTCTTTGCAGATGTTTTTCCACTGGCAAAGCTACTCCAAGACCGTTAGTGGTCCTTGGCTTAGGTGATGGCACATCCCTGCTTCACGGACCCCGGGGTCACACCTAGTGTGTGCTCAACCGGTTTTCCCCTTAGTTTTTTTCATACGTTCGCAACTCTGAAACTGTGCAGTCAAGCCAGTCGCCATACCTGCCCCACTCAGCCCTGCGTACAAGACAATTTTAGTTCCTTCATCTCCAGGAAGCAAACGGGATCAATCCTGAGCCACGCTGAATTTTTGCCAGCGCTCTCTCCCTCTCTAAGCAATTCAATGCTCAGCTGCGGCAGAGAGGGTAGCTCTTCATTCTGCTCAGGGGTCCTTCTGTGCTTCATACGTCAGCACATCTTACAGAATTACATGGTGGATGTGCAAATTTAAATAGAAAGGGATGCTACATCTCAAAAAGACAGCGAGGATTCAGCTGCTAGAAGCATGCAGGAAAAGGCTCTCATTGCAGCCAGAGATCTGGCTGAAGTCAAGCACTCTTCATTTTAAGCACGGGTGGATGTTGTTCCCTCTTCTGTAAGGCCTTAATCATGCATTATTTAAAACAGTAACATCATCTTTTCAAAAATACCCACTTGGCTTTTTTTAATCTCAATACATGGCTCTGAGTTCAGCTGCAAAACAGAGATCAAGACGTTGCCTGGATTTTTTTTTTTTTTTTTTTTTTGTCCCCGGAATGCTTCTCCTAGCACTGGGAACACGCAAAATGCTAATGTACGGCTGGTAAAAGCTGTGACTCCATCTAGCAGTGTGGGCTCGCTGCAGCACACGCACGGAGAGGGGAGCTTTCCTGGATGCGAAATTAGCAGCTTCAAAGGCACGAACTGCAAGATGCCAAGAGCAGAACAGCTAACAAAAATTTAGTAGCAAGAGCAGAAACTACTTTCTGCTTTCCCTCTTCTTCCCGTTGCAACACACAAGCGCAAATGTCCTGTGTGGTTACAGCACCTTCCTTTTCTTTACAGCTGGGTGTCTGCTGCATTGGAGACAATCCAGCTCCCCCTGACATCTGTCATCCAACGCGCTGTCACACACAAAGCTGTCCCAAGAAGGCATTCGGAGATGTTGCCAGGATGCCGTCTCAGCGAAGCAGTGGGGTGGCACTAACTGATATGACCCCACCGCAGTAATTTAGCAGAGGTGTGACAGTCAAGCAGTTTGCCTGTTACTAATCAACTCGGCCACAGCTTTCAACAGCGAAGAGGGTATTGCACCGTGGGCTGGAGTCAGGTCCTTTCCACCGAGAGCCAAGGGGTTTATTTTGGTGAAGGGCTGTGATCGCAGAACCACAGAATCATTAAGGCTGGAAAAGACCTTTAAGATCATTGAGTCCAACCGTCAACCCAACACCACCATGCCCACTAAACCATGTTGTAAAGTGCCACATCCACACATTTTTTTAATGCCTCTGGTGATGGTGACTCCACCACCACCCTGGGCAGCCTGTTCCAATGTTTGACCACTCAGTAAAGAAATTTTTCCTAATCTCCAGTCTAAACCTCGCCTGGTGCAACTCGAGGCCATTTCCTCTCGTCCTATCACTGGTTACTTGGGAGAAGAGACCAACTCCCACCTCGCCACAACCCCCTTTCAGGTAGTTGTAGAGAGCGATGAGGTCTCCCCTCAGCCTCCTCTTCTCCAGACTGAACACCCCCAGTTCCCTCAGCCACTCCTCATCAGACTTGTGCTCCAGACCCCTCACCAGCTCCGTTGCCCTTCTCTGGACACGCTCCAGCACCTCAATGTCCTTCCTGTAGAGAGGGGCCCAAAACTGAGTGATGTCACAGGCACTTCCAGCACTGCTCCCAGAGGATGACGGCATGGGGCTGCAGGCCTTCTACCCCCCAGTATACCCCATCTAGGCTAGCCCCACTGCCATCGCCATCCCAAGGAGCCGGGGTGCAGTACTAGCCCAACACTTTGCCTGGGACCTTTTTATCCAGCCCCAACATCCCTGGGTGCTCTTATGCACCTCCTCTCCTGCCTCCAACCATGGAAAATGCATGGACACATCCCAGCCAAACTCTTCCACCTGCAAGCTGCAGCTGGTGGCTCAACCACGTGATATTCATCTGTTAATGCCATTTATTTAGCAATACGATATCATGGCCACCTGAAACACCATAGGATGGAATCGCCGAAAGAAATCTTGTCGCTAATATTATTTGGGGCTTTAGACAGGGTGTTTGCGCACGAGCTGCTGAGTTTGTAGCAGCAGGAACACCAGATTTAGGCAGGGAAACAAAGTCAACCGTGCTTCAGTATTTAGAGTCATCACCTCCTGCAGGGCACAGCGAATTCCCTGCCGGACATCCCTGCCCGCCTGCCTCGCGCGTGCCCTGCCATGGCGCAGGGCAGCAGCACAGCATCCGACAACAGAGAAGCGTCACAGCCCTCAGAAGCAAAACACGCCGGGTTGAAGGCAGGGAGCTCAGTCGTAGGCAGCGACGGACTCTTCTCATAAGGCAACTTTTAGCAATTCTCCTTCCGTTCGCGCAGCACTCCCAAGGGTGGCAATGTTTAAGACCCACCCCGTACTGCTCGGCACTGAGCCGGCAGATTTCAGAAGATGGCTTGGTGGGGGGGAACGGGCAGGACAGAGGCACCACTGCTGCCCCTGAACTGCTGCTGGCAAATACATACATTTGTGGTTAGTTTGAAAAGCGAAAAGGCTCGTCGCTAGAGGCAGAGGGCTGGATCTGCGGGCAAGGCGCAGTTTCAGCCTCAGCCGGCCGCAGCCTTGTCGCTCGGGAAGGTGGTTTAACGTCCACGTGCGGCGGCTCCTCGCTGTCAGATCGAGTCAGTCCTCCCAGCCTGCCAGGAACTGCCTGAAAAAATCTCTTCTTGATGGAAAGCACTGACTTGTCAAAATGGAAGCTCCTTTATACCACTTCTGACAGCGTATTCCTCAGCAACAGCTAGACTTCTTGGTCAGAGCAACCTTAAAAGGTCAGACAGCACATGGTTAGGGCAGGAAGCTTGGATCTGGCCTCCCAACATGCTTGATTCGCAGCAAGCATTTGAATTTAGTTCTCATCTGTCCTGGGAGAGACCCCATTGCACCAGGCTAACACCACCTTTTCCTCGATGACCTTCTCCCAACCTTCTGGTGGAGATGCCTTACTGCATTTTCATACAACACAAGCACTATCTCCGGAGTCTCTGCAAACACTGCAGAGAAGGAAATCCACCCAGCCCTAATCATTACTTTCTACCGCAGTAGCAGTAGCAGAAAAACCTAGAGACAGCTACACAGAGCAAGACTTAATAAGAACCTACAGCAGCCCCTGTAAAAGCAGAGGAGCCCTGCCGAGCTCACCAGGAGCTAGCTCTGTCTCAAAAGCATGACCTGTTCCTGCACAAAACAACTACACACAGTTAAGGAAGAATTCTTTTCCCCCACCCAGGAAAGGGTTGAATGCAAAGGGTTGGTTTAGAGCTTGAAAATAATTAAACTATGATCTCTATCAAGAGTAATTGACAACTCCCTTTCTTAATGAGCTGCGCATTCAGAGGTGATGAAAAGCTCCTTCAACCAAGGGTTCAAACTGGAAATGCAGATTACAAGCACACCAGGAGCACAGGGGATGCTGATGAAGCAAGAGCTTCGCATTGCTCTTGGCCATGAGCACCCTGGCCAAACCGCGGTGTTAGTGAGGGAGAAAGGCTGGAGGGCGTTTGTATGGTTTTGGGGTGCCCGTCATCAGAGGCAGCACCAAGGATGCAAGGCTGGTGCCACCCTAGACTGGCATGACATTAATCTCAGAAGAGCTCTCTAAAAGTGTGCTCTTAAAAAAGAGATACTACTGCTGCCACCCGAGGAGGCATAAGACATGGGGGAAGAAAATGAGTATGTTTGCTCTGCTGAGTATTGCATTATCCTCAACCGCTGCCTCATGCGTCTCCTATAATGAACTCAGCCACTTGGTCTCTCCATCCAGCCCCAAGACCACGAGATTCAGCCCCATTTTGTGTGGCTCTTACGTGAAATCAAAGCATGCATCAAAACAGTTAATACATTAGGATTCAGCCTGGATCATCCCTCCACAAAGCCTCTGAGAGGCAATCTACCACATGCAGGAGTCTCTGCTTGTAGGATATGGAAAACTGATGTTCCTACTGCGACTTCAAAGTGATGATGACATTTTGAAGTGAGCTTTAAGCGACCTTGCTCAAGAGACAATAGCGGTTTAGCTGCAGAGGCATGGAGCTTAGCACAGGGCAACCCACCTTGGGACAGTGGTGCGGAAATCCTTGTTCATCTAATTCTCCAAGATTTCTCATTAGTTTTCATTAGTTCAGCCCCAGGCTGGGAGCCCATGAGAAAAAAAAAAAAAAAAAAGACAGACATTTCACAAAAGAAATATCTGCTTTCTGCTTTCCCCAGATCTGCTATTATCAAAATTGGGGAAATCACTGAGAATACCCTCCTGGGTAAAACATTTTTGCTCAGAATGAAGAGTGAAATAATTTTATGGTATTATTTATAATCATATTATTATCACTGTACTTCAGTCTTGCTTTGTATAAATCATAAATTTAAATAAAGTTACTTTATTTCAAAACTGATAGTTGAATTAATTACAATATCTAGACATAATTGGACAAAATTATCCCCCATTTTAACAAACATGCTGTACTATCTGTTTTGTATTGGATACACATGGATCTATGTTCCAGCCACACCAGAGACGTTTCATGCCTCTTTGAAAATCTTTTCTCTTGAAACATAAGGTCCTTTATATGAATTACAAACCCCTATTTCCATCCCGTTTCTGAGCTCTGTGCATCTTGTCTTTCTTGTGGTTTACAAGTCACCATTGTTTCTTTTTATTTCTACGTTTCAATTTCTCATTGCCCTCACCCATCTTTAGAGACAAAACAACAGGCAAAAAATACATTACAAGGAAAATGTCCATAGCTGACTTGTTTTAGACATGGTAATATAAGATAGACAAAGTTTGCCGGGAGAGTAAAATCCTTATTAGACCAACTGAAGTATTTTTTGGGGGGAAAAAAAGTCATTTTTGGATACTCAGTATGCCAGATATCATGACAGTTTTTTTCCAGTGTTATCAATTGGGTAGTAAAAGATATTACTGCCTCTACAAACTTTGTTTATTGAATATCTCAGCATGCAGCAAGTCCTCATCCTTAATACAGGGCATAGTCACCATTATTCAAAAGTAAACAACTCATATTTATTTCATAAATATATTTAGCTGCATTTTCCTGTGCTGATTAGACACTTCCAGTTCCCAGTGTAAATAAAGATGAGTTTTGATGAGCAGGTAACACCTATTAATATTTCATTCCCTCCCCTTTTACATCCTCAGAAATAACCTTTTTAGTTTTTCTGATCATGAAGTTTCCAAGAAGTAACACCTCAGTTTGAATCATGACCCACGGGGGACAGGAGAGGGACCAGTCCCACTCTCCAGGCCTGGCACGTTATAAAATGAGGTTGCAAAGCCCACAGGGCATCACCAACCAGTGCCTCGCATCCAAACTGTTGCTCCTCATCAGAGCTTTTAGTGCCAGTACGTTACTGAGAAATGTTGGCCACAGCTTCCGCTGGGATCCAGTCCAGCCCTTCGGGACACGCGTATCTCAATGGGACGGGAAGGATTTTGCTACTGACTCAAAGTCAAGCGTGTGCATCGATACCTGCTGCCCCAAGTGTTTCCTCAAGCCGCAGCCAGGTCGGTGCCTCATAAGTCTTCAAGTCAGCCAACGATAAAAATCTGAACAATGAACCGTGCAGTCTTACAACAAGCCTCCTTCGCAGAGGGAAGAAATAATACAGCTCAAATATATGAGTTTTAGGTCCTAGTGGATCGCAAAACCTCAGAGAGTGTCTAGGGTATGTTAACTCTATGTGTGCTTGCAGAGATGCTCTCAAAAGCAGACCAGGAGGAGAAGTCCTGCACAGGCTGCTGCTTCGTGTGCATAGACTGCGTTCAGAGCGCCCGCAAGGGCTGCCTTTGCCTCTCCTGCCTTCGAAGGAAACTGTTCTGTGGTCTGCCCGTGGTCTTCTCTGACCCACCATGAACACAAACTGTCCAAGTCTCCTCCGGTGACCTCATTAACGCTGCCCCAGACGAGGACAGACCAATGATTCAAAGAAACTTGTGAAAGACTAATGGATTGGGGCTGACCTGCAACTTGATCGGCTGAACTTCTCTCGTTTGTAATTATAATAAATATTGTTCTCTGGTTTTTAAAGGTGAGACTACCCTCTGCACAAGCACACGGGCACGTTTTACCACTCATCTGCCTTTACAGGAACCCAGTTCCCAATTGCTCAGCGTGACCTTACAGCCATTACCCTGTAGGACGTATCCATGCAAACTCTCAAATGCACCATATATCAACCCCAAATCAGGCCAGAATTGACACAATCGTTGACCTTTCAGTTCAGAGCTGGTTCTTGTCTCAGCAAGGCAGAAAACTTACGTCTGCCTGCAAAAGGCCATGCAGGCTTAGCCCTAGATACAGCACAGCTATACCTGTTCTCATCTTGCAATCCATTTTTGACATAATATTAGTAATAACAAAAAACAACAGGTGACCAATGCTCAGCGCTTTTAAGTATGGAAGAAAATAAAGGTAACGCAATTGTGTTGGATGCTCCCATCCCCAAAGTCCAGGTGTGCCATGTGTTGTGACTGCCCTGCTCCTCGGTATTGTGCTGTGTAACGCACCTGCTGTAAACACGTTCATTATTAATAGACCAAATAAGGCTAAACTTCACCCAGAAGAGGCAGAGAATGGAGGAGGTTTACAGGTTGAGGTTACACATGTGGTTCTGTCCTACTGTGAATACGCAGCCGTGAAACAGTTTGTCATGAGCTGTTGTGCCATGCACGTTTACAGCCCATCGTGTCCGATCTTAAACAATCCCAGGGTGCTGATGGCCGATGAGCCAGCTGGAAATCAATCCTTGGCTCTGAACCTCATTTGCAACAGGCAGGTTGGCAAGACTTGACTGAAATTTGACAGGTTAGCATAAATTGCAATTACACAGTCTGAATTGATTTTCAGGTATCTGTGCTCTTGAATGTGGTTTTAAGGACCAAGCGACAAAAGGCCCCCTTTGCAAATGAATATTCCTGCTTTCTCTCAATAAAAGAGTGAGTACAGATAATTGATTTGATTGGGGAGAAATTTCAAGGGTAATTGAGAACAGTCAATATGTGTTAGTGATACCTAACCTAACTTTTTCCCTCGTTCGAGGAAAACTGGAAGTCACACTGTGGAGAGCCTAGACTAACCTCAACCGGCTAGATAGTGATAACAGCCTGTCGTTACCCCAGGGAGAAGATGGCCTGTGGAAAATTAACATATCACCTAAGCCAACCAAACCCCAGAGTCTTTTATGAATGATGACAAATTGTAGCCTTGCAGAAATATTCCTGTATGAGATCTTGAGAGACCCTTCAATCCACCTGAAGATCAAATCTCAGGACCCTCTGCTTTACAGCTGGGTGATAAAAGCTGTGCCCATCATACACACAGGGATGGAGAAAGACGTGACCCTGGTGTCCCACCTGCAGCAGATTCCCATGGGCGGTGCCGTGCCTGGCAGCAAGGGATATCTTTCACCCCAGTGGAGTAACCACCAAGGTGCTCATGTCATGTACTGGGCTCAGATCGGTGCTGCAGAGCAGCTCTGAGGCTGCAGACTGGCAGGGAAAGCAGGATGAAGTCCAACCAAATGAGAGTCACCATGAGGTGGGAGACACAAGGGTCCACAGAGTGGCACAAGTGATTCATGATCAGTCTGCAGATGTCAAACAACGGGCTGGAAACTGGCTCCCAGATTTCCTTTGCTTTTGCATCTCTGTTGGGTCGGTAATTCTTATCAGTGTAGCTCCAAGTTATTATGAATGCTCTCCTCCCCCACCACTTTGGTAGGACATCAGACACCCTCAGAGTGATCCAAAACCCACAACACTCAAAGGAAAACCATCTCCCGACTTCAGCTTTGAGCCGGTCACTTGCATAAAGGATCAGCCACAGTCATACAATCCTAAGACTTCATAAACTCAAGCGAAGCAGTGTAAGGCTGAACAATAGCCCTTCCTTGTAATTAATACCTGTAATGTAAATTAATCCAAGCTGCCAATAGCAGCTGCTGCGTAAATAAGAATGTGTGGCACTTTCGTTGTCAAAGGGCCATGGGCATACGATGCTGTGGATATGAATACAGGGAACAGAGGATCATTCAAGCAGGAACACTTAAAATGTAACCTGTTCTCCTTGAGAAATGTGTGGCATTCAAGAAAGAACCCAACAGGAGCCATTTTATTCAGATAAGTAATAAATAATCACTCAGGCATCTGCAATTGCTAAGTATTCCTGCCATCCTCAGTAACTCTATTCAGATCATGAAAAGAACTCTACTTCTGTTTGTGTGTGTGTGTCCAATTTTTCAATTATATGTTGACTACTTTTTGGAATATATTCTTTTCTACATTTTTTAGTAATGCCTCTGATTTTTTCCTTTAAATTAACCTCTTCAAAGCTCACAGCCCTGCAGGTATTCTCTGGCTGGCCTGTGTTCCTCACTAAGAAAGAGACTGACTATCCCCACAGCTTGGTAGGTTTTGGTCCAAGAACCAACAATCATAGAATCATTAAGATTGGAAAAGACCTTCAAGATCATCAAGTCCAACCATCAACCCAACACCACCATGCCCACTAAACCATGTCCCAAAGTGCCACATCTACACATTTTTTGAACACTTCCAGTGATGGTGACTCCACCACCTCCCTGGGCAGCCCTTTACGGTGCTTGACCACTCTCTCAGTAAAGCAATTTTTCCTAATATCCAGTCTAAACCTCCCCTGGCGCAACTTGAGTCCATTTCCTCTCATTCTATTGCTGGTTAGTTAGGAGAAGAGACCAACACCCACGTCACCACAACCCCCTTTTCAGGTAGTTGTAGAGAGCGATAAGGTCTCCCCTCAGCCTCCTCTTCTCCGGACTGAACATCCCAGTTCCCTCAGCTGCTCCTCATCAGACTTGTGCTCCAGACCCCTCACCAGCTTCGTTGCCCTTTTCTGGACACGCTCCAGCACCTCAACGTCCTTCTGGTAGTGAGGGGCCCAACACTGAACACAGGATTCAAGCTGCGGCCTCACCAGTGCCGAGTACAGGGGCACGATCCCTGCCCTGCTCCTGCTGGCCACACTATTGCTGATACAGACCAGGATGCTGTTGGCCTTCTTGGCCACCTGGGCACACTGCTGGCTCATGTTCAGCCGGCTGTCAACCAGCAGCCCCAGGTCCCTTTCCACCGGGCAGCTCTCCAGCCACTCCTCCCCAAGCCTGTAGCGTTGCATGGGGTTGTTGTGACTGAAATGCAGGACCCAGCACTTGGCCTTCTTGAACCTCATATGGTTGGCCTCGGCCCGTGCGTCCAGCCTGTCCAGATCCCTCTGCAGAACCTTCTTACCCTCCAGCAGATCAACACTCCTGGCAACTTGGTGTCATCTGCAAACCTACTGAGGGAGCACTCGATCCCCTCATCCAGATCATTGATTAAGATATTAAACAAGGCTGGCCCCAAAACCGAGCCCTGGGGAACACCGCTTGTGACCGGCCACTGACTGGATTTAACTCCGTTTACTGCAGCTCTCTGGGCTCGGCCGTCCAGACAGTTTTTTAGCCAGTGAAGAGCACAAATCCCCTTCAAATATGCTTTAAATGCCTCTACAGAGCTTCAACAAAGCAAAAATATAACAAAAAATCATTTACTTTTTCTCCAGTCTACATCCCACACATATCAAAGAGAAAATGCGCATCCCAGCAGTGACCTCCAGTTCAAGAGAGGAAGGTAAATCCTCACGACAAAGATGAGAAAGCTCTCCAGGAGAAGATCAAAAGCTGAAGATGTTGCAGGAGAGGGAACACGGAGGAAATTTGTTTGGCTACCTCCAAAAACAGACCAGATTGTGGCAGCAAATGGAGAATGAAAGCAAAGCATGAGACTAAGGTCTGTAACAACAGTGCCCGGGTGGTTTACAAAGAACTAAAGAAAAAAGGGGAACAGTGACTGAGGAGACATGACCAAAAAGGAGATTATGGCACTGAACACTGCTAATGGGAATATGGACTTAAGAGGGAGCAACTAATCGTTCTTTATAGGCACATAAAATCACTAAACCACATAATTATTCATTTGCCTAGTAGCCTAGAAAATATTAATACTCAGAGTAAACACCACTGTTTAATTCATTTAAAAGAAAAGAACCCAACCAAATTTAGGGAAAATGACTCATACGTACAAAGAAAATTGTATCACAATCTCATTTCAGACATTTACGGGTCCAGAGGGAGACAAATGAATTCAGATAAATTTACATTTGCAGTTGACAGTTCACCTCAGCAGCCTGGGAACATTTATCTTTCATTAATTATGGTTCAAGGGGAGCTGCAACCCGAGATAGTTGAGCTAACCCTCTCCTCTTACAGATTCAGACCTGCGGCCTGGAAGGCATCCAACCCTTCACCCGTGCTTCTGGCCTCAGCCCAGCTCCCCGCATTTATACGGATGGCCACAGAGCATGCAGACTGTGCCACTCAAACGTGGGCTTTTCTATTCGGTAAAGGCAATGGGAACAGATGCATTTCTGACAAATGCCTGGTTAAATCTCTTCTTTTGTACTCTTAAGGCAGGAGACAACCTTATTCGTATTTGTCCTGGACCAAGCATATAGGGATCTAGAACCCAAAATGACTTCTCCAGAAGAGTGGGCACTCAGGACTAGCTTTTCAGCTGGTGAAATGCAAAGTTGCTCCAGCAATTTCATTGGAACTGCACTGATTTTTACCAGCTGAGGGTTTAGCCCACAAATCTTTTCCTGCTGAGAGACAGGTGTTGAACAGGATGCAGGAAATCACATGCATTCCTTTGAATCCGCTCTCCCAGGCAGGAGCAATAATAAATTCAGATAAACTGTTGTGTCATTTAAAGATCTATTAAGACTGAATGGTTGACTTTCTCCTCAAGGGAACCTCTCATCAATTCTGTATTGCTTTGACTCATCCACTACCTTCTCCTGCCCCCTCGAGTGTCCATAACTCTTCCATTTCACAAACTGAACTGATAAAACAGCAGCAAAAGACTTTGGCACACACAGCCCCAGCAGTAACCGGGTGGGTTTTTGGCAAGGCATCTCCAGACGTTATCTCATTCTCCTGTGGCAGCCACCCTGGAGAGGTCCGCGTTTATGAAATGCTCCCACATACATTTCTTGTCAATGGATATTACTTGTGCATGCTAACACATGTGCAGTGTCCTTTAATACTTATATTGTCAACATACTGGAACTGGTTTAGGAGGTCGTATCTTAATAGAGCAAAATTATTTAACAACTTGGGAACAAACAGTGTCATGGTGTACTGTTTCAGAGGCTCTCTATAAAAATAACAATACTTTGCCCTCTAGAGCATCTATCAATGATCAAAACATTGTATTAAGGCAGGCAATAAACTGTTTTTACCAAAAAAACCCCACTCCTAGGTGGTCATGCCAACAACACTAGCGAGAAATCTACTACTCGTTCTCAAAAAGATGTGATACTAGCAAAACCCCAAGTTTCCAGTCTTGTGCACCAAACTATACCTCTCCTTTCCCTCAGACCTGTGGCTAATGGTGGGTGTACTTCACTTTCCACGCCCAAAATTAAGCTCCCGGAAAGGAGCGGTGGGTTGGTGAGGTCATGTGGAAAACACAACTCAGTTTCCTCATTAGCACTTGCAGATAAACTGCTGACATACCACCTGAGGCTGGTTTGCTGGCTCCACTTTCACATCTCGATCGTCTTCCCACTCGTGTTACATGCACTATACATCACCACATGGCCTACACGCTGATATCAATTGGGGAGTACATGTCTGGTTTGCAAGCTGTCTTGGCTTCGTTTCAACATCATTAGCTTAAAACCACTCTGAAAAATAGGCACCAGTTCAATGTGGATATCCTACACATACAGTAAACCAGCGTAGAATTACAGTGAGAGGGTTGGCTTGTTTATGGAAATTTCCTGCAGGTCGCCACCAGAGCCTGGAAACACTTAACTTTATACACAGGACTGCAACCACGCTGCCTCTTCTGCCAGCAAACAACGATACTGGCTACATGTTCTGGGAGGGGATGCCTCTCACCTGTGTGTAACCATTCAATCTAATTCAAAGTAGTCATCACAGATCCTTCAGTACTCAACCAATGAGCAGAGCTTCTCCAAATAGTGATTTATCCACCCTAAGATGTCAGATCTAACACTGGAAGAAGGAATTACCCTCTGGAGGCACCTTGCATCTTCCTGTTTCTCTCTCCACTGACGACAAAAAAAACTCAAATTAGCATAGACTACACTATTACTTTTTATATGGCTGAAGTCATCTGAAAGCAGCCCTGTCCCCCTGTCCTTTCCAGCAAGGCACCAGAAAGCTGTCCTTTTTGGAAAACCCTTACTTTTGGGCACATCCATGGGATTCAGGCTGCCGATGAGGTCTCTGACGTACAGTCCATCCCCGTCCTCCTTGCTCAGCCAGTTGTTGCATGGGAAGTAAAAGCGAAGGTGAGGTCTGTTCATGTCGGTCACGATCACGCGGTCGAGGAACCACCCCGCATTCAGTCCGGTGTTGTCATGCTCAATCCTAAAGGGACAACAGCCCTGGATTTGTTATTTTGATTAAGGCTGGCCACTAGTACAGTAATTTTGTGGAATATTTTATATTAGGCAAAGCTAGAGCAACTATACACAAAACGCCTACTTATACCTGGCTATCCAAAGTGTTTCATAGGACCTATAGGCTTTTAGAGGGTGTTTTGTAAATAACCTTCCATATATCTTTGTGCGCAGATATCATAGGTGCATATGTGGGCTACTATCTGCAAGGGAATGCACATAAACATACAGGCACCTGCATGGTCATTCAACATATACATTCATTCACCTTATACTGCATATCTAAACATGACTCTCCTCCCACCCTATATCCCTTCAGCTCTTTTCTCTTCTTACTTTATTTTATCCACCTCTTCCCATTTTCCCAGCTTTCTTTGTACTACTTACTAATTTTATATAGGTCAGTCAGACAGTGGTTAAACATAATAATTATCATTTTTGTTACACTAATTTAGCAAAAGAGGATAGCAAACCCCATTTACCTCCATCGGACATAAAAACAGTTCAAAACACCTTCCTCTGTGATTGCATACAACAGAAATACAATTCTTGGTGGGGAGCATGGATAGTTATAAGCCATACCGTAGCTGATTTCGCGCTTCGATAAAAATCTTAGGCAGTAAGCAAGCTTCTACCACCCGTTAACTTCACCTTGATAGGAGCATGCTAACGAATAACGAATAAAACATGGCAATGCTAAAACCTCTACAGCCTGTCATTCGATTAGCACCTCACAGAGCAGGTACCCTGGTAGTAACGTTGTGCGGGTACCTGATTTTCCTTATTTGTCCGACGTTGTTGGTTTTTACTCGGAACACGTCTGTTTTGCTCCTTTCAAAGGCCGTGCTGCTCCTGTAATACACATGCACCAAAAGCTATGGTAAGAAAATAACAACCTTGTCAGCAAGTACATGTGGTGGCCTGACAGAGTGCTAGTCTTCAAGGATGAAGAAATGTCATTCCTAGCACTAGACAGACCTAATTTTCAATGCCCTCTTTCCTGTGACGAGTTTTGGGTGCTCTAAGTACTGACATTTATCAGGCTTTTTTCCCCTTCTCAAGCAACAAGAGTCCTTCCCGAAGGACTGAGAGGGAAGCTCTGGGGGAAATGCAATGCTGGCCCAAGCAGATGCAAACCTTGGATCACATTCCATATCACCTCCAAGAACAAAACATGACAAGGGTTTTTGAAAATCCTCCACTAATTCACGCATAGAAGTAGGGGCTGGGGCAGTCTGTAAGACTTTCCCGTCAGCAAGTGGATTTCAGAGGTGTCTAAAAATAATCTTTGATGAAGATATTTCAGGGCAGCACCAATGAAGCAAAAATTACATGAAGAACTCCAATTCTTCGGTGACACCTCGTCTGTGGTTCCTCAACTCTGCTAGCCCACCATCGGTTGCTAAAACATAGAGGTAACAGCAAAAAAACACGGGGATATTTTCAGCTGCTCCCCTCCGGGGTGACTGGAAAGTGCTCATTCAGAGTGCTCAAGTCAGAGCTTTCCTCCACCCTTATCAACCAACCCTTCTCAGCCAAGCAATGTGGAAGACCCTGATGAATCTGGACCCCAACACATCCACCTCAGTTGCTTTACAGGGCCTCAATATGCTTTTCATCTCTGTTTCCCACTCCCAGAGATGTCCCCTCCTGCCATCCTCGCCTCCGGGCATCAAGCAGACCTGCTCTTGGGGATGGAGTGAAGGGGCTCTGTAGCCCCGTGAGCTCCCTGCGGAGCTGCAGATCTGCCCAGAGCTCAGCCAGAGGTAAAAGCACCCAACTGCATCAAAGGTTTATTTCCACACCCATCTTCCGATGTTTTTTGAATGACCACTGAAAGTTCCTTTGCAGCTTTCTCCGACGATTTGTGTCTCATTCAAAGCAAAACAACTGTAGGACAGGGACTCGTTCAGGTTTTTTGTGGAGTGCCAAGTGTGCCGTTTGTATTTCAGGAATGCAAGTGGAAGGCAATATAAAACATATTGGCCCGGGTCAGGGGACGTAGAATTTAATTCCCAGTTCTGCCTCTAGCCTGTGGCGTGATTTTCGGCAAGCGCCTCCATCCTTTTTGAGCTCTTATTTTCCACAAAAACACTATGAATAACATCAAGGTGAAACCCACCCTTGCTCCGAAGACACAGCCTCTCCCACCTGCCCTCCCTGGGCCACTAAGCATTGCGACAGATAATTAAACACGGCAAAATCCACAAGTCACGTCAAAACGAACAAGAAACCGCAGCATAAAGCAGTGACAAGCAGCTTGTACTCAGAAAGTTAATGAATATTAATAATCCGAGCAAGGGGGTTCAGTTGTGCTCGGCTCCCTTCTCCACATCATTGAAGGTTATTTCGTGTTGTTCTGCAAATGTATGTGCAGCCCTCCTCCTCCTCCTCCGTCCTGCTGTCCCAGATGCCGCGCCGGGAGCATCGCCGCTACATGAAAAGGCTAAAACGGTTAACCTTGCCGTGAAGGCAAGAGGCAATTAAAGCCAGCCCAGCCTGGCTGTCGGAGAGAAAACAGTCAGCGAGTGTGAGGCAATTAGTTTGTCAGGCTCGAGCGAGCATCGTAATGACAGCGGCTTCTCCCGGCGATGGCTCTGGAGATCGATGCAGCGCTGCAGCCTGCTATGGAGGTGGCACAAAAGTATTAAGCGGGACTAATTAGTCCAAAGCTTTCAGCGCACCGGCTCCGGTGACTGCTGGTTTACAGCGGTCCCACCACTGCGCTGGGCTCTTTTGGTTACTGGGATGGTGGGAGAGCGTGGGGAGGAAACCCGCTGTTGGAGGAGCATCCAAAAGTGCCCATTGAGCAGGTGCTTCACGCATCTTGTAAGAGCTTGGGGAAGCATTGGGAAACATGACTGGTCCAGGAGTCAAGCTCCTAGGAAGCCTGGCTGTCAGAAGGTAGGAAGAACTTGACAAGTCTCTTCCCTTGAGGTGGATATGCAGCATCAACAGCACAAAAGAGGGAACGTTTTAAGGGAAAAATCCAACCTTTCCTTCTAGCATTGTCATGGCATTGCCAATTAAAAGGGAACAGGGAAAGTGAGGGAATATCCCACTGTGAGTGGCTATACTGAAGTTTATCCAAAAAAAAAAAAAAAAAAAAAAGAAAGAAAGACAGAGAGAGAAGGAGAAATTACAGCTGGGCTGTGTCAGACTCTGGGCTGGACTGGTGCTGGGGTAAGAAATTCATAGGCTGGTTACCATAAGGAACTCGTTACACCAAACAATGCAGCACGCTGGCTTGCACAGCTCCAGCGACAAATAAATCAGGGAAAAATCTGCCTTGGAAATTGCAGCACTAAATTTCAAATGTTCAGGCTTCACTGGGTTCATAAGCTCAAAGGCCAGCAGAATTTCATTTGGAGCCCCATCGTTTGGCTGGGATGTCAGGCGAGGGCAACTTCAGAGATATGTTTCAATCAGGTTTTTTATTTCACATAATTAATTGGTTTAGCAGCTGTATTTTTTTATAGTCAGTTGTAGTGTTTTACCGATTGGTTTTTAAGAACCAATCCAAGGAACTTCACCAAAGATTAGTATATGAAATTCTCAATTATATTTGGTACCTGAAGCCGTTTTCGTATTCTTTTGCTTGGATGATTGCCTGGAGGTTGCACTGCTCGTGGTGCTGCAAATGTACAATGCTTTAGAGTTCTCTGTCCCCTGGTTGGGTAAGTCACATTGCTAAAAAGCACCACAAGATCTGCACAGCATTTCTAGATCCCTGCGTGCATCTCTTCCGTAGGCCATTGGCACAGATGACAGAGCCAGTGCCATGAGAGTTTCGCTATTTGGCATATGTTGACAGCAAGCAGCTCTCAATGCTGCAGTTTTAAATGCAAAAGTGCATAAAATAAACATTTGCACTAGTAAATCACCTCTTTTTTTTTTTAAATAAAGGGAGTTAAAAGAGATAATCCCACCACTTAAGTGAAAGTCACATTTGAAACTGAAATTTTGAATATCTGTAGAAAATAGTCTTCACTTCTTGATCAGCTAGCAGCACCCTTTCCAGAGCTGAGCTCTTATGAACAGAGGGAAAACCCAGGTACTCATCCCAGCAGAGGCATAAAAATAATAAGCTTCAGCAGTGATGGAGTAACCTGAACCAATTTAGCTTTGAATCACTGCATTAGTGATGGTTTAAATTGCCTTTCTGTTAGATGTTTTACCTGACAACGCTTTGTACGCGCAAAGCAAAAGCACCGTGGATGAAAGGCTGCACAGACTCACAAAGTGCTACCGTGGATGTCGGCTCGAACGGGATTTTAAAGATGCTCCATTAAACCACCAGAAAGAGCCAGTTCTTGGCGGCATCTCCCTGCAACCCTGCCCGCGCGTCCACCTCCTCCTGCCACGGACGTTCAGCCGAAGCGGGAGGGAGGCAGGTACCGGGGACGGTTTCAGAAGGTCACACAGCAAAAACCATCCTACAGCCTGTCACTCTCTAGGGAAAAAATAACACCATTGGGTTTTTTGCGTGGGTTTTTTTGGTTTGTTTTTTGGTTTGTGGTTTTTTGTTTTTTTTTTTCTTTATGGTCAGCTGGCATCTCGCGGGAGATGAATTTCTCATGGGCCAGGGGCGGGCAGCGTGGTTTTGGCACACAGAGGTGGCAGGGATGAGCACCGGTCTGTCCCTGTCATTATCCTGGCTCGAAAGTACAGACAGCTCTGCTCATCCTCTGATTATCCGATACACTTTATAGGCCGGGTGAACCTGTGTTATCAGGCCTCTGGCTATGGCAGCAGCTTGCCGCAAGATGCAAAAAATGTTGGAAAAATGCCTCATTCTTCTGTTCCTCCCTACACATCCACTGTCCATCACTCCTGGAAAGAGGACACTGGCCTGGATGGACTTATGGACAGCCTAGCCGAAAAAAACCCCCACGTTCCAACCGTATTTACTCTTAAGGCAGAGCTCCAATAGCAGCATCATTAACCTCCTCCTTGGAGCAACAAATACTCCTGGGAGTTTGGTCTGTAAATATTTTGCCAAGACTGTTGTCGTGAAGCTGACAGCATCAGTCAGCGAGCAGCTGGAAATACCGCAGAAGGCAGCGTACGTCCAAAAATACTCCAGATGGTAAAGAAGCCCGATGAGAAGCACAGCGACCGCAAACGTGTCTGTACCAAGGACGTAATTTTCTTTTTCTACCAATAACCTGACCAGCAGAAGAAATCCTGCTTAAACAAGCCCAGAAAAATTAGTGAAGAAATGGTCCCACTCGAAAGGATTTAACTGAGATAAATTGCTCGGCGGGTGTAGCAGCGTGATGACACCCAGGAGCCAAACACCAGCCCAAAACCGTGACAGCCCGTGTCTGAACTTACCCCGAAACTTTACAAAGTGCCGTAGGGCACACCGAAACAGCCCCTGCCTTATCCGTGAGCATTCCCAGTACAGATTTCGATAGCCTTAATGGCCCACGTTGGATACGTGCTCCTTCACTTTGTACTGCGCGGAGCGGCCGCATCTTAGCATCGGCTTTCCAGCTCTGGTGGCATGATTTACAGAAAGAAAACAAAAGGGTGGTATTTAATTGAGATAATCTTAGCTCTGCTTTATGTCTTTGCTATCTGCAGTTTAGTTGCTATTTTTCTGGAGAAACTATGCAAAGCAGGTAGTGCCGTCGATAATGGTGCAAAGGTTGCTCAGCGTTTCCCAATATTAAATTACACTTTTGAATTGCGTCTGCTTTGCCAAATTTGGAGGCAAATTTAGGAGGCAAATTTTGCTCTGCTGAAAATTTCTATCCCATTCCCATGGAGAAATATTTTTGAAAATTTTAATGAGAATGGAGCTCAGATATTTTTAAGGCTGAGATTAACGTGTTGGGGTAGGGGCACGATTTTTAACAAGGCAGAAAAAGTTGAGCTTGTTCCAGGAAGGCACCTTACACTCATCCCATGGTGAAAACTGGCCAGGTTTTAGAGTCTGAAACATGCAGCTGACGCTTGATCAGCGGGGACCTGGTCTAGCAGCTAAATTCCCTTAAAAGTCTACCCGTTTTGAGTAAATTCCTGTTTCTCCCTCTAAGGCTTGACCTTCCTTGTAGTTGTACCACCAGCTGCCGTGTTCGTAGCTGCAGGTGGATTATAATTTATACATACACCAATTCTACCAGCTCTTATCTTTGGGTTGTTGAACACCGCTGTCTAAGCACCCTCTCAGGTGGTTTTGTTCCTGAAACGCTAGACGCAGGCTAGCCAGTAAGCCTGAGCAAGAGAGAGAAGAAATTTCCCACTTTGTTTCTTTTTCGGAAGCGGATATAGACTCTAAACCGCGCTGTCACTTGACGCTGCCCCGGATCATTAAGTCCTCAGAGCGCGGTGCAAGTGCTGCAGATTAGTACGGGCATAAACCAGAGTGCGGTTGGATACATAAGCAGCTTTAAAATAGGAAACATCCCTTAGCATTAAAGGAAAGGTATTGCAACTCATCTCTGAAGACGTGCTTCAGCAGCAATGTGAGAAGTCTTCCTCCACTGCACTTGGAGTTCGTTTGCTTCCTAGCCCGAACAGCCCCTTCTATACCAGCTTTCTAGCGCTTCCTAATGTATTATCTTGACTATGCAGAGCAAATAAGCTTGCTTCTGTGCATTTCCTTATTTGTTCCAGAGCAGCTAAACAACAAAATCAGATCTTCTGCCACTCAGGACGGCTCAGCTCCAACAGAGCTACAAACATTAGCATCCTCTAAAGACCGTCACGTACATACTCTACAATTCGTATGTATTTACTGCCATTACGAGCAGGAAAAGCTCTGTAGAATGACTCAAGACCAGGTAGAAGGGACTGTCAGTTAAAGGTATTCAGCATAGGAAATTAAAAAAAAAAAAAAAAAAAAAATCCACTGCACAGTCCTCAAATTCAGTAAGAAGCCAGCTGTCACTTACCAATTATTTCATCTTTCTTTCAGATTCCCGTAACTGCTACATCTTTTCAATCTCTCTCTCTTTTTTTTTTTTTAAAGGAAAAATCTCGCCATGAATATTTATTGCAGTTGCCACAAGCTGGACCAGGTAAGCCTGACATTGAAAAGTGGATTCATTTACATTAACAACAAATATATAAATTTGCTACTAAATACCGTGAATGAGCTTGCAGCGGCATTTCTGGCTGAGTTTTGCAATCAGTCCTCAACACCCGCGTGGTGGAAAACACATAAGCAAAGAGAAATAAAACACTCTGGAGGATGAGCACTGCTCGTTCGGCGTCGGAACACGAAGAAGCGGCTCGTGCCTGTCGGAAAGGTGTCGGCAGCTGCCAAAATGCCACCAAGAAATGCCTTGGTGTCCACCCGTGTGCCTGTGATGGAGCCCGTGGAAAGAAACTTATTTGTGGGAGTGCTTTTGCCTTCTGGCGGAGCTGTAGCTGGCACCAGGTGTAGCTGGTGCAAACTGGCAGAGGGAAAATGGCTGGGGAGGATTTCTTCCAGTCCCCCCAAAACCCAAACGCTACTTGCCTAAACCTCCTGGCCCAAACAAATGCATCTTTTGTGACAGAATTTGGGTGCTGCCACTTCCAGAACTGGTGTTCCTCCTGACAAGTCACGATGAAGATTTGCATCTGGTTTTCACAGTTACCTTCTTGTCGGCCAATGTTAAAAACTTGATATTTCATCAGCTTGCCTCGTCTTCCCCAAACTGCACGTGACAAAAAGATCTGAAATGTCATGTATTTCACTACCAGCACACCATCACAAAAGAAATAAGAAAAACCTCTTCCAACCAGAATCTGAAATGGTAGTACCATCTTTAGGCAACGCATGATATTTTAGCTTTCTGTCATACACGGGGAACTGTAAACACCTATAAAATGTCATGCATTTGCAGTCATAAGTGAACTCGGGTAAACATTTAGTTGAAAGATGCATGAGATTCCATCCTTTTGCCATATTCACAAAGCTGCATAATAAATTCAGGGGCAAACTGGCTATTTCATGGTTTGCTTCATATTTAGGAGAGAAGACTATCAATTAAGCGGCTCTGCAGACACTCCTACACTCGCACGAGCTTTTCTCTCGCTGTTCCTCGATGAAGCACTGTAACACGCCAGACCTTGCTTAGCGATACAGAAATTTTGCTCATGTTTGGGAAAACCCCAGTGGAAAAGCTGTAGTTGCAGTTCTAGCGGTCACCTCCTACGGGACCAGTTTTAGGAGCCCTGAACCGCAGGAGGTTGCCTTCCCACGCCTTTCGTCCTCGCTTACCAACACCTCGGCCGTCTGCTCTCTGCAGCAACAGGGACCAAGCCCAGAATGTTAACCCAGGCCTGAACAAGCTCAGGCTGCTGCTGCTGCTGCAACCTAAAATCATCCCTGCGTGCCCCTTCTTTCTTTCTTTCACCAAAAAAAGGGATGAGTGCAGGAGGAAAGAGCATGCATTCACCAGAGCACCAGCAAAAATGACTTGTACAACTGGCAGCTCGGTTCAAGTCACCACTGATTAAGAAATCTATCATGGGGATCTCCTGACCTCTTTAAAGGACACAGAGGGTTTGTTTTTTTTTTAATTTATTTTTGTTAGGTAATATTTGGATTCTTCCCACAGCCACCTGCAGAAGAGCCCTTTCACAGCGAAACGGCTCTTTATGTAAATGCTGACCACAAGAAAACTCCCTGGAAAGCAGATGCTGCTTTGATGGCTTTGCCAAAGGCTATAAGGCAGGTTTGGGTACTAGAAGCTTTTCCCTCAGCAGAGCTGCTGCTGCTCCCAGCTCTGCCACTGACCTGCTACGGGACCATCTAACTTTTTAACTCCTCGCCTCGGTTTCCTTCTCTAAGTCAAGAGAAATGGTATTCAGGGATGTCTGGATGGAAGTCACAGGACAGGAACAAAGTATTTTGTATAGGTATTTCATATACAGTCAGCAAGTTCTCCCTGGTGTTTCTAGGGATGCTGGGATGACAGAACTCCTTTGCCTAGCTCCAATCTCTGAATTTCAAATATGGCAAACAGGGCTGAAATTTCATGTATTTTCTTTACCATTCCCATATCACTTTCTTTACAGACTCTCATGTTTGAGTTGCTTCACTGGGAAGAGAAGCTCTTTTGAGGGTAAAATTTAAAATAGTTGCAGGTACCTCTTGTCGGTGCTGTAGAAATGGAGAAAATGCGAAGTTACCGTGTGACATTAGCACAGGATTAATAATTTCTGAAGCACATTTTCAAGAAAACCAAAACAATAAGAACATAGAAAAACAGAGACACACGGTCTCTCTTAGACCCCACAGAGAAGGGATTTCTGCTTTATCTTAGTGCAGTTATCTGGCTAAGGGAAAATTAGTACATGCAGAGCTGGGACTTTGCTAAAAGTCACCTTGCCTTCATGGGAGCTGAGCACCTGCTGGCCCCAAGGCTCACTTTTTGTGGTTTGTGTTTTTTTTGCTTTGTTTTGGTTTTTTTTTTTTAAAAAAAGTATTGAGAGAGTCAAAAGCCTCATAGTAGGTTCTTTAATCATAAAATATGGTTCCCCTAAGTTCAACATAGCGATAAGAAATGAGAAGTTGCATGCAGAGGGTGGCACTGGCATCAGCAAGAGGAAAACAGCACAGTGCCACCACAACGGTGTGCAACCAGGAACACAGCAGATAGGATGGAAACAGCCTAAATTAGGAAACAGCTTAAATTCTTCCATTTCTGCTTGCCTCAGATTTCCTACGGCTGGGTGTGGGTGGCTACCCATCAACAACATTACTTCAAGCCCACTGAGTTACTCTTCAGAAACGTTCAAGGACACATCTCTACACCTGACTTAGCATGGAGGTCTCAGTGGGATTTAGGCATGTGAACATGGCCCATCATGCCCACTCCAACAAGCGATGAATATTCTCAGCTCCTAAGTTGGGAGCTCCTAATTTAAGCTTTAAGAAAAGCAAATATCCCCACACCTTGCAAGTGTGAGCCTTATATAATATGGATCTGAACACACGTTTCCACCTCCAGAAAGGAATGAAGGTTTGCAAAGGATTTGGTAAGAAATATGCAACAGCAAAAATTCAAATTTCCCCGGCGATCTTGAATTACCTTTTAGATTTATTCCATCCACATCCATCAGCACAATATTACGTTTCATCAAAATGCAATAAAGTTACCAAGGAACAGGCTTCAGGGATAGAGATTTCCTTCCAGATACTCACTTGCTTGTGAGATGAGTCTTGGGTGTAATCCCAAGCTCTCCAAAGAGAGTAACAAAGACGTTGGCGTCGGTTCCTGCTCCCCGGACATCTCCTGTCACTGTCACCACCTCATAAACTGTGGAAGGAGAAAAGAAAGATCAGGATAACAGGAGAAATCCCTCACCTTATACGTTACAGATCTAAGTCTATATCCATATATAGATGTATAGGTAAATCTATATACAGATATAGATCTGTACATATCCATCCCCAAACCTGAGCTGAAGTACAGACCCAGAGATGGATCGCTGCGGCCACCACCAAAACAAACACGTCTCTTGGACGGGGCATAATCACTGCTGAGGGTCAACACAACTGGTGGGAATCAACACATCAGACTAAATCTGCTGGAGACACTTTACAGAGGCAGAGAGAGATTGAGTTAGGACAGATTTTACTGAAAATAAAACACTTCTCTGTGGACACGTCACCTCCCCTACCATAATGCATGTGCATGTATTACGTATAACAGAGGAATTTATGTGAAGTGTTAAAGCTGTTGAGCCATTTTTCATTTATGCACATCTCAACGCAATGCACGCTTTCCTCTGTGCTCTGATAATGTATTTGTATGAAGCTGAGAACTCACTACAGCCAGAAAGTTTGCATTTCAATTGTTCTGGAGGCTACCAGAGATCAAATGGTAAATCATGATGAGAATAAGGTAGGAAGATGCTTAAATTAGAGTCTCAAAGCTCTATCAATTTATCTTTCCAAGCAGTAGATTGAGTGGTGACTTTATTACCACACATCAATATCTTTTTGGGAGAGACGCAAGTTAAAAAGAGCCTTTTACTCAAGTGGAGAAAAGCATGACAAGATCCAATGGCCAGAAGGTAGAAGCTAAATAAATTCAAGTTACAGTCAGACACACATCTCTTAAGCAGGATGGTGAGTGAAGTTTGAACAAGAATTAAGGCTTGAAAACAGTTTACCTTTCTGAAAGATGCATCTTGCTTGGCCTAGTACAGAAAGAACTGGAGGAAGTTATAAAACTTTGCCTATGGCCACACCAAGCATCCAGATGGCCCTTTTTGGCTTTAGACCACATGATGGTCATTAGCCAATAATGATATTTCAGATTCAGACCTATAAGCTGGAGGAAAGGCTAAACTTTCATAATTTCTTCTTGCACAGCCTGACTGCTAAGTGTGTGATTTCTCAGAACTAATGCTGTAAAAATGTCCTTCTTCACGAGCGCATCGGAACTGTTACGTGTTTGTTAGCGCCCGTCTTTTCCTCACTGCATCACGTATGCGGTCAGAAGAGACAAAAACCGTATTGGGACTTCCCTACTCTGAGCATCAAATGCTTTTCCCCACTAACACTCTTCCCTCAAAGCATCACAGAGAAGAAATTAAATCACCATTTTAACTGAAAAGCATGGAGACAGATTGCTAGAGCAAAACCCAGGCCACTCATGTAAAACTGATTAGAAACTACTTGTCATTTCCAGCGGCTCTGTTACACCGAGACAGGAAAAAATACCATAATATTTTCCTAACCTCACCTTTCCATGAACGTAAATAGGACAGAAAGGGGACATTATTATAATAAATACAGTAAGTTACGATCTGTGCTCAGCTAAATTTTAAAAATCCCTTGGCTTGGCGTACTTCATTTACGGACTCAAAGGAAAAGGAGATTTCCTTGCGAAAAAAGAATATGAAATCCACAGCTTGCGCACGAGTAATACGTATGAACGATGTTTTCATTTCACCTTCCTCCTGTTAGCATTCGCACACGCCAACGGGGGACGTCACAGAATCACTAAGGTTGGAAAGGACCTTCAAGATCATCAAGTCCAACCATTAATCCAGCACCACAATGTGCCCTAAACCATGTCCTGAAGTGCCACATCCACACGTTTTTTGAACACTTCCAGAGACGGCGACTCCACCACCTCCCTGGGCAGCCTGTTCCAATGCCTGACCACTCTCTCGGTGAAGAAATTTTTCCTAATATCCAATCTAAACCTCCCCTGGTGCAACTTGAGGCCATTTCCTCTTGTCCTATCGCTGGTTACTTGGGAGAAGAGGCCAACACCCTCATCGCCACAAGCCCCTTTCAGGCAGCTGTAGAGAGCGACAGGCGATGTCATCACGTTAGCCGTTGACAGGAGGAAGGTCCCTAATCCACCCCGCCCCAGTGATTCACCGCTGGTTGCTTCATGGTTTTCCGTGCTGGATGGGCGCCGCTTTGGAAGCGGCGAGCGTACCTCGTTCAGTTAGGGCATTGCGGCACTCGTTCATAGCGGCTTTGTACGGTTGGCCATCTCAAAGCGTACCGCAACTCATCTGCGCCATGGAAGTACTTGTCGCTGTCAGAGCACCCTATAGGCGTTGCCAAAGTGGGAGTTATGGGGAAAGAAGCTTTAACGCCTGGCTGGGAGCAGGGATGCTGTTTTGCAATGTATGCCCCAGATGCCGGGCAGGATAGATCAGCCTGCAGGAACACAGCTGTCCCACCCACATCGTCCCCTCTTTCGCCACCAAGGCATCAGAATTCAGCCCTGTTCTTGTTTTCAGGGGGCGAAGCCAAGTTGTGCCCAGCTTCCTGCCAGCGGGCACGTGGCTGAAGGCATTTTGCCTGTGAAAAAGGAGGAAAAAAATGTCATCACAACACTCTGTACGTTCCTAGAGACCTTTCAAAAGCTGAGGCAGGTTTTTTTAGTGAGGGTTGGTGGGTGGGTTTTTTTCCTGCTAGAGAAGTGTGAAGACTTATAAGTCGTATGTGACAGACAGAGCTTGTCATGTTACATCTGTTCACGTTACGTTAAGTGAAACCCATTCCTGAACCTGTCTGCTGCACCCCTGTGGGCATTGACCTCACCTCATCCACACACCCAACCTTCATTTCCTTACAGAAGATGTAAGTCACACTGACCTACTTCCACTTCGCAACTCCTAACAAATGAGATGATGTGATGCAAGGAAATTGTCTAAGACAACACCATCAACAAGCCACAATATTCCCCTCTTAAAAAAAAGAAAACCCTTTTCTAATTCCCACAATGGGAGTCCCACAGCTGCAAGAAAACACAAGCCATGAGCACGTACAAATTTGCACTTTAGGTTCACAACCCCAAATTCAGCCTCCACGCGCCGCAGCGAGCAGGCAGCACACAGATGAGCAGTTTTTACCAGGAGAGATGTGCTGACGAGTAGCGCATGTCATTGCTGAGCACGCGCTGTGGCTAGCACCGCTTTAATTAACTTTGCACGGAAAGACAAAAGCAGGGGCTGGGTTGGCGATCACCAGCGGGTCACCACGTTTGACAAGTGCCACGGTGCTCTCCTGGAAGGGGAAAAGGGCTCTGCCGACCCTTCTCCAGCACTACAGCTGTGCGGCCAGCTGTGCAAGTAAATTACGTCATAGCTTTCCAATGATTTCATGGAAGCAGGGCCCATGATTTCCTTTGGGGGAAGAAAAAACTTTAATGATAATATTAATGTTAGCTCTTTCTGGAAAAGGCACCTGGAGACTAAGGCACAGCTAATAATTCTTTATTAGCTTATTTAGCTACTTCCTTCAAAGGCATGAAAGCTCAGTGGTATGGAACAAGGATTGTTTCTTTTCTTTGCATTTCTTTTACTTTTGATCAACCACTGACAGCTGATGGGTGTCATCTTTGCTGGGAGCATCTCTGCAGCTTGAGGACCCAGCAGGCAGAATAGGACCCTGGGCTGGGGTGGGGGCAGCATTTTGTATCCCAGGCCCCTTCACTGGGAACAGTGTCCGTGATACAAGATGACAAGAACTGTGGACTAGTGACATTTCTTAACCACCCTGAGAGCTTGCTCCTGAATAATTGGATATTCTGGCTTTGAGAAAACATGTCCAGCCTTAGCAAATCCCAAGCATAAACATGTTGTACTTCATGATTTGGGACAATAAAGCCAAATTAGCTGAAAAGCTTGAAATTGGATTTCTGTGGGAGTCGCACTTCTAACCAAGGGTGGAATCTGGGCTAGAAAGATCAATTTTGCTGCTTCGGTGTTCCAGCTGTGGAGGGGAAGATTAAGAAAATGCAGAAGTAAAATAATTCAAGTATCATACCTGTTTCATCATGCAAACTACGTCTTCCCTTCCCACCAAGTTCCTTACTTTCTTTTTGGATGGTCTCGTGCACTTTCCAATCCTTTCCTCTTTTTGAGTCCCCATTTTTCCAAATCCCTCTCTACCACTCAAGAGGTCCGAATTTCCTGCTGAGGATTTGCCTCCATCACTGCTGTGAATATTCTCAGGATCGTGGGCTGTAATGCTCACCAAAGATTTACCCCTACGGTGCAAAGATGCCAGCCCTTAAAACCCCTCCACTGATAGAAAATATCTACCCAAATTGTCCAGAATCTTCCAATTAATTTTTAACAGGGGCGGTGTGTAAACAAGTTTGGCCACCTGTTTATTCACTTTTCTTATCCTCCACCTGCATCAATCTCATGTGGAATATATGCTTATTACCAGGCAAAGTTAAAAAAATAATCCATCCAGTTTATATTGTCAAATGGAAGGGTAAAAAAAAAAAACCAAAAACCCACACCAACCCACAACGAACCTGCAACAAAACCGTACAAAGGTTGCTATTTTCCCATCCTTTGACACTGATGCACATAGTCAGTTCTTTTAGGGCTGTTGCTCGGTCCGACAGCAAAAGACAAGTTGTAGCAGTTTTTCAGAAGAGAACGAAGTTTTGGTGTATTACTCCAGATTTGACTGTACCCTACTATTTCAGCTCCTCCTCAATGGAAGCAATCACTGAATGCAACTAAAGAGAGCGCCTGCAGGGATCTTATGGTTACCCTTGAAGTTTCCAAGTGCATCCACAAAGTCTCTTACTAATTTATGAGATGTCAGTGTGTAGCAGCTTTGCTTTTAGCTGTCTGACATCAGTGAGAGTTATTAGTGGGGAACCTTTAAGCTTCTCAAAGAGATCTGCTCTTGAAGTGGAGTTTGGGAGGGCCAGTTCAACCCCAGAGACCAACCTTAAACAGATACTGCCATGGTTTACCAGCTGCACACCTCAAGAGTTTCTAGTTTTCCCCATCTTGGTCAGCAAGACTTGAAACATGAACTTTCTTCAGAGCTTTGCAATAACTTTTGGCTTCTGTAATGTGAAAAACAACTCCTTATATGTCTTCCTGCTTGTCTTACACATCAAGATGTACTTTGGCAGAGATGTCTTAGCCTCCCCATGGATGGATAGCTTTGCACCCACCACACCCCTATTTCCTTCTTGGTCAAACATAAAGTGCAAACCATGACATTCCCATGTCCCCGTGTCAAATATTGGCATTGATCATCTGCCTCCCTTCAAACACGGACAGGATACCCCAGATGTCCACTTTTCTTCACCCACACTGCTGCTCGGTTGGGCCATTAAGATGTTCCTGCCTATCTGTGCTACTCCTTAACACTTCTCCTACCAGCGTTGGCTGGGTTCATCACGCAGCATGGGTAGAGGCCCCCCAAAGACAAGTCACAAAAGAAAAAGGGAGAGTACTGGATCCCAGTTTGAACATCTTCCTGCTGCGTGGGCCACTGCTTACAGGAAGACAGGCACTTTTAATTATCAAACAATCTCACCCCCAAGGTCAAGGTAGGACTATTCTGAGCACCCAGTACACGGCCAAGTTACAGTAATCTACAGGGTTAGTATGGGAATGCTTGACTTTCAGGCCAGTCTCCAAATCTTGCTTTTCTCCCAATAAGCTAGGCAGAGTCGATATAAAGCTTTTAATACAGCCACTGATACAGACTCTTCTGTTCCAAATATTATCTCAATCAAGTGGAATTCAGTTCGCTTATCTCATCTGGTAGATATTGAATCCCCAGTTGACTCCGCTCTTCAGCTATCTGGCATGAAGACTTTGGAAACCAGTGAAAGTTTCAGCAAGCTAAACAGAACTAATTTGCTCGGGACTGCAGACCTATTACTGCTTTTCATGGGCGTATACAGGCTCAATAAAGGAAGTAATAGACACTAGTTTCTTTGCTGAAAATAGGCATTCAAAAATGGTCATTTCAAGTGCAAGATATGGACGGCATAAAATCAGTCAGTATGAGGTTACACTGCAGCATCACTGGAAGAACTTACATCCATTTCCCTGTCTTACAGAGAGTGCTGATACTATTAAACCATCTATTCAATGTCCGGAGTAGAGAAACACTCGCTTCAAAACGGTTGCTAAAATTATTGTGAAGCTGTAAAGACTGTCAAGTGGAGACTGAGATCCTCTAGCTAAGAGCATGCAAAATTCCCTTAGTCCCACAAGGAAGGAATATCTTCAGGGCAGATGAGTGCTTTGACTGATAAATTCAGGTTTTTCTGACTCCAACAACGTGGGACTGCTTAGCACCAGTTATGGCAGTGACTGCAGATCCCTTCAGGTCACACTCTCATGTGGTGAATATGGAGAACTGAGATGGAGCTCGTGATGGTGCCTACCTGTTTTCTAGCAAGAGTGGCCCTTGGTACAAAAAAAAAATATTAAATGTTATGCCACGTGAATCATTAAACAGGTGGAATAAGACAGCAAAGATAGCGAGGAGTCATCAAAGAGTTTGGCTAAGGAAGAGGGAAAGCAGAAACACGGGCTGAGCCGTGCTGCCAGCGTGGGCAGGGAAACGAAGGGGGTGGAAGCTCCAAGGTGACCGCAGACATGAAGCATCCAAGCACGCACAGAAGCACCGGTGTCCTGGAGGCAGCCTGCAATGCTCCGCCACCCCCCGTGTCTCTGCCTTTTACTTCTCTCTGAGCTGATCTGTCACGTACCATCATACACGACCCTCATCTCCCTCATCACTACCTGCTCCCTCGAAGGGGTCTGCAAACCCATACCTCCAGGCCGCATGCACAAGGTGAGCAAGAACTAAACCTTCCTACACCAAAGCAGCAGAAAAAAGGGCAAGGCGCTGTCTTCATCTGGAATATAAACTCAAACCGACACAAATTGCTTAAAACTATCAGAGCTACCTTCAGACACATCTGTTTAGCAGGATGCATTTACCTCAGCAGCGGTAATGGTTGTTTGCACTTCACCGCATTTCCAGTTGGGAACCCACTGATTATTCTCAATATTCACTTAACGCTGATTCATGCAAAGCACCAATCACTTGGGCTCCTAGTGAAGCACTTCAGCCTACGTTTGTCTTGGAGCACCTGAAGATTACCTCAACATTTATGCAAAATATTTGGAAGTTATAAGGGTCTGTGCTGAACTGTTACAGGTTATGTTTGCCAAAGAGATGCTCTATGCACATGAACACCCCAGTTAAATACTTACTATGGTTGCGGTTTTATCAGGACCATCCTTTAGCCACCAAGAAGATGGGGTTTTGAAATCAGCGCTTGTTTGTTTTAATCAAGCTACCATTTGAGAAATAATCTCTTGTCATACACAAAACGAGTCAAATTCTTCTCTCATTCACTCTGGGACAAATCCTGACTAACTCCATTGACTTGAGCATAATGACTTTGGATTTGTATTGGTAAAATTGTGAACAGATTTGGGCCCCACACACTACAAGAGATACCCTCCTCTTCATATGCTTTAGTGAAAGCAGCTTTTGAGTCTGGCATGGATGCCAAATTAATTATTCAAAGCAAAAGAGAGAGATTTTTTCCATGAATATTTGAACTGGTTGCACACTGGTAAACGTTTTGCTATTCTTAGATTATACAAAGAACTGCAGAATTAATAGTATCTTGCATTTTGAGACGCTTCACAGGCACGAATTAGGGAAGTTTCCTGCAAACTTACCACTAGTACACACAAGTAACATTATCTTGAGCTCTGAAACGTCATCTATCTCTTAAAATATAAATCCAAAGCTGAATGCTGTCCTACCTGTTCTCATAGGCAGAGTAGTTGTTTTTTGGAGTTTGTTCTACTTCATCAGCTATTGCAAAAATCAACATTTCATTCTCATGCACCATAGGAAGCCAAACTCGATTCATCTGGTGCTCCAACTACCACTTGAAAGTGCTTTTGTCTTAGCACCACCAGAAAAAACATCTCCATTCTTTGCTGGAACAGCAAAGCAGAATTAGCTTAGAAATCGACAGCTTTGTTATTCAAGTTTAAATTGGAGGAAAACACCGTGCCATGGGGCCGGCGGGGGGAAACATTTGGGAGAAAAACCTGTCCCGTTTCTTTCATTATCTTTTGGAGGCAGAGAGGGCCTGCCGGGACACGGGGTGTCTCTGAATCGCAACTGTGGACAACGTTAGACGCTGCCATCCAACGGGAAGTGTATAACGCAGCCCGGCTAAAACACGGTATTGATTTTACCTGCAGCACCCAGTGAAGTCTGTGGCAGCGCAGCGTGCCTGCGGAACACGACTGGAAGTAATTCCCTGCCTCTACCTCCTCACCCGAGGGCGAGATTCAAACGAGAGCCCCACTTTCTTCTCCTTGTCTAGGCAGCAGGACAACCAAGACCAAGGAGAGATGCTCTCCTTGCTGCCAGCGCTGACCCCCAGTACCCAGGGAGCAGGAAAAGCAATTTCACTGACGATAGTTTTTTTGCTGACCCCTCAGCATCCTTGGCCTGGAGGCGGTGCCGGTGCTGGATGTTCCCCGACGTGAGCAGGGCATTTCTCCCCGTTTGTTTCTGTGGGACGGCTGAGTTGTTTTTGCAGAGGAAAACATGCCAACAACAACATCTTTCAAAACCACTTGGCCTGAGGCAATGAATCCAGCAAGATCCTGTTCAGGAGTCAACAGCTGGCAAAGCCACCAAGTCAACAGCTGGCAAAGCCACCGGCAGGTGAGGACCTTGCGATGCCGCAAGCAGGGACACTCGTCCCACGGCGGTCACATCGTCTGCAAGCCGGAGGGTGACGCCGCACCCTTGGCAGCTCTCAGCTGAGGAACCAGGACCTTTTGCTCCCGAGACCCTATTTCCAACTGCATTTCAGGCTGATGCTGGGCATAAGCAGGGGCTGATACCTGTCAGAAGCTTGTTATAAATACAAGTTATATGTGTCGCTTACATTTACACACATATTGTTAGATGTCATTATGAATTAATCATAACTCCCCAACTTAATCATTCATGATGGACAGTTACTACTATCCAAACTGCATCTTAAAAATTAACAAAAAAAAAAAAAAAAAGAATTTATATAACCTATGACCTTCCCACCTTCTACCTTTCCTTCCTTGCACATACCTCCTGATTTACGCTTACAGCTCACAGAGCAAGTCTGATGGAGATACTGCTATGTTATAGACCTGTGTAAAATGGAGGACACCAAACTGATGTGCAAAAACACAGCAGATCTGAACATCAGGGGGAGAAGTGCCAAAAAGACCAACAGTTTCCAACAGACACATCCAACTACAGCAATGATGAACAACTACTTTGTGATACGTGTCCAGTGAGTCCTGTAGTGCATGTAAGCCCAGCAACAAAAGCCACATTTTATTATTTTCAGTGTGGTTTTAACACCCAGGTGTTGGTGACATTGTATTGCTCAGCACTGTCCAGCAAGGAAGAAAAACCAAAGGCAAAAGAAAAACCCTTCTGACAATGCCTGGGGAAATTTCTGCACCCACAAGGCACTGAGAATAAACAAATGTTGAAGCAGCAATAGTCAGCCAAGACGAAGCCTTAACCAGACAGAAAGTATGTTGTGAGCTTATCTGGAAGTAACGTCCTAGTCGCGTCCTCAACAGCTGACACAGAACCCCCCAGTAAATCAAAGCATCCCAGCAGCACTCAGAGGTTCCTGACACCAACCTTACTGCAAGCGTCTGCTTTCCTGGGGCTTGGACGGATAAACCACCTCGCCTGAGGCTGTAGGGCTTGACCTAAACTGGAATAAAAACCCGGTTTGCCCTGGTTCCCTCTGTGCTTCGTCAACTATAGCTCAGTACCACTTCCTGCCCGGGCTTTCCATCAAGGTGGAGGCAATTCTGCTGTTTTGATGGACCAATATTCAGATACTTGTCCAAATACCCAGGGACAGGTTGATAAACAGCTTCACAGAGATCCCAGAAGACCTATATTTAGTGAAGTATAAATGGGAACAAAACTCACGATTCTTGAAATACTAATGCAGTCCTGAAACTGGGAATTTGATGCACCAGCGGAGGGAACTGCTGTACCTGTGAGCAAAAGCAGCTCCTCAGTTTTCTTTCGGCAACCAGGGAATGATAAACTTCTCAATCAAATCCTGGATTTTCTAAAAACACAGGAATCTCACTTAGTTTCTTAAGGGTTAAAAAAAAAAAAAAAGAAAAAGGAAAAAGCTCTCAAATCTTCTTGAATTACTCTAATGTGATCACGTTCTAGTCCCGCATCCTCTAAAGATCACCTTCCTCTGAGAGGACACCTTGTCCTACACCTCAGATGTTACAGATCACTAAATCCAGGCTGATGGGACACATGGGTTGGGGGAAACACACCTAGAATTGAATATATAACCTGCACTTAACGTCTGCTTCTCAGGGAAACCGTGTTCAGTTTCTCTTCAGGAACTCTCAGATATTTTCTTTTGAAGTCCAGAAACCAAACGTTCCGTCTAAAAAGTAGCCACAGACAATCAAGGATACAAAACCGCTCTCGCCACGCCGTTCAGATTTAAGGATTTTGGGCGTGAGGAGAGCAGCGATGCTGGAGAACTGCAGCCCCCACGGGTGTGGGTTTTCACAGCCGCCCGCCGGCGCACGAGCTGCGCCGTCCCTTCGGCAGCCCGGTGCCTACAACCGCGCCGCTGGTTTTGCTGCTGCCAGCCGGGCCGAGCCCTCCCAAAGGGACCGCGTGCCCGTCACAAGGGTGGGCTCGGGGCTGCTGGGTCCTCCCCGGGGGAGGTGGGGGGTATACGCGCGCTCACGCCGCCCGGCCCCGTGCCCGCTGAGCACACGCCTGCCGACGAAAGGAGATGTCGGCGAGGGCTTAAACCTTCACATCCCAGCGAGGGCTTGCCCCCAGCGGTGTATTTCCACTCATCTGCTTTACAATACCCATTTTCCACACCAGTGACTAGCAGCAGCCCTGCTGCAGGTCAACGGCTGACGGGAGGTCAAAGACGAGGAGCCACTGTGGCTCCTTGCAAAGCCCCATCCGCAGCTTTTTAACTACTCATTTCCAATTCGTAAGACCGCATTTCGGCAACACACCTCCAGGCCACTTTAACTCTCCACTGGGACTACACAGGTGTGTAGTGGGGAGCGTCTAATAGCCAGGCCCAAAGATTTTTCGGCGCCTACATAAAAATATTAGCAAATGCTCCTGCAACTTCATCAACACTTTAATATCACAAGTAGTTCAGTGTTGGCTTGTTCTGTCACACAAGCTGATAGCTCTTGGGTACACTCATCTAACAAACTCTAAAAGTCATCTAAACGTTTCAAAATTCATATTTCACACGGTCATTTGTAACTACGGAAAATGTTGAGATGCAAGCAGGTGAGATCAGCCACACCTCCAAGGCAGGGGCAGCACCACCTTCTCTCCGTAGCATGCTTTGTGTGTCCCACCGGATCACAAGACATAAAATTGCCACTGGCACAAAACTCATCTCCGAAAGTTTTATGCCTAAACCCCAATCTCATTTTAGTGGTGAGGAGATAAAAAAAAAAAAAAAAAAAAAAAATAATCTGTCTTCCAAAGAGGAGTCCTTGTTTATTCAGATTTGGAATATTAATCAAAGTCTCACTTTGGGAAGATCAGTGGGTGCAGTTGAGGTGATTTTGCAACTGATGACCATCTGTCATAAAAGTGTGTGATACATCTCTCCAGTTCTGTATAGAGCACAGGGAGAGAGCAGGCAACAGCACAGCACCTGCTCTCCTCCTCCATTCTGCCGCTAAATCGCATTAAACAGAACTTAGCAACAAACTCAGTGTGTCCTGAATGATTTGTCTGTGTAAACCTTTGCTGCAGTTCCTAAAGGAACGTGATGTGATAAATGCGCACAATAAAAGGGATGGTGCACATCAAAAGAAATTATGAGCAGCAGATTTGATTTACAAATCAACAGTGGCCACTTCCTTCTTCCCATCACCATTTGAGACAATGCGTTAAGAAAAACATGTATTTCTTGAGTAGCTTCCTGCATTTTATAATTATTATGAGCACTACCAAGATCAGTCAAGTCCAGTTCACCCTCTGCACAATACGGACAAACCAGCAGTGTTGAATAGAAAGTGCTCAGCATCTGTCCCTGGAAGGGATAACTGCAGCCCTGAAGCATGACATCTCCTGGGAGCTAATCCAAGCTTTGCTTCCGTGCATGGGAGTGCACGTTTCTCATGGACCTCTACGGTGTCTTTACCATCATGAGTCACCCAAGCTTTCCTAGCCGTTTACTTTCACGTAGACCTGCCATTTGAGAGACTGCATGTATGGAAGTGCCTTATTCTTCATCCTCTGTGAAACAGTCCTGGGAACCCTGGCCCTGGAGATGGTGACCAAGTGGGCACAGTGCGGTGGGTCTGACTACATGCTACAGTAAAACTTCCAAGAGACAAGGAAAACCCACTAGAGGATTTGCTGCTCTTTAAAGGACACATATCCACTTCTTAACATCCAGATCTGAAACTCAGCAGGAAAAAAAAGGAGCGGGAAAAAAAAAAAAAAGAAGATTTTATCATCAATAGGACCCAAAAGAGATTGTTTTCTCTGAAATGAGATATACGTCTTGGTGAGCTACAGATACACAAAGAGGGAAGCCCCAAGATCTCCTGAGCCAGCAGCACTTTACTGTGACACAGCGCAGGAGGGACACCAGCTCCCACCGCCCCTGGGTGTCCAGGGGCTGGAATCACTAAGCCAGCAGCTACCAGCTCCACCAGAGGGAAGACTCAGTTAATGGCATAAAAGCAATTTTGGGGAAGGAAACATTTTCTTCCTTCCTACCAACCCAGAAATATCCAGGGCTTTGGCAGAAGTGACCCAGAAAACATATAGTGATCCTTAGTCCCTTCCTTCATGGTTCTCTGGCCCCAAAGCTGGGCAGGCAGATAAATAGCCATGCCAGCCTCCCTCTTCCCTATCACAGAGAAAGAAAGGGTTGGTTTAAGGTTGCAGACATCGACTCTGAACATCAGGGAGCTGGTACCTATAGATTTAATGATAGTTTAGGCAGCCAGGTAGCTATATGAACAGTCTCCCAATACCTACTGCACTTTAAATCTACTGGTTGCACCAATTAGCTTTGCATTACGTAGGGTGCCCTGTTTGCAGTAGGATTGGCAATGCAAGGTCACAGAATGGTTTGGGTTGGAAGGGATCTTTAAAGATCACCTAGTCCAACAGCCCTGCCTATGGCAGGGACATCTTTCACAAGGTCAGGTTGCTCAAAGCCCCGTCCAACCTCTCCTTGAACAATTTCGGGGATGGGGCATCCACAGCTTCTCTGGGTGACCTGTTCCTGTGTTTCACCACCCTCACTGTAAAAAAATTTCTTCCTTATGTCCAATCTAAACCTACTGTCTTTCAGTTTAAAACTGCTGCCCCTCGTCACATCACTACAGGCCTTCATAAAAAGTCTGTCCACATCTTTCTTATAAGCACCCTTTAACTTTTGAAAGGCCCCAATAAGGTCTCCCCAGACCCTTTTGTACTGTACTGTAGAAGTAACTTTGCAAATACTTATTAAAAAATAACTAATCTCATTAACACCAGGACGACAGGCATGGACAACAGCTGCAATTTAGTTAAAAACACCTGCTATCTCTGCTATAATTTTCTCAGATACACTATCACCCAGTCACTGGAATAGCTTTTGTTTTCCTATCCCCAGGAGCTGGATTTGCCTTGTTCTTCAGTCATCGATCGAATGTGATGGAGGGGATCCCTTCTCCTGTTTGCTAATGCAATAAGATAAAGAGGACATCAGATGACACAGGCACCATCCACTCCCTGCTTCTAAAACATTTACAACATCTCCCAATATGCTGTTTTGAATCAAATCAGGAAGAGTAGCAGCACAGTGGGTGGCAGAGGGGATAGCTGAAACTCAAGGGCTGTTAAAGTTTGCTCCTCAGCTTTTGCTTTTTCGTGCCAAATGGTCCCGTAGCAGGTTTTCACTGGTGGAAAACCTCAGGGGCTCAGTGATTGCATGTGTCCTACCCAACATCTTTCTCCTCTCCCTTGCCTTCTGCTTCTTCCCTCGCATCTGGAAGTTGAGGGTGCAAAATACTGAAACACAAGGAGGAGAGTCCACGATCCAAGGGAGCAACCAGTGGTTCACCCTTGGGACTTTTGGCCACATGATAAGTTTCTTGGAGGTCCTGGGGCTGTCACGATAGTACGCGTTGCAAGTTTTGGACCAAGTTTTTTAACGTCTGATAGGGACTATAAGAATCACATCCCTGCTTAATTCATCTCCCAATGTCTCAACGACAAGCTATTACCTTCCCTGCAGAAACTGTTGAGAAACTAAGCGGAACACCACACCGAGACCATTACAAACATTTGCTGGAACTTCTGGCTTTGAGAAGTACAACAGTTATTCCTCTACTATAAAAAAATTGTGGTATGAGGGGAGACAACCTCTCCCCTCCCAAAGAGCCATCACAAATGAAGCAGGTTACGTGTGTGGCCTAAACACAGTGTGTGAGGGAGGGCCTTGCTTCTCGTGCATCACAGCAGTTGAATCATTTTCCTTTTCCCAGTACGGCCATACGGCACCATCACAGAAGTCATCAGTTATAGTCAACCTACAGCCACACCGCAAGCGTGAGATGCTTTCCACGATTCCTCAGGCACGCTCGGTTCTCCAAATTGCCACACGCAAGAAGTGTTATTACTCTAATTAACTGATGGGGAAACCACAGTGCTGAATGTCTTGCCCCAGTCACAGCAAGATCCAGTTGCACAGGTAACGGGCAGCTGGTGTCACCCCTCAGCAGCCCATTACCTCTTAGCTGCCCACCTCGCTGATAAGGAGATAACCTCTCTGCGCTTGGGAGCTTCCTCCTACATACCTACATATTTTTCTTTTAATTGTGGAGCTACACCATGGGTCTTCGCTGTTCACCTTGTGGTTTTCCTCACCGCTCTGCCACAGCGCTGCAGGTTTGCTGGGGAGCAGGGGGATTACGAGCTGCTGCCCAGCAGATAAAATGCTAAATTACAGTCTTTTTCACCAGCTGTCTAGATGTTGCCAGGATGATGGCTTCAATACTTCTCCAGGCCATGCTCTTCTAATGAAACCGAGTGCGTCATCTAAACTTTAAGTCACTGCGCAGCTCACCACGCACTGAACTAAAGTAGACTGTGCATATAAAATGAGTGGACTACTTACTGTACCGACACAGTATTAAGATTTAGAGATGAGTAGCAATATTTCCCCAGCCTATTCGGTTACTTACAACAGTCAGAGAGACAGCGTGCTGGACCTCCTGCTTCTACATCAATCCTAAGCGGTCCACTGCCAGCTCATCTGATTGCCGAAATCGCCAGCCTGCTCCTGCTGCGTATGCTTGAGCAGGACCGTGCACCTTTGCTACGTGTCCTGCTTACACAAGGGGAGTTACCATAGAATACCAGCTTGGAAGGGACCTCAAGGATCATCCGGTCCATCCTTTCTTGGCAAAATCACAGTCTAGACAAGATGGCCCAGCACCCTGTCCAGCTGAATCTTAACAGTTTCCAATGTTAGGGAATCCACCACTTCCCTGGGGAGACTGTTCTCATTGTGGAGAATTTTCCTTTTGTGTCCAATTGGAAACTCCCCAGGAGTAGCTTGTACACATTACCCCTCGTCTTTTCGATGTCACTCTTTGTAAAAAGGGGAGTCTCCATCTTCTTTGTAGCCACCCTTTAAATACTGGAACAGGGTGATAAGGTCTCCCCTAAGCCTTCTTTTCTCGAAGCTGAGCAAACCTCGTTCCCTCAGCCTTTCCTCATATGGCAGGCTTTCCAGTCCTTTGATCATCTTTGTGGCCCTTCCCTGGACCCTATCCAGCCTGTCTACATCTGATGATTGCAGCTTCTGAATGGCACCACATGCAAATATTAATCAGGGGAATGCAATTATAGCAGTGACTTCATAAACTGAAAACCTAATACAGATACAATCTGTCAATGCCACCTCACACAGTAAAAATTCTTATTTAATTGGAAATATTCCCCACATAAGACAGACAAGTGCCTGCACCCCCAGGAAGGGTCCTGAGATGGGCATTAGGAGGACCAACAGCATAACTGCCCGTTCAAGAGGGGAGATAAGAAACGATGGAGCTAACCTTTTTTTTTGTTGTACTCATCTTCTGTTGCATTGGAGGAGTCCGAATGATAGTCCCGAAGCTCCTGTTCATACATCTCCAAAAAATTCTCATCTGTCTTGCCTTTTTTGGACTTGTCACCTTTCTTCTTCTTCTTTTCTCTGCCTTTTTTGGCTTTCTTCTTCTTTTTCTTTCTGTGCTCATAGTCATCCTCATCCTCACTGCTATACTCTCGTCGCTTTTTTTTCTTTTTCTTTTTCTTCGCTTCCCCATCCATCTCTGAGTCCTCAGACCTGCATTTCTTCTTGCTTTTTTTCTCCTGGCTTTCCGCTTCCCCATCTTCCTCAACTACCTCTTCCACTACCTCCTCTTCCTCCTCCTCTTCTACTTTGTTTTTTTTGGTCTTTTCTTTCATGTCATTATTTTTCACCCCTACACTTTTAACAACACTCTATGATTGCCTTAGCCTCACTTCTGCCACCAACCCTGGCTCCTTTACCAATTGCCAAAGTCCTTTAGTCCTGCTCTCCGTGCCTAGAGCTGGACTGCCCTCGCTTTGTGGTGTCCTTCCTCCCCACCAGCTCAGCGTGGGTATGTCCTGGAGTCCCTTGTCCTTCCCAAACCACGGGGGCCGACAGCTCACCTCCTTCTGACTCTTCCTGCCTTCCTTCACCTTTTTGACTGAGGCACCTTCTCTCTTTTGTCTCTCCTGGTCTTTGGAATGTCTCCTTTTCGTTATTATTATTTATTCATTGGTCTGTGCTGAGAACTTCCTCTTTTTTCCAGAGCTGCCTCAGCCTCTGCTCAGTTGACAATCTGGGTCTACGGTATCAGGAGGTGCCAATCAAGGTTGTAGCTCCCTGGAAAAATTGGTCAGATGAGGGCACATGTCCTTCATGTGCCAGCTCAGGATAGGATAAAACAGAGGCATTTCTCCTCTTCATAACATGTAGCAACAGAAACCTCATGAAAAATTACTTAGTGCTATAAAGTCATGTGGTTATAAGACAGATGGGCAGGTGAAAAAGGAGACCCACCAAGCAACCATATCGCACCGGTCTGCATTTCCTCTCCATTATTCATGGTGTCAGGATCACCTTACTGATAACAAAGGTCTCAATTTTACATGGATTTTTTTTTTTTTTTGACCAGCCAGACCAGTGACCAGAAAAAAAACCCAAACACCTCCAGGTTCTATGTCTGGAGACGTTCGTAGCATCAGCAACTCACTCCTGCATCCAGCTCCTCTCTCCCCCAGTTACTGTGCTGCGCCTCCAACCAAATGAAAAATCGATGCACAGTAAATAAATACAACAGTCAGAAGACACTGAATGCGCTTTGCACAAGCGGCCCTTACAACAGCCCATCTTGGGCAACCAAAGAGAAATGAAACGTCGATTAATAACTGAGCACAAGCACAAATATACCCCTCTGACAGCTCTCATGGGCAAATATTGAGGTAGAGGAAGGGGAAAATAAATGATGTAACATCACGGTTGGGAGGACACCGCAGCGTGAAGCATGCCCAGCACCCCACTTGTGCCCAGGGATGTCAGCATGGGGCTCACTGAGCATCTAGTACAAGCAACAGGGGTTTCATTCCCATGCCCAGAGGCAGATATGGAAGGGACTGAGGGTCCTTCAACCTCTCTCTTCCCACCTGAGCCACCAGCACAGCTGTGGTCCAAGCCCCATGATGGTATAAGCGTACAGTCCCAACTGTTCAGCCCAGGTTGGCATGCAGCCCTGCAGAGGCTCTGGCCGGCTCTTGTGGCAGGTAAGGGAAGGACAAACACCATGAGACTGGGTCAATCTCAGCTGCCATCAGGATCAGATGATTTAAAGTCTAACTGCGAACGGGAAGAGAAAAGAAGAAAAATTATTTCTTCTCATGCAAAGGTGCTGTTATGGGTTTTGTCATAGAAAAAGAAATTTAATTAAAAATTGTGATATGGAAAACCATACTGAATTTCTCTGGTGTAGCTCGAGTGTACGTAAACCAAGCAGGGCAGCCAGCCTGGCACTAAATCACACAAATGGAAGAAGCGAGAGCTGAATTTATGGCAGGGCTGTAGGATGATGATACAGATCCTCCTCTACCACCCGCCCCGCCTGCGGGATAACTCAGCCCGCAGTTTCCTCAAATGATGAAGTGCCATTTGCTGATGGTACATTGCCCAAGTTAACGATACCGCAAGTCTTGTGTGGTACATCAAGAAGGTTCGGCCATGCTAATTCTTCAACGCACGTGATTTAAAACTCTTCCCAGCTGAATTTGGGGGCTTCCAGCAGCCAGCCTGGAAGAGGGGATGGCATCAGCGGTGGGTTGTCAGACACACCAGGAAGAGACATTTCGCTGGCAGGACGTGCAGCCCGGGCAGGATGGCAGCGGCATTGCCCCAGGCAGGAGCAGTAGAGGAGCTCCAGGCCCAGAGGATTTAGGGTTGGTTAGGGTCTGTCCCATCCTCCTGAGCAGGTGTTTGGCACCAGCGTCCAGCAATTTAATGTGAACAATCATTTTTTTAAAAAGCACTGTATTTTTTATGGCCTCTGATGCTGAATGGAAATCTTTCTATTAAGCATCATAAAGTGAATTATTCAAGGACAGATTCCAAGTAGGTTAAAGCACAGGTTTAGGATGAAACACAAGAATGGTTTTTCCAAGGAGCACGGGATGCTCAGCAGGACCCCAGGGCACACTGCTCTGAAGGGAACCATCCAGGCATGGGGATGCTGCCAGTCCCGAGGAGCTCAGGGATCCTGCAGAGATATTTGATGACGCAGCACATTTTCTCAGGCAGATTCTTTGCAGTGCGCTACATTCATAACTGTTACCTTCCCCCTCGCCGGGACAGCCGTCGGTCCACAGCAGAAATTGCAGACACAAACGTTTCAGCTTAAAGCTGGGAGCTGGATTCAGGTTTTGGCTGCTGAAAAGCCAGCCCTCTCCACCAAAAAAAAAAAAAAAAAAAAATACAGAACAGAACAAAAACATGCCTTCAGAGGCAGAAAAATCATGGGCACCCTCAGAAAAGCAAAGGTCGTACCTTTGTTATGCTTTCACAAGGTAAACACTTCATCGAACCGCGTTCCCCGAGTGATGCTGCTCCAAAGAGCTGCAGCTCTGTGCAGCAAAATACCGACAGCACCAGCAACTAAGGCCAAAAGGCAGCGTTACGATCGCTCAGGACAACTAATCCAGCTGCAAGATTGGTCCCTTCTACCCCTAAAATAGTTCTTCTAACATCTGCTCACCCCCACCCCATAGTAAGTTGCCTGCCCTTGACCACAGGTCTGTTGGGGTAGAAGAAATGCCTTTTTTTCCACCTCCCCTGTGCTGGGGCACTGGGTTTTAGGATGCTCAGGGCACCCGTGGGAGCAGCCTCAGGCTGATGCAGCCCCGGCAAGGGCTAAGGCCACGCACCGGCCCCAGCTACGTTTGCAGAAACGCCCCAATTAACGAGTCATGTGTTAGGAAGCAAGTTCTGAGGCACTAAAAGCACCAGCGGGACACCACGGTAGCCGTCCCAGTGAGAACCACTCCTCTGAGCTACCTCTAGCCTTGCGCTTGGCTTTCGCCTGGTGCAGCAGAGCAGGACCTCAGTATAAGCCAGAAATAAATCACTCCTGTCAAACGGGCTAAAATGATGGGGCAGAAGAGATATTTACCACGTCCCAATCAAATGTTGCTCCATACATGTCCTCCGCCTGTTGTTTTAATTAAAAAGAAATGTGCCAAGGATGCTCCAGCTCACTTTTGTTCTTTTTGTGAATAACAGCTGGGAGAAGAACAATGGGGTTTATTGGTGCATAAAGAACTACCGGGAAAGCAACCAAGTTATTGGTGAGAACCATTAGTTAAAACTGTCAACGGTATTTATATGGGTTTATATTCTTACCCTGCATTCAGCAAGAGATTCCCCCAAATCTTCCCTCTGACAAAGCCTCAGGCCAGAACCCAGCAGAGTGCCATGAGCCCAGGGTGACTTCTTGAATTATATCCGATTTGGTGTAGTACCAGAGATCAGAATTTGGCTCTTCGAGGTCCTAAGTCACCTGTAACGTCTTTTGCCTGGGATGCTAAAGCTTGTACAGTGCTTAGCCTGGAATTATCCCATTCTCAGCTAATAAGATTATTATTAATAATAATTATTAGGTAAATATTAGGCAAGGCATGAACACACCGTTTCCTTAGGTCATTCTCTTCTATCTGATTCCTATTTTGCACCTATTACCATAAAATCCAGATGTTCTGTACCCAGGCATCACGCAACACAGCTGACACATCCCAGAGAAACATTTGCTCTCGTCTCCTTCCCAAGGCAGATGCAGTGAAGCCTCTTGTTTCAGGAGAGGTTATTTTTCAACAGATGCTGCTTCGCACTTACGGTTAGAGAAATCTGTAATACTCATTGCACAACCTGGGGGCAATTTAAAGAAAAAAAGTGGGTGCCGGCATGCATGGTCTGTATCTAGATGCTCTTTTGGTGACCAACACGCCCCATGGAGAAGGTAAAGAAACTGGCTGTGAAGGACAGACAGCAAGACATGGGTCGGATACAGGCAAAGCAGTTTTCCGGATTATTATGAACATGCTGTTGTAGTCTGCCTCCCCTGCTGCTTCTGGGGGGCTCAGGTTGGGGTATAATCCAGAAAAAAAGGGCATCCTTGAACCCCAGCAGGCAGGAGAGCTTCAGGGGGCTTTGAAGCATGCGATGCTCTGCCCAGGGCACCCGCCAGCCCCGGGGGCACAGCAGGGTTGGCAGCCGCAGCTGTAGTATTGCAGGGCTTTATGTTTTTTTATGCATATACTTGGCAGCAGGGCAGGATCTACCCCCACCTCTGGATAGCTTCTTAAAAATACTCCCTGCAGCCCAGCACGCCGTATACTTATAAAATACGTACACACAGTCCATCTCCTTCAGAAAATAAATGTATTTAGTGCCACAGAAATAAATACCAAAGGATTGCTTTAATGGAGCCATTTCATTTCTCTCCCATGTACATCAGTAACGCACAAGTTTACACCAGGCTGGGCAGAGGAGGTGCTGGGGGAGCCGTTTGCCGGTGTTGCAGCACCAGTCATTACAGATTTAATCAGTCCTCACGGTGCCTACTAAGAGCTTTGCTTTTTCTTCCAGCCCCAGTTGACTACTCATTACTTTTTTTTTTTTATTTTTAACTCAAATAACAAAATCTGCATCTGCATTGCAATCCCGCCAGCCCAACGGCCCAACGAGAGGCGGTTGGGGATACTGGGGTACAGAGCGCAATTCATCTCAAAGACAGGTTTTAATGCGTCCATGAGCTTCGGTGGGAGCTAGCTGCCTTCAAGCGTATGGGCATGACGGCCTCTGCTGGTAAAACGGGGCTTAGCCAAGAGAAATATTTCCCCAGCAACTGCTACGAGAGGTGCCAAGTGTCCCGCAAGATGAGCGGCGGTCCCCGGTCCCCAGGAGCTGCAGGCGGCCATCGGCAGGGACATGCTTATAGACCCTGAGCCCTCAAAAACCTCAAGAGAGCAGCTCCCGTACCCATCTCAAACTCAGGAGTGGGGAAAATGCTTTACCCAAGGTAGTAAGAAAAAGCCTCGAAAACAGGAATAAAGCAGAAGGGCTCTTAAGAGAAATTGCCTGGGGAAAAAAAAAAAAAAAAAATATATATATATATATATATATATATATATACACACACCCCGGCTCTTTCAAGAACGGGTGATTGAATTTGGGAGTCTTAAGACTATGTCAAAATAGGGATTTGTGTGACTCTTCCACAACGCAGAATGAAGTCTCTCCTGTTGCCCGAACAAGCAGGCATCGGAGCACAGACTCCACCGGCATCCCCGGCACCTCCAGGAGCTCACCTGTACCTCCTCGGACAGAGCATCACCTCCTCGGGCATTACACATCACCTACACGGCTTCGGGTGCCAGAGGAGCTGCAGGAGCAGAGCTCAACGTAGATCAGTGCCCAAACGTTTTCCAGAGGTTTTTACCCTGATGAAACTTCTGACTGAAACAAGGAGGTGCTGGGCGAGCGCAACCACCTCGTCTACACTTCCCTGGGACTGTGGCACCTCTGATTTCATGGCTCTTGTCAGACACGGAGGATCTGCTCCAGATACTCACAGCTGGCAAGTTACACACGCAACACTCCATTAAGGCTTATTCACAGCCATGAGTTGTTTTAAAAGCCACAAGCCCAGAAAGAAACAGCATCTTTCATGTCGCTACCATAAAACAGATCCCTTATAAGAGCAAGCGTGTAAGGAAAGAGGTGCTCTTCATTTTTATCAATTTAATTCACAGGGTTTAAGCACTGTTAAGAATTAATTAGCAGCAATTAAAAATACATTGACCTGTGATTACGGCTGTGGTTATGTGTCCTTAGAAAGTCAAGTTGAGCCTATGCGTACTCAGCAAATAGAAGCAGCTCAAAAAAATCTCTATTTGCAGCCTTTTTGCATAAACAGAGGGGTCTCAAAGCTGAGAAGTCAAATTCTGCCACCAAAGGAGCTGTGCAACAGGGGGGTGGGAAGAATGTAATTCAAGCCTTCTTGTTCAAGGGAGCTTTGCAACATGAGAAAACAGGGAAGGTGCTGACTGCATTTTCACCCACTTCTCCAACTGCCTTTTTGCAAAGTGATAAGAAAATAAGACCCACAGAGATCAGGAATTTCAAGTGTACGTAGATACACTCCAATGCATAAGGGTCTAGACTATAAACTAAACAACTTAAGGACATTATTTCTATTTAAACCAGCTGTGCAGCCATCCCAAAGTAAGGCATTAACCACAAGTACTAGTATTGCATGTGGTTTCCTGTTGAAGAGGCTTTTTCCTTAAAGACTAACGGTTCAAGTCCTGCTGATTCCAAGAGAATGAGAGATTCAGCCCCAAGACTGTAATTCATCTATTCATTTTGATCATAATATACACTTGCCCAACCACCAAAAGCGTGAAGGAGGATTCAGAGCACCAGCCACTTCCGTACCAAGTACTGAGCATCCCCACAGACTGCGAGGCTCCTTTATCATCTTGTGCAGGAGTTATTTTAAGTTTCCCCAAGGAGGGATCAACCTACCTCCTTGCATCTTAAAACTTTCTGACATATCCGTTCTGCCAGAAGGCTATAAAATCCAGCATTTCTTAAAAAGGCTGTGACTCATATCAGCTTTAAGTATTTCAAAGGACACTGCTCTTTGCCCCTCGATGAAGAACACCACAGATCACAACGAGAGACAGCAGCAGAAGTGAATAAGTGGCAGGGATATGAGGAGAAAAGCAGCTATCTTCAGGTATTGAAGCAGGGGTAAAGAACGAAAAGTTTTGCAAGGTATTGGAGCAAGGTGAGATTTAAAGCACAAGTAAAAACATCAAAGTCAATGGGATCAACCGATGCTTGAAGCCTCAGCTACAATCAGAGCAGACCCAAGCAAACGGACAGCTTTTCAAAAATTTATTTACTGGAAGAGTGGTCAAACATTGGAACAGGCTGCCCAGGGAGGTGGTGGAGTCGCCATCTCTGGAAGTGTTCAAAAAATGTGTGGACGTGGTGCTTCGGGACATGGTTTAGTGGGCATGGTGGTGTTGGGTTGACGGTTGGACCTGATGATCTTAAAGGTCTTTTCCAACCTTAATGACTATGATTCTAAGTGGGAATTTGAGCCCATATTGTTATTCCATACCACACTGTTGAACCTGCTGTCTGCAGCGGAGACCAGGCACCATTCCAGCCCAACATCCCCAATAGCCTGAGCTTCCCCCTTCTCACTCCAGTACCATCTTCAGCAAGGACAGATGGATGCTGGCACCATCCCAGCAGCCACTGCCGCAGCTCTGATGATCTTCATCCCTAGCTCAGTGCCTTTTTCTCCATTCAGAAGAAAAACTGTCAAAGCCATCCCTGATCTCCAAGGTGTATGCATTTCACACCTCCCCCCAGCTTGAGTTTACAACCCCATATCCACCTGTACCCAGGGTTGCAACTTCCACTGGGGAGAGGAGATTTAAAGAGGAAAAAAGGGAGGCAAGGAGCGAGATCCATAGTCTCCTGCTAATTCCTCCAAAGGACCAGGTTGCATTTCCACCCATCTTCTAGCTGCATCATGAACAGCACGTCTTTGCTACGTTGATCCATCACCTGCAGATATAATCACCCTTTTCATTAACCTGACTGTTCCTGAGACTAGATCTACCCCTGAAAAGTGCTATAAAACAAGTTACAAGCCAAAGGGGATGTTTAGGGAGCACTGGGGCAGACAAGTCTTCTGCAAATTGTTTCACCTGAACTTGCCTTTTCTTTGAAAGGCTTGAGGAAGACCTAAGAGCAAGCAGTGAGTGCACAGTGTGGCAGCATTAGCTTAGGATGCTCAAAAAGAGGATTTTTAAGGTTGGTTATGAGAAACAATAAGGTCAAGAGAGTGGAAACATCAGCTGTTTGCTGTCCTTGCTAGGGCAGAGGTTGCTTATAGTGGAGTAGAGACTGATGTAGAAGACAAGGTGAGGGAGAGAGGGGCGATCAGCTTGCACTTTCCACCCGTACTCCACTGAGTGTCTCTCACTCTCCCACGTCCCCAGTTGGCATTTCCCTGGGGGACGGAGCCTTGTGCACAAGCCAAGCCCACATTGTGGACCACAGAGAGATCGACCTGCTCCCACGTGCGCAAACACCCTGCTCAGGGGCAGCCAAGGAAAGAGATTCTCCCATGGATTAAGAATAAAAACACCTCCTCCTTTGAAAAACACATTAATTAATGGCATTCATTAGGGAGCTAGCCAGGAAACTAGGTAATTTAATTTCTCAAGTACACAATGTCAAGAAAGATAATGGGCCAAAAGCCAGTGCTGCCAACAAGGTGAAACCTCTCTCATTTATTATCTGCGAGGTGGGGAAGTCAAGCATGAACGTCAGAGTGTCACTAGAGAAACCAGATACACCGAGCCAGCGCTAAATTATCCAAATGAATCCATTACATCTATTGCTGTCACGCACCATCCGAGGGAGATGGGAAAAGTCTCCCAGCTCACCAGTGATGCCATGGGCCAGTGCTCTCTTGCAGGTGAGAGGGTTTTCTGGGCAAGGCACAACAGAGAGTGAGTCAATAATTTTAGAGAAAAGAAAAAAGAAAAACCTACCAGCCAGCAATTTGCCATGGGAAATCATAAGCAAATAAAAATTTAAATAACATTCCTCTAAAATACTTTCGTGCTCATGAAATGCTGATTTAACCAAGAGCTACAAAAATGGTTTTAAATCCCCAGACTAGTTCGCAGCATTAAACGCACAGGGAGGCTGGGTCAGTTGTCCCTGACAAGTGATGCCCCATCTAGGCTGTGTTTGGGGAAACAATGGAAAAATCAGGCCAGGTGACTTTCTTGCCATTATCTACATAAAAAGTGACGGAAACAATCAAGCCTAGTAATTTTGGTGTGCATCTCTGGTTTTCTTCCAAACATATCAGAGAACTTACACACAAATCAGTCTTTTACAGCAAGTAGTCAAGCCAGAAAGCTCTGCCAGCCTCTGAACAGGTAATTTGGGGCTCGGAGAGATAATGGATTTACTACAGCACTTGCCCAAGCTGACTTAGCAAAGCATGGCTAGATACATGAGAAAAGAAGCCCAATCTCACCCCCTTCCTCCACACAAGAGTTGAGAATTTGCACCTCGGGCTGACAAAGCCTTCCCTTTCCAGGGACCAGGCAGGTAACCCCAAAGCACCAGATTCAGCAGCAAGAGGCACCTGGCCAGAGCTAAGAAGCCCATTTTGACTTAGTAAGGCATGGTTTCAGCTCCAGAAGTGTTTTATGGGAAGAGGAGATCTTTTTAAAATTTATTTCTTTTAAAATACAAACTTAAAAATGGCAAGAGACTACCAGCACAATCCGTCCAGGGTATTATGAGTCCTTAAAAAGTCTTGAGGCTCTGGGAGAGAAGAAAAAACACCACCACCTCCAATTTTACAAGGTGTAAGAACAGTATACCTGTACCCACCTACTTGTTCCCAGCCCATCCTCAGGGTCCAAGACGATGCTCTCGCAGCGGTCACAGCAAATCCTGCAGTGGTCAGTGGAAGCGAGACTGCCTCAAAACAAGTACGTACAGGCCAACTCCCATTTCTTTTCCATCCCTAGAGAAATGTAAACATCTGCCCCCTAAGATCAGTGCGTTATTTTTTGTAATTAACATCATTACAGTGCACCATTACGTTCTCCTAATTCATAAAAAGGACTGCGCTATCACACTATATCCAACAAGGGAAATCTATTCTTTCTATAGGACTGGTTTGAAACTACTTTTGGATACATCTGATCCCTTTGAAATTGGAATTCAAGCAGTTTCACTGAAACCCCGTTCGGTTTTTGTATTCAGGAACAGAAACCCTACCCAGTACATACCTCCAAGGGAAAGCATTACCATTATCCAAAATGGCATTAAGGTTTAATACAAACAACACAGTAATCCAGCCTTTTAAAATTCAATAATGGCTCCTCTGATTTGACACATAGTGAAGCTAATTGCAGAACGACCATTAACTTCAGTGATTTGGCTGCAAGCTTCCTGACAAATTCAAAATTACATCCAAATCACACAACACCATTTATAATGATGTAAAATATTATACACTAAATTGAAATCAAAGCTAAGAGATGTTTCTGTTTACTTAAAAGGTACACAACTAACAAACACAATTTTTAATTTTTTATTTAAACCTAGGCACAGCCTACCAAATATGTAATCTTTAATGGAAACAGCATGATCGCTAGGAGTATTTAGTGCTTCCGGTGAAGCCAGTGGCACTGTTGCCATTAGGTAGCAGGAGTGTTTGCAGAGTTCAGACTGATAATTGACGTAACTACGTAAATACGTAGACCCTGATGCATGTCCTCCAACTTCAACGGAGTTAAGCTTCCGAAAGGATTTCTATATCAGATCCACATATCAGAGACGAGAAGAGCAGCAATGATTACAGCCTGTACCTTGAATCTGGAGACATCTGCAGCAAGCGCGCCAACTCCATCAGCTACCTTAGCCTCCCTCACTTGAAGATAAGGATCTAATTCAATAAACCCAGAAGGGCTCAAGCGCTCAGTTCTTCAAATGTTGCCAAACTGCCTCTGGAATGGCCCTTGATTTCCTCTCCTGCACACCCACAGCCTCCCCGAAGCCTGCGGCAGGGCTGCCAAAATACCGCTCGGCATCCCTGTGCTGCCTCTGACTCTCCTTTCCTGAGGGATGGAGAAGCTGCGTGGTCCAACAGCATGCGTGCACACCCGTGGCTAGAAATTTCCAGGCAGGGATCACAGAATCACTAGGTTGGAAAGGACCTTCAAGATCATCAAGTCCAACCATTAATCCAGCACCACCATGTGCCCTAAACCATGTCCTAAAGTACCACATCCACAGGTTTTTTGAACACTTCCAGAGATGGTAACTCCACCACCTCCCTGGGCAACCTGTTCCAATGCTTGACCACTCTCTCAGTGAAGAAATTTTTCCTAATATCCAATCTAAACCTCCCCTGGTGCAACTTGAGGCTATTTCCTCTCGTCCTATTGCTGGTTACTTGGGAGAAGAGACCAACACCCTTGTCACCACAACCCCCTTTCAGGTAGTTGTAGAGAGCGATGAGGGCTCCCCTCAGCCTCCTCTTCTCCAGACTAAACAACTCCAGTTCCCTCAGCTGCTCCTCATAAGACTTGTGCTCCAGACCCCTCACCAGCTTCATTGCCCTTCTCTGGACAGGATGCCCAGACACACCTGTGTTTTATACCTTAAATACCTTCCCATGCTGCAAATGTTGTTTTACCTTTTAAGATGGTCATTAGCAATGTAATCAGGACCAGAGAAGCCTCTGCATACTCTGTTCCCAGGAAAAAAAAAATTGATTTTATTTGCAATTTCGTATTTGCTCTGCAGTGATATTAGAGCTCCCAGCTGCAACTGGGTTCCTGCTGTGCTGAACACTGCAATAACTACATCAAGAGGGAAAGTCCTTGCCCCAAAGGCTCTGTGTAGACAGGAGAGACACAAAGCTAGTAGGGCAGTAGCACAGCTATGACCACTGAGCAGGTCACCACGGCCAAGCTGGGGGCACCTCCTGACTCCATTAGCTGCCCTGCTCTAGCAATCACTGAGTCACCAGCAACAACATGCACCAAAACCCCAAAATTTACTGTTTTCCTATTTTCCTTGCTGTGTGCAGCCACCTGCATGTAGGGAACCAGGTTCAGGGCCGGGGGGGGGCCATAGATGCTCTTCACAAACAACTAAAGCAGTAGTGGCTCCTGAACAAGCTGATCATGAGCAAGTTTAAGGTTTTCAACATCAGAGCAAGGAGGTTCTCAAACAGTCCCCCAAAAACAATAGTGGGCACAAACACACAGATGGACTTGGCAGGGGTTTGCGGCCTTCATGGATTAAGTACTTCATGGGTTAAGCTGGAACTGGACTTGGTGATGCATGTGGTCCCTTGCAACCCTGCATCCTCCAAAATAATCACGTTGTGAGCAAGTGTCATTACAGTGGCACGTCGCAAGATCAATACTTCGCAGATGGTCCATGGCTCATCATCCTGACATTGACTTACTAGTGTTGTCTGTCTTGATGGCACTTCACCATTCCCAGGGCCTGATCCAGCCATCATTTATACCAATTACAATTAGCAGCACTTGCCCCACCAGGGGACTTGTCCCCACCATGGGTACCTGGTCATAGAATCATAGAATGGTTTGGGTGGGAAGGGACCTTTCAAGGCCATCTAGTCCAACCCCTCTGCAGTGAGCAGGGACATCTGCAACCAGAGCAGGGTGCTCAGAGCCCCGTCCAGCCTGACCTGGGATGTTTCACAGTGCCAGAGTCGGGCACTCAAACAGAAGATCACTGGCCCCAGCTCACCTGCTGTCAGCCTAAGCCTTGCAGATGAACACTTCGATGCAAAAGCAGGTCATTCACATCAGCTGCTCAGCTACCACGCGGTAAGTCCTGCTCTTCCTTCAGCCCCAGATGCTGCTGCTGCCCTGTGACGCATATGTCCATGTACCTGGGCAGGGCTTCCCAGCTGGGGCCCATCTCAGCTAAATATGTGCTATAGCTGTCCACATGCCAGCGGCCCACCCCACACCTCTGCCAGGGTCGATGGAATACTGCTAAGACGAGGCGTCTCCACGCGCAGGGATGAATCCCACCCAAGAACACGCAAGGGTGGCCCTGCCTTTTCCAAATCCAGGGGATGCAGAAGTTCTAACAAAGAAATTTTCATACCATGATCACCTACTGAAGGTATTGCTTTCTGCCCATCGCACATCTTCACGCTCTTCTGCGACCTATCAGAGGTCTTCTGCTATTGCTGTACAGATTGGATCCTTTCTTCTTTTTCTCTCGCGGGCAGGGTAATAGCCCATCACTGATACAAGGCAGGAAGCTTACAGTAACAGCTCTGATCGCCGCCGGACGCAGCCGTCAAACATACGCTACAAGGAAGGTGCAAAATCGTACAAACACTTTACATACATCTCCTAGCACCCGCTGGAGGACCTGGACTGACACAGCTACTTTCATCTCTAAACCCCAGAAAATATAATTAAGAGCTCTTTGCAGACAGGGCCTCAAAGAGGGAAGGTCAAAGGTCTTGCCAAAAGTCTGGGGTAAAGATAGTGTCATGCACTGAAAAAGGACCCCATCTCAAGCTGTTAAAAACAATCATTTCTTTGCAAAGCACCTTGGACATGAAGCACACCAAACATCTGGCGTCTTTTCTTTCCAATTTGTGCGTTCAGCACAACACATCAGCCATTGATCAAGCCCAGCTGAAAGTCCTGTGCCTTAACTCTGCCCTAGGAGAGATCAGAGAGGATGGAGAGCTGAGAACAGCTGCAAAACTGCTGGGGTTTTATTTCCTTTAAAAAAAAAAAAAAATCAAAGCTTTTTTTTTTTGCAATCCTGTCCAGACATGTGTGTTGTCTTCATCTTTTCAAACACTAATCATCCCCAGAAAGCTTACAACACAGCTAAAGGTTGAATTTCCAAGACCTGTTGTTTGGAAGCTACCAAAGCAAAGCCTTTTGTAGTGCTTTTGCAGATTGGAAGTGTTTTTACTCTTACAAACGCCATCCCAACTATGATACTGGATTTCAAGTGGTGATTGTGAGTCTGCTTACACACGTGGGCTGAATGGGTTTATTTCTCTCTTTTTGTTCACACCAAATCTCCGAGTCACGCTGGTGGCATTGCCTACCTCTCATAACGCCATCCTCCTCCTCCCCCCGAAGATCCTTACCTTGAGGAAGAGCTAAGATTTTGCAGCACACAAACTACTTGAGACGGGCACTGAAAGAAAGTCAACTTTCGGCCAAAGTTTCTTCACTCGGATATTGTTTCGCCTCCATTCTTGTATCAGTGATAGAATTACGACCAACAAAAATATTTTTGCTAAGAGGATTAGTTTAGAAGATTTCTGCCAAGGAGGATTAGAGGCATTGTTACAAACTGCCAAGAAACAAGAGTGCATGTGTGTCTGGGAAACGATAAAAGTAACATAATTGCTGCTGAACTTGCCCAGATAACACCAAATAAATACAAAACTTTCTATTAAGCTGACATAGAAAAGCTCGCAAAGTTACAGGGATCCAGACCTAACCCAAGAAATATTAATAACCCTTATCTGTCTGTGCCATGGATTTACTCTCAGGCTGTCAGAGCTCATCTAGTTATTTCCTGCAGGACTTGCTGCTTGCTATACCTTATCTGAATAGGGCTGTAAGAAGCTGTAAGCATGCAAATACGCTTCCCCAAAATGCACTACACCAATTGCCTCCCCAAGTATCCTCTGTATTATTTGTCCGGAGGTGACTCCATCGCAGCTGCAGAAGTCATCTCCATCCCACGACGGATGCAAACACTCAGGTCCACATATAATGTTAGGGAACCAGATAACCAGCCTGCCCTGAACTTTATTTCTGAGGCCGATTGATTTCTTGCCCCCTCTGAAATCAAACCACCCTCCAGCATGACAAATCCAATGGGCTATCCAGAGATAAAGCTCTGCCTCAAGACAAGACATGCTTGGCTACCTCCTGCCAGCAGAATGACTAATAAATTATATTACAGCACAGGTGAGCAGCAATCCACGTTTAACACCTATTTGCACTGACATTTCTACCTCTCATGGTAAACAGCTGGATTTTGGTCTAGTGACCCCAGATCCGTACAGCACTGAGACTGGTCAGATTGGATGGCAACATTTATACTTGTAGTTAAATGTATTTTTTAAAAACAAAGCTTCCAATATGAGAATTCAGCATAGTCACAATAATGGTTCATCATGGTCCACGTCTGACTTCATCTCCCAACATCACCTTTCGTGTTGATGCCTGCTAGATTGAAGCAAGACTGAGTTTGGGTGCCCAGGAAGGCACCGGCGCACAGAGACCATGCCGAGATAAACTAAGCTGCTTGACTTGTTAGTTTTCAGGCACATTTCCAAGCTTTTCACTACTCTTGTTTGAACTTTCTAACGTTTTGCAAGCTTGATGACGAGACTATTGCAGGGGTGTTATGTCAGAGCCACACAGGGACCCCTATTTCCACAAGGACACTTCCCACTGCAGTAGGAGTTCACGGTAAACCTTGTTTCATACCTGTGGACTTCTTTCATGTATTGAAGATCAGATATTTATTTATTTTTCAGCCTGTAAAATGTAGATTAAGAGCCAAAAGTACCTAACTGAGAGTCTGGCTCAAAACCCAACCCATCGAGCCTCCCGAGAAGGTTTTGCACCAGCCCTGCCATACCTGGCACGCAGAAGTACCTGGGCAGAAATCCCCACTGCTCTGTGTTGTAGTACCAGCTACGCAGCTGTCAAGAAGCAAACAAGCAATGACAGGTTTTCACGCTGTTAGCTTCAAAATTAGATTCCTGGAAATGCTGTTTTAAGCCCAACTCCCAATATCCACCTACATGATCATAAATAAGCATGGCGTTACCACACAGCTAAACTCCAGGAACAAGAGGAGAAGGGCGGTTATTCGTGTTTCCTACCTGCTAGGAGAAAGGGACAATATGGCAGGAGCAAAGAGAGTTCGTCTATGTGCATATATATATGCACAGGAAGAGTATACTAAGGACCAACAGCAACTGAAGCACGTACACAAATGAAAAGGAGAGAGAAAAGTAACCCAGCCCAGCCGGCGCTGCCTTTGCGACGGACTACAGGACACAAAGGATGAAGGTGAACGAGCAAGGCAGACGTACAATATCAAACAGGTGAAATAATCTGCTATGAAAAAACCATGGAGGGCACCTTTCCAATCAAAGATGAAGAGGGACATGGTATTACCGCACATCCCCGGTCTGGGAGTCATAAGTAAGTCATAACCCATGCTGAGGTCAGCTCTGCCGACCAACTGAACCGAGAAGCCAACTGAAAGCAAACCAATTCCCAGCATTTTCTAGGGGGCAAAGGCTCAGTTCAGAAAGCGCTTTTGCAGCTGATCAACTCTAAGCATGTAATTCAGCCCACGGGGTAGAATCCTGGCCTTAGTGGGAAGCTCTTACTGAACCGGATTGAGGCAAGATTTTGCCTGTTGGGCTTTGTGAGGACTTGGGGCCTTCCCTGAATCCAGACGGGAATTTCAGCTCTTTGCAGAGAAAGCATTTGTGCAATTTCTTCACAAAGAAGTTGCACAAGGCCAAAATTTCCAAGTGTTGCTGTCCTAAACCGAGGCATGTTTTCACGGGGGCTGGACAACTTCAGCTCCTGTCTTCTCAGACCCATCCTGCCATAAGCCAGCACCTTGCAGCCAGGTGCGGTTCCCAGCTTTAGCATCTCAAGCTTGGCTTGTGATGGCTTGGCTTGAGACTTAATGTCATCAACCCATCAAAGTAATTGAGTACCTCCTTCACTGCAAGCCTGTCTGCAGTCTCACTGGAGCTAGCGCTTGCCAAACTAAACAGCCCTTTAAATGTTATGGTGGATGAAGTTCACTGCTGCCTCGTTCATGGGGAACGCGATGCTCTTTGTAGCATGCGCTAGATAAGCAGCCACTTACTGCATTCAGCTCTTTAACCAGAAGACACACAATTCCTTCCCCTTTTGCGTAAACTCTTCAAGTCAGAAGGTTTTCTGGAAAAATTCCCCAGGACATCGCTGATTGATGTTTTCTTCAAAGGCCACCAGTTCCTGCTGGTGTCACTAGAAGAGCAGCCTATGCAATCCTGCCGGGCTCTGGGCAGAGCTGAGGACATGCCTCCCCTCATTATCCCTTGCCACAACATGGAACAGTCGCCAAGATATTCAAAACCATCAAAAATGGGGGTGACAAGCAACATATGATATTTTATGGAATCCTTAATGTTAAGCTGTTAACACACCCTCATACATGCATACTTCAGCATTAACATTTTTGCAACATGCTTAACCAAGAGCTGTCGTCAAAGTATAACTTTAGCTAACCTAGACCATTGCACCTCACCCACCATGGGAGGTCAGTGATTAGGACCATGCAACACTCTGCTTGGGTTCCCTTGGGTTCCAGGCCAGCAGACACTAAAGATGTGCTTAAAATTAAGCCTCAGACCCCAGAGTCCAAATTAGGGACGCCAGCGGTGACATTAGAGCTGTTCAAAGAACAGGGCATTGCTCCAAAATTCAACAGCATGTTGTCTCCAATGCATAAAGAACAAATCATGCCTTTTCTTGAGACACACATCTTGTCATGAGAAGGTACAAAGCAGAACAATTCAAATATAGAGTTAATAGATGGCTTGTGAAAATATAACTCTTCTTGGTCTTTTGACAGAGACTTTTAAGATTTACTAGCACAACATTCACATGCAAATAAAGATAAATAAAGCAGGGAAAGCACAAAAGGCTCCTCACCCTGTACCATTTTACCATCAATTTTTTCAGCACAGTTCAGCCCTTGCTGCCAGGGCCAGATCTTCAAGTCTGTATTAGTCTGCATTATTTCATTTAAGGTATTAAACAATAAACCTCTCATTTCACACTGCAGCAGCCTGGGCTACACACCCCCACGATCATATGGATTTGGGGAAGTTTACTATAATCATAAGCTATCAAGTCACCACATAAGCTTTTATTTTCCCATTATTAACTTACATAAATTCAGCTCCTTTGAGGGCAAAGCTGTGGCAGAGGAGTGAACAGAACACTCTGCTCCTCTTTGCCTCAATTTATGCATATTTTTACAAATATTCTCCACCTGTGCTAAAGAGCAGCACTCATTTTTTATCTCACCTGCCTTTTCCTGCAGAGGACAAGGTGGTGAGATTTTAAAAAAAATGGTCCCAGTTTAGGTTTTCTACCTGACTGCAAAATATTGGCATCAGGCTCAAGACAAACAGAAGCTGTTTCAGCATTCCTTTGCATGCCTCCAGCCTCAAGACTTTTTATCTGCATATTTTAGTTACATTCTCCTTACAAAGATAAAAGAGTCTTAAGGTTTGGGGTTTTTTTTCCCCTTCTGTAATTCTGGTGGGTAAAAAAAAAAAAATTACATTATAACCTTTGGATATACCACAAATTGACTTTGTTGGGACTCTCTTGGGGGAGGGAAAAGGAGTCTGAGCGCATCTAGAGTTTGGGGTATAAAAGACAGAAAGGTGAAAATTGTTACTCTACCAGCACACCCACCAGCAGACTGGAGCTTCTTTCCCCACCACATGGTGATTGCTCTTGCTCTACTGATGCTCAGCCGGTTCCCATCTTCAGCTGCTGGTTGCAGATTGCTAAATGAAGCCACCTGAGAGAGAACACCTTCTTCCCCAGGTCTCAGGTGCCCTCAGCAGAGGAACTGGCCAAGGCAGCCAGGAGGGGAGTCAGGGTACTTACGTGCCAAAGGCATCTCAGCTCTCTCTCAGCTGAGAGCCCTGTCAGAGTTAATGAGAGCTTTAAAAAAATATGAAGCCAGCAAGGACCTATTGACCTCTGAGAGATGGTGGGGAGATGATAACATGGCGGGGAGGGGAGGAGGAATAATTAATTGCACATTAAGCAGATGTTCTGCCATTTCAGGCTTCACCCATAATTTCATTTCTCCCATTTAACTCACCTTGACTTTCTCAATATATTATGGACTAGATCCATTTTATCTTTTCATATAAAGGAGGAAAACCCCTCCGGTTTCTGACTTTTAACATCAGTACAAAGAACAGGAAAATCCCCTTCTCAAGGCACAGAGCAGGTTTGTTTGATGGTCTATCCTATACAACAGATAGTATCTTCAGTCCTGAAGTTAAATAGACCTTAAGGTATTTGTTTGGTTTTCAGTACTCAGACGTGAGCACAGATATCCTCCCTCTTTCCCAAGCATTTTCTGCTTGGGCAAAGGAACAAAGAACAACTGGGGAGAGCTGTGCATGATGGCCAGCTTCACCTGCACTCGACCAAAGGACAGGTCACCACTTGCAACAGAAACAAAATTAGGTCAGTGCAGAAGCCTTAGGAAAACATGATCCAGAAACCCTGGTTTGAAGACACCATCTGAAGTTCTTCCCCAGGTCACAACTCATCAGATGTACTTTCTTTTGGAAAAGGAAAAGTTTTCACTGTAATTAAAACAGTAAATAATGAATTATGCACCTGGTTTTATGAAGATCCATCCATCGCTGCAGGCCAACAGCAAACTTGAGCAAGTGATGTCTCACGAAGTCTCTTTGGAAGAGCAAATCTTAAGTCTTAATATTGAACTTTGAAGACATTAAACATCTCAAGCCCACCACAGGGTGTTACGGGGGGGGGTGTTAGGGGAGTTTCTGCTCAAGCACTAACTGGAGCGGCACTGCCAGCCTGCGACACAGCATGGACCAGCAGGTCCCAGCCAGGCACGTTCACCCTACAGCATACCACACCTCAGAGAGAAAATACTGAATTTAGGCCTTGTTTCGGTTTACTTGTTATGATGGCAAAGCACTTTTCCACAAATGGTTGTTTATGAGCATGCCCCAGTTTTCAGAGTTTGTGTATATGTGAGCACATATTGAAGTAGTCTTTGCTTTATTGGCTTTTATAAATGCAAAAAGACAAACCTTGGAACAAATAATGGAGCCAGTTAGTGAACAAAACTGCTTCAAAGAGCTAAAGGACCGAAGTATTAGAAATGTTTTGAGTCAGAAGTTCAAAGTCTATTGTTTGAGATATAAATCATAAGTTAAAGGGGTAATGGGAAACATAGTCCAAAAGTCAGTCTGAGTTAGACTTTGGAGTTTAATAAAGAATAAGATATATTGCAACATGGATTTCCTAAACAGAGAGAGTTCCTGACTAACCTCAGTTCTCTCTCTGATTACTGCCTATTTTTAAATAAATTAAAATATGCCAGCTCTCTTATATTTGCAAGTTAGTCTGGATTAAGTTGCAAAGTAGAAAATAATTCAGCTACAGAAGGTGTGGACTGATTCAAGCATTGTTGGGCAGTGAAGAGGAGACAAGGGGTCTTGCTGAAAGGAGAATCAATGAACCAGAGCTTATCAAATGGAAACCCAAGGGGTTGTGTGTGAATGAAAGGTATGGACCTAATTTAAAGAAAAAAATTACAGGAATAATCAATATGAAAGGAAAGGTCTTTTCATTCCTTTGAATTAAAATATGTTCCAAGCATACGGAGAAGCTCCAAGCACATGGGACCAGCTCCCAGCACCAGCCTGCCCACCTCATCCTTCTCACCCTGGGCCTCCTATCTGGCAGCTGATTGCGTCGGGTTCTTTGGCCTTTTTAGGTCTTTTTCATATCAGTCCCAGTGAATGTGATAATGAGAGGAAAAATGCTACTCAGGTGCTGCATTAATATCCTCATTGAAAAATAAAATTTATGCTTGGGAAATTTTTAGATGTGGTTCATTTGGCATGCCTTTGATCTGGCAACAGTTACCCCTTCTAGATATACCTACCCCACCAGAGAAAACTCCCCAAAAAGCAAGAAATTTGGAAAAGCATGCAGACAACCCTCGTTCAAATCAGAGAGCAAGTTATCAGTGGGGTGAAGATAATGTTTCATCGCACAAGCATCAAGGCCATAGCAATCTTGAGCTGCTGGATTCAGCAAAGAGCAGAAGAACCGTGCTGTACCCCCCTCACTTACACAGAGCACCTACCTAAATCCAGTACAGCTGACTGGCTTGGGGACAATATTTTAGATATTTTGCCATTAAAGCCAGATTTTCTGCATGGTTGTGAGCTATTGCCCATGGGGAGCCAAGTTCTCTGCCTGCACAGCCAGGATGGGTGGCCCAGCACCACACTGATGGACCCACAAGTGCCGTGGGAGGGCACTGACTTCCCAAACTCTCTCACATACAGCCAGAATATGGATTTTTTTGAGTAGCCTCCATCTGACACAAGCATGAGTTAGCTCAAGCCATAACCAAACACCTCAGATGGTGATAGTGGTGATTGCCCTCGTGTGCCTTAGGTCTCCCTGATTAGCACAGGTGGAGAAAGGCAATGGTGAAGGACATGTCTTTGGAAAGATAAAGGCAGGGAAGACATGCTTAGAACAAGGAAAGCAGCACACAGGTGGTAGGCAGGGACACTAACAGCCTCAAGCAGGGCATATTAGAGATGATGGCCAGAAATGTCTTTGCATGGACTCTGTTGCTTTCCTTCCCTGGGCTTTTCTTTGGCCAGGTTGGCTCTGCCTCCTCTCGCCAGAGGTAATGGAGAGCTGACTGCATCGATATTTTGAGTTAGATTTTAAGCCAGTGAAGCTCCCACACTCCCCCCAGCCCATTCCAGTCTGTAATTTCACTTTGAAGAACATCGGAGTAATGTGAAAACCCACACCAACCATTTTCTGCAGGGTGATATTTTTATATATATGATTTCTGGACTGTGGATTGCAAAGGTATTAACTGACCCTAGTGACCAGAGTTTGAAGACTAAGGTTGCCTCAGTCACTGTGGATCTGATCATCTTTGGTGTGCGTGCCTTGCTCTGCTTTCCCATCAAGCCCTTCTCCTGAAGAAATACCTAGGAAATATGTAAGACGTATCTCTGTGTTATGAATAAAGCAGCAGCATTAATACTTAAAGTACTTAATAACCATCTATCAAGTTATGGCAATAAAGTAAATTAATGCTCCCGAGTCCTGATTTGGATCTCGCTTACACGGGTGTTACTGCACTAAGACTGTTGGTTTCGGTTGGGTCATTTACAGATGAATAACTGAGGTTAGCCTGACCTTGCATTGCTCTAATAAATACACTACAGTAACAACAGATCTGGAGTCAAAAGGAGTTTGCCACTGGTTGCAACAGTAGCAGAGTATAAATAATACATGGATATTAGAAAAGCAATTACGTCCCAGTATCAGAGCCCATCTCATGAGCACACACTGCGCTGCAACACAAGCTGGCTCTGTGGGGATGAATGCCCTTTCTAAACTACAGCGTTACAGATCAGCTACGTACTCACTTTGGTTCTGTAGCAGTTATGCAAAACAGGAGACTGCTCCAAGTTTAAGGTCAGCCCGATTTTATTTTATTTTTTTAAATAGATCCCTTTAAGGACATGAGTTCATCCTCCAGAGAAAACAAAGCCTAACCTTGGCCTTGGACAGGCGCAGGATGACGTCTCCGTTTAGCTCTAGTGCCTGTGGGGTGATGCAGAGGAGGGAGAAGAAAGGCAGGATGAGGCGCGCACAGGGAAATGTGATCATTCTGATGCCATTTTGGAGGAACAAAACCAGTACTTGCCTCAGCTGGTAAATTTGGGGTGTGTTTCTGCAAACAGAGCCAGGGCAAGGAGCCCACTTGTAGCCTCTACACTGGAGATGCCTAAAATTAGGAGAGATTAATTTCACGCTAAGTATTGTTGGTTTGTATTTGCAGGAGGTGCAGTCTCAACTGATCTCTGTCTCTGTTTTTCTGGCAATAAACTGAGAATATGAATAATTTACAGCTAAGTTCATTAATGTTACTCAAGCTGTTGGAGATCAACGGCCAAAGAGGGAAGACAAGTTCTCACCTCTTCATCACCTCTCTATTTGTGATTGTTTCTCAAATGGTCAACAAGCAAGACCTTGACCTCAGCTTTGGACAAAGCCATTTGCTACTTGGCAGAGATCTCATTTACCACTCAAAAATAGTGAAACAACACTCTAGAGACGAGCCACATTCAGTTTTCTTGTGCAAAGAGTATGATTGGACTTAAAAAGAGATGGTCAAGGCTAACAACCCAACCAGACCCATCTAAGTATATGTGATTTCTGGTTGGGTTACTGGGAGACTTTAACAAATACCTGTCCTTCATAGGAAGCCCCTTTAAATAGCTATAATCGTAGTATAAAATTATGCAGCAGAAAACAATATTTTTTAAATCAAAATAATATAGGATAGGCTAGGATAAGGGGGCAAGGCCAAACTATCTTAATGTCTTCTGAAGCACACACTGTAAAAACATACATTTGATCGCTCAGTGAAAGCATCTTGCTTGCTTTTCCTGCTGGTTATTAGTATAAAATTAACAATCAAAAGGCTTATAGATTAAAAAGTTGTTAAGGTATAGGTTAATTTCTCCCCAGAAATTAAATCTTTTCCTCATGCAGCTATAAAGTTTGCTAATCATAACAATATATTTTTCAAGGAAAAGCTTATCAATACTTACTAAAAATTTGCACTAGGGATGGTCAAAAATACTCAGTGCAGAAGATGGAAATGAGCTGTGCCACAAAGACCCACAGCTGATGAGAGTTCCGTGCATTAAAGACCCTGCAGAGGACATTCAGCATCTTGTGAGCTGGTTGAAAACTCACCCAAAAACTTTAATAGTAAGAGCTTACAGAGATGAAAATGCTTGCTGCTTCTCCAACCGAACCAAGTTACGTTGTATGTGTCTTACCAGCCTCTTCCCTGTGACAGTTTAGCATCAGCCTTGGCAAAGTGTTCGCAAATTCACTGGGATAAAAAAATGTTAAGATAGCAGAGCAGTTCTTGGGCAAGAGTACTTAATATTTTGGGGTCAAGAGCACCTGTTGACATGATTTCTCATAGGAAGGGTAGTGTAAGCCCCTGCCTGTGTCTGTCAGTCCCTCCCTTCCGCCCTCCAACTCCTGTGCTACGTTTCAATTGAGGCCGTGAAGAAGTCAGTGGTTCCAGAGACAGTCTCTTCCTAGGTAGTTTATGGAGAGATTTTAGGGAAATAAAGAGCTATTGTGGATAGTCCACATATCCTTGTGGTTTCATTATACTGGAGAACTTGCAAAAAGGAGAAATCTCAATCAAGGAGGGGTGTCTCTGGTGTCTAATATGGCAGAAAGTCTGATTTAATCTCTTCTGTTCATTTAAGCATTCGTAACATCTCTTTGTTGGGTCAGTCCTCCAAGGTCCAATACAGAATAAACTCACTGCTGCCTTTGTTTAAAAAAAATAATCTGCCCACCATGATCCATAAACCGGAGGAAGATGATTTGTCTCAGCTCTGGTGCACACAAAATCATTCTGGATGTGTTTTAGATGTTTTCAGCTTGTAGACATGCATGGTTCCTCCTGCAGTGATGAGTGAACATTTAATTCTGCTAGTAAGCTAAAGAAAGTGATGCCAGCATGTCTATTTTATATAATAAAGGCCTGTGCAGACACTGAGTCAAGATCTGCTGTCTGTAGAATATCGTATACATTGATTTTTACCAATTTTTCCTTATGCAGATGAGTAAGGCAATATACTGCTCAGATAATCATATAAACAGAACCAGAGACTCCATCTGTAACAGTCACTAATAAATACTGAAAGGCCTAAGGTGTTTTTCTACCAATGTTAACAGGTCTGTGATTTGAGGTGAAACAGCTCCAAGCCTTAAAAAATCAAAGCAGCTACTAGATATGAGCTAGTCATTACGGCTGCCCTTCTTTATCCCTAAGAGTTTATGATAAACAAGAACGACAAGTCAGCATATAGCTCTAGGAGAAGGGAGCGGTTTGGAGAAATACTGTGTTTGTGCCTGGGTGGGCTGTACCCCTGCAGCCTGCGTGTCTGCAGTGCGCAAGTGGACAACCCTGCATCCTCAGCAGAAGAGAAGGTGGTTCAAGCGAGACCAGGAACCTCCTGCAGCAAGTTGCAAAGCTTCCAGGCAAGACTGGCTTTTGTGTTTCCTCAGTGGCAGGCAGCAAGGCAGAAGTTCAGACCAAGTCTGGTTCTGGGGCTGGTCCAAGTCTGGCGCAGAGTGATGTGTGGAGGCCCTGCAGCAGCCTCCTGCCTCCCTTCTCCCTCACCACTTCCATGTTACCTTGCCACAGAGAAAGCAAACAAGATTCCCAGAAAGGCAGGAGGAACAGTGAGATTCATCCCGCTTCAGCAAGGGAAGGGAGGTGGTGCAGAAAGCAGCTTGCACCACGCTGTCTTACTCCCTTGGAGAGGAGCAAAAGAGATGTAGCTGCACATGGCAGCCACCCTACATCTCAGGAGGAGAGAGGGCATGCACACATCAGATCTCCTGGTTATGGAGGTCTCCACACACATGGGGTGGATGGGGGAAAAAAGCTGCCATCATCCCAGGGGTCTCCTCCCACAGGGGTCCCACCACCCGTGAGACCTTCAGTGGAGGCAAGCTGGTCATAAAATGGGCATGCCAGGTGAACAGAGAAGGACATTCAGCCAAATTCCCTCGCTGCTCCAGAGGCATGGCTATTCTTTCCCCAAAATATGTTGGATTTAACCAGTTTTATCTATGGGATACTTGGACCCTCAGAATTGGGAGGGGAAAAGGAGACCATGTCCTCTGGTTGCAAGGATAGCACCAGTTCTGCATAAGTAGCTGGTACTCCATAAAGGAGAAAGAGAAATATCTGATGGTAGTTAATTTTAATTCAAAGAGCCTACTCAATCAGTTTTCCACGTAGTAAGACACTGAAATCCATCACTGTTGCATGACCTTTCCCAAATGTTGCCATGTGAAGCAAAGTTTCTGAGAGATTTATTGAAGATGTGATTGAGGAGACACTTCTTAAACAAAAAACCCCACCATTCTCAGTACACAGCACTTCATGAAACATATATACGGGAACTCAAAAATGCCATTAATCTTTTCAAGTGAAAGGGACACATGTTCCACCTCCATCATCCTGCACCACATGTTCACGGAAACATCCACGGAGCACGGCATTAGGGACTCAAGTATTTCAGTTTATCGTCTGATGGCATTTGCATTGAGCAGCAAAGATGGCAATTTTTTTGCAAAATTATCAGACACTCTCAGTACTTCAGCACTACTCAAGGGAAATAACGTGCTTGGAAAAATGGATGTTACCAAGATTAACTTTTACTGCCTAAAAGGCATTTGCCTGCCTGACCTGACTGCAGCCCACAGTGTTATCAAGTGCCACTAAGCAAATAGGCAGTGAGATAAAAATCAGAGAATCATTGAATCATGGAATCACAGGATGGTTTGGGTTGGAAGGGACATTTCAAGGCCATTCAGTCCAACCCCCTGCAGTGAGCAGGGACATCTGCAACCAGAGCAGGTTGCTCAGAGCCCCGTCCAGCCTGACCTGGGATGTTTCCAGGGATGGGGCATCCACCACCTCTCGGGGCAACCTGGGCCAGTGGTTCACCTCCCTCAGTGTGAAACATTTCTTCCTTAGATCTAGTCTGAATCTGCCCTCTTTTAGTTTAAAACCATCACCCCTTGTCCTGTCGCTACAGGCCCTGCTAAAAAGCCTGTCCCCATCTTTCTTCTCAGCCCCTCTCAGCCCTGGCAGCTGCAGGAAGGTCTCCCTGGAGCCTTCTCTGCTCCAGGCTGAACCCCCCCAGCTCTCCCAGCCTGTCCTCCCAGCAGAGGGGTTCCAGCCCTCGGAGCGTTGCTGGGGCCTCCTCTGGCCCCGCTCCAGCAGGTCCATGTCTCTCCCGTGCCGAGGGCTCCAGAGCTGGACGCAGCCCTGCAGGGGGGTCTCCCCAGAGCGGGGCAGAGGGGCAGAATCCCCCCCCTCGCCCTGCTGGCCACGTGGCTTTGGGGGCAGCCCAGGACACGGTTGGCTTCTGGGCTGGGAGCGCACATTGCCGGCTCGTGTCCAGCTTTTCATCCCCCAGGACCCCCAAGTCCCTCTCGGCAGGGCTGCTCTCCAGCCCTTCATCCCCAGCCTGTGCAGATACCAGGGGTTGCCCCGACCCAGGGGCAGGACCCTGCACATGTCCTTGTTGAACCCCATGAGGTTCACATGGGCCCATGCCTCGAGCTTGCCCAGGTCCCTCTGGATGGCATCCTGTCCCTCAGGTGTGTCAGCCACACCACTCGGCTTGGTGTCATCTGTGAACCTGCTGAGGGTGCCCTCGGTCCCCAGGTGTCCGCTCAGATGCCTTGATGGCATTTCATTCACCCTGTCTGGGAAAAGGATGAACTTTTTTCCAAAAACTGACTCAAAGTCCAGCCAGGCAGAAAGACTGCAAAAACCGACAGTGTGATGGGCCTGGCTGTTAGTACATCTGAGAAGGTCTATTCTGTATTCTCCCTGCTTTGCAAAAATGAAAAAGAAAAGATGCTCTGTGAAAGGAAACTAGTGGATTTGAGCCCTTTTTTCTTTCTAAAGATGCAAAGAAGCCCAGAGAAAGCTTATTTTTGTTGATGAATTTTGTCATGCCCTATCAGACCAGTTAAACCTGGCCTGGCAGCAAACCTCGCATCTGGGAGACCCCTCGTATACCAGCATGTCTGGAGGTCTCAACAGGCAGCACCGAATCACAGAAACCGGAATGGACGGGGGTCCAAGAGCCCCTTGTCCTTCCTCTGCAAGAGCAGCTACCCCAACCTCAAGGACCAACCCGGTTTCTGACCCACTGGTGACGGAGAATTCAGTGGCTCCCCAGGAAACCTTTTCCAGTGCCAAGCCCTCGTTATCTTTCTAGTAAGCCCTTGCAGGTGCTGCCAGAGGAAGAGGGGTCGCAGGCAAGGGGTGGAGCGGGCAAAGATGTCCCCATTGGCCCCAAGGTGCAGGAAGAGGCAGGCAGAGAGGGGTGAGCACCCAGAGGTATGCTGTCAGCAAGGAGGGAGGACATCAGTGCCACGCTCTTTTTTTACAGCTTTGGGCAGAAAAGAGACACAAAAGGTTTCTGGACCTCCCATTTCACCTCCACGAGTTGTCATGAAATACAAAACAAAGCTGGTGGTGATGAGCTGAAATTGCCCATTGATTCTGCAGGTTTGTGAAATGATATCCGACCCATCCAGGAGAGGAAAAGACAGCGCCTGTGCACTGGGTAACAGTGTGGGTTTAGGTGATAAGAATAATCCGAGTGTGTTGGAGGATACGTACGTCATTCACTCGAAAGCAGATGAAGAGAAGGATTATTTTGTTAAGTATTTCAGAATTCTGATTTGCATCTCTGCCTTTCTACAGACAGATGTCTACTTAGGGCTATCACAGTTACTTGCAGACAGCTGGTGAGACACCCTCCTGTAGCATTTGTGTTGATTCAGTGGTAGGATATGGGGTCTGTATTGTTATCTCCAAGGTCTACACAGCCATCCATTTTCTACATCCCACCTTCAACAAAATACTCATGCTCCCAACTCCTGGTTAAGACCCGAACTTGCTAACTCAACAGTTTTTAGCTGTAGAAAAAAATTAGTGGATTCTGAGCTTCTACAAGTAGGAAGCTTTGGCACTGACATCCTTGTAACCACGGTGTCTTCTCCACCTGAAAAGGTGCCCATGGCAGCAGTTATACACACTTAATGGAATATTTTCCCTCTCTGTGACGGACAATAGCTCCTTTATGGATTTAAATGGTTTATTCCTCTATCCAGACCCTCTAGGAGAGCTTAGAGATGGCTGAAGCCTTAGAGCAAGAAAACAGCTAAGTGATAAAAATTACCTGACGGCTCGCACTTCACCACCCAGGAGTAGATTCTAGTTAGCAGTGCTCATCACAGCTCTAGAGCTGGTTGGAAAAAAAAAGGGTGAAAAAAAAGATAAATAGAGATTCATGAAGCTTTTATTCCAAGAGGTGATGCCTGTGATGCCTGTGGTGGAAGAAAGGGGGTCAGCATCTGCCCTGGCTCCACCTAGCAGGTCCCACAACCCAAAGACACCTTGCTGGGTGCCCTTGGGAGAAAGGAGCAGCTCACAAAAGCAAAAGGAATCAATTTGTCACACGAGAACAGAGGTAAAACCCAACACTTGGTACCACATAGTGTTGCTGAGGCCAAAAATACAAACTGGCAATACCTGCTTGAGAGAAAACCAGCAGAAGGGCCATCTATTACCTCCCCTAGGTCTTCTGCTCTTTCCCCAGGTATCCACTCCTGGGCACTGTCAGACAGACTGTGGTGAAACATCTCTGTAATTCACTACGGCTTTTTATTGAGACTTTCTCAGAGGAAAGGCTGCAAACGCCACTAAGGAAAATGATGGATGTTGCAGTCTTTAGGAAATGAACCATTCTTTGATTGCTTGCTTAGCTGAGCAATTTGCGATGTGATAGACAGCAATTATATCATCCAGTGTCAATTTGTCTATTCATTTTTCCCTCTCCACATGTTTCCTCTTCTTGATTGAATAATCACTAACAATAATCACAAGCAGCTGGGGGAAGGAAGTACATCCATCAGTTTTAATGTCAGCAGGAATGAGAACTGATTCCTCCAGCATCCACCACAGCTCTCCATCTTCAAAGTCATTTGCATTTTCCTTATACCATTGCTAATATCGAGATCATAATATTTCTATTACCTACTCCTATTTCAGTTTATAATCTAGGAACAACAGAACGCCACAGGAAAATACCCAGTTTCAAAAAATATATGGTTATTTTATCTGCTGTTCTGCATCCTGACAAAGATTTTCACATTTATGTTTTAATTCTCCTGATGCTGAGAATATTGATGGAAGTGTAAGCTCGTAAGCCTGTGGCTCAGCAAGATAGACCAGACCCAAGGAAGATGAGTTAATGTAAAGAGTGAGGACAGTAAAGGACAGAGCTGTTGGGAAGGTGTCAGTAGGCAAAACCCAGGACTGCAGAGGCTTTGTCTGTGCACAGATTGCTACTTCTAGCAATAAATGACCTTACTGTGCCCATATATATTGTAGGCTACAATGCAGAATGTAACATTGAATGTCCAGTGATCAAAATACCCAATTCTCAATTTATATGATTGTATAGCCCTACATATACTTTTATATATCTGTATATACATCTATTATATCTTCATATAATTCTGCAGTGATATGCTTTAGTTATATGAACCAATTTCTACCAGCTGAGCTTCTGACTCTCTCTGTTCAGAAAATACAAAATGAGTTTGAAGGCACAAAAAGTGGCCCAAAGATTGCCTTTCCCATAAAACTGTAAAGTGGTTTATTCAATAGAATTAAATCATCTTTCAAACACAGTGACACAGACCAAAAAAAAATTACCCTGATTACTGTTTTAGTTATGGCTTACATCAATTGATAGGCTTTCTATTACAACCATAATACAGCTACAGAAACAGTAAGCAAAAATTACAGGGTGGAAGGCGCAAAGAAGAAAGGTGAGTCAATGGACACGAAGGACGAACATCAGCATGAAACTATCATGACTCTGCTTGGATTTCTCCACCCCCACCATCACCACCTTACAGAAATAACAAACATGAAACAAGCTTTATTTTTGTAATAGCCCAAGCTCCCCTGGCATGAAGACACGCAGTTTTGCTGCAGTATTTCCAAACTAAGCCTTTTTTTTTCCACCAGCTGAAAACAGGGAACATATTCAACAGGCAGCAGCTGCTCAATACAATTTACATGGGCTGAACGTGGAGCTTTGATCAGGGACCTCACGGCTGACAACAAGGAGGACGCAGAAACAAAGCAAAAATCACCGTGTCCTGTCCCAGGTAGAGCAACTTGACCAACGCAAGGTTAACAAATGGATTAATTCAATTCTGCTTGCTCCCCAGTGCTAAAACAGGTAATAACCAGAGCCATATGGAGCACTGGAGACACTTCAGTGTCTTGGTCCATCAGACAGTTTCAAGTAGAACAGACATTTTGAGTATGTCAAACACAGTATCTGACTTTTCTGGCTTAACTTGTCACCATTTTAACATGCTAACACGTTTTACAGTGATTAGTACAGTTAAAAACGTACATCAATTTACCCAAAGATCAAACACCGAGAACATTTATGGCTTCTAAAGGGAAAGTCAGATGTATATCTGACAAATACCAACATCGGTAACGTATTTACAGCTTTCAATCCTTGAAGCGCTGAGGCAGATTTGTCTTTCTTTAAGTTTCCCACTATGGCCGAGTCCCTCATTTCCGACGTTTCTCAGATGCTCAGGGCGTTGGAGGTGCCGACGGCCTGGGACTCGGGCTCCCTCACTCTAACGCCTAGCGTACATTTGGATTTCCCTTAAGTTTATTTTAAAAAGCACTTAAGTACAATTGCTTGCTGATTTTGAATACCATGCAAAACAACACAGGGATGCCCAGCAGCCTCACCCACACTAGACAGGATGATAGTAAGGTATAAAATAATCACAGTCTGGGAGGGTTTTTTGGGAGGAGAAGGTTATTGGCTTGACTTACAAGCATTGGACTCGATGTTTTTTTCTATTGAAACCAAATGCAAACGTTTTGCTGGCTTCAAAGGGTATGGGCTGAATCCTGCCTTGAACGCATTCGTACCACTGATGAATTCCATGCTGGTATTTTAAAGCAAGCAGAAAAACACCTTTTTTTCTTGAGGCATACGATTCGCATACATACAGTTAGGTACAGAGGGTTCATTTGTGATTTGCTATGGCGATTTACACTACCACGATGAAATGTTTTGCATAGATGAGTTTGAAAAGATGAAAAGTGCCGAAATCTGGAAGGGAGAGTGACAGTCACACCGTTTCTGCTTCCAGATAAGTTTGTTCTTTACGCATACCATTAAAAACACAGTATGGCTACTGCACCCTATCTACAATATTTTAAAAAGTTTATCTGAAATCAAGTGAGTAAGAAACAAGAAGCTGCTCTTCCTGCCCACGATCGGGGCCTGTTTCTGGAGGCTTGCTCTGAAGTACACTGAACTTGCCACAGACTTCACTGCATTTTGGAAAAGGTGCTAAGCATAAATACTGATTCCTTTACTCCTAAAACCTCAGCTCACTCCAGAATGTCCCTAGGAACGTGGCCCTTAGGGACTGCCGGATTTTGCTGTTTCCTTCTTCATATACTTGTAAAAGCTCCAAAGTTCTCTGCACGCTCAGCTGCAAGTAAGATGGGGGAAAGGACCATTCCAGAGCTCTCCATTATTTCACTACCCAAGCTTGTGCTCTCTAGGATCAGAGCTTTGCTGACAAGCCACCAGGCCTCAGAAGATTAAAAAGGACATATTCCCTCTCCCTCCACATCTCAGTGTTTTATCCACCTCGGTTTCCCTCACACAGAAACCAGAGATTGCTCCCTCCCGCCACGGGAAGCCGAGCACGGGCAGTCCGTCCATGTAGCTGCGTCACCACCAGTGGTTTTGCCTTCAAGGTCTGAGCGACGTTTCTGCTGATTCACCGACCCCCCCAGAGTGGACTGTTCTTAGAGTTGATTTCCTTCCGTCCACTACATCTAACCATCCCAAGTGAACATGACCTTTAAGTTATCATCAGTTGAGCCTGCATGGGCGCAGCTTTGGTCAGGGACCAGGGGAGCTACTCCTGGCCGCTGCCAGCTGGGAAGCTTCGTCTATCATCTCTGTCGTGTTACTCCACAGCGTTAAAGGCTCTAGACCAGAGCTGCGGTTGCAATCATCTCCCCATGTTCCCTTTACATCGCTTTTCCAGGCGACCATGGTGCCTCTCCTCCCCGAGATGGCAGCAGGAGGAGCTGCCACGGCATGGCTCTTCCTTTGCAAATCATGAGCTGGCTTTGACAACTCCGTTGCAATCACAAATATGCTAAAATATTATAATGGCCCTATCGGCATTTAATCCGTTCTGTCCAACAGCAAAGTTGGATTTCATAAATCAAAAGCAAGCAGCTGAACTATTCCGACTAAATTTTGACTAAATACTTCCTTTCCTTTGATGAAAGCACCGGCAGATTCATAAGCCTCCTCTGTTGACCTGACAATAAAGGAGAAGCAGTCCTAGTTATGTTTTTCTGACTGAATTTGCATTGCCAGTGTATGCAGATCCCAGGAACTTCTTAAGAGATTCTTCTAAATAATATGTGGAGTTGGGGATTAAACCATAACACTATGATTTTCTCTCTTGCTGTCTCAGATTTCATATCCTCAGCAACAGAGCTGGGATTACAGCTTGAGCTGAGGATGTGGTACCAGACAGCTGACAGCTTTTCCTCTTGGACAGATCAGATTTTTGTATCAGGGGATTTCTCTGGGGCCTGCAGCCTTTTCTGTGGGAAAGCACGACATGCTACGCACGCCCTTGACTTGCCCTAACAGCGTGCAGCAAACGCACCCAGCTTCCTGACAGTCATTTCTTATCACCCAGGTATACCGTTGTTCCAAGAAGGTTAAGATTGGACATCTGGAGCCTTGCCTGCATGGGAGAAGGGAAAACAAAATAGCCTCAAACTCAGACAAATTCTTGATGTCAAGAGAGTACTTTCTTATGCTCAGTACACAAAAGAATGATGGCAGAAAACAAGAAGGGTTCTTCTTTCTGCAACAGCCCTTCTTTTCATCTGTTTAAGCGGGACGGGCAGAAGCTCAGGCTGGTCAATGCTGGCTCACCCACCCCACGGTGGCATTGCACAGGTAATGACCTCCACGTAGTTAAAACCTCCTGGGCAGAATTTATATGCTACCTGTGGAGAACAGAGCAGCAGGTAGGATCCATCCTCAGACCCTGCTCCTGCAAGCTGCCACCACACCATTTCCATCCAACCCCACAGACGGTGCAGTACAGCAGCAGGAATCTGATTTTCTAGCGCCCAGTGCAAGGTAAAAAAATACCTGAAAGCTTCTGCATATGGCATTTCTGACAAATGTCATAGTTTTTCAATCATTTTTTGAGCAACACCTGAAAAATTAATTAAAAAGTAAACATGTTGCAACATGCATTTCATCTCAAGGACTGTTTTACATATATTTTGTTAAGTATCTTTCTGGCTTGCAAATCACTCCTTACATCTAACTATACACCTATGTACACCTGCACAGGCATGTCTGGGCCTGTTTCTGCAGTCCCTACACAAATAAAATACCCATCCACTTGAATGGGAGCTCTTTTCAGATAAATGTGGCAAGATTGGGCCTTTGGTGCATACATGCAAGTATCCTGCACACACATTTTAAAATTCTTAAAAAAATAGAGTAGCTATAGATTCATAACCGATCAAAATCTAAACACAGTAAAACTGCACTTATTACAGTGTAGCCTAAGTGAATTTACGTTGCTCATTTATATGAAGCAAACAAAGGAAAGGAAATGTCTGTGACCCTGTAATTATAGGTTAATTGTAATTACAGTTTTGCTTATCCTTTTGTCTGTCCAAAACGTCCAAAAGGATTTTTGCAACTAAAAAGAGGGATTTGCACCATTTCTTTCCAACATATGGATGCTTCTCAAGTGCTTTCCCATCCTTATTGAAGTATCTTTCGCAACATATCAGACTCCTTTCGGTGGCTTTTGTTCACTCCAACCCCTATAGTAAAGAAAAATCCCTTACTGGAGAAGGTAACCTTAGCAAAGCAGCAGCAGCAAAGCAATACTGAAGTCACTACTAGTCCCATACTCAGAATAAGGAGTAAGGGCTCTAGGTACCAGCTTCAGTGTCACTCCTGTTATCATAAAGCTTAATGCACAGCAAGATGGCCAACCCATGGGGTCAAATTGCTCTCTAAATAGCACTTTAATTACAGCACTTCATTATCAAAGCCCTTTGCACATAAATTTACAAAACACAGCAAAGACAAAGATCTCTTTTGCATATTAAATCAAGGAAACTCTCTCATCTACAAGTTCATTCTTAGTGTGCTGCACATTTCGCAGCTAGCTGATACAAGGTGGTGCTCACTAACGCACAGTATAACTCTTAAGACCAAAAACACACCACCACAAATATATAAAGCTTCAGCTACCCCTGGCTGGTATTTCCCAAGTGAGCTCTGACACCTTTATGAAGCATATGGGTTGCTTTTAAAGTAATCAGACCACCGGAGTCTAGTGTAAAGTCAAGGAAACACACTCTCACATACCGCCCAGGTCACCGCTGGTCAGTAGGGACTTTTGAAATGGTGACCATCGTGCTTCACTTCCTTTTTGATCATTTTATCTGTAGCGTGAGCAACTTTCACAGCTCTCAGCATAGCACAGAGGCTTTTAAAGGAAGCTTTGTGCATTCGTGCGTTACAAAACCAAAATCCAAGTCCAGATTTGGATTTAAACCCTCCCCCCCTGCAAAAAAAAAGGTATCCCTCATATAGACCTAGCACTTTAAACTCCAAATCCTTGATCAAAGATCTTGTAATCTAAGTAAGACCAGCCAAGGCACTGGGCAACAGCCCAAGTGCTTCAGACTAAGAACTTATACGAGGAAACTCTGTTCATTTAACTATGCCAGCACAGCCAAAACAGCAAACCTCACCCCCTTGTGTATGCAGCCTTACCAGTATGAAAGGGCATATACCAGCAGTTTACGACACCACAGTTCAGCAGCCAAAATAAATTCCAGCAATATGTGGCACCTTTTCTGCACCAGGATTTTGCCAATTTAACTGTATCAGGTGAAAAATTAAACTTGGCATAACTGACAGAGTTACACTGGTAACTTTTTTAAGAATACACCAGCCCTTTTACTATCCTAATAACATTCTCAACATACAAAAATGCCACGTTACGGCATCTGACACCTTGAGATGCATAATTTTAACATAACCATCATAATCCAAGCGACAAAATATCTTCACTGTATTTCCTGCCAGTACTTATGACAGATACCTGCAAGTATTTAACTCGACCTGCACAACAGTGAATCAACATTCAGATACTCTCACATCTTTAATAAAAATCAAAGAGGAAATGCTTTTTTCTACCTTATGCTGTGATATCTGAACAAAAAAATCAATGCAGAAAATATAACTATGGTAACCTCCTTGCTATTCAGCCTGAGAAAAGCTTGCAGAAGTGTGAAGGAGCACATTTCTTCAGTAAGGACTCCAATGTGAAGCTGAGATGGTCATCACTGTAGGAGAAAGCACACACATTGCTCATGCGTTAGCTAGAAGGAAAGCATTACAGAAAATGAGAAAGAAAACACGATCAGCAGAGGAGGCCAGAAATATAAGACACAAGAAGGAAGAAGAAACTCTAAAAGAATTGCACACCACGACCAACACATTACCTGTTGCTGTAAATGGGAGTTTAACATTCTCTTCTATCCTGGCTGAAAATATTCATAAAGTGATCTTCTTTATCCTAACACATCTATCTGCTATTTTTCACCAATACTTTGTGGCATTATGGAACAAAGACCTCAATTTATATACCTTCCCTTAAAATTATAATGCTAAAGAGTATTTTCAAAAACCCAAATGCCAGAGAACAGTGATTTCAATACAACCTGGCAATGCCCCAAGGTACTCAATTCAGAAACCTGTGTAAAGTCATATGGTCTATGCTAAAATTCTCCATCACTGATTCTCTTCAAAAGTTTGGTGCTTTTCTTCATAGTGAAATGATAACTATATTAATGTGCTCTGTTTATCCCTAAACTTATTGGAAATGTGCTTCTTATCTGACTTGCTTTCCAGGGCAGCGTATACCCTGGGACAGAAGAGTTTTGCTTCTCCAACACTGTTAGGGACACAATTCTGCTAGCAGGAAAGATGCTGGTATCCTAGATCCTATGGGATGCAATGCCTTGAGGAAATTTATATCAAACAATTATTGCATAATCTCAGGGTGTAATAAAACCCCCTACACCATACACAGGCAGCAAGCTCCTGTTACGCTTTTGCATCAGAGGAAGAAGTGTCCCTGTCAACAGCAGCTACAGGTTCCTGTATGAACCCGCAGGATCCCCTTGCTGTGCATGTGGAGGAAGTTGAAGATTTCTGAGGGCATAGCATGAAAACCAGGGCGAGGTTTCACATTGTCATAGTAGTGATGAGTTATAAAAATCCCTGAGGGGTTCATGGGGAAGGCCCAAAAGCCAAAAAGGTGGACCTCTTCACAGAGCTCCAGGGCAGCAGTCACCAGGATCAGTCCAGTGCTAATCCGCTTGGCCCGCACCCCTTGGCCGAGCCAGTAGCGTGAGACGTTGATGAGATACTGGGGATGAAAGTAATAAACAGCTTGCTGAGATTCAAAATCATCCAAGACATATTTGACACGGATTGAAACGTCTGTGTTGCGAGTGTTGTAGAAAGCTGGCAGCAGCACGGACGCGTTCTCGTAGACCTGGAGCACATCGTAGAAGGGTTTCCTCCATTTCTCCAGCTTATGAAATCTAAAGAGAAAAGGATGCGAGTGATGGTCAGACCAGCGCGGATTCGGTCTGGACCCAGCAGACAAGCAACCTCCAGTGGGCTTTTACTGAAACATTTCTGACAGGAGATAATTGAAATGACGTTTTGGTTAACAGGGGGAACATATTTAGATTTGTAGCCAAAGCACCAGTATGAAATGTACAGCAAAAATGCAGGGAATAAAAAGATATATATTTTCCCCTCTTTTGGCAGTACACTCATTAAACAGTGGACAAACTTTGTAGGCATTTCTGATCATGTCTTCACATTTTATTATAAGAAATACGTAATTTTTCCAAGGTTTGATCAGCTGTATAGTGCAATACTGTATAAAAAAGTGGCAAATACCAAAGCAGAGCAAAAACATTTCTAAAATGTCTAAATGTAACATTTAAAAGAAATTCACTATGCAAACAAATTATTTTATATTGCTTGAGAAAAGAAACACATTCCCACAGCAAGAACGGAAAGCAATAATTAGCCCCATGGTCCCAAACCTGTCAGCAAGGTGGCATTAAGTTATTAATAAATTTAGAATTAAAATAACTCAGTCAGTCCTAGCTACAAAGTTTAACTGACACTTCTTTAAAAACATATGACAATATGTGTTACTTTATTTAAGCGTTTAGGGTCGGATCCAGTTGCTTCCACCCTAAATGTTTCTGAGATGTTTTCCTGGGGCTTGCAACACGGCACAAGACTTCCAGAGGGAGGATGGCTCTGTCGTTATAATCCCAGCTCATCGGCTTCCCACCTTCTATCACCAATGTGCAGGTCTAAGTGTTTAACACATTTCTGTAAGTTGTTACAGATTCCATGTACGGAATAGCTTCAATTCAGAATGAAATCTATGATTCATAGCGTCAGTTTAAAGTAATATTGGGGAAATATTCTCTGTAACAGTTAGAATTAAGTGAAAGGTGGATTTGGAAAAGCAATAGGAGATGAAAATAGAAAAAACAGAAACGACCTCTCTGTAATTATACTGGGATTGACAGTCACGACATCAGTCTTTACCCCAACGTCGGGGAAGTATTTCTCAGATATAGGAGGCAAATTGCATCTATAAAGGAAAGAAAGCAGTAAGAAAGTTAAACAATTCCTTGAACCTTTTCAGGACTAGAAAGTAGAATTGATTTAAGCATGTCTTCCAAGCAACAAATCTAGAAACAGATTGAGAATTTAAAATTGTACCAATTATTGATGCCCAAACCATGCATTAAAGTAACAAGTTCTTAGGGGCTGTATGGAGACCATTCCTCCCCGAGTCTGCCAGAGCTGATCCTTTTTTGCAGATGTAGCCAACATTCACTCATTTTGCTTCTTTAATAGCAGTTCAGCTAGCTATTTTGGCAGTTTAGGACAAGAAATGGGATGAGCCCCAAGGACAATCAGCCCATAAAATCAAAGACTTCCTCAGCAACAGCTGAGCTGTATTCAATAATTAATAGATAAACCAGATCTATAACATTGCCTTTATCATGCTTTGTTTTATACCCAAGAGAATTTAGGGGAAATGCTCCCCAAGAGAGAAATCAGGCCAGTCCTAATTAATCCAAAACTATCTGTTTCCCCTTATACATATCTCCCGGCCGCAGCGTAAGAGCAGCAATTCTGACTCTGTGGATTCACCAGAGGATGTCAAACCTATTAGGAGCAAACTTGTGAAGATTTGCAAACCTTGACTTCGCCCAGCCTCCACTCACCTTGGCCTTGACCTAGATTCATCATCTCAAAAAATTTAGAGCATCCCTCAAGAGATGCTGAAGTTACTGAAATACACACACATACACACAAGCTATCACACAAGCTTCGATTCCATAGGAAACCCAGCTAATAAAAAAGCTTCAGCATGTGTTTTCAGAGGTAACCTAAGTGGCCTTGCAATTAGTCTTACACTCAGTTTAAGCTAGCATTAGATATCTGCTGACATTTTGAAAACAAGCCACAATAAAAGCCATCGCTGTTAAGATCCCCACATCTCAAAAATACTGCTGTGCCTAATTCCCAACATCTCTATATTTTTGAAGACCAGGGCTGAATATGACAAAAGAGTGAAGGTATTCAGGGTAAGCGATGCTCAGTGTTTTCGCAATACTACAGTTCAGCTGCCATCATAATTTCTCAGTCACAGAGAGAGGGCTATTGGGGGAGCAGAGGAACGCACAAAAATCCTTCAAAGTCCTTCTCAGGCTCAGCAGGTTCACATCTACCTTCCAGAGAGTTTCAATTATCAGGCCAGAGAATTTTTTTAGCCATCTCATCCTTCTCATAGGCAGTGTTATTTCCAGCACTTTTCTCTTACTAGGTCATGCAACGTCCTTCTGAAGTCCTCTAGTATCCTCGGTTCCACCTAGCACTGGGCACTGTGCTCATTAGATTATAATTGAAAAAGGTTTTCAAATATTCAGCTTCAATAGTTTTGAACAGTAAACTCCCACCAGGATTAACTGAATTTGTTGAAAGTGATAGTTCCTTATAAAAATGATACAATCTGCATAAACTGTAGTTTTGTCATAGGACTCCAAAAATCCCATCCCTGCAAAGAGAGTAGTCCCATCTACAAATGCACCCAATGTTTCATCACAGATCTCCACTCTGGCCAGTAGATGGAGATAGAAAATAACATCTAGTAAATGCAATTCGTGTGTGTGTTTTATATATTCTATTGGAATATAATGAACTGCTATCAGAATTTGTTTCATAGAAAAATCTTGGTTGCATCCTGCTGGCCACAAGCTTCCCAACAATACAAGATTTTCCCAGGTGTCTTGAAGGTATCACTGAAAGTTAGCAGTGTCCACAGGCAGTTTTTGAAATATTTTAAAGAATTGTTTTGTTGGTGACCAAGACGGCGATTCCTGACAGTTTGGTGAACTGGTGTCAGACTGGAAAGTGGATGTGTTGAGACCTGACCTTGAACACAAGTTTTACTTTAAAATTGATGTCAGCAGAACTTAAGCTTTTAAACACTAGCATGTCTTTGTACCTAATGCTGGTCCCACATGTTTTGGAGGTGGTGAACCAGAGCGTTTTTTGCACAAATACTGATGTACCTTTTCATATTCCAGTTCTACTTAAGCCTCTACTTAACTAGTTACTTACCAAAAGCAATTTCTAAGTTCTGTACTGATCTGCTCTGCCCTTTTTATGCAGTTGTGGTACAGTTCATGAAAGAGCAACAGTGGTAAAGAGGGGCCTCCACTGAAAGTTCTTATGCATAAATGATGACATTTGCTGCCCGTATTTCTGCTTCCAGTCAACAGTTTGTCACCTCCATGTGTAACACGTACCTCTCATTTCAACCATGCTGATAGCTGTGATCCAGTACAATAGAAGGGAATCTACAATAACTATTTAATATATATATAGGGAACACTAGGCTTTTAAGAAGAAAATTATGTGAAGCCTGGACTGTTTCACAGATTAAAATAAGCCAATAGTTTTCTACAAAATGGCACAAGAGGCAGACACAAGGGGTCTGAAAATAATGAATAGTAAAGGTAGGACCTGTAAAATGTTATTTCTCATTTGATGACAAATTAAATTAAGAATGCAATGAGTCATAATCTGACTTAATTTTTGCTGGTATGCAATTGGAGAAATTAATTTATTTATATACAGTTATTCTAAACTGACAGGAACATACCTAAAATCAGAAAATAGGCCAACAGAACTAAAAAAAATTTTTCTTTTCTTCGGAACAGGTCATGAATCTCTGAGCTAGCTGTCATATGCCATGACCTGGGAAAAGAGCTTAACAGGATTTAGAGAGGGATTAGTCATGCATATGAATAATCGTGGTGGGTTGACCCTGGCTGGATGCCAGGCGCTCACCAAAGCTGCTCTATCGCTCCCCTCCTCAGCTGGGCAGGGGAGAGAAAATATATCGAAAGGCTCCTGGGTCAAGATAAGGACAGGGAGAGATCACTCAGCAGTTACCGTCACGGGCAAAACAGACTCGCCTTGGGGAAATAAATTTAATTTCTTACCAATCAAATCAGAGTAGAATGATGAGAAAAATCAAATCTTAAAACACCTTCCCCCCCACTCCTCCCTTCTTCCTGGGCTTAATGTCAGTCCCAATTTTCTCTACTTTCTCTCCCCCCGAGCAGCGCAGGGGGACAGGGAATGGGGGTTGTGGTCAGTTCATCACACCTGGTCTCTGCCGCTCCTTCCTCCTCAGGGGGAGGACTCCTCACCCTCTGCCCTGCTCCAGCCTGGGGTCCCTCCCACGGGAGACCGTCCTCCACGGACTTCTCCAGCGTGAGTCCTTCCCACGGGCTGCAGTTCTTCACCAGCTGCTCCAGCCTGGGTCCCCCACGGGTGCCGTCCTTCAGGAACAGGCTGCTCCAGCCTGGCCCCCGCGGGGTCCCAGGTCCTGCCAGCAAACCTGCTCCAGCCGGGGCTCCTCTCTCTCCCCACGGGGCCACAGGCCCTGCCAGGAGCCGGCCCCAGCGCGGGCTGCCCACGGGGTCACGGCCTCCTTCGGGCATCCCCCTGCTCCGGCGTGGGGCCCTCCTCGGGTGCGGGTGCAGATCTGCTCCCCCGTGGAGCTCCATGGCCGCAGGGGCACAGCCGGCCTCCCCGGGGGCTTCCCCAGGGGCTGCCGGGGACCCTCTGCTCGGGCGCCTGGAGCCCTCCTGCCCCTCCTGCTCTGGGCTGGGGGCTGCGGGGCTGCTCCCCTCACACGGTCTCACTCCTCTCTCCAGCTGCAATTGCTCAGGTTTCTTCCCCCTTCTTAACTATGTCATGCCAGAGGTGCTGCCGCCATCGCTGACAGGCTGGGATGCCCCGGAATATTATGGCCACATTCATGGGACATCCACTTCATGCTCCTGGGCTAATGTCCACAGAAGGATAAGTCCACAACCTGAGTAACAGGGGATGTCCTGAATAAGGACATCAAACCTTGTCAGTAAGTCAGTGATCAACCACACGGAGTTAGGGAGAAATAATTCCTCAAAACATAATTTTTAAATAAACATTATACAGTGAGCAGTGTATTTTTTTAAACATCACATTTTGTGCAAGCAGCAGGCTTGATATGGCCAGCTTGGCAAACCCTATGTTTCCATGTGAGAGAGAATAGCTTTGCAATCCTTTGTTTCTCATTAAAACAGGCAAAAAGAAAAGTGGTGCTGTGGTGATTACCGAAACACGAAGTCTGCACTGTCAATCTCCCGGCCACATCTGCTGTTCTTCAGGATTCCTCCGTTCCCAACCACCGCACATTTCTTAAACTGGGAGCGGTGGTATGGCATATCCTACAACGTCACAGCAAGGAAACAGTTATTCTCCTGAAACATGGAGGCAACAAGTCTCATTTCCTTCCTTTTTCCTTTTTTTTGTGCAGCTTCATCTTGCTGCAGATCCACTAATCATAGGAAGTTGACACTGCTTCTGGCCCACAATATTCCCGTGGTGTATATAAATGGGTGGGATTGTTTTCTGTGCAATTAGAGATGCTACAGACAACTAACTCAGAGAGAAAAAAAGCAATAGCCAAGTTTTTTCCAGACTTAATAATGGAAGAAGTCATTTTAGAAACTTGCTGTCCCTTCTGATTTCCACATGAGGGCATGAACCACAAAATTAGTGAATCCCAGGCGTTGCCTTCTGAGCCGCCTGCAAACTCCTTGTTCCTCAGTCTCTGATCTCCTGCTTTTGAGAAGTCTGCATGAATAGTCCTGGAGCAGCTAGTAAAGCCCAGGAAGACTCTCTAAATCAGACAGCACATTACAGCTGTTCAGCAGAACCTAGCCCAAATTTTACTGCATGCTACCACTAATTCTACTCATAGTGTTAATAATTATTAATTAGCACTTGTACTACCAGGAGTGCCTAGAGCCTTTGGTCAAGCACCTTTCTGGACTCGTGTAGGACACATCTTTCTGCAATCTTTGGGCAAAATTCTGTCTTCATATGCAGACATGCAGCTGCTGTAGAAGCCAGAGAGAGTGAAAATCACATCTCTGAGAACAGAACTGGGCCGTTAGGGTGAGAGGGCTGTGACGCACAACTGAGCCGCACTACACCTTATGAATATGTAGAGATGTGCTTATATAAGCATGAGAGCGCTCGTTTTGGTACATACATATTTTATCAATAATTTCATACTGCAACCTACAGAGGGATGAGATAGTGGCACAATGTTTCTAGGTGATTATTCCCAGGATCTTCCCATAGCATTCATAAGCCGTGAGGCAAAACGGCATGCACGTACACCGGTCTGACAAAAGCAGCAGCTAACAGAGAGGCATTCTAGAGTTGTCTGTGCTTTATCCAGTGATTTCTTAACACAAAAAGCCTTCGTAGTCCCTTTCATGGAGATCAGAATCCAGGTCTCCACACTCAGCACAAAGCTCTTGCCCTTACAGTCTTGCTCCCATGCTTTCAGCCCTTCGTCTCCTACGTTTGCCTTGCTGCAGCCTTGCTCCTAGGCAGAGAGTGGCTCTGGCCACAGAGCTGCTGCCCGGTGAATCTCAAAGGCACTTTAGAATGGGGTAAAGCCTGGAAAGCATCCTCAAGGATCTGGACAGGCTGGATCAATGGGCTGAGGTCAACTGTGTGAGGTATAATAAGGCCAAGTGCCGGGTCCTGCACTTCGGCCACAACAACCCCATGCAACGCTACAGGCTTGGGGAGGAGTGGCTGGAGAGGTGCCCGGCGGAAAGGGACCTGGGGGTGCTGGTTGACAGCCGGCTGAACATGAGCCAGCAGTGTGCCCAGGTGGCCAAGAAGGCCAACAGCGTCCTGGTCTGTATCAGCAATAGTGTGGCCAGCAGGAGCAGGGCAGGGATTGTGCCTCTGTACTCGGCACTGGTGAGGCTGCACCTCGAATCCTGTGTTCAGTGTTGGGCCCCTCACACCAAGAAGGATGTTGAGGTGCTGGAGCGTGTCCAGCAAAGGGCAACGAAGCTGGTGAGGGGTCTGGAGCACAAGTCTGATGAGGAGTGGCTGAGGGAACTGGGGATGTTCAGTCTGGAGAAGAGGAGGCTGAGGGGAGACTTCATCGCTCTCTACAACTACCTGAAAGGGGGTTGTGGTGAGGGGGGTGTTGGGCTCTTCTCCCAAGTAACTGGTGATAGGATGAGAGGAAATGGCCTCAAGTTGCACCAGGGGAGGTTTAGACTGGATATTAGGAAAATTTTCTTTATGGAGAGAGTGGTCAAGCATTGGCACAGGCTGCCCAGGGAGGTGGTAAAGTCACCATCACTAGAAGTGTTCAAAAAATGTGTGGACACGGTGTTTCTGGACATGGTTTAATGGGCATGGTGGTGTTGGGTTGATGGCTGGACTTGATGATCTTAAAGGTCTTTTCCAACCTTAATGATTCTGTGATTCTGTGAAATATAACAGCTGCTGTAGGACACTCCTAGCAAAAGCACAGGCATCTCGTCTTTCATGCATTCATCGTGCAATCAGGTAGGGTTTTGAGGATTATACTGCTGGACTTAGATGTACCCGATCTTTGCACGTCTACAAACACCAAAGTGCTTTCCTGGGTCTGAGCCTTTCCCCTGCTCTGCACCAGTTCCCCATGTGCACATTTAGGTAACAGCACTATCCTAACTCTTAGAAGTGCTCCGAAAGCAAACGGATTAAAAATGGTTAGACCCTGAAGGACAATGTTAATGACACAAATTTAAGTACTTAACTTGAATATTTTTCTGACTTTCTGAAAGGGATAAATTTCAGTTATTCCCTTCAAATATGTAATTTTAAATTCATGAGGTGTGCCCCATGATAAATCAGTAGTCACATAAGCCATTTCTGCACGTCACTATGTGCAATGGGCATTGCCCACTGGTTATAACTTTGAATGACCCCCAAGTCAAGGATTATTTGCTGAAAAGGTTTTGAATAATCATTATGATGAATATATTTAAAAATCATGCAGCCTGTTCACAGATAAGGAGCAAACAGAAATAAGCATAAAAATAGTCATTATGAATATGAATTATAAAATAATCATGCCCTTAAAAAAAGCAGACTTATCCCAAATGTTGGATTGATTATATGTGAGTATTGTACTTTTTTAAAGTTCTGACCAGTAAGTGTGTCTTTTGTTCAGCTTTCTTAAGTTATTTCATTAGCCACTTTGCTGCTAGGTCAGTAATATTCGGCAGGGAAAAAGATATATATGTATTGCATACTAGAGCAGATGATGACTAGAAAATAGGATAATCATCTAAAATATCATATCAAAAATAAACATTTTCAAAGTATAAGCAATGAAGTTTGTAGATATGTCAAACAGCCAACTGCTAAACACTTGGCTATAGGATAGCATCTCATGCAGCAAATAGAGTGAAGTCAATTCTGTAAACAGAGAGAGGCATGAGGCACCTTTGGAAACATTTTGAAGATTTCTTGGTTGATATGGAAGATTCCACTAGTATCCACTTCATATTTCAGTTTAGTTCCCAAGGGAGTGTTTTTCTGGGTGGTGAACAGAAAGGCAGGGGCATTGCAACACCTCGACAAAGTAGACCTGTAGAATGAAAAAGAGAGAAATAAGATCAAGGAGCTGATAGCATGCTTTAGGATTTGCAATTACTATCACTCCTAACAAGGCAGTTTTCAGGGTACAATGGTGGTTTGCTGGGTATTCCTTTAGAAAATTTCAGAATCGGTGAAATTTTCCTTGATTGAGGAACTTAACGGTAAAAAAACAAAACAAAACAAAACAAAAAACCAAAGAAATGAGATCCCTGTAGCTGTCTCTTCTAGGCTGCAGGAAATACATGTGCAAATTCTCCCCTGCTCCAGGCCCCAAAGCTGAGCTTCTGCCCCCAATATCCTGGAGAAACCATCCTAATGAATTAGTCCCTCTCTGCTTTAGAGGTCTTCCACTTCTTGTAAATTATTTACTCATCACTGGGCAGGAAACGCAGGGGTTAAAGTATTCCTCTGGGGATGTGGAAGCTTGGAAGGGCAGGGATTTAAACACAGCAATACCTAACGACACTACCCCACTTACCACGTTACTGTGGTGCATGGCAAACTTTGATTACAAAAAAAAAAGTAAAGGTCTTAGTTTTGCCTTTGACCTTGCATATGTGCATCAGGAAGATGATGTGACCCCAACAGATGGGTGCCAGGATAACTGGTCATGGCTACAACTCCAAAATCTCAGACAAATGGCTAAAATTTTCTTTGTCACTGGGACAAAATGGCAGGTATTCCAACGCAAAAAAGAACAGTTTTGAAATCCCAAAAATGGGATTCATGGCATGAGAGAAAACACATTCAGCTCTGACCCCCTTACCATAAGTTTCATATGAAATTTAAATAGGAAAAGTAGATTTCCAAATAGGGGTCCATGTCTTAGCTCCCATCTTCCACTGAATGCTTTTGTCCTTTTACTGATGGAACTGAAAGCCCTGACTTCAGCTTACTCTTACTCCAGAGCCAGTTTGTTTCTCAGTCAATGCATCTTATACCTTTAATGAAAAATACATGTCATGGCAAATGCACAAACATGAAGACAAAGCCAAATGGCTCTCAAATAACCTAGATTAAATACTTTGGCTCTCGGGTATATGGCCTCATTATATGAGTTGGAAGAATAAGGCAGTCTTCTTTATGGGTTTTATTATAAGCACCAGAAAGCAAATACAGAATTATGCAAACATTTCAGTGATGTCCAGTTACTATTACATACTTGACTCGCGCAGAATGACACAATAGGATGATCAGATCAAGGTAGCAATTGAGACTGAATAAGTCAATGAATTTCTAATAATGAAATCATTAAATAATTACAAGTAGGTAGTGGGATTGAATTGTGAAATTTGGAATATGAAAAAACCCTTCATTAGTTCTGCATTAAGGAAATGAAAGAGATGTTGTTCCTTAACCTAATGTCCAGCTGGTTTTCCAGAGGCATATTCCTTAATGTAAATGTCTGATATCTGGCAGAGGAAGACTGTCAAGGAAATTTTTTTTCCTTAGTCTCCAGATGCAAAAGCTAGTGTGATTTTTGTGCTTCCTCCCTCCCTACTGCTTAAGTATCTGCCATTTAACTTTTGTTGGATTCTCCCCATATCACCTGAGGGTTGAGAACTGTCCAAGTTCAAAAGCCCACAACTCAGTGTGGTTAGACCACCACCTTTTAGCCTCCTGCTAGACTACCTCTAAATTCGGAGACTTTGGTTTGCTTTTAAAGGACTACAGTTTCCCCACACATTCACACACTGAAGTCTCTGTCCCATAAGACAAAAATGAAACAGACTTTGAAGTTCTTTTTTTTTTCATGACTAACATGATTCTTGTTCCTAGAACCAGCTAACAAAGGTTAGGGTACATCTAGGTGTCAGTAGGAGTTTCTTAAGCGGTGATATATCAATCAGGCAGGTATAGTCAGCGACAGGAGCCTTTCACCTCTTCTGTCTCTCAATGCAGTGTCTAGGATGGAGATGGGTTCTTTGCTTAATGTGCTGGTGTTGGTGGCCTGAGAGAGAGTGATGGTGCTTCTGATGGTCTTTATGTAGTCCTTTCTCATTGCCCTCACCTAGGCTGGCCTCCAACGTGCTCCATGTACTCTGGGCACAATCATTAGTTCTCTTACTCCAAGCAGTCTTCAAGACGGTAGGCTCTAATCCTGAATGCCTCTTGTCTTCAAAATGGGCTCTGATAATTCCCCATCAAGTAACTTCCAGAAAAAACTGTACTAAAAAAACCTAAAAAAAACTTATGTGTGGAGCTCATGTTGGAAAAATTGTTATGAGCCTGGGACTAACAATTAGTTATTTTTAAAGATGTTAATGACTAACTCAGCACATGCATTCTCACATTCTCTCATTAACTCGTGACAGCTATTTCCTGGAATCATGCAAAAGAATTTGGGAGAAAGTTGTGGGGCCTTATTCTAAGCAACAGCTCTGAATCATGCCAGTGACTTACAGACTTAACCAGTCTCTATTCCGCTTACTCTGAAATAACGTGGTTTCTCTAGACCTACTCAAATATGGCCCTTGAATACACCAATAGACAACATTCAAATATTGTTTTGGCTTCATTCTACTATTGCCTTCACAAGACCAATTTCAAAAGTTGTATCTTGAAAGGATACATGGAGGTCCATGGAGGACCTTCAGCAAAGAGGAAGTCACATGAAGACAGAGTACAACAGAAACAAATCGCAGAGGTCTCCGAAGACCAGAAAAAATATCTAGATAGTCAGGGATTAATAGCTGACAAGCCATTAAAAAAAAGAAAATTATAAACAAGGTCTGACATTACCCAATACACCACAGAAAAAGTCCAGTTTGAGTATTTTGCAGGCCAAATTTGCTGTGTCACCAATGACCATTTTATACCACCAGAGAGTTAGGTAGATGTGTTAGGTGCAGCCATTAAGTCTTGGCTCCATCCTCACGTCTGCCTGAATCAGACCTGAAAAAGTCTTTCCCATACCAAATTCCCTGCCTTTTCTGGGAAGACTGTCCCACATGCCAGAAGAACTCTCTTTCACTGTTGCTGTTGACTTTTTTAAAACAGAAAAAAGTCCATATTGATTCAAAAGAATGATACTCCAACAGTAACAGAGTTATAATCTTTACTCTTGCTATCCATACAAAGGTTTGGTGGCTCTACAGGAAGCTAAACTCAAACTAAAGTAAATCTTACTCAGTCTCATTAATGTGGACCGTTCTTACTTGAATAAATTAGCTTCTGTGACATTCATCTCCCATTTGCACATCTGTAGGCTCTTCCATCTGTCAAACAATTCTGTTTGTTTCACCCTAAAAGATAAAAAGAAAGAAAGTAAAAATTCATTTTATTACAAGGGCATCATTTTCTAAAACAGCTGCAGCCAAGGTACCATGCAGTAGGCTTTTGATAGGGCAAACCAGTTAGTTTATCCAGTGCAAAATTTACCATTTTAATTTCATTTTCTGCTCAGACATAGCAACTCTAAGCCATGTATACACAGGTACTGACGGAGCTCTTTGGATGTTTGAGACTAATTTCTATTCCCTGATAGGAATTCTCCATTTCTTCAGGATAAAAAATGCAATATCAAGCAAGAAGCATCTACTGTACCAAAGTCTGTCCACAGTCTGCTGGGAAGCTAATGAGTGTCTGGGAACTACAGCAGCTTTGAGGAAAAAAGTTACACCTAGCAGAAGGTCCCAGCAGAGGGGGTATTGGAAAAGAGGACACTTCAGATAATTTGGTGAACTACCATTAAATTTGGGTAAGGTTATCTTCATCTGTGAGATCCTACAGAACAGCACTGTTGGTAAATTCATTTTATAAACTGCAAGAGCACATGTGTAGGGATAAGCATCTGTGACGGTAAGAGGACATGAAAAGCTCTTTACGTAATGATCTCTCCCTCCCTCTCTGTTAATAAATAAACTTTTAGTTATATCAAAAAATGACTCCCCTACTTCCACTGGGCTGATGCACGATGACACATTTTTGGTGATCTCATTCCAACCACTTCTACCTTAGAGTTCATACATATTCTTCTGTATTTGGACAACAGAGATAACAAAGGCCTTGCAAATATCTAGACCTAGGGAGCGATGTCATAATCTGGCTGGGAAATTTTGAAGTCTGAGACTTCTTCAAGACTGATAGATCTTAATGAGTTCCATTCAGGCTTGAGGGCTTTGAATGTTTCAATAAAGCAAAGACTTTTAAGACACTTAGATACTTAAAGCGAGTAGAACTTAGGATTTCCTAGGCTGTGGAAGTTAAAGGAAGGAATTAGGTCATATTGTACTTTCTGCAGCCCACCAGAGCACAGTAACTTGGAAATCTTCCATTACCGTAAGGGCTGACTTAGGAAATGGAGCACGTTAGAAGCAAGCACATCAGAAGAACCCAGCATAGTAAAAGAGCTTAATGTCAAATGGCATCTATCATAAAAGTAAGGCTAACTCTATCCAGCTGAGCAGGAGTCCACTACCTTCTATGTACCATTGGATAAGATGAAGAGAAATGAGTAATCCTCTGTACCATCTGATAAGTACGCAGAAAAGCAATTCAAAACTCCCCATCTTCAGCAGAACATTGGCAAAAGTGTCACATTCTCACCCCTTCTATTTATTTTTAAGCACTGCAAGTCAGCAAGCGGTGCAAAGCTGTTACTTGTGTATCCTTCATCCAGTACCAAATACAGAAGATAAGGACATAACCTACATTTTTCTGTGCACAAAGTCAGCAAAGGACATACCCAAATATTCATGCTGACCTGGAGCAACAAGTTGTATTTGCTGTAGCCTTGATTGCTTAATGCCATGCACTTGCATAGCTGCACTTCCAACTGAGATTCTCAGTGCACTTTACAGACCTTAATAAACCTTGTGGATTGTCTCCTTGTGGAGATTACTAAACCGATGGGTTTAGATATGGTAAGGGATTAGGCATAATTTAAGCACCTAAATTCAGTGCCACGCTGAAAATGCAAAAGGGCAACACAAAAATACCCTGCTTTGCTCCATCCAATGAGCTCCGTTGGCAACATCACTTTTTCTGCCTGATTCCATCTCTGTGGCTTAATGGATACATCTCATTCAACTCATTAGTTTTCTGATGTACATACAGGACCACAAAAGACAAAATATAGGTATTTTTATTATTTCTCAGAATTACATTTTCCTACTCTTTAGTCAGTGTTACTAACTTGTGAAACTCACTGCTGTAGGAAATTGTAGAGGCCAAAAGTACAAACGGGCTCAGAAAAGATCTAAAAAAATTAACAGAGAAGCCTACTGTCCACTTTGACTACTGTAGTCTAGTCATCACCTCCCACTCAGCAAGTCCCCATGCCAGTATTTGTCATCAGGAAGGGCTAGCCATTTTGCTTCATTTCTTAGCCTTCATTGCTGGCCACTGTCAATGATAGAGCCTTAGGCTAGATGGACACTTGCTATGAGTCAGTATAGCTGTTCTTACTCTTCAATTACCCTCAGAAGAGGACATGGAATATAATATTATAGATAATATTACACTGTATTTCATTCTAAACAGTAATACTGGGCCTGATGAAAATGCCTCAGTGTATGTGAAATGCCTCCAGTTTTTTCAAATGGACCTCAGATCAAATTCAAATGTGAATACTTGCACATATAAGAGAACCCCAGGAATCCCTGATGAAATTCCTATTGATGGAATCTCTTAAACCTTGCACCTTTGACAATCTTATCGTAAGTTATCATTTTCATCCTGCCTGAAAAGTAACCTTTTAGCAAACATTAATTCATACTTACATAGACAAAACCTTCACCTCAATGATGTCCTGCCGTAATTCCAGGCATTTGGTAGAGTTGTATTCCAAAGGCCCTTCATAAAACTCAAAATACCTGAAGAAGAACAAGAAAAAAGATTATAAATAAGACTTAGGCTGGAATACTTGTCTTACACATCAACATAAATTTGCTTAAAGCTGTCATTTATGATTTCTGCCTAACTTGAGACTACACTGTCTGGCCCATAGGCAGGTTATTACTTCACAGGAAAACACAGATGGCATTGCTGATTGTAGAACAGTCATCCATGTCCAGTTTGCCCATCTCTAGAAAGAGTTCATCAGAACTCTCAGTTCTCAGAAGAGTTCATCTATCTTGTAGGCACCAGCAAGGACCAGCTACCTTTTCCAGTAGAAAGCACATGGCAGCTGCCACTAAAAATCAGGAGAAAAGCACTGATCACTTAAGGAACACTGTTCCCATCTTTGGGTGTCCGAATGTGCTGAGAGTTTAAAAATCACTTCCTTAAATTTTGCTCTTAAGTGGCAAGCAAAGTGCTGGAGGTTGCATCTTGTCTGTGGAGACTGTTGTATACCTCTATGCAATTGAGCTTTTCACTGGGATTTACTCTTTTGGTATGTTTGCAGGGGAAGAGAAGTTAGGATTTCTTCTCAAAAAAATTGAGATGGTTTTGAGAACAAAAGGATTCGAATGCTCAGACACAGCACAAATGACAGTGCTACTCTTAATTAAAATATAGACATGAATATTTACTTTTTTGGTTAAATTTCTCCACCTTAGCTATCAGACTGGAATGATAGGAAAACAAAACAAAATGGTAGCTACTCATGTTTAGGGGCCAGAGACAGCCCAGGCTGTCCAGCTGATTCAATGAAACTGTACTGAAACAACAAAAAAGATGTAGGGTTTAAATCAAGCTCTGTATCAGTTTCACCACTTATCATTAGAAGCCTGTATTAAAACGTAATACCTAAGAACTGCACATACCCATACAGCAGTTATGAGCATAATGAAGAAATATGAGGAGATGACCTAGAGGAATAGGTATGATGAGCAAGGCTAGAGCAAGTTATTTTGATGGGTCCTTCACAATCTCAGAATCCATGTCTGTAACTCCAAACTATCTGTTGAATTTTCAATATGAAAGAAAAATACAAAATTCCTGGAAGAGCTTTATTTAAACCATGATTGGAAATGTAATATTTTGGGTTTGTGTCATTTTAAAATAACACCAAAATCCATGTTTGACATGAATGTCTGTTTAGGTCTGGATGTATATTCCTTAAGTAGGAAAGTCTTGTTAGTTTCCTTAGTAGTTCATGTTTATAGTTGATACCAAAATTTTTGGGGATCCAAAAATGATCTGTTCTGGAGAAGTGCTAAGCATTCACACCTCCCAAGGGAACTGTAGGAAGGGACAGTGTCCAGAAAACAACATCTCCAGGTATCTCCAGCAGGGCCTCTAAAGGCCAAAAGCATCTAAAAACAAACAGCTTCTGAATTTTGCCTTGTAAGTACATCCAGAAATCAATCTGATGAAGTAGGGGAAAGAGAAACCTATAGAAGGGAGAAAGGGACTATATATGCGACCGGAAAAAGCCCAAGAGCTTTCCAAAGCAATCTGCTACCAACTCGGAACGCTTCTATCCTGTCAAATGCTACTTGAGGATGTGTCTCCTTCACCTCTCCCTGAGGTTTTCACCACCTCAGCTCTGCCAAATCCCAAAGCAACCGTTTCTGTGATCCAGTGAGAGGCACAAACCTTGAGACTGAAAGGAAGAAGGCCATGCCTAGAAGGTGGCAGGAGAACATCATAAATTCCTAATAAAGAAGTAAACTGATTATTGTCAGAAAAAGAAAAAATAGCTCAGCAATCTTCAAAAAATGTGACTATTTGGAAATGTATTTGCGCAGTCTTCAAGGCAACAAATATATTTTTATGAGTTAAAAATGTATTTGTTGTCCCTACCTGTACTCAGCACTGGTGAGGCCACACTTCAAATCCTGTGTTCAGTGTTGGGCCCCTCACTACAAGAAGGACGTTGAGGGGCTGGAGCGTGTCCAGAAAAGCGCAACAAAGCTGGTGAGGGGTCTGGAGCACAAGTCTGATGAGGAGCAGCTGAAGGAACTGGGGTGGTTCAGTCTGGAGAAGAGGAGGCTGAGGGGAGACCTCATCGCTCTCTACAACTACCTGAAAGGGGGCTGTGGTGAGGTGGGTGTTGGTCTCTTCTCCAATGATAGAACGAGAGGAAATGGCCTCAAGTTGCGTCAGGGTAGGTTTAGACTGGATATTAGGAAAAATTTCTTTATGGAGAGCGTGGTCAAGCATTGGAACAGGCTGCCCAGGGAAGTGGTGGAGTTACCATCACTGGAGGCGTTAAAAAGATGTGTAGACGTGGCACTTCGGGACATGGTTTAGTGGGCATGGTGGTGTTGGGTTGACGGTTTGGACTTTATCTTAAAGGTCTTTTCCAACCTTAATGATTCTATGATTCTATACCTTTTGTAGAGGAATTGATGTATTTAAAGAGCTCCATAATCAGTGACAAATCTGGGAAAAGACTCCAGAAGGTAGATAAAGTTCATGTAATATGAACCTTCATCTGGTCTCTCAACCAAAAGTCTTGGTCTCTCCTTCCAACTCAGTCATTCACCTGGAAATTCAGCCTTTACTAAGGAGTAGCTGAAATCCACTGGCACATCTCCTGCATGCTTGGTTTTTTGAGATGGAACTGAGCAACTTGTGTATTTTGAAAGCTGCTCAAACTGAGAGTGGGTTAAGAGCACACCTGACTGCACCAGGCCAAAGCCCTGTGTGGATGTACTCCAGATAAATTGCCCAAACTAAACTGATATCTCCCTCTGTGGAGCCAACGCCACAGGACTTGTTACTGGTCACAGAATTTTACAGGGGTGAAGGAGTCCCCTCTGGCTACCAGTCCAGACAACTTTTTCATCATTCTGCAATACTCATTTTCCTTTGGGGTATCCATTCTTTACTTTGGTTCTTTGAGTCAGACAAGACTGGGACCTTGAATGTGCATGTTCTACACAATAGCTAGAGGCAGGTATACATCCCCACGCAACACTCATCACGTTACACACCACTCCTACGGCCTCATCCTCACCTTTCACCTACCACTGGATTTCAGTACCTTGTATATGTGCCTCAGGACAGATAAGAATGGCAAAAATCTAGATTAACATGCATTTTTATTTTTTCTGCTTCTTGCTCTGTTGCTAAGTTAGAGAACTGCAACTCAGATGTCAAACAGCAAACGCTATCATGTGGGAACGCCGCAGAAGGGGAAAGCTGGCTTCAGCCCATGGCACTGGAGACAAAGATGACATTTTATGAGAGAGATGAAATTTCCTGAGACCCCCTTTGATCATCGCTCGTTTACCCTATCCACAAACCAAAAACAGAAATTAAAAAGGATGTGTTACCAAAGAGGCAGAAGGGTAAAGAGGAAAGGATTAGGTAAAAATCAGCCAATTCTGGATCTGAAAGGAAATCCATGAGGCAGCATTGCATTTGTAGGAGAGTTACTCCATTAGCCTACAGCTTCGAAAAGCACAGGGGTGTCCTGCAAGTCTCTAACTCTCACAATAGCTCCAGTTTTTCCAGCAGAGTCACTGGGAGTGTCAAATTCACCATTCGGCACTTTGTGGAAGCGCAGAGGGAGGACCCATGAAACAGGCTGGATGACACGCTGCCAATGGGACACGTGCCTCCTGCAGCAAAGGCAGGGGACACTGATGGCAGTATCTGGTCAAGAGACTAAAAAAAAAAGTTTCCTCTCTTTCTCCCAGGAGTGTTCGTGCTATTTATTTGCTTCACAGCAATCCCCCTCCTGCTACAGACACCGAGGCAAATTAGCAGAGGCAGCTCCCTGGAGCACTGGCCAACCTCTTCCCACAGAAGTGCTTCACGTTGTACTTTCCCAGAACACAGCTTCTGCACAGCGCCGGGCTCAGGTGCAAGGAACATGGGTTCCCTCAACCCCCACAGATGTCCTTTAAACCCAGCTCCTCTGCTTGGCAGGGTCTGGTCTGCTGGGAGGATTTGGAGACCAGCCCCGCGCTGCTCTCTCAGAGGAAGCATCAGTCTCACCCACTCCCTGGGCTCTGAGTGCTGCTTCTGCCTATTAACTCCCACTCTAAACCATGTAGTTCCCTGTGAACGAAGATACATTTGCCTGTCAGAAGGCTTAATTAGCACAAATGGAAATTGTCCTCCCCATCATCTTCCTCAGTCTGACATCCAGCTAAGAAGCAAGGGTGTAGTGCAGTTTATTTTGAATTATGCTCTCAATTAGTGACACACCTGACTACACTACTCCTTTTGCTGTAGGAAAGGGCTGTGTTTCAGTTGTAAAAGAATGACAGTCATGTTTTATATCCATAAAACAGAGTTGATATGTCACCTCCAGAACGTCCCTTCCCTGCACTGCCTTGGCTTCCTCTGCTGAAATCTAAGTAACTTTTATCTCTCAAAGGTCACAAGTCTATGGGAAAACCAACACAAGAATTCATGATTCTTTACAATAGGGAACACAACTACAACCAAATTATAACAAACGACACAGCTGCGCGTGGGATTGTGTTTTCCCAGGGTACCAGGCGCTACACACAACTCACTGCCCTATGTCCATTCAGGTCAATTGTAGCTTTCAAATCTACATTTTTCCAGGATCAAATCCCATATCTTAACACCACACAAGCTGCAAGTGCTCGGAGAGACTCTTTTTTTATGGCCCTCAGTACTGAATGCCCAGAAGTGAGATACTACTTACTCTGTAATTTTCCATTTTTCACTGAGATTTTCTTCTTGTCTAACCTTCATGTCTCCCATTGCAACCTCTCTTCCAGCTGAGCAGCTTACCGAGCTCACTAGTGAGAGACAGATTAGGTTTCCCAGTACACCAGTTAACTCTCAGGTCTTTGATCATCTGCAGTTGGGCTGCTCCTGCTTTCATCAAAAGTAAGCTTTTCTTGATTGTGCTACATGAATTAAAAAGCCTGAGGCTTCAACCCTGCCTTCAAGTGACACTTGGACTGAGGCAGTGATTTGTCTGATATATTGAACGAAGGTTTTAAAATATAATTGAGGATAATTGTCAGGCATCTTTTAAACAAGACCATTTTCTCCTGCACAAGCCACCTTCCCGTTTTGCTCGTTCCTGCCGTGCCAGTTCTGCACTGTTTGCAGTCAGGCTACAGCAATTACTCTGCAAGAGTGCAGAGTATCGCAGGAAGGATTCCACCTCCCCTGCAGGAAAAACAAAGATCTTTCCAAAAATATACATTATCCAGTGACTAAGAAATGAGAATAAATGAACCAGGCCCTGCAGGCTTCTACTACTTACTTACTAAGAGAACTGTCCAATTAGCAGTGCCTGCACTCATCAGTATGAGCAGAACCATGGCCAACCTCAGGTCTAGATTCACCTTGCCTACTCAGGAACCTTGCAGGTGTGCCAGAGCACACTCCCCAAAGCACGTGGGGACTCACGTTCACCCGGCAAGGCCAGCATGGGATCTTCAGACCCTTGTAGCAAAAATACTGCTGAGGTGGAGCATATCAATGGCTACAGGGGCTCTGGAAAACTCATCCAAAGCAGAGCAAACTAGGTGTTGACTTCATGAAAGAGTAAGCGACCAAATCCCACCAGCCTTTGCTTCTATTAATATTTCTATGTGACAAGATTTGGTCAAAAGGTTTAAGCGCCTGACATCAATACACTGATTTTTTTCCCTTCAAAGAGTGCACCCTACCACTTCACATGGCATATTCTCCTAAGTTTACTTTGACCTCGTTTGGAAAACATGATCCCTGTTTGGCAGATGAAGAAGCTGATGTAGAGGCTGATTGACAGGTAAGTCCTTGGCAGGCAGGAATGGGGACCTTGGGTTCTGCTCTCACAGAGACTACCTAGACTACACAATTACCAACAAGAACAAGAGCAGCCTGTGAAGTTGATGGAAATCATAATGACCTTTCATACTACACCTTGCAAAAGAAAACACCTGTGGACGTACTGATGCTAAATGAGATCTCCCTGCTCTGAGAATTGGCAAGTGAAGCAGAAGTGTTTGATGCCCTTAGATTAATTTACACTTCACTAGGGCTGTGGCACAAAAAATCACATTGCTGCATGTGTTGTTTCTGCCGTTTGAGAGCCTGAGTTGACTTGTCCACTGTCAAAAGAAAAAGACTGATCTGAGAGAGAAGGTGCTGTGGGCACAAAGGAGGAGGCTGGAGAAGAAATAGTCTTCTCTTATACAAGTTGATGAAACTATGTGACTACCTCGTCCTTGAGGGTTTGAGACACTGGCAAGAGTTATAAAAGAACCTGCAGAAATTACTTGGGTTCTAAAAACTATGAGAGGCTTATGAAGCTTAATCTAAACATATGGTGACTGAGTAGGGAGACACTGCACCAGGAAGCAACTACTAGTGGCAGGAAGATTTTCAATACAGTATAGCAAAGAAAACTAGTATCCAGTGCCTGGAAGCTAAAGATAGAAATGGCATCTTTAGTTCAAAGCTGGTTTTCTTTCTAGAAGAACCAGAGTAATCAAACAAAATTCTGGAGCTGTAATTCTTGTACAGGGACTCATGCTTCCCAGGAGATTTATGTAGCTGAGGTTAAAAGCTATTAACTCATGAACATCCTGACCTTCCACCTAGGATATTTTGAAATGTTTGGCTAGATTTGTCTCCTTACAGTGTTGCAAGTTTTTCTGGGTTTTGAAACAGATGTCATTAGAAATGTCCATCCACCAAGACAAGGGCAGTTTCCCAAGATACCCTGCCTACCTTCCAAATTAAAGATTTTTACTTTAAAAAAAAACAGAAGTGCTTCCATCAACCAGCCCTAAATTCCTAAGTGAGATCTACCACAGGAGTGGCTTTTATACTTCTGTCCCTTAAAAGCAGTTCATTGATAGCTCTATGTACCTTCCAAGTAAACTTAGAAAAGCGCATACATCCGTCATATCTCAGAGGTGCTCCTTTCCTGGATTCCTTATTTGATCTGGTCCTGTGACTCCACAGACACTTTACACATCCATACAGTTAAGGTGATAGCTGTGATACCCTGAGGACATGTTTTTCATCACAACTACGAAAGCTCCTGGCAAACTGGTACTGGCTGCTCACTGCCATTTCTGATTTTGATCTCCTGTCTTCATGGCTTAACACACAGCTCATTTGGGATTGCTTGGCTCTGCTGTCCAGTGCCACATCAGCAGTGTGAATTGACCAAACATCTACTCCAGCCAATGCCACATGGTTCCTTTCTCATCTGTCCACTTATTTGGCAGCCAAGTCTCTCCAAAATTTCAGTCTAATATACTACCCAATACAACTCTACTGCAACACCTGTGGATGTAACAGCAGCAGCTAAAGCAGAAACAGCTCTAAATGACATAGCAAAGTCCAGGCTACCTCCTGCAGTTTGTTAACCCACCTGGGATAAGCCCACCATGCAGACCATACTTCTGAATCAACACCATTACCCCCTGCGCTTCCTGGGTCTTCTCTCACAGACTGCCATACACCTTCGTTTAGAGGTTTTCCCACCGTACAATGTGTCACCCCTAGAATGATTTATTGGAGAGTATATTGAGTTCTAGTTTTAGGGGCACTTTGGGGTTTCTTTTCTTTCAGTCACTGTATCAAAACAACATTGGTTTCTGACAAGCAGCAGTGGGGTATGCTGCAGGGAGTCCTATTTTACCAATGTCATTTCAGAACTCTTCCAATTTTTAGTAAACTGCTGTCTGGCTGTTTTAATCAAGCCCATTCCCATCACTCTGATTGAAATAAGCTGCTGATGTTGTTATCCATATGACCACCTGGGAGGCATAACAAAACACATAACAACATTTAGACATCAATGACATCTCAAAAAACACAGTTTATCATTGCAAGTAATGGCTTTTTTTTTTCTTGTGGTTCTCAAGATTTTAGTATCTTAGTATGCGAAGTTCAGTACCATGACTTAAGGAACATCCTCAGCTACTGTCCTGGCCAATGAGGTCTGATGTCTGATGCCCATACATTCATTCTTCTTAAACGAGTACTTGATGAATCCAGTGATTGATTATACTATTTTGTAACCACTAGGACAAAGCTCCAGATTTGTCATACTGGAGAATTCAGTGTACAAATTGGCAGGCCCAATAGTATAAAGCTCATGTCTCCTCTCGTCTGTCAAAGGCTTCTGTGGTGTCACAACCGAAGTCCTACGTTGAACCTTATCTTCAGCTCAGATGGACTGAAGGTGGCAGAGAACACCGTAACCCAACTAATATGGCAGATCATCACATCGTTAAGGCAGCTTCTTGGCAACGAAAAATGCTTTAAGCATGAAGACTCACAATCCTGGTAAGTTGCAAAACATATTAAAAGGAGAACAAAGGGATCAGGGCTCTAGGAAGTAGTTTCATATATTACTTCTCATAACCAGCATCAGCTAGAACCCTTTACCTGATTTCCCACAAGGACGTTGTAAGATTTACAATACATAGCACAAGATAAAAAGCAAAAGGTAGAAATTAGAGCAATGGCTGATATTTAAGAACCAAAAATAAGCCAGTGTTTGACAACTGGTTGACATTGCATCTGAGTGAGGCCTTCAAAGAGCCTGCAGCCCACCCAGTCCTCCTTTGGTTGAAAGTACACATCCCTATGGCTTTGGGGAGTTGTTGAGTGTTTCACTTTTACTCCTTGCAAGTATCCACAACTTCTTTGCTACCTACAAGACCTGTAGCAATGCAATATGCATCGAAATGAAGTTATTGGTGCTAAAAAGCTCCAGCAAAGAGACATCTCTGTCAGGCATCTATCCACAGCAATATTAGATGCCACAAACATGATCCACACTCTCATTTGTACCACATACTGAGCCAAGCTCATGATATTAGCTTTCCATGGACTGGTTCTACGCAGTCTGAAGAAGCGTCTTATGCACTGGGATAAAAAGCCTTGGTTAGCTTGGTTACTGTGCCAGCACAGTGGAGCTGTCTGCAATCAGAGTAGGGCTCATTTTCCAAAACTGTGTAATGAACTCCCCAGGACGGTAAAAAATGTTCTAATTGCAAGCCACACTTTAATTTTGTACATTAGTTACAGTCTGAATCAGTCTCTACTGAAATCAGATAACATGACATTCTTCACTTCTGTCCTACTTGATCCTTTTCATGCAATGTTTGATCTCCACTGTTGATTGGTTTTGATACGGCCACTGCTCTTGCGAATTCTGTCTGTCTTGCAATTCTAATGTACTTATTCTCTCAGTTTGCCTTTGCTTTGGAAGTTCTTCATTTTCATCTAATAAATCACTCCTACAGAATGAGTTGTCAATGTCTCTACACCATGTATTAAGTTACATAATTAAAAGATAAAGAGTAGTCATAGAATATACACGGGTTGATACCACACATGTATGAATAAAGATGTATCTATCTACATATAGATATAAAAATTATATAAGCTAATGAAAAGCATATTAATATCTATTTCAATTAATATCTTTAAACACCAAACTTTTCACAAGGCGGTGATAACACACAATAAACTGGAGAGCCATGCAGTGAAATGAATTTACTGTGTGTATGCTGACATACCACTAGTTTTTTTGCACTTTAGATGTCTCTCTAGAGACATGTAAATATATACAAGTAAAATCAGGTCAGTAAAAAGTAGTCTGCAAGTTTTCCATTTGGGGGAAAGAATTATTCATTAGAGAAAGGCTTGTTTTCAATTGATATCAACAGCCTGAAGTTGAGTGTCAGATTAAGACCCTCAGGAGATGTCTGGTGATATCACAGTAAGAAAGGTGATCAAAGGTAAACAGTAAAAAATTTATGACCTAGCTCTGCAGTTATTCACCACACAGTCTCACCTCCAGGCTCACCTCCACATTTATACAGTTCTTTTTTATTTTCCTGTATTCTCAGCTTTCAGACAGTAGACAAATGGGTAAATAATATCTCTAATACACTTATGTGCAATATATGTTGCAACTAGACCTAATCCCTAACTCAAAATCCCCATCTTTCAGCTCCACAGTCATTAACATGACATGGACTTCGAAATTTGCATCTTTTATTGATATTACAACCTTTGAAATGTATATGTAACTTGCGCAGTTTGAGCCTGTTTGTATAAAAAACACTTGCACCCTGAACCTCTTTGTCTTTGAAGGGTCTAAACTGATTAAGAATAGTGCTGTCGTTCAGTGCCTCACAACATGTATTTTGCAGTCAAGGATTTTGGTTCCCCGTCCTGAAATCAATGATGGTTCAATTGTCTCTGTCAAGGGTGCCTAGAGGAGGAAATCTATATTTATTAATTCTCTCGTGTCTTCAAGATGTCTTTGTGCTACATTCCGTTCTTTTATGTGCCAAGTGCCTAAACCGAAGACTTTGCGTACACAGACTGTAGATGAATACACAAGGCAACAAAAGTAGAGAGAGACAGAGAGATAGATAGATAGATAGATAGATAGATAGATAGACACACACACACATATATACATACATACATACATACATACATAGAATGAATCATTCTTCCCTTACTATAAGCAAAAAACCTGCAGCTTAAGCTGGTTCTTTTTATAAAGAACCTAGCGAGTTAAAGCATCTGAGTGGCAGGTAGCCCTCATTCCGGATCGCATTACAGCGAAGAGCCGTAACAGAAATTGCAGCATTGCTGCAGTTCAGCGAGGTTGGATGATTTTTGGCAGGTCAGACTCTGTACTTCCGCTTGCCTTTGAAATGCTATCAGCTCCGCAGCTGTAGTGGTGTACAGTTACCAAAATGACGATGTTTCAAATAAAATATGTAATTTTTCCAGAGATAGTTTTATTTATATGTAGGTATTAAATGTAAGATTCTTTTAATTAATTTTATTTTTTTCTTTAACTTACAGTCTTTCTAAGATTATCCTGTACTTATTGAACTTGATACTACACATAACTCAGGATTTTTAACCTCTACAACTGAGGTTCCAGGAAGATACCCCAAATACTTGTCCCGTGCCTGTACCTGGATTTACGTAGATGGCCTGTGATAGCTATGGAGCTCTTTAGGCACAACTGGAGCCTGTTTCCTGACTATGCGCATGGCTCTTCATGACCCTTCAGATACATGTCTGTCAAAAGGATCTTCCTACAAGTTAATAAGTACAAAAAGTGCAACAGCACATCAGTGCTTCTCATATTTTCAAAATAATGTAAAGAAAAGAAATACTCCAGTGTCATCTCGATAGAATACTTCTCCCCTGCTAGGCCCTGGAAAGATTTCAATTTAAACTATGTTTTCTTAGAATACATATTCTGTCATAAAGAAAGCCTTGAGCCAAATTCTCCGGTGTGCTCTGCATGCATCACTACTGTCATGTTGGGATGTTCTCCACCCAAGTCCCACACTGCCACATATTGACACATAGCATTGGTGGGGCAAGGGAAAAAGGAGAGGCCAGGACACAGAAGTCACCCTCCTGTGTACAGCATGGATGCTTATGGCATATTCCAAAATGGCCCCATGGCCTTGAGTGGGGAAAAGAGCACAGCACTTGGGCATCCCTGGCATCTTCTGTGCCATGGGGAGCAGTACCAAGCAGCCAAAGCAAACTGCAAATCTGATTTTTCATACAGCCTGTGCTCACATTTGTGGTTCATACAAAGCGAGAGAGATCTCTGCAGCCATCCCCTTGGGTGTTGGTACCTGGTGCCTCTGTCACTGCCACTCTTCACTGCTCCGTCATCCGTGAAATTAAAGGTGCCGGTCCAATTTGCCAATTCCTCTCCATTCTGCCAGCTAAACTGCAGCCCTCTAGCAAGAAAATGAGGCAGTTGATATTTGATATAATTCATTAGGTTAAGTCTATCAGCACGAGTTCTCATGTCTTTTTTTTTAACACAGAAATATGACTACGACACATTCATCAAAACCCATAAAAAGATACCAAGAACTACAAGACATCATCTTACTAGTGGAAACAATTAATTTTAACTTCCCATGGACTCTACAAGTCCTTGGCTGCAAACACCACCAGACTCCCCAACCAAACTGGAAGGTCAGTAACCATCTGTGCGCATAAACAACATACATATATGTGGAGTGGAACAAGGTGGAAATTTCATTCCCAGAGAATGCACAAGTGCAAAAAAGCTGGAGACATGGAAAACTGCAAGGCCAAAGAAGTAAACCCTCCAAAATTCAATTTTACATCTACAGTAGTAGTTAAATGTGGTGGGCACTGGGTCCTTCCTCTGCTTTGCTGGCCATGCTAGCGAAGGATTTGTCATTTGGTGGCTTAGAGAAGTCACACTATACTCCTCCTTTTCCCTGTTTGGGAAGATTACGTTTTTTAAGCCTATGCATACCACAGCCATCACAGCTCCCTGTTTTCCAAACTTTCCCAAATTCATTCCAAGACCTTTCAGTCTTCTGGAAACTACACCTATAGTTGGGTAGGAATCTCACATGTATTTAAAAAAGCTGGGTCTGAAAAAACATTTGACAACACGAGTCAAATCCTTCCCTTAGCTCAGAAGTCAACGAAAAAGAATCTTACAGATTGTTATTTTTAATCTTCTCCATTTTAACCCAATTTCATGATTTCACAAGCCTGGCAGCTGAGTTTTGAACATTTGGTGCTGCCAATACTGAAAGTTAACTTCCCGGCTGGACTGTGCGGGGACAGCCAGGAAACAATCTGCCAGCCCGCTTTGCCCAAAAGAAAGGGCATCCATGAGCCCTCTAGTTTTCTTGGTCAATAGGCTTATTACAAGGACTGGAGAATCTCTCAGACCACATCCATTCTCTAGTCTAATTTGCAGCAGTTATAAGAGTAGGCAATTACGAAGGAACACCATGGGGCATTAAAATAAGGCCTCTCTGCTTCCTGCAGCAGAAAAAAGGAGTAGCTCTAAACAGCTCTAAAAACATATAGTAGGAGCTTATTTGTTCTGTATTGTGGAAATGTGTGCACATAACTTCTTGTTGTCATAGTTGTTTTAAGACAACCTTGTCTAACTTCAAGTATCTGCAGTGCAGGTATTTCCACATGAGCTAATTGTCTTGGTTCTTAAAAGTCAGTAGAGATTGGCTCAGTACAGTTAGTTTTGGGAAAGATTCACCCGATCAGAGGTTGGCCTTCACCCTAGAGTGAACTGATCCATCCCCCAAACTCTCCCTCCATCAGCAGTACAGGGAGCCTGGGGTTACTGGTAGTATGGGCACGCATGACAGAAGGATCCCACCACCCAAGTGAAGTGCAGTGCATGTCACCACAAATGTTTTTTTCTGACCTAAACTCAAGATATTTTGAAAGAATTTAAGATTATTATTGCATGTTTTGTGCCTCAATCTTTTTGTTTGATTTTTTTTTTTAATTGAAAACAGACGTTTTGGTAAATGCATTTTGAGGGAGGAGTTCTGAAGAAGGTAGGGAGCCATTTCAATGCTCTGAACTGAAGAAAGAGCAAGCCTCCTAAACTTGCCCCCTCCCCTCCCAAGCTCCCTCCCACCACAAAAGGTGGGAGAAAAACACCATGAATATATTGAAAAAGCTTCCTCTGAATCTTTCAAGTGCATTTTCATTTATTGTGTGTTGTCCAGTGGTCAAATTTTGCTTTTTCAAAGAAAAGCTTTCTAAGTACAAAAATGGGAACATTTCAAATACAGAAGTCAAATTTTTGCTCATAGAAGAACCATTCTGATTACTTGTTAGTTAAACGTATCAATGCAATTCTCCTGTTTTCCAAAAAATCAGAACAAGTGGAAGATTGCCATAAGAAAAATGCAAAGATATCGCACACTTAGATATTACGTTCAGCTTGGAGCGAGCTACTTTGGTGACCAATTTGGAGAATCACATCAAAGGGAGTATAGGTTATGGTATAATGGCTATAGGGTAATGCAGTGCTATGGCTTGTCAGGGAGTCCCATGCGTCGTATGTTCCTCTGACAGTTTTTCATCAGCTGATGCTGCCCAAGGTACAACATCCGAGTAGAATATTGGTGTGAAGAAAATATGAGAAAATTCTCACTTTTACTAAGACACCTTCACTTTTAGGCCTGTTGAAATAAACACTTGTGATTCTCTCCCATGTACCCCAGTCTAACACATTTTTTCTTGCCACACGGTAGCTGGTATGGAAACATGTTTGTTTTGAATGTGTATGTCTTTGTAAAAGGCATCTAAATATATGACCTTAAAAATACATTTTAATTGCTAAGGGCAGCACTGAATGATACATGGGGAGAGAGTAGCAGTGTGGAAAAACCAAGATGGAATAGTAGTTTTTAATTTTATTTAAATTAGGTATTTTGGGCTTAGATATTTAGTTGCAAACTGAAACAGAGAGCATTAATCGAGATAAATAGCTGATGTCGGTGTGTCCTTCAGAGGTGAATTCTCCTAAAGCACAGCCAATATTCAGGCAGATGAAATTAAGAATTAAAACATTCAGTAAAGTCCTTTCCCTTTGTACATCTTTGCTCCACATGTAACAGCTGGAAGGAAAGCTAAGTAAATGCTCAAAGGTAGAGGGGATGAATCTGTCCATAAATCAAAAGAAATTATAAAACCATTCTTTAATGCCCTCCTCTCATGAAGCCTTTTTTTGGGAACAGTGTGTCCTGCAGCTGAGGCACCAAGTTTAAAGGAGGACATGCACTTTTTGGGTAAGATCCAAGAGGAGATCAGGAAGACTAACACTGAGGAATGGTAGATATGTCCTATGATGAACAGCTTAAAATACTTAGCTTTGAAATGGCAGAATGGGGGATCTGAGGTACAAAAATATCTAACAAGGGCAAGCAAGGGTCTGGGTATGACACTTCTACATAGTAAGGACGAAGTATGAAGTTGGGAGCTGAGCTTAGGGTCAGGAGCAAGCTAAACGTCTGATCCTGAACCAGACAGGAAAAGGGGACTATATAGTGCTTTTCTTCCCACAAACAGGTACTCAAGAGTTTAACACCACATAGGCTTACATGCACACAAAACCCACCACCGAAGAAGCATTACACAGCTCATGGGCCTGTGTGTCTCACTGTGATTCTGCAAGACTGAGACCAAGCTGCTGCTCTGCATTTTCTGGACTGATGGTACAATAAATCTCTTCTTCCTAGTAAGAACAACTCCCATAAATAATGGTTGGTCATATTAGGACTGAGTAGTAATCAAGGATGAGACATTTAAAAACACTGACCTGAATTAATTCTGTTCCTAACAAGATTACTGTTTTACCATTTATTTCAATCATCAGCCTTGAGTTGGGAGATTTCAAATTTAAAAATATAAAATTTTCTAATCCTCTCAGTCATGAGTCGTAAGTGTTCATAAATGATGTCTGGCCAAATATGCAAACAGCCTGAGAAATAAAACAGAGATATGAACTGCTCCATCAGTACATTTCTTTGGCATACTATGGTAGTTAAATTCTAACACATTCGCTCTCGGCACTAACTGCATTTTAACAGGTAAACAAAGAAGAGGTAAATTAAGCTTCTGTGAATCAGAACTGCAACAGAAAAGCGCATGCAGGATGGAAACACAGAAAAGGCAGAGAAAAAGAAGAAAATCAAAAAAGAGGGTAAAGAAAGATTAAAAGAAGTGAAGGAAAGCAGAGGAAATGTAGACATAGAGGTCTCCTATATAATTTAGACAGTTCATGTTAAAGACTTTTAAAAAAAAAGAAAAGCTAATTTTAAGCCTGGGATCATTACCAATGATTACCAACGGTGGAACTTTGCCATTTGCTCAATTTGCCCTAATGTTATTTCCTTCTAAAATTAGTACATTTCCCCAACGCGTGATGCTGATGATGACACGGGAAGACTTTATAAAAGATGTAATAACCAGAAACACTCTTCATGCAGAGATGCTATGTTTTGCTCATTCACTGCAAGCAAATTTCTCGTCAAGCTTTATGGACATTGTTAATCACAGGACTTACCCCTAACAAACAGGACTATGAGCAATGTTGTTCCTTGCCTTAGAGAAACTCCGTTAAGTTGGATGTCTTAGCAATAAAGGTCTTGAGTTTCAGGTAAATATCAAAGCAATATTTTGATCCTAATTGGTAACTGTAAAACTTGAATCAGTATGTGGCCAAATAAACACTGGCGTAATGTAAGAATAGCGGGAGGGGGTGAAAAAACAGAAAATTAACAAAGCAGCAGTGATTCTGAAGGGCTTGTCAAGACTGGCTGTCAAAAAGCAGCAGGAAGCAAAGAAAAAGCCCATTGCCACAATCCAAACAAGAAACAACTCCTGCACAAGCAGAGGTTTTAACAGCGGAGGACGTCAAACAATTATGAGGTTTTTGAACTGTAAGGTGAGAATGAACAAGTGGATAGATTGCATCAAGAAGCTTCGTATCCATGCTGTCGTTACACTAAGATCCGACCTCAGGGGTGCCTCACTGCCTTTCTAAAGCATGAAGGCAAGGTTAAAATTCAGCTCAGGGAAGGCAAGGCTTTTAAAAGGGAGCTATTCTTCAGCTAATAAGTGGAGGAGACCCAAAAGACTTCAAGCAGAGCTGGTGGTCCTGTCTGGGCTCTAACCAGTCAGCAGTCTATGACGATGCATGCAGCAGAATTTATTCAGGGGAGACCCACAAGCTTTCAAGGCATAACAGCAGTTTGGTGCAAGTGGCTGAGTAACAGTGATCAGCACCCATGGGTAACAAGGACTGGGTGGCAACAGGGGCATCACGCAGGTGGCATGAGGAGAGGGCATGTAAGAGCACCTGCCACTCCAGTGCCAACCCATTCCCCAAAACCACCAGCTCATCTCATACTATCCCAGCCAGCTGGCTATTTCCATTCCTCTTTCAAGGTGACAGCTACCACTACCCCCATCCTGCATCTACCAGCAGCAGACTAAACCTAAAGGCAAGCAAAAAGAGACAGAAACCAATGTCATTATGTATCGGTGAAGCTAAGCCAAAATCTGACTCAGCTTGCTGGTCTACCACAGATGGTCAAGCAAGAGGAAGCAGAGGAGTCTATAGGTTCCTTCTTTGAATGGCTGAAAGGAAGATACAAAGTCCCCTTCTCTTATTTGTCTGCGCTTTTCCTGCTCTTTCTTTCTAAAAGTTCTCATATTCCTTCTCTATATGCATCGTCCTTAGCAAAAAGGCCATCAGGAGATGACAGCAAGCCCAACCTTTGTGACTCCTGCTCCTGTTTAAGTTATAAGCTAATAATACATACATTAATTCCTTATACATCATCAATAATTCTATATTCATATTTCTACAGGCCTGGTCATGGTGCTGCACTACACTGTTACATACTGCCCAAACACAGAAGCCATATACAGTCCCTGATCTGACAGACAGCCCAGGCTATGTATAGGCTTCCTAAAGGTGGTGGAAAATCACTTACTTTCACTGTATCCATTTCCCCATTTCATTATTCCTGTGCCCTTGAGAGGAAAAACTGAAGACTTCAGCATTAAATGATCATGCTACCCTCTTTGAAAATGGAAAGTGATGCCCCTAGCCAACCAACAGGGATGTCACAAAGGTATAGTAAAGTCAGAGAGAAGGACTTGGGGGTCCTGGGGGATGAAAAGCTGGACATGAGCCGGCAATGTGCGCTCCCAGCCCAGAAGTCAACCGTGTCCTGGGCTGCCCCCAAAGCCGCGTGGCCAGCAGGGTGAGGGGGGGATTCTGCCCCTCTGCCCCGCTCTGGGGAGACCCTCCTGCAGGGCTGCGTCCAGCTCTGGAGCCCTCGGCACAGGAGAGACATGGATCTGCTGGAGCGGGGCCAGAGGAGGCCCCAGCAACGCTCCGAGGGCTGGAACCCCTCTGCTGGGAGGACAGGCTGGGAGAGCTGGGGGGTTCAGCCTGGAGCAGAGAAGGCTCCGGGGAGACCTTCCTGCAGCTGCCAGGGCTGAGAGGGGCTGAGGAGAAAGATGGGGACAGACTTTTTAGCAGGGCCTGTTGCGACAGGACAAGGGGTGATGGTTTTAAACTAAAAGAGGGCAGATTCAGACTAGATAGAAGGAAGAAATTTTTCACAGTGAGGGTGGTGGCCCAGGCTGCCCAGAGAGGTGGTGGATGCCCCATCCCTGGAAACATCCCAGGTCAGGCTGGACGGGGCTCTGAGCAACCTGCTCTGGTTGCAGATGCCCCTGCTCACTGCAGGGAGGTTGGACTGGATGGCCTGGAAAGGTCCCTTCCAACCCAAAGAAAGATTCTAAGATTCTATGATTCTAAAACACTCCCTAAAATGGATCAGAGAGCAAGAGGATGTTGGGAAGAAAGGGGAATGTCAGGAGCCTCCAATGCGACAGACTGCTGCGCAAGGGAAGACAAGCATAGGAGCCAACAGAGATAACAATAAGAGGAGTTTTGAAGAAAAAACAAGGATCCTTTTTTTCTTCCACATAGGTCAGAAACAGCACGTTTATTTACACTGCACTTGAAAAGACATCAGAGGGGCTCGAAAGGAGTAGAGCATCCACTAGGTGACAATGAGATGCTGATATCAAACCCAACCCAGCAGGGTCAAGGCAGGCTAGTCCGTGTCCAAAAACTCCCCTTTCTTAACAGAAGGGCCAGACTCAGTCCCTGAAGACAATGAAGTTAGATGACTAGAGAAAGGCAAATGCTTGAATAGTTTAATATCACTTCAAACACTCCAATCCATTTTGAAATAAATATTCAAGGCACAGCAATCTAGAAAGACACAGCATAGATGAAAGAAAGAAACATAAACCTGCCTGTAGCAGTCCAGGTCCAATTCACCCATGCTATAATGCCAGAAAAACACCATGTGTGGGTTGGCCTCTTTCAGTGGAGAATCCACGGGCATAACCCTACCAGGTACACCACAAAGAAATAAAACATTTCTGGGGCCAACTCATATAGTTGAGCAGGATGCTCCCCTTCTTATGTGAGCCCACGTTTACATTCAGTGGAAGCAGAGTTGAATCTGACCCGTCCAGTTAGAAAAATACTTGGTCCATTTTAGAAAAATACTTATTTCTCCAGTAAAATTAGCAAAATGCAAGGTTTAGTCCAGATACATACACATACAGTGTACTGCCTTAGTGACCCATGGCTCTGCAAGTTGACTGACCATAGGTAACTGCTGAGCTGATTGCTCGTTTTCTTATTGGGAAAAAACCCTTAGAGAAGGTTTTGAAAATGTATGAAAATATGTGGGAGAACAGGAATGGCATATTTGCAACAAAAGGAAGAAATTAAATAATATGGGTCCCATGAAAAGCAAAATATGGATGGAGGATGTGGGAAATGGGCATGCCTGGTTACACCAAACGCTTGGCCATACAGTATTATACCAGGGACAAGCTTGGCTCTACATGTCAGAGGGAAATGGTAGTAATAAAGTGGTGGAGGAGTATATTTTGACTAGCACAAAGAGCTGAAGAGAGAAACACAGGTGGGAAGCTTCTGGATTACAACCACTATTACACAGAAAAAGGTTTTGTTTCATGTAGCACGTTTCACATTTGAGTTAAACCTTGTATCAGATATTCACATGCAATGTCTGAAAAACCTGATCTAAAATCACTTCCCAAGAAAGATAAAATAGAATCAATACCAACATTCAACTAATCTGCTTAAATGGGATGAAGTGTTGCCTAGGTCATCAAGGGCATCAAAGGATACCTTTCAAATTTTTCCTTTTCTGATCTGTGGCTGGAAGATAAATGCCCAAGGAGTAATAGATAATTAGTATCCATTAATTTTAAATAATTGTTCATAATCAAAATTTTCTTATTTATAATAATTGGGGGTAAAACAAAACCCACAACAGAATGAGTTGACAGTGAGGCAGGTTGTTTTCAGGGAAAAAGGCCCAAGCACAGAGATTCACAGGAAATCCCAAATATTTTAAGACACCAGGAAATTCTGACATTTGAGATGGTAGCTCCATGCAAAGATACCTGACGCAGCACGGGTACCACAAGCAATCTCACCATAGCATTAGAGATCTGACTGAGCTAATTTGTTTGCATCACATGTTTCCAAAACTAATATATATAGCAGCAGGTCAAGTGTCCCTACACTGCAGTATATTCTTCTATGTAAACACACCCTTAAAGCCCCAATTGCATTAAGGACTCGTGCTGAAGACAACGAGCAAAATGCCATTCAGAGTCAATGTGACTGCACCCAGCATCAGTGGCAGGAGTAGGCAATATTCCCCCTCTCCATGCGTAGAAGCAGAGGGCACAATCTCGTCCTACCATTTGTGCAAGACTTCCAAACTATTGACTGCCCAAGATTTTCAGCTGGGAGTGTGAAAAGCCTAGCCTTGGCTGTATTTGTTCTTATGGAAAGTGCCATGAAACTAGAAGTGACAGAGATTGCTTTTAAGGTTTTCATCATGAGAACTGAAGCATAAAACTAATTAAATAAAGAGGACGTGGAAGGAGAGTGACTGTCTGCAGGACTGATGAAAAAGCAAAATGGATGCAAGCAATGGAGGGCAAGGATGCCTCAAAGAAATGAGAGGTTAAGTCCACAGTTTGCCTGAGGAAGACATGGACTGCCGAGCAATGAATATACTTGATTTAAAAAACAAGAAATGAAACGAAAAAGCAATCAAGGGTAAGAAAGAGGCAGAGCAAAAGTAAGAAAATACAGAGCTTTGCACAGCGATGATGTCTGAACCAAATGCAGCAAGCGTAAGAACGATCAGGAAACTCCAATCAGGTCAAAAATAAAAGACCGTATTACCAGGAGGTCTGCAACACTGGCCATGGAAGTCAGCGGTCGGGGACGCGGGCGCTCGCAGCCGGGGTTGTGGGGGACACAGGCGTAGCACAACTCAAGCAGGAAGGCTGGGTTCTGGCTTTGGCTTTCTACAGCGTAGGTAAGATTGAACTTCATACCTGCCCATACACATAGAGGGCAGGCAGCTCATTTTTTCAAAACAATGTAAAACAAGTTGATGGCAGGTTATAACAGAGACGTTTTTGAAAGAAACGTCATGGGTTTTGAACCACTTTGGGTGAAAGGGCCTTGATTCACAGGTGTTGAATGCTGAGCATTGGCAAAACTCAACCACTACTTTGTCACACAGAGGCAACAGACCTGTGTAAAGTGCAGAGAGCAGAGTTAGCCTAGATATTCAGCCAAATATTCAAAAAGAGCTGTTTGCATGGACAAAAGTAGGCGTAGATCCCCACACAGCAAAGTCAGACACGGCAGCAAGCTGCTGCTGAGTATCATGTGGATTAGAATTAGGATCTAATCGTCTCTGTATTCATCAGTGAGGGCGATGTCCACCTTTTGGCTGGTAAACAGGACACCTGTAATTCACTAATCTGAGGCAAGAAGATTCTGCAGAGCTCCTACAGCCCGACATGATTCAAACCCTAGGGAAACCAACACTCCTGTGCAGGGTGGGCTTGTGGGAACTGGATTAGGGACTACCAGGTGGCCACAGCCAGAGTGAAAGAGGCAAGTGTCTGTAGGTCACTCTGTAGTGGCTCACATCCCCCATGGCTGGAGCTCAGAAAGGACCATGGTGTAACACACCAGGGAATGACACGCTCAGGATAATGCAACTTGCACACATAAAATATTGAAATAACTGACTTTCATTACCTTAAATTATTGCCATCTGGGGAATGGAGAAGGCCTGGCAATTCACAGACGGGATCAGCAAGTGTTTTTGCCGTCTCAACAGTTGAGGTGCAACATAATAATGCTGGAAATAAAGCAAGTCTGGAGGGAGCAGGGATTCAAACCCTGCCCATTTTCTGCATCAGAGCCACAGACAGCACTGCCAGGGAGCACCGGAGAGGGCATGACAGACCCTCATGCTCCGTGCTAAAACTTCAGCCACTTGACGCTTTTCTTTAAAAGCAAATGAAAATTATGAGTCAGAAAAAAACTCCAAGTAGCCAAAGGTAAAATTTCGGTTTTGGGATGCTTTTCACAATAAAAGTCTCTGTTGCAGCCTGTGATAAAGCTGTGATTGTTTGAAAATTTTTGCAGAACTTTAACCCACATGCCACATATTGTGAGCTCTCTCCTTTTACCTGACATGGGGGGACAGAAGCGTTATATAAAGCAAGCAACAGCAGCAATGTTAAAGGGAACAGGATGACCAGTGGGGAAGGACTTTAGAGGCAGCCGAGTTAATCTGTCAGCTCTCTGTTTGTTCTGCCCCCTCCATCGCACCACCATTTCTCCCCCAGCACAGGCTCCAATGCTCCTCTGACTGCTCAGGGAGCTCATTCAGCTCCTTGTCTTTGCAAGGCTCATTAGGCACGATGGGGATGCTGGCACTCTGGTCCCCATCCTCTTGACGTGCTCTTGGGAATACCCTGTAGCACAAAGAGCATGGCTGGAGTCTCAGGTTCTCCTGCAATGCTAGACTAGACCCAGTCACTTTAAGGCGATGGCCATGTTCCAGGCATACATATATTGATATCTTCAAGACTTTGCTATCTCCTGAAGTTTCCAGTGCTCTTCTCCTCTGAATAAAACCAACCAAAAGCAAAACATGTTCTGCAGCCCCATCAGGGATTCAGCAAGGTGACTCACGGGTCGCATGTCATTTCGCTGGCATAATATTTCACTCTGGTTAGAGACAGAGGGGGCACGGAGCTATGTGTTGGAGAGATGATTCACTAGGTGACCTTCAGCTTACGTCTCTTGGGAAAAAAAATTTAAATGGAAAGAGATTTTAAACTCTGGAATAGATGGTCTTAGGTTACGGGTAACATCTCCACAGGGTGTTATGAACAGGGCAGAGGAGCACATGCCACGTATGGGGCAGGAGCTCCCAACTGCCAAGAGTTGGCTGTAGTTCCTCGAGTGTCCAGCTTAGCATAAAATATGGCTCAGGCCACATGCAGCCTCTGTGTTCACATCACAATTGCTGCTGTCCTGGTATAAGTAAGATCTGATCTGGTCTTATAGCATGGTACAGACCAAATAATGCCTCAAGGTATAGTCCAGGTTTACTTTCTGTGGGTTAATTCCTCATTTGCCCATGCTGTGCAAAAAATGATCATGAGGTATCTTTCTTATGAGGGTAAGGAAAGGGGTAAAGATGTCTGGGGACTGATTTGCAATTCTTGAATAAAAGCTGCTTCAGAAATCCCAAAATGGTGGTACAACCTCAAGTTATGAGAGTCTGATATTAATTATAGGGTACACACACATAGGAGTGATGTTTCATTCTCATTTAAAAGATGTAAAGCTTTCAAATAACGCAGGCTGCCTGCATGGGAAGGCTTGCTGTTTCTTGTTGTGTGATTCTTTGAGTTATTGTACGTGCCCTCTCTGACAGACCCCAGGGTAATCTTTGTTTAAAGTCTTTAATAGCTTTGAAAATGTGTTCTCCTCACTTGGTTGAAAAAAAATATTTTTAAAGGGGCAAATTCCCTTCTTCAGCTGACTCTCACCCTGTATGGAAGTCAGGCTTTTAAAAAAATAGTGTTTTAGTGAATTCTCTGCCAATAGAATATAGGTATATAGTAAAGTATTGCTCTGATATTTTTCCCTTGCCAAAGCAGGCAAGGACCATCCTATTGATCCCTCCCATGCTACAGGTTGGGAGATGAAGACAGGGACCATTTCAATATTTTTTACTGTAGTGGCAGTTTCCTGATGTAATCCAGGATTATTCCCTGCTGGCCAAACAAGAGCTCACAAAAAAAAGGCCAGCCCTCAGCTGAGCAGCTGATTCAAAAGAAAATTCAGCTGAAAGCCAAGCATCGGAAAGATGAGTCAATACAAAAGCAAGCAGCAGCCCTGGATTTAAGCAGAAGTCCACAGCATTTAACCTACTTTAGCAGATCAATGCAGTGGATTTTTAATCATCACATTAATCCTAAAATAAAAATAATTACCCCAGAGATCTGTATTAAAATCCCTTAATTATATCTCATTTCATCATCCTTTTTACTCAGGATCAGGAGCTACAGAGAACGGAGCTTCCCGATGTCGTTCTCCAGCTTGCAGTTTAACTCTTTCGTTAGAACTTTAGCTGCTACTATGGGGATGAGGCATTGGCCTTGCCGAGAGCACCCACATCCAGCCCATTTGGAGGAAAACTGAAAAAAGGAAAAAAAAACAGTGGGCAGGATTCTGCTTTCCAGTGACACGGTACAAAACAGCAGGGGAAGGAGCAGAGAACATTATACGGTGGGTGAAAAATGTGTGAATACCTAGAAATTCAATCCCTACGTTCTCCCCTTCTTCCAGCAATGCCAGGAGATCATTAATATCTTATTAAGCGGAAAGAGAGGACTTGACCAGAGGCTGGTCCCCTTATCAAATTTCACTGAGGAGAGTTTATTTCCTGGAGCATCCGCCCCTGCCATCCCCACAGCCAAGTTTTGGGAGCATGGCTGTGGGCAGACGCGGGACCACAAGCCTCCATGGCATGCTCCATGGAGAGCTTCAGGCAGGTTTTTATGGCGATAAAACCAGCCCATTCCCTGCTTGGGGAAGAGGACAAGTGGCATGGCACAGCTTACAGCCATACAGCTAACTCTTCCATCTTTATCCCTGAAAAGGGTGCCTTTGTCCAGACCTCTTATTGGGACCGGTCTCTATGCTGTCCCCTGTGTTGTGCCCAAACTGCCTGTTTTAGGTTAGCTTCCCTCTGCCTTGCTGGCCTTTACCCATTTCCACCATCTTCTTACAAAGAAACATGATAGCCCTGTGTTATATTTAGGCTTAAAAACATTGTACATGTACTGGAGTAGTACTTCAGGGCAATTTTCAGGTTTCTCTAAATATACTGGGGAATTTCTTCCCCGCTGCCTTGGGAAGAGGCCCAGAGGTCTGTTATTGTCGCAGATGTTGGGATGCAAGCAAAGGCTATCATAAAACAAGCAGCATGTTGAATCCCAGCGAGTAAATGGCTTTAGGTTTAGGCAGCGTCCCCAAGCTCCAGCTTGGCAAGCAGCACCAAAGCTATAAATATCCCACTTTCCCTTGGCAAGGATGCTCTCCAAAACCACCAGCTCCACCATAGTCCCTGGAGGTGCAAGCTATAACGTGCCCAAGGAACATCACAGCCGGCATCAGCTTCTAACGGGGGACTTAACACCAGAGGTTTGTGAAAGAAAAGAGTAATTAAAGGTTACAGCTACCCCTGCCCGGAGCGGGCTTGTAATCGAACTGCCCGGGAACGATCACCATAATGTACTGGCATGACATGAGGGTGAGAGAAGGACAGAAAAAGTGAAAAAGTACCTTCAGGATAATATTATGGTAACAATGTCGGTTGCTGTGTAAATCACCTTTCTATCATTAATAGCTCACAGCCCGAGACTGCCAGATCCTGCATTTTTATTTCCATAAAAGATGAGAACTACCACTTCCCAGCAGAAAGGAGCCCAAGCGCTTTTTCCCTGCACTGAGCTGGGGCAGGGGGGGGAAGGACCCTCTCTGAGAGTCTTTCCTGTGATGAAAAAAAAAAGGAAAAGAAACAAAACGTTACAAGCTGGAATAAAAAAAAAACATTTAAATAAACACTGTTTTCCGGTCAAAGTGACAAAATGTTTGCGCACGTCCCTGCTTGAGCCCCTTAGATGGTAAAGTGCTCAGAAACAGACCTTCTCCTAGCAAGCTTGGGAACTGGACATCACCCTTTTTTCATTCCCTGCAGGCTGCTGATGATAGGAGAGGCTCCCAGGGCATGAGGCAGGACAGAGATCACCCTCTGGAAGAATTTTAGTTCTATCTCCTCATCATTTTATCTTTACTTTTCCATTTTTCATTTCAATTTATACTTGGCATTTATTTTTCATTGCTCTAATCCTGTTGCTGTCATTTCGACTTAGAGAAGCAAGTATCGGTAGGGCTGCAAGGCCTCCAGGACAAATGGGAAAAAATGAGAAAATAAGGCAAGATGAGACCTGAACTGGTCATAAAGTCATCCTCTCAACACCAAGGCAGCTTGGTACTACCCTTGCCTGCCTAACAGGTTCCTGAAGCCCCCCAAGGTGGAGATTTTATACCTCCTCGTGTGGCCTTTTTCTTTCAAAGTTTCCCCTCATGGTTAAACCCAAATCTTTTCTGCTGCAACTTAAGTCCATGATTTCTTGTCATGCCATGAGTCTTCACAGAGATGTGTTTATTACCTTCCTCTTGGCAGAAGTAGTTTGGGTATTTCAAGACAGTTAATCGTATCTCCCCTCAATTTTCTCCAAGCCAAACAAACACACATTTTCTACACCTCTGCTCATTCTTTCTGCTTTCCTTTGGCTCCTTCCAACTGAGTCACATCTTTCTGGAAGTGAGGTGCCTAAAAGTAGAGTCCCCCAGCCAAGGTCCCACTGCTAAGCAAGGCACACAAATTGCTCTGTGGATAAACTACGACACTCCTGTCTATACATACTAATATCATGCTTGCTGTGCTCCCCTCCGCCCCAGTGAGAAACGTTTGCTGATTTGTCAGCATTTCGCTCGCTCTTGGCACAAGGCAAACAACTACATGAGTTGCAAACCAGGCAAGAACCAAACCATTGATCTCTTCTGGAAAAATGCAGCTAAATTCCAGCAAAAAAACTGCACAGCAGCTGCCTGCACTACTGAAACCCACTTACCTCAAAGCATGTACGATAAACATTCCCCTTTATGAAATCATACAAGCAGTAACACCTCAAACTAGATTTAAGTAAAATAAACTCTGCATGGGTCAAGGTTAAACACTTGAAGATCCCCACTGGTGTTTGCTGTAAAAAGAGCAGTACCATTTTCTGATCAAAGGTTGATGTGCTCTACAACAAAGCAGTCTCAGCAGTAATTCATGAGAATACAGCAGTGAAAAAATAAAGTACTCTCTCTGTTATCTGGAACACTAATATCTCCACTTTGATTTCAGGAATTGCCTTCCCATGTTTGATTCTAAAGACATTAAAGTTTAGGCAATGAACATGCTACCTTAATTCAGCCTCTCAAGCCATTTCAGCTTGAATTTACATAGGGTGAAAAGCCTATGGCATATGGCAGGATCTGATCAGGGGCAAATACTGAGCTGATGCAAGTCAGTCTAGCTTAAGTTAAGTAAGACCTAGATTTTTACAACAGCTGAGGACTAAAACACAATCTAAGAAACAAACAAGTCATTATATTCTGCCTGACATTCTCCTTTATTAATAATCTAGCAGACATTACAGGTGCTGGATGGACCTTCCCGGATTGACAAGATATTAATACTGTCAGCACAACACGGAGAAGTGGTTTGAACCGTTACAATCGTATGGCTGGATCTCTGTCTCCATTCGGCCCGATCAGACAACTTTTCCTATTCCTTCAAATCCCCCCTTACCTTTTGAGATAGTTTCTCCCATAGAGGATCTGCTGCAGCAAGGTGACCACGGCAAAGGCGCAGATGAATATGAAGAACAAAGTTCTGTTTCCCAGCAAATCCCTGCTTGACGAAGGGTCAGTGTATCCCATCCTTATTAAAAGCCACTGAAGCTCTGCTGGGTAAAATTCAGTTCATTGTCGCCTTCATGCCCTTTTTGCTGGGAAGCGGAGGGGAATGCTTGCTGGCTTTTCTCTGAGCAATCCAAGGACAAGGTATTCCATTGTTCGGCCCTGCTGCCCCTTCCTTGCCCCTTTTGGATGTTAGCTCCAGGATTGTGCGCAATGGCTTGCTTCCACGGTAAAGTTTCCAGGAGATTCAGACGTGGGTAACATCTAAAATCATCTCTCAGAGCTCTTTCAGCGCAGGCAGCCCGTGCTGTGCAAGAGGCATTCTGTTCCCTCTAAGCCTCTCTTGAAAACCCGCTGTTAGCAATTATCTACTTCAGTCCCATTTTCATATTCCAGATGGGGGAAGCTGCAAATAAACCAGAAAACTGCAGCCAATGGCAAACACAGGGCTCCGGCAACCCGCGTTGGAAACACATAGTCGTCAGCTCTTCTTTGCTTCTGCTCAGTGATTCCAACGAAATGTGCTTGCAAGGAGACGTGACTGGGGTGTGCTATTATTGAACAAGCGTGTAATGATCATGAGGATTTCATTCAGTCCCCTGCAAAAAAACAACAGCAGCAATCTGGTCAGGCTAGCAGGAAAGCTGCATGTCGTGCAGCAGCGTGCCGTCCGTACCGTGCCTTCGGTACTGGAGCGCTTGCGTGCAGAATGCAGTGCCTTTAGTCATAGACCGCTCACTATTTGGGCTCCTCTGTTTCCCCTGGTTATTCCTCCAGAGTAAGCATAAGCAAGGACACTGTGCATCTCTTCAAGGACAGAGCTCTCAGTTCCTGCATGCTGATTTATTGGAGGCTCTGAGTAGCCTCACAGCCGCAGAGAGGGAGACTGCCTCTCAGTGCAGGCTCTGAGAACCATTCATTTAAAGAGACAAATATTCCGATTGTTCCTCCACCAGAAACAGTTCTCTTTTGAAAAGGCAAAGCGACACGGCCGTCATAACTCCTCCAAAAATCTCCCCATTGTCAGGAGAGGCTCAGTTCAGCTCACAGGGAAATCAATGGGAGTTTTGTTGCCGATTTCACTGGGAGCAGAATCTGCCCCCAGCCCTTAGCTTCTTAAAACAAGTTCCGATGAAAGCTTTACCCATGAATGAAACGTCCCGGCTAGGAGGTTGCTTTGCCGCAATAACAGATGGGAAAAGGATTTTGACAGCAAAATGTCGAAAAAAAATCCTTTGTCTAAGAGAATGGGAAGATTTTTGTGTGATTAAATTTCCCAACAGTTAAATCAGTGTATGCAATATGTTCTAGCGTGCCAGCAGCCCAGCTGTGCGAAGGGGCAAACAGGTACTCTTTCTGGATTTTGTCTCAGCTGTAACTGGTGCTGCATGGGAAGAAGGGCCAAAGGTAACTTTGTGCAACCCTTTTAACCCAGCTCCTAACGCCGGGGCTAGTCCTCAGCATGACCTACACCAATTCAGGAAAGACAAGCAAGGGCTAAAGTAGGCTTTGCCTTATCTAATTTTAAGCAACACAAGTATAAAATTGTTTAAGGTAGGAACCTGGTCACCCTGAAATCCTGCAGGCAGGAAGCCCCAGAGGAGAGCAGCCCTTCAGACAACCTTGAGTTTGCAGAAAAGGTGTAAGGATCCAGCCTACGTCCATCTTCAGTCCCTTCCAAAGCTCCCACACATGCATTTGTGAACCTTGCTAAAAGCTTCAATTATCACCTATGCATATAAAAAGAGTGATCATCCCAGGTCAGATCAAAGATTATCCAGCTCAGTGCCTTGTCCCTGACAGTGGCCAGTGATGGAAACGCATGGAAAAGTAGAAGAGGGCAAGGACACACTGAGAATTGCTTGGAAACACTCTCTTACCATTTTGTGGTTCAGGGTCTTCCTGAACCGGGGAAAGAAAAACAGTATTTTGGTTAGTAAAATAACTGAGTTGGATGCACTCATTTGTACTGTCCTGAATAATACACATACCAGGGGACTGCAAATTAAATAGCAAAAGCAGTTCGATTCCCTCTTGCCAAAGTCGTCAGCTCTAGAGCCAAATACATTTCTTTTAACAAGCCATTCATGTAAGCCATATAATACCAGAGTGTTTCCATATAGGAACTGTACCATTTAGATGGATCTAACTGCATACCCTTCCCAGTAACAAGAAAAGTGGTATGGCCATCAGAAATCCCAGACTGGGACCCCCCAAAATACTACACAGCCAGATTTGTATGGGGAAGCTGAGAAGTAAGGCCAGTAAGGGCAGATGTGAAGGAAAAGGTACTTAATGCTTTGATTTGTTGGATATTTACTGACCGTTTTGAAAAACCTCTCTGAGAAATTTGTCTCAGTTGCTCCGGGAGTTATTTTACAATAACATCAAAGTATTAGAGAGCAGAATTTGGCTGCTTATGACCTTCTATGGGTATGACACCAGTTTTGCAGCCTTTAAGATCACCTAGGTTTTGGTGAAAACATTTTCTGCCTTTTTTCCTCTATTGCCCTCCATTCAAAGTGATTTGTTCTTGAGATATCGGTGCTGTAGTGCACCAAACTCATGAGCCTAGCAGCTATTCTTTCTCCTGGACTGATGGTCAGCCTGAGCTGCAGTAAACAGCCCCAAAGCACCATGTACTCTCAGTCAGTCTTTGATTTTCTGTGTCCTCTCACCTTTCTTTGCTATATCAGAGCTGTCCAGAAGATACAGCACCTGAGAGGCCTGTGTGCAGGAGAGCTGCACGCCTAATGCAAAAAGCAAAGTACAAAGATGTAAATGACAAGTGGAGAGGGTTTTCTGTGCCAGAGCGTGCAGAGACACCATTCCTGATTGTCATATGTGAAAGAAACCTGTTTGCTGCCTTTAGCCCACTACTACAATAACGCTGCAGAATTGGAAGCAAAAGCAGCTCTGTGCAGGCATGAAGAAATAGGATGTCTATCGACAAATTTTCGAAGGATGCTCCAGATTGCCCGCAGTATTTGTTGTGAGTGAAAACTGTCACATGGTGCATAAAGAAGGGCTGAATGAGCAGTGCCAGCACTCCTTCCCAGGGACCCTTCGAGAGTTCGACTTGCTAAATGCAGGCTTCATCGAAAGCATCAGGCCTCTGCAGAGAACAATTTAATTTTTTTTTTTTAATTATTTTACACTCTGCACTTAAGCAAGCGATGGGCAACAAACGAGTCCCTCCAGATTTTGAGAAAAGCTTAGGGAAAAGAACATTACAGTAAGTTGTGTTGCAAAGACAGATTTGCCGGGCATGACTGGGCCTCGGGTGCTGTGTGCAGCACTGCCCGCTAGTCACGCAGGCATCGACCCTGCAACGGGCAATGTGGCTACAATGACACTGTTAACACAGAGGGAGTCCAGGCCACGTCACGCCATACTCCAGCCAGCATCATGCCAGAGCACAGGAACCCAGTAAGTAAGATCTCTTCCATCACTAGAGGATCAAGCATCACTTAATTAGTATCAGCTACTCAAAATACCTCTTATGAGATGGAGAGAGAGAGATGGATAAGCTGGATGATACGCACAAACTCAGAAGGGGTGTTCCTATCTTGTTTCTTGGCGTATAGACTTCAGAGGCTAAAGCAAAAGTGGCAAAATGGAACTGCTCATAGCCTATCGTAACATGAAGCCGCCAGAAGCAGTCTGTCTTAGGCGTTGCTGGCCTTTATCTGTTGTATGTGAGCTGCTTGATAAATATCATCAGAGACAATCTATCACGAGAAACTCCTCCAGCCTGAGCAGTGAGACTCTAAGCCCTCTAACAGAATCGTGAACATACTCCAGACAGTCATACCTCCAATGGGAGCTCATCCTTTGCTTTAAGTCCAAACGAAGCAGAACTGAATTAAAAAAAAAAGTTACAACTGAATCTCAAAGACGAAGAAATCTTGGCTAACCACCAAGACCATGTTTCTGAAGCTCCACACAAGTAAAGCTGAACTAGCAAAAGTTCAAAACCTGCTAGGAGTCAGGGGACAAGCACATCTCTCTCTCTGCTGAAAGGACAATACGCAGCCCTTGTTTCTAAGCTGCAGTTATTTTTTAATGCAAGTGAAACAGAAAAATTCACTTCTGATGGGCATGTCTGATTGGGGAATTTCCTTAAGTACCTTTCACTGAACGTGCCATTTGAATCAGTGTTTAACTGATTACGCATTCTAATTTCAGCTGAAAGCAAGGGCATTACTGTCTCAGATAGCAGGATCTGTCTGTTGGTTGTTTAAATCCTGGTATACATAACTGAGTATCTTAAACTCACGGTACGGTACAGGTTCAGAATAAAGCAAAACAAGCTTCACGTTCCCTCCAGGATTTTTTCCCTCCCTGCCTGCTCAGCCACTCTCCACTCCTCTTCATCACTGTTAGGCAGATTAAGAACCTCACACGCAGCTCAGCAGAACACTACGGGCAGTAAAAGGTTTTAGTAGAACATGTTACATCTCATTCTAGTATCTTTTTTTTCTCCCTCTAAATTAAAATTAAATCAAGTCTATTTACAGTTTCTACGATGCCTGTGTCAACTGCTAGATCCCTGATTTTGCAAAGTGCTGGCACATTAGGTACATGCCTGGAAGGTTCCGCTGAATATGAAACTCATAAACATATGCTTATCAATATTAATTCTTTTGCAGATATAAAACATGAATTTATTAGCATAATCATAGAATCTTCCTTTGGGTTGGAAGGGACCTTTCAAGGCCACCTAGTCCAACCCCCCTGCAGTGAGCAGGGACATCTGCAACCAGAGCAGGGTGCTCAGAGCCCCGTCCAGCCTGACCTGGGATGTTCCCAGGGATGGGGCATCCACCACCTCTCTGGGCAACCTGGGACAGGGGTTCACCACCCTCAGTGTGAAAAATTTCTTCCTTAGATCTAGTCTGAATCTGCCCTCTTTTAGTTTAAAACCATCACCCCTTGTCCTGTCGCTACAGGCCCTGCTAAAAAGCCTGTCCCCACCTTTCTCCTCAGCCCCTCTCAGCCCTGGCAGCTGCAGGAAGGTCTCCCCGGAGCCTTCTCTGCTCCAGGCTGAACCCCCCCCAGCTCTCCCAGCCTGTCCTCCCAGCAGAGGGGTTCCAGCCCTCGGAGCGTTGCTGGGGCCTCCTCTGGCCCCGCTCCAGCAGGTCCATGTCTCTCCTGTGCCGAGGGCTCCAGAGCTGGACGCAGCCCTGCAGGGGGGTCTCCCCAGAGCGGGGCAGAGGGGCAGAATCCCCCCCCTCGCCCTGCTGGCCATGCGGCTTTGGGGGCAGCCCAGGACACGGTTGGCTTCTGGGATGGGAGCACACATTGCCGGCTCGTGTCCAGCTTTTCATCCCCCAGGACCCCCAAGTCCCTCTCGGCAGGGCTGCTCTCCAGCCCTTCATCCCCAGCCTGTGCAGATACCAGGGGTTGCCCCGACCCAGGGGCAGGACCCTGCACTTGGCCTTGTTGAACTTCATGAGGCTCACATGGGCCCATGCCTCAAGCTTGTCCAGGTCCCTCTGGATGGCATCCTGTCCCTCAGGTGTGTCAGCTGCACCACTTGGCTTGGTGTCATCTGCACACGGGCTGAGGGTGCACTCGATCCCGCTGTCTATGTCATGGGTGAAGATATTAAAAGAGTACTGGTCCCAGTACAGACCCCTGAGGGACAGCACTAGCACTCATCACCGATCTCCATGTGGACATTGAGCCATTGACCACTACCCTCTGGATGTGACCATCCAACCAGTTCGTCATCTACCCAACAGTCCACCCATCAAATCCATATGTCTCCAGTTTAGAGAGAAGTATGTTGTGCGGGACCATGTCAAAGGCCTTACAGAAGTCCGGCTAGATGACATCCATAACTCTTCCCTTGTCCACTGATGTGGTCACTCTATCTGATTAAAAGGCCACTAGGCTGGTCAGGCAGGACTTGCCCTTGGTGAAGCCATGCCGGCTGTCTCAAATCACCTCCCTGCCCTCCATGTGCCTCAGCATAGCTTCTAGGAGGATCTGCTCCATGATCCTCCCAGGCACAGAGGTGAGGCTGTCGGGTTGGTAGCTCCCAGGGTCCTCCTTGCTACCTTTTTTAAAGATGGGTGCAATGTTTCCCTTTTTCCAGTCTGCAGGGACTTCACCTGACCACCAGGACTTTTCAAATATCAGGGAGAGGGACTTGGCAACTACACCAGCCAATTCCCTCAGTTCTCTGGGATGCATCTCGTCAGGTCCCACAGACTTGTGCATGTTCAGGTTTCTCAGGTGGTCTCAAACCTGATCTTCTCTTACAGTGGGAGGGACTTTGCTCCTCCAGTCCCTGTCTTGCAGGGCAACCCCTCGAGAGGTATGGGAAGAGAGACTGATAGTGAAGACTGAGGCAAAGAAGTCATCGAGTACCTCAGCCTTCTCCTCGTCCGTTGTTACCAGTCTGCCAGTCTTGCTCATCAGGTGGGGTACGCTTTCTTTGACCTTCCTTTTCTGGCTGACGTACCAATAATTCCTATTATTCTTTGCATCCCTTGCCAAGTTCAGCTCCAGCTGCGCCTTGGCCCTCCTGACCTCATCCCTACACGACCGGGCAGCGTCCCTGTACTCTTCCCAGGATCCCTGTCCCTGCTTCCACTGCCTGTGCATTTCCTTCTTTCCCTTTAGTTTGACCAGCAGGTCTCAACTCAGTGGTCAATCTAGTGGTTAAGACAATGTCTAGTCCCCCATCACTGCCACAAATCTATATGTCTTAAACTAGGGTATTAAAGGAAGCTGAAAGGATTCAGGTAAGATGTATGCATTTATTTCCTCCTGAGGAAATAAATAAAGCCTGAGGTGGGCTAAGCCACAAGGAGATGACAACATCTACACTGGCACCAGACCTTCTACCTGTGGAGCTGCCTGAATTAAAGGAAGCGTCTTGCAGATAGCATATGGTCAGTACACTGGATGTACATTACATCATCTATTGAGTCATGACCAGATTCTTTCCAGTTAGGGGTCACAGAGGCACTGGAGAAGAAATTACCTTGGCGCATAAAATATCCTTTTTTTACACTACTGTGTACTTTCTGTTGGAAAAGGAACGAGGTCTTCCTCTCGCTGGTAGGAAGCTCTAATGCAGAGGCTGCCATGGCTGCAGCGCTGCGTATTTACTATTAGCGGTTCCTTATAGCAGGGCTGGCTAAAACGTATAGCAAAGTGCAAAACTAAGCTGGGCTCAATGCTAGGGGCAGCCTTGCTTCCCCAGTGGTGTTTCCAGACTCCTAGAAAATCTAGGAAGTTTAGAGTGATTGCTATGATCCTGTACAGGCTCACAACAACCCTGCAAATAATTGAAAACGATGGAAGCTCAGTTGCTCTGAAAGGAAAAAGAAACAGGACCAAATTGCTTTTATAGGAAACATCTGTTAAAAGCATTAGTTTGATTTCGGAGCACTGCATGGGAGCCCTGGATTTAGCATCAGATCAACAGGGCTGAGATGTTGGCAGAACCATGGAGGGGGGCAGGGGTTTCCATGGACAACATTTGCTCTCCGAATAGGAACATGATCCTGCCTCTATCCCAAGCAAGTCATAACTCCCACCTAGTTCATCAAAGCCAAAATGGAAACCTTCTAGTGAAAGCCCAGAAAGTGCTGCAGTCAGTGGCACCCGCTTTACAAGTTTAATGGCAGTTGAAAGTTTTGACATTTCTTTTCCCTGAAAACATTCTAGCACTAACACTGCAATGAGCAAATATTTCCCATGGTCAAAACAGGGATCACAAATTAGCTAATGCTCAAAACCCCAATTAATAAATATTTCACTTTTTAACAACACGTTTTTACAGCGAAAATAAAAATGTTAACCTGCGATATTAAGAAAACTTATAATATGGCATATAAAGTTAGTCCATGCTCAGTTCAGTCCATGACAAAAATTAAAATAAGAAAAAGAAATCCAGCTAGCTTCTGCGGTCTTCAAAAATTCCCACTCTTCCTGAAATATATTTTATTTTGCTCATCTGGCACTGTGGAAGTGTTCACTGGAAATCTGGACAAGCAACCCTAAATAAAGAAATGTCTACCCCTACAGCACTGTGACTAGGCACATCTTTCTGCCCCTCCTATGACAGTGTGGATTCAGATTTTAAGCTCTGCACAGCGTCCGGTCTGACCTGCATGTGGTTACGGAGATGGCTATTAATAAAACTGACGACCCTTTCAAATTCCTTCCTTTGGATCTGCGACCAGCCATGAATTCCTGGGTCATGCTCATCTGTATTAGGGTAGCAAATAAGAGACCATTCCTGGAACAGGACAGTGTTAGACACTGAGGCTGGGCATTTGCAAAGTCAGTTCTTGCCCTGAGAATTTATAATTTAAGCAGGCAAGCAAAAAAGGCGAGAGACAGATTTGTTAGCCCCTTTGACAGAGAGCAGGAATTGTGATTTAGAGGTGATGTTTGATAGCATGCAACTTGCTCAGCTTGCAAACATGTACTACGATGCAAACCCAAGGTGAAGAGGGTCCATCTTGCTGACAAAAATGTCTGGGAGTCCCAAGGGGACAGCTGGCCACCCAGACCAAGAAACTCATCCGTAGACAGAGCCTGGATCATCCCTAACCTCTACCAGCAGTTTGAGCTTTGCCAGCTCTGTGAACGTGAACGTCACCGCACTGTCACAGGCAGGGCTGACATGGGCAGGGGGATTGAGCACCGTAGCCAAAAGGGTATTTAAGCATCTTCCTCCTTTGAAATCTTGGGATTTAAATGAAAATCCTTGTTTGGCTCTTGGGTACAGTGAATTGTCCAGGACTACGATTCAGATAGGGACTTATGGTGAGACCTTAAACTCAACTGAAGCTTGGGGCTAGCTTGGGAGTTGTTCTGACCTGAACACAGCACAGCCCTTGGGGAAACTGCAGCTACCCATGACCCGTAGCATGAGTCTAAAAACACGCCCCAGGCTGAAGGTGTGCCTTCTGTGCCTTCCCTGCTCGCACACCCAAACATGCCATGAGCACGGCTAACACACTTTTAAAAGTATCACTAGTTATCGCTAATGAATGTCTGAACAGACTTGCATCCTCCACAACGTACTGCCAAGAAGAAACCCCATAACTGACCCCAGTGACATTTGCTATATTCTGCCTACTTCCAGTGCTTACTTCTCTCTCGCGCAGGACTGCCAGCACAGCCTCCTTTCCATCGGCCAGAAGGTTTTGCACATTTATCAGCAGTCTTTGGTGGAGGTGTTGACCTTTTGCTAGAGAGCCTGCAACAGGCTATTCATTTAAATAGCAGACTACAGCCACTCAGTTGTGTTTGTTCTTTAAAAACCTAAAATGGGGAAGACAGAGTGGTAGTTCATCCACAGCCTATTATTAACTCCCAACGCAGGCAGTTGCAAGAGCATCTGGCCTACGGGATCCAGTGCTCTACAAGCAGGCATTAAAGAAATGCCTTTGACAGGGAGAGATATGCCCAGGAGAGTTCTCTGAAGAGAGGAAAGCACAGCATGGCATTTAGTCAGAATAGGGGTCTTTTGCAGAACGCTCCCAAGATCATCACCTTTATTTAAACTTCACTTTCAGTCAGCTTTTTTATTTTCTTCCAGGTGTATCCAGCAGCTTCTCTGGAGCTAAGAAGTTTGCACGTGGGGTTTTTTTCATGTAGTGTGGGTAGGAAGGTATGTGGGAACTGTAATTCAGTCACTTTAAATCACACGAAGCTGAAGCTTGAAAGGAAAAATAATAATAAATGGTTCAGATTGTCAGGATCAGTGCAATTCTCAATCAATTAAAGCTTATTTTAACATCAGGGCAGTTTATTTTTTAAAAGTTCTCCTGGCACTTTGAAGCTTTCATGTTACTATGTAGCTAAAAAGGTCTTGCTGGGAACAAATTACTCTTGGTAAAGCATTTTCTGAACTGCATTTTTAGTTTCTGTCAAATGACAATAAATAAGATCCACATGAGCAAACAGCAGCGATGAAAATAGCTAGCGGCAGTGAGGGGGTAAGTAAGGCTTTGGACCTGGGTCAAGGAGGAAGATAAAGCTAGGACTCAAGCACAGTAAAAACATGATGTTTGGGGTCAGAGTCTACAAACCTATTCTTCAATGCATCTAACTCTCAAGTGTGATTCAGTACGTTGAGACATTAAACAGCAAAAAGTCACCAGTGAAGGTATTCTACATCAGATACTTGGTTTTTTTCACAATTAATTTAAAATTAAATATTATATCTCCATTTTGGATCCTTATTTTGTGACATTATCAATTCATAGATACAGGAACAGCCAAATCATTATTCCTTTTTTGCAAGCCATGCAGTGCTTAAGAAAATGAACCACCATGCCAGATTCACACTGAAAGTTTCACAGGTCCAAAAGTCGGCTAATTGATGAGGAAAGCTCTTCCCTGCTGTGATAAGAAAAATCATAATGAGTACTGTTTGTGGGTCCTTGCAGTCTATGAGAGAAGCTGGCAAACAAGAACAATGCTGTGAGTTTACCTCCGTTGGAATCACAGAGAAAATATTTGCTTGATAAAAGGGGCAATAATCACACTAAATTCTCCATTTTTGTTTTACTGTGGCAAAGACAAAGAGATTATGGAGGATGTATGCTATACTGCAGGCTGCCCAGGGAGGTGGTGGATTCGCCATCCCTGGAAGTGTTCAAAAAACGTGTGGATGTGGCACTTCAGGACATGGTTTAGGGAACATGGTGGCGCTGGATTAATGGTTGGACTTGATGATCTTGAAGGTCCTTTCCAACCTAGTGATTCTGTGATTCTGTTGCATACTGTCTTTATAAACTTTTGCTCTAAAGTTTAACAGACAAGGAAATTAAAAGAAAGGTGGAAAGGGTGTATGAAGACTGACCCCTACCCCTTTTTAATTTACTGCTTTCTATCCTCCCACTTTCTGTCACTTTTTCTCCTTCAGGCCTGGAGCCACCCCTCACAATACGCTGCCCTGGGTAGAGTTTTTCCATTCACTTTTCCCAATTGGAAAAATGCACCATATCAAATACAAAGCAACAGGGAATCACAGAATCACAGAATCATTAAGGTTGGAAAAGACCTTTAAGATCATCAAGTCCAACCATCAACCCAACCCCATCAAGCCCACTAAACCATATCCTGAAGTGGAACTTACGCCCTTTCAGCGCAGCAGGAAACTATGGAACAGTCAGCAGTTTCCCTCCGACAGCTCATGTTCAGTGTTATCCCCTTGCCTGGGATACCACTACAGGTTTGGCTTGGAAATCCAAGGAAGCTGTAGTTCAGTTCTATACATATAACATCCATCTCCTTTGGGCAAAGGAGAGACATGCCTTTTTCCTCAGCATTGCTCCTTCCAGTTGATGAAGCGGAGGAATTGGCTGGCACTGCAAAAATCAGTGCTTCCATGATAAACGTTGCGCTGTGGCACATGATCTCCGTTTAGATGGTCACCAACCTCACAGGAATGTGTGTCTTGCTCTGGGCCACACACCTGATAAATCCCTGCAAGCTCTGACCGGCCCTACACAGAGCAGAGCTCGACTTTGAATGACAAATACATACTTGAATTCACCAGCTGCTGCCTGGAACCAGCACATCACCCTTCCCTAAAATATGCAGGAAAGCCATTAACTCTGCATTTCATGTCTGCTGCCCTTCCTTGCTATTCCCACTCTCCCATCACAGCACATCTGTGCTCCAGAACTTACATGTTCCTTTTAAAAGCATTATCTTCCCAGCAGCTAGTAAAAAGTTAGAGCTACAAAAAAGTTACGGTTCAACGACATCTATTCAAGCTGACTTCAAACATCAGCTCCAAGTGTTTCACACACCATTGGTTTTAATAGGTTATTAATATTAAAAGTAAGAGATCCAATTAAAAAATCATTAACTATTCCTTAGTTTGCTATTTTTGCCGTCCTTTTTTAACGTAAAACCCTAAACTTCCTCCCAGCAGGCCAAAAGCCGAGTTCATCTTTATCCTCATCCCAGGGGGGACAACAGCCCTAACTATCATTTGCTAATTAGGAGGAGGTTTGGGCTTATCTCCGTGTTTCACCCTGCTTCCTTCATGACTTCAGGTGGAGCTACGCCACAGCGCGGAGATCTCCAAGCTGGCTGGGGAAGGCAAAACGGCACTTCTGCGAAAGCACGGCTGCTTCCAGCACTTGAACTATGATTTCTGCATGGTGCAGTGGAGTCATCCACCGCTTAGTCACCTCACCTTACACTCCATATGCCATGCAGATGAGTATCTCTACCCTCCTCAGCATCTCGTTCCTCATTTCTGAACCAGCAAACATCGTGTTTCTTGGCCTCGCAGGTGCATTGGAGGACTAACGAGGACAACTGTAGAAAGCTTTCCACATCACATAAGGCAAAAAATCTCTTCTGCCTTTTAACATATGACTTTGTCAGTCTGAGGACTGCAAGAGCAGGATCCACCTGACTGGGCACAGGATTCAATTCCCTAAGCGCTGCCATGCTGAACTACTTGACATGCCCCAGGATCATCTGGTTAAGACAGACAAGTATCTCACACAGGGTGTGGGAACCCTGATATAGTGGCAACCAGGAAATCTCGGTATTAATAGTACTAAACATAGATGCACCTGACTCCCACCATAAATTTATGTGCCTACAAGCCTACTGAAACCCTCCATGCAGTTAGCTGAGATTTAGCCAATACACTCCACAGAGACTGGCGGTTCTTTTCATCCTAAAGTAAATTTCTAAGCTACGTCAAACAAATCACATTCTAAAAATGCTTTTGTCTTTCCTGACTATAATGGGAGCTTGGGATGACCAGTTTAGGTATCTGCACGGTGGATGCCTAAACACTGGTGAGAGGGCTAAGTGTGAAAACAGCATGAAAACAAGTTGAAGTTAATGCCAAGTAAATAACATAAGGAAGTGCGCTGTGAATGTTTCACCTTACTATTTAATCCGCTGGAAGTGCCTGTATTAATCCCAGTGAAATTGTCACAGAAACTCACATTTCCTGCAGTCACCTACCATTGAAGGGGGATAAAGCTACAGAATTTCACTTAGATTTCCAGCAATACTCTGGTCCTCTTTTTTTCTCTCTCACAGTTACTGTAGATGACCATCAGCAAACAAATAAAGCAGACTTTCATGCAAATGAAACATGAGCCAGCTTTGCTGCCGGCGTTCTGTCCACATGACGAGCGCTCCCGCTTTGCTAATCCTTCTTCCCACTTCTGCTATTAACCCTCCTCTCACAGTCAAAAGGAAGATAAAACAAATCTGGGAGTCGTGATATTTCTTCCCCCCCCCAGTAACATTCAAAAAAGGTCTGAGGTTGGGAGGGGAGTTACATTTCCAGACAATATAAGAAAATCAGACACTTTGAAATACCATTTCTCCTAGAACTGAAAAAGCAACAAAAATTAAATACTTGAAACTATTGAAAGGAAATGCCCAGTTATATAGCACACAGCTTTTGGAACTCGCTGCCACATGGCAAAGTGCTTACTGAGATTCAGAAACTCCTTTGACCAGCCATGCAAAGGCTAAGAGCATTGACAGCTTCACAGATTGCGTACTAACACCCCAGAATCACCGTGTGAGCCGCTCAAAACTTCCTCAGCTAGGCTATTGTGTAATCATCTGTCAGAAAGGTGGGAGATAGGAACAGCTTGCATGACCTGAAGCGTTCATTATTCAACATTCCCTTATTTTCATGCCCTTCGCTAAGATGTCTGACCTCCAGGTTCCCCCACAGGGATGACAGGGAACAGCGAGAGGAATATAAAATGAAAAAATACTCATGTTTGCATAATCTGGCCCCTGGATGAAATCTGAAGGGAAGCTAAGGATTGTTAAGAGAATCTGCCCTGGTTTCTAGGTTATATTTCACCCTTTGGTCATCTCACTTGGCTGCAGACTAAATACCACCTGCTAGAGCAATAACAAATACAGCTTTCTGGGGCTACAGTTCCTGGTACACTGCTTTATTTGCTATGAACAATGCAGGAAAAGAAATTAAAATGCCTACAAAAGAAATCTTTGCTCGCTGCACCGTTTGAAGGTTAGCAGACAAACCCTCGAACAATAAGTAGCTAACGATTGAGAAAATGACAGATTTCACTGAATTGTGCCAGGGACGTGTTTGGCCATGTATTTTTCATTTGTACATCCCCCATAAATTTGAATCATCTGGCAAATTCTGCTCAATCAGAGCCTAAGCCAGTCCATGCCTAAATCAATGGGAAGCAATCTTGATTTCCAAGGGAGGAAGTAGAATCTAAATCACTTTATTATCAATTCAGATTCACTTTTTGTTTTGTTCTCACAACAAAATCCACTGTGCAAATGGCTTTACCCTACCCCCGTTACCATAAGTAATAGACATTCTTAATCCAGCAACTGGCCGAGCACCCACAAGATCTTTTAAAGCCCTGGGGAAAGCTTAGAGCAATCCTGGGAAGCATCCAATATCATATTGGACTGATATGTAGAATAGCTATTTCAAGCTTTTTTCCCCATTTGTTACCATGCCGGATAAAAAAGGCATTAACTAATTATTTTAATTGCACTTTTTGTAGTATTTCTCATGGGACCTGGACTGCAGCTGCCTCAGCTTGACCCCATCTGGCTGGGGGATGGAAAGCTATTATAAAATGTGTTTTCCCCAGAATGAATAGGACTTTCTGCTGCAACTGTCTTTACAGAGGTGGGGAAGCTATTGGAAACAGGTGTATTGTACATAAATGCTCCCTGGATTGAAACTATCTAAAAAACTCCAGCAGGAAAACTTCAATCAACTCCACAGGATCAAAACCAGCCTAATTCTTACCTCCCTTTTTTGTGGGGCTGAGGGGGAAACACACAATGATTACTTTTAAAAGAACAAATACCTTTGTGGGGCTGATGTCTTAAAAAGGTCTTTATGGATTTCCAACCAGAATTCTATTAGTTTCTGAAGACAAAATATTGCAACTTTTTGGAGCAGTGATGAACTTGCAGGCAATGAATTATCTGCAAACAAGATTAAGATCAATTATGGAAAAATATGCTGTTAGGAATGAAGGAAAACACCCACACACAAACCTGATTAATCAACTACAATTGGCAGCAAGAATAAAAGAGAAAATGTGTTCTTTAGGAGACATTTCTTAGTATAGATGAGTTTTTGCTTGGCTCCAAGTGATGTTGTCATGTTTTCCCTATTCCCATTCCTGTTTCAGTCCTTGTCAAAGGCTCTGTCAGTACCTCAAACCCCATGTCCTGACTCATTTTTCTTGGGCTCCAGTCTTTCACAGACGCTTGGTGACAAGTAAGAGGGAAGGTAATTGGGATCTTCATTGGTCCCAACCAGGCTATTGCTGATAAAAATCTGCATTTCCCCTTGAAAATCCTGCTCATGTTAAAGATGAGCTACATCACCACGATGGGCACTGAGCTGGGTGTAAGGCATTCCCAGGAGCCGGTCAGACCCTGTTCTCCAGAGGATCCAGGATAATGTAACTTCCTGAACATGCTACTGGGAACCTCTTTGTGCCCAGCTCATTTCAGGTGGGCTAGAGGGTGAAGTTTCCCCCCTCACGGTTAGAATTTGATAGCCAGAAGTGGATATCACTCCTTCTCCATGTCTGATTTTAGGGAGTTAACTTTTCCCCCCTCTGTGTTATTTTAGTTCCTTTTCTAAACATATTACAGATGTGCCCAGAGCCCAGAAAAGGAGCTTTGGGAAATATTTCTGTTTTTTCACTAAACAAATTCTGACAAGTCGAACATCCAAAGTACAACAGCTCCCTTCCCCTCTCTGACCTCTGCCTCCCAGCTTGGGGAGGCTGTCAAAGGCCTCTTCTCCTCCCGTCACGTTTTCTGTGTCCACAGCACGCTATCCTCGGGCGACACAGCATCTCCTGACTCTGGAAGAGACTAAATGATATCATTTTGGGTACAGAAAGGGTTTTCTTTGACTCTCCTACATCTGCGCAGTTGCTTAATGAAAGCGCAGCATCTGGTCTAACAGGCCCTAATTAAAAAAAAATAAAATACCACTTTCTCAAACATTTCCAACTAACTATTCCAGACTACACTATTTTATGGAAATGTTCATGGTGTGCCAAGACAGAATGATTTTTTAATGGCTGAAGATAACATGTAGCTGCAGTATTACAAGTAGTACAATCTGCTCTAAGCTGGTCTTACCAACAGAAAAAGTAAAGCTGTCCTGCTCTGAGCTACCTGCCTTTGCTCTTGCACAGCTCCTTCGCTTGGATAGCATTAGTGTTTGCATGGATGGGTCGTGACTGTCAGAGAGTTAATCCAGGTTAGAATAAACCCAGCAGAAAAAGAACTGAATAGGTTAGTTTTCACATGGATCAGCCTCCCAGCCCAGATTCACTGCACAAGCACACAGACACTCCCAGAAAGTAGGAGAGGGGATGATACAGAGGAGGGATGAGTAGGGAAGCTGGAGATGAAGGGGTGAGAAGGACGGACTGGGGGATTTAGACCGCAGGAGAGCTATTGCTTCACTCTGTAACCTTGGGAGAGGCACTTGGCCTCAGTTTGCCTTAGCTGGAAGGCCGGTGGGGAGGGACGTGCAGCTGGACAAGCCTGACAGCGTGATGCTGTGGCTGAGCTAGGCTTTGCTGGATGTTGTGTAGCTGCTCGTGGGCAATTATGTACAAAATTACAACAGTGATGCTAGAAAGCTCCAGGCATCTTCACCAGATTTTGCTGGCCATTAATCGAGCAGAAGGCTGCTAATGGCATCTGATCGCTTGCTTTGTGCTACTGCCATTTAAGGTCACTCTGAAGGACACAAACTCTTCTATACTTTACAGTATGAGATTCAGGCAAAATAATAACCATATGTTTTCAGAGAATGAGTTCTCAAAATGACAATAAACTAACGAGATGTGAAATATTTTTTTTTAAGTCTACAGCCATGAACTGAAAAGGAATAAACTCTTGAAAAGCGAGGATCTCTGATGAGAAATTAAATATCACCTAGTGAGAGCTGATGAAGAATTCATCCATGGCACCTCCATGACTAAAAACCTTCAGAACAACCCTGTGATTATGAATCCCACCAACCGCAACGTTCAGCTCTCGCGTGTCCACCTGGCATCACTGCACATGGAGAAGCGCACACCATCCACCAGGGAGTTCACAACATGCCAGTGTACAGCAGAGATCTTCAATATGGGTAAGAGAGGGATGTACCAGCACAGGAGAAAGAGCAGCTAGCAGTGTGCTTCACACCATCCATACACAGAGAGGACCAGATGTGCCAGCTCCAGCAGGGCAAACTTTCAACAGCAGGAGTTGGTATCAAGCTTAGAAGTCTTTCAGTCCAGCCTTTGGGTGATGACTTCTAGTCAGTGTGGTTATGCAATGGTCAATGCTGGCCATGGCAGGTTATTATGATTTGTTCATTCCCAGCAAAGTTAAAAGACAAAAGATTCATTGACTGATTTGAAGAGACCTCACAGCAACCTACAGCCACTGATTTCAACTATTCCTCAAGTGTTGCCCTAACATCAGGGGGTAAAAGCTCCTTCTCAGTCAGGAGAGTCAAAGATCACATGCAAAAAGAACAAAAATAGAGCCAAGCTAAAGGGAGAAAAGAGAGGCAGGATCCTGCATATCTTGACACTTCTTCAGTTCCTTCAGCCTCAAGGAAGGAGTTCATCTGACTCAGAATGGATGGTGAGCATCAACACATGGGTTAGTTTGCAAAAAGATGTAGCTTCCTTGTAGCTAAAACCAGTGATTAATGAAACTGTGTCACTCAGCACGCGTACCACTGCCTGCCCTCCTGTCGGAGGGGTTAAGCTAGAAGCCCGGTATGATCCCTCCTGTCCTGCGTAAGGAAAACTCTGAGGTGCAAGTAGGTGTAAGAAGCTATGAGGGTACCTGGAATTCAGAGACACCAGCTAAATGGCATGAACCAGCCAGACCGAAAAATCCCTGAGCCTATGGAACGGCTCCAGTATAGGACTAGGTTAGAAACGATGACTCAGCTTTGCCCAGATCTCTTAAAAACGTATTGAAAACATATCTTAAAACACATTCTAAAACACTTAAAATTGGAGGATTTTGTTACAGACTAGTGAATGTCCAGAGGGAAAACTAACCACCTTGTATAGCGAATCTAACACAATTTTTCATTTGGCTTGCAGTCAAAAGAAGATCCAAATGACATACTGAGTCCTACTTTCACAAGTACATAGGACAGCAGTGTAGATGAGAACAAAATTTGCCTGGAAAAAAGGAGTGAACTGGCCATTTCAATCCTTGCTGTAAGCATTCCTGACTAACCACAGCTGATGGTTTTAGAATAGTAGGTCTGAGGGCTAAAGTATTGCATAGGCTGAAAACACCACGTCACATCTCTAAAATTACTCCGCTTTGTATCATTTAATGCTCTGCATACTCTTAGGATCAATTCCCAGGTCCTTATTCTCTAATGGGAATCTCCACCTCAAAGCCAGTTAATGTTTAGGGTTACTCACTCACTCCCAGAGGCTTTTATAGGAGATTCTGCCTCCAACTCTGCTTTATGATATTTGCTCAATTATACTCTTCAAATCCTACCATAATGGTTTCCCTGGGAACCAATGAATGTCCCACATGTGGATTAAGGAGAACTACAAGCCCTAGTTTTTCTTTACATAGATAATTCTTAACACAAAATAGCAATGCAATGTCCATTCACTCAGATATCTTAACTGTAAATAACATGCCAGACTATCAGACTATCTTCTGACCAAAAAAAAAAGCATAAAAATGTATCCAGCCCCTGAAGTTTATGGTCCAAATGTTCTCTTTTCACATGTCCAACTTCCAGACTTCAGGCACTAGACTGCTTTATGTGTGGGACTTCACTCTGTTTAATACAAATAACAGAAACTAAATTTTCTGGGAGTCACATTATACAGAGAGAGAAAAAAAAAGCATATTTACCAAAAATGGCAAATAAAAAGTCTGATAAATGCTCAATCTTGATAGCATTAATTACATCTACATCTGATTAAGGATATATATTGTGCTTTTTCTGTATTTAAATTTTTTAAAAAATTAAATCCAGCTTCCCTTCTGGAGGAAACGTGCGCTGGCTCTTGCTATGGGCCTGCTCAGAACCTGTGTGTGGTGCGTAAAATGCAGATTCATTTGAATGAGTGTTAGCGCTCTCAGTGACAGACCTCTAGAAGAGCTGTTCAGCAGAGTCCCGCTATAGCCAGCAGATGAAAACTGGCATCTCCAGAAACGTTTCATTGTTTTTTAAGGTAGACAGACAGGCAAATCAGCCATTGGATGTGCTTCTCTCTCCCCACTGACTACGGAAAGTGTTTAAATGACTAGCTTAGACTGGAAACCTAGCTTCTTTACAACTAAAACTAAATAAGATTAATCCCAGCTTGATTCAAAGCTCACCAAAAATGAAGCAGAAACTACTATTAACATTTTTGAGCTCCAGTTCTTGACATTACTGAGAGGTGAATAAGGCCTCAATCAGTTCTTTTTGACACCTCTGTAGCAACTTTGGCTCCTGCTCAATATCAAAATGAGGCACCATGACTTTACACATTGATGCAAAAGAGCGCGCACACACACACACACACACATATATCACAGAATCACAGAATCACTAGGTTGGAAAGGACCTTCAAGATCATCAAGTCCAACCATTAATCCAGCGCCACCATGTCCCCTAAACCATGTCCTGAAGTGCCACATCCACATGTTTTTTGAACACTTCCAGAGATGGTGACTCCACCACCTCCCTGGGCAGCCTGTTCCAATGCCTGACCACCCTCTCAGTGAAGAAATTTTTCCTAATATCCAATCTAAACCTCCCCGGCACAACTTGAGGCCATTTCCTCTTGTCCTATCACTAGTTACTTGGGAGAAGAGGCCAACACCCTTGTCACCACAACCCCCTTTCAGGTAGTTGTAGAGAGCGATAAGGTCTCCCCTCAGCCTCCTCTTCTCCAGACTGAACAACCCCAGTCCCCTCAGCCGCTCCTCGTAAGACTTGTGCTCCAGACCCCTCACCAGCTTCGTTGCCCTTCTCTGGACACGCTCCAGCACCTCAACGTCCTTCTTGGTGTGAGGGGCCCAAAACTGAACACAGGATTCAAGCTGCGGCCTCACCAGTGCCAAGTACAGGGGCACGATCCCCGCCCTGCTCCTGCTGGCCACACTATTCCTGATACAGGCCAGGACGCTGTTGGCCTTCTTGGCCACCTGGGCACACTGCCGGCTCATGTTCAGCCGGCTGTCAACCAGCACACCCAGGTCCCTTTCCGCCGGGCAGCTCTCCAGCCACTCCTCCCCAAGCCTGTAGCGTTGCATGGGGTTGTTGTGGCCAAAGTGCAGGACCCTGCACTTGGCCTTATTAAACCTCATACAGTTGACCTCTGCCCATCAGTCCAGCCTGTCCAGATCCCTCTGCAGAGCCCTCCTACCCTCCAGCAGATCAACACTCCCACCCAACTTGGTGTCATCTGCAAACTTACTGAGGGAGCACTCGATTCCCTCATCTAGATCATCTATAAAGATATTGAACAAGATCGGCCCCAGAACCGAGCCCTGGGGAACACTGCTTGTGACCAGCCACCAGCCAGATTTAACGCCGTTCACCACAACTCTCTGGGCTCGGCCATCCAGCCAGTTCCTCATCCATATATATATGGCCATAGGAAATACATTGCAGCCTCCCACATTGCTATGTGCCAGGCTTCACCTCAGCCTTCCTCTGCCTTTGTAGCCTGGTGGCCCGTGCTCAGTCCTCTGGTAAGTGAACTCCCGTGCCCCTGACCTAGACTAGAGGTCTTGGACATCTTGGACTAGATGACCTTTGAAGGTCCCTTCCAACCCGAAGATTCTATGATTCTGTGACTTGTGAGGTGGCTTGATGCACACAGCACAGATTTATCTGTAGAAAGCTTCATCCCCAAGCCACGGGCAGGTTAAGGCATCCAGAGATAGCGTGACTTGCTCTATAAGGTGCCACCTATAAGGTGGAAGTGGCAGAGCCAAGACTACAACACCTAACATGGACTAAACCCAATGCACAGATGACCTTTTCACCCATCCAAATCAACTTCCTTACATCTCTGTTTTAATTTCTTTACTCTTCAAAAAGCATTCTAGTTGTTACTGGTAGGGAAAGAAACCAAGAAAACAGGATGCTTTCAACTAAAGGTCATCATTTAATTTAAATGTCATCATTTAAAATTTCATCATCACTTAAAAACTCCTGGAAGAAAGGAGAGGGTATCAAGTTGGAGAAGCTTTATGGAATGAATGGTGAACACAGAAGGACAGATTGGGAGCATCAATCCTGGCCAAATATTCTCTGAATATGTAATGGGAACTAAGATCAGGGTGACACATCTACTCAGCTCAAACTATGAGATACCTTGGCTAAACTGGGATTTAAACTCTCATTCATAGAGCCCAAAACTCATACAATCACAGATTAATTTACAATGGAAGGAATTTCTGGAGGTCCTGTAGTCCAACCCACCACTCAGGGCAAGGCCTACTCTGAAAATGTAACAGCTTGCTCAGGGCCTTCTCCAGTGAAGTTTTGAATATCTCCAAGGATAGAGATTCCACAGTCTTGCCTAGCAGCCTCCTGTAATGTTTGAATGAATGCTTCCAAGAGGCCACTTAATAAACTTGCTTTGAAAATCCACAAAACTTTGGTAATTTGTCTCAGGACAGATTTTCTTTCCTCTCTATCTATCTATGTAGTGCTGCCAAAAATAATCAAAATATCAAAAAATCATGTATGAAATGATTTGCTACATGGACCAGAAAATCTAACCAGTTTTGAGGTCTAGAACCACAAGCAATTTGCTTTCAATCCTAACTGAAACCATTTTTGTTGTCAGATAATGCAAAGCACTGCAAGCGGGATTCATTTACCCAACTAATAATACCCCTCATCCTGTTCTAAGCCTTAAGAGGTGTCAAAAGCTTAGATGAAAAGCAGTATGAGCTATGCCACCTTTGCTGAGCTCAAAATATTTTGCAAGAAACAATATTCCTCATTTTCATGTGATTTTAATTCCAGAGCATGGAACACTTAAAGCTGTGGATTACTCCAACATATAACATCGCAATATTTTTGTGTTTCATCATAAAGAATACAAACTCCTTGCAAAATAGATCTATTAAGATGTGAAGGGGATGGATCTCTACAATACTTTGAATCTGCTCTTTGAAACTGGTATGTTTATATACTGGAAAATATATCAATTTCAGCTGCAGGTCTCAGAAGCTGCCCATGCTAAGAAAATTCCACTGGATGTAGCCTTATTTCAAAAAATCAGATATCCATTGAACTGGACGTTCTTAATGTATATATGGGTATCTTTACATCAATAAGTACAAACATTAACCTCTACTAAAACTGAATGATATTTGCTTTTCTTTTCAGAACAGAATGTTGCACTCCAGAAATGTCATAAACTTCATGACTCAAGCAAGGAAAGAATATTGATAGATAAAAGCCCCTACTAGGAATACTGAAAAATAGATCAGAATTTAAACATTAAAAGTAATAGAATTTTTAAATTAACTCTAAAATAAATAGGATTGAAAAATAAGAAATTGCTTTAAAAGAGGAGATAACTGTTAATAGTTCAGGAACTACAAAACACTGAATGCTTGCCAGGATCACATGGAACATACAGTCCGTCCGACAAAGATGATAACGCACAATTTTTACACGTCAAATCACTTATGGGATATTGACAGAGGCAGCAGCAAACAGAACTAATAACCGAGCACATCTCACGTTGACAGTAAAAACAGGCCAACAGATACTTCTTTCTCAGATTTTGAGTCAGGATATATGTGACTTAGTTCACAAATTGGGACTGCTGAGTTGCCCAGTGTTACAGGTCCAAAAAGAGGCATTTTGCTAAAACCCCACAAGTAGCTAAGAATGCAGAAATACTGTCAGCATTTAAACTTGTCACACAGGAACGATGCTCTTCTAGACTTAGTATTAAAGGGCAAAGACAGTAGGGTGAGATTTCACTTCAAAGGTTGTACTTCTCTTTCTGTTCTTGAAAAAGAGAACTAAAAGCTCCTTGGTGGGTCTACATCCTCGCTGGTAAGACCCAGAGAGACCCGGTGAGATTTCTGGCAAGCTATTTTCCTTATACTATTTAAAGCTAATTTTCCTAACAGAGACTGTAATGACAGTTACAAGCAATAAATCTAAATCTTTTACAGCAATCCTTTCCACATCTTAATACCCAAATAGTAAGAATCACACTCTTGAAAGTTTTGTAAGGCAAATGCATCTTAATTCTTTGGGGAATCGTTGGAAAGTTGATAAATGAACACTAAGGGATAAATCTGATGATGATGAGTAAATGCAGTGAAAAGTCATCTTCTTGGTCTGTGACTCTGAGTCCCGCTAGATCAACTCACCTGACCTGCAACACCCCCTCTGGCACCCTCTCTCCCAGCAGTGAACTATTGATTGCATCTGTATTTTATCACTTTCAGTGACCTAATAAGCCTAATAAGGAAAAGGTGACCTGAAAAGGAGCTAGAGGTAAAATTAGCAAACTGACGTTCTGAGAATTCAATAAAAAGAGGTTATTCTAATTAAATCCTATACCAATACTGTCTATAGCACCAAAGCCATACTGATCCAATTGTCAAAGCTCTAGACAGTGAGAGTTGAGCTCTAAAAGCTATCTGGCAACTTTGCAACAACTTAAGATTGGTCCCTCCCTTCATGCACGGGTCCCCAGGTATCATGCAGAGTATATCATGTCTATCAGTCCGTTGACCTATTTAATGAGATAGACTGTTCTCCATTTTTCCAAGTTTTATTTCCCACGTAAACCCTGGAGGTCAGAGCTTCCTGGCTGCATCTCCTTCATCACATTCAGTGTAGTCGGTGATCTGCAAGTATCACACAACCTTTTGCTGAAAATTCCCTGGATCTTAGCTAACTTAGTATTTTCAAAGTGCTTCTATATCCTTTGAGAGAAGATGCTATATAAATGCAGATACTGACTACTCCCATTTTCTCACTTTCCCTGACAGGAAAACACTGCTGTTTTGCAATACTTTAGAAATACACACTGGTGCTTGAAATATGAAATGAACTTCTAAAAATAAGTTAATATTACAGTAAATACAATAACAGCCAAGAACAAAATCACTCTGCAAAAGCAAGTATTTTCTTTGCACAACATAAGTATTTACATCTGGAGGAAACCAACACTAGTGGTCAACAATACCTGTAGTCTTTAAATACCTTAGCCAAAAATAGCTGCAAGTCTTTCAAAATCATGATGCATTCACATATTCACGTGCTTGAGAAATCCTTGAATTATTCTAGAAACAGGTTTAGGTGCTTCTGTATATTGATCCTAAACCAAGCTTATTTTGGCCCTGTCCATTACAAAATTTGGATCATTTCTGAGAGAAAATCAAGTTGTTTGGTTACTGTTCATTTAAAATACTGCACCTAATTACTCCATGAAATACCTCATTCTGATAGATCTGTGAAAAAGTCTATGAGAAGGTAGTTATGCACATAAGCATCCTGGCCTTCTGCCCAGAGACAGGGTGCAAAACAGTGCTGAGCACAGGGCTGAATGGGTGACTGGAGAGTCACGTACTTCTTCAAAGCAAAGCTGTAGTAGGACATGGGTGATGCACCATCCCTCTGCAGAGCAATTAATTGCAACTAGTGCAGCCTGTGGTTGTGGTTTCTGCATTCCTGCAGGAATAGCTAAGTACGCTTTTTTTGCCCATGAAACAAGCTGCATTTTCTCTGTTGGAGTTTATCTTGGAAGTCCTGGTCAGCCATTTTTTTGAAATCTTGGCTTTTATCTTTTTCTCTATTCTGTGATGTTTCAGCACTCTTAAAAACCTTGCACGTAATTAGAGCGTGTAATGTCAGAGAGGTGCAGTGCTGCTAGCAGCCTCCCCTGGACACAACAGGCAGGTTCATTATTGCAATCTCTCAACACACTGGTGGACAGTGGACGCTAGATCCTAGATAAGAGATTATTTGGAAACAGGAAATAAGACCTTAAATCTCTTTCTTCAAGGGTGGAGGCAACGTCGCATTTGTAGGGTCAAACGCTAAGATACAGGTTCCTTTCTTCTTCCATTCCCACGCACACCCTGGGTGATTTGCTCTGCTATTTAGTTTAATGGGGTCCTGTATAACCTGCAGCCTCAGCAAATGCCCTGATCACTCACCCCTAAAACATGTTCTTGTGCTCAAATTACTATTCTTTTTATTAACTTGGCGGCATCTGCACAATGCTCAAATACTAGTTAGGTAGCACTAGAAAACACACCCTGCAACCCCAAAGAAGTCAAGTTGAGGCAAATAGTATCTGAGTCAGATTTAAAAGGACTTAATTTGACTTCTGATTTGTTTACACTTCATCACAGAGTCAGTTTCCATTATGATCCCTTTTTATGTCCTAATTCTATAATTCCACACCATTCTCTTAACATAGGAAACTATTATTAGAGCTAGTTAAATACTCCCAAGATTTTTGTGCAAGTATGTTCAGCACAGGTGTTAACAGCTTGCAAACACATCTAAGGGAAACAACCTAACGCACAGATGAAGTTCAGCAGCTAATTGCAAGTGATCTTTTGGTTGCAATCCCTGCCTCCCGTAACACGCCTTGCCTGTCCCTGAACTCTTGTTTTCTTCCATACAAACGTATTTTACTTTTTCAAGAAAAAAATGCCATTTAAAAACTAATTATTTTGTGTATGGAGTTGATTCACAATTTTTAACAAAGCTTTTAGATTAATGCAGATCACTATGGATCTAGATTTCCTGTAAAGTTTTGCACAAATGTAGCAGAAATGTGCTGTAGAGAAAACAGCACATACGATCTGCAGGAAATCCAGCCAGACCAGAAGAGCAGCAGCAACCAGACGTTTTCCAGTCAAATTGCCCCTTATTTTACCATGATTACTTATTTACCTTCTACACGAGCTGTGGCTGCCCTCCTATGGTGCCAGATTGCCCCTTCTCTGTTTCTCCTTCACTGCCACCCATGGACTCCTGCTTCTTTCGCCCTTTGCATTACGGGCTGTCCCCCTCTTTCACCTCCCCTTCGCGTCAAGCCAGATCCAGCCTTCACCTCTGCATCACAGAGAGCTTCCACCAATGCTGGGTTTCAATTTCCTCCTGATGTCAAATTTCAGCCCAGCCCACAAAACCCATCCCCTGCCTTGGCTCTTGCATCGTGAGCTGGAAAGCCCTCCTATGCTCAAGACTTGGTTAGGGATGTTTGCAGGGAAGCAGCAGTTTTTTTCACTCCGTACTTTACGTTGTATTTCTTTTGCAGCTTTTCTCTTTTACGTGACAAAAAACAGCTGTTTGTGTTGAGAAAAGCCTCTTTCTTGAGCTAAATCTTTGCCTTTGCTGGCAACAGCTCTTTCAGTTGCTCCAGTGGCATTGAAATCCCCTGGAGTCAATAAAACTTCTGTAAGGAGCATTTCTACTATCAAGCTTTATTTTTGTATCTAAAAGAAGCATTTAGACTGTCTTTGAAGAGGTTTATTTGTGAACAAGATTCTAAATCTAAAATTCTAAATCAATGCAACGTTTTATAGGTATGAATCCTGAAAAGCAAAAAGGGGGCAGAGGACTTCTTTCCTGTGTAATTTCGAGTTAAACGTTGAATCTACAGTTAATACAGTTAATCCTGCGAACTGTTTCATGAGTAACTTGACTCAAACACTGACCTGTTTGGGGCCACTCACATGAGTATTGCGGTAACACAAAATAGGTTAAAAATTGCCGAATCTGGGCTATTAGATTAATAGCTAATTGAGGCCAGGATTGCCTGCTACTGTTTCTTTAACACACAGCACAAAGCAGATTTCTGCTCCTGCTAAAAGCCTCCAGGTAGATCTCCAGTAAGACTGAAGAGTAACAACAGATTGCTGATGACATCTGGAGCAACGTCCCTGCCTTATCAACTCTCCATCACATTTTACACCTCAAATCAGATTTGAAGTTTTAAAGCTAGATAAATGTGCGAGCTTGGTTAGATACACTCATACAGGTAAGATCATGGGCAAGAAGTTATTTTGCAGGACTTCTCCATTCCTGGTACAATTTATGATCTCTGTAATGTTGTCATAACGTATCAGTTTACTTGACATTCCCATCGAGAAACTCTTTTCCCCAAGCTCTGGGCAACTCATTCTGTTTAAATCACACCACCACTAAAACTAGACTCTAACACAGTGAACTCAATGACCCCGCCATACTCCAACATTCCCACTGGTAGCCTAGAATTCCCAAGCCAGATATTTGCAGGATTCCCTGGGAGAAAAGGGAATAGGAGGAATAAAATGTTTCTCTGCCACCCAAGTGAGCCCTTGATGGAGAAGAGCTGGTGGTCATAAGGAGCTCCCAGTACCCTAGGCCCCACAATAAACTCACCTCAGAGCTCTACAGTTTATGGGAAACATTCTCAAAATTTCTCATGAAAGAGTTGGTTTTTATCAGACTTGTGAAGCTTGCTACACATGTTTCTCCCTGTGCTTTTACTCCTTACTATGGACTTCATTCTTTAATTACTGCAACTACCACCACCGGATAACAGTGGGCCAGCAGGAGAAGAACAGAAGAGAATACAAACTCCTTAAACTGACATTTCTGAATTTTTCAGAATTTTGTTTCCTCCCACAGAAAAATCAGTAAAAAGGAAAGGGAGAAGAACATTTTCATCAGATCCCAAGGGTCAAGGATAAATGGCAAGTTCGGACAAACTATCTCAAGAGTGATTATTCACCGAGAGATATCCCTCAAAGCAGCGAAGCAGATCAAAAGACGCCAATGTTGAAAATGCTGTAAAGGTGCATGCACAGGCTACTGAAGAGATCTGGTGCTTATGAGCTGGAACAAAATAAGATCCCACTGCTTCCAAGGGATATTATCATCAACATAGCAGTATCCATTGTCACCATCAGAAAACCTTGCTAACTTCTTTTGCTCTGGTTGTGGAGCAGTATCCTGACCACGAAGAAAAACATTAAAATATATAACACCATAGAATTAAAAACTCGGCAGATGGCAAGTGCTAATGGAGCATGCACTTGCTGGGAAAGCAAGATGTTGCTGACATTTTGCTATTAATGTCACAAATTACAGTCCCATAAATGTTGCCAACTCTGCTCTGCTCAACATTTGTGAAGTAAGAGAAAGTATTTTGTCTAGAACGCAGCAATGATGATGATGATGCCCAGTTCATTCAACAACGGCAGTGCAGCAGGGCAGATAAACAACCGAATGAATGCTCTGCGTGCTGCTGCCAAGTCACGTCGGGTGATGCTCACAAGTCGCTGCCTGGAAGCACAACTCAGATTCCACTTTATAACACAAACTGCAATATTTGTTTTGCATCTACTGTGCATGAGTTTGAGTTAGTTTGCATTACTTTGCATTTTCAGCTTCTGGGGACAACAGGTAAGAAGGAGATAAGGCAAGTCAAGGCAAGAAAAGGAAAGGAAAAAGAGAGAGAGAGGCACAGCTAGTTTTAGGAACGTAGTAAACAACTCAGTATTTCAGCCCTGTTACTTACAGCTGTACTACAACCACACTGCAAAGCTGGCAGATTACAGACCTGCCCAAATATGTGTCCACAACTTCCTTTCAGCCGCCCCAGCAAACACAGCCTCAGGTTACTAACCGTTTGGACCCCACAATGCAGAAAGCCTGGAGTGTAGAAATATCCCGTTGTATACACGCAGGGAACTTTGTAAGGGGTTAATTTTGCTCTAAGGGATTTTGGGCAGACAGAAATCATAGAGATCAAAAGCCTAATAGAATTTTTAAAAAGGACTGGACAGTTATATTAGAGATAATAGCTCTAAAGATAATAATGATACATTTTAGGAGACATAAAAACCCCTCCAGCTTCCGAATAGAAGCCAGCCATTAAACTGCTTATGATGACAGACACACGTCCCTGCATGGGCTTCTTACTTCAAAACTGCCAAGTGCTCAAAACTGCCAAAGATTTACGCCTTTTTCCTCAGAAGCTGCAAGCAACAGCCTCACTCAGAAACTGTATTGTACGCTGACCTGGTACTGAAAGATGATACTGAAACAACTATAACTACTTCTACTTTTTGCTATAATCTCTGAGTGCACATGTGGCTGAAGCATTTCACTGGATTCCACACGAATGAAGGCCCTGGAGATGTGAAGCTCTCCGTGTAGTCCTAGACATGCCTGCCAAGCACAGGAGAGCAGGATGATAGGAACTCAGGTTTTGCTAACACTTCTGCAGCATCATGCCCTGAAGAGTGCACTGAGAAACTTAAACAATAAATAATAAATTCTGAAATGCAATCTTTCCATGCAGTTACCTCCAAGGCTAGGAAAGAAGTCCTGAGACCAAGCCAACTGCAGCTCAGCATTACTGCAGGGGCACAAAAATTGGCTGAGGACCAGCACTGGTTTTTTTTGGATCAGCTACCACTTCAAGATGGGGAGAGTTTCCTTCTCCTGGAATTCCAGCATCCTAAAATCTCCATTAAGGCGACTGAAATACAAGCCTCCATAACCTCTTCTATATTAGAAAAGTGGTTCAGACAATTAATGAGGAAATTTTTCATACCTCCTCTCTGTTTCTTCTGGGGTTCTCTCTGAAGTGGGACCTGATCTAATAGGTAGTTTTGAAGATGGAGAAGCACTCTATTCCTAGGCACAAACAGAATAGTTAAATATATATTAGAACAATCATATTTGCCAGAGAAGACAAGAGAAGGAAAATTCAGTCAGAGCTGGAATATTATTGCGCCATATACTTTCCAACAGCCAAGCACAACAGGGTCCCTCCACAATCCATGCCTCACTGCATCCTGTTGTATTTCCAACTGGAAAGACATATGGCAGTGCCTTAGAGAGAAATTCTTCCTTTTTCTTTTTTCTGATGTTAATGTAATTTCCCAGCTTTAAAGGAACATTTGATTATGAAACACGCTAAGGCCAAGGGTAAAAAAGTCCCTATCTGTTCCTAACAATGACAAAATCAGGTCCATTGACCTGGCATTGTTGGCATTATGACCAAATAAAAACTTGAAAGAATGGCTTGGATGCTACTTTGTCTCACACATTACTGACAAAATTGTCTGCTCTGCAGAAACCTGATGCCTCACAGTTATGTTAGGGACACTAAAGAGTACAAATTTTATTTTTCGGCTCTCAGGGAGCACTGGGGGAGAGAAGCATTATAAAAATCATCCTTCTGCTTGTAAAATGAAAAATACTGCTTTGTAAAGAGCTGACCATGAACAAATGTTCAGCACCACAACAGACACTTTTACCTCTGATTACAATCAGGTTTTATAATACCATTTTTCACTGTGAACAGAGTCATCATTACAGTAAACTGTTCACAACTGCTGCTAGATCAGGGAAGTTATGTTAGAAGATAGGAGTCCCTAGAAGAATGAGAGAGTACACAAAAAGCTTTTATAAGTACCCTATCATCACTCAGATAAGAAGAAATATTTAACAGTGATGTTATTGTAGCAGTAATGCTTTTCACCTCCCCACAGTAGCTCTAGGAGAGTTATCTTGGATCACTTCTGCTTGAAGACGGTTATATTGAATCACCTTTTCCAAAAAAAAAATGATATGACAAGCCTCACCATAGTTGTGGTATGAGAGGAAGATGGTGAAACTCTAGGTTTGCTTCATCAGCTTCATCAGCCGGGATTAACACGATCATTGTGGAGGGTTGTTCCACAGCCACCCCCCTTTAGTGAGGGTGTCCTTCCTCCCATCATCTCACGCTGCGCCTTTCCCCGTGACACCCATTGCCTCAAAGGAGCACATCTGCCTTGGCAGGCTGTAGCCAGAGGTAAAGTTTGAATGCCCCAGGCAACTGATCCAAGTGGGCTTTGAAGTGTCAGCTCCTCCATCCCAGCCTTGAAAGTGCTCACAGTGGTTTTACCGATGAAGGAACCTGGCTGCCAGGTCTGGCTCAAGCTGGGAGCTTTCAGTCTTCATCTGTTCGTTTCCTCAGTAATAAAGATCCAGAGATTCCTTAGAGACTTCAGACCCCGCACACGTGGGTTCACCAAGACTGCTCGTTCCTGACAGCGCTTCTTGAAATTGTGTTTACTTCTGCACTGGCTTTGCTCAGGGCAGCCTTACTGCATCGCCACTTGGCCTATGCCATTCTCTTCAATCAATTACAAAACACATCCTGCTCCCAGATAAACAGATGTGGCCTTTTCAGTGCAATTTGCCAGATGTTCTCAATGCAGCCCAGTTACCAGAAAGCTGAGAGGTAGCCCTTATTTGATTCAGTGGAGAAAATCTGCCTGCATTCTTCCCGAAGCAGAAAAACACTTCATTCCTTGTACTTTCCCTTCCTTTTCATTCTGTTTTACAGCCAGAATTGAATGAACATTACGACTAAACTTTCTCGAATCTTTGACAAAACATAACTACTTCTACATCCGTATCACTGTATTTAATATTATAATAGAATTTAAAATATTCATACTTGATTATAAGAAGTATTGTAATAATAAATTAGGATAAGGTAAGGAAACATTATTAATTTCATTCATAAGCATGGACCTTGTGGCAAAGAGGTCGTGCAATTTTCCAGTGATGTCTTTCATTCATTTCCCAAAGTCAGGTGCCTTATTTATGAGTCCAACCGTCAACTCTAAACGAACTTGGTTCAGTTATGTTCTTGTTCATTTGGTATATGTAGACAAGCAAGTGTGTCTCACTAGTGCAAATGATCACATCATCAATTCCAAATTTCCACATACTGGTCTTTGCAAAACGCTCATTTTTACAGCTTGGGTTTTCAAAAACAGTCATTTTGGGTCAATCTATATCAAACCAATGACAACAGCAATCTCACTGATTTAAGGAGAAAAGAATTATGTGCTAGTATCAACACCGGATATTCTTGCAAACCATCCAGTGAAGGATGTGGCATATTCTACTAGTTATTCAGTCACAACAAATCCCAGGTGAACAAAAAGCTGAAATGCCTTCCTGAAGTGCCTGTCTTTCTTCATTGCTAAGTAAGGCCTCCAATGTAGATACCTCTGTTAAATGCCTAATATTTTTTAAGATGGTCCCAGGCATTTCTGAAGTGCAGGCAAAATCTGAAGAGATTGCTTGACTATAGGAATGCATAATTAAAAAAAAAAAAAAAAAGGAAAAGGACTCATCAGCTTTCTGATTAATAGTTTTAAAGGAACTGCATGCTGTTAGGAAAAAGCCCAGGAGGAAAAGTTAAAGTCACACTTAATATATAACTGTATACCCCTGATTATGTGAATTTCAAAACGAAATTTAGTGGGACAATCAAAAACCATTTCAAAACCACAGGCTGATTGAGATGAGAGGTTACACAGTTAAAAAAAAAAAAACCTACGGCAACAGATTAAGGAAACTTTCTGCTTTAGAAGCAGTGCTACCCTGGATAATCCCAAAAGCTGGTAGTGAAATTATTCACTGCCTTTCAAAGGTTATTACACCATACAGCTTCAACTTACAGCTCATAGGATTTTCTTTTCACAGTCCTGAAAATCAACTTTTAGACTTTTGCTGCTCTTTACAAGGTTTACTGGCATCTGTTTCACAGATTTTCTAACACTGTATTGGTCAGGTATCTTTTTGCTACCATAAGCACATCCATTAGGGGTGAAGATTCACAGTAGCATTTTGAGGTAAATGGTCCACTGCTTCCTTGATGAAAAATTTGCAGGACTCTAAATTTGTTAGTGGTCCAAAAAGTATGTGAATCATCAGTTTTAAAGAAACAGTTGCCCCATCAGGCATTTTACAACAGCGAAAGCTTTTGTTGTACAGTGGCTTAGTAATAAAGTTGCATTTTTTTTCTTCTCATGCCTCATTATGAGAAATCAGATCCAAATAGTTAATTTACTGAAACATGGATAAACCTACTGTCTTCAAAGGATCCCCTCAGAGGTGTTAATAGTAGGTTTAGAGAAGTGCGATTGGTAAATAAAACAAATAGGCTACAGATCGATCTCACTTAACTGCGGTGTCTTAATGGTACTAATACTGCAAGTGAGAAAATATTTTAGTCAATACACTTGAAAAACACACAAATAAGACCGTGGATTTACAGAACTAGCTAAGTTGTTGGCTAAGGTGGTGCCATTCTTATCCAGGCAGCGTTCAAATTTGAGCTGTTCTGGGGAAAATCCTATATACAAGCAGGGGAAGGCAGGCGTGAGCTCTTCACATGCACTCGAAACTCCCAAGATCTGAGGCAAGACCAGCGTGGAAGCTACGCAGTAATAGTAATGGAGTGCCATCCCTGAATTAACACACTCTTTGAGAAAAGACAAACATTATTAACTCAAAACCAGACCAAATGGGCTATCTGTCTTTCAGGTCAGAGCTGCCTTCTGCTTGGCTAACCTGGATGATAGCCAGAGAAGGTCCTGCCTGCCTACACAAGTCCATGTACAAATAGCCTTTGATAACACCCATCCTCCAAACCCCTGAATGTTATCAAAATTAACTTGTATAGACAATGGGACCATTCAGCTCAGTTACAGCCATGGAAAAACAAATGTTCCATGCACTACAGAGCGAGCCAAATCTGTCCGAATTGAATGGAAAACGGAATCTAGACCAAAGCGCGCCAGGCACTACTTAGGAAAAACCTATGCATGTGTATGAAAAGGAGTGGATACAGGGCAAAACTGGGCAAGTGAAAATGGATTTAAAACTCTGACAAGCACTGCAAGCAGGAAATGGTCCCTCCTGTTCCATCACAGCTTCTCCTGCCGCACAGGTTTTAAATAGCAAAGCAGTATTTTTCCTGTTCTGGTGAGGCTTACTGAAGAAGGACTCTGGTTTTTTGTACTCTCAATACAACGGTGAAGCAATACTGGGTACAGTTTGGACAAACTTCTTTTCATGAAGCCTCAGCTACACTTTTACAAACCCCTTTTTTCAAAGTTTTCCAAACCTCTGAAATTTGCTAGTCTATTCTTACTTACATTGCTCTAAACACAGAACAGTTAATCACTTACCTGAAATCATTTTAGATTCTCCTAGGCCATATCACAGCTTATGAAAAACAATTCAAGTCAGTGCAGAAGGCAGGTACAAAAATAATATATCACTTCTGTCCTGGTTTCAGCTGATGCTGTGGAGGAGAGAATGAGAGCAGTAATTGCTCCAGAAATACAAAAGAAGGCTGTGCTCTTAGTAAAAAAAAAAAAAGTGGGAAGAGGAATGGTTAACATCTGTAATAATAGTGTACAGGCTGAAAGATACTTGTGTAAGAGCTGTCATTTTTAAATGGAAAGGAGATTGTGTAAAGACTAAAATGCTCATAAAGATGGCAAGACAGTAAACACCAAGGGTATTTTCCCGGAAGCCTGTTAACTTGGGAACAACTCAACAGTTCCATAAGGCTTGTTTTTCTGCACCAGATTGGCATAAACTGGAATGCAAATAAAGACACAGGAAAATAAAGTTAATTTCCATATTTATAGGATCGTGGCTGAGCACCAGCTGTGCAAAATAGTCCTAAAATTGTCCGCGTGCATGTACGCAGGCACAAGGAAAAGGTTTTGAAATTAGCCATCAGGTCTTCGGAAGAGAGAGAACTGTGCACAGAGCTGAAGTTCAGTGCATGGAAGCCCGTAGGAGCGCTGCCCAGCTCTTCAGAACAAAATGACAGTGTTTTTCCTCTGTTGTGACACAAGCAGGTTGATTAAAGGAAGCTGTTTGATGTTTGCTTCACAACCCCTGAAGCTATGCTAAAAGAAAAATGAGCCTTTGGCTAGAAAAAGCTTCCCAGCGAAGTTTCTGGTGAACTCATGTTCAGGGAAAACAGATGAGTAAGACAGCACACGTAAAGTCAGAAGGACTGCGTGGCAAGAAGCTCTCAGCCTTTTTCTTTCTTGGCCAAGTAAAGGACTTTGGTCAAATAGATTATTTTGGTTCAAAGACAGGTACTTACAAGGCAGCAAAAGCACTGGGCTTACAGCCTATTCAGTGTGAGGTTGTTAAGCACGTGGCTGAAGGAGGTCTGGAGCTCTCAGGTCTAGCTTTTCCTCCATTATAGTATTGCTTTGAGGAGTATGATGCAACTAATACCTGCTCTTTGATAAAGTGAGTAATGCCTTTGAGGCAACGTGTAATTCTGAACTCCTGCTGGCCATTTACGATGACTGAAATTGCTGTTTAATTAAAAAAAAGTCTAGGTCAGAATTTCCTAATCACATTCCCACTTTCTGCTCCTGCCTGAGTGCTTGCTGTTGCTATTTTGATATCTTAAATGTATTTGATTGTATTACACTTTTTCTAATTGAGTAAAATCCTGCAAGTTCTCCTTGGGCAGAAGCTCTTTTGAAAGTAACAGGACAGTATTTTTCCACACTTGAGGCAGGAAGCAGTTTCTAACAAGGACCGTTCATTCTGTATGGCTGATACGGCCATTTATTCCATCCATAGTGCTTTACATAAAATAATATGCTTGCATAAGAGGTTGATTTAATATTTTTCTTTTCTGATCTTCAATTCTTAGGAAGTACTACTGCATAGATTTTCCCTTAGTTTGATCCCAGAAGTTGGTGCTTTCAGTGAAGACATTCATGCACTCACCCTGTGCTTGACAATTTAATTACATAATATTTCTAAAAGACATTTTCAGGTGAAAGTCTGTATTAAAAATGTGAAGCGCTATTATTCCTTTAGTGTCTTTCATGACAGCAAGATATTTTTAAAGGGACGCGATGCCATCTTCACGTTTCAACAGGGAACCGATCAGTCATTTAACCCATTTTTAAAAGTAACTAATAAGAGGTTATGGCACTGAGCCTGACTACCTGTTCAAAGCAAGCAATCAAACCTGCCATGAAACATCCTAAGACGGAAAACACACCAGGGAGGACCTTGCAGCAGCAGAGCAGTAGAACAAGCAGTGACGAGTGGTGTCCCTCACCCTCAGAGGTCTGTACCGGGACCAGCACTCTTTAATATCTTCATCCATGACATTGACAGTGGGACCGAGTGCATCCTCAGCAAGTTTGCACTTGAATGGAGAGCAGCCCTGCCGAGAGGGACTTGGGGGATGAAAAGCTGAACACGAGCCAGCAATGTGCGCTCCCAGCCCAGAAGCCAACCGTGTCCTGGGCTGCCCCCAAAGCCACGTGGCCAGCAGGGCGAGGGGGGGGATTCTGCCCCTCTGCCCCGCTCTGGGGAGACCCCCCTGCAGGGCTGCGTCCAGCTCTGGAGCCCTCGGCACAGGAGAGACATGGACCTGCTGGAGCAGGGCCAGAGGAGGCCCCAGCAACGCTCCGAGGGCTGGAACCCCTCTGCTGGGAGGACAGGCTGGGAGAGCTGGGGGGGTTCAGCCTGGAGCAGAGAAGGCTCCGGGGAGACCTTCCTGCAGCTGCCAGGGCTGAGAGGGGCTGAGGAGAGAGATGGGGACAGACTTTTTAGCAGGGCCTGTAGCGACAGGACAAGGGGTAACAGCTTTAAACTAAAAGAGGGCAGATTCAGACTAGATAGAAGGAAGAAATTTTTCATGATGGAGGTGGTGAACCCCTGTCCCAGGTTGCCCAGAGAGGTGGTCGATGCCCCATCCCTGGGAACATCCCAGGTCAGGCTGGACGGGGCTCTGAGCACCCTGCTCTGGTTGCAGATGTCCCTGCTCACTGCAGGGGGGCTGGACTGGACGGCCTTGAAAGGTCCCTTCCAACCCAAACCATCGCACGACTCCAACACCACGGCCGCCTCGGCGTGCCCCGCCGCAGGTCTCCGAGGGAAGGCTCGGGGCTCCACCTAACGTTCCCCCGAACGAGTGACGGAGAATCAGCGTGACGGCCAGAGTCGGGACTCTCCACGCAGCACGCGGATAACGTGGAGCTCACAGCCACGGAGCTGTGACGGGAGAATTAACGAACCTAGGGCACCATGAGCCCCTGGGGGGGAGGTACCCGCGCCCAGCTCGCCACCGCCTCTCCGCGCCCTCCCGCGGCTCCCGTCCCCTCCCGGTACCCCGGGAGCCGTCGCCGCCCCTCTGAGAGACGCGGGAGACCCGCAGGGGCCGGGCGATGGCTGGGGGTCACGGCGGCGTTAGGGGCCAGGGCCACCGCTGGGAAAGAGCCCTGGGGAGAAGCGGCCGGGCGGCTCGGCTCGGGAGCGGGCAGCTCACCTGCGGGGAAGGGTCGCAGCGGAAGCAGGCGGCGGCCAAAAGCGAGGCAGGGACCCGCCCGGAGGTCCGCCCCTCAGCGCGCCACGGGCGTCGGCCGAGCTGCGGAGCGATCGGCGGCGGGAGCGGGCGGGGAACAGCTGGTCTCGACTCGTTCCCGCCTCCCGGCTGAGGCGGCAGGTGGGATCCGCGGCCGTCCGCCGCGATGGTGAGTGCTGCCGCGGGGGGGAGGCCAAGCCACCGGCCCACGGCGGGGCTCTGAGGGAGCAGAGGGCAGCTAAGCGGGGCGGGGGGCGCGGCGGCCATCTTTCTCGTCGTGCCTGTTAGCGGCGCAGCGGGCCGGGAAGGGGGTGGCGGGTCGGAGCAGCCCAGCTGGCCCTCGCCCGGAGCATGACACTTTTCAGGAGTTTTTCCTTATTCCCTCAGCCCTGGGAGCTGGCCGAGGAGGCGGTTCCTGCTCTCCCGGTGCTGACAGGAGTCCGGGGAGGCAGTGGCGCCGGGTAGCGCTGAGGCGGTCGTGGCCGCGTCCCTCTGCCCGGCTGTGGGACTCGGGCACCGCTGAGTTTATTTTATTTATTTTTTTTAATCTTCCTCCATGCTCTTTTATTAGAAGAGTGTCAGGTGCCCGGGTCGGGAGGGCAGGTATGGGGAGTGCACCTTGTCAGCGTAGGTCACGGATTTGAGCGTTTCTGTACGTTCTGCCCACCAACATGGTAGTGAATTCAGGTGTAAGCCCTGGGGTGTTTATAAGGGTAGGAGATAAAAGCATTGCTTCTAGTGAGGCTTGGAAAAGGCTGTGCATATGTGTAAATATAAGTAATATACAGTGCTGCACTGCGCTAATCTTGAAGGATGGTCTGACCCGAATCAGGTCAGCAGCATTTTCTTAGGAAAATCAGTTTTGGAAACACTGCAGGGTGGATTGTGTTGTTTTGTTTTTAACTTACTTTTTCCCTTAGCAAGCCTGCCCCGTTATTTTAAATCACTGCAATTCTGGTAATGTGTTTCACGTGTTTTGAGTCTCTTTTTCTTCTGGTGAATCAGAATTTACCAGCCTGTTTCAGTGATAAACAGGCACTTGTATTATCTTTGCATTTCTTGATGATTAATGTTATTGGAACCCGTTTGTTTGTTCTTATAATCTTTCATTACGTACATATTATTGTTTACTGAAATGGACATTCTAGTTACCTATGTCAGCTTCAATAAAGTGTTGTCATTTTTCTTTCTTTTTACACTACATATTTCTGAATTGAGGCTATGTCACGGTTCGTTACGGTAGGAATTTGAACACCTTTCAGAGAAAGAGATGCCCTGCAGAAAAGGAAGGCAGTCTGTGCTGGAGGCATTACTGATAGCCAAGGATAAGCAACACTGCAGTATGGGCTACCCAAATGATGTAATGCAGTAGCTGAGAGAAGCAAGGTCGTTGTCTGGCTGTCGTGGCCGTGAAACTTGAGAGTTTTGGCAAGAGTGATGCTCTGCTTGTAATAAAGTGGTGATGTTTCTCCCTTCTACAAATACTGCTTTTTATCTCCTTCATTTTTTGTTTGCTGTTGCACGCAGAAAACAGCCTCTCTGCAGCGAACATTTCACAGGAAGATAACTTTCATCTGGTTGCTGTCTGTCACAGCAATAGAGAAACTCTGCAACAGCTCTCTAATGAAAAACATTTAAAATTAAAATTGCTATTAAATTTTAATCTGGCTTTGTGTTTTCAGTTCTATTTATGACCCGCAAAAATTGTGATACCAGTGCGCGCCTCTCTCTCTCTCTCTCTCTCTCTCTCTCATAGAACAGCACATATGGTAAACTCTGTTTTGGCATTTGTGTAAATGAAGTGGTAAATAAAATGTTTGGAAGTGAATAGCATTTATTAATAGATAATCTTGAAGTTCCTGCCAGAAGGCCTGGTAAGACATTAATATTAATGCTTGAATTGAGCTCTTTGTCCCTTCTAATATACTATACTTTATTAACAAGCTAATTAGCAGGAACTTAAGAATGGTTTACCCAGTTATATTAACCAGAACAGCTACTATGATATAACAAAGCGAATTAAAAGTGAGCTAGCAATGTTAAGCTCTTAAGAATGCTCATTTAGGCCAAGGGATGAACAAAACAATAATAAAGGAGTGCCACTTACCTAAACTTGGCTCTCAGTATTAACTTTCTACAGGCTGAAAGTTTTGTGCCTGGTTGTATTATATTGTTGTAGGCCTGGAAAAAAGTACTAATGCAGTACTATCTAAGACACCAGATCTTCAGTTTCTGGGACGGGATGCAGTCTTGTGGTTGAGCAAAAGGATGGAAAATTTGAAATAAAAATATGTTCATATTGTTGGCATTGGCTTGCCACGAGCCTCAGCAGCAGAAGCTTTGAGGTCACTTATGGAATGCCTCTTTTCTTCTTTGGAGGTATAATATTGTAGAGCTTTGGGTCCCACAGTCCATGTAATCCCTTAAACTTGGTTGTAGATTTTCCTTGTCCTTGTCTGCCTCACCCACCCTGCTCCTCTCTCATTGTGCTTCTCGGCTCTCCTTTCCTTCACCATGATTTAGTGATTCTTTTCTATCTCAAACCCAAGTTTCTGCAGCCCTGCCACAATGTAATAGTAACATATTAATGACTTCTTGAAACACTAAGCAACTAAACCCATAAAACTAACATTTTACATCCACATCTTGTAAAACTGTCACTCCATGTATCTGTTTTCATTCTACTTTTCTAACAGTGGGACATAATTATCCCAGCTGGAGAGTAAGGCTCCATTGTTTTTAGGTACAGATCAAGGTTTTTACAGCTCTGATACCATCTATATGAATAGCTTCAACAGTCCGTAGGAGAACATCCAGTCCTGTCAGAGGGATGTGTGCATGAAGTTTACATTTAGAATGAATGTAAATGGACATGTGTAGGAGGCCTGTATGCTTAAAATACGAGAAAGAATTAAATGGTTATGGTCATCTCTGCGCCTTGCTCCAAAAGACAACTACAATGTAACCTGTATATAAATGTGTTGGAAAATTGGAGACAATGGAAAAAATACAGGTTTCAGTTCAAAATGTGATATCTGTGCTAGTTAAATATTTATCAGAAGTAAACTTCACTTGTTCCATTAAGAATGTATGATTAGCAAATACAAAGGGCACATATGTATACTTCTCAACACTTAGTATTTATTTACGTTATGAAATAAATATATATAGCACAGCTCTAGCACTATGCTTAACTCTCACTAAGACTACAGTGGGGTTTTTTAGCACAGCACAATTTAAAAACAGGGAAAATGATAAAAGTAGAAAAGTAGTGGCGCTGTTTTCTCTAAACGGCGAAGAAAGAAATGTTTCAAGGTCTCAGAAGAAGTATGTAAATTTTGCTGTGAGTGAGACTTTGGCTGCCAGGACACCCTAGAACATTCTAGCAAAGAAATATCACTGTTGGGTTTTTTTTTTTAAACTGAAGAATAATGTAACAGAACACATTCAGAAATGAAGTACCTTCATTTGAGGTGGATCACTGACAAAACCGTAAGCATACTCTGAAAATTTTCTCTTTTGTACTAGATTTTCTTTAGCAGGAAAAATAAAGGGGGTGGGTTGGTTGTTTTCCCCATTGCAGACTTTGAGGTAGGAAAGAAACTATAGCGAGAGAGTGGGGAAATAATACATTTTGGGGAAAAGAGGCCAGCCTGCTGCTTAGTGTGAATATTTCTAATCTCTAAAAAGGACTTGGCTATTTTAATTAGAAGCATTCCTTTTTTTTTAATAGGAGCCATTTTCTTGAGGAAAATAGTAATGAAATTAAAGTTGACCTGAAGATCCAAAGTTAGTATGAAAATATGCAGTGGTGAGATACATAGCAGAAGTGTATCTGTTCATGTAAAAGAAACATGTTTTGTTTCCTACATATATTTTGAGCTGGGCTGGGTTGGGTTTTTTTTTAATTAATATCCTTGCAAGAAGACAGGTTCCCTGTGTTCTGCTGCCCTCATTAAGACCCAGACTGTGTTAGAAACCTTTGGTATAGCAATAGAAATGCACATTTCATTATTTCTGTGTCATTTGCAACTGAAACACAGATGAAAAGCCTATTTAAGTGTTTCTTATGGCATATTTTTCTTCACTTGAGCAACCAGTATAAACTACTGATGTGGTATGTGATTTTTGGGTTTGCTTGTTTAATATTCCCCATCCTTTTTTCCTCCCAATTCAGTCTTTCTCCGTGACCCTATGAAGTACTTCATGCATTAAAGGGATCTGCAAGGATAATCACATTAACTGCACTCCTGTGACTTACAGGTGACTCTCATTACAGAATGAGACAGGCTGAGTAACTAAGACCTCATCTTCCTTTGCGGAGTTCTCAGGTGTTTAATAGATAATTACCAGGGCTTCTGATGGTCAGGAATTTTTTTTCTGCAAATTGAAGGAGGGGAGTTGTCCTTAGCAAGAGATAGAAGAATTATGGAAATAAGAAAGATTTCTTTCTGGGATATCACTTGTGAGAAGGGGTGTAAAAATTTTGCATTTGACTTATTAAAATCTTTAAAGAGGTTTTTGACTGAGCTGGACCACCAGTTTCTAGAGCTGGTATATTGGCTACAAAATGAGAGGACCCAACTTCTTGAAACCAGGAGGAGTGGCTCACCTGAAAAGCCCTGGGAGATGGAGAGCAGGTGTGGGAGGAAGATTTGGCAGTGGTGGGAGGAGAAGGAGAATGAGAATGTGTACAGAAGCTCTGATGAGAGCTGCAGCTTGCAGCTGTGTGCCCTAACCCTCTTGTGGCAGGGATGAGCTTTTCTGTCTCCACAGGTGGATTCTTCATTTTTGTGATATGGAATCTGAGCTGTATTTTAAGTTATGCCTCCACTCTTTGTACTTACAAAACCATACAAAAAATGTGAAAAACTATTTGTAGTACTAAGCTTAAAAGTATGAACAACTTCATTTCTTCTTCAGATTGTGAATTTAATAACAAATATTAAAAGTTTAAAATTTCACATAGACATTTTTATACTTTAAAAGGAAGCAATAATTGTTTTTCTTTTCTTTCTTTTTTTCCCACATCCAGATGAATTTCACAGTAGACCAGATCTGAGCAACCATGGACAAGAAGTCCAATATTAGGAATATGTCTGTGATTGCTCATGGCAAATCAACCTTGACAGACTCCTTGGTGTGTAAAGCGGGCAGCATTGCTTCAGCCAGAGCCGGAGAAACGCGATTCACAGACACGCAGAAAGATGAGCAAGAAAGATGTATCGCAATCACGTCTACATAAGAACTTGTTTGTATCTTTCTTTTTTTTTTCTTTCTTTCTTTTTCTTTTTAATCTGAAGGCAGAAAAATGGTTTGCTCAAAGCCTTGCACCTTGTCAGATCTTATTTAAGTTGACATGTGAATCAAGCTGTGCATTACAGAACAGAAGTTCACAGTCTTCAGGGTGCAATCTGGGCAATACTGGAGTAGAGCTTTTATGTGACATCTAGTGACCATTCTTACCTGCTTCTCACTATGGAGAAAGGTGATTCCAGAAGATTCTTAGTAGTAACCTTTGTTTTCATTGGATGGCTTATAGACTAATACCCTGTTCCTCTAAGCCACTGTGGTGGGCTGTGTCTTCTTATTACCTCTATCTTTGATGTCTGCAACTGCAAATTTGCAAGCTGTAAAGTGATTTAGAGCATGACTCTTCAAGTGCCTGACTGTGATATTATGCTGTGACTACTATCTTGAGGTGTTGATTTTCAATAAGAATAAAAATTAATTACACCCAAAGCAGAATTTTAGATCCTGAGAACTTTAGAGATTGAAATACTGAAGTCTTCTTGTGGGTTTTCCTTTAAGTACATTAAGAAATATTGGCACTGTACTGGAGCGGGTATAGTTGCCTGACCAATGCAAATTTTAAAATCAGCGAATTATTTAATATTTCATGAATTGTCTTCTCTTCCAGGGCAATTTCTATGTGTTATGAACTCAGACAATGACTTGACCTTCATCAGTTGTAGGGATAGTTCAGGTTTTCTTATTAACTTAATTGACTCGCCTGGACATGTTGATCTCTCCTCTGAAGTTACAGCAGCTCTCCGTGTCACCGATGGTGCCCTTCTTGTGGTTGACTGTGTTTCAGGTAAGCATGCTCTTCTAATTAGAAATACCTCAGTGTATTTTATTTTCTTCCTCTTAAAAAAAAAAATCATGAATGATGGAAGAAGCTTCTTCCTCTGAAAGTTTAACTTCTAATGGTACAAATTCTGATTTGCAATCTTAGCCCACGGCCTTTCCTGTATCTTAGAGGATTATATCCACTTTGTATCCAGGTTGTGGACTGAATGTAGAGTAACTGAGGAAATAAAGTCAAATTTTCAGTAAAATCCTAGGGAGTGGAGCTGCCTGCCATTCTTCTCCTCCTTCAGTTAGAAAATAGAGATACATGCAATGGAGTAATGACAGTTTCAGGGAGCACCGAGACTACCACCAAATTCCCAGTTTGAATTTCCCAGTCACCACTGTAGAAAGTAGATTAGAGATCTTGCCCATATATATATATGTAATGCATGTTTTAATTGTGCTTATATTTTTTTAAGGGCTTTGTGTACAGACAGAGACTATTCTGTGACACGCTATTGCAGAATGTATCAAACCAGTACTGATGATGAACAAAATGGATCATGCTTTGCTGGAGTTGCAGCTAGAGCCTGAGGAACTTTACCAGACATTTCAGCGTATTGTGGAAAATGTCAATGCCATCATTTCTGCCTATGGAGAAGATGAAACTGGACCAACGGGTAATATTATGGTAAAGAAAACTTAAAAACTGTGCTGTGGTTGAAATCCTATTTTGGAGAATACCAGCCTCGGTATGAAACAATTGCATACATTTATGGCAGTCCAGATCTCTGGCCAACCTGAAGGAGCTGTTCTTCAGTCCCCTTCCAGCCCCACTGTTTCATACTTTTTTCTTTTGGAGGTATTATTTCAGACCAACCAACTGGGGAGCGAAAGCAACTAGGAGAGAGGAGAGAATTCACAAAGCAGATCATCCTCTAGAGATACTTTCTCACTAACAAAATGTGTAACCTCAAGCCAGTTGCTCAGTGTCATTCAAACATCAAACGTCAGACATTTGCCAGGGGCAAATTGCTGAAGGGAAGCTATGGTTTGAAAGCAAGGCAAAGGACCCAAAGCCGGAAGATTAGCTCTCTGTGCCTGACTTTGCTGCTCATGTCACTTACACGACAAGAAACATGGTCTTTCTGCTATTCCTGACTGAGAGGACATTTAATTTGTTCTTTTCTCATATGAAGATGTAGGTCTCTGTTATTCTACCAGTAATTTTATCATAATACGCTGGATATCTCTAGAAGGATGGTTTGAAACTAGAAAGACAAATAGTATTTCCTATATTGCAGCTGAGAATTGTAAAATAAAAAAATCAGTGTCCACTGCAAGTCTTTTATAGTGGTCCAGCTGTTAGAGTAAGGAATTGTCAGAATCAGGATGCTTCAGATATTATTTTTTCACCAAATAGCTACAAGACAGGCTTTCTCACCAGAGTTTTCAGACCTGGTCCCCTTTGTTTAAATGTGGTCATCCTGTACTAGCTTGTTTTATGGCTAAAATTGACTGCAGGTTAATCCAGTTACTGGAACAAAGGACTCCTAGCTAGGATTGTATTCTGATCCTTATATTCCATGAATCTCAGCCATTCTTAAGTCAGACCAGTTTTATCTGTGTGGCAGGAATGAGCCACCTATATTTTAATTTCCAGAGAAAGTTCACTAACAGTTAATATTCTTTACAAACTCATAATCCTCCAAATCCTACTTAGCACTCTACAAATATATTTCTGAAGGTTTTTTTTAGCCTTTGTAATAAATATTTCCACTGTGTGGGACAAAGTAAAGTTCTTGCTTCAAAGTAATATTCAATAGACCGATTCTAGGGGAAATACTTCCTTGTTCTATGTTTGAGGAAAATATTTGGCATCTTTACTGCTCCTACCTGTCATTGAAAGCAATTCATACATTTCAAATCAGTGTTTTGTGAAATGCATTCACTTCTTTTTCCACTTTTAAAGATTGATCCAGTTATCGATACTGTTGGGTTTGGCTCTGGTCTGCATAGCTGGTCCTTCGCTCTGAAGCAGTTTGCTGAGATATATGTAACAAAATTTGCTGCCAAAGGTGAAAAGGACGACTCCCTCCACTTGGGCGTTCAAAGAAAGTGGAAGATATGATGGAAAAAACTCTGGGGTGATAGATAAGTAAGTATGCATGGAATGTAGATACATGCTTAGATGCCACAGTGACACTCTAAGGATGCCGCAGACCAGTGCATGTTGAGTTTGTGCTTCTGTAAAACTAAGCTTTCACAGGCAGTTTAGAAAGCTAGTTAGAGACAGGAGTTTGTAACTCTTATAACAAAAATATTTCTGATCTTATCATCCATATGATCAAAGACTCATAGAATAGTTTGGGTTGAAAGGGACCTTTGAAGGTCATCTAGTACAGCCCCTCTGCAATGAGCATCTTCAAGTAGATCAGGTTGCTCAGAGCCCAGTCCAACCTGACCTGGAACGTTTCCAGGGATGGGGCATCGACCACCTCTCTGGGCAACTGTGATCACTGAGGATGCAAACTTCCAGTGCTGCATTTTGTCTTCTGGATTCTAATGGATTACAGGGGTTCTTTAAATCCCCCTATTCAAAACTAGGTCATATGAGTAGAGATTTAGTGATATCTTGGAACCTGCTACCATAAGAGGGAAGCTTGGGCAAGCAGTAAATAAGTACTAACAGAGGTCTCAGTATTGAAAGAAACAATGGTAATTGGTAATGATTACCAAACAGTGGTAATGATTCATTACATTAACAAAGAATCTTTAGTAGCTACCATAGCTGTAATTCATCTGTCCACACACATTTGTCCTTTACTAACTGAAAGAGAGAGGAACTGTTGATAAGGTTCACTGACTTTTGGGAATCATATGTGTACAGTTCTAACTCTCACAGAAAGTGTGTCTGATGCAGATACACATTTTACTGGAGGTGTCAAAAACTGTGATCCCAAAGGCCCTCTGATGATTTATGTTTCCAAAATGGTCCCCACATCTGATAAGGGGCATTTCTGTGCCTTTGGGTGAATGTTCTCTGGTATTGTTTCTACTGGACAGAAAATTCAAATCATGGGACCAAACTGCACACCTGGCAAGAAGGAAGATCTTTACCTAAAACCCATTCAAAGGTAGATGGAAATAGTATATTTCTTTTGACTAGCAATGCATGCAAAAACAAATGCTTGCTTTTAGGTTTTGGAATCCTAATGAAATGAAGATTAAATTTCTTTGTAAGTCTTCCTGTTTAATAAAACCAGTAATCCAGAGGGACTATAGGCAAATAATAGGCAGTTTTCATTTGTGTGAAAAGGCTTAGCTTTTTAGAAATACTGGGGATGAAACAAGTACTCAAGGATTGTTGCTCATCTTCTGTCTTTGTAGAACCATTTTGATGATGGGTCGTTATGTTGAGCCCATTGAGGATATACGTTGTGGCAACATCGTTGGTCTACTTGGTCTTGACCAGTTTTTGGTGAAGGTGGGTACCTTTGAACATGCACACAGCATGAGAGTGATGAAATTTACTGTTTGTCCAGTTGCACGTGTTGCTGTTGAAGCAAAAAACCCCTGCTGATCTACCAAAACTAGTTGAAGGTCTAAAGCATCTGGCCAAGTCTGATCCTATGGTTCAGGTGAGCGTTGGCTGTAAGTTTTAGCTTTAGAGCTACTGGTTTGCAGTGCAATAACCAAAGCATTCAACTTTTTATTCACAGAGAGCTCTTTATATGATCTAATGGCATGTCTGCAGGCTCAAAACAGTTTTCAGTTGTGATTATATGAGCTAACACAAGGTAGACAGGGATGTCAGCATTTGAATAGGAAGATCCTGAGGAAAAACACAAACTCTGCAGCAGTTAGTGTTGGGTTTTTGAGCAGGACTGCTCCTTACCCTTTTTTTTAATGCTCAAATACCTCAGCAGGACAGGAACTATGTTTAATGTGAGAGTACCCAGTTTTGCTGGTGAGGAGATTCATTCTGGAGCACTCCTGGAAACAATAATACTGATGGTTATTTGGTACTTTTTTGAATACTTGGGGTTGAGTAGTTTTGGGATCTGACACTTCTGTGATTTAGTCTCTCTTTGTTTCTGTTAATACTAATAAATTCTTAAAATGTTTACTCCCTCCTATTTCTTCTTCTAGTGTATTATTGAAGAGTCTGGTGAACACATCATTGCTGGAGCAGGGATCTAGATGCCTTAAAGATCTGGAAGATCATGCTTGTATTCCAATTAAGGTATTCAAGAATTTTTGTGGACTGCGATGTATGGAATATGACTAAATATTAACCTTTGAAAATATCATCTTAATCTGCTGTTGTTGGTTTCCTTAGAGCAACTTCCTTAAAGCAATTTGAAACTTTTTAGGAGACCAATTGATTAAGTAATAAAAGGAATTCTTCATTAGGTCATTAAAAGAGCTTAGAATTGAGAGAGATGTGAAGAAAATCCAGGGAACAGGAAAACTAACTTGAACAGTGATGGTAACCATAGATGTGCTCTGAAAATGTTGTTGTTTCTCTTGATGAACTTAGCAGAGCATGCCTGGATGACTGAGTGAGCCTGGTATTAACATACTGCCTTAGGAGCAGAAGCCGCAGTTTACTGAACAGCATTTGATTGGTATGTGGAAATGATCAGCTTTGTACTTGGGAGTTTTTTGTCTTTGATCTACTTGACAGAAATCAGACCCAATTGTATCTTACCACGAGACAGTTGGTGAAGAGTCAAGCCAGATGTGCTTATCCAAATCTCCCAACAAACACAGCAGGCTGTATGTGAAGGCTCAACCCTCTCCTGATGGCCTGGCAGAGGACGTAGACAAAGGGGAAGTCAGTTCCCATCAAGAACTGAAACAGTGTGCACGTTGCCTGGCAGAGAAATACGAGTGGGATGTGTCTGAGGCTCGTAAGATTTGGTGCTTTGAACCTGATGGTACTGGTCCAGATATCTTAGTTGACATCACAAAAGGTGTCCAGTATCTAAAGGAAACCAAAGACAGTGTTGTTGCTGGTTTCCAGTGGGACTACAAAAGAGGTAAGAGTAGTTCTGTATGTTGTGCTTGTATTTTGTGTTACTGAAATATATCTGAGCTCTGTTCGTGTGAAATCTTTAGGAACTGTTGGTAACTGATAAGAACTGGGTGGGTTGGAATATTTCCCCACTGAAGAACGTATGTCATTCAACTGATGTAATGAACACATTGTTGTCTGTGGGTGTTTTCATGCTTGTTCCCAGTGTGAGTTCTCAAATGGTAGAGGAGCATTTGAGTCCTTCCTAGAAGGATTTTGCTGTGTGTATGGTGTACGCTGCCTTGGTCTAAATATAACTGTTCAGCATCAGCCATGAGTGACTTAAATCAGGCCAAAATCCTGCTAAGTGAAGCTTCATATCTTAGAAACTCCTGAGTAGTATCACACCTTTGTTTTTCCCCTTTTAATATTCCAGGGTGTCTTGTGTGAGGAGAACGGAAGATGTTCGTTTTGGTATCCATGATGTCAGTCTGCACGCTGATGCTGTTCACTGTGGTGGTGAGCAATTCATTCCTACTGCCAGGAGGGTTCTGTATGCCTTTACAACAACCCTGGCACAACCCAGGCTTGTGGAGCCCATCTACCTGGTAGAAATACAGGTATGCAACAGGGTATTATATATGAGATCGTAGAATCATTTAGGTTGGAAAAGACCCTTAACATCGAGTCCAACCATTAACGCAACACTGCCAAGAACAGAGATGCAACAGATAGTTATATAATTGTGTTTCCACGTTCTCCTCCAGGAAACCATGATAGCTCTGTCCTGTGTCCTTTAGATCAGTGATGCAAAGACTTTGTTTGAGAAGAGGTTTTTCGTTCCAAAGTTAGGAAAAGGTTAAATGGAAACAGCAAAGTGTAGGTGGGGAGGTGAATTATGCTGTTCTTTATGAACTGCCAGTACCTTTGGGAAAGTTATCATTTGGGGGTTTTTTCTGCCCTCCTTTCTTTCTGTCACTGTAAACATTCAGGAGAACAAACAATGGGTATCCTAAAACAACCAGAAGGAGCGGAAAGACCTTTTCAAATTTTTTTCTTTAATAAGCTTTTTTGAGCTGTTCAAACATTAACTTCTGTCCTTTGAATAACTGGATTTCCATGGTAAATCCTTCTTCCATGAAAGAGCCTGGAAAATATACTCCATGTTAAAATTATTTCTTTATCACCAAATACAGCTATTCACATACCAATTTGTTTTAACTGTCTTAAAAGCAGTTGGAAGATTTAAAACCTGCTTTAAAACTATGGTGCTGAGTGGTAGGCAGGAAATCTACCAGCTCAGTTACTTAAAAACGTCTTAGCCATGAGGGCTGAAGATGAGTGCAAGTAAGAACAAAACAGCAAAATGGAGAATTTTTTCACCTTGATGACTTGAGACCTATCTTGACATAGCAGGGGAGTTTCACAGCTTTAGTGGTACGTTTCTGCACAAATGTGAGGTTTTTTTAAGTACAGTTTTTATCACAGTGGTTGTCAGCCATGTTCTAAGATAAGGTACAGTGAGATCCTGTTTGTATAAAATTTGCATGCTATAGTAAATGCATTTATTACAAAGCACTAGAGGACTCTGCTTTCTTGTGCCCAAAGACCGATGAAAGTAATTCCCTGAGCATTTGCACTTTTGCCTCACTTTGTGTACGTAAACTACAATCCGGTACAGTCAGTATATACGGTAGTTGGAAACTTCACAGTCAGGTGAGGCAGAGCTTCTGAAAGTTGTCTTGGAAGTGAGAATTGTTACACAGGAGAGAAATTTCTCTGAGTGAGGAGCCATCATGAGAAGAACATCGAGAGAGCTGTCTGGAGGGATTATCTAATGCTGCCTGTCTGTGTTTTAATAACTGGTGATCTCCTTCTTTTATGTAACTTGATAGAATTTTTTTTTTTTTTTTTTTTTTTTGTAGTGCCCAGAACAAGTGGTTGGTGGGATCTATGGTGTGCTGAACCGGAAAAGGGGACACGTTTCTGAAGAAACCCAAGCGGCAGGAATACCAATGTTTGTGGTCAAGGCGTATCTACCTGTAAATGAGTCATTTGGTAAGATGATGCTTCTTTTGTTACTGACATGCAGTTAAAGACATACCTCTGCAGCATCAAAGAGCCTTCAGAATTTTTTAGTTTTATTAGCTCCAAGCTCCTTGCTGTTGTCCCTTTGCATCTTCAGTTCAGAACAAATGGTTTACTCCTTTTTTTTCCTGGCGGCCTGCTCCATTGGGCTTTCGTGCCAGCAGAGGGTGCCAAAAAGATGTGGCAGCTTCTGCACGTTAGGGCTTTTCAGTGTACAGCAGATTCAGTTTCCATCATTTTAAATCAAAGTCTGTCTTTGAAGAAAGACTGGAAGAAAGAACGGGTCTTCAGCAGCGGCAGGCTACAAAATTTGGTACTGATTTGAATCCCTAAAAGAAGGAGAGAGTGTCAGCCTGAGTAGCTTAAATGGCATTACACCCTGTTGCCAATCTTAAGACTGCCTTTAAAATAATAATCTGATCCTTCTTATGCTGCCCCTGAAACTTCAATTTTTCAGTGTGGTACAGCACCCCTCCTCTGGAAGGTTTGTTTGTGGTGTCCTTCCTCAGCTTCTTTTTTTGTGGTTTGTTTCTGTGTCCCATTTCCCTCTTCCCCATTTAAAAATGCACTTCAAGAGTATCCTGTGACATCGTGACAGAAAGTTTACGAGTTCTGTGGGGCACATTTGTAAATGTAAAAGATGTCATGTTTTATTTTGGAGGAGGCTGCGTTGCCAAAGTAAATTGGTGTGGTAAGTGTGCTAAAATAATCACTGATGAAATAGAGATGCTTAACTTTTGAAGTCTAAACTGGCAATTTAACTTCTTGAAAGAACAATTTACACATGTGTTTGTGTGTCTGGATTTTGAGTATTTGGGGTTTTTTTTTCCCTTCTCCAAGTTTCCATAGAGCTTAAAACAATTTCATAGAGACACAGTTTCCAAACATGGAAAAATAAAAAGAAGTGTAAGCTTAGACTTGGTAGGATGTGTATTACTCTGGGCTCCCAGTCTCAACTTACATAGCACGTTAACATCCACATTCTGCAAAACTGCCTTTCTAGTTCCTTGCCAAAGCTGCTGTTGAATCTTGCTAAAACAGCGATCGAAAGATCTGGGGAAATACCGGTATTCCTATAAACTAGTGGGTAGAAGCAGTTCTAGAGTAGCAAAGTCTCAGTTCACAGGCAGCAGCTCTTCACAGGAGTGAGTACTTGGGAGAAGGGGATGACACTGCTATGGAGACGAGGACATGGCAAAGGAAACACCTATATATCTTTGGTTAAACTTAAAGTTCCTGTACTGTCAAACTAAATGTCGTGTTAGCCCAGCATCTTGTTCACAACAGTGCCTGAAAGAAAGTGAGCGCTTGGGGAAGAGAAAGAACAAGGTAAGCTGGTGTAAAACTTTCCCAGTTTCTCTTTTATAACAACTTTCAGAGGCTTTCTGGAGCAGAAGTTTCTAGATCAATTTAGTAACTCTCAATGGATTTCTTTATGAAGATGTTCTGTCTCTCCCTCAGTGTAAACCGTCAGCACCCATAGCACGGGCAAGGGCTTCCACCCATCTGGATGTGTGAAGAACCACCTCCTTTTGTGTCTCTTTGGCCTGGCTCCTGCTAGCTTCAACTGGTGCTCCCTTTGTATCTGCTGCGGCCATGTTGCTTAATTTCTAGCCCTCTCTCTCCTTCCTGCTGCACTGCTGCTCTTTCCATGCTGGAGAGGCTCTAGCTTGTGTGTTTCTTGGCGTGGAAGCCAGTTCAGGGCTTTGCTCATCTGCATTCCCCTTCTCTGACCCTTTTCTGCAGTAACTGCTTTTATAATAAAGGTGCAGGCTTTCACTGGGTGTAATGTTTTGGTCTCTGTTCCCTTCCTAACAGGTACTAGCACTGGGTTTCTCATTTTGATTGCTTCTGAACGCTGAACACGTCTGTACTACTTACCATAACCCTAAGATCTCAAACTGAGTGGTAGTGATCGGTTCAGGTCCTGAGACCTATGTGCTTTTCTATCTATCTAAATTGAATTTTGTTTGCCTTTTTATCGCCAATTTACTTGGTCACACAAGATCTTTCTGCAGGTCTTTGGAGTTGGCCTCATTTTTACCTGCTTGAAAGAATTACCTGCAAAGTAGCAGCTTCCTAACTGTACCGTACCCAGGTTCTGGAAGAGTGTTTTTAGGGTTTTGTTTATGCAGAAATTCACAAATAAACCAGTTTTATTCTTTTTTTTCTTTTTCCCTTTTTATTTTTTTTTTTTTCTTTCCCACTAGGTTCCACATCCAGCACTGGGCTTTTCCACAGTCTGTCTTTGACCACTGGCAGATCTTGCCTGGAGATCCTTATGATGCAAATTCTCATCCTTGGCAAGTTGTGGCTGAAACATGTAAAGGCAAAGGCTTGAAGGAGGGTATTCCACCTCTGGATAACTTCCTAGATAAGTTATAAGCACTTCCATTTCATGTTGTGTGATGCACTCCCTAGTTTTGTCCTGATACCATTTCCTCATAAAACCAGGAAGGAAATGCAAAATTTTTAGACTGTTACATTGAATATACACAGAGTGTTAATGTGCTGTGATGATGGCATGATCACCTACTTAAAAAAACACACACAAATAAAAATGGATGTGCTGATTTGACTGATGGGAGTGTTGTTGCCTGTTGTCACTGATGCCTGTGTCAAAAATACACATTAAAAAAACAAACAAACCAAAAAAATTAGTTTCCTAGGACTAATGGTGTTCTTTGCAGTTTGCCTAATCCACAGCTGTCTTTTAACCTAGGAAGCAGCTCCCTACATTGTTGCTCTTGCAGAAATTCTTGTTGAATGGTCAGGTTTTGTCCTCTCAGCCAGAAGATGCATTCTTTCACTTCCAAACTTGAATCCTCTGTACTCTTGAAGACTGATAGTGAAAGGCTTCCAATTACAGGTAAGCTTTTTGGCATCCAGCACCTAGATTTAAAAGCAGATACGAAAAGTACCTACTAATGTCAGAAATGCCTGAATTCTTGCTGCTGGACAGGCGCAGAACTGCCTGGAACTGTATCCTCAGGCAGCAACATCCTGCCTACACAGCTCACAATTGTTTCACAGCCTCATCTGACCTGGATATATGAAGATGAAAAGCCAGCTTGGGTTAATAGTCTGCAGGCATATAGGTACAGCCTTTCTGTAACTAGTATTTTTAGTAGATAGCTAGAAATGGCAGAAAAAGATGTAGCAATTGGATGGGTGGGGGGAAAAAAAGGGCGCCAGCTCTTGCAGTGTGATTTTCATTGCATGCTGGTTACCTGCTTTGTATTAGTCTCATAAGCTTTACTTTCCTTCTGCAGTTGGTTGGAAGGTAGCTTTGATATAGTCCACTCAAAGCAGTAACCAGATACTTCCATAGCAGGGGAAAAAAGAGGTAAGAAGTCATCTAACCTTTTCTTCAAGCTTTTTCTTGTTAGAAGTTCTTGGATAGATGTTCTGATGCATTTTAGAACTTGTTGACAGAAAAATAAACCAAGAACTCACCTAGCTGCAACCCACAGGTTTGCTTAGAGCAGGGGTACAGGCCCCCATCCCTTTTCTCCACCCACCACAGCTTAAGTAAATTCTTTTTCATCTTGTGGGAAAAGGTATCAGAAGGGTGACATGACTGCACTATTCCAACCCCTTGATACACATCATCCACAAACTCACATGAACTACTCACAGGGCACAATAATTAAAAAAGCTGTATTTTTTTAATACCATGTTACTAGTTTAGGGCAGTCACTGTTAACTTCTCTTACAGCTGAGATGTTTACATCCCTTTGGCCAGTTCAGTAATTGCCAGAGTCACGCTTTAGCTTGGCATCAAGAGTAGAAACAGCATCTTCAACCACGCTTGTTTTAAACACTTTATTGAAAATTACTCTGGCCCCTCTCTCCACACTCTGTAGTTCCCGTTCACTGTGCAATTGTGATGCAGAAAGCACTGATCTGCTGCAGGCCATTAGGAAAAAACTTGATGAGTAATGTGGCTTTATTGGAAATAAATCATGCTTAAAACCTGATCCTTAACAGGTACAAAAAAATTTCAACAGATAAGGAAAGGAAGAGAAAGACTGGATGCAATATTAAGACCACCATGTGAACTGAAGAGTGCTGTGAAAGATCATACAAAAAAGGTGATGAGGAATAGTAATGCAGTGTTAAAGGTGGGAGTTACAATACATCCTGCTTCAATGTTTCTTATTCATGTACTTTGTTCAAATACTGCAATAGTAATGGAAGGCAGAAAGCACTGAACCTCTGACTGAAGTAGTAAGAAAAAAGGAACACAAGAGCTGCTACTTAGGGAAGGAATAATCTCAAATACAGTTACTCAACAGAAACACAACACTTGGAAAAGCTGCTCTGTCAGCAGCTATAGACAATTCCACCTCTAGGGAAGTGACTGGGTTTTCCTGGTCTGTAACCTTCCGCATGCAGTACTGCCACAGTTATCCTTAGAGGTGTGTGGGAGACACTGCATACATACAACAAAGCAGCAGATTCATCAGAGGGGTAAAAGTCATTCCCATCAAGTTAAAAAAGCCATGATTAGGAGGCCATGTAACTGGGGACAAAGCATCATTAAGCCCTAAATCCATAATTCCAGTTGGGTGGAAACATGATGCAGGTACAGCTTTTATCTTCCGCTAGGCCTCCCCTGTGATAAGTCAGAGTGCAGTATTCCCAAGCAGAGCACAGCAGAAAGGACAGAAGCCAGAGGCAAGAAGTCCTAGAAAATAATCCTGCACTGGAGAAAGGCATTCCTATTTTATCTCCTTACAGCTGCCATAAAACCATGCGCTTCACTTGGTCATCTGGTGAGAGCTGGCAGTTTCAAATAAGGTCTTTATAATCTAAATTTGAGTTTAAAGGCTTTTTTCCTATCACCTCTTAAGTTAAACCAGAAATTCAACTATAGCTCAACTGGGCATAGTTTCTGGTCCCAATTCCAACCTGACAGCACAGATTCTGTAATGCAGGGTTTGCAGATAGTTTCTCCCCTCCCCAGCCCAAAGAACATTAAGAGGAAGAAGTCACAGCTTAGGATTGTGTTGCATTCATGAAAAACATGAAGGGGGGAAGCCCAAACCAATCCCATTTACAGAGGCTTCCCCTACATCCCCCAGGTAAGGGGGGAAGTGGGGAATAGGAGACATGGAACACAAGTCATGGCTGTTTCACAAGGCTTCATTGTCTTAAATGAAGTTTATTACAGGCCCCAGTGAAAATATTAAAAATTCACCAATGCATACACTTCTGCACCTTTGCCCAGGTCATTGCTGTTGTTCTAGAGTGGTTAAGTGCCTTTTTTTATTAAAAAAAACATTTTTACATTATTGCTGTGTTTTACAACAAAATTAAAAACCATTTGTGGAATCCACCCAGCAACAAAAATTCAGTTTCCCCAGAACAAGCCAAAAGTATAAACACATGTTCCGAAGAGGCCTTTTCTATACCAGCTATTTAATGAGCAAGGAAAAAAAAAAATCTATCACTTCTGTTCCTAGCATAGATGAATTTACTCCATTTTCCAGACGGCAAATCCTTTCAATAAATATCAGAATAACTTCTGAGATGCTGAAGTTCCAGAGATACAAGCAGCAGCTCTGTGCAATTTCTCCTGGAGTCCCGTGCTGCCCCTTGTTTCAGTCCAGTGAGATGATGTCAGGAGCGCTGCCTCCGCTGCTGGTTATCACTCCTGTCTCGCTGCTCCTGCCAGAGGAGCTAACGTGCGTGCTGCTCTCGTGGTGACTGGTTGATGTGATGATGCTGCCAGGCGTGCTGCTTGTTAAGGTTGAGGTGAGACTATCCAAAAACATAGGAGGACAGTACTGCTTGAAACAAACAACGAAGAATGAAGAGACTAACTGCACAAGGGAAATGTATGCTCTGAAGATACATCTTCCCTACAACAAGCACACAACACATTACTAGCAGAACCTCAACACATGCAAAGCAGGAACCAGAGTTCTGCAAAACAGCAAGGAAGCAAGCAGAGATGGTAGCCACAAGCCCTTCTCCCTCATCCTCCCCATTATTGGTGGTGGATTTTTTCTTACTAACTGGTTAGCTTGAGCATTTACTAGCACATTAAGAAACAGTCATAGCCACATGATGATCACAAAAAGCAAACCCTTAGCATTTGGAGAGCATTCACTGCCTGTAGCTGCTGGGCATAACCGTGTATTTCAGGCTCCTTTCAGCACGAAAGGTAGCAGAATGCTTTTTGCTACTTTGATGGAGATTAGAATAATTTCATGCCCTCAAGTGGCAGCAGCTGTACTAATCAACATTTACATACCTGCAACAATACATGCAGGTCTCTAAACATTTTAGCAGTGATAAATGAGCCCTGATCAAGTCTGATTAAGAAAAATTACTGAGTTGATTTAAATTTTCTGAAGTGGAAGACAAGCCTTCTCAAAGCAGAGCTAAACATTTTAAGCGTTTAGAAACAGAACAAGGTCACCAGATGTCAGAGAGGAAGACAATGTAAGACAGCCCTACACACACACACACATGTTGTTCAACACATCTTACTGTCTCTTACCCTGTGGATTCCAATCTCAGGCATATGTTTGGAACTGAGCCTGAACTGTTTGAACTGTCCAAAGTGGACACTTCATAGCAGCACACCTGCTTCCAGTCTCCCACATGAACAAACTTCTGTTATTCCCACTTTTGGCAATTCAGATCTCAAGGTCAGGCACAGAATATTGCAAGATGCGGTAAGTGGAAAGAAAAGGAGGAAGTTCATCCTTTGTTTTTATGACACCAGAAAGTCAACTCTGCAGTAGAGTCCTATTACTGTTGTTTTCTAGTGACAGAGAGATGAAACAGAGGGTCTGCTTCAGATCCTCTTGTCTTCGTTAGGGAGCAGATATTCCCCCACAGGTCAAGGCTGTAGCCTGTCCGTGTAAGAATCTAGGTACAGTAAGAGTAATTCTCCCTGACTATGTAAAGTTTAAGTTTCCAGGGAAAGAAAAGCACCACCTAGTTACTTCTGACCTACAAAATTTCCATATAATCCAAAACCAATGGGGTTTAGGTGTTACATGGAAGGATTTATTATTTAAGTGTCCAGTCATGTGCCCATCAAATTCATGAAGATATTTTCTTTAAAACTTAATCTCCTAATATCAAAACCAACAGCAACGGCAATCAGCGAAGTATATTTACAGAGCTTAATCTGGCCTGTGGATACACAGTAGGAACTAAGAGCATGAAGTACATGAATATTCAACTTAGTGCTGTGCAAGTACTCACTTTAGAAAGGTAAACTATCATTAAGAGTGAGTTTCCAGGCCTGGATTTATCATAGTAAGGCTAAACTGAATCCTCCCTTAATGCATCTTTGTTACCGCCTCTTGTTGGGAAAATGGGTTTTACCCGGTCTGTGGTTAGGTCTAAGTGGACTGCAAACATGGTATGAATGATGAGAGCGCCCCGATAGTTACTCGAGCAGTATGTCACAAAAAACAGACTTGGAAATTATCCCCATAGCAGTTCAGAAACATACCTGTGAATCGACTGGGATTAGTGAAAGAAAATCCAGACCTAGGAAGAAGAGAAGGATAATAAATTGATGAGTGTCTCTTTTATTCATACACAACAAATTTAAGGAACTTTTTTTGTGGTCGTAGAACAGATTTTGTAATTGTTACAGTTTCTAAATGGAATATACCACTGTGACACCACTCTCAATGACTACTTCAGGCAGCAGCAAAACGAGTTATCAAGTACATGTGGCTCTTTTTAAGAATGAGAATGACATAATGATGTATTATTCACAGGATATTGCAGGGTGGTTCAATGTGGTTGCTTAGATGGAGGTTGCCATTTGGAGCTGTTGGTTCATAATGCAAGTTTCACTGCATATTGTACCTGACTTGGCCAAACTGGGACATGAAGAGTGTCATCACATTAAAGATGCTGGAATGAAGTAAAGTCACAACATGCACAAGTCCAAAAACAAGCAGCAGGTCTCTTCCTCCACCCATGGGCAGCCAATAAGGAAACATTTCTAATATCATCCCCGTTTTGTGTCTAGACAGATAAAAGGAATGAAGAAGAGGAAACTACAAGTAGTTCAATGTATATCCTCTAAGAGCAGTGACAACTAGCGTCCATCTTATACACTGTTAACGTGTAAGCATTTAGGGGCAAGATGTTTAAAATTATGAAACCAATGAGAAATTACAGCCTTTTTTGTTTTGCTTCTAAATATTGGCCTTGTGTCTGCTATGTCAACAGAAAGAAATGGTAAACTTACTCCCTCCCTCACCTCCAAATCTGTTCTGGCCAGCAGCATCTCTCCTCTTCTCCATTAGAGAAAAAGTTTGAAGGAGATTTAAACTCAAGCTGCTTTTCCAGAATTGACAGCTTATTTTGTTCTTGCACAGTCTAGAACTTCAGTGGATAGAGATGGACAACAGTTCTAGGCTTCCATTCTCTCAGCTTACTCTCCTATCCAATTTGGGAAGACAAACTGATTTCTTAACAAGGGAGAAGTGGAGGGAGGGAGCAGTAAGGGAACCAAAATGGACAGAGAAACAAGGGGAATGATATCCATCCCATTGCCAAACTGGTGCTGAAAGAAGAGGAAAAAACCCAGAGATGTTGCAGGGGAGAAATGGAGACAGGCAATGGAAGGGAGAGAGGGAAGTATAGGAGGCCAGTGTGACACCTTTCACCGCAAGTCACCATTTCCTGGGCTCTGGGTTCGTTACAGCTGGCAAAGAGAACCCCCAGAGTCCCTACACACAGTGTTCTGTTCAAGGAGCCAGGATAGAAAACAATCAGTATCCCCACCTTTTGTCTGATATTTAGCAGCAGTGTTGAAGAATACATCATAGGCATTTAGGGTATGTCTAGGTAAAGAAAGTCAATAGAGGTCAGCTTACATATTGTAGCTCACCTTAACCTTTTTTCATACAGTCTAGACAGAGCACCACTAGAATCAGCTAGCAGAGTATCTCTATGTCTAGGGCTGGGGTGAGTCAGTGGCATCACTCGTCTGTAACTTAAATAAGCAGCTACTCTCCCTCCTATCTACAAACACGTAACAACTGGATGTTTACACGAAGTCTAACTGAATACAGCAAGAAGCATTTCTGGCTGCCGTTCCAAAGCGCCAATCTGTACCCCAGAAGCAGTGCTTTTCACATCACTGTTGCAAAGTGCAATCTGAAACGGGAAAGACGGCCTGCACTGGATTTGTCTAGCCATCACATCTGTGCAATACTGCATATAAGTCTTACTCCATTTAAAAAAAAAAAAAAAAAAATCAATTCTCCAATTTTTACCCACCCCGCAAATTAACAAGGCTGTCAGAATACGCATTAAAAAACAGCCACCACCTACCTGGCAAGTCTGATGAAATACTGGATATTGGTGGGTGATGGAATGGTACTGGGTAGTCTGTTAATGAAGGAGGAATAGCAGCAGCATCAACGGTTGTCACGCTCGGCACTCTGACAGTAGATGGCTGATACATGAGAACCCTGTTTTAAACAGCATGGGAAATTACAAACAACCTGGCCGTTAGTTACAGAAGAGAAGTTATGCACCACTGTGCACTCTCATTCACAAGGTCACTTATGTTACAACACAACTATAGCATGGCTACTCACTACACAGTATTCCACTCTAATTTCCTCTTTCATAACAGTCTTCATAATAACATGACCGTATCTTGGCTCTCAACAGCAGCTGTGACATAAGAGCAAGTTGGCATTAAAACAAAGTACAGTGCTGGAGTCATTTATAACAGTCTACCATTCAGAGACAGAAGTGGAAATCTGTATCTGTGGAGCAACCCTGGGAGGGACGTGCAGGTAGCCAGAGCCAGGAGGAGAGCGCTCGTTTCAATTTCTCCACATAACTGTTCCTTGGTGCTAACCTGCCACGCTGAGGGCACGGCTGACCATTATCCAGCCCCTGGAGCACAGATTACACACGTGGAAGTTAAACATCAAGCCCATCTTTACTCACAGCGTGAGCCCAAGCTAAGTTCAGCTCTCCAGGAGCATATAACCAGTTAAAACCCTCCTGCATCCCCACCTTCCGCCCGATTACTTCACGGCACTGTTAAAGTGGCCTTCAGGCACCAGCCACATGCATAAATTATTTCACAAACTCCATGTCAGCTGGAAACACCCAGATTCCCGCTCCCAGCTGCTCTGCATAGCTCCCTTCAGCCTGCCAGCCATGAGCATTATCCACTCACATCCTCCTCCCCAGACTGCTGCATTGGTGCATTTATGCTACTTCTGATTTCAGAAGCTTGGATTTCAGACCCTCCTGTCTCTAACCACCTCTTACACTTCAGCCTATGTTGCTTCTGCCTATAGGAAGACACCCCACAGTTTGCATTCAGGCAACATTGTTCATGGGAAATAAGCTATTCTGCAAGTGCCTGGCTGGATTTGAAGAATGCAAACATGCTATTTCCATACCCAAACAGTAGGGAAAATACATTGGTCACAGATAGACAAGAAAACTCGGTCCTTCTGCAATTAGAGTTGCAGAAAGCCATATCAGACAAACACAGGAGCATGGAAGGAAGTCTTCTGAAACTTCACTAAGAAAAAATAGCTACAAATACATCTCTTATAAAATAATAAGAAACAGAGTCTCTTGCAGAAGGACTCCTCCATGATCCTCACAAGAAGCAACAGCATTTCAGTATCACTGCTGAGAGTTCTTTAAGATGAACAACTATTTGCTCAAAGACCACACATCCCTGTGAACTAGAGACACTGTACACCACCTCATTACTTCAAGAGTGGGCAAAACAGAGAGTGTTTGTTTTTATTACCGTTATTTTAGTGTAAGACAAGCCACTACGCTGACACAGACAACACTACTCACACATGGCAACATTAACTAATAAGCCATTGCTAAAAGCTGATGCTTGGAATTGCCTCGTGGAGCAGTGACTGCTGGTGAGCCTAACCAGTGCCCCTCTCTCACTGCAGGTCTCCTGTGCCCTACAGGCTGAGAGCAAGAACTTTATGGAAGCCACAAACAGTAACAGCAGCAGAGTTGCACACGGTGGGACAGACAGAAGGTGAGACAACAGTAAAGCTGGTTAAGCCTGCCGCTGAAGTCAGGCATGACTACAAAGATGGAGCAGTTGACAGAGAACTTGGGAAGTCGTCGGTTGTGCTAACCAAGGTGCAGGACTGACCCATAACCATGGCCAACGATAGTGTCCAAGACATTCCAGAATTTAACAGAGACACAGAGGAAGAGCTTGTCTTGATTCAAAACAGCAAAGCAGCTCCCTTCCAAGACTGACAGGACGGATGAAACACGCAACGCAGCCTAGCTTTTCCTGGGCACCAGAGCAGGTCAGATAGAGTGTAACAGACAGTGAGAGAAAAGCCTTTGAGGTGACACTAACTTAGCAAGAATGCATAAAGCTTCTCCACTTGGCATAATCTGCTTCTTCAGGAGAATCCTGTCCATTAGCTTAATCAGCTTCCTTTTCTATGGAGAAATATCCCTGCAAACACAGCAACAGTCAGCGCAAGTCTTTTGAGAGATGTAAAACTATTTAATAGTGTTTTGCCTGTACAAAGGTACTGTATCAATACAACCTTCTGCAAGGAGAGGCCTAGAAATTCTCCTCTGGAAGTGTGGAGCTGGATCCTGAAGAGAGATTACAAGTCCATTTGTCTACACATCAGTTTATCTGAGACATTACAGAATAACAACTAACTTTAAAATTGACAAACCCTTTGGTTGGGCTTCCTTGTGTTTCAGACATAAATATGCACTTCCTTTTGGCAGGAGGATCTTCCTCTTCATCAGAGGAACTTTCTATTGTCAGGTCAATAACGTCAACTTTCTTCTTGTTTACCTCATTGGCCACCGTCACAGAACACGGTTTGCTAACAACAGTGGAACCTAGGCAAGAAAATAAGATATTGCTGGTTTTTAAAGGCTGTTGACATCAGCAGTTTCTATTTGCAACAGAACCAGGAACTCAAATCCTGGTTTAGCTCATCTTCCAGGCCACTACAGAGGATGTTATGGCCCAGGAACTATTTTATTAGTATTCTGTATCATGTTGAGACTATTAAAGCACAAGCTTTAATCTTCACTTATCAGTTTAAGGACCTAAAACAAGAGCAACCTTTCGTTTTCTTAACTGCTATTACAGAGAGCAAAGACAAAGCCCCAAAATGCACACTTCTCGAGATACAACCCTTTCTTTTTAGTTTAAATGGCAAGAAGGTTATAAGTATTAAGCTCTCCACAGACCAAACATCAACATCCATACACATTATCCAAGCTACGGCTACATCTCCAAGACTTTGTTGGTTTGCAACTAGTACCCAGATGTGCGTACTTTCTATTTTGGTGCACTGGGGACTTGAGACTTTCACAGCTTCTTTCTTTGGCCTCATGGGGCACCAGGAGCCATCTTCTTGGAATTTGATCTCATCCACATCTGAACATTCATTAAGGATTTCCATGAAGAGCCTGCAAAATAAAGTTGAGTGGTTTCATTTTTGATTACAAGTGAAAAGGAGACACAGTTAAAAAGCTAATATAATCACCTTGGACCCATTGCATGTGCTCTCTCCCTAGTTCATCCTACCTGAAAGCCTGTAACTACAGCCTTTGCAGACATTGAAACCTAAAAGGAGTATCCCAACCTACCCATATTCCACTCCAACATTACTGCAACTCAGATTTCCATATGGAAGCAGAAATCGTCATCCTTTGAATGAAGTTTGACACTCATTCATGAGTTAGAGTTTAAATTTTAAGTTAAAAGCTTCAGAGACAGGGTCATGTAAAAGGGAGACCTATCCTTAGATGTCACATTTGGATTTCTCCAGAGGAAATATACTGAGGCTCAAGAGTTTGATGATGTGGTAAGGAGATAAACTTACGTAGCTCATTACATGGGAATAGAAACTAAGAGTCTAATGGTTCCTCCCAGTCTAAAGTATTTTGACAAAGAAAGCAGTATGAAATGGCTAAACGTCAAGTCACAAAAGTAGCTATCAAGTACATCATGAAAAATTTTAAGTAATTGTGTAATCCCAAACCCAGTCTCTTACCCATCTAATATTAGGCTCTCATAAGCTGCCTTTTTGTCACAGACAGGGCAGATCCAGGTCGGCTTCTTTTCATTCATTTGAAGATAAAGAGCAGCATCAAAACATTGCAAGTGTGTGCAAGTAACAGCCCGGCATGGGATTGTCAGTCTCATTTTTCCCAGCTGCAGGAGATGCATTTAAAGAGTGTCAGAACAGAAGACAGTGAAGCAGGCCTGGATGGCTAACAATGAAATTGGAGGCAGTCGGTGAAGTAACTGTCTCCTCTCACTACAGAGGTGCCCTGCCCTGAGGTCACTGCAGGCAAATCCACCCTATCAAAGCACCTACAGGGCACCTGAAGGAACAATAAAGCCATCCTCAAAGTCTTCACTGAGTTGAAAAAACAGTCAGAAACATTTCTCATGGACCTGCAGCTATGTTATTTCTAGGATTTTATTTTTGTTAGAAGACCTACTGAAATACCTGCTTTTATCATTTTCTTTTAGCCAAATATTTCAAGGGTTTTTTGTGAGCTCCAGTTATGTTGACTCGAATGGCGTAATACCCATTTTAACATTTAGCTTAACAGACCAGTCTCAAAACACCAGGCCAGTTTCTACCTAGGAAGAGAAACTCCAAGGCAGCGTTACCTTGTTACAGAGCATTCATATTTTTTTGTTTGTTATCATAGCTGTCAGTACAAGCAGTACCATCAAGATGAGGAGATATGAGGTTTTATTTATCACTGTATCCCTTAATTATTCTGTCACCCTGCCCAATTAGTCTCAACACCTCAATATATGCCATTACTCCTTCTAAAGGTACACACAGGAGCAGCAACTTATTCTGACAGCGTTACAACCGAGGCAGTCACAATTCTAAGTTGGTTGAATGCTGCTACAATCAGGTACTCATAGATGCACCCTCCTCCCCACTACTTTCTATTAATGAATCAGTATGTAACAAAAGCCAGTGAAGTTTCTAAAGCGGGGCCTTTTAAAAGCAGCCAACTCTGCACTAAGGATGAAAAATACAAATCTGTATATGGTCATTTCCAGCCATACTTACAGGACACATCAGAGATACCCGCAGACTGGTGGTGGCGATCTCACTGTCAGGATCTGCGGTTAGTTTTTCTTTAACTATTAAAATAAATCAAGATGTTATACACAGACACCATTATTTAAAATGCTAATCTTGATTCTTCAGTACATGTACTTTATTGCCAGCTGCCTAAAAAAATTAAGTATCTAGGAAACTAGTTCATAGCAGTATCAAACAACAATAGTTTCACTATTTACAAGCAACTGGCAAACACTATGCATCACAAGATTGTTTGATGTGCAGCAGGTGCACTAACAATCACAATGGTTTAGTGGAGCAAACTCAACCTAACATGCGAAGAGAGAAATAAAAATAATCGTGAGTGAGGTACAAAGACAATCAACATCACATGCAAGTGAAGAGATTTAGGACATCTACCTGCACCTCACAGCCCACCACAGTAAGTGGTGCTCATGGCATTCCCATCAGAACATTTCAGATGGGATCTCTAGGTGTGCTCCCTACCAGCGTGCAAGGATGCTCGCTCAAAAAGTACACAATGCCTCAGCAACAGCAAAGGGAACTTCTAATACTCTGGGCATGGACTTTCCTTTCAAAATGGTGCAAATCCCCTAAGTATTACCTATTCTAATTTTAAAGAGCCACCAACCACCCTCAAAAAGTTCAGACAGGCAAATTAATTTGACTTACTTAGTGCTCTGGAATGATCAGGGTTTCTGATACCTTTCATTTTTAACCTCTGCAAAAGCATAGCTGAAGTGAGCTGACGAACGAGATACACAGACATGGAGTAATTCTGCAAAAAGAGACATTAAAGATTACATATTGATTTCATACAGCACTTCCACAGTGACAACAGATTACTATTTACAGTAGTTGTAGCATACAGTAAAAACAAAAACATGCCGATTTTTTGCTTAATAGTGATGGGAAGCATTGATGGACGACTTCATTACTGTGAAAGAGTCTGATACTCTGCCAGAATTCTCCTGCCAATCAAGTCCCACTGTTCTACTCCAGTTGGGACTTAACTAAGAAGACTAACTCCACAACCAAGAGACAGTCTGGGCTCTTTTCTTGGAAAGATGACACACTGGTGACACACCTTCTCATATATGCAGTCTTTAAGAACATCTCACATTTGTCTCCTAAATCCTTCCCTTTTTTCCCCAGTGTCAATCTGGTAGCAGGGAGTTCAAAGACAATCACATGACAAAAGAAAAGATGAATGGCCTCAGGTGCAAACACTACACCTTCAGATAGCACAGAGCTGCACCAGTTTCTCTGTACCTTTTCTTTCGCTTGCTCTGCACTTTTACGCAAAGCCTCATTACACCACATCCACTCCTTTGAGGCTGGCCACATTCCCCTAGCATTTACTACTCTTCCCTAACTCACACCACTTGCCAGCTTTTGTCCAGTGTTCACTCTCTCTTCAAGGTCACTAATGAAGAGAAAATTCTGCAAGTCCCACTACTGCAGAATAATAATGGGTTCATCTGTATAACACACACAGCCTGCCATCTCTTATTTCCATTCCCTGCCAGCCACCTTCTTATAGCTCCTATACTGTCTGGGTACTACACAAGAATTTTAAACAAGAACACCTACTGCCCTGCTCCTCCCTTACTACCTATAGGAAAGCCAGCTCTTACCTAGATGAGCAGATAAAGTTATCTAAATGCATGAGAAACCACTAAGAAAAATGGAGTATTTTTTTTTCCTTAAAGAATGATGATACATTGCACTGTTTATTGCCTACACAAAGAATTCTATAGGCTCAGGTCTGACCACCCCTGTGGGATTAATGCCTCCCTTGCTCAGAAGCCCTCCACTATCAGTCAAGTAGATGCCACTAAGCCCTTACCATGTCGGCCCGCTGACACTCCACACCATCCCCAAGGGTCTTATTTAGAGAATGAACAGCAACGGCTGCCCTGTGAGTTCTGAGCACCAACCTTAAACCAAACCACCCACTATGCCTTTCAGGGCAAGGGGGAAATGCTGGCACAACCTCCAATTCATCTGCTTCCAGGAGAGTATGTTTTGGCAGATACCGGGGAGGAGGAAAGCAGGGGTCAGCAGGAGAGGCCAAGACCACACAACACTGCAGTCATTTCAAGATTCTTGTGCTTTATGATTGGGAAGCAACAGCTTAGATCTTCCCTCCCACTTCTGTTTTAGAAAAAAAGAAACAAAAACCAAACTTTGCTGTCAGCACTGCCCTTCATTTATCTTCTAAACATTAGCTTTCTCTCCAATGTGTTTAACTTTTAATTAGTGTACAAAAGCTTATACTGGAGTCCCCCTCTGAAACACGTGGTGTCTCTGGTCCACAGATTTTGATTTTGAAGAAAAAAGTAACAGGTGAGCTACTTTGATAATCAAATCCAGAAGGATTTGCACAACTAGTCATGGATAGAGGAATAAGTAGTTCTTCACTTACCAACAACCGAAAGGGCTGCTGCAACAGCTATTTAAACCTGGGAAGAATTCAAAAATTCCTCACACTCTCCCCTTCTTTCCTTAGTAAATCTGTAGGGGAATTTCTAAACAGCCGCATGGCCATTTTAAAAGCTAATTCCTTTTCAACTACCATTAATGACTGCAGGCACTAGAAAGCAAGAGATATCACATTTCAGTCACCACCCCCTTTATCTCCTGCCACCTGAAGTCCAGGATGCTTTTCCCCCACTGCAGCTTCCCATGAAGTTGAGAATTACATTACAAAGAGGCTTCAATTTTCCTTCCGTGCCCCGCCGCCCCCCCCCCCCCCCCAAGTTCTCCACCATTCCCCACATTGAGTCTCTGCTCCCCCAGGTCACCTCAATTTCCAGAATACTCTTCATTTGTAAGAAAACACTTAGATATCCTGCATTACCAACACACACCACACCAGTATGGTCCAACCAAGCATATCTGAGATCCATCAAGCCCAGAAACAGCTGACTCCAGCAGCTTGACACCTCCCCAGCAAACTCTTCCCAGCAACGTGCCATCTGAGAGCTTTCCGAGCTGGAAATTCCACCCGTTTTGGTTTATTTGGAAGTACGATTTTAAATCAAGTCATAGAGAGGCCATTTTCATGTTAAAAAAAAAGAAATCTCAAAAGAGTAGACACAGAAATATCCATTAACCAGTTCTTCCTATGAAGTAAAAATTGCTTTTGTAAAACTACTTAGTATTATTTGGTTAGAAAACACAAAAACATCAAACACAAGTGCATGTTTCCACTCCCACGGCCTTGGCACATCTGGTCAGTTTAAAAAGCCTTCTCCAATGGACAGCTCCAACAGACACTGAGAAACATGCCTTAGAATATAGAATCATAGAACAGTTTGGGTTGGAAAGGACCTAATAGATGGCTACATAATTTCCTTTTTCACACCATCAGGCTACAAGGAAGAAAGTAGGTTTCCCTTCTATTATTTTGTCATGCCTGACCCGTTCTGTACTATTTACACCACAAAAAGATTTTGTTCTTTTTGACACACATTTCAGGCATAAAAGGTTATTTCAGGCATAACCCCTAACAGCAGGCTTTCTAATGTGAAATAATGTGAATTCTATAAGGAAGTCTTTGCCATCTGTATGCAAATCTTACATATGTTACTGTAAACTACCATACTTCTACAGCAAGCTTTGTTTCCTGGCACTGATAATAAGTTCAGCCACGTAATATTAAACACTTGCTGGTGTATGCCTTGCCAGCAACACCAGGCAGCAGGGGAAAAGGAATGTTCGATGAGGTTATTTAGACAAACTTTCCACACCCTACAGAACATACAGTTTACCTTTCCAATTTCAGAAGCCCAGGAAATGGAAATCTGATTTGGCACTGCTGATGACAACCTAACTAGAGATGTTATATTCAAAGGGCGCCCAGGTCGCTTCTGTTCAATTCCATTTTTTGGTGGCGGAGCATATCCCTATGGGAAGAAAAGACAAGGAAAGTGTTACTCTGAAACCTGCTGAAACAGACTTGTTAAACAGATCTATGGGAAGCAGGTAAACCTGCTGGAGACTAAATTCAACACGTACTCTGAGAAATATCAGTCTTTGACAGTCTAATACCATAAGTTTACCACAATTTTAAAGCATTTTTTGTTTTAAAGTGGTTTTACAGAAGTGCTGAAAAGGTGGGAGAGAGCACGGTTTTGGTGTGAGTAAGTTCACTGGAAGAGCAAAAAGTAATGTTGATGCTTTGTCCTTTTTTTCCCCCACCGCACTGAAAGAAAGTGGAACATCGCAAGGACACAGCCTTAGTGACAAACACAGCAAGTCATGAAGAGTTAATTCAGTGTTTCACACCCAGAAAACACTTCACTGATTCTATTTAAGAAACAATAAAGTCTTGTTCCAAGAGCTCCGTATCTCCTTAGCGTCTGCTTTGCCTCGCATCAACTACACCTAGCCCCGTTAGCGACAGGTTGTCATCTGTACTCTGCCAAGGCCCCTGAAGAAGGGCTGTACATGGAATATCATCTGAATTTAAGAGCTAATCGGCTTCACAGCTGTCTCCAGAAACAAAATAAACTAGATTGTTTGCTCAGCATTGAGGAAGAATTTCATAACCTGGACAGCTTTTCTCTGTAGTTTTATTGCTGATATTTGTGAATTGAATCAGGAGCCATCAGGTTCCCTTTTGCTTCTAGGCAAGCACACACTCTCCGGCATATCATGAGCAGAAAGTACTTGTGCTAGATGAAGGAGCACACGGCCTAACTGCAGCTTATTCATCTCACCCTGCGTCTGTCACTACGAAGCCAGTCCGTAATAGGAACTCTGAAAATCTGTTTTGAGCTCATGCAGACAGCCTGCAGTCCACTCATCTCAAACTCATCCTGCACCAAAGGATGCCAGTAAGAGATTGCAGCCCTCTGTTTTGCACAGAACTGTCTGCCAGATTTCATTTAGTTCAAGACAGTGTTTTTCTATACAAGAAACTCTCCCAGAAAGGATATGCTCGAAAAAACACACTTTTTTTTAAACCCAGAGAAATACACACATTCACAGCCTAGTGCTTGGGAAAAGAGCTACTTTGAAAGACGTCAAGTCTGAAAATAAAAAACAGAAGTAAACAGCCTCTTCCACTCTCTAGCCAAGTATACCATAGGATAATCACTGCCTCTAATCCAGGGAGGACTCGATAGTTGTCACATCATTTCCTAGGTTTGTAAAGCAGCTCTACTACTAGTCCGTATGTTTCACCAGACTACCAAGCCCTGGCTCTGCCTCACCACTGCCCTTAATTGCACACAGGACTCTTGCTTGCACTGACAGAAGAGAGACTCAGAGCTTCTACAGGCAGATCTGCCAGGCCAGAGCTGAAGAGCTCTCTCTAAAATGGTTCTCGCCATAGATGAGTGACCCACTCACTACCAGGAACCTTACCATGTGTGCTTTATCACAGAACAGAGAGGCAGCAGATGGATGGGGACTGCTGACAACTTCACATTTAAAAGAATGAATTATTTGCCATTTCTTTAATCAGACATAACAGCTGCAGTCATTTATAGAGTATATATCCTAATTGCTTTACCTTATTAGGCCTTTCTTTACTATGGTGACTTTATGATGAGCTTATGTGGACAAACACACTACCCCTGCAATATTTCAGAGAGTATTTCCACACGTACTGTACCAGCCACAATAATCCTGCTGGCATCCAACCTAAAATGAAGCTGCCTTGCTTTAAAGAGAGCAAAGATGCAAGTTCTTTTCTATTTCACAACTTTTCTTTCTTTTTTAGAGACAAACTCTGCAGCACACATGCTTCATTTCAATCACGCTTTTGATGTTTCCTTCCACAGAGGAATGACCTTGTGATCAGATTCAACCTTGTACTCCCTAGAACACTAAAACCTTCCCTTCCTACCCTTCCAGGACTTAGGTAAAGAGCACTGCTTGCCTATCACAACCAGCATGGTCTAGCACTGTTTAGGCAGGCTGCCAATTCTAGTGGCTAGCAACTGCCAAGATTATTTGGGTCTTTAAGTCTTCCACGCTTCTTGCGAGAACCATAATAGTCAAAGCAGGTGGAATCTGCTATAGCCAGGAAATCTGTCAACAGAAAGCGGGATTGCTCTTCTATCTGGCTATTTCCAACCTGCCCTGACATTTGATTTTGTCCTTTGAAAGAGGCCTGCAGTGGTCTATGGAGATCCCCTGAGAAAAGCAAATTACCTTTTGGACTTCTGCATTTTGTCTTGCCTACAAGAGAAGTCAAGAGGAGAGCCACCTGCTGCAGTGCATTACGTATAAAATCCTTGCTACTTGCCAAGATACCAGCATGCAAGGCTCTACATTTACTCCTTTTAAGTCAGAACCAACCCTATACGAGGGGGAGACAGATACTTGTAGGATTATACGAAAACACCGCGTTAACACGAGTTAGCACAACCTGAAGCAGTACTGGCACACTGGTGGCATTTCTCTGGTAAGGACTGCAGCCAAAGAGATATAAAACCAAGAATAATTTACAGAACATCTGCAGAGGCATCAACGGCTAGTACCAGGAAAAGACTGAACAGTACTCACTTAAAAATTGTACAAGTTGGCAATAGAGGCTGACATCACTGATTAATTACCTAAATACCAACACTACTGAGTTGGACAATAGTGGTCTTTGAGGCAAAGAAGTTATCTCCTACAACAGAAAGGAACCACCAGAGGGATACAGACAGTGACCAAATCAACAAAAATGTTTGCAGGAACATTCAGACTGAGATGACATTTGTCATTCAGCTCATACTGAAGGAAAAGAAAGGAATTTGCCAAGACACTAGTCATTTATTCACTTCCTCACCTCAAGTTTCTGCTGAACAGATTAAAGAATCGTCTTACAACGTGCAAAAAGAATGTACAGGATTTAAGAGTTAAAGCAATGCAATAATCCCAGATTACAAACAATTTTTGCTACAACTGTGACATGTTACACACAAAATGTATAGCATAACACAACATAGTAGGACATAAACAGTATTAGCAAGACTGAGAGTCAGCAGATACTGATGTCCACAAGAGAACAGACTCAATTCTTTTTGGTGGGTTGCTTAAAGAAAGGAAGACAATCTGCAGAAAAAGGGAGAAAATCATCAAGTTTGTCACAGAGAACATAACTGGCATTTGCAGAAAATAGCAACCAGAAAACATATGAAAGAAGTCTTCTCACGTACTGGAGACAGATAGAAGAACAGTGATGGTTAAAGAAGTAGGGGGTTAAAGAGAAGCTAGAAAGTAGCTTCTAAGCTGAGTAGAGGCAAAAAAGAAAATCAGTCATGGTTGCATATGGCAGGAGGGAGGGTACAGGACAACACATCTGACACACCAAGAAGGTGACAAACATTCTGAAAAAGAGACTTCACACCTCCTCTCTCCACACAGCGTTTTTCCAAACCCACTGCTGAAGAAAACATCTGTACTGCTACTTTTTCCACCTTCTATAGCTTCCAGAACTATTTCAGAATGGGTTGCATAAGAGTTTCTCTCTGTTCTACTGCACAGAGATACCCATGACAGAGGTTTTTTCAAGAATGAGTGTGCTTTTCCCGTTTGGTATATATTCAAGCCTTGAGGTGACCCTGCCTACATACTAACTTTTGCAACATCAGACACCAATAAAGCGTATGACTGCCAACACTACTGAGGCTGAGGGGAGACCTTATTGCTCTCTACAAGTACCTGAAAGGGGGTTGTGGTGAGGTGGAGGTTGGTCTCTTCTCCCAAGCAACTGGCAATAGGACGAGAGGAAATGGCCTCAAGTTGCGCCAGAGGAGGTTTAGATTGGATATGAGGAAGAATTTCTTTACTGAGAGAGTGGTCAAGCATTGGAACAGGCTGCCCAGGGAGGTGGTGGAATCACCATCACTAGAAATGTTCAAAAAACATGTGGACATGGCACTTCGGGACATGGTTTAATGGGCATGGTGGTGTTGGGCTGATGGTTGGACTTGATGATCTTGAAGGTCTTTTCCAACCTTAATGATTCTGTGATTCTGTTTCAGCATCAGCAAATGCTAGGAACCCTGTGTTTGTTCTTCATCCCCACAATGAATTCTGCTCTAATCGGACAGATGCAGAGCAGCATACAAACTTGTACACGAGAAAGTGAAACCATTTCCTCATAACAAGAAACTCAAGGCAATCACAAATACAGATAGCCCAAACAGCGAGGGCTGCTACCGATCAAGTCAAATAACCTCAATTTAAATACCTATGAGGAAGATTCCCCATGCAGACATCAGTTTGGTTTTGACATGTTTTGTTGTGTGAACTGCAATTGATGAGGTTTGCTATAGGTGGCTAAAACACAATTAATCCATGCAGTGGCTGTAGCCATGACTACTGTTCATCATGTTATCTCACACAGACCATATGCCTAACAGTAGTAACTACAGAAGTTTAAGTGGTAACAATAAACAGCTTGACCATTTTAGCAAGCTAACAATAAAAAAAGCCACCACACACACTGCAAGTCACAGAGAAGCCACAAATACGTACAAACAAGCTTACCGGCAATGGAAACAGCTTCCCATTTACTTTAATACACAAACTGTTAGGGTAATTATCTTCTTGAGGGCAGCTGGTCTCTGCTAGGCATAACCTATATCCCCAAAAAAAGAAAGTATCATTTTCAAGTGTCATCACATTCACATGTCCCCACAAACCTCTAGACTTATGTTACGTTAGTCAATTAAGAAGTTATAAGAGAACACTATGAGAAAAGTACCTTAGCTGAACTTGGACTGTGTAATCTCTCCTGCCCCCTGGCAAGAAGTCCCTGTGACAGAAAGAAAGAAAAAGAGAAGTACTCATTTAGCCAGCAGACCTCATATTCCAGTCATGCAGAAAGAACTGGCACGCCTGCCCCAACATCACTAAATTCTGGTCTTTATTTTTCTTTTATGGAGCTATGAACAAGTCTTACGAGCGGCACCTCTGTTTAGCTACTGCAAGTTAAGCAGGACTTTAGAATCAGCATCCTGTGTCAAGAGTTTATAGTAACAATAAAGTATGATTTTGCCAGAGAGGAAAAAACCCTATGAATTCTCTTGGCTTACACCATAGGTCTTGCAACAACATGAACCCTGGGACAAAAAGATAAAAGCAGTCTTCCATCCCTACAGCCAGGAAACATGCAGGGAAGAAAAGCTTACCACCTCCCTAAACAGTCACAATTATTTGTAACAGGGTAATTGTTAACTCTTTAGTGGCATATGTCTTACCCTGCACATAAATTCTGCACACAGTAGTTCCTGAAGAAAAACAGAACAGATAAACTCAGCATAACTTTGGTGAGGATTATCACTCTGCATCTGCAAGCTTATGCAATACATAAAATGAACCAAAAAATCCACACTTTCTCCTGAAATTTTGCAAAAGTTTACCTACAGTATGCCACACTCTTACTTCTTACCTGGAAATACAGATTTCTCTGACCTGCTGAGGTGTTAAAGCAAAGATAAAAAACTTCTCTTGGAACCTCTGAATACTGCTCTGTACTAGAAAAAAAAAAAAGATACAAAAGAGGTTTAACCGTGATGATTAAAGTAATTGATTAAAACAGGATCTGCAATCGAGTTTTTCCTGGAACAAGGCATAAGTCACTTAATATAATCAAATTGTGACTGAACTGCACGTAACTGTCAACAGGAAAGCAATGGAACAAATCATTCATTCAGCTATATTCAGATGGCTTAATATCACATTACACTTCAGTACTAAAGAAGCTTAGCAAGCCACATTATAATCCTTTCTCCCAAGGGAGAAAGGTTCAAATACACACACAACAAAATGTACCATTGGATAACTGACAAAAAGAATACCCCAGAGAAGATGTTTACAACTATTTTAGTGTACTAAAAGAAGAGAATGTGTACCAGAAGTTATTGATGGACAGCTGGAAAATTACTCAATTCAGAAACAGCTAAAGGTAACTAAGGCTTTGGGGAGGAAGGGAGGGAGCACAACCCCTCATGCCAGAGAAACCAGCTAGACTTCATGTCTGGGAATTACCCCTCAGTAGCATTGCAGGGGGGCGAGGCGGGGGGGGAATGAAAATACAACTTTTGTATTAGAATCCTACTTGTCTGCCAGTGATGGGAAGCAGTAACTTTTGAGTATTAAAGGTTTATAGAAGCTAGAAATCTTGACCTGACAAAGGTAGATTGGACTTGTCCAACAGTTTAAAGTAATCAGCAAGGAGGACAAATACAAAAATAGCACAACTAAACCAGGCAAATTTGTAAGAGCTAGACTGTCTTGTACACCGTGACATTCAGCAAAGACAACCCCTATGCCCAGAAAACACACAGAAAAAGGACACAAGCACAAAATAGAACCCAGGTGGAGCACACACACATAAGTTCCTCAAACAATTCAAAACAGCTACATTGTGCACGTATATGCACGTGCATGCACCACAGCATTTTATATTTTGAAGTAATACTTGAACTCATGTAAAAGATCATGGAAATACTCTGTTATTGAATTGAGCAGGAGTTAAAACTAAACCCTGTACCTGCTCTTGTGTTCTCATTTTAGTGCAAAAGAATACCTACACTCATCCCTTTTACAGAGTTGCAGTGAAGCAGACTATACGCCTAGTTCTCTGATTTACGTGTCCATTTGGTTTCTGAATTTTTAATTCTCAAACACAAAACTTGCTTGTTCCATGTCCCAATCACCGAGGTCTACTAAGTGGGACTATAAGCTATCCGTATAAATCTAAAAATATTAAATGAAGGAAGACTCATTTCCAAATTTGCTCATGAATCTGTGCTGAGAGGAATTTTCAGCCAATGTTCATATCCTTCTAACATCAGAAGGGCCCTTTATTTGCATATAAGCCATTCCTCACACCTCATTTCTCCATTCCTCCTCACACAGATCTGAGTTGTAGCTCTGGCTGCTGACACCTTCAGGTACTGTGCTCTGGAAAGAGTTTGAAGGCAAGTGAGTACAACTCTCTACAACTACCTGAAAGGAAGCGGTAGTGAGGTGGGTGTTGGTCTCTTCTCCCAAGTAGGAAGTGATAGGACAAGAGGAAACAGCCTCAAGCTGCGCCAGGGGACATTTAGACTGGATATTAGGAAAATTTTCTTTACTGAGAGCATGGTCAAGCACTGGAACAGGCTGCCTAGGGAAATGGTGGAGTCGCCATCTCTGGAGGTGTTCAAAAAACATGTAGACGTGGCACTTCAGGACATGGTTTAGTGGGCATGGTGGTCTTGGGTTGACAGTTGGACTTGATGATCTTAGAGGTCTTTTGCAACCTTAATGATTCTATGAGTATTCAGTTAAATTAATCTTGTCCCCCTCACCCATGTCCTAAAAGGACCCAAATGTTACAGAATTAGATAATCCTCACTCCTGAGAAAAAACTCAGCAACATGCGAAGAGCCTACAGTCTTCAAGGGAAAGAGGAATTTACATGCAGCTCTAACTAGAACATGGTGACACCCCTAAGGAAGAATCCTCCTTTCAGAAAAAAAAAAGATCATTTCCTAAGTTGAGGAAAACAGCTGTTAGGGAAACTTCTAGCATATCACCGCCACCTCTAGATATGATTGACCAGGAAACAAAAGGTAACTGCACAGCAGAAATATAATGCATAGCACATGCTGCATTATATGGGTCAGAGGGACTGTGTGGCTGGGAACCAGTCTGGTTAACTGCAAGCCAAGAGTTGTTCCATAGCGCAGTGTAATTCAGGAAGCTAGTTAAGGTACTCAGCTACTGCGCACAGCGAGCGTAAGGAGTTAGCCAGGACATCGTGGCACTGACAGATTTAGCTCTCTAAAAGTAATGGTAGCATAAGCCGTATGTCCAACACCAAAGCAGCTATTGTACTGACACACAGGGTCGGTATGAAACTCTTTAACAGGGTGTCACAAACAGAAGTGACAACAGGCTTTGTAAATAACACTTGTTAGTAACATTTGCTGCTTTAGGTACTGGAGGATGACCAACGATCAGTATATGCCTCACTGAGGTACAAGCCACAGCCTAGAAGGCTCTATTATCAGTTAAGAAACTAAAATGTTTAAGAGGATGCAAACAGCTGAAGTGTTTCTAAACAGTACTGCTAAATCATTAGGGAACATTCTTCTAGCATGCAAGGTAAGACAGGTTGAATTTCGAGACAGAAAACAACATATTTCCAAATAATTAAATATGTTTAAGAGTGAGGCATTTAAGGAAGCTAAACTGAGATTTCAGGTTATTTGGAAGACAAGGGTCCACTCTACACTTTAACATACAGTATGGCAATAACCTGTAGGCTGAGAAACCTTCACGAATCTGCATACAATACTGAACCTTGCTGCACAAAGTATCTCTTTCAGTGAGGGATGTCAGAACCTGCAGAATTGTTGCAGTGAGATAAGCATAAACTAACAGGGAACTTGTTCTCTTTACATTGTTGCAACTTATAAATTACTGACCCTTGAAATCCTTTTCCTGTTAGCCCTGGCAGATGTGTTCCTCACTTGGACAAGGCAGAGACTTCAGGTCCAAATCTTTCAGCCAAAAGTATAGGTTCAGACTAGATATTAAGAAGCATTTACTTACAGAGAGGGTGGTCAAACACCAGAACCAAACAGATGTGGTCAATGCCCCCTCTTAAACACTGTCAGTCTAAGAGGCATTTGGACAACGCCCTTAACTATTATTCTTTAACTTTTGGTCAGCCCTGAAGTGGTCAGGTAGTTAGATGATCATTGCAGGTACCTTCAACTGAACTATTTTACTCCATTATTTAATATTCAAAAGACAGAAGATCTTTAATCATATAATATTTTCAAGAGAGAACATTATTGCCTGAAGTGTGGCATGGCAATTTTGGAGACAAGCGGTGAAGTGAGGACAAAGGTAAAGATGAGAAGGGAAGGGAGCTTCCACTTTTCCCCAGCTGCAAAAAGCCCTTTAAGTCCGGACTTAGTACTGTCATAAGCACCACCTATTTAATGAATTAAGCAACCTGCAGAGCTATTAAACACTTACCTAGGCTTGTAGGTTTTATGAGCACATCAAGCACATCATAAAAAGGTAGGCTTTTTAGCTGAACATCAGGATGAACGGGTGGAATTGGAGGGGAAGGCTGCTGCATCTCAAAGTGGGGCTTAGTGTCTTGGAGGAGCACAGAACTGACAGGCGAGGAAGGAGACTGAGGCGTGACTGAAGTAGAAGGGAGCGGGTGAATGCCAGCAACAGCCAGGTCAGGCTCGACAGGAGAGGAACTACTGTCCAAATTGAAAACTGCAGGTTTTATAGCTGATAAGTCCGAAAGTCCTTCAATCGTCCTTGGGTACCGACGCCTATAGAGTTCTCTGATTTTTATCTGAACTGCTGGGCTGCAGCCACTCTTCAGTAAGTGCAGTGCCCTCATCAGGAGGTCATGTTTCCGCCCGCTTTTATTACGTCCAGCAAACCCCAACAACACTTGTAGTTCAGAAACACGAAAACTTGATACCATATTCTAGAAAGAAGAGAGAGATAAGCACAGGTGAACCAACAGCACCCCAAGCACACCTTTTTGAGGAGCATGGTGAAGCATGACCATTAATCATTCTGGTTTCACACTTGGTATCTTAGGTACTACCCATACCCTTACCCAACACAAGAGCATACTTAGTTTAAAACAAAGAAACAAAGTGTCCAGGATGAAGGTTGAGTTTGGCTGTGTTAATGATTTCAAAAACTTCTAATTGTTTCCACACTCAACCAATAGCAACAGCAAAACCTTAATGCAACCCATGCAGTGCTATCTTAAATTCACAGACAGAAGCATAAGCTCTAACACAAAATACCTGTCTTACTTCATGAAACGAGCAAACAAAACAAAACCAAAAAAAAAAAAATCAGATGAATCCGTATTATCACTTGTATCCCAACACATTTTAAGAAATAAAATAAGGAAGTGCTTAAGTTCTGTATAGTTTATCCTGAAACGTCCTTTATTTTGGGCAGCATGTTAAATGCATGCATGAACAGAGACAGGCACATCAGGTTTCACTCTTGGAAGGATGGCCCAGCAAGGCGGACACTTTTTAAAAAGCAATATTATATCATACTAACAGACTATTTCACCAACATAATTGATTCTTCCAGGCTGTCACAGAAAACGTCCTGTCCTTTTTGTATCACATTCTGGTATCGTGGGACACAAAGATGTCTTCAAAGGAAATAATAGTATTTACTTTGATATCAGAGTTCGTTGGAGAAGACTCTGAGGACCGAACTATGAAGTTCATAACCAGAAAGATTCTCATTTAAAAAAAAAAAAAGAAATAAAAAAAGCCCACTATGCAAGAGGAAGTTGTCTTCTCCTCCCATTACTACAAGTAACTAACTTAGCACAGGCACCTCAACTCACATTTTTGTGAGCAAGCTCTCTTTTCAGAGGTATAAAACTGTCCAGAATTCTTCTAAGCAACCTCCTTCCTATTTCTGGGGGACTCTTCCATCATAACAAAGAGGTTAAGCTTTAAAGATGAAAGAACATCTGACTTTAATCTGTACTGCTGTACCGAACTCCAGACTCAAGGACTGACAGATGAAGGCCTTAACAGAAGGTATCAAGTAGTAGACATCTGGGGTCATAAAAGATTTTTTTTAAAAACAGTTCAAAAGTGCACTGTTGACTTTTAAATAGTAGTCCAATATACAACACTTAAAGCTTTGGGCATTGATTTCAGAAGGGATACAACTCAAAAAGCAGTGTTTTTGAGTTTACCTTCCCTAATCCTTACTGTACAATTAAAAGAGTTTACGCCCATGTATTCCAACATAAAACTTCAGCTGAGATCAGGTCTAACACAACTATGCTACAACCATGCAGCCAGCCACCAAAGTCTGAACTCCTGCTGTGCCCCTAGCTGCTTGTTTCCTATTCTCTCAATGTTGAGAAACTTGTTTTTACTGTAAGACAGATGAGGGAATTGAGTCTGATAAAAACTGAACTTGCACCATTACAAGACAGCCGGAGCAAGCAACCAGGACCTGCCTTTTCAAGGGCTACATTATTCGTGCACATCAAGACAACCGTCTAAAATACTATAGTAGCACTCTCATCAAGCACAGCCTTTCCTCACTGCTAAGGGGACAAGGTTATCTGATTTCAGATACCAAATTTCAAAATTTCCAGACAGCTTGGGTACGGTGATGTTTCTATCAGCCAGCAAGCCCAGCAGTCTTCAAACTGGTATTCCCCCAACATCCCATCTATAAATGCGCCACAGATGCAACTGCCAGTGAAAGCAGTGTCACATGAGGCATTGAGTGGCTCACCCTAACTTCTGAGGAAGAGACCAACAGCAGATATCACCTTAATTTCATCCCAGCAACTTCTCTCAACAGCCAAATGATACAAAGAGAGAGGAGATGGAGACAGAACTCCATCCAGTTTGCAAGCTGCTGGGAAAGGTTAGTTTCCACCTGGCATTCCCCTGCTACTTTTCCTCAGTCTCACAGTCAAACAGGGTAAAGAAAATAAAGTGTTTCAGTATTCATAAAAAATACCTTGAAGTACTATAGCAGCTTTATAGTCATGTCACATAAAAGAGAACTTGTGTTAAAAGATAATAAGGATATTCAAGAATTTACTGAGAACTTCATGTTGCGTGCTTCCATAGATGGTTGCATAAGCTTGATAGCAACGTCAGCTCTTTTATTTCAGATGCAGGTAGTAAGCATGATTCTGGATGCCATAATCAGAATGCAAATGAATAAAATAATCCTTTACATTGAGATTAAGGAAACAGCATTGCAAAATACTATTACCCTGCCTGCTGCCTTCTGTGCATTTCTGCAAGTTAATCAAGGTGAAATGTGCAGTCAATCACACCTTGAAACAGCTAACATTTTATACAGAAATTCCACAAACTAGCATTTTGTTACAAGATGGATTTCATTTTATTAGAAGACACAGGCTGGCTTCAATATCATAGTCAGCAAGATTTTAAATTGACACCTCCACTAAAAATGTTTGGGAGTGTAAGAAAAATACGTAGTTTTTTCTGTTAATGAAGAAATCTTACATATGCTTTTGAAAGAAGTCTCACAAAAGTGAGTTTTACTGGGAGTAGTTAAACAATGGCTTTTGCAATATTTTTGCCCTAAAGCTGAATCTACATTCCCTTTAAGGCAACAACCACCATTTGCATGGAAACATGGCTAGTCTGATCTACACGTTTTAGCTTATTACTCCATTTACAGACATATCAAAGTGGACACTCATTATAATCAACAAGGGTTTATGGAGGCTTAACATATGCTTAGTAGCATTTATAATTATGGTGCAAGACATATTACTTCCAAGAAACCCTACCAACTTATTTTCTTTTGGTGTTTCAGCAATATTGCCGAAGACTGCAGCCTAGCTATTAAAATGCTTTTCACATCACTGAATTAAGATTAGACATTCAAGTTATGTCATGTAAATGACATCAATTTTCTGTTAAGAGAAGTTCTTTACAGCTGCACAGTCCAATAAAAAGCTTTTTTAATGCAGAAGACGAAAGCCATTTTATTTTTAATATTTCTCCATGAACACAATGAGTAGTTTGACAGAACTTTAAGGAAGGAAATCAGACTGGATAATTCAAGTACTTTTATATTCCAGAAACATTATTTTCCCTGAAATTCATATTGAATTTGAAGATCATAAGAAGTTTTACAGGGGTTTTTTGTTGCTTATTGTTAAACTACAGCAACCATGATTCATAAGCAGAAACATGGCTCTAAAGCATTAATCCGTAGGTGTATCTGGAATGGCATTCATTTCACAGGGATGATGATGTTAAGGAGTCCAGGAAATGCTGACATGCTGCTGAAATTAAGGGCAGGCATGTTTCAGAGCAAAGTAAGGGATCAAACATCTCTCTCAAACAAGAGATACATGATTCTCCACATTTCCCCTGCCAAAGCTACCTGCAATTTTAACAGTCACTGTACTTACATATATGAAAGGTAACCAAGAACGCTTGTTAAACTCTTGACATGGGCCTATAATAAGCACCAGCAACTGTAGCTTCTAGGGCAACCACAATGGCTCAAGTAGTGAGCCCTACACTTGAACCCACAGCAGCAATCCAAGTCAACTCAAAAGTTCTAGTCAGTCTCTGCCTAAGACCTCTGCTTCAGCCCCACTGGCTTCCAGACATTTTCTGAAGTGTGTGAAGGCTATAGAGGGAAGGGAGGCACCCAGGATCAGCCCCACAAATCCTCGCTCCTGGCTTTAAGCCAGGATACTGGCTGGATACTCACAGCAGAGAAGCACATTTGTGACATCTTTTGCAATAAACTTGCATACTTCCTGATTTGCAGTGGGCAAGAAGTGTGTAACACTGATTAAGAAAGAGCAACTTGTGTCTTGGGCTGGTTAAAGACCTCTATGCTGACCCTAAATACAAATACAAATGTATTCTGGAAACTGATGTAACTATACATAAAAAACTGCAAGTCCTGGGAAAGAATGAAGATGTCACTAGTTAAATCTGTGCTAGTAGTACAGCACAGTAAGAGCAGCTCTGAAGAACACAACAGTCGGTGCAAACAGCATGTCTATCAGGTCCGCAGTATTACGGGGATTTTTCTTTGGACTAACTCTGGCTCCTAAATTAGTCTTGACAGTGAAAATCCTACATCAGATACTTGCATTCATTTCACATAAGATGCTCAAAACAAAGCCTGACCTATTTCATTGCAGCCTCATTTTTTAAGTACCATAAACTGCATTATCTCCTTCCTCTCCCCCATCGCTGTATCTCAGCACAATCATTAATTGTTAATTATTCAAGATACAACAAACTTTTAAAGGTACCACAATAGGCTTCAGTGGTCTGAAAAAGTGACTATGCATCTAGGAGGACCAGGGGAATTTCATACAGATACAAGATAACAGTATGTTATCATAGGTTATTGAGAGTATTTTACCAGAGTTTATCTTATTTAATATACTCAAGGTTAACTGCCACCTAAAGATCACTACATCACTAACAGAAACTTCTCAATATCTATTCTGTCCACCATTTTAAGCTTACCCCAGATCAACATGCAGAATTTGACTTCTACATCAACCCCCCAAACTGGTCAGCATAAACAATACAATGTTATTAACACAGCTAAAATAAAACAGAGTACAACAGAGTGTTTGGCAATGTGCTTGAAGAGGACACATGAAAACAGCTCTTGGTGTTTTCTTTTTGGCTAACTATTTAGCACTAAGCACTGCTTCACCTGGTAAACAGGCTAACACTGTCCATTCAGACTGTAAAAATAAAGCAAGAAGAGTGGAAAGACACCAAGTCTGGTATGAACGAGAGATCCAATACATACAAGAATGAGACTTAAATTTCTGCATTTTTAATATGGTATCCAAACCAAATTGCTCTTCACATTTGAATTGCATGACTTCAGTACTGGGTATGCAAGAGCAAAAATTAAAAGTGGGACTTACTTTCAGCATTTATAAACCCTGATTTTCCAGTAAATTTTGTGTGATCTCCCCTTCCACGTAGGATGTATGAGCAGACTTCCATCTCTTCTCACTAAAAGTGAGGGTTTTTTCCACAATGGCCATGAAACTGATCACTAGTGTCACACAAATTAGGCATACTCCTTTGCCTATAAAGTGCTTTTTTTTTTTAACTCCCCCCAGAGATGAAACTAACACATTACTTCAATACCCGATTAAACACAAACTGAGACTGAAGCTGTTATCTTCTAAACTAGGGATCTGCAATGTTTTAAGGATAGCGTATGCTCCATCTTGTTTCCAATTTAAAGTCAGGATGCCAGCAGAAACTTAGGGAACCCAAGAGATGTACTCTCCCTCTCGTTACCCAAGTAATAATATATAACCAATTCTCTTATCTGCTGTATTTTTGCTGGTCTGCAAACCAAAGCTTCAAGCCAAATCTCGGTGAGTTCAGAATTTGTTGGTAGCTGGAATTGTTTTCTCACAGATGGCTCTCAGAAGGAGCTGTAGTTTCCCACTCCTGGGCCAATTCTGTTCAAAAATGTGTTCACATGCCATCTCTGGCCTCCACACCAGACTGCTGACTTCTGTTCCACGTCCGTCTATGCCTGTGTAATCCCTTTGACATTCACCAGGCTGCTCGTGAGTGAGGATTATGGATAAAGGTATAAGCCATGTTTAAAAGCACACCTGTGAACAGCAGGTCTGAAAACCTTATCTCAAAATACAGGAAAGATACAGTTGTGCTCACCACATCTTCTCACCAACTCCCTAGTATTCCAGAAACTGGTAACCTACAGGATTCAATAAACACTACTTATTAATTAAGGGTTAATCTGAGGGTCTGGAAGGGTAGGCCTTATCCTGGACATTTTCACCACTATCTTGAAAAGTAGTGACTGTGGTTACAGCTACTTCCGAATCCTTTAACAAAGCTGAAGATTTGAAGCATGAAGAAGGCATGATGTAACAGCAGGTTCCTTTGAGTCTCTCCGTTTTCTTTCACTACAGCCTGTTGGTTACAACCCTTTGGTCATAGCTCCCCAGAACTTTCACTCTGAAGATCCAGAGGATGGCAGGGATGGTACGAACAAATATTAAAATGATCCTTTGCCCTGAGAATAGAAAAAATGCTGCCCCTACATATTTCATGCAAAACCAGGATTTAAGAGAACTCTGACCTCCTGCCTTTAGCCAGTCCTTAACGATTTACTAAAGTAAATTCAACTCTTCAAATTGCCCTAGTGGGCTTTCATAAGGCAGGTAGAGATCTCATACTACAGGAAATTGCAATCAACAAGAGAGCAGCAAACAATACTGCCATAAAAACGTCCCGCACATTAATCTATAAAGCAGCAGTTTCAGATCCCTCCTAAAGGTCAATTCACAAAATCTATTGGGGGGATGGGGGTGGGTGCCTTTGGCCAAAAGCAGGAAGAATCGGTTGTCTGAAAAGAACTTAAACCTGCAAACCAACTGCCTGGTATTCAAGCAGACACATTCAAATGTATTCTCTTAAAAACATAAAATGGCAGAAAAGGCCTCGAAGACATAAGGCAGTCTACTAGAGTCTCTTCCAAAAAATTTCTAGAGCTTTCCCAAAATGGACCATGAGTTATTATCAGCCAGATGTTGAACATTTAGAGAAGCTCCAGGCTAACAGATTCATTTCACAGGAAATCCAGTTTACAAATAAGATGAATGGGAGCATCAAAAGACATTTCTTCAGACTAGTTTGTTGTTTTTGTTTTTTTTTTTAACTACTGATACCTATTCTTTTGAGTGACAAAAGGGCAGTCCTGTGATTGGCCTGAAACACAGTTCCCTTTTCCCTCCACACTTCCCATGTTACTTTTGGCAAGCAACTCAGGTGCATATATAGTTTCAAACGGTATTTAGGTACCCAATTCCCACACAAAGCCTACCAATACCTATGCATATAGCGGTAAATGATTATAGCGCTTTGGAAAATGCGGATCACAGCTCCGGCTCAAGCCTGGAAAAGAGGAGCTACCCTAAGAAGAGTTTTCTCTGCTACAAAGTTTACACTGGTGGTTGAGCCACCTACATAGCTACACCCTTTGAGAGACCTTGGAAAGAAGGCTAAAAGGGAGTGAAAACACTAAACAAAAACACATGTAAACACAAACAAGTTAAAAAAAAAAAAGCCCACAACATTTAACTTAGGAAAAAATAAGCCAACCTTTCTTAAACCTAAGACTGAGATAGGGCACTAGCACCGTTGTCCTTACAGAAACTCATTTCTTTCCATGAGATTTTTATAACCAAGCTCCTCAGCTACACTACAGCCACTTCAACCCAAGCGGTCTTAGTGCTGGAAGGAGCCTTAGTGTAGGAAATTCTCTGGTGATTGCAGCATTTTTCCCACTGTTGGTCAGACTACAGTCAGTTCAGCCATCAGACCTTTCTCTACACTAAAGCCGAACTCACAGCAGTTCCTATTTAACTGACTTTTATTCCTTCTTTAGGAAAGTCTAGGTCAGGGGGAGTGGTTCAGTATGCATGTAGCATTCCCTCGGCGGCACTTCTGCAGGTGTGGATGCTGCAGAAGGATAATATTCTCCTTCCCAACAAAGATACTCACAGATTGTTCAAGAAACGCAAGGAAAAACGGAAACGATTTAGTCAGCTCTTTGTGTACACACCTTAAAATATGAAAGGCCTCCCCCACACCAAAAAAATCTATTACAGGAAGTCCACAAGTGCAATATAAAAAGCATTCAACTGAAGATAAAACAGGTCTGAATACTGGATTTCATGCTTCACAGGCACAGTTTTCCCGGTTAGAAAGCGGTTAATGACTCTACAAAAATTCAGTAACTATTAGTATTTTCAAAGATTCAGTAATTATTCAGCATTCTCCCTTCTGTTTCCAGTAAGGGCACCGCGGCGCTGGGCCCTCCCGAGGGTGCGGAGCCCCGCCAGGCGCCATGCGAGCCTCCGGCTCCGGGCCCGGCTTCTCGCCCGGTCGGGCCACAGGCAACAACCTGAAACGGCTTTTTAAAAATGTCGGGGGGTGGGGGAAGAACCCCACCAACATCAGAACCCACATGGCGGAGGTAGAAAGCAGGCTCGCCGAGCCCCAAGCCCTCCCCGCCCCGGGGAAGTGACAGGGAGGGTTTTCCTCAGGCACAGACAGCCGCGCTGCCGGGGACGCCGCCGGCTCCCGCCGCCCCCCGACCGCGTTTCAGGGCGGCCCCGCTTCCTCCCCGGGGAAGGCGCAGGCGGCCGCGGGGGCCCCGGTAGTTTCTGGACGGCCGTTACGGGCTGATGGCTCACCACCTCCTCCCATATCCCCCAAGCACCGAGGGCTGCGACGGGGGCTCCCCGTGAGGAAAGGCCGGGGGCGGGGGGGCAAGGGCCCCCACCCACCACGGGAAACAGCCGGACGACATTTTGGCCCGCGTTTCCCCCGCCGCCGCCTCTCTCCCTCCTCACCCGCAGCTCCTCGAAATCCGCCATTTTCTACCCGCTGCTGCTCCTGCCGCCGCCGCCGTCACCGGGCCCCGCCGCCGCCGCCACCATCGTGCACCCTGTGCGCGCCCCCGGCACGTGACGAGGGAGGGCGGCTCCGGGAGGCGGTGCGGAGCCCCCGTCGGAGCCGCCTGCCTGCCCGCCACCGGGCCGCCTCTCCCCTACGGCGAGCCGGCCCCGAGGGCAATTGCGAGGGAAAAACAGCCTTTTTTTGTACACACACACAGATCCGCCAGTACCGGGCCGCTCTCCCCGTCCGGGGATGCCGACAGGACCGCAGTCCCCCTCCGCCGGCCCCGGAGTCCCCAAACCGGTGGGGAAGCGGCAGCTCCGCAGGCCCAGCCGGGCTCCGGGGGCACCGACGTGAGAAGGGAGCACTCTCTCTCCCGAATTAACACCGCAGAGGACGTTCTAGCTCAGCGGTTAAACAGAATTGCTATGCACACACACACAAAAAAGGAAGAAGAGCAAACAACGCAGTCTTGCAATTGAAGCAAGTTAAACCTAAAAGGTTGGGCTTGCGCTGTAATTGTCTAGCTTGCTTAGTTTTCTCCATCTCGTCAAAAACATCCTCATAATTTGTGTTACAATTATGATGTGGCACGTTTTATTAATAAAAAATGAAGCGAAAAATGTCACTGGCAGTAAGCTGCAAAATGGGATAATGGGTTTCCTGCTGTAAGGGAAACGTTGAGACATTTACAGAAAAATAAACACCGAGGTGCAGCTGAGAATATTATTTTCAAAAGCAGCCAGAGATCATTATCTAGTCACAATAAATACCTAGTCACAATATTCAGTTTCATTGGCAACTGGGTCATTAAACCAAACAACTGATTTATTGCAATAAAAAAAGGCAAAGACTGAGCCAACAAACAGGCCAGAAGCCAAACCAACTCGAACAAGAAGTTCAAGAGAGACATTGGGAAGAAAGAAAAGAAAGTCTGAAACGCAAAATGTATTTGCCCACATTCACCAAAAGGCAGCAGTTTTGGCATGATTGACGGATCCAGAGTTTAACTAACTACAACCATAAGTATCACAGAGCAAATACGAGTACAGAAAACCAGGAGCTTCTTAACAGACATGTCGGCAGCAAGCTCTGCTAGAAGGGATTCTGGCAGATGATTTTGGGAACAAATAGTTGAGCTTTTACAGAGGGCACTGATGCCCGCCATATACACTGGCTACGGTCACTCAAGATCACTGAAGTTCTGGACACACAGGAACTCAATAATTAACATTATTAGTGGTAATTTCACAATAGCCCCTTGAGACAGGCTTTCCTTTTTATTTACGATCAGCTAATCCAAGATAAACCCTTAGTTCTGCTAAAGTTTTTAACCATAACCACAGCTAGATAGTCCTTCTCTGCATAAACTGGTTCTGTGCTTAGTCTCATAATCGTCATTTCTTTGAAGATTGAAACATAAGGACTTTATTAATTTTAAACCTCTTTTGTTAGTCAAAACCAGGAATTTGCAGCCGAATAATGCGTGCTGTCTGCCACACCACTGCACAAGTTCAGCTCCTAATTCCATCAAATATTTCTTTTTCCCTGCAATTCAATACCTGACTAAAGGGGCAACCTGCAGGTTAGGGTCTCCTTAGATCATCAAAGCACACACCAGCAGAGGCCAGACCAAAGCCTTCTCTCTTCTTCTTTAAGCACACTCTCACATGTTTCTTCCTTCAAATACGCCAAGAGACACATCAATGTCCAAACTCACACCAGAGATGGGCTTTTCTTTTCTCATGTACACTCACCTCTCACTTCATAAACACATCTTTCAGCCTTCCCATTCATCTCATCCCCAATATCTGCCAGAATAAGAGTGAACAGATTGTAGTCTGTGTTTTAACACCTGACATGCCTAAAATAATAAGAGTTTTCATATTAGCTTATCCTAATTTTTTTGCTTGAATAGTTCCTTAGAGTTCTTCTCTTCATATTTTGTTTTCCCCCAGCTTTCTCTCATAACCTTTCTCCTGCTCATCACCAGGTCTATACCCTTGAAAAGAAACATGTACTCGGTACTTCTGGTCCTCCTCAAGCTTTCTCCTAGATCCCTACTCCGCAAAAGCGGAGGGCACAGGCCTATCCTCTCCCACTCCGTTATCTCCACACCAAGGTTTCTCTCAAATCTCCCTCTTCTGGATTTTCCAGTAACCAGAATCAGCCTTCCCTTTTGCTCTAGTTCATCAAAATTCCACCAGTTTTTCAAAATACCTCGCACACACATCAACTGCAGACTTAGACTCCCCAGATACCAAGCCATCTTAAAAGTTTCCCAAAAGTTTAAGCCTCTCCAATATTTCTCTTTCTACCAAACTTTTAAGAAGCTTACCTCAAGGGTCAGACACTCTTCCAGCTTCTGATACTCCTGCCGCTGCTTCTTCTTCTTGTACCTCCATTTCCAATACTTCTTCCTTCCCCACCTCTTTCTGTTCTCACAATCCCCTGCTGCAGCTCCTAAAGCATTTTCTACACTCTCCCCTTGAGTTCTTTCTGATTTTCCAGTACAAGCTTTCAAACTAGGCCCAGCACTAGCCATCACAGGAACAGGCAACCTGCTCTTCTTCAAGGCAAGCAGCTTGTGATTCTATCTGACAGAATATCACCACAGCAGTTGCCAGGAGGACTTCCCCAATAGGCTCTACTTAGGGTAAGAGGGGAGCCTGTAGGTGCTAAGCATCCTGCCCCTAAATTGAGTTAGGCTTTGGGGGGGAGAAGTCTATCTGTGCTTCTCTAGTAATCTTTCTAGGACTATGCACAGTACGCCCATACAAGCCCTGACTCTTCCCACAGCTGTGTCACCTACTGAAATTGGGACATCTGATCACGTAAATAAACTCTCCCTGCTTCCCACAAACACACTGCAGACAGTTACAACAAAACAACAACAACAAAAAAACCCACAACCCACCCTACAGCTGCTCCAGCTTTGCAGTAATTACACTCATCAGCATTACACCTCAACAAACTCCTCCTGTGATGCTTAACCAGCTGCTAACAGACAACTGAATATGAATTACAAGCAGTGACAGGATTAGGGGTGTCTGGGATGACTGGGTTGAAGGTAGATTTTTTGTGTGTGTGCACTGTGTTTAAAGGAAAGAACTTTATAAAACAGCCTGAGGCTTTTGCATCATCCTTCCTATCCCATAGCCATTTAATTTTTAATGTAACACTAGAGAAAATGAATGGCAAAATTGTAATGGGGTGGTCCTCAGTGCCCACACCTCTCGTGTTAGGTAGAGAACTGTCAAAGCACAGAAGGTCACAGCCCTCCTTAATTGCTCTGCTGCTGACAGAAATATGGGCTCTGATTACAAGACAAGATATTCTGTGTTGGATACTTTATTTATTGGAGTGAAATTATTCATGTAGGTGCTTTGTATCTGCGCTTTCTGGGCAGCTAATTGACAAAACTGAGCTTAGATAGGATATAATCTTCTATCTGCTATGTCAAGAAATACAGTGAAGTTGTATGAGTGGTGAAACCCTGGCACAGGCTGCCCAGAGAGGTGGTAGATGCCCCATCCCTGGAAACATCCCAGGTCAGGCTGGACGGGGCTCTGAGCAACCTGCTCTGGTTGCAGATGTCCCTACTCAGGGCAGGGGGGTTGGACTTTAAAGGTCCCTTCCAACCGAGACTATTCTACTATTCTATGAAGTTATATATAGTTGTATATAACTACAGTGATGTCAGACTCAGTAGATAAATTATGTTTAGCAGAAAAAATGCAAATTAGAAACCTCATTTATTCTTTACAGTCTAATCAGTTTTGATGATGAAATACATGTTAATTAGTTTTGCTTGCCTAGCCTAACATACTAGGGTGATACACCTATATTTTGGTTATAAGTGTAGCTGGGAAATATTTACATGTTTGCTATAAAGTTGTTTACCTGACCATTATTATTTTTATTAAATGATGTCTGTTGAATATAAGGTGCCTAGATAATGAGTGCCCTAGCAAGGTTTCTCTGTAAGTTCTTGTATTGCCTGGGGACACCTTGATCCTGCCAACCAGCACTGTTCAGCTGCAGAAGCCTGCCCTTGCAGATTTAACCACCTAAGCTTTCGTGGGTATTTCACCATCTTGAACACAGCCTTCCCTGGCTGTGGGTGTGCATTTGTCTCCAAGGACAGTTTGAGAGATTCGTTCACAAACATATGGTGACAATTACCCTCAAGTTTTTGTTCTAAGGATTGAAAATTCTCTTTATCCATCAAAACAGTAGCAAACCACATATTAAGATACCACTACCCCTTTAAGAGGCACGGTAGAAAACTCTCTCCAGTTAAGCAAAGCCAAGAACCCAGGCTGTTCTCTCAACTGTAATGATATAATCTTGGAAACCTAACTGGGATGGCTTGAATCCTAACTTCAATTACAGGAACTTCTCTTTCAGCGCTATAAAAAAGCAGCACTTAATAATGGAAAATGAGCACATTACCTACTCTACTACCACAAAATTAAACACAAAGTCTAGTAGGAGAGGACCTAAGTTAGATGCAGGAACGTTAATCTGATCCACTTGGAAAACTCCATGTTTTATGGGACAAATTTAATAAAAAAGATAGGTATTAAATTACATGCTTCATAGGATGAAAGTACATTACATCTTCAGCATGGCTAACTGAGCAGTTAACTTACACTGAGGTCATGTTTTTGCTTAGGACATCCTTGAGATTAAGACATACTGAAAAGAGAGAGAGAAGGCTTGTAAGAGGTATGTGCAGTTGGAGACACTTAGCGAAGGGAACTTGAGGGAACAGAAAGCTTGTGTTGGCATATACTGGATTGCAAAGGTTTAAGAAAAGGGCTGGAGAAACGTTGCTGAGGAGGAACAGCATTGCACCAAAAGGATAAGGCCTTTTGGGGTGTTGATGGTCATACTGAGGAAACAGCATTTGGAGGAAGGTCTGGACAACACATCCTTGAGGATGCTAAGCAAGCGTAGCATGGCACAGATGTGAACAATCTGGTAGTTACCCTTTCCAGGAACAGCTGATGGAACTGAGTAGCTGTTGGTCTCCAACAGGCAGGACCTGGGGAGGGCCTGCACCTGCAGCTGCCCATCTGGGAAGCGCTCACATACCAGAGGACAGGGTGTTTCCAGAAGATCACTTTTCCTCATTTTGACCATTGCTGTTCCACTTTGTGCCCTGTTGCGGCTGTCACCAAGCAAGCCTTTTGCATGCTCTAACCTCCCTTCCATGTATTTTCAGGGATATTTTATTTTAATGTTCTCTTCCAGCTGGACTGAGGACAGTTTCCAGAAGGTACAAATCACCCCAACAGTAATTCACATCCTGAGCCCAGGAGGCTGCACCAATCAGTCAGTCAAGTTTAACAACGGCCTTCAGGTGCTCTGAAGAGGGCCCTCCTCACAGCCCTGCATTCCCTCAGCACCAGCATGCCATCAGCCTCCATTTTAAGGCCCACCACCATCCTTGATGTGAAGGGCAGACTGCACTCTACTTCTTCTCGGACGCACCTCACCTGTCTAGGTAAGCTGGACATGTTTAACAGTGGGTTATGCTGGGCTGGTTTGGTTTGGTTTGGTTCGGGCTGCACCGCCCCGGCCTCTCAGTTCAGCATCCCTGTCACTCCCCTCACAACCCGACAAACGACTCTGCCTCCCTGCTCAGGTGAGCCTAGAGGCGATTGGCCGGCACTACTGTCAGCCCCGCCTCTCCTCCCCACCACGATTGGCCCATGGTTTAAACGACCACCCGCTGCTCTACTCGTGATTGGGCAGTTCTTCGGGCAATCTTTCACTCTCCGGTATCTCGATCGGCTGCGTGAGCTCGACGACAGAGGGCGGGTCTCCCTCTCACGGCGCCCGCGGGCCTCCGTGAGGTGCGGGGCAGGGTGTTGTCGGGAGTTCGCTGTGACTTTGCCCGCGGTCTGTAGCCGCCCGTGGCCGGGCCGGCTGCCCGCCGCGATGGAGCTCTCCTGCCAAACGCTGAGAACCACCTACCAGGCGAGAGAGGCGGTGAGAACCGGCAGGCAGGCCAGGCGGCCGCGCGTCCCCGTTGCTATAGAAATCGCGGGGGGGGGCACTTATGCGCAGGCGCGGGGGAAGCGTTGCACAGACGCCTGAGGGAATTGGTGGCATAATGGTGGCGGAGCGTGGGCAGGTAGTGTGTGGGGAGGGCTGGGACTGGAGGTCTTCGGGGTCTTGGCTGTCCTTCAGGGTGTGGGCTTCCCACGGCCCCCCCTTCTCGTCTCCTTTGCAGAAGGCAAGTGCTTCTTGTCCTGTCAGCTCCTCAGGGTAGGGCAGGTCCGCTTGCTCCCCACAGCCCTGTGCGTTGCATGGTCATGCAGGAGCAGATACAGCGGAAGTATACAAGTCCGTATTCCTTCCTCCCTCAGCTCCCTTCTCCATAAGTCATGGCTTACGTAAAGTCTCACCGTGCCCCCATCCCACGGATGGGTCAAGCTCCAGGAAGCCCAGAATCAGCAGGATTTTGCTAAATTTCTTAACCTGTTCTTTTGCTTCCATCTGCTGGTCACATTCAACTAGAGTAAGATAGGCTGTAGGACTCCTAGAAACCCTTCCCAGAAAGATGTTAGGTTCTCTGTACGCATACACAAATCCTCACTGTGCATAAATAGGATAGGATTGCTCGCAAAAAGGTAGCTTTGGGAGGGGTTCTTGGACCGAGTTTTAGGTTATGTCAACATCTTAGATTAGTTAATATATTTACCTAGGAATGAGACCCTGCAGGTCAGTCCTTTTCTGAACCCTAAAGTGGATTCACATGCCAGATACTGAGCATGGTGCCCTAAGGTGGGGTATTGAAACAGTGTTAATATGTAGAAGGAAGACTGGAGAAAAAGGTGTCTAATTTGTAACCTCAGCAATGGGGATTTGGGTGGCCATGGTCCCAAGGATGGTTTTGACTGCTAAATGCATAAACATTTGTGGGAACAGGACCCGGAGCTCAAGAACTCTTCCCTCTGAGCTGTACCACTGGGTATGGGTTGATTTGCTTTGTGAGATGAATTCTCCACATCTTTTTTGGCAGGATGGATGTGAAGACCAGATTTTATATTTTGGGTACAGTGTAGTTCACTGTTTTTAATTGTTAAATATTTTTTATGTTTGTTCTGTAAATCACTCTTGACTAGCAGTATTTTTGTAATCTGCAGTAGAACTTTGCAAATTTATACAAATGAGTGAGAGAATTAATGCTTATTTATTAATTTGTAAATTCATCAACTTTAATTTGTATTGTTTAATAATTCATAATACTTTGTGTCCATTCATTTTTATGTATCCATAATATATAGCACTTCAAATTAGTGGCATCTTGGCAGTGTAAAACCTGGCTTCAGCAGTGTTCCTGTTAAAAGAGGGAGATAATAGTGGTCTGTAAGTGGCTCAGCATCAGAGCAAGAATTAATAAAAGACGGCATGTAACTATTGCAATGGTGGGAGAAATCAGAAGGTTTCTATTTTCAGTGCACCAAACTCAAACTGTAAAATGTCTTTAGAACTTAAACATAACACCTCTCGGATGCATCCTAGTGTTACTACTAGGACAGCCGTAACTTCGGCGGTGAGCTTGCTGTATGTCTTTAATTACGAAAGCTATTGTAATCCTTCTTGAGAAACTTTGCCAACTCTATTGTTTGCAGCAGACTTGTGTAATTTGGAAGAGAGAAGAGAGTAAAGAAGCAGTTTTTCTTTGTGCTGGGAAATGCTATTCAATGGCAGCCAAGTTATGTATTGTTTAAAACTCACCATTTCCCTTCCCTGCTTGTGTTTCTCAATGGTCAGCAAGCCAAACAATAATTGAACATCGGCCTTCTAAAAAGCCTGGCAAGGCTGCAGATATAACATGCAATGGGCTAGGGGAGAGGGAAAGCTGTGACGATACAGGGTGGTGGAGGAAGGAGGAAAACTGGACGAGTCCATTGTGCCACAGCTACTCTCTCTATCCTGGCATACGATGCCAGCTTGGTCTTGAGGAACCCCATACTTGGCAGCCCTCCTGGGATCCCAAAGGAAAAAGGGAGAAGGGGCTCTGCATGTGTATTATGATAAGATCTTTCCCTGTGTGATTACGGAGCTAACTGCTTGCCTCTTGTCTGACTTACCGATCACAGATCCCTCTGAACTCTTCTTACTGATTGCCTCAGTTGAATGGACAAGCATACATTACAGCAGTATAGTTATTATTTCCAAGCTTCTCAGACAGTGACTTACTCTGTAACTTTTTTCTCCATGCTATCAAACATGTTAATGCAGAAATATAGGGTCAAATGATAATGAAACATTATGGGGTTAGAGACTAGGTTGATTTATAATGTAAATGCATTTTAGTAAAAGGTATGGAAATGATTAAACCAACAATTGCATTTAAAGATGTATGTCTCTAACAGAGTGTAAATGGCTGCAAAGTAGATGCCACTCTTCTGTTAAGTTAGAAATAAATAAAATACACTATAAGTGTTGGAGCTAATTATTTACATGGTCAACTATTTAGTTTTTAAAACAAGATCACGCCTAAGTGCCTTAAGCTTTTATTAATTGCGTGGACCCCAAAATCCCCTATAGTAATTGAAAATTTAATTACATACATTTTTTGTTCTTTTAAGAGTGGAAGCTTATTAAACTTTAAACACTTAAACATCTATTGAAATACCAGTGGCTATAAACAACGTGCAATTCTAAATACTAATTAAACAAAGAAGACTAAATCACTATAAAGCTAAACTGAATTCTAAGTAACTTTGCACTCCTAAGTACTCCTATTTTTGTCATGCTGTGTAAGATTTATCATTTCTTCTCTAAACACAGCAGAAGTCCTGGGCAGTGTTAGCATCTGTCTGTACTGTAGCAGGCAGATTGTTTTGTGGACGTATTTGCAGTGGAGGTCAGACCCTAGAGAATAAACTGGAGTTCAGGAAAGGAGACCAGCATGGGCAGAGCGCTGTTTAAGAGGACAGCTGAAGCTGCTGGTGGCACTGACATGTGCAGAGGTTCATCTACCCCTTGGAAAGGGTACGTGGTAGCATAAGACTGGTGAAAGGCAGGGAGATGTGGGTCTATGGGGTTATGGTCAAAAAAGCAATGGTCCATGCACCATTGACTCACAAGATTTATGATTTGGTAACATTTATATGTTGAAGTGTTGTTTTACAGGAACTTCACAGAACTGGGACCAGAGTGTTTGATATCTGTTTTTCATGTCCAATCTAATGCAAGTCTTTGTCAGTTGATCAGCTGATTAACAACTTAGTTAATTTTCTTTGGACAGATGTCTGACGTCTCAAATTAACCCCTGCTTTTTGCATTTGTATTAACACAAGATAAAGACACAATGAACCTCTCAGTCTAAACGGCCTTCTGATTTTTAGATGGGGCTTTTTTTGATGTAAAGGTTCACTTTTGCTTCTGCTTGGTCAACACAGAAAGAACAACATTACCATCTTACGGTTGAAGTGGGTTGCTCGTACACAGACACAATGTTATCCTATACCCAAAGCAAGTCTCTACTTAGATTATTTGAGATGCTGCCCATCACTGTATCACTATTTTACTAGAACTTAAAATGCCTTTAGGGACAGCAGAAGTAACCTAGTGGGATGAACAGCAGCAGAAGACACACCAGATACAAACTCTTTTCAAGAAGAGTTCCAAGCATGGATTGTGAGCCCTGTCAGATCACCAGGCAGATGCAATTCCTCTCTCATCAGAGTATTACTGTAAATATTCAAACATGAAACACATGATGTGTTTGTCTTCTGTGGCAACCATTGTGTTTCCAACTGTTTTCAAATATTCAGAGGTATCTTTGATCTTGCCTTTTGATACGTGGGCAAACACAACAGTTAATGTTTCTCAGCATAAAGCAGCACGAGCGGTTGCATTTAGAAGAATGGACAGGTGGGACTCTCAGCAAGTGATGACTCCAGCTTCCTCCTTTGCACCTCCAAGCCTGTTTTGGACCATTGAGATCACCCAGGAGAAATGGTGAAAGGTCCACAATTCAAAATCTGTTCTTCAAACATCAGCACTTCTAAACAGTAAGAAGGAAAAGATCCTTTCATCCCAGGGTGTCAGTGTTTTCTCTTTGCTCATGACAGTTCTGAGAATTGGTTCATTTCTTGTTGCAGCACCTCTCAAGAACTGATCTACTTCATTCAAGAGTTACTGATCTACCAACTACTGATCTTACACAGCACTCTTCATCCCCAAAATGGTTTAGAAAAATAATCTTTGTACCACCACTGAAAGGCAAATGGTATTGTAGCTTCCTTATGGACTCAGAAACAGAGTGGCTGTGTAAGTTTATCAAGAGGATATCAAAGGTAGTAAAGGCTAGAAATAGGGTATGGTTTCTTCCTTTTTCCCCAGCCAGTTTGAGTCTTCTTTCTAGAAAATCAAAATAAAGATTCTAGCAATCTTTTATATTAATATGTGAAATACAAATACATTCTGACCCCACAGGAAGTGTTGTTAAAAGCAAACCCCAACCCTTTCTTAGTTGTGTCACTAGATGGCCCCACTTCTGAAGCAAACATCCCAGAAAATACCTACTATACTGGGAGACCTTTTGCCTGCTCAACCCAGTACTGTTTACAGGTTGGCAAACACATGGAGAGGTAGTTTAAAAAAAAAAAAAAAAAAACCAACAATAGATGACTGTACTACCTCAAGTGTTTAAATTATCAGCAGAATGCTAGGTGGTATCCAGTGCTGAGTACAGAGCAGGTAGGTCTAATCTGACAAAGGAAGGGCACACTGAAGAGGTAAGTTGGTTTTGCAGTACATTGCACCACCCAAAAGCACCTTGGCTTGTAGGAATAAATGATTCTTCGGCATCCACAGTTTTCTATAATGATGCTTCCTTCCAAGAGACTGGGAAGGATAAGGTAATTGTCTTTGCGTGTGGATATTTCTTTTATGCACCTTGTGGAATTTGGAAACATAAACCTTGGTCAGTAGTAATTCTTTGCCTTGTTTGTGTGCCAGGCACTGGCAGAGAGCAGTAGAAGTCATTGCTACAGACCCCGGGGCTCTGTTTCCAGTAGGAAGAGGACAAAGATTTGTCTGTTTGTCACCTGCAGGTTCCTGACATTTGGGCTAAGGTTCTCCTTGGGGATGGATGCAGGCACTGTTCAGTTGGGGTAGAAGGTAGGGAAGCTGGGAGTGGAAGCGTGAGTCTGTGTTTGCATTACTGTGCAACGTGATCAGGAATATATATGTGCCATGCAAGCAACAGAAACTACTGCTCCTTCCCCAACCACTGAGTAAGTGCCACTCTTTCATGCTCACACTGGGTCCTTATAAACATAGAATGATAGAATATCTCAAGTTGGAAGGGACCCATAAGGATCATCGGGTCTGACTCCCAATGCTGAATGCCAGCATTCTAAAAGAGAGTGGAAATTATTTGCCTAAACATGGGTTTGGCCATACCTGTTTTTCCTGTGGTTCCAGCTTCAAATCCCAATGAGGCAGACCAGAGTCGATATGCTGATTTCTAGAGCTTTCCTTGTAGCAACTTCTGTTATGACCCTAAAATCTCAGGGTTTCTCTGCAGACACTCAGCGTATATGGTATGTTTCATCAGAGTAAGGCTTTGTTCCAGTATCTTACAAGATTCTTGTTTCCACTGCCCCTTTTCTTCTTCATACTGTACTTTATGCTCCCTCAGATGTAGCTTCACTGAATGATTACAGAGATGTTTTACACTGCCTTGTTTTTATCGCTGAACCATTTGTGAACGCCTCTGAGCTCTCCAATCTGTGTGAAGAAATCTATGGGACTGACTCCATATTGAAATTTCTGCATGTCGGGACCTGACTTTGGTCACTCCTGTGTTAAAACTGGGCAAGTTTGGTGTTATTCCAAACGACTAATTCTTCAAGTGCTCTGTATTTCACTTGTGTTTATATATCAAGGTCCATGAAATGGAAGGTGCCAACAGTGTACAGCTGGTCTTTGCAGTGTAGTTGTGCAGATCCCAGACCTTTTCTCCGTCCCCTCCCTTCTGCAAGCACTCAGAAAATGGGTTTCTAGTTGCAAGGGAAGGACACAGCCACGCTGGAGCATCAGGTTTTCTTGCACAGCCCTTGGAGACACTGTGCATGAGGTCTGCAAGAGTCCTACCCTGAAATTTGCAGCAGCCTGAGCATGTTAGAGATCCATAACCATAGTAAGGGAAGTAGGTTACTTTTTTCAACCTCAGTCATTTTCTCTTCTATAGGAAAAGGTTTCTACCCATCCAAGTAGCCGTGATAATGTGTAAGAAAAATTACCTTGAAAACTACTTTCTTGCTGTTTATTAACAGTGAGTTGTTTTACAGTTCTTACATGCTGTTGTCTTAATTTGTTTGTTTCCACAGGCTACATTTAGATGCTGTTTACAGCAATAAAGAGAATATTACATTTGATCTAGAGTTCTGTCTTGATTCACAGGATGAGATGCGAACAGAAGCTCGTCGAAAAAATCTCCTCATTCTAATTTTGCATTATTTAATGGAGGAAGGGTATGATTTTTTAAATAGTGTTCTACGTTTGTGGGTTTGTGTGTGTGTCTGACCTCCCATAATGTGCCCTTCTGTCCTCTGTTGGGTGGATGGACAGTGTGGCCCTCTGTCTTGATGTAAGAAAGAGGTAAACTGCTATTACATATCTTGGCAGTTTACATTGCAAATTGTTTTACTTTCTGGAACAAAAATGTCCTATATAATTTAAAAATACTGTAGAGCAATCAGCAAAGGTTTTTTCGCTAGAGCTTATGCTTTTGTAATAAATAGAGTTGTGGACAAGTTAAAAATACCATGTACTTACTAATGCTATTGTTTGCTTTTTCTCTCAAAAATCAGAATAAGATAATGACTGTCAGTTCTTTGTTTTGTTTTGTTTTGTTTTTTTAATTACCAGGTATGTCGATGCTGCAGATGCTTTGGAACAGGAGACAAAATTAAGTTTACGTGGCTTTGAAGTTTGTGACAACATTGATCTTGAGACAATTTTGATGGAATATGAAAGCTATTACTTTGTAAAATTTCAAAAGTATCCTAAAATTACCAAAAAGGTCCTGGACACTGGTATGTAGCTGTTTTCTAAAAAGAAAGCTTTTGTTTCTCAAAGCCTAAAATGTTTGTTAGCCTGATATACTCACCGCACTTCTTGCGTATGTCCGTGTTTAATGTTTGAACTTTCTTATAGTTACAGAGCTATAGTTCTAGCACATAGGACACAAGAACTGAGAGATGGGGCTTTCAGCCTTTCTACTCTTCCTTCTCTCTTTATGTAGAGGAACAAGAAGGTGATATTTTTCTGTCTTTTAAAAACTGCTTTGATATTGGAAAATGCTATGTAAGTGCAAAGTATTATGGCATAGGTATATTCACTTTCTTCTCATGGGGAGAGAATATTAAGTCTTTTTTCTATTTTGGATTTAATTTTTAAATTAAAATAAACCACTTAAATGAAACATTATAACTTATCTCATCCAAGCTAGTGCTTAAAAGTTTATCACCACTAGTCTCATTAACGATGTTTTTCACATTTTCATGTACTAAAGGTAATGTGCCAAACAAGTAATAGGTTTATTTGCTCCAAAGGACTTGAAGTCTGAGGTGTAAATGAATGATATAGAAGAAGGCAAATCAGAATATGAGCATTCTGTTCTGACCCCGAGAGCCTGAATGGTTTTGTACTTGAGCACAAAATGTGACTCACAGAAGCTATAAGAACAACTGTATAATAATCAGTTATGAAGAGCTTGAAGGGTACAGAAAACACCAACCTACCTATTTGTCTTGTAAGAAAAATATGACCATCAGAGAAGGGGATGATCGGCCAAGGAACATCTCTGAGCAGTTGTCATTGTTTCATATGGCTGCCAGCAACTTTGAAATCACGGGTAAATGAAACATTATATAAATATAACAAAATTACCTGTATAGGTGAAATGATTTTGAAAGGCAGTAAAGGTACTAGTCATCGTTATATTCATGGCGTGCTCATGTAGGAGATCAGTACTAGCTAGAAGCAAACATTATCTGCATGAAAGAGATTTACATCTAGAACTTACCGATTGGTGTTAATATTAAGAGGAACAGCCTTGCCGGACAAAACCAGAGGGATTTGTTATGAATCAAGAGGGGAAAATGTACTACAAAGCATTTGTCACATCATTCTTAGTCAAACTGAGTGGTTAGCCAAGGCTCGCTCCGTGATCCAAGTGAAAAAACAATTCCCCAAAAGCCACTCTTAGACACTCACAAGCTTTCAGTACCCATTTTTTTGGTCAGTAAAGCTACTCAGACATGGGGCACTCTGCCATTACCCAAGCCCAGAATTGCAACCATGCTGGCAGGGATGTATGATCCTTTTTCCCTGAAGCCTAAGCATCCTCCCTCCTGCATGTGTGTCTCTAGAGAAGCTGCTGCCTGGTTCTTTGTCACCTGCCTTAAGTTGTGCCCATGGTCAGATTGTGGTATGCGCAGGCCAAACAAAATGATTAGTGTGGTGCTGCTTCCCACTAAATTCTTCGTAATGCTCTCAGCAAGTCCTACAGAATCAACTCGTTTCCATGCTGAGTTGCAGTTTGCAGTGTTGTAGATGTCCCCACAGGATTACAAGTTTCACCTGAGGGCTCTGCTGCCTTTAAGGACACCGTTGTTCCCAAGCTTTTTCAGTGAAACAGCCGTTTGGGAAGGATTATTTTATGTAAATGTACGAGAATCTGAGTGGGAGAGCATTGTACGGAGAACACTGGTAGGAGATGTATTTTGGAACAACTAGGTGCATTCTAGTATGATACACACCCCTGGTTTTATGAGTTCACATCTGGGCTTTGTGAGTTTGATATTTTGTGAAAAAAACTCTGCTTTGACAGAAAATGTTTCAAATGGTGTAAGTGCAAAAAATAACATAGTTTGATAACCACCATTGCAATGTGGCATTTACGCTGTCTTGGTATGTTGAATGTGATAAAATTACTATTAAGAGGAGTAAAGCAAATTCTTAATTCCCAATTCAGCAGTGGAAAAAAAAACTGCATCAAATAAGCATTCTGTGTGATACATTACATTAGTTTATTGTACTTAATCTGATTTCTGGTAGTGTCCATTTTACTGTGAAAATTAAATTGATTTTAGAATGTAAGCAAAGACACCAAAGACTGAATGAGCCTAAAATTTAACAAGCCTGAAGCCAAACTGCTTTCTCGAGCATCAGTTAGTTTTCAAAACATTTTTGCAAGCTTGCTTTGCTTATGTTCCTGCTGTTCCTGTTTATGCATTGTTACTTCCAAGGTCATTAATGTGTGGTCAAAAATATTTTTGACAGGGGAGGAAAAAAAAACCAAGTTGCCTTTTTTCATATACTTAATTATTTTCCATTTTAACATTAATTTTGCCACAGCAGAAAATAAACAACAGCTAAGAACTGGAGGAAGACCAAGAAGGTAAGAGAAATGTGTGGGGTTTTTTTCTGGGCAGAAAATTTTCCTATAAAATATGCAGCGTGGTTAAGATAATGTTGTGATACCATAGGAATACTAAAGCTTAGAGTCATGCTGCTGTGTGGTGCATTTTTCTGCATCTTTTAGAGGAAAATAGAGACTTATTTCCCAAATGGAGATGCAGACAGTTTACAAAGTTTCTGCAGTGTGGATAAGGTAGGGTGGTGTGTTTGAAAGCAGTGAGCATTGAACTTTGATGTGATTGAAATTAATGCCTTAACTTCAGTGGGAGCAAAGTTTTGAAGACTCTGCCTTTTAATCTTTTGGTATTTTGAAAGAAAAAATAAATTGTGAAAGCCTTTCAAGATAACTTTTTTTTTTTAATTCTAGGGCAGCAAGCTCTTCTCAGAATCTCCCAAGGCTCAAACATCAGACAGTGCAACGACCATTGTCAAAAACTTCACCTGGGAATACAACAGAATTTAAATCATCCACCAAGGACAGCCCCAAACAGGTTTAAACATGTTTTATCTTGGCAGCATTACCATTGAAATTAATGTGACTTTATTTTGAGAGGCAGCAAGACTATGTAAGTTACACAATAATACTGTAACTAATGGGGTTTACTAATTATGTAATTTAAGGATTATAGATGCAAGGCTTCAGGAGTGTATGCTTTCTGCCTGTGAGTTGGGGAGCAAGTCAAAGGCAAAAATTAGAGGAAAAGGAGTCATAGAATCCAGCCTATACTGAAAGCAACCAGAGTTTTCCCATTAACACCAGCAGATTCATCCTTTAGTGCCAGAAGCCAGACAAAGTAAGTAGAAAGTCTGGTGTCAGCTGTAAGCATCTTCACAGAACATAAGGTGTTTGAGATTGTGGGAGTAATTTGGCGCTGTAATTTTCAGTTTTGTGAGTCTCATTTTGGTAAGATTGCTGTGAAAGCTACTTTATTACCACCCCTTACAGAGGAGGGAGCAGGAACAGCAGGTGGGTGGGCAAGCACTGTGTTTGTTACAGCTTTTGAGGAACTGTGTGAAGGAGAGCCTCTTTATTTTTAAGTCCTTGTTCATATTCCTGCATAGGCTGGATCTCATCTCTGACCAGTTCTCTCACCCTTTAAAAAAATTAGCTTTTGGACACTAATGATTGCTATGAAGTGAATGTCAAAGTAACTTACAATCCTAAAATGGCTCCTCATTTCCGAGTTGACATGCTGTGCCTCATACTTGCCTGTTGTTTCTGCTATTCATAAGTATTTATTCTCATAGCTGTGTAAAATGCAGATTTCTGCAACTTAAAATGGAAGCTGTGCATGAAATAACTTGAATGCTGAGCTCTAGAGCCATAGCTTTCACCACTGCTGTCACCAGTCAGACTAAGTCTAACTATATGTACACCGGTGTTTGACAAATATGGGTCTACTGCTGCAACTTCTACGTAATGATACAGTTCATCTGGGCATGTATGAAGAGGTGGGATGATACTTGCAACTCACCTACTTGGCAACACGTGTTTTAAAACTGATTTTTCCTTAGAATAATGACAGTGCAGTTACTCTGGAGCAGTCTGACTTTGGCTTAAGCATCTCAGCAATCAACAAAACTGGAGGAGACAGCACTCACCCAAGAAGGGTTGGTAGAAACCTAGTGTGTGATTTATGATAGAAATCTCTATGTAGAAAAAACACATGAAGGTTTTTTTCACAAATATCGAATGTGAGCTTTTTGTGTCTATTTTTATATAAAATGTTCCTGTATAATGAGCTGAGAGGTCAATTTTATGATTTCGGCAGTAATTCTTTGCATAACAGGCTCTTCTTGCATTAAATAGTATTTCAAACATTATCAAGAAGGAAAAGTATTTCTGTTTTTAAAACCCAGTGGCAATAGCTAAAATTGAAGATAAATTTCAAATTCCTGAAAACCCAGTGGCAATAGCTAAAATTGAAGATAAATTTCAAATTCCTGAATGAGATGATAAAAGGCTCTGCAGTTAAATTGTTGCACTGATTGAGGAGCTGTGCGTTCTTTTCCCATTGCTACCGCAGATTCTGTGGTCAGTTTTTGCTGTATTTAGGACTGTATGTGCAGTAAGGGAACCCATTGCTGTAATGGCAAGCAAAATTTAGCCCAATGCAGTTTTAACAGTAGGCTTTACCGTCACGGTAGCTCTATGACAACATTATTTTCTCCTTTAGGGACAAGTAATTGACTTCCATGGGACAATTCAGGATGCTGGCAAAGTATCATCAAATGGAATAGCCTTGAATAGCCTTAATTGTGATCCAGATCCATCAGTAAGTGTTTCTGTTCATATTTCTATCCAATTAATATGAATATCAGTTTTACATAACCAGGAACAAAATGAAATACCACAATGATGATGTCTTTGTTCCCAAGTGCTAAAAAAGGGCTTAGATTTCCAAGTGGTGTATTTCCTTCTTTAATGGACAGTCATACTTGGTACTGGTCTAATTTGTTGACAGTTGTTTACTCTTTGAACATGAAAGTAGGCAACAAATACAAATGATACCTCATGATTAACAAAAAGAAAATAATTGCAGAAATCTACAGAACTTCTGAGAGTGAAATCTGGTTCCTTTGAATTCAGTGTGTTATTTAGCGTTCACCTCAGCTGAGACAAGAACAGAGTTGATTGAAATAGTTGAGATAGAAACTCAATAGTTGAGATAGTTGATAGAAATTTTCAGTAATCACTCCTTGACACACCATAGCTTCTCAGATAGCGCATCCAACTTCTTGGTGCCAGTGTACCTGGCAACTGCTACGCTTGAAGAGACTTTCAAAACGGAGAATGTGACAATGCAGAGACCCATAGTTACATTTTCCACTCTTAATTTATGTAGGGCATGTTTAGAACTACATGTGCAGTAAGAGAGCTGCTCATTTTAATGTTAATTCAGGATTAGATTCTGTCAGATGAAAAGAGGAGTTACTGCAAATATGGCTTCCTTCAAAATCTTTAGTATTATAAATATTTTTACAGCTTTAAACATTGATATTATTATGGTGTATCAGGTTTTTTGAAACTATTTCATAGTTCATCTGTTTAAAAATAATTGAAGTCTGACAAGAACTTATGTTTGTCTTTTTAGGAACGATTATTGAAACCCCTTAGTGCTTTTATTGGCGTGACTGGTGAGATGAGAGAACTTGCAACGGTTGTAAGCAAAGTAAGATCAGATCTCCGTTTTGGTTGTGTAGAGATCTTGGTTATCTTTGTCATCTGAGAATGCTGTCTCTTGCTTTTTACTCTCACTGATGGTGCTTATTCTTGAATGTGCAAGCCATTTTTCTTATCATGCAACTCCCAAAAATTAATTTATTTATATGTAACGATGTTTCTTTATGATACACAATGAGAGGAAGTAATTAAGACAGTTCCTTTCTAATGGGGAACATGTTAATCTACTCATGCTGTACTCATGAGACTGTCATAGCTTTTCCCTTTGCTCCTATTGCTACAGAAAACGTACAATAGTTTACTGAAAAGAGAGATTTAAATATATTAGCTAGTAGCAACTATTATCTAACGTATTATCTAACTGATCAAATGGTGGGAAAAATCTTGATTCAACTCTCTGGGTGCAGTTTCCATCCAAGGCATTGGGCTGCACTGCGTGTGGATGGTGTGCCAGTATCGCAGCAATATCCTGATTCTGAGTGCATCCACTAGATACCATGTACCAAAATTATTAAACCCTGATATTCCCACATTCTTTTTAATACCAGTCCCGTGCATTGCATTGCGCTGCCTGCATCATCTTTTCTCGCTTGGCGCAGCTGAGAGATGCTCATACTGTAGGCCCTGGAAGCAGTGCCCTTCCCTCATCCCAGCACAGGAGCTGCGTGGGCAGCATCACTAATACACTGTATCCCAGGGCAGACTGGGGATTCTTCCAGGATGGGCAGTTTGACACCTGGAGGGAATCCCAACATGCTCAGCACCCTTTCATTTCCCTCGTGGGTTGAGATGCAGTCTAGTAAACAGGCCCTTGAGCTACTGGGGATCAGTGGCTACGAAGCGGGTAAATGCTTTGCATGCATCACCTCTCAAACCCTGCTAGACACTTCTCCACAAGGCTTCATAGTATTACAATATTTGATAGTGGTGTGACTCTTTCTGGTTATAATCATCAGCAATGGTATCAACCGTTGCTCTCACATATGTAAAATCAGCTGTTTTAAAAAGCCTGGAAGGCTTTTGCTGACTGATATTCGTAGCCGTGTATGGCCCAAATTCTCGATCTGCAAGTTTTGCATTTGCACTTTAGTGGAACTGAAGCCTAAGAAATTTCCAGCCTTAAAGTAAGAAAATTCTCATTAATTTCAATTCCAGTCTGGTTTTTAATTTATGGCTAACCTTTAAAATAGTGTTGTTCTTGCCGCTACTTTAGCGAAAAGCAATAGGGTTTCTTTAGCCTTCATTATGGTATGTTTTTTAAATTGTGCTGGTATGTTCGTAGTTGCTATGGTAATCAACACTGTGTAAATCAATAAAAATAAATAGCATGTGTATCTATTTCACAACACAATCTAATTTAATTTGGAAACAGTTATAGAAGTCTCTACTTAGTATCATAACTCTGATTCATCTTAATTTGCTGTTAATAGAAAGGGAAAGTGTAATCTACTCTATATCAAAAAATTTTCTAATTGTATCAAATCAAATTTTCCCCTTGGATATAAGCACATAATTTTTCTTCAGTCTCTGGGGACTGCCTGTTTTTATTGGAAAGCAGAATTTATACCAAGTATTTGTACTGAGGATATGATATTTCCTGCAGAACAATTAATCTCTGGAATGCAAAGCCACCAAATATTACTAAGGCAAATGGAAAGATTCATAGAAGATTTGGAAAGTTTGATGAATTAAATGAAATTAATCTACTGAGTGCTTCAGGGCATAGACTAATTACTGACTATCTTTTGATAGATGCTTAGGGGAAAATTTTCCTCCTGTTAGAGAGTTTCTCACAACTTTTCTTGCAGCATATCAAATCTTGCATAGTGTGGAATAAATAGCAATTTTTCACTGTTACTTATAACATACGTAATAGGTGCAGCCATAAAGTTACTGAGCATCAAATTTCAAACAAACAAAAGCATTTTCACATTGCACATGATTAAACTGTGGAACTCATTACTACAGAATAAGCATGTTCAAAAAAGAGAGGTGAGAGATTCACTAAAGGATGTCAAAGAGTGCTTGAACTCAAAGACTAAGATGTAATTTTAATTATCGCAGTCCTTTGGTTGCAGCTTTTGGTGGATGTAAATATGAACCAGTGTGTCACTCCTAATCCTTATACTTTTTTTTTTTTCAACATCCGATACGTGCTGACATCGAAGACAACATATTAGGGTTGGTCAACCTTCATGTTATGATAGCTCTTCATATGTTAGTTGGTTACTAAAACCAACTAACAGAAAACAGATCTGAGAGAGAGATCTGCTCAGCATATATGTTTGGCAGTGTATACGCTCTTAGGGAAACTAGGACCTTGAGAGGAAGAAAAGCCCCATTTTAGGAGCTCTATAGAAATAATTGCTGTGTATGCTTTCTTCTTGGGAGGTCCCTAGTACGTAAGGTTAAATAATACAGTTTGTATAACTTAATAGCACTCTTATTTTATAACCGAGTTGATCCTTTTACTTTCCCAGAGGTCTTTATTGTAGTGCAGAAGAACTTTTACTAACAGGATGCGATGTATGTTGCAGGACATTTATCTCCATAATCCAAACGTGAAGTGGGATGATATTATTGGACTGGATGCAGCTAAAAGGCTAGTCAAGGAAGCAGTTGTTTATCCCATAAGGGTAAGGCGCTAAACAGTTTTCAGAAAACCAGTGTTGGGCTCGTTAGCATTTTCTTTGTAATTATGGTGGTGGTTTAGAGTTCTCACTGTTTCTATGCTTTTGTTCATGTGTCCTGGTTTCAGCCAGGATAGAGCTGGTTTTCTTCACAGAAGCTAGTGTGAGACTGTGTTTTGGATTTGGGATGAGGAACTGTTGATAATGTGCTGATGTTTTGGGTTGTTGCTGAGCCGTCAAGGACAGTCCAGCTTCTTGTTAGAACGCCTCCAGTGATGGAGATGACTCCACCATCTCCCTGGGCAGCCTGTTGCAGTACTTGACCACTCTCTCACTAAAGAAATTCTTCCTAATATCCAGTCTAAACCTCCCCTGGTGCAACTTGAGGCCATTTCCTCTCGTTCTATCACTTCCTACTTGGGAGAAGAGACCAACACCCACCTCACCACAACCCCCTTTCAGGTAGTTGTAGGGAGCGATGAGGACTCACCTCAGCTTCCTCTTCTCCAGACTGAACACCCCCAGTTCCCTCAGCCGCTCCTCATCAGACTTGTGCTCCAGACCCCTCACCAGCTTCGTTACCCTTTTCTGGACACGCTCCAGCACCTCAACGTCCTTCTTGTAGTGAGGGGCCCAACACTGAACGCAGGATTCGAGGTGCGGCCTCACCAGTGCCGAGTACAGGGGCACAATCACTGCCCTGCTCCTGCTGGCCACACTAATGCCGATACAGGCCAGGGTGCTGTTGGCCTTCTTGGCCACCTGGGCACACTGCTGGCTCATGTTCAGCTGTCTATCAAGTAGTACCCCCATATATTACATTGTTTCGGAGGGATTTTACCCCTGCTCTGCAAATTTCTTAGGTTTCCTAAATGTGTTGGGAGCAGTGGAGGTAGGACTTAGAATCCCTTGCATTTTGTTATAGATTATACATTTTTAATCCATTACTTTTCTGTTTCCACAGTACCCCCAGCTGTTTACTGGCATTCTGTCTCCTTGGAAAGGATTATTGCTGTATGGACCACCAGGTATGGAAAGCTGTATGCCATAAACCGTATACCATGCCTGTTTCTTTATCACTGCTTCTGGCTTTGTCCCATGGATAAGTCATTGATGCTAATTAGATCAAATGTGTTAAGAACAAACATGTTTTGTAGTGTGAAATAAAAGGAGACAATGTTGGATGATTACGTCTGACACTCAAACCCCTCTGTTTGCCTTTCTCACAACCTTTTACTATTTCTACACCTGAATCTTCCAAAAACAGTACTTATACTAACCATTCAGAGAAGTGAGAACTCAGATCGCTGTTTTTACTCACCTTGGAACATATTAATCAAGTTTGGCTTGACCTGATCTTATGAAATGTGAATAAATCTGGCATGGACTCACCTTCTTAAGGAAAATGTCCTTCCTTTCTTCTGCATTTGGGAGCTGTTTTGGTAATGGGGTGGAAGCTTTGCCCTCTGCTGTGCTAGCTGGATGTCTTCCATGTCAGCATAGCTTTGCTGCTTCTTCTGCTTCACATTGACACAAACACTATCACGATGAGTGTGGCTGGGCAGGGACAGAGGGCACAAATACCGCCTGAGCCAGGTCGCAAAGGCTGTCGCTGCAGTAAAGTCAGTTTGTTCCTGTGAATGTTTAGATGTACTTGCAACAGAAGGCATCTGACCATTTCAGCATGTAGTACTTTAGAATTTGGGGAATGCCTTTGCAGTGCTGTATTACCTGAGTTTCTCCATATGATCCTGGAGGGGCCAAAAAATACTCAGAGGGCTGGAACCCTTCTGCTGGGAGGACAGGCTGGGAGAGCTGGCGGGGTTCAGCCTGGAGCAGAGAAGGCTCCGGTGAGACCTTCTTGCAGCCTGCCAGGACTTAAAGGGAGCTTAGGAGAAAGATGGGGACAGACTTTTTAGCAGGGCCTGTTGCCGTAGGACAAGGGGTGATGGCTTTAAACTAAAAGAGGGCAGATTTAGACTAGGTATAAGGAAGAAATTTTTCACACTGAGGGTGGTGAAACCCTGGCCCAGGTTGCCCAGAGAGGTGGTAGATGCCCCATCCCTGGAAACATCCCAGGTCAGGCTGGACGGGGCTCTGAGCAACCTGCTCTGGTTGCAGATGTCCCTGCTCACTGTAGGGGGGCTGGACTAGATGGCCTTGAAAGGTCCCTTCCCACCCAAACCATTCTATGATTCTATGACTTTCTCTATTTTAGTGTTTTTTATCTGACTGATAATAGGATGAGGGGAATTATTCAAACATTCTGTCTGGTAGAAAAGGACCTGGGGGTGCTGGTTGACAGCTGGCTGAACATGAGCCAGCAGTGTGCCCAGGTGGCCAAGAAGGCCAACGGCATCCTGGCCTGTATCAAAAATAGTGTGGCCAGCAGGACTAGGGGAGTGATTGTCCCCCTGTACTCTGCACTGGTGCGGCCGCACCTCAAATCTTGTGTTCAGTTTTGGGCTCCTCACTACAAGAAGGATGTTGAGGTGCTGGAGTGTGTCCAGAGAAGGGCAACGAAGCTGGTGAGGGGTCTGGAGCACAAGTCCGATGAGGAGCGGCTGAGGGAACTGGGGTTGTTCAGTCTGGAGAAGAGGAGGCTGAGGGGAGACCTCATCGCTCCCTACAACTACCTGAAAGGTAGTGAGAGGTTGTGGTGAGATGGATGTTGGTCTCTTCTCCCAAGTAGGAAGTGATAGAACAAGAGGAAATGGCCTCAAGTTGCACCAGGGGAGGTTTAGACTGGATATTAGGAAGAATTTCTTTAGTGAGAGAGTGGTCAAGTACTGCAACAGGCTGCCCAGGGAGATGGTGGAGTCATCTCCATCACTGGAGGCGTTCAAATAAATGTGTAGACGTGGCACTTCGGGATGTGGTTTAGTGGGCATGGTGGCGTTGGGTTGATGGTTAGACTTGATGATCTTAGAGGTCTTTTCCAACATTAATGTTTTTAAGAGTCTGTGATTTGCATTGTATTTCTTTAGAGAGTTAATTACTTCAACGCTGTTGTTTGTAGGTACTGGAAAAACTTTGCTTGCTAAGGCTGTTGCCACAGAATGCAATACAACCTTTTTCAACATATCAGCATCCACCATTGTCAGCAAATGGAGGGGTGATTCAGAAAAACTTGTCCGGGTAAGAATTATTATCTTATTCGTTATACTTTAAGGAACATCAGGTTCCCACTTAAAGAAGTGGGAGTTAACTGGAGTTAAACAGAGAAGTGGGAAGTGAGTATTCCTCTGATACTCATAATCTTTCCCATCTTGGACAAAACATGTAACTCTGTATCTAGTTCTTAAAATAGGAATAATATCAGTTCTGCAGAAGCCTCACAATGGATTCTTGCTGTGGAATTTTAGTTCTCTAATGTAAGATGAAGCAGACGTCCTGAAGGCAGCAAAGATTTTCAACTCGCTGAATAAGAGACAGGCAAGCAGAGTTCCTAACTAAAAAAGCTGTTTGCTTAGTGGTGCCTTCAAAGTGCTTCATATCCTTTCTGCAAGGCTCAGCTCTTAGGCTCCCTACAAGATGTTACTTAGATTCCCAATTTCCCTACTATTCTTAATCTTCAGGGCACAGAATTGGCAAAGAATTCCCTTGTCACAAAGATCTTGCAGCCAAACACAGATGTAATGTTGTTTTAAGGAAGGTAGTTTGATGGTAAATGGCTAAATGTATTTTTGCATATAGACTAGCAAGTAGCATGCATGGCTTAACTGTGGTACAAAAAAATTCAGGGATTCAGGTGTAGCGTCCTTGCCCTAAGGTGCCCATCCTAATCGCTCCATAACGTCCACCATTTCAGTGTCAGAAATCCACAAGCTCTTAGCTTTCCTTTACGCTCACCTCTTTGGTTACGCTTCAGATAGATACAGAGCTCGTGAAAATGAATAATCATAACAGATTGCACTTGGCAAATGGCATTACAAGCATCGTTAATCTCTCTTGAAATTTAGCCTATGTCTACAACATAATTATTCTTCATGTGTTCTTTGTCCTTTAAAATGGCACACTTTTCTTCTGACATTCACCTCCTATGTTACTGATCCTCTTGACGTCTGTCTCTGTAGCTTCCTAGGAGTTTCCCTTCTGGCAGGAGAAGGGATAGGACAGTCTGGTTTTTGACACCACTATCCAAAAGAGTTCTTGTGAACATGCTGCAGCATTTGCAATGATACTGAATTTGTGGCATTTCACCCTTAGTTGAGTTTTTGGCAGAACCCAGAAATGAAATAAGAATGTAGATTGGGACAACTCTAAGATAAGTATTGTGTGAATTTATATCCTAAAATGACATGAGGCTGGTGCAGTTTTTTTCTGAAGTTGTGTGAAATATATGTGGGTATTGTGCTTATTTGGAGGAATGTCCACTCATCCTGTTTTCCTCAGTTCTCAGCTCTATTGGTGTCATTTTGTATTTTTGATTTGTAGTAAAATTGTAGACTGCAAACTGTCAGCACCTTATGCATGAGACCAGTGGTAGCAGATGTATGAGCAGAACTGATACAGCATTCAATTTTTGTTTCAACCATCTTGGAAAAGCCACGCCTGTGGCAAGAGTATTATATAATCCAGTGTTCTACTTAATTGCAAACTTTTGCTTCCTTAAGCAGTACTAATTACAACGCTGGTCATGGGCTACTTGTGACTCTGGGCAAATAATTTGAACCCTGTGTTTCATACCCAACGTATAGAAAATAATATATTATTTTTTAAAAATTTATTTTAAGTGTTCAGATTAAAAAGTGCTGGATTAATATGTATTGTTAGTGATATTTATTTAAAAACTCAAAGAACACTTCACTGAGGAAGAACCGACAGCATGTTCTTACTGCTAATATAAGCCTCTCCATGTTTACAGAAAAATAGATGAAACTTCTTTCTCAAAAGGACAGACCCAGATTTTATGTCAGCTTAATAGTCCATGTTTTAATCTTGATTGTTTAAGCAGTTTATGTTTGTTTTCACCAGGAAAAAGAAAATAACTGCTTGATTCTTATCAAGAGAATCTGTCCATTTTCTTTCATTATGGTTCAGCTGACTTTTAATATTTTTTTTCCCCTCAAATCCTTATTTAAAAAACTGCAAATGGAGCAACAACAAGACGATGTTTAATCTCTGATAACAATTTAAGAGTTCCCAGAATCCTCTGATGGATCATTTTCTTCTATCCCATTATTCGCAGGGTACTCTGATAGGATTTAGCCAGAAAGATTTACATATAAAGACAGGATTACAAGCCTGTGTTCTTTGTATCTCTTTTACAAACCTTTCAGAATTTGAGAGGATTCAGGGACCCTCAGCCTATCCAGAGCTTTCTCCCAGCAGATAGCCCTTTTTGTCCTGGAAGTTTTAGAATGTGGGTGCTGTTATTTATCTTCTGTGCCAGTGGCCCTTAGTGCTTTTTTGTGTTAGTTTTCGTGTTAATCTCTTCTATCACCTTTACTCTTCTCTCTAAACAGGTGTTATTTGAGCTTGCCCGGTACCATGCTCCTTCCACAATTTTCTTGGATGAGCTGGAGTCAGTTATGAGTCAGAGAGGCACTGCTTCTGGGTAACTGATGAGACCACTTCCTGCGGCTTTAGGAGAATATTTGTCCCCCTTTTACTGCATCTTTTCAATAGTGTGTGTGTTCAGGTGCTGATTGATCTTTAATCATGCAGTCTACCTGTTAGAAACCAATCTTAGCTAAACTAAAGCTTGAGGCTACTCTATAAAACTTCAACAGCAGCATGACTGGACCCCTGAAAGACTTGTCTTATAGATTTTATTGACATTATAATTACTTTGAGTGATAACAGTAATTTTCATGACTTTTTTTATTAAGGCGGGGGGGTGTGTATTCTGTTGTCCACTTCAGGAGCTTCACAGTGTGTTCCTGGCAGAATGCCTAGCAGCTCCAAAAGTATCGCTTCACGCAAGCTTTGCATACGCTGCAGGGCTTTAAAGAGTAAGACGTAGCGGTTGTTTCATTCACAGTAGATGAGATCAGTAGAGAAGCAAGCATGAAGGACAGGTTGTGTGAGGATTAGCAAGGGACTATGGATCCAGCAAGACTGAGAAGGAGGGAGGTACAAGAGTGTACAACCAATGGTGCTGTATTCAAAATGAGGGATTTGAAGTGGAAATAAAGGCTGTGGAGGGGGGAAACAACAGATGACTTGTTAGAGGCAAGTAAGAAGCAGCTGATTTTGTGGCACTTTAGACAGGCTTAGGCATAGCAGGGTAAGAAGGACGTGTGGAAAGGTACATGGTGGAATGGCATTTTCATTAATGGGAGAGATTTTGGTGCCATTGTCAGGACTTCCAGATGCAGGAGTGGGAGAATGTTATTATTGTCATTCCATGGTGTAGACATTTTATAGTTAAAAACCGATTGAAAAGGTTAGGGAAGAGGCAGAAGCAGGAGAAATATAAATTATAAAATATAATATATATAAAAATTATAACCATTAGGAGCCCATTACAGTGGGGTTTATGTACTGTAAATTATATGCTCAGAAAGGTGCATAAATAGAATGTGCCATATCGTAAAGATACAACCTGTAATAATTGTCAGTTAATAGCTATAAATTATGGGCCAAATCTTGCCTTAATATATATTTTTAAAAGCTCTCATTAGCATCACTGGATTATATATTTTAATAAGGATTTTAATCTAAGATTATGTCATTATTTTTACATAGCCTTATTAAATATTGACATAGCACTGATGTGTGGATGCCTTTGCAGAAATAAGCCATTAAACCTGAATTGTAGCTCTTGCCATCTAAGGCCCTGATGTTTTCTCTGGGTTTGATCCAGGAGTTTCCAAGAACTCCACATCTGGGACCAAGAGTTCAAATTGGTTTCCTGCAAAATTGGTTTCCTGCAAAATTGGTTACCTGGATCAGGGCCAGAATTGTTAGCACTTTGCTTAAGTTCCTCTTCTCTTTTGGAGGAAGGATCCTTTCTCTGTCCCATTTTTAAATTCATTTCAATATGGCATATTTTTGTGTTTGCTTTTGATAGAACATTTTGCAAAATATCGAATTCAGTAGTAGGTGTATCTTCTTGTGGCCACTTAACATTCACTCACAGAAAAATGCTAGCAGTCGCCCAGAATAGGTGGGTGTGTTAGTTATTTAATGGCAACTATCGCAATAAAAATTCTCTTATATAGATCAATCAATCAAAGCCTTAGCTGTTTTCCAGTAAACGTCAATGTTGCATGGAGATTAATATGTGGAAAAAAATAAAAACAATTATTTTCTTGGGATTCAGTAATAGTGAATTCTCCTCACTTTAATGCACTGAAAGTAGTCCATTTAAGTAATCATTAGAAAGCTTGATTTTAATGCTTAGATGTTAGCTAATGGAGCTTAATCATGCTTTGAACTGGGGCAAAACTGTGACAAGGGCTCAGTTGCTGTGAATGACACTGTATAAATAAAGATGATTACTTTAATGCACTGAGCAAATAATATTTCTCTGAATCTTGGTAGTGGTGAACATGAAGGAAGTCGGCGGATGAAAACAGAATTACTGGTGCAGATGGATGGCTTGGCCCGATCTGATGATCTTGTATTTGTTTTAGCAGCTTCCAATCTGCCATGGTAAGAGATCCAGAGAGTACATTTTGAATACATTTGCATGAGCTTCTAAGCACAGATAAAGATTTTATTTAGACTTTTGCAGAAAAGCCTTGATATTTGGTTAAAGCATTTAAAGATTAATTTGGAGCTTTTACTTTTAAAGTCTACAATTCTTGCTATTTGTGCCACATGAGAATAATCCGTAATAAAGTCAACATATGCTGGTGCTACCAGCTGCTAATATTTAAAATGGAGTATTTGACTTTACAGGCAAGTTATTTACTATGTTTAAGCTAAGAAGGGTTTCGGCCTGGAACTGTAAGGTGCTTAAAACATCTAGTGCTTAGAAGGATACTCCATAAATAGGAATGCTGGATTTTATTGGTATCAAACGTGACTTTTAAAAGTGGAGGGACAAAATTCTGCAGTTTCTTTAATGTAATTTACAATAGAAGAATAAACAGTTTAAGACTGGAACTAGGGCACTTCATCATCTTGGTTCTCAAAATGGACGGGACATGTACGGAGAACAAGACAGACAGGAGAGGATGAGGTAGGGAGGTAACGTTTCTAGTGTGACAACCGCAGATGCTGGGGGGAGTCTGACGGGCACTGGAAAACGGCCAGCTCGTGCGTTCCTTGAATACCATCTCCCATGACCGCTGTCAGAGCCAGCATGTTGATCTAGCGTGATCATTCATCTGAACTAGTGTAGCATATCTTTTTCTTTAATATAAAACATTATCAAATGGTTGCAAATGGTATATGGAGAAGACAACAGGTTTGGTTAAGCACAGCTATTTTTAACAGTCCAATTTGTAGCTCACTGATCATTTCCCGGAGTAGAAGCCAAACACCTCTACAGGGAATTGAAGCATGCTGATGGTGGGCTTGTTTTTGAAGTTAGTTTTCACAGGTCTTGAACTAGTCTCTGGATTTCTGCCTGCCCTGAGATTCCCCCTGTCCCTGGGCTACCGACCCATGAGGTCTTCAGCAGAACATCTTTTCCTGCTGAGAAATCCGTGTGCTGAAAGCAGAGAGGGGAACCTCAGCAAAGTAAACTGTGGAAATTATCTGGAGCCATACAGTGTTTCCTGCATGATGAACAAAAGGGTGTTTTAGCCCAGTCCATCATCTTTTGTGAACTTTGTGGGCAGTGTTCACATCATATAATTTTGGCACCTAAGGTAGAAGGCAAGTTTCCCTTGCTATGAGACAGTCAACAGCAAAACAACAGATGCAGCAACTCAGAGCAATTGAGACACCCACACAGGGGTCGGTGCTGTTTAGCATCGTCATCGATGACTTGGACGATGGGACGGAGTGCACCCTCAGCAAGTCTGCAGATACACAAAACTGGGAGGAGCAGTTGATAGAAGGTCATGCTGCCATTCCAAGGAACCTCTACCAGCTGGAGGAATGAGCCCACAGGAATCTCGGGAAAGCTCCAAGTGCAGGTGATCAAACATTGGCACAGGTTGCTCAGGGAGATTGTGGAGTCTCTGTCCTTGGAGATGCTCAAAACCTGACTGGATATGGCCCTGAGCAACCTGCTCTGGCTGACCTTGATTTGAACAGGGGGTTAGATTAAATGGTCTCCAAGAGATGCCTTACAACCTCAGCCATTCTGTGATGCTGTAAATCAAAGCAGGGGCCTAATCTAGGTACTGTGAGAGTAATTCAAAGTATTTATCTCTTCTGAATGTAAAAAAGCCCAAGGGGAGTCATCTTTTAAGTTAGGCATAGTTACTGCTTAAAAACAGGCAGTGTGTTACCCCTCAGTATCCCTCATTAAAATCAGATAAATCAAAATAAATACCTAAGAAGTCACTTGAGACTTACACAGTTCTCTGATGTAAAGGCTGGAGTTTCTGTCCACCACAGGAAGAGATCCAGTCTGCCTCCTTCTACAAGCCTGTCTTTCCCTCTACATTTTATTTCCTAATGCAAAACCTTACGTTTCTCATCCAGTCAAGGAAGGATGGTTCTGAGAGCCACCAGGCAGACATCTCGCCTGCTGAAATTCAAGTGCCAAAGAAGCTTTCATCTGCCTCGCTCTATGGCCTGCTTCAGGCTCTTTAACTAGGAGAATGGCTATGTGGGCACCTAAAATTTACGTAGAAATTACATGTACGAGTTAGACTAGTTTGTATCCTGGCCCAACAGTGTGAGTACAAAGCCATCACTGTCTTTTATAGCCATAATAGTGGAGTCTGTGTGTTGGTTTGGGGGATGTATGCCTTGGAAAAACTCACAAATTTAAATCAGTACAAAATCCACCCCATTTTGTATTACAGCATCTACGTGAAAGGAACTGAACAGAATTTAATTATGTTCCAGTTGTGTAAGAAAATGCTGAAAAATAAATAGCTACTGTGTGTGTGAGCAGTTACATTTGAAAGAGAATTAATACTTTAATAACCCATTCATCTCCTTATAGTTCATTAGTAATATACAATAAATGCTTATGTTATTGTAGCATCATTACCCTTTTAGAAAGAGAAACTCTGAGCAATGCATTGCACCTTTCCGTGGTCTCTTAAATTACCCTGTGAGTAGCTAAGCTTCACATGTAGTGCTGCAGCATGGCAGTATTAAAAGGGTTCGGATGTCTTTAGAGGATCCATGTCTTTCTACTCTTGTACACCAGCTTGAAACGGAAAATTGGGTACTTGAAACCCACTGAGGAAGAGTTCAGAGATAGCAACTGGTCTGAAGGTCGCCGACGGGCTGGTGCTGGGTCTCGGGATCTTGGAGATGTGTTAATGTATGCATGAGGCTGGCCTTTCTCTGGATGCTTCTGCAGAAAAGAGATTCCTGCGTGTGTCTCGTTAACATGTGTCTGCCTTATGCAACCGATAAACTTTTTCTGGAAAGTCATGCAAAAACTACAGAATAGAGTTTTGAGTGTTTTACACATTGGATTTTGGACCATTTTGCAATGCTGATGTGCTAATTTCTGCAAAATTGCTTCTGTGAAACATCAAAAAAATGACATGGCTTTTTTTAAGGTAGGTCCAAAATGACAAAACTTCTGTTTTGGGGGAACTGCTCCCACAGAAAGCTGACAATCTGTGTTGGTACGAGGGTGACAGCTGAGACATTGTGAGAAGCCAGCTCTCACTTTTGAAAGTTTTGTACCTGAGGGCTTAGAATTTCCCTTTGGATTTTCTCAACATTGCTCATGGGCAGGTCAGATTTTGCCCTCTCTTAAGCAAGTCCAGCCTATGAGTGTAATGACTAGGTTGTCTGCCAGAAATGTGCCTCCTGTGGAGAACGTGCTTTAAGATGTGGCTGAGGATATGCTTAGAAAGGTGTTTTAGTGGGTTGGAAAGCTCGTGAAAGCCATGAGCATCTCACATGGTCATTGAGACTCACAGCCTCGAGGAATTTGGGAGTGTGTGCTTTGAACATCCTTTAAGATCTCAACTATATGTTTACAACTTATTTTTATGTGTATTAGGCAACGTTCAGTTTAAGACCCAGACTGCAGCTGCACAGGGATGTTTCATAACAAAATTTCAAATTACCTAGTACTACAGTCCGAGGCTGTGGCTTCACAGCACAGCCCTTTGTTCTTGCAAACGTTTGGTATTAAGCTGGATTTCAAGAGATTTGTTTAACTCGGATATTTATTGATCACAAAAAAAAATTAGTACCAAGATGCTTTTAGATCAATGAAAAGAAGCCTAAACTGAGCTCTTTGCGCTGTCCTGAGCTGCATTGCAGCTATTGATCTTCCTCTTCAGCTAGTGCTTGCTGCCCAGCCTTGCTTCCTGCGACTCATCAGCAAGGCACTTTCTATTGACAAATTACTTGTTGAAATGATTCAACATAATTAAAGAAAGGCCTCGTTAGTGAAGAAATAAAGTGATCCTTAACCACGTAGTGAATGTTTCCTAATGTATTAGTGTATTTAATTCGACTTCCATTGCAGTGCTGCTTTCTTCTCCCTCCCCAGCCTCACGGTGGGTGAAGGTTTGGTGCAGGCTGATAGAGTCTTCCCTCTGTCCAAGTTCACTTCTGTTGGAGCTGTGAGCACATGGCCAAGATGAGCTCTAGGAGAGGTGGGTTGTGAAAGCCAAATCACATCTGGGATCACGTTGTAGTGAGGCCTTTCCTTCGCTCTCAGCAGTGCACGGTGTGTACGGTGGAGGAGAGCGAGGAAGGAGAGCAGAGGAGGATGATGCGGGGAAGCCCTAAGAGGAGCAGGAGAAGACACGGAGTGAGAACAAGCCCTCAGCTTGCAGCGGCTCTGCCCAGGCCATCTGCACAGAAGGATGGGAGGTGGGGAGGATGAGAAGCTCACTCTTTCTTGGTGCCTTTTCCTCCAGAGCACTACAGTGATGATGGCACTAGGCAGGGATTAATTACAGACCAGTCAGCCCTTGTTGCTGTTTCTGGGTTCACCTCTGGAGTTGTTGAGGTCTTTTAATTTCTCTCTAAAAAGCATTTGTTACCCTTCTTCCTTCTGGAAATGAAAATAGGTGTTTGTCTTGTTTTATTTTTGTGAAATTTGGGAGTGATAACATGGCATGATGCCTTGTGATGTCAACCTGGAGGATCTACAAAAAGTCACCCTCTTTCATAGGTCCAGCTTTGTGTATCTTTTCATGAGCATTTCTTAATACTTTTATTGGCTATTGTTTCAGAGAATATTTTGGTTGGCTCAGTGCTTATTATTCTATTCTGGTTAATGTCACTTAACCTTGCATTTGATCACTAACAAAACAATTTAGCAAATGACCTAAACGCTTAAGATAACAAAAAATATTATGTCTTTATTTTCCTCTTTAGCCAACAAGCAGGGTCACTGTAACCTTTCTGGATAAACAGAGCAATTTCTGTGTATGAAGGGACTTATTTACAGGACATGGCTTAGGGAGCTGCTGAAACTGTGATCTTGGGGGACACCCCAGGAGTGCTCTGAAGCAGGAGAAGTGATGGAAAATGTCATCATTTAGAGGATTTGTAGGGTATTTGCAGAGACTCTGGCTGTGATTGTCCTTTGCCTGCAAGGGTGGTTTAGAGTACCTGCATGGGCACCTCTAAAACCCCGAGAACTTTTGGCTTGTTTATGTGGAGGATGGTAATATGGGTAAATAAGAGCCAAGGGGTTGGTCAGCCAGAGATTAGTTACTTCCAGCCAAGCAAAACAATTTTGAGGAGAAGTTGAGCTGAAAAATACATTTGGAAGGAGAGTGGGGGCTAAAATGGTTTAAGTTCTGGGTGAGATCCTGTGAGAGAGGCATTGCACTGAATGTTGGACAACATCTTAAAGAGCCTAAAAATATCAATAATAATACCAGTATACTAACAGCAATTGATGAGCAAACTCTGGTATTTACTTCGGAGGCCTTGACTAGAAGTACCAGGATGGATCTGAGGGAATTCCTGTTGTCCTCAGAGTTCCTATTGATCTGGTTTTCTAATCTTTGCTTTCATTGCCCTTGGCTCGGCGCACATGGGACAAGCTCTCCCAAACCAAGAGGTCCTTTCTGGGGGGAGAGGTGCTTCTGCTCCCACTGAGCCAGGCATGGCTGAGGTCTGTGGAAAAAACCTCAACAGGTACCTTTATGGGGATTTGGGAGCCCATTTTTTGTTTTCTTCATCCTGTGCTATGCCAGCAGGAAATGTTTGCTATTAAAATAAAGGACAAGTTGCCAAAGGTGACAGAAATAAGCTCTGCTGGTGTGCTACCGGTCTATCCTGAGCTGGCGGTTTGAGTTCCCTGTAAATTAAAGAGGGGTTTCATAGAAGAAGCGTTACTTGAATGTTGACTTTGCTGGCAAAAGGATTTCACTCAGGGCATCGGGAGTGGTAGAGGCAGGTTTATTTAAGTCTATCTATGGTCCCAGATTGCAGGCAGACTCCTCCAACAGCTGGCTCCTCCTGCTCAGCCGACAAGGGTGGAGCGGTGCTTAGGGCTCCTGTTTTTCTGTCTGCACAAGACACGCTGAAGTGTGTTTCCCCTTGATGAGAGTTTCTTGGCAGGTACGAGGACTGAATTACATTTTAAACTCAAATAACAAGTCTGTGACTGAATGGAGTCAGCAGAGAAATACTGGTACAGCACTTGGAAGGATAATAGTTCAGAGCAGCTCCTGGAAAACACTGGAGACTTATGAATGAGTAAATATTTTGTAGCAGCTCTTTCTTCTTGAAAATTGTATGGGTGATTAGGGTACCTGTAGACTGTTCCCGTAACACAAGTAACAAGGGATGAACTGGAGTAGGAATTTGTATTCAGTTGTTTGGTTGCGTTACTGTTGGATGCAAACAACTGAAAAGCACTTGGGAGAAAAAACTAGATTAAAATGAACTGTTTGGATGTGTGTCCGAGAAGAGCTGGTGTGTCGGGCATACCAGGACTCCTGACACTTGACAGAATCAGTGGCACTGGTAAGAAGGACTATTTCTAGATGGTGGTGAAGTGCATTGAGAAAGGAACAGAAACATTCATCTTTCTTTCAAGAAACATTTCACTTTCTTTTACTTGCTTTGTGCACCACAAGCAAGTAAAAATGAAGAGAAGTCCCATCTTTTGTGTTTTACCTTTTTCTTGTGGTTTTGGGGTTTGTTTTTTTTTAGGTAAAACACCTTTATCAGTACTATGTTGACAGCCTCATGGTTTTTGGCTCACTGACACATTTATCCAGCCTGTCGATCCTTCACATGATCCTTTTTATAAGGGTATTTTCCTTTGTAGCTGTATTATTTATCATTTGGATTGCAGGAGCAGTCTTAGACTGACGTCTTGTTCTGCCATCAATATGGCCCTTGCATCCAAGACCTGTATTTTATACCTACTAAACATCCCTTACCAAGTAGCAATTAGTCTTGACAGTGCCCCAGACTGACAATTTGCTGTGTCGTCTTAATAGCAAAGGAAGAAGGGGAGAGGTGGTTAGTGATGAGACATGCTGCAGATGAGCACCAGAGCCAGGGAAGGTAACTACAACTTCTGATTGTTATTGTTAAACCTCATTGGCACAAGCCAGCGTATTGCTAACATACTGAACAGGAATACACTGGATAATTAATCTTTTTTTTTTTTCCCCGAAAACTAGGCTGACACAGTTACAGGCAGGGTTCAAATGTCAGTCCTTGCAGCAAGGAGCTTGCTGTCAAAGTCATGTCTCCCCAGTGAGATGCGCCGAGACGACTGCTCTCCTCCTTTACTTGCAGGGAGCTAGATTCTGCCATGCTGCGGCGGTTGGAGAAGAGGATTTTGGTCGACCTCCCAAGTAAAGAGGCACGGCGGGTGATGATCCAGCACTGGCTGCCCCCTCTGAGCAACAGCGGAGGAGTGGAGCTGAGAACGGATCTGGACTACGGCTTGCTGGGCCAGGTGAGACAATGCTGCAGCAGGAGCTTGAGGTCTTCCAGGGTGGGAACCATAAGCAAGAGTGACATACGTCACCGACAGCAGGGGCATTCTGTTGTGGCTGAACAGGTCCGACGCAGAGGGTTTTGACAGCACCTCTGTATACAGCAACCGTGACATGCAGAGCTGGGGGAAGGACCTCGGCTCGGTTCCAGGCTGCAGCCAAAGGGAAACCAGTGAGCTGCGGGGCTGAGCATTTCGCAGGCGCAGAAATAGCACAGCTCTGCTTGCAAAATGGTGTATTCTGCTCCTCTCTGTTGGGCCAACTTTTCAGCCTTAAATATAGGCAGTCTTCCAGCAACAGTATATTTTATGACTCTTCTCACCAGGCTGGGAGCACTCCCAATTCATCAGGGTAATGAACAGTTAATTGTGTAGGGAAGGTTTGTCACAGCTTCACAGCTGCAGGAGAAGAGAGCATTTAGACAGTGAAGAGATTCACAAGATACCCAGGCTTTCTTCAGGTAGCCCTTTGTCACATCCTAAGTTCTTTGAAAACATCTTGCAGCTTACCCAGCTGGCCCTTTTTACGTCTATTCACAGAGACAGTACTGCTCCTTTTTTATTTCATAAATGTGAATTAAGAAATATAGTAATTTTATCAACAGGGAAACTGGGAGCAGACACAGAAAGGTGGGTTTTATTTGACCTACAGAAAATTGCCTGGTATTTTCCTTGCTTCTACAAGGTATTGTGGCCATTCAAAATAAGAATAAGCAACATAACGTAAAAATATGTGTGTGGATGTATATTCACGTATAAATCTATTTCAGACAGGAACAGAGTTTTCAAATATTTTATATAAATATATATGCTTGTAAATGCCATTCCTGTCTGATTTGTAAGCTTGTAAACTGTGATGTCTCGCTCTGATCCCGTCACAGGAAACAGATGGGTACTCCGGCTCAGACATTAAACTCGTCTGCAAGGAAGCAGCTATGAGACCAGTGAGGAAAATTTTTGATGCTCTTGAAAATCATCAGCCAGGTACCAGGGCTCTGAGTAGGGAATCCCATCTGGGAAATGCTGATCTATAACTCTAGAAATTATAACGTTAACCCCAGCAGGTGGAGCTCTGCTTAGAAAAGTTTTAAACTGGCTATTTCTAAAATGTCTACCTAAGCTAACATTTCTGAAAAAGAGGCCTTTTTTTAAAGCTGTCAGTATCTGTGCTCTGTGCACAAATATGAGTTTTTCTTTATCTCACTAGGTTTATTTTTTTGGTTTCGTATAGTAAGTGCATTAGGCAGGGACAAAAAAGAATCTATTTTGGTAATAATAACGGTATTTAATCAATTCTCTGTAGGTAACAGTAACTTACCCGTGATCCGATTGGACACGATCACAACAGCAGAGTTCTTGGATGTGATCGCCCACACCAAGCCATCAGCAAAGAATCTAAGCCAGAAGTACACAGCTTGGCAGAGAGAATTTGAGTCAGTTTGAAAAGAAAAAACCCAAAAGATGGAAAACTTCAAAGACTTTTTCTAGCCAAAATGGCATATCCTTGCCTCCAAAGGATCAAATGGCGATGGGGAAGGAAGTGCTGTTTGTTTCCAGAAAGAGAATGCAGTGAGAAATGTCAGAGGGAAATCTTCACTTTCCAGATTTAACGGGGGAGTTGTTTGGTTTTTATTAGCCATTTTCAGTGACCATTCAAAAACATTCTTCATGGAGTGAATGTAATAGCAGTTGCTACGTACTGACAACTCCAGCCTTAATTTTATGTATAAAGACTTAAAAGATTGCTTGCTTGTCAGTCTCTTTTCATGACAGTTGTTTACCAGTTTGGGGTAGAACTGCGTCAGAAAGCTTGTTAAGAAGAGTTAGATGATTAAGTGCAATTCTCCCTTTCTGAGACTCACTAGAGCACCCCAGTCAGCATAGCCTTACCAGCAGAGACCTGCATCCTTCTTAATGAAACAGAAGTGACTGCTTTTAATGAAATTCAGGAGCTTAGTGGTGCCTTGTAAATTTGGTTACTTTGTCATCGTCTTCAGCTGAGATCAAAGACTTGATGTGCCAAATGTATTTCTTTCCAGCTGGTTTGGGGTATTTCCAAGGTGGAAAAGGCAAGGAATTAGAGGCACTTGAAGATGTTGTAGAAAATCAGCAGATTTAAGCTAATCTAATGAGAAGGTGGATTGGTGGTTACCCACTGGTTCGCAGCCAGCCATAAAATGCAAATAGCAAGTCTTTGCAGACCAAAATACTAGCCAAGTTGGAGACTTTTCTGCTTATAAACCTGGCCAGGTAACCAGTCAGGACTGTCACATGTGCTTTAATCTTTTAATTAGAAATTCTAATCAGTCACGCTCTCAGGTCTCACAGTTACCCTCCCTCTTGCTTGGCAAGAGAGCCCCTCTGCAGTTCTGCCAGTGTTTTCCTCGCATGGACTCATGTGCGGCTGCTTTTCTAGACGGTCTTGCATGCTTTCCAGGACCTCTGAAGCACTGACAGTCTCTTTTTGTTCCAGCATCAGTCACCTTGCCAGAAGTCTTTATGGGAAATGTCTTCACAGGATTTTGGTTATAGATCTCTTGCCTCTTGAACCCAACTCTAAGGGCCAAAGACCTCCCTGACATACTCCAAGCAGAAACAAACCTGGGTTCAGAATTGTTGGGGTGAACACCAGATAGAATAAATTCAGCTAAAGTGTAGGTTACAATTTATGAGGGTACACAAACAGTGTCTAAAGATGGCTCTTGGTCCTGGGGGGGGTTATTGTTTCTTGTATTTCTACTGCAAAGTCATCTCTGTCCACGCATTCTGTCTCGGAGAAAGATGTAAGCTGAAGGTAGGTAACCACCCACCACGTGAGACTGCAGACAGATAATCTGGTCACGAACGAATGGGAAACTCTCCTTACATTGTGGTGATTTTTCTTAACAATGAACGAGCATGGCTCATTAACCCTATATAACTATATTTTCAATAAGATTAATCCTCCAGTAATGTATAATTACAACCTAATAATTTAACGCTCAGGAGCACTGTAAAACAACTGTAAAGGACTTTGATTATTACAGTTTGCAAATGGACCAGAAAAGCTATTTACTATCATTACAAAGTTGGTTCATATTGGGGATTTGGCGCACAGGAAAAGCATTGCGTTCTACAGAATTAAATTTCGTTTTCCAGCTCTACTAACCAACTGCGTGAAAAGTGGAATCTGTCCCCATGGCTCGTGTAGGATTTTTCCCGTAACATTAAAAAGAAACAAAAAAAACCCCAACAACAGTGAAATTTTGCAACTGTAGCATTAATAGGACCCTGCTGAAGTTTAATTTCAAAAAAATCACAATCTCTAAGGCATTTAATACCAGGTTTTTGTTTCTGCACCATTCTTTTTAATAACAGCATCTAATTAAAACATCTGTAAAATGCTGACAGTTTTAATTTTATGTAAAATTTGAAAAACAAAACCCAGGATCTGTTCTAAACGAGAGGAAAGATATCAACAGTAGTTCTTATTAAACAATGGTGATATTTTAATTTAAAAGTTGCTTCTAAATGTACATAATCTCTAAATTAGAGCAGAGCTGTACTCAGTGAAATCGCTACAGGCTGACTAAGGCTCTGTTCATCTTTGAGGTTTACCTGCTTGAGTACTTCTGGTGGGTTTTTCGGTTTAGCTTATTCAGCCGCAAAACGTGAGTTTCCAACAGGGCTTTTCATCAGTTATTTCTTGAAAACTGAAAACAAAACAGACCTCTCTGCCACGTTCCCCATGTCATTCAGGAAGGCAGCTGTGCTGGTTGTAGCCATTCTGTCTCACCCGCTGAGCATTCGCGGTCCCTCACCACATCCTTGTGAAACTACTACAGGAAAGGGGCTGCGCCATCACCGCGCCGGGGCCCACACCCATCCTCGCCCTTTCACAGCTCCAGCAGAAGGACCTCATGGCTAGGTTTCTGATGCAATGCATGCAATTGATCCTGTGACCTTAATTTTTGAAGCAAGAGTAAAAGGAAGTGATGTGAAACAGATGTCTCTTCGAACTAACTGTTCCCTTGCTCATAGCAGACGCCCTAGGATATGTTCCACTGCCTCTGGGAAATTCTCACAGGTTAAGTAAGGAGCTGGATTGATTTTGTCTTCATCTGCCGGTCGGTATTTACCTGTAACAGAGTACCAAAAAGACACATGTACCAAGCTCCTTTGGGTGTCCTTTTTTTCCCTGAAAGTTACAGCCTCCTTGGATCATTAACAACCAGACATGGCAGGAGGAATGTTCATCTGAGGTTCTCTTGCAACAAATAGCCCACCAGCCTTCCCTAAACAAGCACTGAGTTTTACTGAAGATTCCTCCGGGGTGGCTCTGGCTTAAAAGTAGTGTTACTTATTCACTGGTTTCACGCTACTGTACTGGCACTACTCTTTCACTGACTATTCCAATATTTGTGTGGTAGACACAAATATTATTCAAATAATAATGTTATCATCTTCTCTGTTGGGTTTTATGAGGAAGAGTAGGATTACTTGCTTTCATTTTCAACATCATGAACCGTGTGGCGTGAGCAGCTGCCACCTCAGAAAGACCTTACCCAGTCCATGGTACCATCAATAACATTGATAATACTTGTCAGTCCCTTAAGGTTTTGTCTGAAGCAAAATTACTTTTGTAACTACTAGGGAATGCCATCAGAGTTCCCAAATGATTAGAGGTTACTTTGGTATGACCGATTTTGGCAATCTAAGATGTCACAGTTAACAGTTCTCTCTATTCTTTGATGAGTGCTCAGGATTTTAGAGTCATTAGAGCAAAAAATTCACACCTACAAGATCAGCTGCCCCCATCTATTACTTCATATCAGTCCGGAGTCTGTGCTCTAGCCCTGCGGTTGAAACGTTAAACGTAGTCTACGGCCTCTCCTGACTTAATTGCAATCTATTGCCTGACAGGCTGCCACGCTGCAGCTGAGGAAAGGCATCTCCTGAATTCACCCCAAAATGAACGGGGTGATGGACACAGGCACTCCCAGCAGCCCCGTGGTAGGAATGGCAGGCCTCGACAAAGCACCAGGGCTAGACCCAGGGCGCGCCTTCGCTTTGGGCACAGGGGCTGCCAGTATCCAGGGCAAGGACACTGAATGTGCCACTGACTCCTGAAATGTCTCTATCGAGTACTCACCAGTCTTCACCAAAATCCCACGCATGCCTGCATTCTGGGCGCCACCAACATCATCCCTGCAGTCCTGGGAGACAGCAGGAGAGCTGCTGGTTAGTGGTCACAGACACAAATTGTGAACAAGTTTTTCATGACATTTTCTGCTTTGCACATCACTACCTAGCCACTTAAAAGCAGCTATACCAAGTCAAATCCTATAGTGACCTATCAGAAAAGCTGTCAACAGAAATACTTCTACTATGTGCTTTTTGCCTGATCAAGTCATGAAATCCAATCGCACAGAAATAGGCGATTTTAGAAAGGACATGAAAGACACAGCAAGGCGCTTCGTATCAACAATTTCTTGCCCGTGCTCTGGGGTAGGACGGTTAGGCCTTCTCTAGAGCCCTCTGAAGTAAGAGAACTAACCCCAGAGACCACACATTAAATCCTGCAAGTTTTGACGGTTCGATTTTCACCCCTGGTTTAATCACAGCACTTTTAGAAAGATCAGTTGGTGGCATTTGGGAGGCCGTACACACAGTGGAGATGAGCACTACATTAACCAGCGGGTGATAAGGTATTTGGTCCCTACATACATCACCAATCATGACTGCCTCCTCTGGGGCACAGTCAGTCCCTCGCAGAGCTTCTAGGAAGAAGGTCTTCTCTGGCTTCCCCACCACCATCGCTTTGGTGTCCGTCGCATATTCCAGCCCAGCTACAAAAGGTCCAGGTCCCAGAGCCAAGCCATCTTTTTTCTTGAAATATCTGGCTTTATGTATAGCTATAAGAGGAGCACCATCCAAAATCAACCTAAAGAATGAATGAAGATGAAAGTACAAAAATTAGATTAAAGAAATGATATTTACAGCTGAAGGCCTGAACTGGCTTTCGTTTAAGCTGATGAGAAAACTCCCACTGACTTGCATGAAGCCCCAAATTATAATGCAAGCTAGCATTCACTTGGAGAGTTAAATAAAGTTCCTTCCTTTCTTTCTTTTCCCCAGAAACAGCTAATAAAACAAACCACCCAAATAAAGAATTTATTATCCTGAGGACTGTAACAGGCAGCTATTTTTAAATCCAGTCTAGATCTCTCATGCAATTAGGTCCAGTACTCTAAGCAGCCTCACTTTTCACTCAGGCAAACATCCTAACATTAAAACCCCCCTGATTTCCCCAAGCAAATATTTTAAAATACATTAACCACAGGTAGTGGCTGTAGGTAGCAGTTCGATGGCCACAGCCTTAATCTCCTTGTCTGGACTGAGAACACAGCCGTGCTTTCAGGCTGCTCTGCCAGGAAATCGGCGGCCCAGCAGCTCTCGGGTCTGCGGGTATCACCTGTAACAACCAAACAGCTATGTGTTCCCAGCAGAGATGCGTGTTCAGGTGAGTCTCAGGTACAGCAGAAATCATTTTACTGTTAACTTTATATTTTGACATTGGAGGAATTACAATAACAAGTTACACGAAAAGGCACAAAGAAACAAGGCGCATTCAGGTCCCATCAAATTCCTCAGCTAACAGCGCTATTACTGAGCCTTTTAGAAACAAAGCTGGATTTGGGCTCCTTGGTATCGCAAACCAAAAATTCCAAGTGGAAGATAGCTCAAAGCAACAAGTCACCAGCTTCCTAACACTTCCGAGTACAAAGGATCACAGAATAAGGGTCACAACGCACGCTTCAGCAGTGTTACAGGATGGTCTTGGCTGGGCACAGCAGCCGGGAGCCTCAGGAAGCAAGTACAGCCAAAGTACCAAGTCTGAGACTGGGAACTGCTCCCCACCAACAGCTGAGATCCTCTCGCCTTCCACGGGCCTGTTTCTGCCCCAACACACCAGCGTGCACCCTCCTTGGCGTTCCACAGCCAGCCTGCCAGCTGACCTACCTCTACAAAAACCTGCACACAACATGGCGCTGTCTGGAGTGGGGGGAAAAAATGTAAGGGAAGAATTAATTAAGAAACTGCTGTTGCTGTATTGATCTCAATCAGCGCCTCAGCCTCGCTACCCTGTCACCCCCTTCACTTCTTCACGTCTGCTTGAGGGCTCTTGCCTAACGCTTGCCTTGTAAAACCCACGTGGCAGGGAGTGTGCCTCGTCAGCACACACAGTGCCCCAACAGTGGACCCCTGACAGCAAACTAATAAACGGGAGTTTGCGAGAACTTGCTTTCACAGAATCTGGACCTAATCTTTGATTCTTCCATTTCCGTTACCTACCTGGTAGTTTTTCCTCACAGCAGACACAGCAGCTACCTGTCCTGCAGCAAAGGGAAGCCTGCATAGCTGCTGTGCCAGGGGAATCCTCCAGGTGCTACCAAGCACAGCAACGTTATTGCAGCCCTCCCCAGCATCAGTTTCAGCGCTCCAGACAGTGTCTATAAAAGCTGAGGTAACTGCCAAACGCTTCCCGTTCAACCTTACAGCACTTCTTCGGGTGCTGAAGCAACTCCAGTTTTTATCGCAGTGGGTAGGAATGTAACTAGCAAAGCTGGGGGATAGAGGGGAAACATTGGCCATTCATCCTGAGGGTAGAAAGAAGGCTTTCTTTTCCCCTTAACCCCACCTGATTTACCAAAAAAAAAGCACCTTTAAGAAAACAAACAAAATCCTGCTTTTTCCCTTCACTGCCCTTCTGGAGCTCAGCCGTCGCTCTGCTCAGAGGCTGGCTTAGGGGAGTTGTACGCTCCTTGGAGGACATCTGCTCCTTCCCACGTGCTTACAGAGCAGCCTGGGTACTCTGAGCAGTACATAAATTATAATATTTCATTTCACTTAATTATCACAGAACACCTCTATCAAATCAACGCATTCCAAGGCAAGCTCAACAAGAAGAGAGCTGGCATGTGTGTCTGTGAGCAGCCAGGTATGTTCACGATGGGAGGATGCCTCTAGGACACAGAAAAATGTAATTTGACAGCAGCACCACAGCAGGAAAGATCTCACCTGAGAGAATTCTTTTAAATGTGGCATCAAAATCCCATGTATACAAAAGGAAAAATTGAGTCTCCGTCATTTCAAATGGCGCCTAGAGAATGGCCTTACTTTGTGCATCTTGGTTTGGGACTCATATCAGGTTAGATTTACCTAACCTAATGTTGGATATCAACCAAGTAATTGGTTGATTATCAGGATATCAACCTGCCTACCAGGTAATTAGTCAGCCTGGGCTCTTCACAGTCAGTGGAGAGGAAAAAGCACTTCTAGGGCACAGTTCAACTGTCCTATTTTAAGCACTATAGGGGAAAAAAGGAACGATGCCTTACAATTGCCTCCTCTCTCCCTCAGGAGCCCAGGATCACCAGCTCAGATGATACAAGCATTGGCACTGTAGATGGATACCTGCATTTAATCAGATTCACCTTAAAGTCTTGCTATGAGCAATACAAATCCCAAGTGACTTAACTACCTGAGCAGTAAAGAACAAGGAATACAATCATGGCATAAGGCTGGAGAAGAAAAGAATGTGGCCAGTAGTTAGTATTTTCATTAGACCAAACAAAACTGACACCAGCAGAACACTTTACCCTCAATAGGGGAGAAAACCCCAGAACAAGTCAGTGAGATGTTAAAAGCTCAGACAGAGCCCATCCTAGGGCCTCTCTCTGCCCAGCCTGAAACACAGCACCAGGAAAACACCAGGCAAATCCAGGAGAGATTCACAGAGGATGAAATCTTCCTCCAGGCAGACAAGGCAGCCGAGCGGCTGGGAATGCGTCTGTCACAAGGCAAGGTGAGCTGAAGGACTCCGCCTTGCTCAATACGCAGCTGTACCACCCAGACAGCCCTGGATATAGGATGCCCAGGCAGCATGGACTCCATGCTACCCCGTTGAGTACATGTCTGTCTCTGGCAACAAGGATATGCTGTGCCCACTGCAGGGGACGAAATTTGGCCTTCAGCACCTTCCTTCCATTACTAGAGCAAGGGTCCAATTCTGTGTTTAATGCAAAAAAGACCAAATCCAGCCTGACACAACCTTGCCCACCTCCAGTTCTGCAGGCTTTCCTGCGTGTGCTGGCCTGGGGAAGCCCGGGGCCCGCAGGGACTCTGAATGTGATGACTGGTTTCTTGTTTTCAGTGTCCAGGTCTCCAGCCCAAGGCAGCTAATGACTGTCATTCAACTTTTAATATATTCATGACAGAACTATCAATAAAGTGATGTAAGCACTGGAACACAAGATGGGTTGTTCACGCAGTTGTGAAATTAAGAGTCCACTCATGAGCACACTGTAAAACTCTAAAATCAATGCCATGGGCAACATGCAGTAATGAGGCTGCCAGAGAGTCAGTTTGGGTCAATACGTGTTCTTATGACACAGAACTGGCATGCAGATAAGGACAGTGTTGGCTTCCTACTACAAGGAACCTCTGTGAGATACTGGTGAGCGGTAATTGATGCTCCCTTTTTGGATTTAGTGGTTATAAAGACAGATTAAGGTGCTTAAGATCAGGGTTTTTTACAAATTTCCAGGTGAAAAATTGTGTGGTAGCCATCATCCTGTGAGCAAAGAGTGGAAAGGACTCATCACGTGTATCGTAGCACAGCACAGAGTCAACCAGTGTTACCAGATGTCCTCTTTAGTTCTGAGATAGCACTGAAAGTTGGTTACCAGCTGCTCGCAGGCATTAGCATTCCCACAGCTGGGATGGGCTGTGCAGACGGGTACTCCTCCTCCGTTACAAAGCCAGGCTGATCAGCTTGGCCTAAACCACTGCTGAAGGACAGCAGGCTCAGAGAGCTCCCAGTGAAAGGAAATGGAGGCACAGCAGGCTCTGCTGCGGTGCAGGGTAAGGGGCACGCTCAGAAGACCCTTCTCTGCGCATTTCACAACACACAAAAGGCACATCACTGGGGCTAAACTCAGCAACAGGCTCACGTTCAAGTCTTTTCAAGTTAATGGGTTTTTTTTGAGTTAAAATCAAGAGTGCTGTGATGAGCAGATACGAGAATTAGAGAGAAGGATGCATGGCTGGACACCTCCGCATGCACTATTGCAGCCTGGCGCATGGACAGGCACAGATAAATTTTATCTGATTTACCCCTTAATCTAGAGACAAAACAAAGAGCTTTAGATGTAAGACAGACCAGATCTGCTCCATAGTTCATCTAGCCCAGCATATTGTGCTAGTCACTCCTGAACACAAGAGGCTTCCAAAGATATTGCTAGATATCCTGCATTAGGTAGATAAGGAATAATCTGCCCTCAACACTGGATATACTTCCCTAAAATATTTTGGCTCCAAAGGCTGAGGTTTGAACATAGAAGCCATCTCCCAAATATTTCCCAACATCCTTGTTTTTGTGTATTTCTGCTTGAAGCACTGCTAACTTTTTCGCCTCCATGACAACCGTGACTGTACTTCTGTAGTTTTATTTACAGACTGAAGGCTACGAAAACCAGGGCTGGGCTGCCTGAAGTTCATGGTTAAGGCCCCAGATCCACTGAGGTTAGTGGCTCTCAGACATAACCATGCTCCGTAACGGTGATACTGCTACCACCCTCTTCTCCCCATACAAGAAGGATTTCCTCACGCATGTAGAGGTACAGAGCCCAGCACAAGAAAGCCACCTTTCAAAAGCCACGAGGAGGTGCTGACTTACCGAAACGCTCTGTTCATCATCTCATAGTGAAAGTGCTCAGGAGCCAGTCCTACCACCACTGCATTGGGGTCATCAGTGGCTATCCCTAGAAAATCAAAACATGCCTCTGAGCGAACAAAATTTTATTCTTAAGTACACAGTCAACAATTGCAGTTAATCACTTTACAGCAAAAATGAGCATTTTCTGACACAGACACATCACATCATTGACTAGTTTTATGTCTTTTAGAAATGAGGAAAGCATCTGTAGAAAAGGTGTTGCTCTATCCAGACTCTGCCATCCTTCACAATGAACACAACTCTGCATCTGGATAGTCTTTAACAACCGTTGAACAGCAATTCTCCCACTGCCTCCACTGAAATGCAGCAGACCGCACAAATCACTTTATTAACTGAATGACTTTTTGTTGCCTGAGAATCTCTTTCTACATACACTTATCTGCTTTGTAAGACAGTATAGCAAGAAGACTAGTGAATTCCATCCATTTTTTCTATTCCCCCTAGTCACAGAACTAACTCCACTTAGGGTATAAAGCCTGACTGCTGTTCTACGTATCAGTTTGGTTATGATGGCAAAGATAGTATCGCAGTATGACCTAGAAGTTATTACACTAGATTAGTCTTGGCTCTTCTGGAAGGTCTTTTTTTAACATGGATTAGTCCCCTTGAGAACAGCTTGCACCTTCTTTGTCCCGCACTGCTCCGGAGGAGCACAACTGTTTTTACATGGCAGTGCCACCTCTGCACAGAACCAGCAATGGAGGCAGAGTAGCACCTACAGGAGAAACAGTAGTACCAGAGTTTTATTTAGGGCAGGTTAAGTATCAGCTGCATCCTGCACTTGCTGGGGGGTTTGTTCCACCTTTACACAGCACATCCTCTACACCTGTACTGGGACAACTAGAGCTTCTGGGTCTCCTGAGAGTGTCATGGCAGCCCGCTGGCTGATGTCTCCTGCCACGTGTCCTTCAGTTAGCTCAGACAGCAAAATGTACGTGGAGAGATGCCATGTGGATTTGTGACACCACCCAAAAGCATCTGGGTCCTTTAACCAAGAATGGATTACATTCATCTATCTGTGACCAACTTTAGAGAGAGATTATCCAAGAACAGTCCAATTGCTGCCATTAACATGAATGTAAAGCATTGTCCATCATACTTAAATGTTTCAAAAGCAGCACTGACAGAATGTGAGCCAAACTGCTTGCAGCAAAAAGAAACAAAACAATCCATCCCAGATCCAAGCAACACGGATAATGCCACCAATGCACTCTGCTGATACTTTGATCTCTGCCATCTTTTACAAAATTAACATCAGTTACTGTAAAACTCATGGAAAGATCCCAAATACATGGAGATTAAGCTGATTTAACTACCTTCAGTGAAATAGCTGCTGTATCTGCTGTTTCTGACCCAAGAAAGCCTTCCTGAGAACACAAATAGAGAATATTGCTGGGGGGCATATTTCTCTGGATACGATGTTAGATAAAAGAGATTATCAGGTCTCATTGCTCTCAAAGCCCACAGAGGCTTTTCTCCTGAACACCTACCTTTCTCAAGATTACTGACTAGACTATGGCACTAAAATTTAACAGAAGATGTCTAACTCCTAGCAAGATTAGAACCTACTTCAATTACCCAGCCATAAGGATTTCAGTTCACAAGGCAAGGGGCAGGGAGCAGTAGTAAGCCATCCACATTTTTGCTGCCTTGACTTTAAATGAAAGCCTGAATATACAATACACATTCTTCAACTCTGAGTATGTTAAAAATGTGGGTATCTTCACTACTCTTGAAACAATGATGTGGTTAAGTCAAAGACTAGCTGTCCTAGCTTCAGGCACCTGCCAGACATGCCCAAGTTAGAATATATCATCTTCTACTCCCCTTATTGTTGAGGGAGGGAAATGGGAACATCTGAAAGTAAAGCAAGTTTTAACCAGTTCTTTAGAGATGACAATCTAGAGAAGTTAGGGCGATGAACTTTCTGTCACCAGTTAAGGTGTCAAAATATATGGAGTGAGACGTAGATGTTCAATACAAGATAAGTAACAATAACTACCTGGAGATTTTACATTTAATAATAATCTATTAAGAGAGAAATAGCCTCCTGCGTGAGCCTACAGACTGGCTTTTCAGCTCTTCACAAGCAAAACCTCTGTGCAATAGCTGAGGGAACCTGATTTCCAACAAATTGACACATCCTTGCTATCAAACAAATCAGCACTGGTAGGTGCAACAAATCTCCAATGATCTAGTGATAAGTACTACTTTTTTTTTTTACACTGGAAATTAATAAAAAGTATCAAGTTTTACCTTAATTCCTGACTATCTGAAGGCTTTGGCTGCCATTTCCACTACTCCTCAAGAAGCTATGACTTCAGATTGTTTAATGTTACTTTAAAAGGAAGAAAGAACCTTTATGACTCTGGAGAGTTCCATATCTCACACTTCATCATGGCTAGTAGTATATATATCATTCTACAAAATGGAGAGCACTATGTTTCCTTAGTTGTTCAGTAACTTCCCTCATGCTGTTGTCTGACCACCTCACCTGTGAAATCAGGCAGGGCCTTATCGTCCACCAGGAGGAGAGGCCGCACCTGCTTTTGCTCCAAAAGATTTCTGGCTGCAGTCAGAGACGTGAAGATCTCATTTTCTGCAATGTCAAACCCCAGTTTCATCAGCCTCTCCAGCAGGTCTCTCTTGCACTCCTTCGTTGTGTTCGTCACAAATCGAATGGTAACTGGAGCGCTGCGCAGCCTGATGGATAAAGAACAAAGGCAAGCTGGTCACAGCATTCTTCTATTTACACACTCATACGTCTCTTTGGGACTGAAAAAGGACTGTTTGTCTCAAGGCTGCAGATGAAAAGACCGCATACATCCCAGAGTACTTGTGCCACACAAGAACCATGAGGTTGTTAACTTCTGTGGACTGGAGGGCAATGAGAAACAGATGGCAAGAATTACAGCTGCCAGAACAAGACTGAGTCCCCGCCCTGCTTTGCTTCTACCAAGAAAAGCCTGGAGGAAAATGGTGATTCCAAACTCCATCTTCATAGTAGTGGCAAAAACCATCTATGATCAACAAAAACTACTTTGCAAAGCCTTTTAATTCAAACTAGAAAACAAATAAACCAGCCCTGTATTCTGGATCAACAGCACCCTGAACCAAAATAAACAAACAAAAGAATCTTGTTGCTAAATTATATATTGAACTCCACAGGCCGAGTGGATTTGACAGCTGCTGTGGCTCAGAGACGCAGGATGCTCTAGGAGCCTGCGTTACCTGTGTGTCGACTTTATGTCAACTTTTGCAGCCATTTCTCCCTTTACTGAGGAACACCAGTATCACATAAAACCGCATTATTGCCCTACGCTGACAGTACATGCTACCAAACAATCAAATAATTTTAAGTGACAATTTCAATGGTGTTCCCTTTAATTATTCCCCCACCATCACTTTCTCTGTTTGTTGCTATAGAAACAAACACTGGCATCACGACTGCATGGAGAACGTCAGAATAAAGTTGGTCAACGCTGGAGACTTGCTTGCACCTGCCACTTCTTTCTCTTGTCCGGTCTGCCACCCAGAAAGATAGGCTGACCCTTCACAGGAATGAACTGGTAAAAAAGTCCCCTGGCTGCTAATATTTTTTTTTTTTTTCCTATGGACCTCAATACTAAGAAGTAACCCTAAAAGTGGAATCTATCCGTTTATTCCCTAAGCAAGCTGCATGCCAATCATTTCAGCTTCTCTTTAGGAAGGACAATGACACGGGTTAGCAGAAAAGAGCATGAGAAAATGTTTTTTTCAAACACCTAAGCAAAAAGACATGAAATGACACCTGCTCTCTGTACCTGTGACAGCAGCTTGAAGCTGACAAAGAGCACCAGACTCTGCACCTTATTGCTTCTCTAACCCTCTCCCTTGCCAAAGCCAGTACAGGGCCTGCATGAGCACAGCTCAGTAGGAATCAAGCAGAAGACAAAGGAGAATCGGTGGCTTTATAAACCCCTTTGTCTTCTGATTCTGCAGAGCCATCTTCTGTCCAGTCTGCTGCCTGGAGGTAAGCAGCAGACAGGACAGATACTGAGCTCTTCTTGACAGTATCACCACTTCTACATATATATATATATATATATATGGATTTTTGAGAATGCTGACTCTCTCACCTGGCACAAGCTCCCCCTGCAGCACGAAACACCAGGCAGGCAAAGTCCAGTGAATGAAGGGTACTTATTCTGTACCCAAACACTTTAGCAGTTTTTACTTCCTCGCAATTTTACATCTTTAGGAGACAATTATTTCCACAGAATTATTTATCAAAAGAAATGCAGAGTTTCCTAATCCTTCGGTGAACCTTCCCTCTGAGCAACAGTCTAGCTTTATAAAATCTAAGCAGCCAATACCACTCCAGTAAAAACTTCTCATCCTTAATTCAACCCTTATTCCTCTCTCCTGAGTCTTACTCTCACAGCATCTTAAGGTGTCCTCCCTCACTCACCATGATAGTACGCATCACTTTTGTGTTTTTCTTCAAAGTGACTTCTCCAGGAAAACAGTATCATAACACAGTACAAAGATACCTGGCATTGCATATCCTATTTTGCCAGTGACTCAGACAGATTAAGTCATTTTACTATGCCTCAGTTTCTTCAGGCACCCCTTCATCAGAGGAGAAAGAGGAACTTAACTGTCCTGTTTATTAATGTGTTGAAATTACTACAAAAGATGGGCTCTATTATCAAATGTTCCTCAAACTAAAAAAAAAACCTGAGGTTGTTTACCTAGCAGAGAATCTTTAAAAATAATAAAGCAAAGCCTTGTCTGAAAGGTCAAATGAAATGAGAACTCTGCAAAAGATGCCTTGCTCCCTAGGCCAAGTTATCCTCTTTTATTCCACTTTAGCTCACCACAGGCCTAAGGGCTCAGACATGCAATCACGTTCCTGTAGTTAAACAAAGCATCGAGGAACAGCTGAGCTGAAGTGACTTTGGTGTGCATGGGGTAGTTCAGGTTAAGTTAACTACTTTCCACTTTGGTTAAGGCTGCAGTCCCATATGAATTAGCTGAAACATTGTGAATGTTTTTCTGTCTAGAAAAGACTTAGGTAAGACCTAGAGAGCAACTCAGGAAAGCTGCAGGTGACTTTTCAATATCTAGGCCCTTTGCTGATTTCTCGTGGTATTAATACAGGTGTAATAAAAGCAGAATTTGGCTGCGTACTTGCTTATCCACGACAGCATAAAAAGGCAGAAGCTTTGGGCCCGTTTACTTAAAGCAGCATCTTTGTGCAAACAGCACTGACAAAACCTATCAGAGGAAATCAAAAAAGGTAGCTTGCCTTTTAAGAGCTTCCTGCGCGCCTGGCACAGCCGAGTCTTCAACGTGAAGTGTGCCGCTGAGATCCACCAAGACAGCTTTCAGCGCACGCCGAGCTGCCATCCTTCCTTCCTCTGGGAAAAGGCAAATAAATGAAACAACAAAAAAACTGGTTAGCAGACAATGGATAATAAAAATAAGGAACTCAGTTAAGCGCCTCATTTATGCCAAGCCCGGTATTACTCAGAACATTACTCGCAGTATTAAATGGATCCCTTTAGACAGAGAAATAAAAGGCAGTGTTTAAAAAAAATACATAATTGATGGAGTGGTATTTTCCCAAAGACTCTATATATGGAAATCAGGTGCTATTTGTTTTTTAAATGCCTTTATTTGTGCACATCAAAAAATTCTCTAAACAAGTAAAACTGTTGGGAAGAGGATCATTAGCTCTGGTATTGCTGGTTCAAGCCCTCAGCAAGCACATTTCAGCAAGTCCCATTGACACCAATGGCGCTGTTCAAGTGAAAATAAATACAATACTACTAAGCGATGATACAGCGCTCTGACTATAAAGCTCAAAATGCTCTGCAAAAGTGGATATTGTTAATTTTACTTTTTTAAGCAAGATCTACAGTGATCCAGTCCACAATTCAGGTGCCCTAACTCCTAGGTTATTCAGTCGTTGACTGCCTGCACGCCAGCATGGATTTAGCCTGGAAGCTCTCAAGACTCAAGGATATTCAGCACCCCAAAGGATTACTCCCTCCTCTTGCAAAGGGGACAGTCAAGCAGTTTTTCGACAGCAAGCTTCTGTGCCACACAAATAGGTACAGGAGACTCAGCCCAAAACAGAAAACAGCATTCAAAGGGTAAAGGCACCATGGAAGAAAACAGTGAGATCATGTGCAAGTCATCTGGTTAAAAAGCTGTTTTCAGAAACCAGTACTCCTCCTTATGTGTGCTGCAAGTGCTGTATTTTGCTCCACAAGCAAGTTTGCTGAGCTATTTCTTTGCAAACATCCAATATGAAAGCTTTCCTCTGTTTGTTAGACAATAACAACTATCTGATCTGTCATTCTTAGCAACTCATTGCGATTTTATGTTTTGGTTAAAGACAGAACATGTAACTTTTCAAAAACACAGAGTAGCCAACACCATGATTAGAACCTGCCTTAATAAATTTAATTTTCTATCAGGAGAGTTTAATCTTTGCAGACAGTTTTATCAATGATCAAGATCATGTGAGCGTGACATCTCAGGTACAAGACACACATGCAGAAAACTTTGAGATTCCACTCTCATTATTCCTGCTCGTTCCCTCCAACAAGAAAAAAAAAATAAATATTTTATAGTACGTCTGTGGCTACACAGGCCAAGGTTAAAAAGTCTATGATAAAGAGCTGATAACAGAACTCCTAAGGGAGCTTCCTCAGTTGCAAGAAAAGAGGGCACCAGGTTTCTAAGACATCTTCTCTGAGTAAAATACTTAATGCAGACAAAGTGCCTGAGCAGAATGGAATTTGCATGACTCCACATTACCTCCATGACAAAAAAAACCCCTCTCTTCCTTCAGGCACTTCAGCTCTGGCACAGGGAACTTTGAGTGCTGGGAGAGATTAAAAAGAGGATTGAAAAAGGTGCTATTATATAAGCTCTCTAGCCAAAGACACCTGACTGCAGAGCAACTGCGCCATTCCTGCATTGATAGCACAGCTAAGGACGCTGATAGAATATCCTAGGTTATCAGAAATTGGATTTTTTTTAATTCATCTTTTACTCTAGATCTCCCTTGGTTCTTCTGTTCACAGTGTATTTATTCAGGTGGTATGGAAGGTATTTGCAGAGCCAGTTTTCAGCACAGCTCATTTTAAGTATAAAGCTCATGGCCTAGCAAGAAAGCCCTAAAAAACTTCAGTACCTCAGTTTTCATAATCGCAGCCCAACACATTAGAGGAACCTCACCTTCATGCTGGCATTACAGCTACAGCAACAGGACGAAGCCATATGATAACTCAGGCTAGTCAGGACACGAGGGACCATCCAGTTGAACTCCCAGCAGGTCTGTGGCTGTCTACGGGGCCTACATGCCACACAGGACACAGCAAGGTGCTCACAACCTACGTGAAGAGGCCTCGTCCCCTTGCAGGAAGAAGGCTTGCAATGGCACAGATGCCGCTGGGGTCACGGAGGGGCTGCTCTCCATTTCAGATGTGCTCTGCACAGGACTGGTCTCCCCTGGCTCCTCTTCCTCCTCCCCCAGACCCCACCACCACGGGGCCACCCCACAGGGCCTGTGCCATGCCACCAGCGAAGGCCAGGCCTTTCCCACGGACAACGGCTGAAGCCACTGGCGAGCCCCAGGACGAGGCAGCAGAGCAGCCCAGGCCTGGGTCAGGCTGCGCTGAGAGGAGTGGGGCTGCAAGCTCCAGGGCCACCCACTCAGCCCCACACGGCCTCCCCTGTGGGCTTGCCATTCCCCCTGAGAAGCCGGGGGCAACGAGCGTCTCCGTGTTCGCTGGGGAGCCCCGGGGTCGGCCCCCTGCCCCACAATGCCTTCGAAGACGGATGCCTTCCCCCGCCCTCGCCGTACTGGAAAGGGCATGAGAATACAGCTACGCTCCCCACCCCCAGCCAAGGAGATAGTACCGTCTCTTCCCGCCAGTTTACTGTGCGCAGGTGGGCTAGTCCACTCTCTGGAGGGGGAGTCTCCGAGCTCGGCGAACTCCCCTTCCCTGTAAAGTGGATGGTTCCGCCCGCCCGTTCGCGCCCAAAGAAGGCGAGCAGGTCAACTCGGGTGAGAGGGAAGAGCAGCGCGGCGACGGCGCCGCCTCCCCGAAACTAACCTGGCTCCAGCCGACCCGCCGCCGTCCCTGCGGACTGCTCGCCGTGCCGCTCCGCGGGGCCCTGGAGGAGCCGGGGCTGCCCGGCCGAGCGCCGGTGCCCGCCCTGCCGCCGGTGCGGCAGCCAGAGCCTCAGCCAGAAGCGGAACCGCGGCGGCGCTCAGCCCTCAAGGGCCGGTGTCCCCGGCTGGTCCCCAGCTGGACTCGGGCAGTCGCCGACAGGCAGCGCGGCGGGCAGCCCGCGGGGGCCACGACGGCGTTGAGGGCCAGAGGGCGCGCGGCGCCTCAGCGGGGAGGGCGGGAAGCGCCGCCAGGCCTGCGCTGCGTGCTGAGGGTATGGCTGCTGTGCGCGTCCCCGGCTTCAGCCCAGCGAGGTATTCGTGGACGTTTTGAAGATCAGCTTCCTACAGCTGCGCTGTTGGAAACGTGTCATTGTAAGGACTGTGCTTCGCCTGGGACAGTAGCAAGTCCGAGGCTGTGCAGACCACTCTCTAGCTGTGATGGCAGCGGAGCATGTCATGGTCATCTGCAGGGGAGGCAACATGTAGAAAACATGGGTAGATGCAATTGCATTTTAAGCTATTGCAGTTAGGATTTTGTAAGAAATGAGGGCTCACATCAATAAATTAGTATGAGATACATTCACTGATTTATATTGTGATAGTACATTAAAAAAATCCAAGGTATAAAAGATCAGATAGTACAATTCTGAATTCACAACATTGCAACCTAAGGTAAGATATCAAGGAGTCTGAGATTCCTTTACTCGTATACAAACCGATTACCACCTTTTCCCTTCACCTGTTCTTATGCCCTTTAAAACAAAACCTTTAGCAGTACAGGTATACAGAATTGATCCCTGATTCCTGTCTATTTGCACTAAAAACTCTGTGAAGAGCTTCATTTTCACCACACAGCCAGCTGCGACTGCTACCACCACCACACTGCAACCTATTCTACACTGCATAGTCTCAGTCCTCATCCTGATCTGTAAAATGTTCTGGTTATCATCACTTCTGCGGCCGGTATGAGTGACAATGCTCACGGTTTGAGGTGACAACTGGATCCACAGGCTGCTTTGCACGCTGTTGCCAGGTTGGAAACATTTTTACACGTTCCCTGTTGCTGAGGAACCCGAGGCCCTGCCAGGTTTGACGTACTTCACCTTATTTAGTCACATCAGAACTGCTCAAAGCCACCCAAGGCGGTGGCAACAGCAGCGTAGTTACTCCCTTGCTGTTTTCGCTCTACATTCCTTTCTTCTCTGCCTGTTTGCCGGCTACCCTTTTGCCCTCATCCCTGCTCATTACCTGGGAGACCTCATCTTCAGCTGCTGCCCCAGTTTAAATCCCTATTTTGCAGCTGCCAGGTAGACACGTCCCAGTTTTGCCTCAAATGCAGAATTCCTGCTGCACAGACCCACTGTTCCTTTTTTACTGCATGTGCCCAGTTCATTTTGAAATGATCCACCCATGTGCTGTAAGCCACACAGTGAAACTTCAGCCTTTCCGAAAGGACAGGAAGATCAGGGAAATCATTTTTCACCTGTTTTTAAAGCTGCTCCTTGGAATCTTTAGTACTGGCTTTTATTTTAGTAAGAACTAGTGTTTTAACAGTCAATACATATGAAAAGGAGATGATACACAAGCTGTGCTTCAAATCATTCAGTACTCCAATGCATTAGCAACAGAAATATCTACCATGGCTTTTTTACAAAAATTTTACAAAAATACAGGTCTGCACACGTTCCATGTTTTATCTGCGATCTGTTCCACATACGTACTGTCCGGTTTTCATGAAAGACAGCTATATGAAAATAACTGATGCAGACCGTACCCTCGTCACCTCCAAATTACACAAAGATTATTATAAAGAAATACTTTATAATAGTTCTACCTACTTTAGAATTTAAAGCCTAGCATGATCCTATCCTGCCTCTGGCCAGTGTTACCATGGCTCATGAGGTTCGCTATGTAAACCAAAAGACAGCTTCATAGCAGAGAAACAATACAAGTGCCACGGGGATGAGAAAAGAAAGTATTTCATCTAAGAACAACTCTGGTATCTGGAACAGGAGAAGCTGAGTTCTGGGGTACTCCCACTGCACACAAACATATAGCAAGTTAGGAAAGAGCGTGCTTAACTTCGAAATTCAAAATTTATTTACAAGTTGTCACTAAAAAAAAGGAAACAACACAAAACTTCCCTCCTGGATACACTCTGCTCTGCAAAACACCGCAAGTGAAGATCATTAAATTCATTTACACATTTTACAGATTTATCTTTGTATACAACGGCGTATGCTTTAGTCGTCAAGACGTTGGAAAAAGAGATAATAAACAAAGCTCTTTTATAATAATGAAACTGCCAGGTTTCCTTTGGCCTTCCACACTTTAAAAATAAGCTAAAACACTTTAGCAGAGGAACAGACATAAGACTTCTAACTTTTCTAAAAAGGTATGCGAGAATTATCCTTCTTCAACTCAGGCTTGCGATATAACATTGGACCTACCCCAGCAGCCTTAATTGAGACAAGAACTGTACGGAAGCAATTAGCAATATTCTCTGCGACAGAACTGCAAGATCATACCCATAGTTTCAATTTCAGTGAGCTGTTAATTCAACAAAGGAAGATGGAGAGCAAGGGGAAGCAGCAGCAGGAAGAGAAGAGGCTGCAAATTCACTGGTTTTTAACATAGAATTGCCTTGGAAAGGGCACAGTATTCCCCTCCCACATTACCCAAGAAGCTCAGAAACAAACGTGCACTTCCAGCACATTAATCACCATGCAGGAGTTTAACGCGCATTTTTAAAAGTATAATAATCTTTGACAGAACAGTAACAAATGCTAATCACTGATATCACCTGCTAGTCTAAATTAACATAGAGTTGCCCAGCTTTAGGTACATTTTTTTTAGATTTTGCATAGCAAGTGCACCTATTTTCAACCTACTTCACCATCAGCACAAAACATTCTTGATTTGAAAAGCCTTATGAAAACACCAAGAGAAAAATCCTGTTCTCAATCAAACCAGGAAAATTCGACTTCCAGTGTGAACCGAACCAGGACTTTACCCAGTTAGTTTTGCCTCCCTCAGTATCACAACTGTACTTCAATAATTTGTAACATGTTTGTAGAGCCTAATTAGTATTCTTTTAAATAGTACTGTGGTAGTAACTGAAACAAAAAACACTGTTGTTTTTCTTAATTTATTTTTAAATTGGGAAGCGTACTGAAGGAAATTCATCCCTGAGTAACGAGACGTTTAAAAACCGCATCCTACTGACAATCATTGCAATACATTACGACGCATAAACAGTCAACGCTATTAACAGGCAGCAACAGAACTTGTCACAGTCCAATATATTTGCAGCGTTGTTGTATTGATCCCATTATCTCGTTTAATGCAACTGCAAGTGAACATTAGGAAATAGGATAAATAGAAGTAGTGTCTTTATTATTTTAAGTTGAATTTGTCAAATTGACAGCTAAACTGGATCCCCGAAAACTCAAGAGCAGTGATGGTTGAGCAACTTGCTTCTTTGGATGTCCAAAAGATTTCGCAACAAGGTACCTTCAACCAAACAACAGGAGGAGAACGATTGTAACGGAGTTCACTGCTATTAACGGCACTATAGGGGAAAAAAAAAGGAAAAAAGAAGAGCAATTGTGAAAATTTTCTTCTGCACATCGCAAAGAGACAGAACTTCTTGTTATCTTGCGAGACTAACTTTTAAGGAGCAAAATCAATCAAAATTTTAAAAATACACTCAATTTTCTTATGCAAAAATCAGGATTAGTGGAAGGAGGCAGGATCAAAGCCGAGAATACTAAAAATTAGGAAGCAACAGCATAAATATTTTTATATGGCCCATCATGTTCTAACTTTGGCCCAAATGACCCTTTCTCCAAATGAAACAAAACCATCTCCAAGTCAGTTTCTACCCTTGGCTTTACTGTCATTTAGGAAAAATGTATCAGCTTTTACTCTGTGGTGAGCAAGACAGACAAGATTTGTTAATTCCTATTTATCATCACCTGTAAAAGGAATCTTTGGTGTGCTTTATAGCAAAGAAAACTATCAGTAGGTTACAAATTAAGAGCCTGGGTTTTTTTTCTCCCCAGCCTTTGAGGCGTGTAAGCCTGTCTTACCGTTAAGAATCGCAGGAATTACATTTTCCTCACCAGGTGCTTTACACAAAATTGAATTTAGCCAAGGTGAAGCTAACTGCACCCTCTGATTGATCACCAAGCTTCCCCCCCAGCTCCCAAGCTCTGAGGGAGTTGGGAGCTGGGGAAGGAGCAGATTTGAAATGACAAGCGGAAATAGTAGCTGTTTGGTAAAAGAAGAGAGTCAAAATACCAATGTTACTTCATTAAAGCACAGAAACAAAACTCCACAGACAATAATGTTTAAACGAAAGATTGTCACCTTACCTCTCATAACTGTTCGTACAGATCGAATAAGGTTCGTTAGCTGTGCTTTAATTCCTGGTTCCTCTCCAAATCCTCCAATTCCTTGATCGCTTCCCCAGCCAACTGTGTCACAGAAAAATAGCCAGACACGTTAGAAAAAAAAAAAATAATCAAAACAACACCCAAACTGTGCAACAAATGCTATCAGTAATATTAATGAGTGATCTGTCTTGAATGTGGTTATCACTAACGTTAGAAAAACAAACTACAAACCGATTCACTTTATTTCAAGATCAGGCTTTAAAACGATGTACTGAAAACTGTTAAACCTTTTAATGAACACAACAGTAATGACAGATCCCTGTTTCTGTGAAGGAAACCCTTACCCTTTTTTTTTTTTTTTTTTTAAGGCACTACTATTCCCTGCATGCCAGAGAAATGTTTCCAGGGATGGGGCACCTACCACCTCTCTGGGCAACCTGTGCCAGTGTCTCACCACTCTCATCGTGAAAGATTTCTTCCTCAGATCTAGTCTGAGTCTGCCCTCTTTTAGTTTTTAAACTAAAAAGTTTGAAAAACAGCAAATAACTGTTGTGTACAAAGTGATGTTTCAGCACTGAGAGATGATATGCATGACATAAAATGGTTGGCGCAGATTCCAGGTCGGGCTGATGATTTTTGTAACTGCTCTTATTAAAAAAAAAAAAAAAAAAAAAAAAAAAAAGGGACCTGGGAGCTTTTCAGCGGGTGACAAAAGTACTGAAGGTTCACTTGAAGGGAGAATCCCTTCCCCACCTGCTGCGGGGAGGGGCAGAGCATGTGGTCCCAGGGATGGGACCAGGGAATTTTGAGTCCCACCAGTCATGGCCCTGACCCATTTGGGGACGAGCGCAGAAGGGAGCGGCTGTCAGTATTCAGAGCTGCACTGTGCAACTCGCCACTTTCTTTTGTCCAGAGACAACTTTTGAGTGATTTTGGTTGGGGGTTTTTTCACTTCCTTGTATCCCTCGCTCTTCTGGCACCGAGTTCTTTCCCTCATCAGCCGGCTGAGCTTGGCATTACTCCCAGTCACCTGGGGCTGACAGGTCGCTGGAGCCATCCTTCATCCTTGCGTCTCCCTTCTCCATTAGCTGCTGCTCATCAGGAAAGCAAACGTCCCCCCCAAAAAAACCCAAACCCAAACTGAACAGGTCCCTCGCAGTGAATCCTACCGGGGAACAGGAGAAAGGGATTAACTATCTGCACTCCTGCCAAAAACCCACGCTCAGCCTAACTCAGTGAAGTCTGGGCTCTCCGGATCAGGAAACAGGGAAACCTCGGGTCATCATTGGTAATTTTTTCTGGGGTAAAACAACACAAGAACTTTTCGTGGGTGGCTTTTCTGCGTTTCATGGAGTTTTGTCATCTTTTAAAGCACAAGGATGCCCAACCTTGGGGATTTTTCTTTGGTACCGCAGAAACTCGAGTGTCAACGTGTAAAGACTGAGATGCGCTATCTCATCAAAAAAACGGCATGACGAGATGAAAGAAATCGCCTCTCGCTACCACAACATCCTGACGCACGGTGCAAACAGAGACGAAATAGTAGAAAGGCACAGGGGAAAAAAAGAAGATTATTACGGGGAGGGAGGGGCGGGGAGAAAATTACAGTGGGGAAAAAAAGAAAATTACAGGGGAAAAGAGAGAGACAACGCGATGACAGGAGCGACGACAACCAGGCCGGCCGAGAAGACGCAAAGCCCCAGCGCAACTCCTCTGCACGCCGACATTCCGCACGGCAAGGGAGGGGTGCAGGCGGGGCGGCAGCGCACCGGGTCCCACGGAGCCCGTCGGGCCGGGCCGTGTCTCCGCCACACCGGGCGGCCTCCCCGCGCCCGCGGGGCCCGCTACGAGCACCCTCGGGCTCGCCGAGGGCCGGGTGCCGCCAGCCGGGCTCCGGGCGGCTCCTCCCTTCACGGGCCGGGCCGTGCGTGTGTGTGGGGAACGGACGGGGACGCGTCGCCGTGGCCGGGCCCGGCCCGGACTCCCCCGCCCCCCGCGGTCGGTCGGTGGCGGCTCACCGTGCCGGAGGAAGCGCTCCTCGTGCAGCACGGCGACGGCGTTGACGATGAGGAGGGCGGCCTGCAGCAGCGCGTACAGCGTGAACGCCATGGCCCGCCGCGCGCCGCCGGGGCGGGACCCGGCGCCAGAGCGGGACGTGGCGGGGAGGGGGCGTGGCTTGAGAAAAGGGAGGGCGTGGGTCGATGACGGACGTAAGGAGGGCGTGGCTTGCGGCAAGGGGCGTGGCGGCTCTGGGTTTCCCCCGCCCCACGGTTGCCGCTTCCCGGAGGTGGGCCTCGGCGGGCTCGCGCGCCGTGCCCGTGGGGAAGCTCCGCGGCGCGCGGAGCCGGTGGCCCTTGGCGTCAGCCCGCGTTCTGCGGGGGAGGGGCGTGCCGCCTCGCCTCTGCGCCTGTGGCCGTAACGGTGCCTCTTCCAAACGGGGGGAGCCGGCCGGGAAACATCGTCCCGGCGCGGACATCACCCGTTGGTCACCCGAGCAGAACTAGTCCAAAACATAAACCACCTTATGGGCAAAAATACTTTTTCTGCATTTAATTTTGTGGGCAACGTCTGGGGGGTTTCTGCTGTATTTCTTCAATACGTGCCGGCTTACGTTTTTGTTCTAGCAGGAAATCAGCTCTGGCCCCAGCTGTGGTGTCACCAAAACGTACTGACTGCAGAATTCAGGATTCTTAGCAGAACCCAAAAAAAAGCAATTATATTTTATATCAGACTGATCCGGGCCTGTGGGTACTTCTGCAGCCAAATAACAAAAATAATAAATAACTGGAGCTCAGGGACACTGCATAGTTATTGATGCATAAATATACATTTTTTTCCCCTTGCATCTTCCAGTCCGATTGGCTGAAGGGGGCGATTTTGCATAATTGCTCCAATTTTATTTCTCAGCAATCATACAATATGCAAAGCCCTTAACTCCGGATGGTTGATAGCTTTTATTACTCAATCAGGGTACAACGATTTGCATCATCACTGCGCTTTGATGGTTATTAGACTCACTCACCGTGATAGCAATGATAACTTTGCGCTTAACTTTGGTGGACTGGAGAGACCCCACGCCGATTCTTTGCCCTGTCACAGACTTCTGACACGATCTGGGTACATTGTTCACAGTTTATCAGTATTACATCTCCATCCTTCAGCTCTGGGTTAAGATCCGCTCACCAGCAAGCGCGAGACGATCCGATACTTCAGCGGTGAATCGAGCATCGGGACCGTACCATCGATAGACACTCGGACACCGTGAGAACTGGCCAGGAAGCAACCCACGCCTCAGCTTCTTCTGGTCTTCACCTTTCCTTTCCCAAGCACTTGCTTTAGTATAGTCGATGACGTAGTATTAGGCATCTAAATCATCATTACTATTAAATTACATTCCTTATGAAGAGCTAGAAGCAAGAGAAAGCACCCCATCATCAGAGCCATGGCATATTTTGTTATTGACTTACCCCCAAAATTACTAATATTAAATAAGGGAGGTAGAGAACAAAAGTCAAACATATTCATCCCAGTTTTGTAAGCTGGTCAAAAGTACTTGCTATGTAAGTCTCGAAAAGGAGTATAGTCTCAATTCAGGGAAGTGAGTAAAACATCTATTGCACTTCCAGTGAAATCAGTATTATTTAAGCATATGCTGAAGTGTTTCGTTATGTGAAAGCTCAAAATTTACAATATTTCAATATTTCCAGGTGTTGGCTCTGATTCCGGCGCGTATGCTTGGCTTCATGGATGTCAGCAGTCAGTGGCACTACTCGAGTGAGCTGGCACATGTGAACACACACTTGCAAGCTCAGGAATTCCAACATTAACTTCCTTATTTCTCATCTAGATTTTTAAATTGGGTATAACTACAAACCTCCTAAAAACTACCAGTTTAACATTTTTAAATGGAGCCATTTCTAGTTACCAAGAGGCCCCCGAAGTTTGCAGAAAGCTTTTTTTAATCATTCAATCCACCTTTCTCCATGTGTCTATAAATAAAAAAGGCTGATCTTGAGTTTTACTAAACTCCACACGCACAGAGAAAGTCAATATCGGGCTGAAAAGACTTCATCCCAAAGGTCATTACTATTTTTTAAGAAGTTGTGAGTGCTGGCATATAATGGTCTCACAAATGGAACTGCCTTTTGTTCTCAGACATAACTTAGGGCATTATGGCAGTAATTCTATAATTAAATACAGATAAATATGAGGGGTCACTACCAGGCATGTCTAATAACCACCATCATCAAGTAGCATTTCCTGGGCTACCTCCTTTACGGTATCCAACCTATAAATAAATACTAACCTCAGTAAAGAGCTAATGTTTAGAATTATGGCACTGAAAAAAAAAATGAGGTTTTAAAAATAAGTATACACGTTATGGCTTAGTGTTTTTACCCATAATTAAGATGTATCTCCAAAGAGCAGCTGCTATCAAGCTTACATAAACTTGACATGATTTTCCCCATTGTAAAATCCATCACAGCAACTTAACAACCACATGAACCTTATCTCTGAATCATCGTATTACGTGGTTGAAGGGAAAACCGGACAAAGTTGCTTGCATTGGAAGGAAAGCATGTTTTTTTCTTCATTAAGGTGTTCTGTTTCAGTGCAGTAAATTCCTGCGGTGTCATCTGCAGAGCGCAGTCAATCACCATAAGGGAGAGTTTTAAACCACTTTACAGATGTCAAAGGATTAAACTTCAGGCTGGTGAAGTATTGTGAAGACCTTGGTATTTTTTATTCGCAGTTCATTGCTCAATATCGTCAGACAAGAGCACAGCTCCTTGGCTCTGACTGACTATCCTCTAGAGTTAACGAGACTCGGGCTTGTTGCATCCAAGTTTTCAGGATTGTGTCAGTTTATTCCTGGCGAGCAAATACCAGGCTGAAGGAAGTCTTCTCACACCCTCAATCCCGGCATCCTTCGCCTCACTCGCCACCCACCATCTCCTGAGTTTATTTTCCGAACTAGCTTTGACGATCTCCTCCTTTAGATATTTGCCAGCAGGCCTGCTAATACCTTAGGAGCTGAAGATGAGCAAACTTTAAATATTCCCTGTCAGAGTCCAGAGGAAAGCTTGCTACCTCCTGGTTTTACCTTAACGGGGCTCTGAACGGACACAAACCGTCGCGCTACGTGGAACGGGGTATTAAACGGAGGAGTCCTTACACCTGCCTGCCACGCACCAACCTCGACAATGAGTAACTCCATTACCTGAAAAATTCTGTGTATGTGAAAACATTAGGTTCTGCAGCTCTAAATAAACCCCACAGCTACATTTCGCAGCTAAACTAAAGCCTTTGTCATCCTTCCTTCATCACACCTATTGCACTGCCGAACTGCTGCAAAGGTTAGCGACGCATCCTACGGACATAACACATCTCTTGTAAGCACAAACTGAATATTTAAGTGATTTAATATCCAGCTGCTTGTTTTAACCACCAAGCTTTTGTACATTTGAGAGAATTAGTATCTAGTTCTCACCCTTCAGTAGCTATATACAGAAAAGATCTTTGTCTTGTCCGTGACTCTAAACGTGCTGCGCAGTATCATCTCTGCCCTTGCTTATTTGGAAAGCAAATAGCTGTCCCCTTCAAAAACACAGCCTGCCAATTTTCCTAAGATTTGTACCCTGAGAGGACATGAATATGGCTTCATATGCAAAAGGAGGTTGCAGAAGAAAGGAAAAACAAATCCAAAGTTCTGAATTTGCACCTAAATTTATTGATGCCATTTCCAAAGTTTATCGTGCTTGGCTCTGTACCCGTAACAGCCTTTAAATGTCATTTGTTGTCTAGTGCATGCACACACACGCTGCTCTTCATCTTGTTATTATCAATAGTACAGTATTACATTATGTGACATTATACTGTATTGTGATTATTGGCATCTTCACCTCAGTCACCGTTTGCGTTGTGTTCGTGCTGGAATACACCAGTCCAGAAACAGAGTCCGTTATGCTCGGTACCGTATAGGTATTTTTCAGAGATGACAAGCGTAGGGATTTTCCAGTCTATGTCTCAGCTGGAAAACAGTGGATATCAAAAGCAGGCCAACACAGGGAATGGGGCAGCAGGAAAACAAATAGACTTTATCAGAGAATTGGGAGTCTCTGCTTCGCCCTGCCTTACCACTGACGGACGGTCAGGATTTGCAGGCGTTGAGGCAGCAGCTGGTCTTAAGGAGGGATTTACAGCAGGATGAGGAAACGGCCCCATGAATTTTGATGAGGGGGGCGGATATTGTCTCTGTGCAGTGAGCGGCATGAAGAAAGAGCAGGGGTATTAAGGAGAGCAAAGGGAAGGGGTGCCTGAGGCTGCTGTTATGGGCGGTGGGCAGGCAGGATCAGCTCGCTAAATAGAGGTACGGAAAGGAAACCAAAGTGGCACAGACTTACAGGCAAGGGGTTGATGTTTGTCACCATGCACATGCAAGCGTGTGTTTCCATCGGACCATGGAAAATGGTGTCAGTAGCAATATTCTGAATGGGAATATGGTCAGTATCAGAGGAGAAAGGACCCTGCTGCAGCTGAACCCCCGCCAGGGATGGCCGACATGTGCCCTCAGCTTCAGGATCAGGTCTGGTTTCCATCTCTGCTAATAGAAAAGTTACTCAAACCGCCCTTTTGGGATAAATACAGAGGTGTTGTAAGGGTGACTGAAATCCGACTGCCTTCGCAGCACAGCACACGGATTTTCACTCAGGTCTCTGAAACGCCTAACGCCTGCGTGGATCTGTCTGGGAAAGCCTCATCTTTCTGCTCCTGCCCTAAGTCTCTGTTTTGATAAGCATAACATATGGGAGTTTACAGGAGTGTGTTGGGTGTCACAATGCACCTCGCTGGGGCCAGACCCTCCATCAACAGCTTCCCCAGTGAATGGCTGGCCCCATCTAGGCCTGGAAGAGGAAGAAATTCATAGGTTGTAGCCTTCCCGTTCATACATTTGGTGGACCTTAGGTCTCCCCTTTGAAAACATGAGTCCTGAGAGCATTACTTCCACTGATGTTAGCTAAAGCCATTAGGCAAAGTCACTGATGCCAACAACCATTCCAACCTGTTGGTGACTGTTAAGTGCCATAATGATCCTGCAGATACTTTCAGTGCTCTGCAACATGTGAGCACAAAGGAGGAACAGACCATGCCAGACTCCTTTTTGGAGGAATACCCACTGGTCCAAGGGTTTTTCTCCTGCTTCCTTTGACTTCCCATCTACTTGTATGGAAAACATGCAGGAGGTCAGCCAAGCAAGTTGGTAAGAAAAATGGGAAATTACATACACTGCAGCTCTTGCAGCATTCCTAGCAGCAGTTAGCGAAGGGCATGAAACAGGGCTGGAACCCCTCTCCTGTGAAGACAGGCTGAGAGAGCTGGGGGGGTTCAGCCTGGAGCAGAGAAGGCTCCAGGGAGACCTTACTGCAGCTGCCCGGGCTGAGAGGGGCTGAGGAGAAAGATGGGGACAGACTTTTTAGCAGGGCCTGTTGCGACAGGACAAGGAGTAATGGTTTTAAACTAAAAGAGGGCAGATTTAGACTAGATAGAAGGAAGAAACTTTTCATGCGGAGGGTGGTGAAACCCTGGCCCAAGTTGCCCAGAGAGGTGGTCGATGCCCCATCCCTGGAAACATCCCAGGTCAGGCTGGATGGGGCTCTGAGAACCTGCTCTAGTTGCAGATGTCCCTGCTCACTGCAGGGAGGTTGGACTAGATGGCCTTTAAGGGTCCTTTTCAAGCCAAGCCATCCTGTGATTCTATGATTCTATGAAATTGGACTAGGCTGGCCAGATCCAGGGAGCACCCCTACCCCTCTCCGTGCCAAATCTCAGTCTAATCTGTCCCCTGTAACTGTCACCTGAACGGGGAGAACAGCCAGGCTTGTTCCTCAGCAAGCTGGTGTCATGCCAGAGGCAGAGGTCATCGGTGCTGGGAAAGTTGCAGCACTGAGTTTAAAAATTAATAGACGGTATCTTCCTTCAGGCTGTAAAAGTGGGCAGATTAAAAAAAAAAATCACAAACCTTGTGAGCTAAGAAATTGCAATCTGTCAAATAACGTTAGCATAGCCACAGAGTCTTACAGCTAGTAGGAAACTATATGCAAAAGGTTACATCTCAGCATAACGTGTAGAATTCACTATGAGTCAGAGGGATTGGGAATTTTTTGTAAAAATTACCATAAATCTCCCCCTGCATTTTTCTCCCATGACTCATCCCACAGAAAGAGCTAATATGGAAAGATGCATGTCTCTACAGTAAATTTTTAACTCAACCCATCAGAGAGATAAGGTACATGTATCTACGCTTCTTCTCCACCTCCAGAAAATTTCCACTTTCCTGTATTTTCTAATACTGGTCTGGTACAAGTTCACAGTGCAAAGCTACCGTGGAGGAAATGAAGTGGGGCATGTCAGTCCATCAGCTCGCCAGCATGCACCCCGCGTCCTTCACCCACTTTTCGCTCTGGAAGAAAGCGGCTGGTGAAAGAAGCTGTGGGCCATCACTGCTCTGGCACTGAATCGGGGGGTGTTACCGAGACAGCAAAGGAGAAGAACGGTAACTCCAAACTGGAAATTGTCTCTTCAGGGATGGCAAACTCTGGGGATACAGCTTGCTTGTCAGAAATGTAACTTATACACACTGGGCCAGTCAAATCCACCGTTGAAATCTTATCATTGTTCGTCACTGTTGTATTTTCCACTACCACAGGTGTACTGAGATCTTTCAACGAATAACTTGATGTGCAGTGCCTGGCACAACAGAAATGGAGCAACAGAAATCTTTAGGTGTTAGGTAAGCACGAAGAGCTGTTTGTATTTTGAACCTAATCCAATTAATAACAGGATATAATGAATGGCAGTACAGAACTGATATCTGGGATAGAGCTGGTTTAATTAATTAAGCAGATGGCCTTTTCCTCTCCCACAAATCTTTCTACCCTTTAGCATAAAACCCATCTTACGATCCCATCAGCCTCCTCCACTTGGCTAGATGCATTCAAACTAAAGTTGAACAAAATTTTTGTTTGAAGAGATTTCTCAAAACATGTAATTTACTTTCTCGTTGTAGAAATAAACATCTCAAGGGATGTCCCTCTTCCTGTGACTTCAGGTTGTTCTTGAAAAAAATGAAAATGCTTGCAGTAGTGAGAAATTAGGGGCTTGGGTTTCTTAATTTTCCTCAATAAAATTACGATACATATATATATTTAAAATCTGGGGAGAGGGAGAAGAATTTGGATCAGATATAAACAAAACCCAAATGTCATTGCCCTAAATTGATATTACCCAAGCATCACCCTAGCAATTCTCCAGCCACCGTTATTGCACCCTGCTGTGGGCTGATGGAGAAAGAGCCTGGGAGGACCCCAAAGAAGCACGAGGGTTTGGCAGGCTCTTCCCATGGGCTCCCTGATCACACACAGCTCCCGCAGGAATTCATTGCTGCACACATTTCCTTGGCAGCCCTCGGTCCTCTCCAACTGCCCTAACACTCACCGTCGGAGAAAGTTTACTGCTACGCTGATGGCAACCAACAGTAAGAGGCTTCCACTGAGAGACACCATGATAATCTCATAAGTAGACGGTGCTGAACCTTGAAGAGAATATGGAAAGCACAAGTGAGTTTTGTCAACAAATATCTTTAAGAAATGCAACTTTTTGTGAAATGACCTCAGGTTGTTAACAGGCTGCAAATACTGATTGTCTTTCTGCTGCAAACCATGGATGGAGGCGGTTGACCAGCTCTGCATTAGGAGGGTGTTCCTGGGAAAGTACTTTTTCTTCAAAAATCTCACACCTCAGTTAATTAACTCATGGGTCTTTATCCACCAAAGTACAAAGCAAAACCTAGCTGAAACCCAGCCCTATGGATCTCAGGGTGGAAAAGTGTGCCCTGCACTGTTAGACCACAAAGTTATTCCACATATTATCCACCTATTCACAGTAAAGCCATAGCAGGATCCTGAATCCTTTTGGCCTTTTGGGTTTAATTCCAAACTTAAAGCAGTGAAATTTGGTTTACGTCTCCTATCTACCCTTGCCTCCAAGTTTCCCACTCTTCTGCTACAACAGCTCCTTTTATTTCCACTATTCTTCCCTCTCTAAAACTCTGACAGAAATGGGTCTAACATGGCTAATTCATTTATATTTTTTGAGCCCATTCAGCACTCCGTATCTGTTAATCTTACATACTTGATAACACTGCTATTGCCTGGCGCCTCTCAGTAGTGTCGCCACACAAATAAACACTGCAAAACAGATTTTAAACGCTAACAAACAGGAAAGTGAAGCACCCTCTTCCTTGGAAACCACTGTGTTGTGGAAACCTTCTTCACCAGCATGGACCATCCTGAAAAAGAAAGCCAACAGACAATTCGGATCTCAGTTGAATCAAAATCAGCATATTTTTTTTAGATCCATTTATGACATCTGAGTATTTCACCACCTCTAATAATGTGAATTATCTTTACAAATTCCTTGTGAGATTGATTCTGCTATCGCCGTTTGGCAGGCTGGGAATCAAAGCAAGATGGGTTAAGGGACAGATCCAAAAGGCAGAATTTAATCTGACATTGAAAACCTGAATGTTTCTCTTAAGGCAATGCACTTCCCGAGGTGCCTTAAGTTTGACTTCATGTTTGTCTACGGCATCTAATCTTGGCATGGACAAGCACGCTGGCATCACACTCTAGCACATCTAGCACATACTTTTATCTAATTCGCAATTATTAAAATCTATCAGCCAATTCGCCCCAGGACACAGAGGGAGACTTTAGCAGAAAAGGTAACTAAGCCCAAGTTTCTCAAGCCCGGGTTATACCTTTTTTTTTCACTACCTCCAGAAGTGGAGTGCTTAACTCCTGTAAAAAAATCTCAGCCATGACATTAGAAAGTAACTAGGAATGATCAACAACTAGCCGGAAAGATGATGGGAGCCCAAAATACAATTTCTTGCTTTGTGGCAAATAACAATATTACTTTACCACAGCAATATTGCCTGTTACCAAAACCCTCATCCAAGTTTCTCAAAATGGTGGGCAAAGCTTTCTTCACAGCGAGCACACGAGGCAAGGGATGGATCATTAACCTACTGTCAAGGCAAGGAGACTGAGGGTGACAATTTGTCTTACGTTGGTCAGACAGCCTGGGGCATGGCTGGGAATTTCAAGCAGATGTCATACCTCTTGTTTTTATGCCTTCATCATGATAATATTCCTCTTGTAGAAGCTTAAAACTATGACACACCTTGTTACTGGAAAGTATAATGGATAAAAAGCAAGTGCTCGTCAGATTCAGGTGTCGCCTCATACTAATACTGCCACACAGACACGTATGCACAAACATATTTTCACCTTGCATGTGTGATACGCAGATTTCTGATCATTATTTCATTCTATTCTAGCTCCTTTTCTGGAATATAAATGAAATGTGGAATCACAGTATGTATCCCAATGACATCCAGTTAATAAACACAAGAATAAATTGTCTGCCAGTATGTTCTCACATATAAAAAGAGCTTGTGTCTAAAGTCTTAGATGTTGCACTTTAAATTCTACTCTCTTTGCTTCAATAAGTGTAACTTAAAATGAAATTATTGTGAAAAAATTGTATAGCCGTAAGTTGCATAAGGAAACAGTGACTGAAGAAAATACAACCCTATAGGAAAAAAGCCAAGCCAAACCCATACTCACATTTATACAAAGAATGACACCAGCTCTGAAAAACTGTTCAGACTGAAATACTGTTTGTGACATAGAATCACAGGACGGTTTGGGTTGGAAAGGACCATTCAAGGCCATCTAGTCCAACCCCCCATGCAGTTAGCAGGGACATCTGCAACCAGAGCAGGTTGCTCAGAGCCCCGTCCAGCCTGACCTGGGATGTTTCCAGGGATGGGGCATCGACCACCTCTCTCGGCAACCTGGGCCAGGGGTTCACCACCCTCACTGTGAAAAATTTCTTCCTTAGATCTAGTCTGAATCTGCCCTCTTTTAGTTTAAAACCGTCACCCCTTGTCCTATCGCTACAACCATTACCCCTCCTCTCGACATGAATCAGAGGGATCTGCAACAACTCCTACTTTTATAAAGCTTGGACACCAAAACCAGGCAGCATAATTTTGTAGCTAAGCAGTCTGTCCAGGCTTCGCCTCTTATCCATTAGTGCATGTCTGTGAATAAGCTGGAATATTGGCCCAGAAGCTGTTTCAGGATTTCACGTGAAATTTCCTCTGGTGCAAGGAGAGCTCGGCTGTTTCTGAAAATGGGAGATCACTAGCTTACTACAAAGTCCTCCAACCCCCATGATACAATCTCTTTTTCTCACATCAGTAAGATGTCCTAAGGAGCACCTCAGTCTTACCCTTCTGCTTGAAAAAGAAAATAAGACATGGTAATTAAAATCTAGAGCAGAATAAGATTACCAATTTCTGGGTTACCTTGTGACTGCTGGGGATCCTTCCATCAGCATCATGCTGCTAAGACCTTGCACGAAAGTAAAGCTGGTCTGAAGGGTTTCAGACTAATTGCTCACTTCATTTGCCTCTGTTGATTGCATTCTTCTCTCTGTGGTTTTTATTAAGGCAGAATAATCTCTTCCATTTATAGCAAATCAATAAAGTGTGGAGGTGGATCAAAGAGAGGCTTTACTCACCATCCTTTTGTTAAGCAATTCCTTTCACAATCTTTCTGGTGGAGCAGGAGACACAGCTGACTCCACCTAGAAGCCTGCCATGGCTTCCGTCGGGCACTGGACCCCTTCTGGCATGCTACAATTGCATGAAGTCCTCCAGGAAAACCGCCTCTGTAGCTTGCATTCAGGAGTCACTGCAGAAACATGCCATGTCCCAAGAATGGTGCCTTTGGGTCTTCTCCAGCAGGCTGGGTGGAGAGGGCAGGCAGCCCCATGGTTTGAGTGCTCTCCAGGCAAAGGAACCCCACCAGCTCAGATGGCTCTGGCTAAGGAGTGACTATGGGACCACGGTAAGTCTGAGCCCAGTCCTTGCTTTCTGTGGGTTACAGAGACCGACCTGGCTCTTTACACTGAAAAGAGCAAGGTAGGAGTTTAAGGAGCTGTCGTTGAGCTGGTGATGGCCAGCTTAGGGTTGGGTTTCAAATGTGCTTCATTTTGGCATTTCTTGCAGCCTGGCTTAGCTGTTCTTCACTGGATATCATCAGTCTTGTTCTGCAGCACCCACCTCCTCCCATGCCTCTGTTAGGGAAGTCACATCTCTGCAGATCTGGACCTTGTTTTGCTCTGCAAAAGCCCCTAGTCCTTACTGCCAGACTGGAGCTGAGCTGGCAACTGCACTGAGTTATCTCGTGAAAAAATGCAATTACCTGTGCTTTGTGATCAGAGAAGGAGTGGTGCTCTAGGGTGGAGACTCCTTTTTTCGTTAATACATTCACACAGAAAACATTAATACACTCCAGATTGGCAGGTTTTTAAAAACTAACAATAGAGATTGACACATTTTTCTGCTGTGCCTAGATAAATAACTGCAAACTAATTTCAGCTCCCCTTGCCTCACTGCTAGTATCAAACAGGACCAAAGCACCTCTGTAAGTCCCCTGGATATTGTTTGGCAGGGTTTCAGATGTTCACAGTCCAAATCACTGAGCACGTTTAGGTAACGACCACGGCTGTGAACTTTCCTCTATAGCATAAAAAAACAGGGAATGAACTACATGAAATAGATTTTACAGAAAGGTGAACAGCAGAAACCAGGCCTACAGATATATTCATTCTTGGTTAAGTCACACAGCAATTATCCATTCTGTACCATTCACAGAGGAGCACACTCAGTATGTGAGTACCCTCTCTCCCTGCTCCAGGGCATCACCGGCCTTTTATTTGGCTTGGAGCCAGAGCAAGCATGATGTTAAAAACCATTTCCATGTTGTATATGCCACAGAAGACTTCCTGAGAAGGGAAGGGCAGATGCCGATGCTTTCCTTCCTCATCAAACAAACAGAAAGCTCAAACCAAAACCTGAATTGCTTTGTAACCCACTTGTGATTCTGAATCTGATCCAAAGCTCACCAAAGTCAATGGGAGTCTCTTTACTGACTTCTCTGGCGCTCAGACCATGCCCTGTGGGGAAAAGATGCTAAATACATGTCAGACCTCATTCTTGCAAGCCACTGAACACCTCCTGAATGGTACTTAAAGTCCTCCATCATGTCCAACGTGAAGACATGATGGAAGCATCCAGGGACACATTCTTCTCCGTAAACATCTCTTGTGAATGGAAATTCACTTTCATTGAACTTTCAGAGACATTAAGGAAAAAGCAATGGGATGCTTTGAGTATTCCTGAAGGAGATGTATAATGTCTTAATATTTTTTTCTTTTTTATCTCGGTATCCGCCCGACTCCAAACTCAGTTTTGTGGAGAAGCTTGAGATCACAAAGTGGGGAGCTGCGGTCGAGGAGGCAGCTCTTTCCTGCAGGAACATCTTCTCTCACGTGGATTGGGTGCACTCCACCACTGCAAACTGCCAGCACAGATAAAACAAACCCAGTGAGACCAGGGCAACCAGCCAAGCGTGGATGTGGCCACAGAGACACACACCACAGGGCACAAGGATCCAAGCCATATGCAGGGCTGGAGCTTCTTAGTATGTCTGTAGGTTATTTACCTGCTCTGGGATTTATTAGTGAATACTTGGCTGGAAGTTTGGAGATTAAATATTTCATACCAGTGTATGTACCAAGGATAATCTCACTGTAGTGAAAAAAAGCCCTCTCAAATAATCCAATACGATGAAATGAATAATCCAAGCCAGTTGAGTAAAATTGTGTCAACATACATTTAGAATCATAGAATCATAGCATGGTTTGGGTTGTAAGGGATCTTAAACATCACTTAGTTCCAATCCTCCCTGCCCCACCATGCTCATGTGGGCATAAGCTCCACGGACAAACCCCTTAGAGGAAAAAAAGCTACAGAAGATGACGGGAAAATAGCGAGACATCCTACAAGATGCTCTCCCAACAGTTTTGCTTAGCACAGTCATTCTGCTTTGAAAGCCCAGGGGGTAAACGTGGTTATCCAAGAGGGTCAGAGCAAAAGCTAGGCTTTGTTTTTGTTAATTTCTTGTTGATATAGCCTAAAAAATACAGGTTTGCTGAGAAGGTGCTATTCTTTGTACACTCCAAAATTTATACAAACCTTTGGCACAACTGCCTTGAAGTTTTATGTAAAAATTATGAAAAAGGAAGAAAAAATTTTGAGGAAACCTTAACTTGAATGCCTCACAGAAGACAAAAGTCAAAGGGAACAGTCAAGAGTTGATCAGCAGGACAAAGCACATGCAGATTTTATTTACTATTCATTAGCAGGGCCTTATCCTGCTTGCCATACCCAGTTCAGACAAAGCTTCCAAATCTTCACTGTAATGCCTTTAATTGGCCCTACTCATGCAGAGATAACTTTTTTAATAATAATCAAGGTATTTATTCATCAGTGTGATCGACCTCAAGAGCAGTAAATGCTTAGATATGCTGGTTGCTTCAAATAACTCGTTCATGACTCACTGGATTTCACCTGCCATTTCAGAACAAGGTCAACAAAAGGTAAATAAAGGTCTTTGAGGGAGATGGTTTCAAGGCACCTAAAAGTACGGTCCCGAGAGAAGGCCTGTTCCTACGCTCGCAAGTAAGGGAAAGGACATACCTTCATGCTTTTGCTTGGCGCACTTCCTCACCAACATAAATAACTGTGCTAAAATTTCTCAGATGCAAATAAGGTAAGTTGTAAGTCCTGGAGAAGCACCACCACATCTGAAGGACAGAGCTCAAAGCGGTTTGGAGATGTTGTAGGCAATACAGGGAAAGCCAACTCTGTAAGAAAATAAAAGAAAAAGGACTGTCAATCACTGATGAGCTTTCTGTATCTATTTATTGTTAATTCAAGCACACAGGAAAATTCAAATCACAGCTCAGTGTGTAGCCTGTGCTGTGGGTTTTGCCATTCTCAGGGGAATTTGACAAAAGAAAGGCTGAAACTAAGATTTGTCTCTCCTGTGGTAACAGCTGTGGAAGTGATATTTGGTCAACCATGCAGGTTTCTTAAAGGTGTTGACAAGCCGCACATCACGTGAAAGAGAAGTTGTTTATTTTCCACACTAACATGACATCAATTTTATATTAAGGACAGGAACAATACGGGCTATCCTAAATTAACCGTGGCTGGGACCATTCCCACGTGGCACTGAAGAGCTGCACCCACACGACGAAACCCTTACCTTTCAGCTCAGGGTGGCACATACAAACTGCCATCGGGAGAGGCTGCGGGTCTGGGTTGACTCGCCATCCATGCCAGGAACTGCTCCCCAGGACTTCGGCGGGCTCAAACACAACCCTGCCGGGGCCACTGTAACGATTTCACTATAGAGGCGACTTCAAGTACAGAGAACATTAGTTATAGACGCAGCCTTAGGGTATGTATACTGCACGTACTACCGCATCAACCACTGGGTACATCTTCCAGTAACCTTTGTTTTTCTTTTTTTCTATGATGCCAGCTGGTGGAAATGTTGAGGGTTGAGTCTGTGAAATACAAATGTTTAATGGGATTCTCATCACTTTAATGTGTACAAACTTTGGCACAAGAGGAAAGCAAACAAAAAGCAACCCGTGATAAGAAGTTTCCTTGAATGTTTACCGAAGTAGATTAGTTTAGGCGGTGGCTGCTCTGTGTTTGTTTTCTAGGATCACATTCTTGAGCTTTATCAGCGTGAGGGAGGATTTTTTAAATTCAAAACACTTCATTCATGCTTAATTCCGAGACACATATTCCATCTTAACGTTTGCAGTTGTGGTCTGTAGATTGGTTACAAGCCAGACAAGTGGCGTTTCCATTTCCTGACTGGGGACTTTAGCATAACTAATCGAGTGCAAATAGGACATTTCCAGTTTGAATGTTCAATTTGAAATGTATTTGTTGCATATCCATTCTGTCATTTGTGTTAACTAGGCACTTTACTACACAGTTTCACAACTTCAGCAACATATGGACACGCTACTTACTTGCTGTGGAAAGTCACTGGGGAACGTGATGGTCTGAACACTGCTGAGCAGAGAGCAGAAAACAAATAAATCTGCTATAGATCCTTCGTGTTTGCTCCGGGGCCTGAACAGCCTGGTTCTCAAACGGTGAGGGACAACGGGTTACTCTGCACGCCTGACCACATCCAGGAGCTCTGGCACTCAGAAGCCATTAGAGCAGTAATTTCTTATTGAGCAACGGGATTACTTTATGTCTGGGCAAAATTTTTGATCTATAGTGGTAAGACATTTTACCACCACACTACAGTCGAGTTCATTCATCACAGAAAATATCATGTCACTATAATCTCTATAGTATCTTGTATCCTGAATACTCTATGCAGCTAACTCTCCATCTCAAAAAAGGATATAGCTGATCTAGAAAAGGTACATGAAGGCTATGGGACTGTTTCTGTTGGAGGGATGACTACAACTCTTCAATCTGGAAAAAAGACAACTGAAAAGGCTCGATAGATGCCTATAAAATTACAACTGGCATGGAGAAGGAGGACAAGGATTGCCAGTAGTCAACTGGCAGCTGGTCTCATCCAGTACAAGAAGCCCGTGGCATAAAATGAGGCTAACGGGTGGCAGCTCCAAACATCAGAAGCTGTTTTGTGGTTTTTTTCTCCTCATGTCCTGTATTTAAGCTGTGGAGCTTATTGCCATGGGATGCTGTAAGCTGCTAAAAGTGTGCCTAGGTTTTAAAAAAGTCACCAGACGAGTTCATGGAAATAAAAATCCATTGAGGGTTATTAAAAACAAGACATCCTGTCTGGATCAGAAAACCCATGAGCTGTAAATCATTAGATGCTAAAACAAGATTCTGGGAACAGATCTCTAACTGCTTGCATGCTTCTACAAAGTATCTGATTTCATCTACTATTGGGAACACGGTACTGGCACAGATGAACTTCTGGTCTGACCTGGTCCAGCTTTTCTGATGCTTTCATTGCTTTTTTCCATGCTTCAAAAGCCATAATGCTGCCAGTTCAGTGAGTCTTGTATTGGAGTCTTCTCAGCTCACCTACTACAGCAGCAAACTATGCAGGGAAGGGCATGAAAACAGGCTGTGCCCTTCCTCCTCTGCCTTCCAGATCTGCCGGGCTGCACCAAGGAACTGTAAGGCCAGGTGATTTAATCTCCCGGGGATTTGCTGGGAACGAAGGGAATATTGAGAGAGCAACTCTGCAACACATCCAAATGCCGGCGGTGACTGAAACTGCTTTCAGATGCTGGTGGTGCTGCATTGGTGTGGACGATCTTCTACACAGTCATATGCTCAGGGATGACACCATGCTTGGGACAGAGACCCTTTGCTTGAAGACAAATTTCACTCAGAAAAGCCTTGGCAATCGGGGTGTTGCACATCATCAGGAAAAGACCTGGAAGACTATGGCTGCAGTCTTCAAAAGTCGACTGACTTTGGCTTAAGTCTCCCTTTATTTCTATGGATCCACAAGGCACTTCCTGAAATTCCGCTAAATCTACTTCTGAACATTTTCTAAATAACCAGAGGCAGAGGATTTCTGCCATGAAATACTCCAACACATTATCTGTGAATTAAAATACTTTTAAAAAGATATTCTTGGAAGGGATAAACTTCCTGGTTCTTTTCTTTAGTGGAATAAGCGTAGCATTAAATTACAGGGAAGCTCAACTATTATCTTATAGTTTTCTTTTTTTTTATTATAGACTTTTTATCCACATGAATGATAAAGAAACTACAACAGAGTTAAATACCTTTTTTGATAACAGTGATTATATTCTTAATTACACTCAATATTAAATTGTAAAATATTTCCAGAGGAGTACAATCTTAATTCATACAGCAGGCAAAATACCAGAGGAGGAAGGGGCCGAAGGAGAGGGGTGTGAGAATTTCCAGTCTGCTTTTAAAAAGCACTGTGTATGGCTAACGCTGCTCTATCCATCCATCCCAATGGCCCATCCGGTAAGACGCGCATTTCTTTCCATAAAACAATCACTATTCAAAAGCAAAAGATGAACTGGCAGATGTCGTCAGTGTTTGTGGTGTTGAAAGGATCGGCAGTTCCTTTCACAGTTTATCTGTACAATTCATCAAAAGCATTTTCTCTATCAAGTTCAGTAGTCCTTCTAAAAACACAAAGACTTAAACTTTGGTACCACCAAAAAAGATCCAGGACAGGCATTTTTTGATTTTGTTGTTGTTGTTGTTGTTTTGTTTTTACTAATAAATGGCTGCTACATTCTATTTTACATGGTAGTCCATGATGCTTTGAGGTCACTTGTCCTTGGGTTCAGAGGAACCTGATTTGTTTTTTCTTTAAATTCCCAAGCCCTTCCATTTTCTCAGTCTTTATACAAGTCAGGTTTCTGAGTGGTGGGTTCTAACTTACAAGGGAACAGCTGCAAAAGATCATGTGCTTCTAGGAATTTAAAAAAAAAAAAAAAAGAGAAAGAGAGAAAATGTTACCAACACTAAATCTAAGTTTGAGATTCCTTTACTCACAGAATTACAACATTTAATTACAATCCTTGAAAAAGGGATACATGTACATCAGATGATGCTGCTGGAGGTCAGACTTTGCTAGTTATTATCTGTAGAGTCACGTGGAAATACTTGCATTAAAGATAAAGTGCAAATTGCAACTGCCTGAAGTATGACTAAACACAACAAGACCTGCTGTGGAAGGGAACACAAAGCCCACGAAGGGTAGCAAAGGACTGCTGAGAAACACAGAGCATTAATTGAGTGGTTGCTCTGCAACGCGCAGGGTCTTCACTCCCTTGGTGTATTGTGTGGGTATGCACGTGCATACACGGTTCTTCTTGAGACAACTGTTTTCAGCACATTGAGAATCTGAAATTGCTTCTGGACAATATAGATGCGATTCTCTGCTTGACTGATTTAGCTTAGCAGTTAAGTAACAACTAATCTTTCAAAAGCACTAGGGCCTACTTAGAGAAATCCCCGTTATCTGCACGGATGGTGTGCCACTGGAAACAACAACAGCGTGAGCAACACATCTATCCCTCACACTTCTTGGCAAATAAGCAGGAAATGCTCATAGCTGTGGTGCCAGCACCCTCCTTGCAGGGCTTGTCAGCTGATGAAAACCTGATGCTGGGAACAAATAGTGCCATTCACCTGATGCTGCCATCCTCAGGCAGACTTCTACTGTAGATCAGCGCTTTGGACAAGGTGCTCAGGGCAGGACCCGCTGCTTCTCATCTGGAGAGGCATAGTGTTTTATTCAGGGTATTGATATCACTGAATTTCTTTTAAATCAGTGTTCAGATTAATGTAGACTCAACTGGAAAATGCTCGCAGTCAGTAGGAAAGTATGTACAAGAGGGCAAAGCAGACCAACTTTATGCTTAGACTAATCTCCTTATCTCAGTAGGCAGAGCTCAAGACCACGGACACTGGTTACTCTATGCTTATTCTTAATGTTTTTAAGTATCTGCTTCGTCCATAGCTCAGGCAAACCTCCATCCTTTATACTATGAAATCCTTCTCAGATGCCCCCGACTTTCTCTTGAATACCTCTACTTTATGTATTACTGAGGTCTCTACATATGAATAGCTCTTTTTTTTCTAATCCACAAGCCAGATTTTGTGCCATTACACAGAAGCAGGTCTAGTGGCTTTCTGCCTCTCTGCCTGCAAGCCCTAATCTTGTTTTGCCAGAAAAAAAAAAAAAGACAATGTCATTTAAACGTCAAGGTTTTAGCACCTGAAACTGGAATCTCTCATGCCACTGATGGTGGAGACTGTGTTTCTTCTAACTGAACGCTTCTGAAAAACACCTCTGAAAAATGCAGTGTTGGGTTTAGGAAGATCCTGCACATGGACAACAAGGTAATTGGCATCTGCAGGAGACTGAATTACAGAAGACAGTATTGGTGTAGTTCTGTAAAGCTCCCAAAATACACTGGTCTTTCCTGAAGCTGAAGAAGGTCCATTATGGGCAGAAAACACCACCCCTAGTTGCCCACGTGTGAACTTTTACTGCACTGTGAATGCCAAGGTATTTCCCTCCTTCCACTGAAGGTACATGACCTTGATGCCACCTTCCAGCGCCAGAGAGTAGAAGCACACGCTCAGGCGATTAGGCCTGGATTCACCCGATGGTACGTCCTACCCCAGTGAAGGCTTGTAATTTGTGTGACGTGTCAGTTATCACCTTTAGACTGTAGCACAACACTTCCACAGACAGAGCTTTTAGACCAGAATCAGTAACATCATGCAACAGAATCATTCTCTTAATTCTTGCAATGCCTGCTAAGGAAAACATGACGGCCAAGTCAGGCAGAATAAGATTTCTTTTTACAAGCTCACCTTTAGCTTTTGCTGAGGTGTGCACCGAGCTTTTCTTTCCTGATCAAGCTTGCTGCATAGGGAATCTGCAACGACAGAGAAACAAAGCCACTGCGTTAAGCCAAGGTTTGGCTAGCAAGACATCCAAGCTGGAATCCCTGCAAATTAAAGGTTTTGCTTGCTGTTGGGGTTTAACCTCCCTACATCATTTTAGGAGACAGCACCTTAAAATAAAGAACTGAACTCTTTACAAAACTGCAAGAATGCTGAAGCAGAAATAAAATAAAAATGGCCCAAATTAAAACAACAGATTTTAAAATCCAACGCACAAGAGGTCTTCCAATGTTTTGTTTATTTCAGTTGCTGACAAAAATAAAGCCACCACCCATTCTGCTACCTTTGAGATGACAAAAATCAGCTGTAACAGAGCAGGCAACACACACTGATCTCTGCACAGCCGAAATACAGCAAGTTGGGAGTACGGGACTTCATATATTTATATCACCATAATTAGGAGGTTCATAACAGTTCTCTCTGACTTGCACCAATCTGAGGGAAGCCACTGAAGTGGAACAAATAATTAAAGAAAAACAGAGAACATAGGCATATTAGGGAACATAGTTATATTTAGAAACAAAGTGGGATGATGTGCTCACTGGCTACTGGGAATACAGTACAGGGTTTCTCTTTTTCAATGCTGGGCCTTTAGAATGCAACAAAACTAAATTGCTCTGAGATTTCCCCATAGCTGGGAATCCAAGTGACTACAAATTCACTATTTTTCGATGATGCCTTTTGGAAGGACCATTGGAGGAATTCAGGTTGGGATCAGAAAATCTATGTCCCCACAGGCCCAGGTGCTGCTGCACACTGAGGTGACCTGCTTCTGCTGTCAGGCACTCCAGTATATTTTCACAAATAATGTCAAATGTTACTGTAAGTTGACAAGTAGGCTGGGCTGAAGTCAGGAACAGAGCTGCACGAACACCAAAGGGAGCAGACAGGCATTGAGCTCAAGCAACCTGCCCCGCACACGTAGTAACATACCAGAAGCATGTGAATTTGCATCCATATCCACTGATCATATACCTAACATGCATTCTTGTACATCCCTGTTTTGTTTTTAATTACATTATGCCTACAGTATGTGAGTCTTTGTGTGAGTTGTGCTGAGCGTGTCTCTGGGCCGGTGTAAAGTGTAGTATCTGCAGTGTCCTTAATAAGGAAGACTCAGGATGAGAGGAAAGAAACGGGCATCTGCAGCTCAGGAGCTAACCCTTTCATTTCTCAGGAAAGGAGGTCAATCTGATTGAAAGCAGCAGCACCGGGAAGCAGCAGAGTCTGCAAAGATGAACCCTCTGGATGAATGAAAGCAGAAGCCTTCCAAGGGGGCACGCGGCTTCCCTCACTACACAGCCCTGGGCAAAGGGAAATGCGCGTGCATGAACTGAGAGGACCAAACCACTGGTGACCTGAAAAGACCCAGGATCCAGGTGTTTTTTCTCACTACTCTTACAACCCCTACCCTTCATAGAAGCCGAAAACTATCAGGAAGCTTGCTGCCAGATGATACCCCCCAAAAAAACAGAGCTCACCCCTCCACAGAGGCCTTGAACAGAGCTGCCTTCAAGGGCATGCTGTTTGCAAAGGCTGAAAAACTCCTCTCCAAACTGCAGCAGAGAGGAGTATGCAAAGAAACTGTTCACCTGATCAGCCACTTGCAGGGTTTAGATACAAAACAGAAGCACAAACAAATGGCCTGAACAAGCACGTTTTAGCTGAGACCTGTGATGCTTCACCAACCACTTTCTTCCTCTTTCCCACTCTCGACGGCCAACAGGCAACATTGGTTTGCATGGCCGCCGATTATATAGGACATCTCCCAAGCTGTACTGACCTAGATAATACAACAGGGTACAGTCTGTCAGAAATTAACTGTTCTTAATCCACTTCTCTGCTATATTTGGCACATCAGCATCTTTTCAGTGTGTGTTGGTTTATCCATTCTCGTAATAAATGAAACTGGGAGAGGTGGGTGTCCAATAGGGAAATTACTACTTTCTTCACGAGTTAAATCACCTGCAATGTCATCTTCTACTTTTGTCATTGGAAGAGCATTTGATAACTCCAGTACCGCAGTGGAATAGTATTTAGGACTCTTCACGACAATACAGTCCCCTTTTGTGCATCCATGATGATGGCTGCGATGAAGATAGGATCAGCACTCGCATGGGCATGAAGATCCAATACTTGGCCCTCATCAAAGCCTGTACACCCCTGCCAGCAATAACGAAGTGCCGACAGTTCGGTTTTAAGTAGCAAGTAATTTGTTTCTTATGACTAAGTCCACATTAATAGGAAATACATCACAATGGGAGCAGATCTGTAGGGTGCAGGAGGAAGACCCTGGGTCCATTCTCTTTTTTTTTTTTTTTTTCTTCTTCAGGCTGCCTCTAGTCTGGTCCTGGGTACTACCCGTTAAGAGCTAGAGCACACTTCTCTCTGCATTTCTGGAACACATCCTCGTGTGCTTCGTCCAGAAGGAATCCAGTTTGCAAGCTCTGAGTCTGCTCCACAGCATGAACCAAAGTGCAGATAAGCAGATAGGATTGGGGATTCATTTCTGAACCACAAGTCTGCTACACTTGGACATCAAAGAAGCTTCTGTATACCATCCTCTTTTGGAGACTTCACCTTTGCCTGCCATCTCTAGGTGGGATACACAATGATACATACCCCTGACTTCTGTTGTTTGAAGAGGGAACCTTTAGTACCCCAAAGCACTATTATCCAATGTGGATCTACAGGTATTTAGTTAAACAAGTCTCATTTCCAGAGATTGCACTTGATAACTCGGTCAGAAGACCAAGACAGCCCTTCCAAATGCAAAGAGTATTTATGCAGTAAAGGATACAGATGTGCAGCTGAACTGCCACTGGAAAACTACAGTCTCTGCACACATGGTGCTTCTGGACAGAACGATGCATGGGATTAACCAGAAGAAAAAACACGCACTGAGCCTTTGACAGCTGGAGGAGGAATGGAAGTGCCAACAGCATGCCCTGGAGGGTGAGTTTTCACTAGTGCTCTGTGAAAGTATTTATAGCTGTGTGGGCTGAGTTCAGAGATTCTTCCCTCCCGGCTGGATAGCGGCATGTGCTCAGGGCAGCGTACGGGGCTGCGCAGGATGCAAGGACTCAGGGCTGGAGTATGCAGTCTCTCCCTGCTGTATTTTTAAGTACTGGTGCGTATTAATACCATCGAAAAAGGATTTTGCACACAGGCAAAAATAGCAGAGGCTAGCTTGTGGCTCTCTGGTACATACGCATCCATTTTTGATCAGAATTTCTGCAGATTCTAAAGGAAAGGAAGCTTTTACTTCTGCTTTTAATAGCCATTAATAGCCATCTACAGGACGTACCTTTTCTTTAACATTTGAATTTACTGGAGACACAGCTCCATCCTATTAACCCAAGGCACACCCAGATGCATTGTCAAGATACAAGTTTTGCTCACCTGTCATAAAAAAGGAGACAGTGGCAAATAAAATTCTGGTGAAAATAGTACTTGTCAGCTGACTTTTCTGTACAGAGTCAGGGATGTGTATGCTACCTTCGGCATCAAAAGGACACATTCCCAATTTGTACCACTAAATTTGGAGAGGAACTCCACCAAAAAATCAAATGAAAATAACAGAACACAGAGAAACAGACCTGCAGTATCATCCCAAGTGCTAAAGCACAGAAGAAATTAATGAGAAAAAATACAAGCATCTCTATTTTGGGACAAGGTAATGAAATCTGCCTTGGAGTCTGCAAGACACAGTAAACAGAGTTCCAGAAACGCTCTTTTACCTGTTATTATCTGGGTGTCAGTGGACAGATACTTCAGCAAAAGATGCAGCTCAAGAAATCCAAGAGCCATTCTGCTGAATCGATGTTTGCCTCTAACATTCTTGTCAAGGTCAATCAATCTAGCTGGACCACTTTAAGCAGAGGACCAAAACAGAAATCCCAATAAAGCAATGCTATTTCCAATTTACACTTTTCGAACATGGAGTGACAGGCATGCAGTGACCAAGGTCTCCGCACACAAAAATGTGGATATTCCTTGTTTGTATAATGAATAGACTAGTTGTACAAAGCACCCACTTTCCATATACAACTTAAAATAGGAACTAAACCTACTGGAGCTTTTCTTAATTACACTAAGACCCAGAGGAACATGATCTCATACTTCTGCAGATCTACCAACATTACCACATGGTAGATTTTTTTCTTCTTTTAAACACTCCTTGTGAATCTTTGAAGATCAGGATGAAAGACAATGCAGAGACAGAAACAAATTTTGCAGGTAGATAGCTCCTGATTTATTTTATTGTCTGCCTCTGAAGAACTGAGTTGATTCAAAGCAGCACTGAGAGCAGGCAGCCATCAAACATCAGAGGAGTTCCAGCTGGATCCAGTTCCGAGCCCAAAGTTAGACTAATGAGGAGAGAGTCAGTTCACAGGAGTATAAATAAATTAAAAAACCTCAAAACAAAATGAAACCAATGCTTTCCACTTGAGCTGGAAAGACAAGGGACTGCCTGAGTCATTCACATTTCTAACATGTCTCAAAGACCTGATGCCTTTTACGCCTAAGTAAAATTAGTGGGATTGATCACTACCTGATCTTCGTTACCTAAACCACAATGGCAGGGTGACAACCACTATCTTAGCTTTTCCTGATGGACAGGTTACAACTGTGGTCAGCGCTTCCTGGGGACCTACAAACTACTTGTAAGAGACCCCTGAAAGGAAATTTAGAAAAGCTAGCCTGTTTGCAGGAGGCTTAAGTTTGCTGCTTGGTGCTCTACTTCTCTGTGGCAATGTTTTAGAGGGGTTCACAAAAACCTAAAAGGATAAAAATTGTCACACTGGGAATGCTGATTCTGGTCTTTTTCCTCACACCTGGCAGCTAGGAAGAAAGTTCATGCTTTTTAAATTTGATCCACTAACACCATTGCTCAGAAGACAGCATCAGACAGATACAGAGTCTCAAGGAGGAGCTGACTCAGTACTTTGTTAGGCTGGCTGGGCTGTCCTGACAGATGAATTCTGGTCAAACTAAACAGAAACAGACAACTCTAAAGCCAGGTGAGCTCTTCTGAGGCAGACGTTAGAATTTACCCCAGCCTGCTGGGTGGCGATTTCTTCTCAGTGGCACTTTCTGTACAGCTTAATAACAAAGGCCAGACGATGCGTGCCTGAATCCATATGTAAAATCTGTATTTTACATATGACCTCCAAGTACACACACTGTACTTAGCCAATTTGGGAGACAGCACTTTGAAGGAAGAAGAGAAGAAAAAAATCATTCACTGATCTAAGGTCCATTTTCTTGTTAAATATGACAATCAGTTGTTTCCTAGCACTTGGCCAAGAGCTGGGCACAAACAGGTTGCGATACAGCCTGATAGCTGCTCCGAACACTCTGACCAACTCCTTTCTCAACAGAAATTGCTGACGAACGCACAAGGTCCCACTGTTCCAGCCACCTACCAAGCCAGGTTATGTCCAAAGAAGAGAATGTAACAGAACAGGACCCACCCCCCATTTTCCCAATGATCTGAGCCTTGCTCCTGACTTTCAGGAAGCCATAAAATAATTTTTTAGAAGTCCAGAGCGGACAGAGCATTAAAATTGATTAAACACTGCTTTCACTGAGGCTTTTAATGGAAGAATATTCAAGCCACGCCACTCGCAGCCGCGGCGGGTGTAGTGACCGCCGGCAGCGGCAGAGGGCACCCGGCGCCCGCGCCAGCGCCCTGGCAGCTGCCACCCCACTCGGGGCGGCTGCTCTCCACGCATGGCGATTTAACATCGTCTTCTGCATTGCAGTTTTACAACGACACCCAAGAAGTGTGAGAAGAAAGCGTTGCGTTCAGTGTCCGGCATGGGCTGGGCACGAAGCACTACCTTCAAGCGGCCCTTTCCATGTAACAGGTCACAGCGGGCGTTTGCACTACCAAGTTTTCAAATACAATTATATTTGGTTAATTATTTCATGCTTGCTTCAGCTTATTGTATTCCAGACATCTCTGACACATCAAACACGCCAAGGCAAGTTATTTTAAAGTCTGACTATCCAGTTACACAGCTTGAAGCGTTGCAGTTCAGGGTCAGTGAAACCACCCTTAGGGCAAAACCTGCCTCTGGTACCCACTGTTACAAGAGATGCCTTCATGAACATGCACAAGTCTTCAGGGAGGACAAAGTTAAGCTGTATAATCCTTCAGCGGTGAGAAAAGCCAAAAGAAACTGACTCTGTGCATTTATATTGTTTGTAAAATAAAACAACCCAACAATTAAGCAAGTTCTGTGGCTATTACACCAGGAAATGTTGAGTTTAATACTACAAAAGTATATACCTATGAAGCTGTAAGTAAAATTAAGATGTGAGTATGCATTAAACACTTCTGCTTTTCTCTTTGCACTTCTGTGTTAACAAGAAAATTAGGTGTGGGCAGCTCTGTTAAAGCAATAGTATAGCGTCCCAGGTACATACAAAACAAAACAACCTACCCCTGTTAAAAACAACAAAAAACCCAAACAAAAATCAAATGTAACCATGTTTTTTGTGTATTCTGCACCAAAAGATTTAATTCATCCTTGCCATAACCCAAGAGGGCCAAAGGAGTTCTATCGTTAGCATATTCAGTTCATTAATCTTAATTCTGGATATAACCATACAAAATATACGCACATGAATGAATTAAAGTAAGCGCTGATTCCATTTCAGCTATCAACCAAAACATAACTGAAGATTTCTGCACCCAGCTTAAACAAACACACTGGTTATTTGAAGCAGTCTCTCAGTTCTTCATATGCAAACATCCTTTTATCAGTTTCACTGATACACAACCTGCCTTGCCGATACCGGGAGGGATACCCTAAATGTGAGCATAAAGACTTACTGATGATTAGACAACATTTCTATTAATGATAATTAAACTCAGGCAGCCACAGTGAGCAAAGAGGTCCTGAATTGTTGGTGCTGTACGTTAAATATTGAAACTCTGTACATCTCTGTACATACATTCGGGCAGCTCTGTTTAATGATTACATGACTATTATTCTTTCTGTAGTACGCATCAGTAAGTGAAAAGGGTGTGAATTACATGATCATAATTCTTTTCCTGCCCAAGAAAAAACACTGCACTGAACCTTGTGATTTCTCCACTTCTTGTAAATCAGAAAAACCACCACAGCTGGCTTGCTGGAGGTCTGGGATGTCCAGTTTCAGAAATAACTTCACAACTGGACCACAAAGTGGTCTGAGAGGCAGAGATGATCCATTCTCTCCCTGGGAGGGACAATTAGTTAGCTCCAAGTTCAGCTGACATGAGATAAAGGCCGAAGTGGCCCCACAAACTTTGTGCTTAAATGTGCTTCGCAGCAGGAATCACAGGTTACCTGCCTCAAGTCCAAAGCGGCAGGGGAAGTACTTTTCAGGATGGCATCCTAGTTACCATCTTCTGTGACAATGCAATTCACAGGTCAAGCCAAACTCCTTGCCTGGCATTGGGAGACAAAGGGGAACACAGCAACAACTTGGACTCATGAAAGGAAAAGACTGGAGACCAGCAACAAAAAATCTCCAGAGATGTTCTGGACTTGAATTCCCTCCATAAACTAACCTCCTTCAAGCACCCTCCATCTCTCATTGAAATCTCTGAAGTCAGCAAGAACAGGGAGCAGGAATGTTCGGTAGCTCTAAAAATAAGGCCACTCCTAAATGCCTTTAAACATAGGTGCATGAGTTTGACAATCCTGGCCTTCAGCTTTATTTTTATGTCCTAACCCATCAATTAGAAAATGACAGTACCAGAAGGCTGGACAATGCGTTCTCCGCATCAGGCTCTGTGAAAAGCACAAGGAATGCTTGAGCACAGAGCTGATTCAGGTAAGTGGGGATATTTGGCAAGCCTGTCTCAAAAAAACCCTGTTGAATAATGTCAGACTGATCACAGAAAAAGCGCTAGCAAAACAGGCACTAGCTGATAGCCTCCCATTCATTACAACGCCTTGCTCTTAAAACCACACTAAGCAGTATCTGAGTAAGAAACAGTTTCACATATTCCACCTCTTGCTTCTACTGGGTTAAGTATGTCAAGTTTTGCAAACAGCACAGTTGTATGCAATGTTCTAGAGTTGCACTAGCGCACACATGCAAAATCCCTCTTGATTTTAAAATAACAAGCAAGAAGCCAAACAGAAATGTGTGCCTGCAATGAACTGTGTTTTGGCAACTTGATCCTTTACTGCTGAGTTAAGAACTTCTAGCAGCTGAAATTTGAAAAAGACACATCCTAAGGCTTATTTGCCAGCAAGAAGCCAGCCTCGCACAGACCCACTAATGAGGGCCAAAATGCACCCCTTGGCAACTTGTACAGGGTAGAAACATTTAACTGCTTCAGGTTTACTCATTCAGTCCTCCCTTTTCTCTCTGAAAAAGCACTTCCAATTCAGTTGAAACATCATTTCTCATTTGCATTTCGTTCAGTTGAAACATGAAGATCCATCTGGTTACTGTATGAAAGTAAATCTCCAGGTAGTTACACTCTAAACCAGCTGAGAACTGCATGCTTACGTCTTACTAAGTATAAGGTAATATGAGCTAAGGTAATAGTACATCTGCATGGCTGACTACGGAAAAGTTTAAGGAGTTCATTTAGAAAACAAAGCAACAGTTAGTAACATTTTTAGCAGAGAGGGCAAACTTACAATTTGTAGCTGCTGTACCATTTCTTCTCTGTATGCCAGTTCCCGCTTCATCTGATCTTGAAAATTATCTGGGGGGGGGGGGGGGGAAGTAGGTGCAGTAATTAAAACAGAGACCACATAGAATTCATATAAACCAAATGAAAACAAACCCAATAACTACCAAGGAACCGTGAAGCATTACAAAGCCCTTCACCCAATTAAAACACATGCCTACCAAAAACTTCTCTATTAGGAGACACTGTAGACAAGAGAAAAACTATGGAAAAATCAGATTTAGCTACTTCCCCAATTAGCAAACGTAGGCTGCTAAGTTTCTGTCACTAGCATTCATTCTCACAGTGATTTTCTCAACGGGCCAGACTCTGCAGTCATTAGTCAAACTTCTACCAGCACTGAAAAGAGCAGCAAAAACTGCTCTTCTTTGCTTTGGCATAAATCTGTTGACATCAATAGGGATGTCCAATATGTAAGAATAGAAAGCGTTCAAGGATGCTTGTTTGTAAGATAGTGCTGATGGCTTTGAACAAAACTCAGACTAAAGCTCCATAAACAGTGACGTGGAACTCGGAAGGGAAAAAAAACTTTGAAAGATAGACCCTAGAGAGCTGGGTTACAGCACAGGTCTTCCTGCTCCAGTAGCTCCCCCTTCCCTTATTTTCCTCCTCAGTAATGATTTCAGACAAAACTTCATTTGGTGGAAGATTAACTGCTTGTCTGTTCCACAACATTGCTGTTGGAGGTTGGGAAAAAAAGACAGAAAAATATAAACTATTGACAAGAAGCAAATAACTTGGAGAGTTGCATGACGGAGACCTGGGTGCAATGATGGACTATTAAATGGAAGAGGAAAGAGAACCCATTCCAACCAACATCATGTTGATCTGGGAGACTGAAGCCTGTCCTGGACCACAGGAGCAGCAAAGTGAATGCCAACAGCAAACAGAATGGAGCACGTCAACACCCAGAGCATGGAAAAGGGCACTAAAAGGCTAAGACAGCTAAAAATGGTTTCTTTACGACTAACCAATTAAGAGTTAACTGGTCATGCTGGTTGCTGGGACACTAGCCCAGGACTCTAGAAGCCGAGTTCAATACCTGCTCTGCTGGATTCTGCGCATGTGTCTCTCCATGCCTCCTTTCATCATCGCTAAAGCAGGAATAATGGCACTGCTTCATCTGCCAAGTGCGTTGGGAGGATTAATGGATTAAGTGACTGTGGGATACTTCAATGGCACAGTGATGGGAGTCACAAAATCACCTCAATTGCAACGGAAAGATTTGAGCGCAGGTGAGAACGAGTGGCTCTGTGTGCTGCTGCAGTGCTGGGAGCTCACCCGCTCCCAAACCACCTGCACAGACTCGCCACGACTTCTCGATCCCCAAAGCAGGAGCAGAAGGACAGCAAGCAGCTGTGGCACAATACAGTGGAGAGGAACGATGTACCTCATCTGCAGGGAAAGGGGATGTGTGGGCATAGGAAGGAGCTAGAAGAAAATACAAGGGAGCAGAGCTCTGTCCTCCTCTTTCACACAAGAATTTTGCCCTCTCAAATGATGAGCGAGTTCTTGTTTAAAAGGCAAGGAGGCACTTAAGACAACAAGAAAATGGCAATGAAACAAAAGAAAAGTGAGAAAATTTGTCAGGCTGAAACCATGCAGATCCAGCACAGACACACAGAAAAGGACATAATGACATTATCTTAATAAAATCCTTCAGATTTCAAGTAAATTCCCATAGAATTTTTCAGCCTATTCCCTCTACCCCAACTTGCCCAGCAAAAAAAGCCGACAGAAATAAAGCAGGTTTGCAATTCCTTTTTTTCCAAGACCCAAAAAAGCCATACAGTATAAAAAAGTGACCATCTCCTGTCCTGGACACTACAGGCTGATATATCTGTGCTAGCTGCTATTGAGGTCCTCCAGTTTCACTCCGAGTAGGGTATATGGAGAAATTTTCCTTCTCTCCTTAATGCTTTCCTCTTGACTGCCTCTTCACAGGCTCATCACCTCTCAGAAAAAATAGCTCAGAAATCTTGCTCAGTCCTGGCCTGCAAATGTCCGAGCTCACAGTGGAAACGGAGCGTTAATGGTAAGGAAAGTGTTTTTTTCCGGCAGCATTTATCTGAGTCTGAATGCTTACAGACAAAGCCATGAGCAATACCCAGGAGAAAAGATATGAATATTTAAATAGTTTTCTTAACACAAAATTAAATACTTTAACTATCCGGACTATGTCTCCGCCATTTTATTACCACGTTGTTAAATGCAGCTGGACAAAACGTGTGCCAGCTGACACAAAAGGTACAAACCAGTGGAGTGTTCTGTAAGAACATGCTGTCAGCTGTGCACAGGTGCTCCTTTTCTATCAGGACAGCAAATTCTTTGATTTTCTTCAAGTAATCTGATCTTTTTTTGATTTTCAAGTGATCTCTGTGTTGAGAGATCTTGTAGGCAAAAGAAAACCTCATCTGCAGCTTTCAAGTACAATAGCAATATAAAAAATAAAGGTGCAAACAGTACAGATAATTCTCTAAATTATCACAGGGCACATTTCAAACAGGTACAAGAAGCCACAGAGAAGCATGCAGCATAGTGCTTCTAAATGAGCTTGCAAATAAGATCAGTTCTCATTTAACAGTGATTTCCATGAGGAGAACATGTAAACTAAACACCATTTACACACACCACTGCAGAGCACTGCTGTGGGTAGTGGTTTGATGTTATTAATGTGTAATGCCCCAAACGTGCTCAGTCCCCAATGCAAGACCCAAAAAAAGGTGACTTTCAAGTTAACTCCAGGTAACCCAACAGGATCATTTTCTAGAGAGACACAGTGTTACCACCCACACCTCACACACTGGCTCCCTGCTGAAACAGGGATGAATTTTCTCCTTTCTAAAAAAGGTTGAGAAGACTTAAAAGCCAAAGGCTCCTCACTTACCTGCAGACAGTGCAAAGCACAGGGAGAACACCTCCACCCATGGGAGTGAGAATTACCCTGGCAGTGTGCTCCTGTCCTCAGCAGCTTTAAAGATGGGACAGAGATCCAGTCCCCATGGCCACTCAGCCCAATGCTGCAGTGAGCCAGACTGTGATATAAAGCCTATTACCTGCCTGCTCTTCGCTCCCTTCTACAGCCTCAGGTGTCTCCAAGCCATGATAAATCCATAAATACAACTTTATTTTTACCTCCACTTTCCTTTAGTTGGATCTCTCCCTAGTTCCTCCCTATCCAATACCACCACGGGCAGTTAGCAACTTGGGAAACCTGGCAAAACTAAATAGTTTCTAATACCTGACCTAAAGCAGCAGCCCCGTCCGGCAGCGGGAGCCTGGAACAGACCCCATCTCTTTTGCTGGAAGACATACCGCTCTAGAGGACAAACCACACATCTTGGATTTTACACTTATTTGCTTTACAGAGACCCTTTTTCTTGTTTTATTATACACAGAGGAGGGTTTCTTTTTGGTAAAACTAGATCTGTAAATAGGTTTTACGGTCATTTGTATATATTGTTTATAGCACATTAGCTGTTTTCTATTTTAATCCTGAAGAAAATTGACCACTACTTTGCGGTACATTGAAACCACATATTTTTCAAGCCAGCATACACAGTCGCCACTTCCTTGGTCGGCCGTACGTGTTCTTTTCTTTTCTTTGAATTGTATTTCATGTGGTTTAATTGCAGTGTTTATTTACATGGCAGTGACAGAGCATTAATTTTACTGTAGAAGAACAAAAGGATAAATGAGTGACCTGAATGGCAAAACTCCAAGATGCCATTTCGCCAATACCACACATCAGTGTTTTGATCTACCAAATTATTTGAAAATTACCTCACTCCCAAACCCAAGGAATCACTGAATTTATACTGAAGGATGAGGTTATCCTCCTCTCATTAATATCTGTATCACCTCAGGCAGCTCTTTTCCTTTATTTATGAAGCTGTCTACATCTTTCAATATTTGGGCTAAAGATGGAGTCATTCCCAGAGTCCTCACACTTCCTTGCTTCCCTGAACTTACCCTACTGATGCTACAGAAAGGGTAAAAAAAATGTATTTTCTTTAAATAATAGGAAAATGCTGTCTGTGTTGCCACCTTTTCCTGCAATCCACGGAGATGAACTCAGATGAACTCAGCTTGCAGCAATGGGTTTTGATCAACTGATTTACCTCAGGGGTACTGGCAACACTGGGTTTTGTCCCTGGAGTTCTTTTATGAAGGAGCTCGGAGGACTAAGAAAACAAAGTTTCTGAACACTTCAAGAAGCTATGATAAACCAGCACGAGGGCATTTTGCATTGACTGCTGGTCAAAAATTTCAGTTATGCAGGAGTTAAAAGAAGTTAGCAAATGGCAGAAGAGCTTGACAATTAGTCTGGGAAAGTTTTAATGTATCTAGCTTGGCTTACGGTGAGTCAAGTAACTCTGCAGTGCTCCATCCACATATAGTCTCACAGGAAAGCAAGGACAAAGATTGAGAGTTTTAAAAATCAGAGCTTAAAATAATCCTCACATCATCAACATTAAGAAAATATTGAACGGAGACGCTGTCAGACCGCCTTTGGACTTCATGAAGAAGCAAAAGGTGGGTGCAAACACACTTTTTCCTTTAGGCTGCATTTAACACTGAGCTGGGGGGAATGTCTGGGCAGGCAGCTGCAGAGCTGTGACAGCCAGGCGTGGGGAAGCCTGCACGACAGTACTGATCTCTGTGTGGTGCTGTGTTACAGACAGGCAGCGAGCAATGGAGATGACCTGATCGCTCCAGCTCTGTAACATGACATTCATTGCATGTTGGAGAGCCCCCACTGTGTCTTCCAGCTTGTCCTGATGTACACAGGGCCAGTGTAATTCAAAAGGCCTCAAAGCAATAGGTCTTCTTCCATATCCCTGTGTATGCAGTTCAACTTTCTGGCAGCTTCACAAAAACCCTAAGTGTCCATTTTGTTTTATTTAACACATGCCCAGCACATTCCATCACCCCTGGGTAGCTACCAGGGCATCAGCCGTGGCCAGAGCGCCACCTAAAAACAGCCCATCTCAAGAGGAAAAATCCAAACAGCTCCTTCTACTCCTTAAACACTGGCCAAATCAATTCACCAGCATCAGCTAGAACCACCTAAAGATGACTATGAAGCACCTGGTCTTCAAATGCCTCCAAGAACCTGGTTAAGACCAACATCAAAATACCCTAAGAAGCCCCATAAGTTTTTCTGTCTACTCAGTGTATTCAATGTTATCAAACCCGGTAAAATATACACCAAAATAGACATCCAGCTTCAGAGTTTCCCTACAAAAGACCTGCCTAGGCAGCCTGAAAAGCCTCAGCCGAAGTGCCATCAACCTCAGCAGAACTAAGCCAAAGATCCTGGCAACACAACTGAGAACATACCTCTCCCATTTTAACAATCTGACAACAACCAACCACCCACCAATAACACCAAAACCACAGATACGGGTCTTACTGAAGACTGGGAAAGACGCATTTCCTTTCAACACCTGGAATTCCTGTTCTAGTCTCCTCCGTAAGTCAATCTGTTCGAACAAAACCTTCTGGAGTTCCTCTAACAAAGAGAAAAGAAAAGTGGTTTTGCTAATCTGTATAAATAATTCTTGAAAGAACAGTTGCAGAGCAATTCATTACTATAAGACAAAATATTTTAGTAGTTATAAAAAAAAAATGTTGCATAGACCTACAATAGATTTTGTGCAGAAAGCCATGAATATAAATCAATGTAATATATTATTTTAAAGTATTATATTACAGTGTCATGTATTGATTGATATATATGCATTAATCTCAATTATATCCACCCAAAGGTCCATATATTATTCATATGTTACTTGACAAGCTTAAAATATGGTGCAGAACAAAAGTGCCCCCTATTATCCTCATATTCTATTAAAACAAAGAGCAGTTTCACAACGTAAGAGGCCCTTATTTATTTTACCTTTCCCCATGTTTTCTACATCCTTCTTCAGTGAATGAGGTGAATTTGTTTCTTGTGTGTGTTCGCCTTAAAAAAAGAGAAAGAAAAAAGTTATTGATTTACTGATACTGCTTTTCATCAGTATTGTCCTTACTATGCAACTGCTTCAGAGAATCTGGAAGAAAAAAAAAATGAAAAAAAAAATCCAGAAAGAGTAAGATTTAGGTTTATCTACGTATCTCTGCATGTGTAGCACAAATGTTTGCAAGTTTTGTATTTGCTTCTAGTTTAGTAAAGTATCTATCACCACCATGGCCTCCTGCAGACAAGACCTGATATCTGCTCGATACCTAGGAGAGCTCCTCTTGCATGTCCTCTTCTCAACAGATGCCTGCTTTCACTCTAACCCCTCTTTGAAGATGCTCTTATCGGAGAATGACTAGAAGCAAGCTGAGAAAGGGGCAGAGCCTTCTCTACAGTCTCCTCTCCTCGCAACGGCAAGTCCACACTATCTAGCTGGGCAGGGCCCTGTTCCCAAATCCACAGGCAAAATCCTTTGCACCAGCCTCTTGGCCTTCATCAGCTCTTTATCATCTTCTAGAGCTCTATCACACAGGCTTGTTGTAACTGGATATAATTTACAACCAGCTGAGATAAAATTGACATGGTGGTATTTGCCTCTAAAGGATACACCTCTGAGGTCAACCAATTCAGAGATTTCTGTCTTAGGTTGCTCACAGAACTTTTAATCGTATAGTAGTAAAGAATTTTCTAGATAACAGAATTTGAGTATTTCCAGATATATGCATGCTATTTCTTTCAGCCTTTTTCCATTACAAATAAATAAAATAAATCTTCACAAGGTGTTAAATTCACCTTGACTTAAATATGAACTTCCTGACAGAAGGTGTTATTTTCATTACCCTCTGGAACTGTGAAATTTTCACCTAATTTCCAAGAACAGGGTTTTGAAACAAAAAGTAATGAAAAAAATGTCTTTAAAAGAAAAAAATACCACTTCAGCTGAAATTAATGGGAGATTTTCTATTATTTACAGCTGCAGTAGAAATGGACTCTCAATAATTAAGAAAATGTTTGGTAGATAACCAATTATCGGATTAATTGGACTAATTTTTGGTTTAGTCCAGCCAGTAAATACACATCATTAACTCTACTGATGAGCAATCACAAGAAAGACATGTATATAAAGCTACTCATGTGTTTATGTATTTGGAAGAAAGAATCACAGAGGAAATACCTTGGGGTTTTTTGAAAATAAAAAGCTATAGCACTGAATAGGTCACCATACAACAGATAAGATAGCAGCTACTTAAAAAACTCATACTGTCACCATGAATTTGATAGTAGGTCATCACAATAAGATAATTTTAAAGTGGAATTGGAAAGTCTTGTTTTGTACGCAGTCAGAAATCTTTCTGCAAAACATTTATTTTTGTTTTTAAAAATCAATACATTCTTATACCCAGTAAGCATTGAAGTCATAGTATATGAAACATACCCAATAGATATGCATTTTATGCATTTTAGCATCTGCTATCTCTTTGTTCCTTAAAAAAAAGCAGCCACATGTTCAGGCATATGCATTTACACAACTGATACCTGGTGCCAGCAATTCCATTTTAAAAATCCGATTATGTAAAATAATGATTAAAAAAATCATTTTTGTATGATATTTGACATAAACAAAGTGTTTTCTACAGATGAGTTGACTCACTGCACTATAAGAAATAGCAATCTTAAAAATACATCACTTTTTGGGCAGTGGTTTAAGGTGTGTTCCATAATGTAAAAAGGTCTTTTTTTTTTTTTTTTTTTTAGTTAACATAATTCTGTTTTAAACAGGATTGCTAAAAACAGAAGTATTTTGTTAGATAAATTAGGGTACAAAAAATCAAAAAGAAGGAATTTAAGTTTAGGAAGGGTATTTATTGAATTATAAATATATTTTTCCAATCCATTTCTTTCATTGACGCATTCTCTTCTGAATGTTTTATATGCAGTTCTGAGGGATAACAGACTCGCAGACAGAAGGTAACTGAATTCTTCAAGGGGGAGGCGGAGAAAGGGGAAACGACTAGATCCTAGCACAGAGCATGGTGGCAACATAGCTCTTTCCCACTTGCTCAGTTGAGCTTTCAGGGCCTTATGGTTTGAGGCTGCCGACTCACTGGGACTGAAAGAACTGCATCAAAATGAAAACAAGGGCATGTAGCATAAAGAATAACTTCTCCAACATCTGCAGCCTCCCTAGTACGCTACTGAAAAGACTCAGAAAATTCCCCATCCTCGCCCCCCAAATAAGTAAAGAACAGGATGGGAAAAGCAAAGTTATCTAAAGGCAAAACCCAGCAATAAGGTTTTAAAGAATCACTGCATTTTTAAAATGCTTTCTGATGTTCTAAAAAAAGCCTCAACATTATTATTGTTGTTAACGGTTAATAATAACTAGATGGGTTTCACCTTTCCAGTCCCCCTGAAAATGATAATCAGGAGCCTGCTCTTCTCCATTTTTCCACACTTCCCAAAGGCCTCATCATGAGTTGCATACTGTTCTATCTTAATTGAAAGGGAGGAGGTATTGAATATTTAACCAGCTTCCTTTCTCTTAAATGTTAATTAAAAGCCAAATAGGTGTTTAAAAACAAACAGAAAGCCCAAAGAATTTTAATCAGTCTAAGAAAAAAATCACTTCCCCTTCTAATAGCTCCACCATAACTCTCTTGGGCCTTGCCTACACACAAACTTGTAGCAGCATTTAAAACAGCAGCACTGGAAGCTGCGCAGCCCCCCGGTATGGACACCGAGGTTTTCTTTGAGAGAGGCTTTTTTCAGTTTATTCCGAAAAATCAAACTATACATCAACCGTCTGCTTGGTAGAGGGAAAAGGGGATGAAGTATTCATAGCCAATTTGCACTGCCTCATCTAAAGCTTTTGGTACCTCCATTCCTCCCGATTAGCTCAGGTGCACAGAGATTGTTATTCTGGAATAAAAGTACATGGGTTGTAGTTTTGGGTTACACAAAATGGCCTTCTTATCTGGAACGTGAACATCCATCCAAGGAAGAGAGGAGAAACTATGTCTGTAGGTGAACACACATCAAATTACTTTATCAGTATTCTGAAAACAAGAGGTCCTGATTTATACATTGACACAACCTCAGCTCTTGTGATGCCACCATTTTATTAGCTCTACACTCCCTGGAGTAGTTAAGATTTGAATTTTTAATAAAGGAAACAAACAGGAAAACTTCTAAATTTATTCTCCCGGAAATAAACGCACATTGCCCTCATTGTATAAAACCAAACCAGACACAGCCAGGTTACTTCCTTGTGCTGTGCCACCCAGAGGAATCTTCTGCAGTGCTTCCTCGGTAAGCTCTCAAAATGCTCTTCAAACAGCAGCTAAAAATTTTCACGCTGGCCCAGACAACTCAGCTACATCAACGGGCAACAGATTTGCCCGACGCAGAGCTTCAATAGACTAGGAACGTAACTCATCTCTCCTAACTCTCAGCCCTGTGCCTTGTCCTCAACTCGTCCTCTCTACAATTCTCACTATATCTGCAGTGCCAGACGACATCCACCAAAATGATCCACCCGCCTGTGTCTCAGCATCGGCTCTATTATTCCCGGACGGTACTTAAGTATGGAAGAGCACGTGATGCCTGCCAACCAGCTCTGCAGCTCACTCCTACCAGGTGAGCTTTACCGTTGTGAGGCCCACAGCATCGATGGTCTACCGTAACTTAAACATCCACTGGCATTTTTAGCTGGAGAGCATGCTGTCTGCAGACATGAAGATCGCAGCAGTGAAGATGCTGGCATCTTCTGGGTATAAATATATATATCTCCCCATGTTGAAAACATAGGCAGATGTGAACTGGCAGACTTTCGGAGCTCCAAAGGCTCCATCTATTTGCAATTAATTACTCACTTTGACATACGCACAGTTCTCGTGTATGTCCCGAAGAAATCTTACCTTTACTGAAAATATTCATGCATTGTGCATATTCATGCTGCTTTTTAGGGGAATAATCAGTAAGATAATCAGGACTTGGGAGACTATGCCTATTTTAAGAAACTCAATAAGCATTTTTTAAGTGCTTTTCTGTACAGGGGCTGATATACAAAATCTTACAAAGTCTGGAGCTTCAAATGTTAATTTGCCCTGAAAGTAGTTTAACTTTAAAACAATCTAGTTCTAATTTTTGCACAGCTAATTTATAACGTCCATTTAAAGTTTAAAACATGGACATCTGATTAAAAAATATCCATACTGAAGTAGTAATGAATAGAGCAGAAAACAGTGGCAGGATTTCAAACCGACCGTTCAAAAACTGTGACCAACTTAAAAATGTGAAATGTTTTAGAAAGACAACAAATCAGTTGTCTTGGTCTGAACCTTATGCATACACCTGGGAAGTATTTCATAGCTTTATTCTGCAAGCATGAGGGCTAAAAATTTCAAATTCTTGATTGTTTTAAATTGAAGGTGAGATTCTCACCTCACTCCAGAAGATGGGGCTTTAAAAAAAAAAACAAACCACAACACACTTAATATTGTGAGACTTGAAAAAAATAAATTAATTCAACAATGTTTCTCCCTCTTCTAATAGTTCAGAGAGAGCTCCTGAGCTCCTTAAGAATAATGGAAGAGAAAAGAGGCAGGAATAGTAAATAAGGACCCAGCCATATAGTCCTTTAGCAGTTTTGTCTGTCATGTCCAGGTATTTATAAACAATTTTATCTATTAATATTCAGTGCTTGGTCCCACATCTGAAACTTCACATCGTCGTTCCCCATTTCGCTTTTAACTTCTTTGCTTTTTTGCAAACACCTTCCATAATAAAATTTCATGTCTTTTAAATTCTGGATCCAATGCTTTACCACTTATCTGATTAAAAACTACACAACTGTCCAGTCTGCTATATATATGAAAAGCCAGGCTGTTTTCAACCTCCTATGAGCTACAGTAAATATACAGCAATTGCACCAATATTTGCAGAGTTATTCTGGATATATATTTAAGAGTAAATGAAAGAAGAATCTGGCTCACTGTTTCTAGTCTGAATTTTCCTGAAATGCTTGCCAAACCATCTTTTGCAAACCAAAAAACAAAAATGGGGAAATTGTAACAAGATTTCAGAAGCTGGCTTCTAGCTGTTATTAACACTCAATTTTAGAGCTCCCCTTTCTCATTAAAACATGTAAAAAATTAGATTAGTTGGGGAACAGCTTACAGAACTCAACTTCTCTTTAAGAGATACGCAGCATTGGCAAGGCAGCCTTGCAACGCTGTTGTGTGCCAGACACACATAGCTCTTCTACCCTTCAACTCCAGCTGCTGAAGGAGGGTCGGGATGGCAAACCGCAGCTTTCCCAAAAAAATGGACCAGTTACATAAGTTAGTCACAGTTATCCTTCAAAATCGCCGTGGGAATTTGAGTAGTTTCGAGCTCTTTCTGAGCACTGCCCTCAGAAAAGGAAGAGGGGTTTTCACCGACAGTTTACTGGCTATGCAGGATGGATGGCTACAGGATCTTCAAGCCCGTATCTATTTCAGCCTTGGAAAGAGCTCTGCTTATTATGAATTTTTAAGTTCATTGAGACATTGAGAATACAAAGCAAATATACGCACTTACAAATGATTGTCTCTGGCACAGAAAACACTGCTTTTGTTTTAAGACTCTCTTTACTAGGTTTAGTTAATAAATACAAGTCCATCTCACATGGAGAGGCATTGCCAGGATTGTTTCATCTTTCTTAATCGTATTAGGAAGGCGCAGCTTTAAGTAACTCATAAATGTATTAAGTATATTAAAGAAATTGGAGCGCCAGAATATTCTGCAAAATGGTTTGACAATGAAGCAGAAAAGCACTGGGAATATAAACCACTAATTCTGGGCAAGATTAAGAAGGCCCAGTCCTACACAGACATATGGCTATGAATCCCTCTGAAGAGAATGGGACTGCTCTCACTTAAGAGAGCGCACAGAAATCATCTTCAGAAACAAGCCCTTAAACATTTTGCATTTCCGTACAGTCAGTTCATCTCAGCTCCAGTCCCGAGACCTTCAAACACCCAGGTGCTGCCCTCGGTTTACTTAATATATTTAAGACTCTCCACAGAGTTGAAACATGCAGGGTAGCACACATCTTTGAAAACTAAAATTTACATTTAAATTTACTGTGAAGATAATCATATAGCTGCCATGGACTCAGAGTGTCAGTGAGTACAAAACATTTTGAGTTTTAGAGAGCGAGAAGAGCTACAACATCTAAGTAAAAAGCAAAATATCACCATAATTTACTTTTTAAAATGAGCATGGATAGGATCATTTTCTAAAAGATGAAAAAATTATGTATTTTTTTCCA